>NC_141908.1:79250000-80450000 GCF_057802395.1 Ceratotherium simum simum
AGAGGATCTCCTGGTCCTGTTCCTGCTAGCCCTGAGAACTGAAGTAGGAACACATATTCTCTGAGGAGAGGGATAGAGATCTCTAGGAAGCCAAAGAATCGTGTACTGGATGGGACTAACGGGGAACAATACTGGACATTGAATGAAGGCGCAAAGGTGCTTGGCCACAGCTTCTGCACGTCCTCCTAACTCCACCAGACACAGCCTATACATACTACTCCTCTTCTCTTGGTGTGTTTTAGTCCTGTTCTCTGTAAATCTGTTAACACTCCAGCTCAGGTTTTTCACTATAAAATGTTCTGTAGCTATTCCTTTTCACATTGATATTTCTTTTTGGGGGATTTCTATATAATTTGTAGACATTTTTTTTTAAACATATGAGTCTTCATATGTTTTAAACTCATATGTTTTAAACATATGAGTCTTATTTCTTCCATAGTAGTGTAAGTTCCCTAAAAGCAGAGAAATCATCTTATAGACCTTTGTATCCCTGGTGTCCACCTTATTTTTCACATTCCTTTACCCTTGTACCTAGAAGTTTGGCAGGTGGTGGGTGGTTGACAAATGAGGGATGTACCACAGGTATCATTTTAGAATGTGTCTGCCGCTGTTACATTGCAGCAGGGCATCTGTCAGTGGGAGACAATTCTTTGTAGCAGAAGTGATATGCTCTGTGAACTAGAGATACGTGGCTGGCCAGCTTTATAAAAAATACTGAAGTTCACAGAGTCCTGGAAAACACTGAGATTTGTAATGGACATTACATTATATATCAAGGTTCAACGAGATAGTGAATGTACCAAAAAAGGATAGAGCAGGAAACATAGGCGCACTGTAGAAACAATATTAAGGCATAATAACTGGCCTGATGGTTGGTGCTAGTTGTAGAGATCTCTGAAGCCACTCTTTGATTATAAAGGAACTGTTCCTACCTCCAGTATTATCTGCATTCCTTAATCACAAACCAGTGGGAAAGTATTTGTGCTGTGGCCATAAATTAACCGTCATCACCTAAATGAAATATTTCTCCTGTTTTGAGGGTTTATCTCTGGTAGGGGGAAAAAAGGGACCTTTCCTATTGTTCTTCCCTGTGCCTAATACCTGCCTCACTTAGCTCTCAATGATGACTTTCCTCTTTATGGAATTAAAAAATACCCATGTAATTGAATTATTCTTGCAGTCAGCCACCAAAGTTTCATTCCAGTTCCCAAATAAAACTTTGAAAAGTATAATGAGCATTCCCACTCATGATTCAGAACTACTAACTACACGTTTATATGCAGGCGATAGTTCTGCTTAGGTTTGCAGTTTTTTTAAAAGTTTCATGTGGAATTGCTGTTATGAAGTGGGTGCGGTGTTGCTTTGTTTTCTTTGTCCTGCGTTTATGGTGTGCACACACACACACACACTCTCTCTCTCTCTCACACATTCTCTCTCTCTAGCTAAGTTCCCCTTCACCATACATGCAATTTAGTCATGTGTTTGCTGCTTGTCAGGAAATATTGTTTCCCTCTATAAACTTCTCTCAGAATAGTTTTTGGAACCATGATGGCTATCCAGTAAGTACTTTTTTACCAAATTATTTTAGATTTGAAATATAGTTTTTTAACTTTAATTATAGTACAGATTCCACTTATGGTAAAGAAGTTAAGTTTTGTTTGGCAGTTATTCCTCTTGTCTCCCCTCTCCTCAAATTAGATGGCAGTATTTATACTCTGCATGGCATATTCAGTGTTTTACTTAGCAGTGAAGCATTTTTCACAAAGGAAAGCGACCTTGAAGAAATATTGAAAACTCTTTTAACTTAATATAAAGATAGTAAGTACAGTATCAGTGAAGTGTAAAATTATACATTACTTGGACATTCTACAGGGACTCTCTGGTTTTCTAAGTGATTTGTTACTCATCCAAATCTCATTGGTTAATCCAATCCCGTTAACCAAGCAAATACAATCATTTGATCATAAAATGTATCAAGTTTTATGTGTAGAAATATCCACCGGATTTTAATTTATGGATTGTTTATTTTATATTATTTTGGGGGTAGATTAAAAGACTTATAGAAGATACTGCAATTTAAACAAAAACACCTTACATATCAAAACCTTAAACAAATCAAAACTGTTTTCAAGTATTTTAGCTATTCCATGTATAGAATAAAATTCTCTTTTATTCTTTTTCTATCCCTGTTCCTTTTCCTTCCTGTTTCTAGCAAATTGATGTAGTTTAGTGTTTGGTTCACCTACTTCTCCTTCATCACTTAAAGTAACTTTGGGTTTTATGTTGTTTAAGGTTGAGCTTAAAGGACTTTGGTTACTACTTTAAAGAATCTGCTGGTATCATGAATGAAGATTTACAGTTTTAAAAGCTGTTGGTTATTTTGTCATATGACTCCTAAAATTTTCCCCAAATGTGGATTAATTTTTTTAAAACTTCTGGGATTTCCATTTTAGATGTGATTAGTATACCCTCTGCTTATTAATGAGGGGGAGAGAGCAAGGATAAGTTAATCTTTATTCTTACTTGATAACCAGTTTGTTTTGTATTTATTGTTTAAAAGCAACAGCAAAAGGATTACAGATAAATGGCTTCACTTTAAAAATATTGATATTTCAAAGGTATCATTTGTCATTAAAGATCCTTTTAACATCACACGCAACTTGTTCACTGGGCTATTCATCTGAAGAGTTTGTTTCTTGATATATTATTTCTTGCCTATTCAGATAACAAATAGTGTTTTAGAATTTTTAAAATTCCATTTAAGCCAGACCTAATTTTGATAGCTTCAATACTCTGTATACAATTATGATATGTTTTCTTAAAATTTATATTTTGCATTTACAATTATAAATGTATTCTGATTTTAGTGGTGTAATGTCTTGCAGTTTCATTTTACAAGTATAATTTGGATACTCTAGACATTTTCTTATTAGAAAAGTTAAGATCCTTTGTGAAGTGTTTGGCAATCCAAAATATGAGGGGCTTAAAATAGGGTCAAGTATGAACCTATATGGTAAACATCAACTCTTACCCATTGGTAATCTCAAACAACTTCAGATTGCATTTGAACTATATTTGTGAATGACTTCTCTTAGCTCCTTAAGATATCCAGGTTTCTAGGGCTTTCTGTGTAAGTACTGACATACTCGTTTGGTAGCACCCCTTGTTCCCAGATTACCCAACTTTCCCACACTTGCATTTTCAGTTGGGGATAGAATAGTGAGGAGTCATGGCCTAGGTCTGAAGCCTTAGGAGTATGTTCCATCTTTCCCATGCCTGAATAATCTTCATTTTGGGCCTGAGTGGGTCTCATTCCCACTGGAACTAGGACATTGCCAGTGGCCCCTGTACTGCTCATAGCTAAGTGGGATACCTCATCCCTAACTTTCTGGTTCAGATGGTTAGGAACATGCCTTAACTGCTGGCAGTTTTCAGGTAGGTGATTGCTTTAAGAGAACATTAAAGAAACCTGAATTGTAAGGCCGATCCATAATTTAAAAACCTAAAATTTTTTCTGTATATCGTATGATTTAACTTTATTTTATATTCTCTAGTTATAATGGTTCAAAACTGTAGTTGCATATTTTATTTGGGAAACATGTATTTTGTTTTTTATTATATATTTGCTATCTAAAAAACAAGGAAGTGCTTAAAGGCATTATTGTTTGTGATTCAGTTACTCTTAATAAAACTAAAGTTTTTATAGTTATCGTATTCAATTTCAATTGACTGTAGTATTAAATAGTCTAACCAGTGATCTGTTGGTGTGATGGCCTAATGGCAAATAAAGTCTTTGTATACAAGTTTATAATCATTTGAAAATCTCACGTTAGGACGAGTCCTTTGAGTACAACTGTAGAATAATAGTAGATTAGAAATTGCGTATGAAATGCATGGCCTCTAATTTTTTTTTCTATTTAAACCTTCCCCTCCTTTGTTGCATAGAGTAATATTATTTCCCAAAAGTGCCACTTTGTTTCACTGCATGCAAGTTGAGTTTTCCTCAAAATTTTTTTAGGTGAGTACCCAGAATATGAAGATGGGTGGGCTGCCGCGTACAACACCTCCAACTCAGAAACCCCCCAGTCCCCCTATGTCAGGGAAAGGGACTCTTGGGTGAGTATGTAACTATGTAATGATTGAAAACCATTTCATGTAGTGTTGTGTGAAAACTAAACACTACATATATTTAAACTAATTTTTAATATTTGAAAAGAGAACGTTTTCTTCCTAAGATCATCTTTCTTGTGTGTAACTTTTCCTTTTCTTGGGAAGCATCTTTATACTTTAAAAAGATTTTGTGTAGAAATTATTTTTCTAATGAATTTTAAATTTGAGGTAAAATTGTAGCCCAAGTTCATGGTTTATTATAAATTGCACTCTAATTCCTATTTTCAGAAAATTTTTAGTCTTTCACATTACAGTTGACTGTTCTTACTCAGACTGTGAAGAACATGGTGTAGATTATAAAATTCTGTATATCTTGCATTGTCATGAGAGTATTGAGCTTTAATTCAGTCTGCAGAATTGGGCTCCAGCTTTGACTTTTGGCAGAAATGGTCAATTAATGGAAAAGCTTGACTTTTTTCTCCTATAGCATCATAATATAAAAACTTGGTTTATTGTGATCGAGGTTTGTGATCAAGTGGGCACAGTATAGCCCAGAAGCCGGATGACTAAAATGGTGGTTCAGCTCTGCTACAGCTCTCTGGTCTTGCGTAGTCAGCCTCTTAGCAATTCAATTTTTTCATCTGTAAAAGGGGGTAATATTTGTCTGCTCTCAACTTTTCAGAGTTACCGTATGACAAATTGGATTTTTAAAAAATGTCTAAGACACAGACAAAATGCTTTGACAACCATTGGCTTTATAATATATGCTTAAAAGTTTTTAATTGACAGTCTGGTTTTTGGCCCCCTCACCAAAAACAACAACAACAAAAAACCTAATCAAGCCTAGGGATCAGGACAGGACAAAGATGAGTTGAGATATAAAGGAGGATAATGTTGGAAGAGGAATTATAGTTAGGACAGTTGGAAACAAAAGAATAAAAATGAGTTCCAGTCAGGAATAAGATGATTTTATTTGGGGTGGGCAAAAAAAAGTCTGCTTAGATTAGAGAGGAAAGAATCTAGTAGATACAATAAGATTTTATTTTATTTTATTGACACGGTAGGGTATAATTGTGCAGGGATAAGAGTAGAGTCAGATCAAGAGGAAGTATTTGTTTTATTTTCCTGTGGAATACCTACGTTTCTAGCATGTATAGTATCTAATGGATTTTGTTAGGTTTTGAATCAAGATTGTTAGCAAGATAACCCACTGTAGTCTCTAGTAAAATAAAATTTTCTGTTACTCTCAAATTTTGAAGATTTACTCATATACCAGTATTTGTTTTTCTTGTGTATTAGCAAGGGTTCTGAGGATCCTTGGCGACCAGAGTCGCTGAGCCCCACAAGCTGGTTGATGGTCACAGCCTGGCTTTCTCGCACGTCTTTGCCTAGCCACCATATTTTGTTCCTCTGCCTCTTTTTTTTTTTAAAGATTTTATTTATTTATTTTTTCACCCCCAAAGCCCCAGTAGATAGTTGCATGTCATAGCTGCACATCCTTCTAGTTGCTGTATGTGGGACACGGCCTCAGCATGGCCGGAGAAGCAGTGCGTGGGTGCGCGCCCAGGATCCGAACCCGGGCCGCCAGCAGCAGAGTGCGCGCACTTAACCGCTAAGCCACGGGGCCGGCCCTGCCTCTTATTTTTTACCTTGTCTTTATCATTGCCTTCACTGTCTAGTTCTCAATCAGCAAAGGTTTTTTTCTTGGATGAAACAGAACATTTTTATTGTCTGGGAAAAATTGTCTGGAAATCAGATGTTTAGAAATAAATCAGTTTCGTATTTTATGGTATTTATAGTTACATCATAATTTCAGAGATGCCTAAACTTCTTTTCAGTATTTTCAATCCAAATTTCTACATTCTTTTTTCTTCCTTTGACCCAATATCTCATCTAGTGCCCCTTATTTATTTTTAATTATTAAAGTATATATGTATTTATGCAAAGAGATTTTGAGGGTAGTAGAGTGGATGGGGTCATTGCAAAGTGATATCGTCTGAAATCAATGAGCTGAAATTCGAGTAGCCCAGGAGAGCAGTGTTTGAAGGAACCTTGGGAGCTTTTTGGGAAGTGAATTAATAAGAAATACATAAGTTAAGGGAGCAACATCATCTCAGGAAAAGAAAGCTTTTTAATTTTCACATCTTGAGATCCCAATTTTTATTCTTTTAAAGAGCAGAATCTCATCTACAAATGTCAGTTTCACGTCAGTTGAGTATTTATCATTGTCATAAAAAATTTGGAAACTTAGAGGTGAGAATTAATTTAATAATCGCTAATGTTCTAGTGTACATCCTACTTCCTATCATATTTCCTTTCTTACTCTTCTCATTTTCTTTCTGTAAAAGGAAATCTGGAGAAAAAGAGGGAAATATGTTAATAAAATCCAGTCTGTTTTGTACTTCACAGTTCAAAGTAAATAAGGTAGACTTAGGTGGTCTTTTTTTTTTCTCTCCCTTTTGAATGTTGAACTCTGAGGAGGGTAAAAGGTAAGAGATATCAAGGTGAAAGTTGAGGAGGATGTGAAGTGAGAATGGAAGGAGATGAGATTAAATTGTGGATTTCTTTGTATTGGGTATAGTTTAATTTGTATGTATTTATTATATAGAAAGGGAAATGAATTTTTATGGTTGCTGTTGCTCATCAGTGTGAGGGTTGTGGAGCCAAATTCTAGGTTATTTACCCTATCTTTGAATATCCTTGGTTAGGGAGAGAGGGGTGAGGAAGATGATTAGTGCATTCATGCAGTGCAGCTGGAAGACTTTGACGTGCTACTAAAATAATTTGAACTCACCTAAGACAAGACAGTCTGGGAAACATTGGCTTACCTGGTGGGAGAATCTTCGTGCTCTCAGAACGAATGAACAAAATTGCATTAGCACAGGGAAATGAGGTTGGAGACTAAAAAGTAACAATACTCCTCAAAACCCTAATGGTGGAGAAGTGATACTTAAGGAAAGACTGAAATTGGTAGCTGGGTTATTTTAAAACACATTTTCCTATTTCTGAGTACAAATTGTATTTCACTACTGGCAACTCTGAATTTATTGTGCCGAGACTTGCTAATCACACGATACATACGCTCTTCTTTTTGTAGGCGGCACTCCCCCTATCGCACACTGGAGCCAGTGCGTCCTCCAGTGGTACCAAATGATTACGTACCTAGCCCAACCCGTAATATGGCTCCCTCGCAGCAGAGCCCTGTGAGGACAGCTTCTGTGAATCAAAGAAATCGAACTTACAGGTATTTTCTCTACCTCAGTGCAAAACGTGATGGTCGTAGCACCATGATTTGTTCAGATAACTTTAGTTAAATTTCTCTCATTTTCCAAGCACTAAGTTCTTTTCCTCACTCTACTCTCCCAAACCTCATCTGATTCCACCTCTCTCTCCTCATGTTCTCATGCAACTTTGAGCAGTCAGGAAGTTGAAGAACAGACATCTCACAGTGCAAACTTCTCCACAAGATTAATAGTTATAGTTGACCTGAAAAAAAGTTATGGACCAGATGTGGGAAATTTCAAGTTGTTTTTTGGTGGAACTTTACAGATGAAAAACTATACACAATAAAACATTAATATGGGATAGTATATCAAGATATCATTACAAATAAAATTAATCAAATAATCTGTTTAGGAAAACTCTGTTTTTATTATAAAAGACATTTCTTCAGACAAGCATTAAACTGGAGTAAAAGAAAGTAGTATTATTCTTATGTGTTGAGCCCCATCCTTTGTCACTTATATTTATAGAGAATTTTTTCTTCTTAATTTCTTTAATACATGCTTATTAAAATGTGGTCAAAACAAGTTTCTTGAACCCAGCTTTTTCGCCTACTTTATTAAGAAATTCCTATTTGAAGTGGAGGGCTTTTGAATTATCTTTTTGTAGATAATTTTGGGAAGTGTTGGTGTCATCTTACTGTATATCAATACTCATGTTTTGGGGCTCTTCCTTCTGTAGCAGCAGTGGGAGCAGTGGAGGAAGCCACCCGAGCAGTCGGAGCAGCAGTCGGGAGAACAGTGGAAGTGGGAGTGTGGGTGTTCCCATTGCTGTTCCGACGCCCTCTCCTCCCAGTGTCTTTCCAGGTAAAACACTAAAGGTGCTTCATCTTCACTTGTCCTTCCTGAATTTGAATTTAATTTCTGATTTAATTACAGTGGGCTTTCTTCATAATCAGGATTTTTTTTTCCTTTAGGACTCCATAAATGTTGGAAAATCTTTGTGCGTTTGTTATTTTTAACCAAGTGATTTGTAAGTTTATGGTCACACACGTCTCTGTTATTTGGTCTCATGTCTTTGATGCTGTGGCTCAGTTGGTGCTTTGAGGTTTCCGGTGCCATCTTGGTATGAGTTATGTGTTTAATTCCTGCTAGTGTTAGGACAGTGCATGCCTTTGGACGCACTGCGGACTCTGTGAGAATCAGATTGGTAACAAAAGGCTTGGACAAATAGAAAAATAGTTTTAACAGTTAAATTTAGTTGACTGTTGGCACTTAATACTGGATGAAATGCTACCCTCTTTTCTGTGAAACAGAAAAATGTGCTTGTTGAGGACACACAGTTAAAATTTAGTTTTAAAAGCATGACACAAAAGACATAAGGATAGAATATTAATTTACTTATCATAATAACAAATAGATAATACCTTTTTAAAAATCATGAAAAAGAGAGATTTGCATTTTTCTAAATTCTTTTTTACCTGATAAGATATTTATGTCTGGAATATATCTTTATTTTCTGATTTGTGTAATTCAGAATGGAATACTGTTGTTTTCTAGTGGCTATCAGGTAAAAAGGAATGCTTTTAATGAATTTAAAAACCATACATTACCCTGAGCATCTTGAATTATTTGCTGCAAACCTAACAATCCTTTAACATAAGCTTTATTCTTTTTTTTTTTTTTTTTAACACTCTTCTTTGGTTAGTGATAAGCACTGAATATCTAACAGTAAGTTCTCTAATGCCTTTTCTCATCCTGCCTAATGGGACAGCCTCATTAATGCTACCTCTTACTCCTCTTTCCCTCAGCCCCTGCTGGCTCTGCTGGTACTCCTCCCCTTCCTGCTACTTCTGCATCTGCCCCTGCCCCTCCTGTTCCTGCTACCGTCCCTTCCTCCACTGCCCCAGACACTGCCGCTGGGGGTGCCCAGACCCTTGCTGATGGCTTCACTTCTCCAACTCCCCCTGTTGTTTCTTCCACTCCCCCTACAGGTGAGTATTGGCTTATTCCTTGGCAGGCACATCCAATCATCCGACTCTTCTCTTACCTGGAACTCTGGCTTTGTTTTTGTTTATTTGGGCTTTGTATAAAAAAAAAAATCTGAAGAATAAGGTACTAACCTAGAAAATGGCATGTGACCAAGAGTAGAATTTCCTGAGGAAATCTGTGTAAAGTTTCCCATGCATTTTTCTAATAAAGTAGCACAAATATACATATTTTTATTTCTTGAATTTCATTTATTAGACATTTGTGAATTTAGTATGGAGCCATCTTCTTTTTTTTTTTTTTGTGAGGAGATCAGCCCTATGCTAACATCTGCCAATCCTCCTCTTTTTTTCTTTTTGCTGAGGAAGACTGGCTCTGGGCTAACATCCATGCCCATCTTCCTCCACTTTATATGGGACGCTGCTGCAACGTGGCTTGCCAAGCAGTGTGTCAGTGCGCGCCCAGGATCCGAACCGGTGAACTCCAGGCCACTGCAGCAGAGCGCACGCACTTAACCGCTTGCACCACCGGTCCGGCCCTGGAGCCATCTTCTATACAGTTTTGAGAAGTTGTCCTTAGAAATATTGTTTGTTACAGGTTAAGTCTATGACAATTTTGTTTGTTACAGAAAGTCTATGACAATAATTCTAAGGTATATTTTCTAGAAAATATTTGCTGTAACAGTTTGAAAGTCTCTATAAGTCTATTATAACAGAATCTGCTGCTTATTATAGCAGCATTGGAAGCAAATATAAAATGGACTTTTTAAGAATTTCAGTTTTACTTGTTACTTGAGGTTGACTGGTGTTTTAGTGTTTTAAAATTGCAACCTAAAATCTGTTTTGATAGGGAAGGAGAAAAATTGCCACAAAATATATTTGCACAGTTAACAGTGATGCTAGTTAGTGAACAAGTTTTTATCTATTATAAAAATGTATGTTTGGGGCCGGCCCCATGGCCTAGTGGTTAAGTTCGGTGCTCTCCGCTTCGGCGGCCCGGGTTCAGTTCCCAGGCACAGACCTACACTGCTCATTGGTGGCCATGCTGTGGTGGTGTCCTACGTACAAAATAGAGGAAGATTGATACAGATGTTAGCTCAGGGCTAATCTCCCTCAAGCAAAAAGAGGAAGATTGGCACAGATGTTAGCTCAGGGCAAATTGTCCTCAGCAGGAAAAAAAAAAAAAAGTATGTTTGGACACACATCACCTTAGCTTGTCAGTAAAGTACTTCATAGAATATATATTCAGCTCTGCTGCTATAAGCAGATGTTTAAATGTTTTAAAAGACATTTTAAAAATCCATTTTTAAGTGGATTTTGGATAGTGTTTTATGAGATAGCTTCTATAGTAGCACTTTTTAAGAAAAGCTGTCTCCAGTGGGTAGAGGTCAACACGAGCTGTTCTTTGATCTGCATGCAACTCTGATAGGCCAGACTAGCAAGTTAAATATAGGAATCTTGTTATGCTCCTGTGTCAGTGGAGTGAAGAATACATCTTGAAATCTGTTGTAGGCCCAGAAAGGACAAATCACCCCACCTGAGAGCCAATATTTGAGTAATTGAATTGTAATTTAATAACAGGTGCTGGTTCGTAGTCTGCACTGAATAAACATTTGTTGTGTGACTGAATAATTATAGTTTTTTTTAACAAAAAGCAAAGTAAATGCCTTACTAACAATTTATATCAGTATAACCTCTTTTATACAGTGTCTTTGAAGCACCAAGTACTTTTTTTTTCTTTTTGTTAAGGTATAATTTATGTACAGTAAAATTCACCCTTTTTAGTGTATATTTCTGTGAGTTTTGACAAATGAATACACATATAACCACAACTACAATCAAGGTGTAGAACAGTCCCATCATCCGTAGATTTTCTTCCATGCCCTCTTTGTAGTCAATTCTTCCTTCATAGCCCTTGGCAACCTCTTGATCTTTTGTAAGAATATCGTGTAAATGGAAGCATATGGTATGTAGCCCTTTGGGTCTGGCTTTTTGGCCCAGTGCATTTGGGATTTATCCATGTTGTTGCATGTTTTGTTATTTTGTTCCTTTTTATTACTGAGTAGTATCCTATTGTATGGATGTACCACAATTTGTTTATCCCTTTCCCAGTTGAGGGACATTTGGATTATTTACAGTTTTGGGTGATTATGAATAAAACTGCTGAAGCACTCACACACAGACTGTTGTGTGAGCACAGGTTTTCATTTCATTTGAGTAAATACCTAGGGAGTAGGATTGCTGGGTTGTATGGTAAGTGAATGTTTAACTTTATAAGAAACTGCCAAATTGTTTTCCAAAGTAGATGGTTGCATGCTGTAGTTGCACATCCTTCTAGTTGCTGCGTGTGGGATGCGGCCCTAGCATGGCGATACAGTTTTGCACCCCCAGTTTCTCTGCATACTTGTTAGCACTTGGTACTGTCATTGTGTTTTTTTTTTTTTTATTTAGCCATTCTAATAGTGTATAATAGTTTCTCATGTGTCTTTGGCATTTCTCTGATGACTAGTGATGGTAGAATATCATCTCATTTGCTTATTTGCTACCTGTTTATTTTCTTTGGAGAAATGTCTGTTTAAATGTTTTGCTTCTCCCCACACACCTTTTTTTTTTTTTTTTTAAACAGTTTTATTTATTTATTTTTTTGTGTGTGAGGAAGATCAGCCCTGAGCTAACATCCGTGCTAATCCTCCTCTTTTTGCTCAGGAAGACTGGCTCCGAGCCAACATCCATTGCCAATCCTCCTCCTTTTTTTCCACAAAGCCCCAGTAGATGGTTGCATGCTATAGTTGCACATCCTTCTAGTTGCTGCATGTGGGACGCAGCCCCAGCATGGCCGGAGAAGCGGTGTGTCGGCGCGCGCCTGGGATCCGAACCCAGGCTGCCAGCAGCGGAGCTCACGTACCCAACCGCTAAGCCACAGGGCCGGCCCCTAATGGTGTCTTTTAAAGAGCAGAAATATAGTCCACTTCATTGATTTTTTTTTTTTTCTTTTATGTATTGTGCTTTTGGTGTCATATTTACAAACTCTTTACCTTATACAAGGTCATAAAGATTTTGTCCTGTTCACTTGTATAAGTTTTTAGTTTTAGGTTTTATAGTTAGGTCTGTGGTAATTAAACTGTAGTTCAGTTTTTTTTTTCAACTCAAAAATAAATGCCTTATTAATGGTATGAATTAGAGTCTCTTTTATGTAGTGTCTTTGAATCACCGAGGACGTATGTGAAATTTTAGACTAGATCTGACTATATAAAATTCATAATGGTGTTAATTATCAGATGTTTTTAACTTGATGATCCTAGGTTTATACTAGTTTGTTATAGATTAATTACTAAAATGCCAATAATGTGTTTGTATCTGGTGATTCAGATGTTAAAATGTACCCTTATTAGTTTATGTTTTTACATTTTTATCATGGTTACAGAGACTTGACAGGGGATTATGTGTAATCTTGAATACTCAAGATTTTTATACAACAGAATTGATTTTTAGGTTTTGATATTGTCATATATAAGGAGATTAAATGGTCTAGCAGCTCTTGAGGGCTTTTATAATATTCTTTATATGAGTCCATGTGAAGTCTAAGTTTGATAAATTTATAGAGTTCCTGAAGACCAATTTTAGTTACGTAAAACCATTTTACAGTATGGATAAGATGAAAAATTGTCAAGTGTTATTTTCTTTCTTTGTACCTCTCCTCCTGACTTCCTTCTTTCCTTACCCTTTCTCCTTTCCTTTCCCCTCCTCCTTCCTCTTCCCCTTATCTTATCTCCTCTCCTTCCCTCCCCTCCCCGGGGAAGGGTCTCTCATGGGCACGGTCTCTCATGGGCACTTCTAGTGCTTGGCCGGTCTGTATGTAACAGTAGGCCCTCAGCTGAATGATTTTGAGTGGGGGTGGAGTCAGGATAAAATTTAGGAACTGGATTGCACTAGGAAATTGGATGGATTAGGAAAGAGGGTCTGTAGTTGGCATTAGCTGTTGAAATAGTCTCAGAGAGTGAAAAATAGTGAAATTGCTGATAAATATGTACAGGTTCAGGGATCATATTAAAAATAAGATATTTTGATTCACTTTTTGTACCTTAGCTTTTTTTCCTAATTGTAAATTTCCTAAACTCTAATTTTAAGACAAAATAATCTAGCTTTAGAGATGGATATTTTCAATTGAATAAAGATGGGTTTGATTTGGAATTATGTCACTTGACCTTTTGCTGAAGTATTTTATGTTTTCCTTTAAGCAGATTGCTTTGCTACCTTAAATTTACTGTTCTTATTATTTTGGAATAAGACTGTGTCAAACACTTTTGCTTTTGCTTTCCCAGATGTTACTCTTATCTTGTTTAGTTTTTAGTGTTTAGTGGCTCGTTTTTTGGGGAGGAAGTGGACCATAAATTTTAATTGTGATAATTTTGAAACCCTATCAAATTATTCATTTAATAAAATCATAATGTTAGTAATCTATATAGATGTAGCTTTTCCAAGCATAATCATGATTTTATTTATCTACTGTCCTGCTTGTTCACTTTGATATAATGTCAGCTGAGCAGTAACTGTCACCTTGCATTATGTTTGTCAGATGGCAATTAGCTTAGCTAAGTATTGTTCTTTTTAATAATCTTACTCAGCTTCAGGCATTGTACCTAAAGTATTTCATTGTCTGAGATAATTTTCTTTTAATGACACGTTTATGTTCTGTCCCTTTTCCAGGTCATCCTGTTCAGTTCTACAGCATGAATAGACCTGCCTCTCGCCATACTCCCCCAACTATAGGGGGCTCATTGCCCTATAGACGCCCTCCTTCCATAACTTCACAAACAAGCCTTCAGAATCAGATGAACGGAGGACCTTTTTATAGCCAGAATCCAGGTTAGATTTTCTTTTGCATTCTATGGAACATACCTAATTAGAAATCTTCAGTTACAGAGAAGAACCTTTAATTACAAATGACTAGCTCGTGATAGGTGGTTAGTACTTTTTGTTGAATTAAGGAAAGAATGAATACAAGGTTGCTAATACTCTTATCTTCCAGTTCTTCTTTTATTTAAAAATCAAAACATAGTTTCCATACAAAGTTGTAGAACTTAATTTTTCTGAACAGAATCTTTTTTTTATGTGCTAATGATTATTTGCTTTTTAAAATAATATTGTGGTGAACAGTATTTTCTTCTTATTTAATCAAATATCCTTGCTCTATGAATAGCAAATAATGAAAATCGAGTGTGCACGAACAGAGTTTATAAGTGGCAAAGGAAAAAGGAAATGGCATTTTTGAAGCTCTTCGTGCTGGGCAGTTGATCTGTCTTATTTAGTTCTCCTACCAAACCTGTGATGGGAAAACTGTTATATCCAGATATAACAATCATCTTTCAGTTGCATCATGCATACAGAAAAATTAATCTGGTACATATTTAGTACTATACATAATCATTATTTTTACTTCTTCCCAGAGATGGGAAGAGCAAATATTAGACTTGCTGACTACTGTGGACATGCTACGTCAGCTTACTGTGTTTTTCTGGATTTTTGCCAAAAGGCCAGTAAGCCTGTGTATGAGCACCTCTAGTATTAGGGGACAGCCCATTCCATCTTTGACAAGCCCTGAATTTTATGGAGCTGAAATCTGTCTACTGTGGCTACTACCTTTTGGTGAAACTTTGTTATATCCTTTGGAGTCTTGCAGAAGAAATTTTATCCTTCTACACAAATGCAGTTTAAAGAATGCTTTTGTATTTATTATCTCATTTGATTCCTACAGGTGAGGAAACTGAGGCTGAGGTGGTGGTCAAGTTAGGATTTGAACTTAGGTCATCTATGTTCTTTCTATTGTACTATCCTGCCTACCTTCAGATTTTAAAAAATCTTTCTCTTACCTTCCCAGGTCTCCTCTTTTGTCGGGGAGGAGGGTGTCCATATTGTAGTGTAAGGTACATGACAGCCTGAGACCTTGTCAGTCTCTTATACAGTTGTATCCTGGGGATAGTGCTCTGTAACTGTTGAATGTGGAGTGAATCCCTTCTTCCTTTATTCAAACCCCTTCACTGTTCTGGGTCTCTCTTGTAAACTAAATGCCATATTTATAGTCTAACCAATGTACACCGTAGTGGGATTATCAGTTGGGTAGTTGAAATATACTTCTTAGTTGAAAAAATAGTTGAAATATACTTAGTTGAAATATATTTGTCTTGCTGCTATCTTTGATCAAACCTACTGATTTTGGCTGTCCCATTCTTTTTAACTCGTTTTGAGCTTAATTTTCACAAATATGCCTGTCCTTTTCATACATTCTGCTTTTATTTTATCTATTTATTTATTTTTTTGTGAGATCAGCCCTGTGCTAACGTGCCAATCCTCCTCTGTTTTTTTTTTTTTTTTTTTTGCTGAGGAATACTGGCCCTGGGCTAACATCCGTGCCCATCTTCCTCCACTTTATATGGGATGCCGCCACAGCATGGCTTGCCAAGCAGTGCATCGGTGTGCACCTGGGATCCAAACTGGCGAACTCCGGGCCGCTGCAGTGGAGCGTGCGCACTTAACTGCTTGTGCCACTGAGCCGGCCCTCATTCTGCTTTTAAATCATGTGTTCCAAAGCCATATTTGTACAAGTGCTATTTTGTATCTAAATGCATTTTTTATTTTTAAATTTTATTTGTTAGATATGGCCTGTTTCATAGTTCTGCTGAAGATAAGCTCTCTCCCTGGCCCTCTTGGAAGTCTAGACAGTTATTGCTTATGGCCCTTATGCCCTTCCTTATCCTTACATAGATTTTGGTTTCAGTCCAAAAAGGGCTGGTTCCATATGGAGCTGAGAGGTGCTTCACTGTACGGCTTGGGACCAACTGTACATGATATTCAGCAAGTATATACAAGGGTATTTCATGCTGTTTACATGTACGTACCAAAATATGGGTCTTAGGAGAACCCTGCTGGTGGAATTTATTTGAAGGCTGTTTAAGCACATGTTTAAATGTTTTAAATATGTATTTCAATATTTCTTTCTTTGTAAATCTGATTTTAACATACTTGAAAGTATCTGTTCAAGTAGAAAAGATCCTACTCTATGGAGTGATTTTAATGCAAGTATTTTTCACACTCACAGAAGTCAAGTGATGGAGATTGTTGAACCTTCAGTGTAATGTGCTAAGCAATTTAGTTTTTTGGTTTTTTTCCGCTTTACTCCTCTCTGTTAAATTTTGCCTTTCTTCTCCAGGGATTTGGTAACTGTTTAAAGAGGGGGACTAGCTTTGTTAGTTTATTAATCAGAGTGCTTTTTCTGAACAAAATAATTTTTTTTACTAAATCATGTTCTTTGAAAAGCTCTTTTTGCAAGACTTAAGGCTTTGCAAACCAGTGTGCTATGGCTGTTAGATGCTCCTTAATTTTATTCACTTTGAATATTATATAAATTTCTTGTATTGCTCCCCCTGGTCTTATAGTGGTCCCTATTTTTTCATATTTATTTATTTATTTATTTATTTAATTCATTTTTTCCCCCCAAAGCCCCAGTAGACAGTTGTATGTCGTAGGTTCACATCCTTCTAGTTGCTGTACGCGGGACTCGGCCTCGGGTTGGACGGAGATGTGGTGCCTCGGGGCGCGCCCGGGATCCGAACCCGGGCCGCCAGCATCAGAGTGCGCGCACTCAACCGCCAAGCCACAGGGCCGGCCCAGTATTTTTTCATATTTAAAATGAGAAAATTTGTTGTGCTTTCTCAAGTAGCTAATTCCCTGACTTAGCACAATGATCCTAGGTGTGTGTTTTATGAGCCTGCTTTTTACAATTGGAGGCTTGATATGGATATGTGCTTCTGAAGAAGTAAGCTGACGGGTTGGGATTCATGCAAATATGAATTCTGGGTTTTTCTGTGAGATGTAAATCCAGCAGCACTGTTACTGGTTTGAATTTGAAAGGGCATTATAACATAGCAATTAAAATATGGAACACCTGGTGTCTAGTGCCACGTCCTAGTAGCACAAGAATTATTTTCTAATGAGATTATTTCAGAAACAAGTAAATGAAAGGAACACTTTGATTCGAGCACAACTGAAACCTTTTTGGTTCTTATTGTTTCTTAATCTAATCCAGCCAAAGAAATAGGAATACCAATTTCTCATTCCTCTTGTCAGCAGCAGGGAGGGTCATTGAAACAAATAGGGATAATCACAAGTTAACAATTTTTTTCTTTCCTTTTTTTTTTTTTCGGTGAGGAAGATTGGCCCTGAGCTAACATCTGTTGCAGTCCTCCTCCTTTTGCTTGAGGAAGATTGTCCCTAAGCTAACATCTGTGCCAGTCTTCCTCTCTTTTGAATATGGGATGCCTCCATGGCACAGCCTGATGAGTGGTGCGTAGGTCCGTGCATGGGATCTGAACCTGTGAACCCTGGGCCACCAAAGCAGAGAGCACAAATTCAACCACTATGTCACTGGGCTGGCCCCACAAGTTAACAGTTTTTACTTTAAATATAAATATGGAGCACCTTGGTGGTAAAGAATATATATATCTCTTTCTACATATTTGTATTTGTACATATATATTTATATACATAAACCTAGTTTGGTAAGTATCTGTTTGGGCTGCTTTAATAAAGTACCACAGACTGGGTGGCTTATAAACAACAGAAATGTATTCCTCACAGTTCTGGAGGCTGGAAGTCAGAGATCAGGGAGCTGACATTCTTGAGTTCTGGTGAGAACCCCTTCTGGGTTGCAGACTGCTGTCTTCTTGTTGTATCCTCACGTGGCGGAAAAAGAGAGAGAGCTCTCCAGGGTCTTTTTTGTAAGGACACTGACTCCATTCATGAGACTCCACCCTCATGACCTGATCACCTCCCAAAGGCCCCACCTCCTAATACCATCACCTTGGGGGTTACGATTGCAACATATGAATTTTGGGGGGACACAAACATTCATTTCATAGTAGTTAGGAATCAATATGTGGTATTTAAGTACTAAGGCCTTTAGTAGAAGGCCTATATTTTACTACTTGTATTTTCTTACAACAAAGACTTAAAAAAAATCTAATTCATAAAGTAAAATGTTGGTTCCAAGAAGTGTGACTGTATATAGTTATATGAGTTGGGGAGTTTGTGAGTGAGTATGGTGTTTTACACAGGGAAAATGTCAGGCTTTAGCCCCTGAATGTTATTAAAAACAGCTGAAAAGAAACAGTGAAAAAACGATATTGGGTTGGTGATATTACAAAAGAGAAGCAGTACTGTAAGTCTCCAGAAGAGTACAGATGGGGGGCTCTAGCAAAGTAAAATAAAGAGCAGTAGCGAGATGCTGTTTTCAAATCCTCATTTTAGGTAATTTTGAGGGTTTGTTAGAGGATGTTTACTACAGGGAGAACAAAAAAGCAAGGAAAGGATTGAAAAGTATTAAGTATATTCTCAGGTGACCACTTAAACCAAGTAGACCCTTTACACTGATTAAACACAAGTTATGGTTTTATTTTTTATTTATTTAATAATTTTATTTATTTTGTTTTTTTCCCCCCAAAGCCCCAGTAGATAGTTGTATGTCATAGCTGCACATCCTTCTAGTTGCTGTATGCGGGACGCGGCCTCAGCATGGCCGGAGAAGCAGTGCGCGCCCAGGATCCGAACCCGGGCCGCCAGTAGCAGAGTGCACGCACTTAACTGCTAAGCCACAGGGCTGGCCCTCACAAGTTATGTTTTTAAACTGTAGTGTTAATTTGCTGCTTTTTCTAGGTATAACATCATATGGTGATTTTTTTCCTTGAAAAGGAATAACAAAATGATCCAATTCTTTTAACCTCTCTGAGACTACAGGACTGATAATTATTTGGTAATCATGCTCTTTTCCATCAAAAAAGCTCCCCTTACTGAGTATGATTAATTAAGTTCACTTTTAAATACTCCTTGTTCTAAGTTGCTATCCATGTTTAGAAAATATTTCAGTCTTAAAGTAAATTGCTTAAATTATTTCCCTCACTGAAATGTAAAATATAAGCAGTAAACTTGAATGGGCTATCACATATATCTGGCCTCTAACGGTGATATTCTTTAATAGTTTTAGAAGTAGTATTTAGAGTGTTTATCTGATTTTCTGTTTATAAAGCTGTAAAAATAAGATGTTAAAAAAGCCTAATTTTTTCCCAAAACTCTTTGAATTGGACATTTTAAAACACTAAGCTTCAAAGATTATGCTCCAAAGGATTTTGTGAATAACCAGGAAGGTCATGCTTGGAAGGTCTGCATGTTGCATCAGCACGGACGCATCCTCTAAGTTTGGTTTGCTTGCAGAGCCTTTTACTGTTGATGTATCTGCATGCTGCTGTGTGCGCATAAGCTGTAGTTCTTCAAGCTGTTTGTTCTACTTAAGATCTCTCTATAAACTCCAGTCGCTTGGTGAGCCTGTTCTTCACATGAACTTCCTTGTTGTGTATTGTGAACGTAATACCACTGGATCTTTTTTTTTTTTTAGATTTTTTTTATTTATTCATTTTTTTCCCCCCAAAGCCCCAGTAGATAGTTGTATGTCATAGGTTCACATCCTTCTAGTTGCTGTACGTGGGACTCGGCCTCGCGTTGGACGGAGAAGTGGTGCCTTGGGGCGTGCCCGGGATCCGAACCCGGGCCGCCAGCATCAGAGCGCGCGCACTTAACCGCTAAGCCACGGAGCCGGCCCAATACCACTGGATCTAAGTATGGAGACCTCTTGGTGGCTGTCGGGAAAGAGTCTTGTCATGTGAGGGATCGTCTTAGCTGAAGGAGTGAAAACACGTTACTTCCTGCTCTTGCCTGTTCATGAGATGTCTAGGACTAGAACTGAATATTGCAAACCATTCTTTGCATCAAAATCCCACTGAAATTCTCCAAGAATAGTTCATTTTCAACTCAACTCTAAGGAAGCTAGATCTAGTCTAAAGTAGGATGTTCCAGTTCACGGGAGTTCTAGTAAGGTGAAATCTGACACGGTCCAGAAAGAAAATGCTGTGGTATTTGGATTAATTTGGACTGTCATAAGAGTTTTGCCCTGGGCAAAAAAAGTAGAATTTGGCGCAACCTTTGCAAACTCTATTTGGAACTGAGTTGAGTTTTTTTTTTTTTCTGGTGAGGAAGATTAGCCCTGAGCTAACATCGATGCCAGTCCTCCTCTTTTGCTGAGGAAGACTGGCCCTGGGCTAACATCCGTGCCCATCTTCCTCTACTTTAAGTGGGACACGGCCACAGCGTGGCTTGACAAGCAGTGCATTGGTGCGTGCCTGGGATCCGAACCTGCGAACCCCAGGCTACGCCACCAGGCCGGCCCCTGGAACTGAGTTTTGAAAACCTAGTTTGAAAAACTAGTTTTGCCCTACACTGGTTTTGAAAAAAATCTTAACTTGTTTTGTCATAAAGTAATTCTGTTTAAAGAAGATCTGGGATTGGTTTTTACCTGGGCTGCTGTTGGTGGACTTCTTAAAACCACTGTGTTTTCGGATTTTCACTTTCAGAACTAGAGAGGAAATAAAACATACTCATTTAAAAAAAATAATTATAAACTCGGCCTACCTACAAAAAGACTGTTCTGAGTTAAGCACCTAATCATTCTTTTTTTAGCTGAGTACCAGGTCGTTTTTTTTATTTGGATGAGAAACAATGACTGAAGTGGGAAATTTTCTACTTTTCTGTTAACAGAGTTGGGATGGGTGCTAACAGAAGAGGGGCATTTTGTCTTATTTGATGTGAACATGCATCTAATCTCTACTTTCCTAGTGCCAGCTGCTGTCTACTGCTGTTTCTTGGTTTTATCTGCTTTGTCTCTGCTACTGTCTCTGTTCGTTGTGCCTTTTTCTTATCCCAAGTTTGGAAACACAGGGTATTTTGAACATATCAGCAATTGTTCCAAGCCTCTGAGAATGGGAGACAGACACAGAACTTAAGGATTTACTACCAAGAAGTATGACTTTAGGGAAAACCCTAACCAAAAGGTATCTTTCTAAAAAAGGTGCCAATTTCTATACTACTCTGCCCCTTAAATCTAGGTGTTCTTTAGGATGATCTGCTTAACTCTTGTCTACACATTATATGTCTTCCCCCTGCACTGACCCACAGCACAACTGTTCTCTCTCTGCTGATTGCTGCTGGTCCTGTACCTCTCGATTTTTCTCACAAACTCAATCCAGACTTTCCAGTTGCCTCCCATATTTATGCTTGTCACTTTCATGTATTTCATTTGTCAGATCATTCTCCCTCTCTGACCCACCTACTCACCAGCCCGTTCCTTTCCCTATACTACCTGCCAGGATTAATGTGGTTAATGGCACCTCCACCTTCACAGCTATGAAGGGAAAAATCTAAGAATCTTCTTCAGCTATTGCTCTCCTTCCTATGCCAGCTGAACCCTTAGTTACCAAGCCCTCTTTCCACACTATTACTAAGTTCTCTCCTCTTCTGTTTCAACTGCCTTGATTGTTTTTGTGCTAGGCCCTGGGTTAGGCTTTCGGCATACCTTTTCTTTTTTATCATCTTCGCAACCATTCAAAGTAGGTTGCTTTACATTATCTCTTTTTCCTATCACATTTATGGATTAGGCTCAAAGAAGTTATTTAATTTGCTGTTCCAACAGCAAGGGAATGGTGAATCAGGTATAACATTGGGTGACTTTCAAGTCCATTCTCTTTCCACTAAACACTCTTTCACCTAACATTTCCTTCCCTGGTTTGTAGCCACCGCTCACCTTTCCAGGTTTTGTACCTTCTCTCTGGGGTATCTTATGCTAGCCATATGGAAACATTTCCGATCCTGTGAACTGGTCATACTATTTTACGCTTCTAAGCGTCTGCCCCTCACTTGGTTCTCAGCTTGTCATTCTCAACGCTTGTCTGCTTGTTGAGCTCCTTTTCTTCAGGTTGCTGCTCGGTGGTCATTTCTATGTAGCCTTCTTCAGAACCATCCCCACCCTCATCACACCATACCACCACCACCTCCTCTAGGGAATTGCTACAAGTATTGTTGGGTTAAGGTTGTTATTTTGTTTTCTGTTCCCAACGAGAATGTGATCTCTTTGAGGGCAATGACTCTTACTCATCTTCTTAGTTTTATTAGTCATAACTGTGAGTTGGAGCTAGTAAAGGTGTTCTCTCTTTATAAGAAGCAGCATACCAAACTTTGCACCCATTCTGAAGGACACTATAACTGTAGAGTTAATCTTGGGCAATTATTTGGCACGAACCTGGTTTATTTATGTATTTACATACATTAAACATTTGTTGAAGGCTTACTAGTGCTAGGCTCTGTACCAGATGTCTGAGGTAGAGGGAAAGACACCTTGGGGAGGAGAGGATAAGGATTTGAATGAGGCTGGCATTTTTCTTTAGGGTCAGGGAGAAAATGTACCTGGCTGGAGCAGGTAGTGTGAATGGGGCTATGAAAAATTGTAATGACACAGACCTGACTCTCAGAGAATGGTTTTGATATTAGTCTCCTAGCAGAGTGCTTGCCACTTAGTAGGAAGTCAGTAAATATTTTTGTTTAATTAATGAATGAAGAACCAATTAATTTGCCTGTTAATGAAGTAATGAAAAGTATAAATTTAAGATGTTGGGATGTAATGGTTTTTTTCCTCTTGTATTGACGAATACTTAAACTTGTAACCTTCAAGGTAAAATCCAGAAGACCAAATTATTCATGGTAATCTGAAGAAATTGTTTCTTTGAGAAGACATACTGTTATTGAAATGAAAAGATAAATTTGCCATTATGTGTTAGAATAGATTTGTGTATGTGATAAATGCTTCCTGTTGTAATTTTTTAAAACTTTCTAAAAACTCCCCTAATACTTTGTTTTGTGTGTTAATGAATTATCCTTCAAAAGAGGATCCTTAAGATAGCTTATAAAATGTTTATGCACAGTGATTTCCCTCCTTATATGTTCGTTTTATTGTATTATCCTTTCCTTTTAATGTAACTCGCCCTTACCCCTTATCCTGCACACCTTTTTTGTTTTTGCAGTATCTCTTGCTCCTCCTCCTCCCTCCATCCTACAAGTAACTCCTCAGTTACCTTTAATGGGATTTGTGGCCAGAGTCCAAGAAAATAGTAAGTTTATGTCTTCTTTATGCTGTAGATCAGATTATAGGCATAAAATGTCATTATATATGATTGGCTGAAGAGTAATTCATTCGCTGATACTTCAAAAATTTGAATTTTATGCACAAGTCACTGTATGAGCAGTTAGTGTGGATGATAAAATAATCAAGATGAAGTTCTCTACTTTCAGACAACTTAAAATCTGGTAGTGAAGATAAGACAAATAAATATAAAATGAGGCACACGTAAGAAAAGAAAGATCACGTCTAACTGAGGAGATGCTCTTTAATCACCAAATATCCCATGTTTTTCTCTGAGTTGCTCAGACAAGTAGTAGTTTAGTTTCTTATTACTGGAGTTTTAGGGTTTTGTGGCTAACTTGAGAATCTTTCTCCAGTCTTGTCATTCCAGGTGTAAAAATGGCCATACCATGGTAGGTCCCAGGGGACCAAATTGCCAGTCTGTCTCCCAGGAGACCTCATAGATTGGCAATGAATTTATGTTGGCTTATGGTCTGGTGTTAAGCTCTGTAGGATCAGATGACTAAGTTTTTTTGGTGCGTAGAGTCTTTTCCTAGGGAAGCGTTAAGAAAGCTCAAGAGACTGATGTCCTCAAAACAGGAGGCCTGTATCAACATTCAGTGAGGAATTGCTGTTACAGAGACCAGTGAGTGTAGTCTTTATGACAGATGAATTCTCTTCTTGTGAGCAGTCTATGTGAGGAGGCACATCACAATTATAAGGTTGCATCATGGGCATGGAATCTGAACTCAGGAATTACATTAATGAAAGATTTAGTGTCATCAGGCTGAAGTACCCAGTGTATGCACCTTGTAACAGGGATGGCCTCACCAATGGGATAGAGGTATTTGCACTCGCTTCTTAGGACTCCTGCCTCTTTGGTCATGGCATTGCTGGTACCAGAATGTGAGCTCTGTGAGAGCAGGGATTTTTGCTTATTTTGCTCTCGGGCTGTTTTCCTCAGCACTTAGAAAAGCCTCTGACACATAGCAGACACTTCAGTCCCTCCTCCTTTTTGCTTCCATCGCTGACTAAATGCCCCCTCTTTATTGACACATTTCTTTCTTGTATTTTAACTGGTTATACTCCAGGCTTCCTGGCCTGAGGGCTCAGTGTCTCTTCCAGGTGCCTTTGCATCTCGATTTGCTAATTTCTGAAGTCAGTAGATTTTACTTCTGTTTATTGAAAGGTACCCCATGAGCACCTCCATTGTTTATCACAGTGTGATTGCCTTTTGGGATGTCTTTTCTCATTTCTTTCCATAGTCATATATACTTCTCACCTACAAAATGCATAAAAATAAGAAACTTTGTAGATGAGGTGAGCTGTGGCTGATTTTACATGACGATATAGCAGGACTTACACATTCAAATGAATGTTGTCCTCTTTAAAACATTCACCTTGGAAAGATATATACTCATCTTAGGAGATCTTCATAGCTTTCAAGTACATTATTTTGAAGATGAGCTGTGGTGGCAGATATTCACTCTGTATTAAGTTTGATGTTTGGAAGAAGTCTGGAATTATGTGGAACCAGTTGTACTGGGCTAACTAGTAGGCCGTGATCCTGTTATTCTTCTTAGAATGCCTCTTTGGCTAGAGTTCACATGTTGCAGGGCCTTCCTGCTTGGTCCTCTTCAGCTCCTCATACCTCTTTCTGCTGAACTCTGGTCAGTTCTTTGAAGGATTCCTGCTTTCCTACCTTTGTATTTATTTATTTTTCTTTACATCTGTCATGAAATATCCACCCCTACCCCATCCCACCCCGGCTATTAGCTCTCACTCATTCTTCAGATTTCAGGAGGCCTTTCCTGACCCACTTGGGAGGTTTGGTCTACTGCTATGTTTCTGTAATGACAAAGCACTTACTACACTTAATTATAAATGCAAGTTTGCTTGCCTGTGTCTCCGTGACTTTTGCCCACTGCTGTATTTCCAGTGCTGGGCCTAGTAGCTAGCCATAGTAGGCTTTCAGTTGATGTTTGTTGAATGAATAGTAATGAAACATGACTTCAAAGTTATTGCATTGATCTCATCCCATAGTAGTGTAGCTTTTAAGATAACAGGCATTGGAGTTCAAATTCCTGCCCTTCCATTTACTTACCATAGGACTCCTTAATCTTGGAAAGTTGCTTTCCACATCCATAAAATGAGGATTAAAAACACTACCTCCCAAGGTAAAGATTAAATGAAATAATGTATTGTAAAGTGCTAGCTGTGTAATTGGAACATTTTAAGTAAAAAATGATAGCTTATCAAAATAACAGGGAAAGACAAATAGCGTATAATTTCACTCATATGTGGAAGATAAACACATAGATAAGGAGAACAGATTAGTGGTTACCAGAGGAATAGGGGGTCGAGGGAGGGCAAAAGGGATAAAGGGGCACATGTATATGGTGACACACGAAAACTAGACTGTCGGTGGTGAACACGATGCAGTCTATACAGAAGCTGAAATATAATAATGTACACCTGAAGTTTACACAATGTTAAAAGCCAATATGACCTCAGTAAAAAAAAAAGTTATTAAAAAAAGGTAGCTTCTGTTAGTCTTATTAAATTGATTGAGGGAGTTATAAGAAAAGGTAAAAATGAACAATAGCAGCATCTTTGAGTAATTTTAAAGTGTAATTTCTCAAGTTGATTGTTTTGAAAGACAAAGTTCCTTTGGATCTGTGTTTTTGTGCAATTGTTTCAAGTCAATCTCTTTACCTTATGAATGTGAATAGGATGTATTGTGGATTCTTACCCCAACCATATGTAATTTGTCATAAAACATATGCTAGAATCACATATCTATATCTTTTGTTTATTTAAAAACAACCTATTAGGACTAAAAGAATTATTTTTAATGAATAAAATTTTGAAGTTAATGAAGTAGATAAGTTGGTAAGTACAGAGTGGAACAGCAAATGGGAATAATACTAGAATAGGACAGAGTATGATGTAGATATGGCGGATCCTCACCAGGCACCAGAATCTTATAAAATCCATTTGATTCCATCAGTAGGCTTAGATAATAAATAGAAGATAAACAGGATTGCTCAGAGAATTTCACAGAAACAATACTGCTGCCTCATAAATAAGAATTAACTCTGTTCATTGAAATTGGGCTTTGTTGAGCTGTGCTCAGGTGTGTACCAAGCATTTTGAACGCCTTGAGTTCCCTGAGTTTGGAGATAAACTTTTAGATATTACTATATGCTGATAACTGAGCTGTGGAAGCAGATCTCTATAAGGAGACATTTTAAATATTTTAAATCACTCTTAGATATTTAGCCTGAAGAAATTCTGGATCATAAATGAGTAGAAATTCTGTGTGTATTAAAAAAAATACACGTGCACAAACATCTTACCCAAAGTTGTTTGTGATTTCCACTCCACTAATTTGGTAAAATGGTATTTTAAAAAAACCATTGAGAGGAATATAGCTGATTATTAAAATTTATCTATTCACTAGACTCATTCTAATTTATTTTAAATTAAATATGGTTATAAATGTTGAAATTATTAATATTTCTGATAACGACTCCTCCTTGGATATAATGTAAAGCCAAAGTATATTGTGCTGATCTCTTTGAAAAGAAGGATATGTGTTCACATAGACAGCTCCCAGAGGCTCAGTACATAGTCACTGTTGTGGCTCAACTTTGCGCAGCTTCGGACAGCGCTGAGGCGAGGGGAGGAGAGAGTCGAGCTTGGAGACTGGGAACATCGTGGTTGATGAGGAGGCTGCTCTTGCCCACTCATTCTTTGAAAGATTATTATTTTCAAGTCTAGGTTTATATTCCATGAACATAGAAGCTCAGATAGGAAATACGGAAGTTTGCATAATGTGTAGTTTTGTTGTCAGCTTGATACATTCTTAGTTTCAGATACACCACCACCACCACCACCTGTGGAAGAACCAGTCTTTGATGAATCCCCGCCCCCCCCTCCTCCCCCAGAAGATTACGAAGAGGAGGAAGCAGCTGTGGTTGAGTACAGTGATCCTTATGCTGAGGAGGACCCGCCCTGGGCTCCAAGATCTTACTTGGAAAAGGGTAAGTTTCAGAGGGGTATCTGGAGGGATGAGAAGAAACCTCTCCTCAGAAATGAAATTTACTGGTACCAAAGAGAATCTTGTTTATTTTTTACGGACAGAGTTTTGCCTTTACAACCTGCATGTTTTTATGAATGGTTTCTGTAAGGCAAAAATAAAAAAAGACAGAGTTTTTCTGGAATGCCTCAGAAAGAGAATTTTTCTAAAGTATTAGTTATTCCTACCCCCACACTTTAAAGCACTCTTTTTGTGGCATCTTATATCAGATATTTTGGTTTAAGTATCTCCATATAACTTTCCTCCAAAGAATAATGGTTTCTCAGTTTCTTTGCAAAGTAGTATTGGGCATTTCTATTAGTGAAAAGTTTCTCGTAATATATTAGCAACTGTGACAAGGCACTTTTGAGACATAGGCTTCCAAATCTCATCAAGCCTAATCAGCTCAGAACAAATGTGTGCTGTCTTGAAGGACATTTTCTGTTAAGAAAATCAAAGCTATTAACTTACTGGGTTTCAAACCTGACCACACATTAGAGTCACCTGAGGAGCTTTTTTTAATCAAACACTGGACTTCCACTTCTGGCCAAGGTAGAGCAACAGTAATCGGGTTATGAATCCAGAAAAAAATATAAAAAATAGTGGTTTTCAGACATTGAACAACAGACAGTGATGGACTCTGACCCTAGAGAGAGGAACTCAGACACTGAGCCTGGACTGTCCTAGCTTGCTACCTGGAGGCAGTTTCCAGGTCACAGTGCAAGGAGGGGGGACCCAGACAGAAGCTGGAGGTCTCCCTGCGTAGAGAAGATCGAGAGCAGAGTTTTGGGGGCCCATGGAGAAGAGGTAGCTACAGACAGAGACCAGAGCTCTGGAGATCTGTGGAAGGGTCCCCTCGAGTCTTCGACTGAGTGCTGACCTGTCCATGTGTGTGAAGAACTCCCTGAGATCGAGAAAGGACAGCCAGAAAGGAGCAGGCAGAAAAATTCTTGGAAATAGCAGACCTGGGAATAGTTCATGTTCCAACACCAGCCAGAGTAGAAAGGCCTTATAAAACTCAAGGCATTGAGAGGAGGCCTCAAAAGTGTGTCCTCTTGGTAGTGGGGCCAAATTAGCCCTTAGAGACTACAGTTTGCTCTGGACTGCCCTAACAGATGCTCAGATGCAAACCTTGAAAGCATCCAGCTGATTGCAAGTGAACTCACTGAGCTCTGGGACAAAATCCAGCACTGTTCAAAGAATTCAGCAGAATCCAGTGCACCAAAAAGTAGGATTCAGTGTCTAGCGACCAGCAGCCAGTCAAAAATTACAAGGCATGTAAAAAGGGAGGAAAATGTAACTCATAACTTAAAAAACAAGCAGTCAACAGAAACAGGCCCGGAAATGACCAAGATGATGGAATTACCAGACAAGGATGTTATATAGCTATTCTAAATGCCACAGATGTCCAAGAAGGTAGAGGAGAACATAAACGTGAGAGAGAAGTAGAAGATATTTTTTGAAAAAAGAGGAAGAGAAACCCACATAGAATTTCTGGAGATGAAAAATACAATATCTGAAGTGACACTTCAGAAGAAAAAACCAGCAGTCTTAATGATACGACAGTAGAAACTGTTCAAAATGAGGCACGGAGGAAAAACAAAAACCAAAAACAGAGCAACAGGTGTGTGGGACAAAATCAAATACTCTTCGTTTGCAGAAGATATGATCTGGTATGTAGAGAATCCTAAGGAATATACAAAAAAGCTGGCAGAACTAAAGAGTGAGCTTAGCAAGATTACAGGCTACAAAGTTGATGTGCAAAATTAATTGTATTTTTATATACTAGCAACAAACAGTTGAAGATTGAAATTTACAAAACAATACGTTTTGTAATAACATCAAAAATATGAAATACTTAGGGATAAATTTAGTAAAATATATGCAACTAGTATGATGAAAACTGAAACGAAGAAAAATTGATAAAGGTCTTAAATAAATTGAGAGATATATTATGTTCTTTGATCATTATTTTTAAGAGACAAGTTTGCCCCAAATTAATCTATAAATTGAATGCAGTCCCAATAAAAATTCCAGCAGTCATTCTTATAGAAATTGACAAGGGTATTCTAAAAGTTAACATGGAAATGCAAAAGACCTAGTATAGTCAAAACAATTTCAAAACAAAAGGAGACTAATGTTGAGGATTTGAACTGCCTGATTTTAGAGTTCTGGTGGAAAGCTACAGTATTCAGGACAATGTGATGCTGGTGTAAGTGTAGAAATATAAATCAATGGAATAGAATATAGAATCCAGAAGATCCACACACATTGTTTGACAGAGGTGCCAAGGTGATTCAATGGGGAAAGGGTAGTGTTTTCTACAAATAGTGCTGAAACAATTGGATATCCATATGCAAAACATGAACTTCTACCCTTCACCAGACACAAAAATTAACTCAAAATATATTTTAGATCTAACTGTAAAACTTCTGGAGGAAGATATAGGAGAAAATTTTTGTGTTCTGGAGTTAGGAAGAAAATTTTGTAGAGAGCACATGAAAAACATGAAGCTTAAAAGAAAAAATTGACAAATTGAATTTCATTAAACTTTTCTTCTTCAAAGATGCTGTTAAGAAAGTGACAAGGCAAGCCATATGGGAAGAATATTTGCAAAATAACTCAGTAAGGAGACAAACGACTTGTAGAAAAAAAGTGTGAATATACTTCACCAAATAGATACATGAATTGCAAAGAAGCACATAAAAAGATGCTCAGTGTTATTAGTCATTGGGGAAATGCAAATTAAGGCCACAGTGAACCCAGCTGAATACCGCTAGACACCCTCTGGAGTGGCTACAGTTGAAGACACTGTCAGTACCAAGTGTTGGATGGTGTGGTGAACCGGAGCTCTTACACGTTGCTGGGAAGAATGTGATATGTTTCAGCCGCGTTGGCAGACAGTTGGCAGTTTCTTATGACATTAGACATATACATGTACCAGCTGATCTGGCAGAGGAATGAAGATGTCTGTTCACACAAAGACTTGAATTCGAATGTTCATAGCTGTTTTATTCATAATAGCCCAAACCTGGAACAACCCAGATGTCTTTCACCTGGTGTGTGGATAAACTAATTGTGGGATATCCATCCACATTCAATGGAATACTGTTCAGCAATGAAAAGGAACAAACTACTGATAAAAGCAACAATGTGGATTTCGTGTTATACTAGTAAAAGAATCCAGACACAAAAGACTCCGACTTTATGATTCCATCTAAATGAAATCTAGATCAGTGGTTTCCAGGGACCAGACTGGCAGGTGAGGGAATTTACATAGGGGCATAAGGAGACTTGGGATGATGGGCATGTTCTGTATGACTGTGGTGTGGTTATACATTTGTCATGTATACAGGTGCATACATTTGTCAGAACTCATTGAACTCTACACTTAAGTGATTGTATTTTATGTCTAAATTACACCTTAATAAAGCTGTTTTTAAGAAAAAAAAAAAATGAGCCCAAGGTACTACTACACTAGGCTGTGGCTGTAGGCATTGACATGCTTTACAAACTCCTCAGCTGATTTTAACACTCTCCTAGGCAAAGTGATGACAGTTTTCAGCTCTGGAAGGCCAGCTCAGTTATTCCTTAAGAGAAAAGCACAATGAAAAGTTTTGCTTTCTAAAAATCTCTTCTATGAACATGTAAAATTCTGGAGAGATTTGTAAGAGAGGAAATAAGTTTGTTTTCAGTCCAAGTAATTCTTGAAAATTTAAAAGAATATGCCTGAATTGTTCCCTAAGATGTTTTTCAAAGTTTGGTATATCTCTGTTAATGTCTTTGAAAACATGAAAATCAAATAAGCTCTTCCTTACTCTTTCTGGCAAAACAAAACCGAAAATAACCAACTCTGTTCAGCTTATGGTTGCTTTTTTGTTTGACTGTGCGTGACTGTTCGGGCTGTTGCCTAATGACTCATTTTGCTGTCTTAGACCTTAGGACCTGGTTCTCAACCCTGCCTGCATATTAGAGTCACCTAGGGAACGTTTAGTATGTCTGTACCTCCAGACGTATTAAATCAGAATCTGTGGACGTGAGACCCAGGCATTAGCATTTTTTAAAGTTCCTCAGATAATCCCAAGGTTGAGAACCACTGCCATAGGAGAAGGTTTATCTTACCCCTTGATAACTACCCATATTTGCCAAGTGGAGATAATGTTATATGTAAGTATCTTGATTTAACTTGGGTAGACAACAGATATTTTCATGTATTTATTATGTGCCTGGCATAGTGCAAGACTTATATTACATGTGTAAGGCAGTTAGTTTCCCCATTTTTGCAAACTAGGAAATTGAGGTTCAGAAATAATTTATAATACTACAGAATATAATAGAAAATATCATAATGGTTGTTAATGATAATAAAAGCAGCTAACATTTATATAGAACGTTTACCATGTAAAAGGTATATCATATGTGCATTGCCCCATTTAATATAGCAGTGCTTTGAGGTGTTAGCACTATTATGATTCCTATTATACAGTTGAGTAAAAAGCAGGTTAGGGGAGTTCCGTATGTTCTATAAACTGATAAGTGGTAGGGCTGGGATTTGAACTAGGTGGTGTAACTCCAGAGCCCATGTTCTTCACCATTGTCCTGACCCTGAGCCCAGGCGGCCCTGGGACTTGGCTGTACCGTTTACTAGGGTTAAACTCTTGGCAAACTTTGACTTCTTTGTCAGTGCCCATTTTATATCCCTGTCTTCTATCACGCCATCTGTTCTCGTGTTCTTCTGGGTCAGTGACATAACTTCTTGGTAGAAGTATAAACAATGTGTGGTAATTTATCAGATGACATTTCTGTCCTCACAAGACTGTGACAGTCCCTTATCTTGTTCATCTTTGTATCTCTAAAAATCAGCATGGATGCTCCATTAATGATTGTCAGAAAATGAATAGTGCCATTAATTCTATCTGGGGATATCAGAAAGCTTCTCAGAGGACATGGAATTTGTGGTGTGCCTTGAATGATAAGTAGGTGTTTCTCAGGCAGAGAGGAGGGGTAGGAAGGGCCATCCAGGTGGAGGGAACCCTCTGGATGAAAGGGCCTGGCTCTTGAGGCATGGGTGGGTTTAGGGAGAGAGTTGGGGATATGAGTACAGGAGGGGCAGCGAGTTGTGATTAGTGGTGGGAAACTTTTAATACCAGGCTGTGGGTGTGAGGTGTTGGGATTTTTTTGTGTGTGAGGAAGATCAGCCCTGAGCTAACAGCTGCCAATCCTCCTCTTTTTGCTGAGGAAGACTGGCCCTGGGCTAACATCCGTGCCCATCTTCCTTTACTTTATATGGGACGCCGCCACAGCATGGCCTGGCAAGGGGTGCGTCGGTGCACGCCCGAGATGCGAACCTGCAAACCTCAGGCCACCGAAGCGGAGCATGCGCACTTAACCGCTATGCCACCAGGCTGGCCCTTTTTTTTAATCTGATGGTAGAGGGAAATTGTGGAAGATTTTTAGGCAGGTTAGTAAGTTCTCATGTACTTATATTTTAACTTTTTTTTTTTTTTTTAAAGATACCTGATAGTGTAGAGTGCATTAGAAAGGAAGAAAAAATAGGAGTTGGGAAGATCAGGTTGGATACCTTTCTAAGCAAGAGACAAGGGCTTCTACTGAGGCAGTGGTGCTGGACACCTTCTTCACATAAATACGTAGATGTACATGGAAGTGTTTGTCATATTGCACTGCCACTCAATTCTTTTAACTCCCTCAGAGTTATTTGCCAGATATGAAATAATGTTCTGTCTTTAAAAATCATGTTTTGTGATGTGTCAGCTGATAACTCTATTAAAGTCTTTCTTAAATTTTGTTAAAAGCAATGGAACTTGCAAAAAGGTCATGGGTTCGTTGGTGGAGTAATTCTCACCACGTCAGTGTTTTGAATGGTCCCTTTGGCACCCAGAGCTGTTCTGCACTTTAAGATGGTGCAGCAGTGCACTTCTGTCAAGTAGAAGGATGGACAGGAAATGAGAAATTCATGACTGATGCCTGACTGACGGTATCATCTCAAGCAGGTCAGTTTTAGGAAGCAGTATTTATAAAAGTGGAGAATCTAGAAAGAGTCTCTGCAAAATCATCTGCCACTCACACTGCTGAGAATATCTTCCGGTACCCCCAGAGATACGTGTGTTCCTGTGTACAGACTGCTGCACCAACCAGGCAGTGACTGTGATGATGTTTGGATTTGAGTGGTTTAGGGGGTAGAATTAACAAGACTTGGGGATATTTTCCTCTGAATTACTTTTCAGTGGGTTTGCATTTCTGTAAGCATCAAGAATATTATCAACTGTAAAAGAAAGTAAAAATTACTAGGTTGACTAGAAATACGAAATACTCTACGTATCTTGTATTCTCTTACACTCATAGTTAAACTCGTATGTCATTTAATTATATTTGTTTAGGTGTTTGGTTATATTTTGAGAGATACACACTAAACTCTTCCTAGGCCTCTCTAAAGTATTTTCTGGCATCCTTAATAGACCACTATAATGGCAAATATTCAGATTTTAAGAAAGCCATTTAATTTTTACTAAAGCAGGTCAGAAACACAAATTAACTGGGGCAAGTTGCACTATATCAAAAATCTGTGTTTTAGTTTCTGTTTCTTATTTATTTGTGTGAGGATTAAGGTTGCATGAGAAACTAACAGTCAGTATATGCTTCTTATATATACTCCATCTCAGGGTAGATGGAGATTTATTGAGTGAAATTCTGAGTGGTAAAATAAAGGTACAAAGGATCTTTTATAAAAAAGATAAATCTTCAAGTGGATTTGAGCAAGTTAGAGGGTATCCCAATTTAACTAAACTATTGAGGTAGATGTAATACTTAGGAACCAGACTGTCCCAGATATCCTTGATAGGCCCCAGTTACCAAGTTATTTAAGCAATGAAACTCAGGAGAGCTTACAGATATCCTAACAGGTTTTCTAACACTTGAGTCTGTCATTGTGGGTGTGTTAAATTGGTGGATAACGCAGCCTGTGTTTTGAAAGAACGTGTATAGTAGATTCCCATTGTTCCCACACAACTCGTGAGAGTTCGGACACTGTTCTCACTCGGTGCACGGGCGGGGGCTCTGGAAAGTGCCGGAAGGGAGGCATAAGCCTGCTCTTCCCTCTGTCTCACCTGCCTCCTCTCATAGTGCCTCTCACTGCAGTAGTACAATTTTAACATTTAAAGTTGTGTGTTTTTACACGATATGGTGCTTCAACACAAGCTCAACTGAAGAAACAGCGTCTTTCCCAGTTCTGGGATTGTGTCTCATTCAGTGAGGTATTTTCCCATAGGCTGTTGAAGGGTAAGTTTGACTAAATGTGATTTTTTGCCATTTACATTGTTTTGAACCTAACCTCCCCAAGATGGGATTCCATTGTATAAGACTGGGTATTAGAAAAAAATTTTTTTGGTCTGTGTTTAAAAAATCACTATGTTTGAAGTGCTGTGGGAGTTGGGAAGGGATACATATTCATTTATTTGGTTCTTTCTCTCTAGGAATGTTATTCTGTTCTTTCACATCCTATTTTTTTTCCCTCTAGTTGTGGCAATTTATGATTATACAAAAGACAAGGAAGATGAGCTGTCCTTTCAGGAAGGAGCCATTATTTATGTCATCAAGAAGAATGACGATGGTTGGTATGAGGGAGTTATGAATGGAGTGACCGGGCTCTTTCCTGGGAATTATGTTGAGTCTATCATGCATTATTCTGAGTAAAGCTCGGCAGGGCCCTGTCGCCCTCACAGAACAGTCAGGTCTTCCCACATTATCACAAGGCCCTGGGGATTCCCCTCCAGTGAAATGAATGAAGGATACAAATGACAAAACTGCTTACGTTTCTTTGGTTTATCCCCCAGTATTAAAACAAACAAAAAAGCAAGCCGAGTCCGAACAAATGGATCTTCCTGCCATCACTTGTACTGTGCTGAGCTGTTTGGATTGAAATAAGGTGACCATTTCTAAATATGTCAGAGGTATAACAGCGTAATGATGTAAAACAAATCAGATTAAGACTGATTCAGAAAAAACGGGGATCTCTCTCAGGAATACTGTGTACCCTTGGGATTCCTCCTGCGGTCTGTGGTGTGGGATGTCCTTCAGTGCCCGCGCTGAGGGTTAGCCTCGTGGCCCCACGCTGCTTCCCTGTGAGGACAGAACCAGTATTTAAGACCATACGTAACCATTTTTATAATTGTTTCCGATGGCTTATTTGTTCTTTAACACTGTAAATCCTGCATTCTCTCAGCACTTGAGTGCACCGAAGGAGTCAATGCTGGCCTGACTTGCATCCCTTCCTGTTTCTCAGTGTGTGGATCATGAGGAGGATGAAATGAGTCTCCAGACATGCTGAGGGTGGTTAACAGTTGCGGCTTGATGTCAGCCTGCTGCTGCTGCTGCACGAGGCTGCACTGCCGCTGGCGCCCGGCGTGCGCAGACCCGTGCGGTGTGGTGGCCTGGTTCAGGTGCGGAAGGGGCCCGAGAGTCTGAGGACGTGGCCTGTCAGCAGAGCGTTCTGCTCCACAGCGTCCTAGCCCCTTGCCTTAGGTGCTGTTTTGAGGAGTAGGATCTTGGAGGTCAGACCCATTATTTCTTTACTTCTTTCACTGTTTAGAAAAACATTATTGTTTTTTGGAAAATAGCAGTTATTTTCAAGAAGTCTCTTGACAGTCACTGAAATAAAAGGCTTGCTGCTGTGCTCTCTGAATGCTGCTGATGGCCAGTGTTAGCTGCTGCTGAGTTGTTTACTCCCTTGACTTTAGAAACAGGCAGTACTCTCCTGATTTCGTCTGATTGGCCTTTGAAGTAGCTGCTTTTGGTAAGAATTTGAGCCTTAGATCTCAGACGACGAGCTGTGGCGTAAGTGGTATCAGGCCAAATACTTATCCAGTCACACACACAAAAATTAATGTAACTGAGGGAAACAATAACAAAGTATTTTTTTTCACCTGCACAATTATAGCTTCAAATTCTGTGGCGTGTATAAGGCAGGTGGCTTTAATTGTCACTTCTGTAATCAGTATAAGAAATACTGAAAGAACCTGGGAGGGCTTGCTGCTCGGCGGGTGAACACTGTGGTCATGAACCGGCCGGTCAGGCCCAGGGACGCGGCCGGAAGAGAGTGTGGCCAGGTGTCCTCCCCGAGCTGGTGAAAGAGGGGAGCAGCAGCTGACGTGTTTCATATGTGGGCTTCAGCGTGATGGTGCACACAGAGGAGCGCGACTGAGAGGTGACCAGTGCGGCACGTGGGAGGGACTCAGGTGGTGGAGTGGCAAGTTCAGATTCCACTTGTGGACCTGTTATCTGAGCACAGAACTGCATCACTGTTAACTGAGACCGGGTACAGATGTCCCTTACCAAGAATTTTTCTTTTTTTAAGTGGCAGGGTGTTTTCCCCCACACACTGCAGGTTAGCTATTTTGCTTTTAGATTTCTCCAACACTTTGAATTTAGATTTCATTAACTTGCCTCCAGTACACATTCTAGGTCATGCTTTTGTGAGGTCATCTCGACATCCTGTGTTCTCTGTTCTCCTTCAGAGTAATGGCCGAGTGTCCTCTGAGCCTTGGCTTCATTATGGACCCAGCCTAGACTATACCTGGATAGATTCGCTCTTCCTAGTATTGGTGTATAGCTAGGAAGACTGTTTCGAAATTAGATGTTCCAATTATTTATTTAAAAAGCTTGCTGAGAAAGCTTAGTGGATTAATAAGGCAGAGGGTATTTTGAAATCCAGCAAGTAGTTCCCACAGCTCACACCTACAGAACCAGAGAAGACAACTTTGCGCGAGTAGGTGGCGTTCCCCTGGACTGCTGGCCCCCTGCTGGACTGGGCTGTGCAGAAGACCCTGGTGAGGCCCTTCCCCCCGAAGACCTGCGGCACGGGGTCCGTGGGTCAGCTGAGCTCTCCTGTATTCTTTAATACTGATGTGTGTGTTTTTGTTTTAAAAACATCACCTCTTGGATTTTCTGCATATTTTAAATTTTTGTACAGTTTTGGGTTCTATATATTGTCTTGGAAGGATACTGTGTAATGATGGGCCAGGCCTACACTAATTGGAGACTTAATGTATGTAATATTTCATAGATTGCATGCCAGTAATAGTCTGTGAGGGTAGTATTTCTTGTTTTATTGTAAGTTTTCCCCATTTGTCTTTTATAAACTACAAGATGGTTGGGAGTAGGAATTCCAAATGAAAGTGGAAGTCTTACATGCTGCATAATATTGTGGCAAAGGTGATCCAAGTCTAAAATCTGCTGAACAGTAAGCAACCATTTTATCAGGATAGAAGGAATCTAATGGAAGACGGGGTTTTTTTTCCCTCAAGTGTTTCTTTTTGACTTGTGTGTCCTCCCCCTTTTTCTAAGGAAAAAGGAGTGACTTAAGAGTTGTTCCTTTTTTTTTGGTATTTACTGTTTGAAAGGCCGTGAATGAAAACATGCTTTCTGGTTGTCGTGGACCTTATGGCCACAGCAGTAAATCGAAAACCAAAATAGTGTCAGCTTGTCAAAATCTAGACCTGAGTGGTTCAGCCTGCTGTGTTTGGAATAAATATGAATCTTTTCAGATGTCTCGTTCAGTGTTTTCTATCTTTTGGCTACTTGCTCTTTTTGTCCCTCAGGCACACCTGCTGTTCCCATCTTAGGGTTGGCAAGGACCTGCTACTTTGGCTGTGTCCCTGTCACTGGGGGAGACGTTTTCTTTCACCCTCCTGCTGCTGTTTATGACCCGGCTAGAGAGAATGTTTTATGCATCTTTACAGTGGTCTGTAATGTAGCCATGCTCCTTAGCAGTCTCACATTGATTAAAGATGATTACGTAAGATTTTTCTGTTTGCGAGGCATCAAAATGATGGTAGTTTGCTTTCATCCTTTTGTGTTCTGGTAGCTGGTGACCTTTCTGCAGTAAGAACTGTGCTTTTATTTTTTATTACCTTTTCTCCTCTGTGGAGAGAGCCTGGCATGTCCTGAAGGCCACGTTTCCCTTTGAAAAGGCTTTGGGTGGAGGAATTGGCAGGTGACTGAAAACTCTTTGAAAAGAATGGGGATCGAATCACGTCCCAGCTGTTCACTTCTGACCCTCTTGGTGAGGAACTTCTGATTGGTGTTAAGGTGATTTCCCTCACGTGATTTTCACACAGAATTTTAGAGCTAGATGAGATTTTAGAAATTTTAGTTCAGTCTCATTTTACTGCTGAGGTTAGATGTTTCAGGTAACAGCTGGTTAATAACAGTCGAGTTCCTGACTTCACGCCCGGTACTCTTTCTTCAGCTGTCTTTATTGAATGTGCCGTATGTTTCTTTAAGAGTTTAGAGTTCTACTTGATGTCTTGAGGAAGATACTTGAAAAGATATGCTATGTCTCGATAATACCATCTGAGTATTCAAACTGTTGTTTAAGGAGTGTACCTTAATTAGTGAACATAATCTTCATTTTAGCCCTTCAAAAACTACTCTCAGTACAAACGGCCTTTTCCGTAAGGTGTAGGGAGCAAAAGGGTGGTGTTATTTGAGCACTGACGGGAGCACAGTGCTGCCAGCAGCCTTATTTGAGAGCCTTAGACTCAGCGGAGGCGTTGTGTGCATGACCTTACCTTTACTTTATGCTGGTCTTTGTTCCTATTTCTTATTGAGAATCTCATAATTCTTTTAAAAATTGATTAATGAAATGACAGGGCCTAGCTGTGTATAGATGATCCTTGCTAAATATCTTGAGGGTTTTTGTAAAAAAAGAAAACAAAGAAACAAACAAAAAGCTTATTTTCACATTAAAATGGAAATGTCTTTTGCAACTTCAGAATCTATGGAAAAGCAGATTTTATCATATTTTGTGTCCATGCATCTTTTTTCTTAACAAAATGGTTTACAAAAAGGAATGTAAACAATTTGTGATCTGGCCAGTTGTACTTTGAGCTCCCGGAGGGAGGCTGTGTTAGGAGTTGAGGGAACACCATGCAGGAAGATGCGAGGGAGCAGTCTGTTGCCAGTCATGTTTCTTGCGTGTGCCATTCAACCACCTCCAGATGGGCGGGGAACATTCACTTTTTAATTTTGAAATCGTATTTGGAATTAATTGTTGCTGTGTACTAAGAACTTGACCTAAATAAAATCCTACAGAGTATATCCAGGTGTCTTGTGAATATATTTACGTAGGTCATCACCTCTCTTCTCAGATGGCGTGTCAGCTGAATGTGTGGGCGAGAATCCTTCCCTGTCGCTCTACACCAGGCGCTGCTTTTTATGACCGAAGTCTTAAACATTTCAGATATGTAAAATGAAGTTTTTTCCCCCTCTAGATAGCTGCTCTAAATAATTATTTTCTATCCTTATTTTTGCTGTAAGTGAACCTGAGGTTTTTCTGATCACTTCCCCCAAAATACATAAAATTTTTTTGATATATAAAAAGGAGAGCTTCTGTTTTGTGCTCCAGTTTGGTAAATGATAAAGTGACTTGTGAACACATCCCGTGTCATGGCGGTCCAGCACACAAATCCCTTTTGGTACTAGTTTGTACTTAGTTGTACTTTGTTTAAAGAAAAAAATCTTAAAAGTTATTATCATTTTTTAATTGCTAATGTATTTAATGACCAGAGCTCCCTAGTCTGTTCATTACTTAAAGGTTAACCAGTTGAATGCACCACATTGCAGTTTATTTACCTTCACAGTTTGTTCTTACTGCACAGCCTGTCTTTTTGGGACCCCAACATCAACAGCAAAACCAGGTTCTCAATGGTGCCGATCCACAAACAGTCGAGTCCCCATGTTTCAATGAAATCTATGTATTCTTTTTATTAAGGATTGGGTAAGCTGACATAATGAAAACTCATAACTGAAAAACAAGTTTACACTGACTGTGTGACTACTGTCCTAAGCCATTACAATAGTTCACTGACAGGAACTGGCAAGAATAACTTGGAAAATAACTTAATCCAGCAGTAGAACAAAAACATCGTCAGTAGTACTGAATATATCTCTCTCGTATATATCTCTATATAGATAGGTTTGCACAATCAGGGAGCAAGGCACGTCATGAAATGAGAGCGCACACTGAAGCAGAACAGAACAGCGACAAAGCTGAAAGAAACATGGGAGCTTCATCTTTACCAGGCGAGCTGGGTGCGATCCTTTGAACAGTGTCCCCTATCGGGTACTTCATAATGCAGTTCCTTTTGCCTTCTTTTTCATGCTCAAAAAAAAAGTATTCCTACATTGTATCTATTTATGGCAAAGCTCCCACAGCCTAGATGTCAGTGTGAGCCTTGACTCCATTTTTTTAAAGAAAAGGTAAGAGAGGGAGTAATCCCAGTTAAATATAATGTGCAATTTTCCTTTAAAACAGTAAACAATGTTTTTACACCATTTAGCACAAGCTAATGATATTTTAAATGTACATATCTATAAAAGGAGTTCACTAGTGGCTGATAATAAAATAAAGCAAAATCGTGAAACATTCCAGTTAATGCTTATTTTCTAGGAGGGATTATTTACAAGTTGAGAAAAAATATACGACGTGGGAATCATGAAAAATGGCAGTTTTTGGTATTAGGTTACAATAAATTTAACAAACAATGGACAGCTCCCAAATGCAAAGGTTATTTTTCCCTTAAGTGCTGCAGGCATGTTCTGCCTGGAAGAGGTGGTTTCCACAGTTACAAGCTTGGTATTAGCAGCCATCGTGATCAGCATCCTCCATCCTGAATTTAGCCATCTGGTAACCATGCAGTGGTCGCTGTCACCCTGACTCGACCCCCTTCTCTCAGTGTCTTTGGTAGGAAGCAGCCAGACGCCGTGTAGGTAGATGAAGCATTTCCTGTGAGACAGTCCCTTGTTCTATTTCTGCACAAACTAGCAATACCTCCTTCTCTTTCATTAGCACCTCAGACTTCGCTTGCTGGGTTTTTTTTTTCTTTATGCTATTCCTCCAAAAGATTTCAAGGCACTGGGGATTAGAGCAGATCCTGTTTTCTCTTCTAAATGGTTCACTGCTTCAACAAGCAAAGAGCAAACCAATTGGAGGTTTTTTCCTTCAAGTATTTATCAAGTATTTATATTGTTTTGCTTGTTTTTATTCAGCAAGTTTATTCTACAGCTAAATTTCAGATTTCTTTTACATATAGACCTTCCAATGGCACAATTAAGAACTGAGCTCTTGTTTAGTTTGAGGGATAGACTGGGAAAAGTGGAGAAATGTTCTATTGAATTTTTAAAGGAAAATAAATCTTAAAAGATAGTGGGATATGTAATTCTGTTCTCCTTGCATCTCTCTGGGGAGCAGATCTCAACTCTGTGAGTCATTACGTAGTCCTACAGGGTTTGGGACAACCTACGTTATGCAAATGATGTGAAGTGGATAAAACGACTCACAGTGCCCAAAGGCGCTTGTAACCTGAAGTCATGTTTAGAAACAGACATCCTCATCAAGTGTATAAAACCAAATTGTTATACCTGTTTTACTTAAAGCAGGTCATTACACCTGTAATCATACAGGGTCATACAGGTTTAATTCATCTCAACTTGAATACCTGTGAGATTACATCAGTTATAATTTGTTAACTCTGAAAGTATATAAAAAAGTTTGGTATGACATATAAAACTAGGAAAAGGTTTTTTTAGTTGTTGAAAATCACCTTGTTTGTAACAAAATTGCTTTTAGCTTAGGAAAAAAGATGACAAAAGTTTCTGTTGGGGACCTGATAGTCAAATCAAACCAATCACACCATTACCTGAAATTTTTTTCAGGCTAATTTATAACCTTGCATCCTTGACACAAGCTTACTAGCAGTTCTGTTCTCCCCGAATAGCAGCTTCTGAAACTCTAACTGGATGCACGGCTCCTGTTAACCCTGATCTCAGAGTTGTCACTCTACTGAATTATTATTCATGATCCCCTAATCTTGTTTAGATGAACATTCTGATAGACTCAGCATTGGCTTCAGTGGCAAGTCAACTTAATTACACAGAGGGGGACTTGCAAGATGGTTAGAGCCCGCAGCACAATGTGCCAGCACGGGCGGAAGCACCTTGTTTAGAGGACTGTAAGACACCACCGTGTCTACATTACTTGGTTTGAAGTTTTCTGATGAAAATCGTTTCCTGTAACTTTTAAGAGTCAGCAATCTTTCTCATTTTAAAAAGTTCCAGAAGTTTAAATGTCCAATTTACAATTAAGTGGGCATCTGTAAAAACCTTAAGAACACTCTTCCTAAGTGAGAATGATAGCAGCTTAAGGAAAACAATGACTATTTGAGTAGTCAAAGCCAAGCTGTGAACATTCCTGTCGCCACCTATGAGCCTGATGCCGGCTGTTTTATTAACAAACAGAATAGGCTCTGCTGCCCTTTGGAGTTGGTGGCAAAACTTTAAGCATAGGGTGATCAATTTTGAAACTACCAAAGTTAATTATTACAGTTCAGGGCGTCACGAGCTCGAACAGGCACCTGTTTGAACTGTCCTCAGGAGCAGGACAAGTCCATCTGTGCTCTTCACCTTTCAGTTCAGCTGAGTCAACTGTGGATTTTCCCCTTTGACCTGAAGCAGCTGTGCTGGGTGAGCTGCTGAGCAGAAGGCAGTGACAGAAGGCACAGTCCTAGTGTCACATGGCAGTAGGTGTTTCCATGAACACCAAGAGAACAGCTACAAAAAAAAACCATAGTAGTCTCAAAACCCCCACAAAACCACATCCCAACAAAAATTCAAATTAAAGGAAACCCCACTAGGGAGTAAAACACTGAAAGTAAAATCTAAAATATTTTGGTTTTTTTTGATGCAGTTGTTTCACACATAAAGGAAAAAAACTAAGTTGATTAATAATAGCCTTTTCTGTCTTTGGAGAAATGGAAACAACCTGTTGTCACACAAGCCCCGCTGGACTGGGGTAGACGTGACACGGACCCTCCTCTGGCCCTGCCCTCTTCTTGGTGTCCTTAGTGTTCTAAAGGACGTCTGCTCGTTCAGGAAAAGGAGACACTAAAGTATCGGTTCAGGATGGCTATCAGGATTGACGCGAGCAAGGAGTCCCAGCAGATCCCGCACTGGAAACACAAAGGCTGCAACTGAGGGCTCAAATCATGGGTGCAGGAAGATGGAGGGGAAGCATTGTTCTTTTCCTTCAAGGAAAGCTGAAGTTGTCCACTTTCATATTTAAAAAGACCACCGCCACCCCAACAAAAAATCCTAGTGATGCATATTTCTATCATTGGATTCATAGTAACTCTTTACCCCACAAATAAGAGTGATCTTTAGAATATAAAGCTGCAGGCAGAAGACGACGGGAAGAGACTTCACTCCTGAGTCACAGTGGAGCTGGCAATCTGGACTCAAGTGTAACCCACATTGCTGTGCATGCTTGAATAACAATGCAGATGTGTTCAAGGTCACTTCATAAGCATAAGAATATCAAGCACACAAAACTTTGTTAACAACTGAAAGATCCACAAAGTGTCTTTTAAAGAAGCAGGGCTTTAAAAATGCACACTGGTGTATATTCTTATTGCTCTGTAACCACATGAATATACTGACTCACATCCTGGAGACGTGGCGGGGGTAGGTGCCACTATCTTCTCTCTGATGCAGCCCTTCCTGGAGAGCCGGTTACAGGGATGGCCAGGGACACAGCACAGCTTCCACTTAGGCTTGAGTTATTACTATCTGCCCCACTTTTTCCTTGGTAACCCTTATTCACAACAGGCATAGACTTTCATTCCAAGATGTGCTCATTTATCATTGCTGGGATGGCTAGTTTTTATTCTATGGTTTAAGAGCAGCTCTGAGATTGCATTTTATTCCTAATGGTCAATTTATCATCATAAATTGATGAGATGTACACATTTATCTCATATACCAAGGAAAATTCACAAGAAAACAATATGAAGTATAATGTAAAACTTACAGAATTAAAGTGTGTCATCAGAGCATGATTCCATGTTGTACGAATTTGCACATGCATGTTACGTAATGTCACTTAGTGTACCTGGACTAGACCACTCCATCAGAACACCTGGTGACCTGGTCACAGCTCCACAACCAGGCTACAAGCAGCAAGGGTCCTCGTGTGCTCCAGTAGCTATGGATGAAACTGTCCACAACCTCATTTTTTTTTCCCCCTCCATGAAAGTCCCATACTTACATGAATTCTTTCTGTTACACATTACAGTCCATATATAACCTGATTAATGACAGCTGCACAGGGGCCAGTTTTGTTCTCTTTTCTAATCACCCATCCTTCTAGAGAACAATACACATAAAGATGCATTTCAGAAGGTGATTTTGTTTTCCTTAATGATGCACCGTATCAGACACAGGATGTCTATGTTTGAGAGAGCAATTGTCTACAGATATCTAATAACATCTACCTCGAGCACACACTATAAGAGAATAACTGGTGACCCAGAGACACTGGGACAGAGCATTCCAAGGGTATCATGTCGGGTATTCTCTTAGAATGAATCAAAGCAAGGATCGTGAAGCCACGCATGAAGCTTCACGAAGCTCAGGAAAAGGACAGAAAGCTGTCCGGATCCCAGCACTCAATGATCCATGTATTGTGGGCAGAGCTTACCTGTGACAGAATGCCTCCCAGATCCGGGCGGGGCCCCTGCAGCAGGGCTGCGGCTCCCATGGTTTAGTCGCCCCGTGAAGGTACTGTCTGTGCACAACCACGTACAGAGAGTGCCTGTGGGCGCCCCATACTGCACTATTAACCCGTTTTACGAGGCTGAGACTTTCCTGATTTAAAGTGCCCTTTATGAACAGTCATGAAGTGTCGGTCAGGCAGCTCTAACTTCAGCCAGCTGGGGAGAAAACCAACACAAAAGCCCCACAGATACACCCAACATTCTGGTTGTCTTCTCAAACTGAGAATCAGCACATTATACATCTATTCCTTAATATATAATACACAACATGCACAGGTAGGCCGCAAATGGACACTTATAAAATACCTTCTAAATAACTCATTAAAAGTGTTTGGTCCAATCCACATGACAGATAATAGAAATCATAAGGGACAGGACACACATTGCCTTCCATGCCTCTTCCACCCAAAATACACAAAACCCATTTTCAGATTAGGAGAGAAAAGGAATAAATAGAATCACTCTCAGCTATATATATATACATATACACATACATATATGTATACATACACATACACACACTATGTATAGCTGTGTGTACACGCACACGTACACACACCGCTGGACACGACCCAAACGACGACGTCAGACCAGGAAGCTCTGAACACCTGAATTCACAGATGATCGGGTGAGCTGACTGGAGGACTGATGACAGCTAGCGTGGGAATAAAGTCCTAAAATCACCAGTCTCGGGAGAGCTTGGTGTTCTGGTCTCTTTTGGGGGGTGCCGGAGGGGGCCCTCTCCGCAGGGTTGCATAGCCTGAGATGTGACTGCCTCCGTAAGCAGCTCTCTGCGGGTCAGAAAGCAGTTCGGGGGGCGGCGGGGGCAGCGCCATGTCATCCATGGTGGCCGTGGGCTCCGCCCTGGACACTCGGGCGGAGGAGAGGGAGCCGTGCCGGGTGATGGACTTCCGCTGCAGGGTCCTGTTGAGGTCGGCCAGGAAGGCGGGCTGGACACCGAGGCCGGACTTGGGCGAGGTGGGCGCGGGGGGCACGGCGGCCACCGGCTGCTCGGGGGGCGCCGCGCGCGTGAGGCGCGTGCTGTCGTTGCGCTTGGGGCGCGTGGGCGGCGGGGCCTTCTTCACGGACGCCTTGGCCCACGGCTGCGGCTGCGGGGTGACCACGGCCACTTTGGGAGAAGCGCCTCCCGAGAACACGGCCGGGATCTCCACGGGGGGCGGCGGGAGCTCTACCTCGGGCGGAGGGGGCGGAAAGTCCGAGTCGGACGGCGGGGAGGGAAACTCATGCCCCGAGTCCCCCCCGCGCGCGTCCAGGCCCGGCGCTTTCGCGGACACGACCCCCGGGAGCACGCCCGGCAGGTGCACTCCGGAGACACTGAGTTTCCCGGGCTTGGGGGGCGCCGCAGGAGGCGGCGGGCTCTCCTTGCCGGGAGACCCCGACGGTACTGCCGGCGCCGCGAACTTGCTGACCAGACTGTCCACCGAGGGCCTCTTGGACTCGGGGGGCTCGGCGCCGCCGCCGGACTTGATGCTGGAGTTCCGCTGCGGCGTCGGGGGCGGCTTCTTCGCCCCGGGGCTGGCCGTCTTAGCGGCCTTTTTGCCTGGAGACCCGCTTTTGTCGGGGGCGGGAACAGCTGCGGGTGTGGCCGGCGGGGGCGGCGGCGGGACCGGGGCCGGGGGAGGAGGGAACACCAGGCTGCTCTCAGGAGGAGGAGGGGGGAAGTCCGGAGAAGGGACAGGGAGGGCGCTGGGTTGCCACTTGGGTTTGGCCTTCACGGCAGGAGGGGACTGCGGCGCCGCACCCGCTGGGGTGGGCTTCAGGGCCTGCGGCTCCCCCGGCGCAGGGGCCGGGAACTGGCTGGCTATCTGCTTCACGACCGAGGGCGCCGGGGACAGCGGGGAGGGAGGCGGTTTTGCACAGAAGCTCTGCTGCTTGGGTAGCGTGGGCGGGGGTACTGGACTGGGAGGGGTGGGGGGAGAGGGAGGGATGTGAGAAACAGGAAAAGCTGGCTGCTTTTTTGCTGGGGGGACTGGAGGAGTAGGTGTCGGTGGCACAGCTTGTATCGCAAGGGGTAGCACAGTCTTGGTGCTGGTTGGCAGGGGCACGGTCACGAGGGGCTTGGGGGGGGCCTGGGGAGGGAGGGGTGCAGGCACGGGAGGTGGGGGGGCTGTCGGAGGAGCCGCTGGAGTAACATGCTGAACGTGATGAATCTTCAGTGGTGGCGCAGGGGGGCCGCACTGCGGAAGGGACGGGGCGCAGGGCGCGGGTTTCAGCTGGGCCATGGCCGAGCCCGGAGTGGGCGGCGGGGGCGGCGGCGGGGGCGGGGGCACAACCCCGTTAGGAGGCACCAGGATCTGAGGCTTCCCTGACTGTGAGGCGGAGGACAGAGGCTGCAGCACCGAGGGCGGTGGCGGCTTAAACAGGGGCCCCGAATGCTGAGACGCGTTCTGCAGCCTGGTGATCGTGCTGTACTTGACGAACGTGGGGGCCGCGGAGCCGGCCGAGGGTGCAGACTGGCTGGGCAGAGGAGGGGGCGGTGGTGGGGGCGGTGGTGGGGGAGGAGGGGGCGGCGGCGGAGGCGGCGGGAGAGGCGGTGAGGGCTGGGAGGCAGTGTAGGGGGTGACCAGCTTAGGTTGCGGGGATGAAGCGGGCATCAGTGACGTGTAGGGCCGATTCATGGACTCCATTCTGGCCTAAAAGGAGTAGAGAAGGGATGGGAGAGAGAGAACAGACAAAACAGTTACAGGGGCGCTGTGACTGTGTACAACTAAAAAGCAAGCCTCAGGGACAGGGTGGCAGGATGCAGCAGCTGTGACGATGCAGACGGGCAATGTCAGGAAGGGGAAAACCGGACCTCGGGGCACCAGGGGTGCAGAGAACATTCGTCTACTCACAACACTCTCAAACAACCAGGCTGCCTGACAGTCTGCGGAAAAGGTCGTCCTGCAGAAGCTGCTTAATGGTGCAGGGCAGGCTGCTCTCTGACCTCTGGTGTCACACACCCGCCCCCGGAGGGCTCTCCTGAGGGCTTCTGGGCCCTGGGCCCCGCCCGGCCGGGCAGGGAGATGCCAGGGCTCCAGTGCACCTTTCAGTCCACCACCGCATCCCCATCAAGCAGATGCGATGCCACACGGGGTTCAGGAGCCCTGCTGGAGGGCCTCGCGAAGAGCAAGGGTGGCTTTGGATGCTAGTAAGCTGACGCGTGAGTGAGAACAGCAGCAGGCGTGCACAATCACACAGGCGTGAATGAGCTTGACACACACACTTGCATCCAACATGCACAGAAGTCCAGCAATGCAGGTAAAGGGGGGGCAGTCTTTACATTTGTTTTACTGCAAAAATACATAAAGAAATGCTTCATAAACATTACAGCAAAAGATCATAAAAATATCGTACAGAAAAAAACAAAAGAAAATGAGAGGAAACTTCAGAAGGCTTGTAAAGGAAACGTACCAAGAAATGGGAGCTAGAGTTTGCCAACACCCTGCTGACCAGCCCATGTGGGCACCTCTTGGCATCTCCCAAATTACCACATCTGGTCATTTATTTCATGGAGCTACTCATGCATGAATGTGGTTCAAGTACTTTTGAAAGAGCAAAGGAAGGATCCTTGGTTTAATAATTTTGGGTAGATCTTTTAGGCTCTTTGAACAAACTGTGAGGATCCCAGACAATCATTTATTTCCAATTATGAATGATCTCTGCTTAGCATGGAGAATGCTTAGGTTAGTAGACTGGAAGGCTCATTACAGGGCTGAATTCTAATGCCCATCAGGACCTTCACATGTTTCTTTAAAAATTGCACATCAAAGTAAAAGCATTAGTCTGCAAGATCTGGTTACAGGAGTCACCCAGGTTAATGTGTTTCCAAAGATCAGCCCCTGACCTTAACTTGACCCTCTCTTGGCTGCTGCAGGGGTGCAGACCTTAGCTGAGCTGGCCTTCTCATTTGGCACCTGAGACTGAAGTAACAGGAGAAGAAACACACAGGAGGATCAAGACTCAAACACTCGTCCCAGCTGCGTGCAGGGCTCGCGCTCTTTCTGACACTGGGGCAAGGACAGACTACGCTGCTCAATCACAGCACACTTGGACCTCGGCCTTCCTCATAACAATGGGGTAGTTCTCTAATTTAGAGTACACATGGATAACACCATTAGAAACTCAGGAAGGTGAAGGACTCTTCTTTAGATATCTGCATTGTGGAAACCTGCTTCTCCACAACATACCCAGAGGGTTAGCACCAGATAGTGCTGCTCATCCAAGTGGATTAAGTAGGGGAAGGGAGAGAGAATTCTTTCTTAAAAGTCTGAGCCTCTGACAAGCGACTTCAACTGTCACTGTCTTGAGAATTTAGGTCATTAGAACCAATTCTCAAACACTTATATCTAAAAAAAAGTGTTCCACCCCCACACTGGGCTGCTAATGCCTTCTCCACCCTCCCGAGGGCCAGTTATTCAACCACATATGCAAATAAACAAACTGAGGGAAAATAGCCATTTAATTCTTGTTGGTGAATGTACTTGTATAAGTGATCCAGACCACAACAAAAAAAATCAAACTGTTCATTAACAAAATGGTCAGGCCGGGGGTGCCACTGGTGCCCTGGTCATGGCTGAGCTCAGGCTGCTGAGGGTGAGAGAGCGGGGACACACCCTTCCCACAGAACTTCAGAGGCAATGTGATACAGTGTCTTTCAACCAGGCTAAAGAAACCTATTTTTCTAAATAGCCTTGCAATAAGTATACTCGTCCTTCAGTATCACTGAACAGTCTACTGTGCAAGGCTCAGGGATCCAAAATTTTAAGGAGATTAATTTGAATTTAGTCTTCCACATAAACTATAATTTGAGAAAATTCATCAAGTGCAGAGAAATGCCAAAAAGCATAAAAGATAAAGGAATGAGTCTGAATGAGTTAAATTAACAATGAATAAAGAAATAATCAACCATTAGCAGCTCCTATGGAACAAAATTAGGGCATTGGCACTAAATGGTGTTGCTCCATCCAAATTAATTAAGGGTAGAAAGGAAAAAATGGTTATTTCTTGATATTCTGAGCCACTGATAAAGGAGTTAACCTGCCAGGTTTTTTTTAGATCTTAGGTCATTAGAGCCCATTCTGAGGGAAGTGAAAGAAAGAATACTGAAAGTGGACCAAGAAAGACTCCTGATAAAGGAACAAAAGAGCAACAAACTAAACCCGTGGAACACCACAGGGGTTTCTGTATAAATTAACACAGGTGTGTTACCTTGCTGGACTCTTCCAACTGTGTGCCCCGTTTCCAGGCCTCGGAGAAGATGGAGCTCACGACGCTCTGGGAGCGGGCGTGGCCTGCCGGCTGCGTGTCAGACACTCCACTATCAGACTGATTAGAGTGATTTGACTGAGACTCTGTTCAAAACAGATTTTCAAAAATAGGATCAAGTAAGTCAGTATTCTGACAGTGTGAATATGTACATTTAGACAGATCTTTTACACAAAACCAGATGCCATGTAGAAACAGCAACAAGTTAATTTTACTCAACTCATTTCATGTAAACACAGCCGGTATCTTCCACTAGAAAACTTCCCTTATCTTGAGGAGGATTGGCAATAGATGTTAGCTCAGAGCTGGTCCTCCTCAGCGGAAAAAAAAAGAGGAGGATTGGCATGGATCTTAGCTCAGGGCTGATCTTCCTCACACACACAAAAAAGAAAACTTCCCTTATCTTAAGGCTAATAGGAAATTTCAATTCTTTTTAAATAGTTCACTACGAGAGACTGATAATTACAATAAAAGGTTCATATAACATTATTGGTATCCTGACAACCCGTCTTGTAAGAAATCAATTCCTAGCAAATAAGAGAATTAATGAACCATCAAAGAGGAGTGATTTTTTTTTTTTTCAATCGTGTCTTCACTACATTGAGAATCCATCTTCTTATATACCCCTGGCTCCTGGCCATCCCAGAGAGTTCTCACTTATGAATTCAGATCTATACATGATGATTACTTCCTTTATCCCAGCAACGAACAGCACTTAGAATTTCACTCCCAAGTGAGAAGTGTTTTTTCTAGGATTCAGGTATTGGCACCACAAGGTAGCAGCCCCACTGTAGGCCCCCACAAGGCATGAAAACATCTTCAAAGGAGCTGGGAACTGCTGAGGATACAGTGCATCTTCAATTGACATCCAGGGAGAAGGAACTGGGAAGATTATTTCACTGGACTCCAAGTCAGGTGAGAACCATGCGGAAGCACCTAACTCAATGCCTGGCACCTGGTAGAGATGCAAATGTTAAAGCCAGTCCCATCCAATCACTCTCGGATTACGAGCTTGCAATATTTAGCAAGTCCAGCCAAGTTAGCCAGAGCAGTGCAGAGATAATAGCCACAAACTATTATGGATAATGGGTGGATAAAGTTAAGATACCCTCAGGGCAAAAATATAAGCAACATCAGATAAAACCTACTTTATTTTCTTCTGTCTTGATCATTCAGTAGCTGAGTGGTTTTTAAAAGTTACAGCTTCATCCCTATTTAATTAATATCTAAGGACAACAGCTTATAAGAGGCTGGGACACATGAATCCTTGAACTCTCCTCAGCATGAACGAATATGATTTTATGATTTACATTAAAAAGTCTGCCTAATACTTTACACACTGTATATGGACAGATGGTGCTGGAGTAGGAAAAGGCACCACGCCACTTCATAAAATAATTTGTGGAAGAACTTGAATTGTTACCTGCTATACAAATTTTAATAAATATTATGTATCTTGTTTCTCAGTCTTTCCCTTAATTTTTTTTCTAAAATCCTACTTGCAACATACTGTTAATTTGCCTTTCCTAATCTATTATCTCATAGGTTTCTTCCTATTTTAATAAATGTTTCATTTTAGAATAGTTTAAGATTTACAGAAAAGTTGCAAAGTTAGCACAGAGTTCCTGCATACCTAGGACCCAGTTTACCTCGTTATTAACATGTTACATTACTATGGTACATTTGTCACAACTAAGGAACCGACATTGATACATTACTATTAACTACACCCTACACTTTATTCAGATTTCACTAGTTTTCCATAATGTCCATTTTCTGATCCAGGATCCCACATTACAGTTGGCTGTCATGTCTCCTATGAAAGTTTCTCAGACTTTCCTTGCTTTTGATTTATCTGATATTTTTCTCTTGATTAGACCGAGGTTATGGGATTTGGGGAGGAAGACCAAGAGAGGGAAAATGACAGTCTCATCACATTGTATCAAGGGTACATGCTATCGGTGTAACATTACCATGATGCTGACCTTGATCACTTGGCCGAGGTGATTTGTGAGGTGTCTCCACTGTAAAGTTACTGCCCGCACTGTGCTCTTTGGAAGTGAGCCCCCCTGCACAGGCCACACTTAAGGGGGCAGTTAAGCTCCACCTTCTGAGGGTAGAGTATCTGCATGAATCACTGAAAAATCTTCTGTATGCAAGATTTGTCTCTTCTTCCTCATTTATTTATTCAATAATTTATATCATTATGGACTGATGGCTGTTTTATAATTTCCGTTATAATCTTGTTATTTTGTTGCTCAAATTGTTCCAGCTTTGGCCATTGGAAGCTCTCAGGTTGCCTCCTGTGCCCCTTTTCCATACTCCCATCCTTGTGTTTTCTGGAGCATTTCCTTCATTTCTGGCATTACAAGATGCTCCAGGCTCATCTTCTAGTTTCTCTACCATAGCTCTACAATCAGCCATTTCCCCCAAGAGGCCTGGTTCCCTTTTTTTTTTTTTTTTTTGGAGAATGGTATTAGAAACCAAGATCTAGGTGGTCATTATTATTGCTACTGGGGGTCACTGCTCCTAGCCCCTCTCAATGGACAAAACTAGGAAATATATGTATATATGCTAACCCATGAAATACACATTCTAAATTTGTTTTTCTTATTTAGGGAGGAAATCACATCATACAGCTTTTTAATCAAATACTTCTTAAAGTAATTATTCCTTTCATAACATGTGATCTCAGAACAAAGAAAAAATTCTGCTTTTAGACGACACAGATATCATTTATGGAACATTTTGAAGGGAAAGAAACCTTTATCTGAAAATGTGATCACAGCGTACTTGTTAGGATGTGGGAATCTGAAAATAAGCACCTTTTGAGTATCACTGATTTCCTCTGAAAACTTTAGAAAGTTTGATGATGTAAACAGCTTCCTTAACTGACACTGAGCTAATTCTAGTTATTTCCACTCTAGTGAAATGTCAGGAAACGTGTGGGGAAGGCGGGCAGTTTCATCATGGATTCTGAGCACAGAGAAGCTCTCCAAGTAACTTTCGATCCCCAATTATGCATCAACAGTTGTTTTTCAGTAGTATGATTGAGTTTTAAATAAACTTTATATAACAAAACTCCTGGCTTTACAACTCTACATAATGGTTTTTAATTTCAAACATGTTTGTGAACTAGCCCATGATGTGATCCCCTCTAACAACAACAAAAAAGCACATACACCTATTGATTATAATTTAGAAATTAGGTATGGCTCTGGTTTTTAAAAATCACGCTGCGGTAATCAGGTCTACTGTCAGTCTCTAGAGTGAGCCCTTCGTATTGGCAGTAAACAGTGCTTGGCGTTCAGACTACCTGGGATGCTGGAAGAACTGGATCCTGATTTAATGCTGGAGCTGGATAAGGAAGTCCAATCATAAGCCGACTCTGTCCTCTTCAAGGCTTCTTGATAGTTCATGTAGAGCTGCTTCCCGTACTAAACAGAAGGCAGGAAATGATGACATCTGAACTTTACTGGGTATAACATGGATGGGGTAGGAACAGGGGACACATTTCTCTAGACTGATTCACAGTTTGTATTAAAATTAATACCTATAATACTTCAAAAATTCTTTTAACACCAGTAAGTTATAATCTACTCTTATTTTTCCTCATTTTCAGAAAGGCAGCAAGAAGTTAACACTTGATTCTGATTATGTTCATTATCAATATAAAGATTTTTTTCAGTTATTCCTAAAGCAACTTTGATTTTATGGCTATAATAAATTTTATTTTCCATTACTTAGTAGGCATAAATATTCATTCAAGCGTTATGTATAATCATCTTTAAGATGTCCTTAAAAATTTTTTAGGACTTTTTTTTTAGAGCAGTTTTAGGTTCACAGCAAAACTGAGGAAGGTACAGACATTTCCCATATACCCCCAGCCCCTAAACATGCACAGCTTCCTCTACTGTCCACATCTGTTATAGTCAATGAACCTACACTGACACATCACATCACTCAAAGTCCACAGTTACCTTAGGTTCACTCTTGGTGGTGAACATCCTATGGGTTGGGACAAATGTATAATGATCATATATCCACCACTGTCGTATCATGCAGACTAGGAATATTTTCACATCCCTAAAAATCCTCTGTGCTCCACCTATTCATCCCTTCCCCCATCCCAAGGCAATTTAATTTTTTAAAAATTTCTTTTTGTTTAGGCTAAACTCTGCTAGGTAACAATCATATAATGTGTTCTCCAAAGCCAAAATAAATCACTTTGATGCTACACAAGCTTTACCAGCAGATTATTCCTTGGATACGAACTGTTAAAAGTTTATCCCCATCATCAAGGAAAAACAACATTTAAAACATGAAACTTAGGCCTGAGAAAACTAGACATTGGCAAATCATGAACATGAAACGATCAGAATAATTGTCATGACAACCAAAGCCATATCATTCAACACCTCGTTGTTCCAGCATCCAACCAAAGAAAGCCCACCTTTGCGATGCGGATGCCATTGACCCACTGGTGCAGGGTCCTCACATCGTCACAACAAAGGTACTTGATGTACTGAGATTTCTTCTGGATCTGCGGATGCTGCAACATTAGAGCAAAAGCCAACTAAGTCCGCTGGAGAACTAGGAGAAATAAACGCTATCCAAGCTTCAGCATATCTTGACAGGCAAGTTACAGGCCATCAGAGTAATGGCCAAATAATTTCTCTCTCTTACATGGCCATAAGCCCAAATAAAACGACCCATAAGTATTTTTACAAAATAAGCTAGAAAGAAACCGTGTGTTAAATTTTAGGTCAAGACGTCCAAGTTAAAAAAATCCTTCACATGATGGGAAATTCCCAAATACGTCTTCTGTATTTCAAAGAAACAAAGTCCATCAAGGTTAGCAAAGTCAGTAGAATTCTTAAATCTATAAGACTATGAAAAGGGCAGAGAATGTTTGATTTTACTTTGAAGCCACTGAAATCATGGGTTCAAAAGACTCCAAATGAGAGTCTCGGTCGCGCTCCCAGTGCTCCTCTGGAGGTGAACAACGGGCGGGGTGGACGAAGTGCAGGCCAAGCACCTGGGACGCAGGTGGGCGCTCACACAGCTGCAGCAGGGCTCCTTGCCAAGGGCTGAGACAGCTCTGCACCCAGAGCAGATGCCCTCCAGGGAATGAGCAGCTTGTCAACTGCATCCTCAGACTGAGTTTTCAGTTGAAAACTCCTCAGTTGAGCCTTGGATGCGAGGTGACCGACTTGACCTTGGCTCAAAATGCAAGTGTTAGAACAGACTTAAGGTATTTTAACTCCACTGGGCCACAACCACTAGGTCCCTAGGAAGAAAAACTCTAAATCACACTTGGTTCTGGATGTAATGACTGTTAATTACTACTTCTCTTTTCAGTTATTCTGGAAAATAAAAAAATAATGACAATATTTTACCTGCAGAAATATGTAAATTTATGTTTAATGATAAGAAAGAGGCTTTAAAAATTCTCTAACCACATTGGTTTGTTGTGGAAACCAGTCAGATCAATTAAATAAGCAATCTTACTAAGTTCTCAATGCAGCAGGAATAGATGGCCACCAGTTCAAGTTATGTCTGCATTGTGAAAGGTCACTCCCTCTGGTCTACAGTGAGAGAAATGCAAGCCCATTTATTCTATTCTATTCTACTCATTGCTTTACAAAGCTCCCACGATAAAACATTTAATACCAATACCAATTTAGTTATGGAAGGCTACAAAGTTTTAAACAATAAACCCTCAAGAATAAGAGGGTAGGGAAAGCTAAAGCAATCCTGAGAAAAAAGAACAAAGCTAGAGGCATCACAATCCCTGCCTTCAAAACATACTACAAAGCAACAGTAATCAAAACAGCATGGTACTGGCACAAAAACAGACACACAGATCAATGGAACACAATTGAAAGTCCAGAAATAAAACCTCAGATCTAGGGGCAGCTAATCTTCAACAAAGGAGCTAAGAAAATACAATGGAGAAAGGAAAGTCTCTTCAATAAATGGTGCTGGGAAAACTGGACAGCCACTTGCAAAAGCATGAAAGTAGACCATCTTCTTTCGCCAGACACAAAAATTAACTCAAAATGGATAAAAGACCTGAAGGTGAGACCTGAAACTATAAAATTCCTGGAAGAAAATATAGGCAGTACACTATTCGTCATCAGTCATAAAGGGATCTTTTTGAATTCCATGTCTACTCAGACAAGGGAAACAAAAGAGAAAATAAACAAGAGGGACTTCATCAGATTAAAGAACTTCTACAAGACAAACGAAACCAAGATCAAAATGAATAGGCAACCCACCAGGTGGGAAAAAATATTTGCAAACCATACATCCAACAAGGGATTAATCTCCATAATATATAAAGAACTTACACAACTGAACAACAAAAAAACAAACAACTCAATCAAAAAATGGGCAGAGGAAATGAACGGACACTTCTCCAAAGAAGATATACAGATGGCCAATAGGCACATGAAAAGATGCTCAACATCACTAATCATCAGGGAAATGCAAATCAAAACTACACTAAGATATCATCTTACACCCGTTAGAATGGCTATAATCACCAAGACAAAAAACAACACATGCTGGAGAGGCTGTGGAGAAACAGGAAACCTAATTCACTGCTGGTGGAAATGCAAACTGGCACAGCCTCTATGGAAAACGGTATGGAGATTCCTCAAAAAATTAAAAATAGAAATACCTTATGATCTAGCGATCCCACTACTGGGAATCTATCCAACGAACCTGAAATCAACAATCCAAAGAGGCTTATGCACCCCAATGTTCATTGCAGCATTATTCACTACAGCCAAGACATGGAGGCAGCCCAAGTGTCCCTCGACCTGATGAATGGATAAAGAACATATGGTATATATATACAATGGAATACTACTCAGCTATAAAAAAAGACAAAATCGTCCCATTTGCAACAACATGGATGGGCCTGGAAGGTATTATGTTAAGTGAAATAAGCCAGAAAGAGCAAGACAAACACCGTATGATTTCACTCATAAGTGGAAGATAAACTAACACGCGGACAGAAAGAACTATTTAGTGGTTACCAGGGGCAAAGGGGAGTGGGAGGTGGGCACAAGGGGTGAAGGGATACATTTATATGGTGGTGACTGACAAACAATAACGTACAACAAAAACTTCACAATAAAGAAAAAAAAAAAGAATAATAGGTTAGCAAAACAATACCTAACAGTTTTCCCTCCTGATAATATAGGCTCCACAGCCTTCTGCTACAATAAGTTCCCTTGTCCATATTAAGTCACATTATAATAAACCATCATAGTAATCTTGAAAGAGCAAAGGAGGACCAGTAGAGGATGTATTTTTCTATAAAAGGAAGAAGAAGAATTTATCTCATTCATTCATTCAACAGCTATTTATTGAGCAAGAACTATTTGCCAGATGCTTCAAGTAGGTGTTGGGATAGAGTGTGAGCAAAACAGAAGAGGCCACAGTTCGTGTAGAAGATAAAATGGGCCAACTGAACAAGAGCTTTCTTCAGTGTTGCCAGCTAGGGCTTTGAAGAGCTGTTCTCCATCTCCTGCTTCACTGAGGCCCTGACTACAGAGCAGGGATCAGACTCCTCAACAAGGGGCTACAGGATGGCACTCAGGCATCATCACCAACCCCTTCCTCTGTGGTGATTTACAAACCATTCTTGACTGATTCCTTCCACTTCCCGAGAGCAGGGCCACCACACTTGGGTGTTCAACTGTAGCAGTAGTCCTGCCTGACAGTGTGTGTGTGTTCTATTCGTTCTCCACACAAACAGAGTGTTTTTATCAACACGACATCAGAGAAAACCAAAGAGAAATGATCCTCTATCCTTCTCTCCACATCTCTCTAAGCTGGGAACCCAAATAGTACCCTGAAGAATACTATGATTAGTTGAGTATCTGCAGATTACTTGCTAGTTTAAAATTCATCTTAGGATCTCAAAAATTATTTTCCAACCTCTCACATAAGACATTCCGGGCTGGCCCAGTAGCACAATGGTTAGGTTCACACCTTCCGCTTTGGAGGCCCGGGGTTTGGCAGCCTGGGGTCTGCCAGCTTGGATCCTGGGGGCGGACGTACTCACCGCTCATCAAGCCATGCAGAGGCGGCGTCCCACATAGAAGAACTAGAAGGACCTACAACTAGGATATATAACTATGTACTGGGGGCTTTGAGGAGAAAAAAGAAAAAAAAAAAAAGAGGAAGATTGGCAACGGATGTTAGCTCAGGGCCAATCTTCCAAAAAAAAAGGAATGAATAAGACATTCCTTCTGTAGCCTTCACAATGGTTGTCCAGGCACCAATACCTCAACAGGTTGCCTGTTCCCGTATTGAAGGTGGCACTTACTGAGCACTTAGTATGTACTGGGCATTATGCTCAATACTTCATGGTATTAGCTCATTCCACCCTCACGAAACCCTATGAGTTACATATTTTTATCTCCACGATCCAAGAAGAACTGGAGGCACAGACAGTGAAGACAGCACTCCAGGCTGCTCGCCAGTCAGGGAAGAACTGGGATCTGAACCAAGTGCTCTGGTCCCAGGGCGGGCTCTTAACCATTCTGTCACACTGCTGCCTTGTTAGGGGCGAAGTCGTCTTCTTCCTAGTTTGCTGCCTCTCTCCTCTTTCCCCATAATGTTATTCTACCACTTTTAAAATCCCACAAGAGCTGAGAGCAAGTATGGAGGAAACAAGTCGTTGCTAAAAGCCAGAAGCTAAACATTTAGATTCTTAGAGTCCAGAGAACATATAATGAAACTGCTCCCAAAACAAAAGAACGGCTATTAAGAAAGAAAGGTCATCGTTTCACTTTTAAAATGCTGTTGAGGGCCGGCCCTCTGGCTTGGTGGTTAAGTGCGCACGCTGCGATGCTGGCGGCCCGGGTTCGGATCCCGGGTGCGCATCGAGGCACCACTTCTCCGTTCATCCTGAGGCCGAGTCCCACATGCAGCAACTAGAAGGATGTGCAGCTACGACACACAACTATCCACTGGGGCTTTGGGGGGAAAAAATAAAATAAATAAAAAATCTTTAAAAAAAAAAAAAAAAAAAAATGCTGTTGATTTGGAAAGTTTGCATTCTCTGATAAAACATAAAAAATCTGAGAATTACATAAAAACATCTAAGAATACAATAAGAAATTCTAGATTACTATTGAGCTATCAGATTATTTTTCTGTTTATGTCAAAAATTAGACTGAGACAGCTATTTCCTAAAACTCTGTGACTACAAGTGATGCCCTCACATCACAGTCCAAGTGCCAGAGGGAAATCAGAGTGTAAACCACCCATCATTCTCTGGAGACACATACAGGCTTGAAATTAACCCTCTCAACTGACATGCAAGATGGTAAATAATAAGACTATACAACACCCCTCCTTGTCACTTCCTGATTATCATACATGACATCTCTATCAATACCAGTGTTGGAGAAGTTCATGGACATATTCCACCCCTAAACCCTAACAGCTTTCTCCTTCCTACCTCACGTACTAAAATAAATTACTTTGTCTCATTTCTCTAGGAATGAAAATTTAGATCTGGGTAAGCTGAGTGCTATTCCAACAATTATTGTGGTATATATTTTTTAAAAACACAGGTTTCCTTTAAGAAACTTATTTAATTACACATGCATACACATGTCCCAACAAGCGGGTACCTCTTTCAGATAATATATCAACATATGTCCTATTTATTCCTATACTGTCAAATTTCATGAATAAGCTCTTCCCACTATTATTTTTTTTACCTTTAAAAAAAACTAATTACTAAACGATGTATTTTATTACTTCCTACAAGTGTGTATATATTTCCTGTATCCTGCTTTTCACTGGAAGGACTCAGACTTAGTCATTACAGCCCGAAGCTGACAAAAGGGATCAGGCCTTATAAATATGTACCTTTGTATTTGTGTAGACCCTATGTGGCAGCACTTTTTGGTTTCATTTGTTTGTCAGAACCCACATGCTCAAGAATAAAGACACTGACATAGGCAAAATCTAGTACGACTTCACAGGAAAAAAGACACGTCTTAAATACTAATAGTTGTGTGGCTTTGGGCAAACTGATCTCTCTAAACCTCGGTTTCCATATCTGGAAAATGGGAACCCTAAAACAGACTGTGAGACTGATGTGTCCGGAGCTCCCAGTGCAGTGCCTGCCAGCCTTGGTTCTTCAATGGTGACCATTACGTTTACTATTATTTGCACCTAGTGGTATGGTGTTTTTTTATTTCAATACATTGATATACAGGTTGGCAATATATGAATTTAGCTTAACCTACTTTACTAAAAGGAAATATGAAGTAAATCATTATTATAAAAACAAACAAAAATCCCCTTAAAACAAAAACATTCTTAACCTAAGAATTCTGTGAGCTGCAAAAGGGAATAAAATAGCAGTCAGTGGTCATAATTAATTTTAGCTGTAACAGACACTGTGCGTTGCCTTCCCCACAGCTATGAGCTCCTCCCCCGCTCTTTCCCGACAGAGCCCCATCTCTGTTTGGAAGTCCACCGCTCAGCTCAGGGTGTGAATTCTGACTAGCCTGAGCCCAAAAACATGGCTTTGTTCCTTGCCAGGGATTGGTGTAAGAGTGAGCATGTACTCCAGGCCAGTGACCCTCAGGCGAGGGCTGTTGGTAGCTCTTGGGAAATATTTCCTTTCTCTTAAAAAAGAAAAATACAGGGAGAAATAGTCCCTCTTCTGCTGCTGGGTCTACATGTGATCCCAGAGCTGCAGGGGTCATCTGAGACTGTGAGGTGAGCCGGCCCGAGTATTCTCTCAGTATTCTGAACATTTTCTCAGTGTTCCCAGTATTCTCTGAGCTGGTATGCAGAAGACGGGACAGGGAAAGATGGAAAGAATTTGGGTTCTCACTGACAACCTTGTGGCATTGAAATAACCAACTCTTATTGTCTTCATGTTATGAAACCCCCAAATAACTTTCATTTATATGGGTTCTGTCTTTTGATATTCACCTTACAAGAAATTAAAACTCAGAAAAAATTTCCACTACCCAAGACAGCAAAGATATCATCACATGTCATGTAACCTCTTAGAAAACGCCACTATATTGGTGAGAAAATGAGAGTGTAAAAGGCAAATAATATCTTAGCATTATTAGAAGAGTAACTCTGACATCATAGACCCCTTGACAGGGTCTCAGGGACTCCCAGGAAACCCTGGACCTCATTTTGAAAACTGCTGGATTAAGCTACTTTGTACTGACTTTTTAAAAATTATTTGCTGCTACAGCCTAAGTGATACAGTGGTATTCTTCAAGAAAGGGTTATTTAATGAAGGGTTACCATTACAATACACCTAATTTTACCAAAGCAATCAAAACTCAACCCTAAAACCCTAAACAAATACCACCCCCTCAAACCCAACTGACACTTCTCAGAGAAAAGCAAAATCAAACGATGATATTAAGACCTAAGTAGTTACCAAGGGGTTACTAAGAAAGAGCCAATGAGAAAAATTTACTCATCCATAATTACCCTGAATTTTTTAATGCTGTCTTTATATCAAGATCCATAATTATGGATGATTACTAAAAATTCACTAAAAATGTCAGTTCTCAAAAGTACAGATATAATCCGTGTGAAAAGCTCAAAAGTTTGGATAAAGGAGGAAAAAAAACTCACTAAGAACAGCTCAGACAGGCTATAATACATGGGTGGGCTATCAGGGCTATGGTTTGGGGGAAAAAGAGAGACAAAAATTATTTCTGGACCAGGTGAGAGCCAGTCCACTTTGAACTTGGGCACAGTGCCCTCTGATGGTTCTGCTGAGTAAGTAAAGGAAAAGAACAGAACACACAAAATACCTATGTCCCACTTTTGTCTCTGATCTAAGTTTTCCTAAAATAAGCCTGCTATTAAATGAAAGCCTCAAATTTATAATCTAATCTATTTTGTATAGTATGCCTCAAAGCTTATAATCTAGTATCCATGTCTTAGCAGCATCAATCTAACGAGGGCCACTGAGCTAAGGGTCAGCTGTGGTAGAGAGCACAAGCTTCTTTTCCTTACCGTCCTCACCATTCCTTTAGAAACCTACAGAGAAAAGCAAAAAGAGCATACTTGATGGAGAGCCAAACTATTCTAAAACGTCCAGTAACCAACTCTATGTCTGACACCAATTAACATTCCTAAAAAGAGAGACAAGTTTACCTTTAGCACTAGGCAATAGTCTGTAGGAGCTTTATACTTGTTCCGATAGTCCTGTCCATAGTACACGTTGACATGATCCAGCTGGAGAAAGCACACCAGCTCCCGAGAGACCTAAGATACACACAAAAGACTGAATTAACAGTCGTGTAAACAAGCAAACATCATACCTGGTAACAGTTTCTAGTTGAGAATCAAAACTTTACCAAGTAGAAATTACTGCTACTTTGCAGAAGACAAGACAGTAAGATTCTCTATAAATGTTTCTTCTTTAACCCATGATGCAACAAAAAAGGCAGTCCATTTTACTTACAGCCTCGCCTTTCACAATGAACACTGACTTCTTGGAAAGGGTGGCATTTTAAAAGAGACTTTAAATATAGTATAGTATATTAACTACAACACAGTATAATAGAGCTCTCTGGAAAGAACAAGAAAATGTCATAGTTCAGCACCTGCAACGTATACCTCAAGTACGATGATTCTCAGGTCAGGGTTTCCTCACCAGTTAAACAGGGGCAACAATCTGTACCTCTCAGGATGGTGGTAAAGACTGGACGAGATGATACTGTAAAGAGCTTAAAACAGTGCTGGCCCCAGGAACACAGAAGTGACAACTACCAAGGGGCCCTCAGCAGAATCACAGTACTCAACAAGGCTGAAACACCTACAAGCCCCCGAAGCTCTTCTCCCCAAACAAAAACAAGCAAAAACTACTCTGGCAGAAGTTTCAAAAATATTAAATAAAAGTATGATTTCAAATTTTGCAAGAGAATCGAGATGGCCCCACTAATGACCAAAGAGTGGACATTTTCAGATTTCCTCTTCTTCATAATGGATCAATAAACAGAGCAACATTCTGTGTGTCCCACCTGAGCTGAAACAAGTCAGAGCCCGGATTAACCCTGTCAGCATATTCACGACAAACTGAAATCAGTGCGCACAACGAGGAAGCTCAGAAGCCGGCAGAAGGGACACACCTTCGCTTTTCCTTTGGGGACATAGTAGATACCAGATGCCCGCAGGAGAAAGCAACGCTTCTTCCAGGACTTCCTGCCATCATCCTTCAGCCACAGGATGCCTTCAATTTCTGGCACAGTCACAGAGCTTCCACAGAAACATTCCTAAAGTAAGAAGACGATTTGGAAAGACATATGATCCTCGGATTCTCAGAACAAGTTGTGGTTACCCCTGTGAATGCATGACACTGTAATTAAGCCAAAATGGCTTTGTATTAAAACCATGTTGCTCATTGCACCACAATTAGAACTTTCTATTCTCAACATAATATGGATTTATTTCAGAAGTACTTTGGCAATCCCTACGAGCTTTTACCTAACACTGTTTTGAAGAAACTAAGGTGAAATGTCAGCAGAGTTGCATATGACAGTACCTAAATGCACTTGTAAACAGCATAGCTATACTAAGTTTAATAAAAGTGTTAGAGCTAACATAAGCATTAGACTTGATTTTTCTCCAAATTAACATCACATTTAGATTAGCTGTCAAGGTGAACAGGAATATATTTTAAAAGAAAGCAACATGCTAAGTGAATGATTAAACTTTCACAATTTAAAAACTATCAATTTATATGATTCTAAAACAAAGAGGGCATTTATTTTTTAAATATTTAATACTAGGCTGAGTAAAATGTAAACAAACTCAAAATTTTGAATTCCAGTCTATACTTAGATAAAATTAAATTTTAAAAATGAATCATGTATTTGGTAAAAGAAAAACAGAAATCCTCACTAAACATTAACATAGGACATTTTAAGCCTAAATTAATTTCTCTCTCCAAAGTACAGATAAATTGGGACTTACAAAAAGGATTTTTCTTAATTGTAGCTAGTATCACTGTGAAAAACTGAGTGCTGATCTTCATTTTCCTAATAGCCTTGTTGCTAAGTAAAAGTTTATTCAGGTTTTCAAACATACTAATTTCTTTGATCTTAGTTTTCTAAAATCAGCAAAAGCCAAAAAGCCAAAAATTCAATTATGTTTGGATTGTTTTATAATAATCATTATAACTTTTAAAATTATTTGAGTTATTGAAGGCTAAGGCTTGAAATAGTTTGTAAACAGCTAACTATACTCAAATATCTCTCTGGAAAAGCAGATAAAACAGCACAATCTCATCCTTCATTGAGCAGCCTTTTCTCCCACTCATCAGCCCCTAAAAGCTCGTGACTCCCTTTAGTCCACTAGTATATTGCTTGGCAAAATAATAGTTTTTAAAAGGTTTGTCAGTGGCCTAATGTTTACCCAGTTGAACTCTCTCTGTCAGGTTATGGAAGAATATAAGCTTCTCTAGTTATAACTCTATTATAAATACACAGCCTTAACATATTTGCCTTCAAAAAGGTGCTTCATATTTAATATTATAATGTGCAGGAGGGAAAAGGGGGAGAAGGGAGGGAAGAGTCATACCTCCAACAGCACTTCTTTGTTTCTATCTGCCATCTCAGCTGTTTCCTTTTTCCCCAGAAGATAATTCTAGAAAAACGAATACATGAAAGTTGAAGGATAAACCTACTCTATAATTCCCTTGGCACAGGTACATGTATGATTTCTTCTAGAGGCACAGCAACTCTGCGTCAGTTTCTGCCCGTGCAGAGGGAGAGGAACCCTCCTTCGAAAAGCAACCTGTGCATGGGCATCCTCACTAAAATGCCTAACACTGGCCTCCTCCTCACCTATGCGTTTCCCCTGAATTATTCCAAAAACTGCCCTCCCCCAAATCCTGAGGTAATATTAGATGCAACAGCTGGCAACCATGTTGTGGTATATCTAATGAAAGCTACACTTACAGGACCTGAAAGGTTTACAAATTATTAAGTATGAGTAAGGTAAATTTCCTTAAAATATGCTGAGTTTAACTGGTCCACATACAGAAAATTTTCTCTACGTTCTGGCTTTTACAGAAGAAATCCAAAATCCTCTGATAATAGTCTCATTTGCTTGACTCAACTAAAATCTGATTTCTAATTATTAGCCTTATGAAAAATTTTTTCACAATCACCCATAAAAAGATCTGTTGGTATGTGCATTCTTCACTAAAAATATCCAGTAAAGACATGTCCTGAGTAAGCTGACGGATAAGTACTCAACACCTCTAACACGGCTACTATTTTTCCTCATCACTACTTTTTAGAGTGGGGTTGTATTCTCTCACCTACTAATTTTTATAAAATCTTTGGGTCTTAGGAAGTATTAACTCAAACATTATTTTGGAATAAGCAAAGATGCCAAATAAATCAAGGTAACATATATTAGAATGTGGAACCATTTATAATCAAAGTTACTGAGATTTAAAAAAATAAAAATAAAGTGTTACCTGGATAAATGGCTGAAGTAAAGAAACTTAAATATGTAAGTACTTTTCCCATGGATGAGAAACTCACCAAATAAATAGCTGGGTTCAACAGAACTCTGGATTACAGAGAGCAGAAACCTGGTAACTCCCTGGAGTTACTTCTGCTTCCCCAAGGGTTCACCCCAGCTGCCTCTGCAGGACTGGTGACCTCTTGGAGGCCTGACACCTGGACCCCAGCAGACTTTCCACCTGAGCAGTAGGGAACGCTCCCATGAGGTTTTGCAGTCACAATGCTCCAACCACGTTGTTGCCAGTTTTTTAACTCTATTAACTTAGCGGTAATAGAATGATATAAGATGAACGTTTAAAAATCCTGACCTCTATGTTATTCAGCCTCACCTGTGGGTTTTTGAAAAGTGCGTATTTTTCTATACGCTCCATAAATATAAGCTTGTTCTGGCTATCTCTTGTCCAATTAAGAAGATTTTCAACCAAGTTTTCATGATCTTCAAAGATTCTCTCTGTCCCAAAATAAAATGTCAATATCTCATCAGTATTCACCAGAATTGCATCAAAGACATGAAACTCTATGAAGTAATTCACAGCAGAACCATAGAATCTTAACCAACACTATTGTCCTTGGCCTTAGAGATTATCTGGTCTTCTTTTTTCAAATAAGGAAACATGCCATAGTGGTGTTAAGTGACTTCAGCAAGGTCACACAGCTGCTACATGGAAGAATTAGTTCTAGAATCTAGATCTGATTTATAGGTCTTCAGCCTTCAGCCTTTTCCCATTCCACCCTTAAAAAAAACCCAACATGTTTAGTTGCATTTCATAAATTCTGATATTAAGTACTACCAATAGTGTTCAATTCTTATCATTTTTAAATTTTCTGAGATGATTTCTTATTTGATCCATGGGTTTTGTCTAATTTTAAACATAGATGTATTTTCTAATTTCCAAATTAGGAATCAAAGAACATGTCCTATATATTGAACATATGTTCAAAGAACATATATCTAGATACTGATTTTTTGAAATTTCATAAGAGTTGCTTATGGCATCATAATTGAACCACTTTTTGGAAATATTCCATTTCTGCTTGAAAGAATGTATATTTTCCTGTTATTAGTGTTCTAAATACATCTATTAGATCAAATTATTTTTCAAATCTCCTACATCCTTTTTGTCTGCTTGATTATACTGATCACTGAAAAGGTTCTTAGGTGAAAAGGTTCTACTATGAAGGTTGACTTGTGAATTTCTCCTGGTAGTTCTGTCAACTTTTGCTTTATACATTTTAATGCTATTATAAAATAAAATTTAGAATGATTATAACTTCCTGGTGAAGAGGCTGGTTCTCTTTATCTCTAGTAATGCATTCTGCTTAAAGTCTACTTTGTCGGATATTAACATAGTTATCTTTCTTTTGGTTAGTGTCTTTTCACATTCCTTTACTTTCTTTTTTTTTTTTTTTTTAAAGATTTTATTTATTTTATTTTTTCCCCCCAAAGCCCCAGTGGATAGTTGTATGTCGTAGCTGCACATCCTTCTAGTTGCTGTATGCGGGACTCGGCCTCAGGATGAACGGAGAAGTGGTGCCTCGATGCACACCCGGGATCCGAACCCGGGCCGCCAGCATCGCAGCGCGCGCACCTAACCACCAAGCCACAGGGCCGGCCCACATTCCTTTACTTTCAACCTTTCTGTATCTTTAGGTAATAGGTCTTTTGTTAACAGCAAATGGCTGCATTTTGTTTATGCATCCTTTCTAATAATCTTTGCTGTTTAATTGAGTAATTTACATTTATCATAATGTGTTTTCACCATCTTATTTTGGGCTCTTAGTCCCTTCTTTTCTTTTATTCATTCAACAAGTAATGGACGACCACATACTATCTTTGAAGCACTCTGCCATATATGATTAAATAATAGTTACTTAAGACACTAGAGGCAATTATTTAAAAGGTCATAGAGAAATACTACATATATGGGTCTTTAACCTATGGCCATGGAAATATTCCAAAAACTTGCATCCAAACATCTTCTGTGTATTATGACGCTATATCTATGAATTCAAACCTTCCCAATTCTCTAAGAATAGCTATAAATGAGTATTGTAAGAAAACATTTTTATAAATGTTAATAAACTTCTAATAACTTATGGTTTACTTTTGGTGGTTACGTATGTACATTTTGAGTGAAAGAGGTTAATAATTAAATCTTTATTTCTCTGGAAACTGTTGTGAAATATTTAAAGATATAATAGGTAGCAAGAGCAATGCAAATACATTTTTTTTTTGCTGAGGAAGAGTCGACCTGAGCTAACATCTGTTGCCAATCTTACTCTATTTTGTATGTAAGCTGCTGTCACAGCATGGCCGCTGATGGATGAGTGGTGTAGGTCCACGCCGGGGAACTGTACCCAGGCTGCGGAAGCAGAGCAGGCTGAACTTAACCCCTAGCCCACCAGGGCTGGCCTGCAAATACAGTTTTAAAATAAAATTGCCAGTTGATATTGATTACTGATTCAAAAAGCCTAATAACAATTATTGCAAGGTTTCTGTAATCACCTGAGATTACAAAAAGAAAACATTTTAAAAGAGTCAATAATGGTATAAAGAATGAAGAATTTTTAAAATTAGAAAATACCATACCAAACCACAAATCATAAAGCAAGACTTAGCACATCTAGCTAAAAACAAGAAAGATGTGCTTTATGTTTCCCCTGAAATCAAATGCTGGTGTATAGACTTCAGTACAAATGTGAATAAATATAACAGTCTTTAGTAAATGTATTGATCTATGTAGTTCTTATTTGAAGGGAAAGAGTATCTTGTTACTTAAAAAAAAAAAAAACTTTGTTCTAGCCATAAGAAAATCTGAAGTGAACTTGAAATCTTGTTATTCAAAGAAATCTCAAAATACTTGAAAAAAGAATAGTGTAAAAAAGCCAAGGTTATATTATAGAAAAAATATATATATAAAGATGTCTCAAGGTGCTTTTATCAACATGAAAACTCTTGAAATTACATAGAAATTAAAAAGTAATTAAAGCAAGGATATTACTAACCCATTTGTAACTCAGAGATGGTTTCCACTAGTGACCAGTCTGAACTGTACCCACAGTGGGATTTGTCCATCAGGTTATCCAGCACTTGTCTCACTGTCTGCCTCTCATCCACCATCATTGTCTTAGAACTATCATCAGACATGTGGACTCTAATCACCAGCTATAACAACAGGTAGAAAGGCAATTAAATACAAACCAAAAAATAGGCATTCTAGAAATTTCTTCCAACATCAAGTAACGTTCTGAGTAATGTCCTCGGTTAAATATCAATTAAAACACAAATAATGACTTTATTATGCAAGAAAGATACTCTAAAATTAGGTATCAAATAACATACCTAAAAAAATTTAAAACATTTTTAAAACTATAATAACAGGTAAGATTATAATAATAAGACTATTTTGTTTTGCTCTTTTAGGAGAATTTAAACCAGAAAGTTACTTCTTTTATAATGCATTTTATCCACAAAAAATACATGTGAAAAATATATTAGGAAGAAATACCCCTCTACCTCTCCATGTGTCTTAGGGGTACGTTACAGAAACAAGGCAATTTTTTATAAATCCGTAAAACTGATAAAAATTCCAAACCAGGAAAAAGCCCAAATATCACCTTTTTCACTTGTGCTTCTTTAATTTTCTCTAGGGCAACTCTGATCTTCTCAGCTTTCAATTTTGCTGCCTGTTCTTCCTGTGAACACAAAGCACTTCAGATAAACTAATGCTAAAATAATGAGAATTTTTGAGAAGTTTTTTTATCCTAAAGGATGTTGCTAGCATTGAATTTCAGTAAGAATATAACTCCACACACTTACATAGAACACATTTTAAAAATAACCCTGTTCATAAAGTGAGAGCAGACATATTATAAAGGAGCACGTTTTAAGATGCAGACTTGAAGATCTCTTATAATAAGACTAGATTCCATATTCTAGAGAAAAAGAAATTTGTTCTGTAGTAAATTAATGAGTTTGATCTGTCAATCTGAAGCAGATGAATTTCAGCTTCTGGGGTCAGGGAAACACGAGTGTCTAATGGGCTGTCTATGGGCCTGCCAGTTTGTTACACACGCATAATCCCTTGACTCCTGAATTTATACCCCCTCTAAAGTATGGGCAATTTTTTGCATACTAACGTTTCGTTCTGTTATACTGAAAATGTATCATCATCATAGAAATAGCAAAAAACAGTATCGATTTATTTCTTTGCAACCATATAAAAATCCTTCATAAAAACGGTAGGTATGTTCTCATTAGTATACCAATACAAATAGAGGAGGCTGCAATACATTCTAGGTTTTACTCTGCTTTGGAAAATCACGCAATTTAATCAATATCTCATGTCAGTAAACTCAAATTTGTTTCTATTAATTCATGGATAAAATTTTTTTAAATGCCAAATTTTCCAAATATTTAATTTCTAGTAACTTCTACTTTATAAAATTTCAATTATAAGTAGTAGTAAAATTATCAAGAACTAAAACATACTTAAGCCATCTATTTTTCCCTAAAATAACATACAGTACTGTAATACAGGTACTTACTTGTACTTTCCAGCAATAGGCCATAGTACACTGTAGCATTAATCTCCAGTTGAAAAAACTCATGTAAGTAAACCTTTGCTTATAAGGGATTACTTTCTAATTCTAGGCTTTTGATTACTCCGGAAAATATCTAAGAAAAATATAAAATGCCATCTTATATATTCCTTTATTTAAGACTTAGAAAAAAATACAAAGCAAAAGAAAAACCTAATTATATCAGCCAAATTTTACTTGCTCTGGATTGTGATTAAAAACCATAACCCATGTGTTTGTTATTCTTCATTAAAAAGCTAAGGCTTCCAGGGCAAAAAAAAAAAACTCAATTCATTTAATAGATTTATTCCCTGTTTTCTTAAATTCTGTTGGCTTTCTTGTTTCTGAACTGCTTCTATTTCCATTTCATACTCTAGGCTGTCTCCTCTCATTTCAAGCTTAGTATTTACTACTCTGTGGAACAGAGAAGAAAACAAGTAGGAAGACAGTGGGCTTGTCTGCCAGAAATCTGATCCTTTTCAATGAAGGGAGCCAGTGAATTAACATAATAACCAAGGTCTCGAAATACTATCTGTAAACCCAATTAGACAGAGAACAAAGAACTTTATTTTAACAATGGAGAGGGGTAAGATCAGACTTGATTTTCTTAGACTATTATAGATGTATTCCTTTGATTAAAAGACTAAATCATCCTATCCCCCACTTTATGCAAATAAAGAAGAGAATTATAAAATATGTTGATGGTATATTTTAACTTAAGATAAAAATTTTTTCTTTTTAAAGCAGGCTATAAAATGAGAAAACAAACCTACTGTCATTAAAACTCTCAGTTTCTGGAATGCTGTGTCTTAGCGAAACAAAAGCATTATTAGTCAAAGTACCAATTATATGTGATTCTGATGAGTAGAGCACTACTCTAATTTTAAATATACTACCACGTTCCCAAGGTTTTTTATGAAATCAGTTATTTGACACTTTTTTTTGGAAGAGAAAGAGGAAAGCAGGCGTTTTATGAGTGTTTTCTCAATGGGATAATGACCTTATGGCTCATTTGCCACATCCTTAAGGTCTGAATGGCTGTTACAGGGAAGAAAAATTTACCAAGGCATATTTTCAAGTTTTACTTCATGTCTCTGAAAAGCAAATTTAAATCTCAAAGTCTGAGAAAAAACTGCTCTGGAGAATCAACGTTTTGTATATTTAAAATATAAACATGAACTGCTAAAAGGCCAAATTCTTTTATGATATTATAACTAATCTGCAAAAGTTAAAAAAAAAAGTTCAAAATATATCCTCAATGCCAAAAAACAGTTTTAAGAAAAAAAGAATATTCAAGAGAATGAGAAGACAAGCCATAGACTAGGAGAAAATAGTTGCAAAATATTTATCAGACATACCATGATAAAGGACTATTATCCAAAATATACAAAGAACTCTTAAAACAACAAGAAAATGAACAATCTAATAAAAAATGGGCAAAAGACCTGAACAGACAACTCAGCAAGGAAGATATACCGATGGCAAACAAGCCTATGAAAAGATGCTCAATATCAAACGTCATTAGGGAACTGCAAATTAAACAACAATGAGACACCACCACACACCTATTAGAATGGCCAAAATCCAAAACACTGAGAACACCAATGCTGGTAAGGTTGTGGAGCAACAGGAACTCTTTATTCATTGCTGATCGGAATGCAAAATGGCATAGCAACTTTGGAAGACAGTTTGGTGGTTTCTTATAAAACGTATTTAAACATGCTCTTACAATACAATTCAGCAATCATGCTCCTTAATATCTACACAAATGAGCTGAAAACTTATCTCCACCCAAAAACCTGCACAGATGTTTATAGCAATTTTATTCATAACTGCCAAAACTTAGAAGCAACCAAGAAATCCTTCAGTAGGTAAATGGATAAACTGTACTTCATCCAGACCATGGAATATTATTCACTGCTAAAAAGAAATGAGCTATCAAGCCATGAAAAGTCATGGATGAAACTTAAATGCATTTTACTAAGTGAAAGAAGCCAATTTGAAAAGGCTACAGCCTGTATGATTCCAACTACATGACATTCTGGAAAAGGTAAAACTATGGAGACAGTAAAAAGATCAGTGGTTGTCAGGGCTTAGGGAGAAGGAGGGACAAATAGGTGGAGCATATAGGATTTTTTCGAGAGTGCAAGTATTCTGTATGATACTCTCATGGCAGATACATGTCATCAGCCATTTGTCCAAACTCAGAATAGACAACACCAAGAGTGAACCCTAATGTAAACTCCGGACTCGGAGTGATAACGATGTGTCAGCATAGGGTTCATCAGCTATAACAAATGTACCACCCTGGTGAAGGATGTTGATAATGGGGAGGCTATGCATGTGTGGGGCAGGGGGCATATGGAAATCTCTGTACCTTCCCCCAAATTTTACTGTGGACCTAAAACTGCTCTAAAAAATAAAGTTTATTCAAAAAAAGAATATAAGAATTTAAATATTACATTTTGATATTGGTTGTAAATATAAAAATAGTATTTTCATACTCCTATTTTAGCATAATATTATTTGCCAAATACAACAGACTGCAACCAGTGCTATCTTTTGAAGCACTGACATAAAAAGTCATTCAGTTATAACATTAGCTTAAACTCCCTGATCAGTTTGTGTTCCACAGGCTAACAGGAAAAAAGGCGACACAGTGCAAGAAAGGATTAAAGAAACAAGCAACACATGCAACAAATTAACATACATTAAACCAATTAGATTTCTTAGCCACCAATAAGAAACTATTTTTACGTACATCTAAATTCAGCTATTCTTCCGTTTGCTCAAAATACTACTCTTTAATAACTACATAAATTGTTCTTGTTAAGATTGTGTCAAATTCAAATTTAAGAGCTATGTGCTTAATTTCAACCTAGGCAAATCTTTTTATTCTTTTCTGGTTTATTAACAAGGCTAATCCTTGCTAGAAGCTTCTTGAAGAAACGATTAAGATACCTCTAACTTTCTTTAGAGTTGGAATATCATCACTGGAGTAAAACTGAAAATAAAAATATCTATATAAAATTGCAAGATTCATAGTATTTTGTTTCCTGTGGATAATAAGCTCTTCCTAAGAAAGTTTAATTTTTATCTACTATATTTAAGCTATAATCATATCTTTTAACCATAACAACCTAGGAAAGGAAGCAATTGTTTTAAGCTCATAGAGTGTTGTGCAATACAGGAAAGATCAATAAATCTTTGTTGATGTGTTTAGATTATATACTTAGAAGACATCTAATAGTTTATTTATAAAGGCAATGCAAATCTATGTTCAATGTCTGCAGCCCAAGTTTAATACAAAGAACAAAGCCTTATTCATCTCCTGTTCTCTTCTTTTGGTTAAAGCATATAAACTCAGGTCTTCAGTGTTCTGCCCCTTATCTTCTGACCATCCCTTTATTCACACTGTTTGCCCCACAACCATCCTAAACATAAGTAAAAGACACCTCACACATACAACAACTTAACTTTCTCTCCTATCCCTTCTCTTAAAAGAGCAAAAGACAACCCATTTTCTACCTGGAAAACTCCTGTGTGGCTATCAATAACCATCAAATGCCAAGCCTCCTCAAATTTACATAAAGGACAAAACTCCGTGAAGATCTTATGATTAAATGAAAGCCAATGCTCTGGTTACAAAGTGTTAGAGCATTCTCTTCAGTGTAAAAATTAGAATACTTACAGAAAGAGTTACAGTTGCTAAGAGATGGCTAGTGAATTTCTTCAGCTAAGAAATTACTAAAGCTTTGTGGGTTCAGAACAAATATAATGGAAATTAAGGGGCTAAAGAGTGGTTAGCAGTTTCTTTGGAATCTAGTTTATTTCACGTTACAACAACAAAAAAGTTATGTAAATGAAAATGATTCAAAGAAAACTTGGAGTGATAACAGTTTAATGTCCACAAAATGCTCTATTCTATAAAACTGTTTATAACCAAAATAATAATAGTAACAACTAGTTTACTTCCCCTGAAGAAATCCTAAAATTGATAGACTCACTGAGAAGAGAACTAACATTAACTGAGCACCTAAAACTTGCCACATTCCAGGAGGCATGTTACACCTGGTCTCACTTAGTTCTCAATGCAAGGCTAATACCTTTATTACATCCACTGTACTGATGAACGAAGGCCCAGAAAGATGAATCTTTCTAAGAGCACACAGGCAGTAACCAAGTGACTAATTACTTGCTCTTTTCACTATAACGTCATACACCCTTTTGTGCTTAAAAGTTATAGTATAAACTTTTGGGATCACAGTAAATAAAAACTGCCTGTCAGAAATAAAACACTTCCAGGGGCCAGCCTGGTGGTGTAGTGGTTAAGTTCGTGTGCTCTGCTTTGGGGGCCTGGCGTTCACAGGTTCAGATCCCAGGTGTGGACTTACGCACCGCTCATCAAGCCATGCTGTGGCGGCATCCCACATACAAAAAATAGAGGAAGACTGCCACAGATGTTAGGTCAGTGACAATCTTCCTCCAGCAAAAAAGAGGAAGACTGGCAACAGATGTTAGCTCAGGGCCAGTCTTCCTCACCAAAAAAAATAAATAATAAATAAATAAATAAAAGACTTTCAGAAATATAACAGAATTTTGATAACTTCTCTGAGGCAAAGAAAATGGTGGTTAACATTACAGCATTCCTTGAAATCTCAATGGTCACTAAAGGACCATTCCTTTACATGACATGTTTATTGAGACTGTGCAGTCTTGGGTTTGCGTGCAGGGGGTACAGAGTCCCTGCTCTCATGGAGCTTACATTTAACAATAGAGACGAGACAATAAAGAAAGAGATGTGTGGTAAGTCCGTCAGTCATAAGTCCTATGGGAAAAAAATAACGCAGGGTAAGGGAGTAAAGCGTGATAAAAACACATTACTAGATCAGGAGTTCAGGGGAGACGTTGGGAACGGCACCCAGAGATCTAAGGGCATCAGATGAGCAATGTATCTTTGCCCACTGCTCCTATTTATGGCAAAATAGTCCTGTGCTGGCACAAACGTCACTCTGAGAAGAAACTGGTTGGCATTGTTTTTGCAGAAACTCCCAGCTCAGAACTGTATGTGGGATAGTTTTCCATGAATAGTGGTGTCGTGACAACTGGATTGGCGATGAAAAACCAATATTCCCTTTGCTGCCCTGGCCTAGGCACAGTGCTCCTGTCTTCATTCTGCCGTGTACTAACTTCCACGTGTCACAGTGTCCTAATTTACCAAAGTGCAGAGGTGGGTCAGTGATGGGGTAAGAGGAACCAGTCTGCCACACAGGTGGTGTGCAAGAGGTGTAAACCCATTTTAATTTCAAAACAGCCAGCACTGACATCGAGAGGCCCCTGTGGCTCGGGTTATCGAGGAATTTCTGCCACCTCACCCTTGACTCTTTCCCCCACCCCACCTAAGTATTTGGGTTCCATCCTACTGAATCACATTCCTGCTCAAAGTTCTTGTTGTACGTAAGCAGGGCGATATATAGGAGGCAGCTAGAGCCAGATGTTGGCTACACACACCAGTAATGCCACCACTTGAGTCATGGGTGAAGATATGATTCGAGCAGTGATGGCTCTGGCACTGCAGTTGGTATCATCATCCCTTGGGCAGAGGCAGAGTAGAAGTTACTGATGCACTTATCCAAAACTTGCAAAGAACAACTCTCCCCATCGTAGGAACTGTTTTGTTCATTGCCATATCCCCAGGGCTGTAACGCTGTCTGGCACAAGTACGTATGCAGTAAATATTTGTGGAATGGATGAAGTTATTCTTTTCAACAGTTTCCCACTGCATTTAGAAAAAATACAAACCCCTTAGCATGTCTTGCATGATCTGGTTCCTGCCCACCTTCAAATCCAAATCAAGACACCACATCTTCATTCAACTATTGAAGCTCCAGAAACAGTCTTTTTTCAGCTTCTCAAACATGCCAAGCTCTTTTGTCCCCGGGGCCTATCTACAGGGAACACTTCCCCTCACCCTCAAGCTGGCTTCTTTTCATCCTTCAAGCTTTAGATTAAATATCACCCCCTTAGAAGGGCCTTTTCTCATCTTACCATCTGAAGGGAATGTAGCCCCAGGCCTCTCCCCAGTATTCTCTATTGCTTTACCTTGTTTCTTTCACAGCACTTACCACGATTTAGAATTTGTTTACATGCTCACTTGTCAATGTTTTTCGTCTGTCTTCCTAAGTAGACTGTGCGCTCCTGAGGGCAGGGAATATGTCCATTTTATACAATGCTACATCTCAGCACCCAGCACAGCACAGGATTCAACAAATACTAGTTGAATGAATAAGCTACGGAGCTGGTGAAATGTTACACTTAATCTGAGAGCAGTGTACAAACTGGACTGGAGGAGGGATAGGCAGGAATAAAGAGACAAGTGTAATGGCCCTGCTATGAAATAAGGGCCTGTTTTAGGGTGGGAGCAATGGGAATGAAGTGGATGGGTGACCTCAGTTAAATCCTGCAGATTATGACAAGCTTCATTAGAGCTTTGAGACAATAAGTGAGAAGAAAGGCGCCAAGGATGGTATAGGGCTCAAACCTGGGTAATTAGGAGAATGGCAGCATTCTGAATAGAAATAGAAATGTCAAAAGAAGATGGATATAAATTGTGAGACCCCAGGGATAGGGTGGGTAAGGAAGCTAAAGACCTGGGGATTGGAGGTGCTGTAAAATGCCGGTAAACTTCCAGGAAACGCCTGATAGCCATCTGGAAATGTGCTGCCCTCAGAGAGTGAGATCTGATCTAGAACAGAGATCCTAGCTGAAGCTATGAGTGTGGACTCCAGGGAGAGAGAAACAGAGAACGAAGCGCTGAGGAAAAGGAAAGAACTCTGCTATGGTTTTAAGTACATGGCTATCTGCTTAGACGTCTACACTTCTCTATCTTTAAAGCTCTTCTACCCCATTCCTAAATCTTAAGAGAGAAACTCAAGCAAGAGAAAGGGTGTCATTGCTGTCTCTTGGATTTTGTCTTTGAGCTGCTTCTCGGGAAGATTTTAATTTTAGCTTTATCATCTTCTTTCACAACTTGATAAGATTAAGAAGAAATGAATTTTTAGGGGGCGGAGTCAAGATGGCAGCGTAGGCAGTCTCTGAACTCACCTCCTCCCGTGGACACAGCCAATTTACAACTACTCGTGGAAAAATTACCCCTGAGACAGAACTGAAAACTGGATAAGAGGAACTCCTGCAACAACGGACAATCCTAACTGGAGTAGAAGAGGCAGAGACTCCCTTCTGGAGAGGAAAAACGCCACCTTCACAAGCCGCCAGCTTCACGGCCGCCGGGAGCAGCTCACAGGTACGCACCCTCCCTGGAGGCGCGGGGCCCTGAGCCGGGGAGCGGCCCCGCTGTGGGCATTTTGTGGACCCAGCACAATTGAGACCAGCAGCATAATATCTGACTTTGCCTGCTACTAAAGCATTGGGTAGCACCCCCAGAAAACCCGGTTCACAAAGAAACTAAAACTGGCTCTTAAAGGGCCCGCGCACAAACTCACCCGTTCCAGAAAGCATCCTAAAATCACCAGAAAGAAAGGTGCACAGTGCTTCGGTGACAAGAGACTCACCTAATAGGCCCTGAGTGCATCTCGGTGAGGGGTGAGACCTCTCCAGGGACTGGGACATTGGCGGCGGCCATTGTTGTGGCCTGGTGTGAGCGTGCTGACACAGACGCCATTGGAGTTCTCCCTGAGACCTGCTAGCCCAGGGTCTGCTCCACCCGCTAGACCACCGATTTAATCCAGCTCAGCCAGGGCAGGCAGCCCACCCTAGAGACTAACCCCACCCAACAACAAGCCCTCAGGCAACGTATGGGCCTGCATAGATTGGTGACTGGATTCTCTGCAGCCTGGCAACTGAGCTGACTTGAGCGGGGCAGGGTGTGCACAAGGAGCGGGTGGAGAGTGTGGGGCGGTGGCAGAGTGTGTGGGGCTCCCGCCGTGGAGAGACTGGGTCCACTTGGGGAGGTCGGGGCGCTCACACGGGGCAGGACTGTGTTGACTGTGTGTGTGGACCTGTGGGCGGCAGGGCTTCTCAGCCACAGAAGACTTGTACTTCTCAAAGACCCACATAGGAGGTTTGCTCCACCTTCCAAAACCTGAAACAATTGGGTGCTCCTGTGCCTGAGGGCAGCCCCACCCAGCTGCAATCCTCAGAGAGCTGACAAGAGACCTAATAGGCTAGAGGCTTACAGCAATTGTAAGGCCCTGAGCCTAACAACCTGCCACGGTGGGGGCCTACTCACTTAAAAGAAATACTGCAACACAAATGTGGTATTAGAACTTGCAGCCAACTGTGCTGGGGCTCCCACACCTGATAAAGAGACTGAAGGGCCCACAACAACTACAAGCAGCTGAGCATTACAACAGCTGGCCAGGAGCATAACTCAGCCTCCCTGGGCGCCTACAGGGAGAGCAAACAGGCCACAGCAGAAGGATACACGTAGCCCACATAGGGGTCACCCTGGAACATTGAGAACTGAGGGAAGCACACTGGAAGCCTCCTAAGCCATCACTTACATAAGGTCACCTATCCAAGAGCAGGAGACGTAGCTGACCTACCTAATACGTAGACACAAGCACAGGGAAAGAGGCAAAATGAAGAGGCAAAAGAATACATTCCAAGTAAGGGAACAGGACAAAACCCCAGAAAAGGAACTTAGTGAAACAGAAATGAGCAACCTACCCGACAGAGAGTTCAAACTAAGAGTGTTAAGGATGCTCACTGATCTGGGGAGAAGAATAGATGGACTCAGTGAGAATGTCAACAAAGAAATGGAAGATATAAAAAAGAACCAATCAGAAATGAAGACTACAATACTGGAAATGAAAAACTCATTAGAGGGACTCAAAAGCAGAGTAGAGGATACAGAAGAACGGATCTGTGAGCTGGAAGAAAGACTAGAAGAAATTACCCAAGGTGAACAGGTAAAAGAGAAAAGAATTAAAAAGAGTGAGGACAGTCTAAGGGACCTCTGGGACAACATCAAGCGCACTAACATCCGTGTTATAGGTGTCCCGGAAGGAGAAGAGCGAGACAAGGGGGCAGAGAATCTATTTCAAGAAATAATAGATGAAAACTTCCCTAACCTAAGGAAGGAAACAGACATCCAGGTACAGGAGGCACAGAGAGCCCCAAACAAGATAAACCCAAAGAGGCCCACACCAAGACACATCATAATCAAAATGTCCAGAATTAAAGATAAAGAGAGAATCCTAAAAGCCGCAAGAGAATGTCAAGTTACATACAAAGGAAACCCCATAAGGCTATCAGCTGACTTCTCAGCAGAAACCTTACAGGCTAGAAGAGAATGGCATGATATATTTAAAGTGCTAAAAGGAAAAAACTTACAGCCAAGAATACTCTACCCAGCAAGGTTATCGTTCAAAATGGAAGGAGAGATCAAAATTTTCCCAGATAAGCAAAAATTAAAGGAGTTTGTCACCAAGAAACCAGTGTTACAAGAAATGTTAAAGGGACTGATTTAAGGGGAAAAGAGAAGACCACAAATAGGAAAAATTATCTATTTCCACGATTAGAACGTAATGGATACAAATGCACAAAAAGAGGTTGGATATGATATCAAAAACATAAACGGAGGGAGGAGGGGAGTTAAAGAGTACAGCTTTCAGACAGAGGTCAAACTAAAGTGACCATCAATTCTGTATAGAAGAAGTAAGGAACAGAGAAGGACTACTAAAACACTGAGGAAAAAAAAAGTTAAAAATGGCAGTAAGTACATACTTATCAATAGCTACTTTAAACATCAATGGACTAAATGCTCCAATTAAAAGGCATAGGGTGGCTGACTGGATAAAAAACAAGACCCATATATATGCTGCATACAAGAGACACACTTCAGACCTAAAGACACTCACAAACTGAAAGTGAAGGGATGGAAAAAGATACTCCACGCAAATGGCAATGAAAAGAAAGCTGGGGTAGCAGTACTCATATCAGACAAAATAGACTTTAAAACAAAAACTGTAAAACGAGACAAAGAAGGGCATTACATAATGATCAAGGGAACAATCCAACAAGAGGATATAACACTTGTAAATATCTACGCACCCAATGTAGGTGCACCTAAATATATAAAGCAATTATTAACAGACATAAAAACAGAAGTAGACAGTAACACAATAATAGTAGGGGACTTTAACACTCCACTTACACCAACGGATAGATCATCCAAACAGAAGATCAATAAGGAAACATTGGCCTTAAACGACACACTAGAACAGATGGACCTAGTAGATATATACAGAGCATTCCATCCAAAAACCGAAGAATACACGTTCTTTTCAAATGCACATGGAACGTTCTCCAGGATTGATCACATATTAGGCCACAAAACAAGTCTCCATAAATTTAAGAAGATTGAAATAATACCAAGCATCTTTTCTGACCACAAAGGTATGAAACTAGAAATCAACTATAGGAAGAAAATCAGAAAAGCCACAAATATATGGAGATTAAACAAAATGCTACTGAACAACGACTGGGTTAATGAAGAAATCAAAGAAGAAATCAAAAAATACCTGGAGACAAATGAAAATGAAAATACGACATGCCAGAATTTATGGGATACAGCAAAAGCGGTTCTAAGAGGGAAGTTTATAGCAATACAGGCCTATCTCAATAAACAAGAAAAATCTCAAATAAACAATCTAATAATGCACCTAAAGGAACTGGAAAAAGAAGAACAAACAAAGCCCAAAATCAGTAGAAGAAGGGAAATAATAAAAATCAGAGCAGAAATAAATGAAATAGAGACCAAAAAACAATAGAAAAAATTAACAAAACCAAGAGCTGGTCCTTTGAAAAGATCAACAAAATAGACAAACCTTTAGCTAGACTCACCAAGAAAAAAGAGAGAAGGCACAAATAAGTAAAATCAGAAATGAAAGAGGAGAGGTTACAACAGACACCTCAGAAATACAAAAGATTATAAGAGAATACTATGAAAAACTATATGCCAACCAATTCGACAATCTGGAAGAAATGGATAAATTCTTAGAATCATACAACCTTCCAAAACTGGATCAAGAAGAAGTAGAGAATTTGAATAGACCAATCACCAGTAAGGAGATCGAAACAGTAATCAAAAACCTCCCCAAAAATAAAAGTCCAGGACCAGACGGCTTCCCTGGTGAATTCTACCAAACATTCAAAGAAGACTTAATACCTATCCTTCTCAAACTCTTCCAAAAATTGAGGAGGGGGAAGCTCCTAACTCATTCTACGAAGCTGACATTACCCTGATACCAAAACCAGACAAGGACAACACAAAAAAGAAAATTACAGGCCAATATCACTGATGAACATCGATGCGAAAATCCTCAACAAAATACTAGCAAATCGCATACAACAATACGTTAAAAGATTATACACCATGATCAAGTGGGATTTATTCCAGGGATGCAGGGATGGTTTAACATTCGCAAATCAATCAACGTAATACACCACATTAATAAAATGAAGAACAAAAATCACATGATCATCTCAATAGATGCAGAGAAAGCATTTGACAAGATCCAGCATCCATTTATGATAAAAACTCTGAATAAAATGGGTATAGAAGGAAAGTACCTCAACATAATAAAGACCATATATGAGAAACCCACAGCTAATATCATCCTCAATGGTGAAAAACTGAAAGCTATCCCTCTAAGAACAGGAACCAGACAAGGATGCCCACTGTCACCACTCCTATTTAACATAGTATTGGAAGTCCTAGCCAGAGCAATCAGGCAAGAGAAAGAAATAAAAGGGATCCAAATTGGAAAGGAAGAAGTGAAACTGTCACTATTTGCAGATGACATGATTTTATATATAGAAAACCCTAAAGAATCCACCAGAAAACTTTTAGAAGTAATAAACGAATATGGTAAAGTTGCAGGATACAAAATCAACATACAAAAATCAGTTGCATTTCTGTACACTAACAACGAAGTAGCAGAAAGAGAAATTAAGAATACCATCCCATTTACAATTGCAACAAAAAGAATAAAATACCTAGGAATAAACTTAACCAAAGAGGTGAAAGATCTGTACACGAAAACTATAAAACATTTCTGAAAGAAATTGAAGAAGACACAAAGAAATGGAAAGATATTCCGTGCTCTTGGATTGGAAGAATTAACATAGTTAAGATGTCCATACTTCCTAAAGCCATCTATAGATTCAATGCAATCCCTATCAAAGTTCCAACAACATTTTTCACAGAAATAGAACAAAGAATCCTAAAATTTATATGGAACAACAAAAGACCCGAGTACCTAAAGGAATCCTGAGAAAAAAGAACAAAGCTGGAGGTATCACACTTCCTGATTTCAAAATATACTACAAAGCTATAGTAACCAAAACAGCATGGTACTGGCACAAAAACAGACACACAGATCAATGGAATAGAATCGAAAGCCCAGAAATAAACCCACACATCTATGGACAGCTAATCTTTGACAAAGGAGCCAAGAACATACAATGGGGAAAAGAAAGTCTCTTCAACAAATGGTGTTGGGAAAACTGGATAGCCATATGCAAAAATGAAAGTAGACTCTTACCTTACACCATACACAAAAATTAACTCCAAATGGATTAAAGACTTGAATGTAAGACCTGAAACTGTGAAAGTTCTAGAAGAAAACATAGGCAGTACGCTCTTCGACATCAGTCTTAGCAACATCTTTTCAAACACCACATCTGACCAGGCAAGAGAAACAATAGAAAAAATAAACAAATGGGACTACATCAAATTAAAAGCTTCTGCACAGCAAAGGAAACCATCAACAAAACGAAAAGACAACCTAACAATTGGGAGAAGATATTTGCAAACCATACATCTGATAAGGGCTTAATCTCCAAAATATATAAAGAACTCATGCATCTCAACAACAAAAAAACTACCAACCCAATTAAAAAATGGGCAAAAGACCTGAACAGACATTTCTCCAAAGAAGATATACAGATGGCCAACAGACACATGAAAAGATGTTCAAAATCACTAACTATCAGGGAAATGCAAATCAAAACTACAATGAGATATCACCTCACGCCCGTCAGAATGGCTATAATTAACAAGACAGGAAACAACATGTGTTGGAGAGGATGTGGAGAGAAGGGAACTCTCATACACTGCTGGTGGGAGTGCAAACTGGTGCAGCCACTATGGAAAACAGTATGGAGATTCCTCAAAAAATCAAGGATAGAACTACCATATGATCCAGCTATTCCACTGTTGGGTATTTATCCAAAGAACTTGAAAACACCAATTTGCAAAGGTACATGCACCCCTGTGTTCATTGCAGCCTTATTCACGATAGCCAAGACTTGGAAGCAACCTAAGTGCCCATCAAGGGACGAATGGATAAAAAAGCTGTGGTATATATACACAATGGAATACTACTCAGCCATAAGAAACGATGAAATCCAGCCATTTGTGACAACATGGATGGACACTGAGGGCATGATGCAAAGTGAAATAGGTCAGAGGGAGAAGGTCAAATACCGTATGATTTCCTTCATTAAGTAGTAGATAATAACAACAATAAACAAACACATAGGGACAGAGATTGGATTGGTGGTTACCAGAGGGGAAGGGGGGAGGGAGGAGGGTGAAAGGGATAATTGGGTACATGTGTGTGGTGATGGGTTGTAATTAGTATTTTGGTGGTGAACATGATGTAATCTATGCAGAAATAGAAGTACAATGATGTACACCTGAAATTTTTACAATGTTATAAACCAATGTTACTGCAATAAACAAAAAAACAAAAAAAAACAAACAAAAAAAAGAAATGAATTTTTAAAAAACCCTCCGATACAATAATAACAACAGACATTACCCATAGTTACTACGTATATTTTTCAGAAACTACCTATAACTAAGACTGACATTCTTGAATTGAACATTATTTACATAAGATAACGAAATAAAAACATAACTTGAAAAGAGGTAGGAAGCTATTCAGCTTCCCTATTTTGTTATTCCTTACTGAATGATGACAATGGTGGAAAGATTTTACATTGATGTAAAATACCAGCCCAATGGAAATCCAGCTGAACCGATGTAAACCATTCTGAGGGCGGAGAACTGAGAAATTAAAGTTGCAGCCTTCTCTTCCACTTTGATTAAGCTAATTAATGTAAAGTACGATTCTGTTTATATAAATAAATGTTTTAATTAAGGTGTTGATAACATAAACAAAATTAGAAAACAAAGTTTCTAAGGAAACTCACAGCACAGATAACCATTGGTAGTAAAAGTTAAAGCAATGAAATTTTTAGACTTTCAAGTGAAATACAATGTTAAACTAGAAAAAGTGTAACGTACTTGGGAAGACTGTCAAGTATACACAAAAGTTAAAAACTAGTGAAAAATTACTGAAAATATTTTCTACTCTCAATATTTTCTGACAGTCATTAAGATCAGTAAATAATTACCTTCAGTAAGAGAAAAAAATACCTCGATTAAGGACAAAGGCGCTGAAATAAGAAAGCACAATCTGAGAAACGTGAGAGCACAATCAAAACCAGAAATTATATTCTACCCACAAGGCATAAATATTTACATGCAGGTGGAAAGAAGAAGTGTCACCTTGGTCAGCAAATGGGCAGGTTTTCCTGCAATGTTTCTCAGAAGAAGGGAGGTTTCCCTGTCCAGATAGGAATGCTTGTGCAGAAAAGAGAGAGAAAAACAAAAAAGGCAATAGAAGTCAGTGGAGGTTTTATGTGTTTAAAATATAAAGTAGACAAAGAATGATTCTTTATCATTAATCTCATATCTTTTTTTCCTAAACTCAGTGAAATGTGTCCAAAAGAAAATTTAAAAAAAAAAGGAAGAAGGGAGGCAAAGACACCATCTATGCCAGCAGGCACATCCTAGCCCGCTCCTGCTGATCCCTCCCTCTGGGAAAATGGATGGGACGCTGCAGAGAGCACAGCCGGTATGTCTTCTAGGGCCGTGCTGGTGAGTGCCATGCACACAGCACAAATAAACAGGTGTTGAAGACCAATGACCAAACATATTCCTTCCCCTTGCTAAAGCCTATACAAGAACTATATAGCTTTCAATAGTATATTCTTATGAAAACAGAATAAGACTACATCATTTTTAAAACTTCTGCAAGTATTTCTGACTATTTCAATGATAGCCACACCAGAGGAAAAATGTCCATAAACATTTTGCCTAATGGATATCACCTGTTTTCAGTAAAATTGTATTAATTCACTCACTATATCAGAATACTAATAGGACTGTGTTGCGTAGTAAAGGACTTGCATAGCAAATGAATAATATGAACAAAATACTAAGAAATGTTGTTCCCTTAAATTGGTTAATTCAAGCAATTAATATATTTTCATAAAAATGATTTGTGAATAACATAGCCCCTAACTATTCTTTTCCTCCTTAATAACTTTTTAGTATCACATTGTCAGGTAAGTTTATGCAATCATATTGAAACTCATATGGTATAAATTGCAGCTGTTTTGATACATATGTAATTCAGATTGCCTGTCCTTAAATAATTCTAAATTAGTATTTATTTTTTTAATGCTATGTAGTTACTAACCACCATTTAAAACAACGCATGGCACAGCTGAGTGGAGTTACAGAAAATAGTCTATAATGTTATATTTTATAAATCTACCTATATATCAAGTTATTCTCGAGAAACAAATTCTTTGGAAAGAAACTCATGTAAACAAATATTAGACCACTCTCAAAGTTCATTGTCACAGATAATAAAACACACACTTCAAGATTAGAAACATTCTGGGGCTGGCCCGGTGGCGCAAGCAGTTAAGCGTGTGCGCTCCGCTGCGGTGGCCCAGGATTCTCTGGTTCGGATCCTGGGGGCGCACCAACACATCGCTTGGCAAGCCATGCTGTGGCGGCGTCCCATATAAAGTGGAGGAAGGTGGGCATGGATGTTAGCCCAGGGCCAGTCTTCCTCAGCAAAAAGAGGAGGATTGGCAGATGTTAGCTCAGGGCCGATCTTCCTCACACACACAAAAAAAAGATTAGAAACATTCTGTTACAGAAAATGATATCAATGTAAACTTTGCTCATATCTACAACACTATGTAGAGCTGGGTTTGCCACATGGTATTTCACTGCCTATATTTTTTTGGCTTTGTATTAATGCAAGATGAACCTTACAAGCATATTTGCCCCTTTCACCACTCCTGGAAAACAACAACAAAGAAAAAAATCAAAGGTTAAAAAAAAAAAAAAATTGGGGGGCCGGCCCAGTGGTGTAGTGGTTGAGTTCCTGCGCTCCACTTTGGTTGGCCTGGGGTTCGCGGGTCTGGATCTCAGGTGCGGACCTACGCACTGCTTATCAAGCCATGCTGTGGCATGCGTCCCATATAAAGTAGAGGAAGATGGGCATGGATGTTAGCCCAGGCCAATCTTCCTGAGCAAAAAGAGGAGGATTGGCAGATGTTAGCTCAGGGCTAATCTTCCTCTCTCTCTCTCTCTCTCTCTCTCTCTCTCTCACACACACACACACACACACAAATTGGACATATTAATCAAGATTAGCACTAACAAGGTCAAACAATAACAAGAACAGAGACAATTATGCCTAGGTCCTCATTTACCTAGACGGTATAATCCTCCTGAAGGTAAAGATTAGTTAGCTCACCCATAACGACACTACGTAAGCAGAAATTTCTGAAAAGTCAATTTAATTTATGGTTAACAATGAGCTAAGACCAGGGAGAAAACTGGCAAGGACAATTAAAAAGAGCAACTGTAACTTTCATTGTTCTTACTCATTTGTTTTTGCTATTCACATGTAATGGGAAAAAATGTATTCTTACACAACTGTGTCAATCATATAGAAAATAATTTCCTGAAAACCCACTCCTATTTACTTTATCTTACTCATGAAAGTTACTTTCTCCAAAAAGGATCCCCCAAATGAGTAGAATACCTACATTCAGATAATTATATTTCAAATTTTAAAAGCTAAATCTGCTTCAGGCCATCATAACAAACTATTATTTGGTAAATATAATTCCAGACATTAAATTCAAGTTTAAACTTAAAAAAAAAAATCTTACAAGATTTACTCAATCAGTCTTCAAACTCAAATCACCTCAAGACATCAAGCCACCAAAAAAAACTATAATCTGATCAGTAAGAAACAATGATATCTAACTATTTGTTTAAAGATTTAGAAGTTATTCATTTAAAAATATTAAAAGGTTTAAATAGCTTAGAATAAAAAGGAAATAATCATTTACGTAGGTATCCCTCTAAAAATATGCCACATCTAAAAAATGAGACCACAAACAATAGCTGACCACGGTCATAAATTACTGTGTGTTTGGGACAGTCACGTAGCTATTTGCTGCTTAATCACTAGAGGGAGGGAGGCCAGGTCTCCATGCTCCCTCTATCTAAGCTACAGGTATTTATAGCAGAAAAAAACAAAAACCTAGAAACCAGAAGCAGCGAACTTCTTCCTTCAGCAAATGCCTTACTTTATTCTATCTTCCCCCACTGGTGCCAGTCATACATTGCTCTAGGATTCCTCAGAAAGTGGATGGAGGTGCAGGAGAACTGGTCACTGGAGAGATGCAAGAGGGGTGAGGCGGTCGGTGCAGCTGGAGGACTGAGACAAGTAAAAGACAGTGGTTTGGGCACCTCGTTAAATCAGCCTGCAGTCTCAGCACGTGCTGCTGGTAACGAACTACACATAGCTTCCTTCAAATAGGTCCTTCTTTATTTTCTTTCATTTCCTTCATTTTTAATCCATTTCACTGGTTTATTAAGCCCAATTTCCTTCTCTCTTCCATTTTTCCCTTTCTTTCATTTATTCAACTATTGATTAGGTTTCAACTTTGAGCCTGGAACCATGCCAGGCACTGAGAAGTAAAGGTGGTCTAGACTGGCATTTCTCGCTTGCACGGAGTTTAGAGTCTAACAGGGAGGTAACCGACACCTACAAATCAGTGTGTGAAGCAGTCTGGGAGCAAGGAGGAGGTACGGTACCTCACCCCACATTAGGGGCTCAGGAAAGTAGTTCTGAAAAAGCTTAGAGTCCTGGAGGGTAAGAGGTGGGGGGTAGAGACAGAGCAAATGGAGGTATCAGCAGTTCTCAAAGGGAGTGGCGCTGCCTGCCCTCCAGGAGGCATTTCAGAAAAGGCTGGGGATACTTTGGGCTGTCACAATGAAGAGGAGGGGGGCGTTACTGGTATTTACTGGGAGGGTAAGTCAGAAGTGCTAGATGCCTGGCAAGCATGCAACAATGTCACATAACAACAACAAAAATGCCACATCACACAGGAATTTTTAATATCCTCATATGGAAAATCATATAGATGGGGAATCCTGTTTATAACAATCTGAGCTTAGAACCTAACTCTATTTTACACATAAACACAAAGATTTTTTTGTAACTTTAATATTCAATGACTTTTCCAGGAATGCTATTTACCATGTCCAATAAATGGAGGGAGCCTGCCCTTTCTCTTGCTGAGAATTCACCAAGAGTTTCTCATTATTTTGGAAAGTCATTTCACCAGTGGAAACCTGGCTTGAGGTAAGAGTTGCCAACACCCAAACTGGCAGTATCAGTGGCAGCACTCTGTCGCGTGCAAATAAATGACAGGAGAGATGTGAAATTCCTTTCAACAAAATTAAGAACTAAATACTTACTGTTAAATTAACGAAAAGACATGAAATGCAGGAATTTCACCGAGCTTCATTAATAAAGATTATTTAAAAATATTTCACATTACTGTCTTATTTAAAACATTTATAGCACAACGAGAAATCTACATTGTAAAAAACCCAATATTAAAATAATTTTATCTCTACCTCACCCCATGTTATAAAGCAGGGAATGATTTTGTCACTACAATTATAAATAAGTTTCTTCTCATTTGCAAGAATTTTGTACTTCCCCATTTTCTTTCCTTTAACAGTCTATAAATTATCTCAGCACATTATCCCTACTTCAGTTAAGGTTATTTCCCTTTTTCTATTACCATACACAGGTATGTTTTGTCTGCTATTATTTATCATAACATTTTAATTCTGGGTCCACCCATATTTCTGATTTTTTTCCTGTACTTCTTGTAAAAAATGACTTCTGACCTTCTCACTTCTCTTAAATCCAAAGTTCTTAATTATAAGTGGGTGTAGGATCTGACCACTTCATTGCGTCTTTTAATACAGTGGTGGCCAAGCATTTAAAAAGTGAGATAGAGGGCCGGCCCTGTGGCTTAGCGGTTAAGTGCGTGCGCTCCGCTGCTGGCGGCCCGGGTTCGGATCCCGGGCGCGCACTGACGCACCACTTCTCTGGCCATGCTGAGGACGCGTCCCACATACAGCAACTCGAAGGATGTGCAGCTATGACACACAACTATCTACTGGGGCTTTGGGGGAAAAAATAAATAAATAAATAAAATTAAGAAAAGAAACAGTTGCCTTAAAAAAAAAAAAAAGTGAGATAGATACTAGTATATTATAAATTACTTTTTGGTTATTTCTCCTTCATACTAGGTGTTAGGGCATTAAATTCATTTAAAAAATAGGTATGTAGGTAAGTTATATTATCTATGAACTTCATTTGGGATACTAAAGATAGCGTTATAAATTATTTGTTATTAAATGGGAGTACTGGGACTGAAAGGACTGAGAAGTGCTGCTTGGGCAGAAGAAATAAGACGATAATGAAAGTATTATAGTAAGTGCGGCTGACACTTAAGAGTGTAGGGAGGTGCAGGGAGTGTAGCAGAGGCGAGGGTGGAGAAGTGTTTCCACTATGCAGGATATAATCCATGAGTGGGTTGTGAAATCAACCTACTGGGTTACTACCAGTATTTTTAAAGGATAGGAAGGAAGGAAGGGAGGGAGAGAGGAATGGAGAGAGGAAGGAGGGAAGGTCAGAGGGAATCTGATTCCACTGGGTGGGGGTCAGGGATTTGGGGTGTTTTTTTAATGCTTCATAGATGACTCTGAAGCAGCACTGTCCTATGGAAATATAATACAAACCACAAACATAATTTAAAATTTTCTAGTAACCACATTAAAACAAAAGTAAAAAGCAAGTGGGGAAATAAACTAATATTAGTATCTTTTATTTAACTGAAAATATCGAGCATATTACAATTTCAACAAGTAGTCAATACAAAAAAATATTGAGATATTTTGCATTCTTTTTTTCATACTAAATCTTCGAGATCCAGTGTGTATTTTATCTTTATAGCACATCTCAATTTGGATTAACCATATTTCAAGTGTTTACTAGCCATGTGTGGCTAGTGGCTACCATATGGAACAGCATGGCTCTGAAGCACCCAGATTTGTCAACCACTGACCAGAGGATACATTTTTTTTTTTTTGAGGAAGATCAGCCCTATGCTAACATCTGCCAATCCTCCTCTTTTTTTGCTGAGGAAGACTGGCCCTGGGCTAACATCCGTGCCCATCTTCCTCCACTTTATATGGGACGCCGCCACAGCATGGCTTGCCAAGCAGTGTGTCGGTGCGTGCCTGGGATCCAAACCAGCGAACCCTAGGCCACGACAGTGGAGTGCGTGCACTTAACCGCTTGTGCCACCGGGCCAGCCCCCAGAGGACACATTTTTGAAGAAAGAAATTAGGTTTTCAGTTAAGCATCAGTACAGAAGAGTCATTCTACTTGATATCTCCATTCTGAAGAACAGCTAAATTTGTTACTAGCTTAAGAAATTTACAAAATTTCTTAGCTTCAGAAAAAGCACGTGGTTTCAGGTTCCAATACAAAATTTCTGTATATCAGATATGCTACTACCTATATAATCTTACCATGAGTACGATTATCTTACCTGATACTGTATCATATGGCTGCTCGTTTGTTTTTGGTCACTCATTTTTTTTGAAGAAGACTGGCCCTGCGCTAACATCTGCTGCCAATCTCTCTCTTTTTTCTTTATTCTCCCCAAAGCCCCAGTATATAGTTGTATATCAGAGTTGTAGAGTTGTAGCTCTTCTATGTGGGATGCTTCCTCAGCATGGCCTGATGAGCGGTGAGTAGGTCCGCACCCAGGCTCTGAACCGGCGAACCCCGGGCCGCCGAAGCGGAACACGCGAACTTAACTGCTACACCACCTGGTCGGCCCCCTTTGCTCACTTATTTTTAAGCTTGATTTAATTTTTTAAAATCTTTTTTTTTTTTTAAGATTTTATTTATTTATTTTTTCCCCCTCAAAGCCCCAGTAGATAGTTGCATGTCATAGCTGCACATCCTTCCAGTCGCTGTATGTGGGACCGTGGCCCCAGCATGGCCAGAGAGGCGGTGCGTCGGTGTGCGCCCGGGGTCCGAACCTGGGCTGCCAGCAGCGGAGTGCGAGCACCCAACCGCCAAGCCACGGGGCCAGCCCCCAAAGCTTGATTTAATTTTTATTTGAAAAATTCAGGTATATGAAAAGGCTTAATCATCAGGAGTTCTAAAGAATGCATTCCTCTTCATTGATATTTAAGTAGTCCCATGGACATGTTTACAGAACTTACAGGTGTCAGCTCAGCCTGTTCTTCTGGGAAGTCAATATGACGCTTGGCCTGCTTGCTGGGACATCTCAGAGAGAGAGCATGCTGTGAAAATGCAGGAAGGAAGAAAATGATAGGTAAAGGAGCGGAAAAGGGCAGTTTTCATTATCATGCAGGAAGAGAAAAAGATCACTGAAATGAATTGTTGAAACAAAATAGTAATGAAAAGTTGCATGCACCTTTCATCATACTATGCAAAAATAAAAATGTAAGAACCAGATGATCCTAATCCTTGATAATTTAAGGATAACCTCACTCAATTTCTGGACAGTAGAGCTCTGTGGGAGAACTACGCAGAAACACCGTATGCTTCCAAACCTCAGGTGGGCCTTGACTGCTATTTGGCAGTACTCTTAATCTTTTCTCCTCACTCCCTATGTCATTCCCTTGAAGCTTGTTCTAAGTAGTTTCCAAGTTCTTCAAGCTTCTAGGTTCATCCTTCCACCTCTTTATATCACCTCACTTCCCTCCATCACTAAGAAAATCACATCCACCTATCAGGAGGATCTTCATCACTAAAATGGATCCTATAACTACACTCAGATTTTCATTCTTCTCTCTAGTTCTATCTGAATAAATATGCTATTTTCCCCTCCAAAGCTAAGCATGTCCTAGATCTCACTCATTCCCTTTCTAATATCTCAGTTTCTGACCCTCAACTAGTCCTGCTTAGTGAGAGTTGGAAGGACAGAAAAATATTTAATTCTTCTGGGTACCCTCCTCTTGTTAAAACCATTATTTTCTCCTTTTCACTGCTAAATTTCCTGAATTCAGCTATAGTGTACCTCCCCCACTTAACCCTTAATTCTCTGGAATCCAGTGTCTACCTTTCTTCTCCAAAGCCTTCCTCCAAGTTGTAATGCATTCTGTAATTCATTCTCAAAGTCATTAATGACCTTTCAACCAAGGTTTTCTGTCTTTCCTGTCATAGTACTCATGAAGTGAGTACTATGAAACTGCTGATTTGGCTGTCTGTACTGACACCCCTCTCTCCATACAGTAAGTGATAACCTCATAAGGACATTGGTATTACATTCACAGTTTTATCCTTGACAGCCAAACACAGTGCCTAGGTGCTCAAATATTTATGGAATATATGAATAACTGGCACATAGTGGGCCAGATCAAGACTGTGTTTGCATTCCCCTCTCTACATTTTCTCATTAAACGTATACTATGGCGTTGTGTCAATCACTACATCAACGGGAGGCCAATCAAATCTATATTGCCAATATACTCATTCTTAGAAATAAAGTCTGAAGTATTAAGGACTAAAGGGGCATGGTAAATGCGACCAACTTTCAAATAGTTCAGGAAAAATGTATATATAAAAAGAACGATAAAGTAAATGCGGCAAAATGTTAAAAATTAGTGAATCTGAGTAATGAGTTTCATGAGTTCTTTGTACTAGTCTTTCAAGTTTTTGTAAGTTTGACATTATTTAGCTCTGAGCTAACATCTGTTGCCAATCTTCCTATTTTTGCTGAGGAAGACTGGCCCTGGGCTAACATCTGTGCCCATCTTCCTCTACTTTATATGGGATGCTGCCACAGCATGGCTTGACAAGAGGTGCAATGGTCCGCGCCCGGGATCTGAACCTGCGAACCCCAGGCCACCAAAGCAGAGCGCGCGAACTTAACCGCTATGCCACTAGGCCGGCCCCCCAAATTAAAAGTTTTTAAAAATCTATGCTATCTTGACTTAGTCTCACACAAGCTCCCATCATATTTCCAAATGTTTATTGGTTAATTTTTTTAAAAAATCTAAATCTAAAGTGTTCAACAAGAGACGACTGCCTATGTACTATGTTAAACAGTACGATGGAATATTATAGTTATTAAAATTCAACACATCCTTACTAAAAATGAATATATGTATGTGAAGTGACAAAAACAATAGAAAACAGTACATGTGCAAACAAAGATTAAATGTCATTACATTAATAAAGATGAAAAGGGGATTATGGAATGATACCAAAAGTTTACTTAATGTTAATTAGGTTCCATTTCCACAAAATATTTAAATACTTTCCTACAAAAAAATTATCTCCCTCAAATCTAATTTTTACTTACTCTTCATCACTACTTTCATAAATCTAAAAGCTGTGCTCAAAACATATAAGAAAAATGAATTTGAGGGTCAATTCTCCACATAAATTTGCTCTAGACATTCTCAGTTCCAAAAACTTTCATTTGTTATAAAGCTATCAAATTTTCCATCAATCTCTCAAAAACTCTCCACAAACCTCTGCAAAGTAAGTTATGGATCACTCCTTTCTTGAACTGTATCTGTAACATGTTAAAATGAAGTATGGTGGGGTATAGAAAAGCACTGATCTGAACATAGGAGCCAAACCATAATCAAGAAATGGCCTGATACACCAAAGTCATGGTTACAAAATAAAACACTTCCTTTTGCTGGCCAACACCTTAGATTACAACTGGAACAAGGAAGTGGAGGTTTGTGAATGCACATTAGTGTTTCAATAAAACAGATTTGCATTTGTCTTTTACTGACACATGTATGAGCTCTCACAAATATTAAAACTAAGCGCAGCGTGATGTAAGAATGCAGACCCTGGGGCCGAGTGCCTGGGTTCCAGCCCCAGCTCAGCCTTTACTGGCAATGTGACTCTGGGTTTATTTAACTTGTTTCCTCGTGTGTAAAATGGGGTAATAACAGCATTTATCTCCAAAGATCGCTATAAGAATTAAACGAGTGATAATAATAATATTACTACTATTACAAGAGTGGGAAACCACCAGATCTCATCTGAATTTTATTTAAGCCTCAATTCATTTAGATTAGAGCTAGAAAGAGCTGTTAAATCTTAACAGTGTCTTCAGGAATATACTGAAACACCACAAGATGGGGATGTTACTGCAGAAATCGCTCTGCCTTTTTCTCCCGCCCACGCAGTTCTGTCTCTAGGTCTGGATCTGAGCGCACCAGCTAGTCAAGCCTTGTCTTGACTTCCCTTCATTCTGTGATGAAGCAGCAGGTGCTGTGCTATGAGCTCTACAACCAGACCATCTGGGTTCAGATCCTTAGGAAAGTTCACTCTCGGGCTCAGTTCCCTCCGTGGTAAAACAGAGGTAACGGAGCCTATCCCACAGGCACGGTGCAGACTCAGTGCTCCAACATGTAAAGCACAAGGCCCAGCACACAATAAGAAAGCACTCAATACAGCAGCTGCTATTCCTTTCTATTTTCCCCCCTCTTCTCTTTATTTCTCTTCTTTTACTGGCCATTATATAGCCAGTAAACGTTTGAATGCTTTTAAAACTTTCTTTTATATGTTATAATCCCTATTATTTTAAAAACAGATGAATATACTTCTATTCTTGTTCAAAAAAAGGTCCTTTACCAGCCCTCCACAACACAAAACAAAACAGACAAGAAAAACAAAACAGATCTAAAACCAAATAAAGATGCTTTTCTACTTCTTCAGAGAGTAAGACCTGCACAGATTTCTAAGAAATACACACAAGAATCAGGGCATATACGCCAGTGTTGACTGGGGTGGTGTGTTTGAAAACGAGAAGGGTTTGTGAGTGAGAACTAGACGTCCCCCTGGCTTTCACTGGCTCTTCAGCTCTTCTTTCATCTGATACTTATTCCTTCTGCTATTAACCTCACTAGGCCAGCGAAATCTGGAGTTAAACACCCAGTTGGTACATGTGAATAAATTTCAGTGAGATGTAGCAATATAGCTACTAGAATTTTAAGAGAAATTGGTTAATAACCCCAATCTTTCAGATAGGTAGGCCTCTTCAAGTTTCCGAAAGCCCTGTTGTGCTCCCACCCAGTTAATACTTCAGAACAAAAGGCTGTTTGCCAAGAATAATTTGGGACTTCAATGCCAGTGGCGTTTTCCCCATGATGCTACAATAAACGCAACTGCTGTTTTCTTTCTAATACCTCAAAATTTCTGCACACATTAATTCTTAAAATAGTTCTGGAAGGTGAAGGAAGTAAAGGAATTGCATTGAAGCTACGATATGCTGTGTTGCATATCACAAGTTATAATAGTGTATCCATCAAAGATTTCATTTTTAAAAGCCCTATACATATGTGGAAAACAATTACAACATTCACAAGTATTAGCAGCTCAGATACTTAGGAATTTTTTCGTATCATACTATTTACAATACAATCATCAAGTATTCTTAAGATTTAGCAAAACCTTTTGAATCTACCATAAACTACAGTAATAGCTTTTAAAAGTATTTATTTTAAAATACATTTTCATGTATAAAATTCCAAATTCAGAGGAATCATTAAAGTTTAAATTCCACCAGAATATAAATATAAAGGTATATTTCCGCATTAAGCTTTTATCAGTAAACTGTTTTATAAAAACTTTATAACATGCAATTACCATTTGAATATGCAAACTGTTGTCTTATTGAAAAGTACTCTTTTATCAATTAATGTGAATAAAAGTACCACAATGATGCTGGTAAATCAGCTGCAACATTTATTCCACACTGGTTATCAAGAGCCCTTATTAGAATTTATCTCAACTACAATGAATTCTAATTTTAAAAACTTAGCAAATGAACATTACTGATGGATTTCACAAGAATATTGACTGAAATTATTCTATAATTCATTTTTATGTTTATCCATGGATTTTTATTTTTTTTTGGTGAGGAAGATTAGCCCTGAGCTAACATCTGTTGCCAATCCTCCTCTTTTTGCTGAGGAAGATTGGCCCTGAGCTAACATCCATGCCCATCTTCCTCTACTTTATATGTGGGATGCCTGCCACAGCATGGCTTGATAAGCGGTGCATAGGTCCACGCCTGGGATCCAAACCCGCGAATCTTGGGGCGCCAAAGTGGAGCATGCAAACACAACCACTATGCCAGTGGGCCAGCCCCATGGAAAATATTTTTATGCTAAACCATTCTTTAACATTCAGGAAATAATCATTTTTAACAATCAGCTTCACTTTATTTTTAAGATATTGATAAAAATTGGAAGGCAAATGTCATAGTTTTGAAATTCATACACAGATTTCTCAGTTATTTGACCTACATCATCTCTTCTTTGGAATGATGCCCCTACACCAAAGGGATAGTGGGAGGCTTAAATGACATAACATATGGGAAGTTTCTGGAAGTACAGTATTTCAAGAAAAGTCAAGAAAGAGAAAAGCAAGGAAATAAGACAGACTTTTCCTAATGTGAAACTGTACTGTGCCTATCCCTGTTGGCTTTCAGAGAGCAAGGACGCAGAAAGATAAGCCACAGAATTATTTTATTTTTAGATTGGCAGTTTGACTACCCACGTCCCCAAGATGAAATAGCACCAATTTCAAATTTATTTTTCTAACCAGTATTTGTGTCACTAAAGGTCAGCTGAAAGTAACTACTCTGTCCTGGGTTTCTTTAAAAACAGTTAGGTATAATTGCTGCCTCTAAGAAACATATTTGTAAAAGCAAAGTTTCACTATCAGAGTTTTCACATGCTACTTCACTTGTGGCACTCCATCCACCACCTTGAAAGAAAATATTGCTGATAATTTTAGAGTGCAGAGTTCTAGACAAAGATGGATTGGATACGTGCATATATTTGTTCATTCAAATATCTGAGTGCTTCTTATGAGCCACATCATGTTCTAGGTGCTAAGGATACATCAGGAATCAAAGAAATAAAAAAAAAAAAAATCCCTCTCCCCATGGAGCTTATATTCAAGTGGGAGGAAATAGACGAGTAAAATATATAGTATGTTAAATGGTGATAAAATAAAGAGAAATATAAAGCAGAAAATGGAAACAAAAAAGTAATCACAGGGCAGAGGAATAGGAGTTATATTTTAAAACAAGGTGATGAGGGGCTGGCCCCGTGGCTTAGCGGTTAAGTGCACGCGCTCCGCTGCTGGCGGCCCGGGTTTGGATCCCGGGTGTGCACCAACGCACCGCTTCTCCGGCCATGCTGAGGCCGCGTCCCACATACAGCAACTAGAAGGATGTGCAGCTATGACATACAACTATCTACTGGGGCTTTGGGGGAAAAATAAAATAAAATAAAATTATAAAAACAAACAAACAAAAAAAACCAGGGTGATGAAAGAAGGCCTCACAGAGAAAGGGACATCCAGGCAAATCCCTAAGGGTGATAAGAGGTCTACCATGGGGAAGGGTATCCAGGCAGGGGTACAAGTGAAAGGCTGCAAGGTGAGTTCTGACTGCTGGCAACAAACAACTAGGAGGCAGTATGGCTGGCAGAGTAAGGGAGGGAGGGAAGGAAGGAAAATAGGGGCAGAGGCAATGGGAAAGCAGATCCAGTAAGGCCCTGCAGGCCACTGTAGGGATTTTGGTTTCAGACTGAGTAAGATACAAAGCCTTTGGGTTTGAAAAGAGGAGGGGCAAGATATGACTTACCTTTTAATAAGACCACTCTGGCTGCAGTGTGGATAGACCGTTAAGGGGAAGGTAAATACAGGAAGACCAGTAGGAAGACTACTGCAAAAATTTACATCAAGATGATGCTGGCTTGGTGGCAGTGAAGATGCTGAGAAGTGATGAAATTCTGGATATATTCTAAAGGTAAAGACAACAGAGTTTGCTGCTGGATTGGAAGGGGGAAGGAAAGAAAAAGAGAAGTAGATAAAGACTCCAAGGATTTTGCTTGATGAACAGGAAGGAAGCAACAGCCATTAACTGAAATGGAGCAGACTGTGGGAGGAGCAAGTCTGGGAAAAGAGATCAGGGCTTCAGTTGATACCAGTTAAAAATCTGAGCTACCTATCAGACATCCAAATAGAGATGTTGATTAGAGAGAGGAGGGATGAGCCTGGAGTTTAGGGGAGAGACACTGGCTAAAGATACCTGTATTTTCTTGAATGTAAGATGATTTAATGTTGGTACTTTCTTTTTTTTCTTTTTTTGTGAGGAAGCTCAGCCCTGAGCTATCATCCATGCCAAACCTCCTATTTTTTTGCTGAGGAAGACTGGCCCTGGGCTAACATCTGTGTCCATCTTCCTCCACTTTATATGGGAGGCCGCCTGACAAGCGGTGTGTCAGCGCGCGCCCAGGATCCGAACCCGGGCCGCTAGCAGCAGAGTGCACACACTTAACTGCTACACCACGGGGCCGGCCCCGATGTCGGTACTTTCTTAATCCTTATCAGAAACTGTTAACAGAAGGCTTCACACAACATAGTATAATTGCCACCTCACTGACAGTGGGTGACAGATGCCACCTGATTTTAGAACATGGTTTCTCAACCTTGGCACTATTTTGGGTCAGATAGTTCTTTGTTGTCGGGGCTGTCATGTGCATTGTAGGAATCTACCGGCTCCCTTGGCCTCTACCCACTAGATGCCAGTAGCACCCTTCTATCACTGACAACCAAAAAAGTCTCCAGATATTGCTGAATGGCCCCTGGCAGACAAAACAGCTCCCAGTTGAGAACCACTGTTTTAGAGGGACTAAAATGTGAGGGGGAAAAGTGTGTTTTAAATAAATGAAATAGGATATTAAAATTTGTGAGTTGTCAGTGCATAAGATCACAAAAGGAGTGGATATGGATAGAAAGGTAGTCTGAAGACTGCATCTTGGGACACTCCAAGGTCAAGAGAGTATAAACATGAGAAGGAGACTGTGAATGGCCAATGAGGCAGCTCCACTCTCTCCCCAAATCTCACTAAAATAAAGATAAAGGCTTTTGGGGTGTGTGTGTTTAAAGATAAACTCATAAGACAAGACAAAAGTTTGGAAGCTAGACAGCATAAGGCTGAGTGGTAACCAACTCACCAGGCCCAAGGAAAGTTGAATGCTAAGCCAGCACTGGAGAAAAGCAGAAGAGCACACCAATTTACATTATGTAACCTCAAAAGTCTCCAGAAGCAGCAGAAGTGAAGGTGGGACTAAAAGCAGGAGGATTGGTTGAAAGTATATTTAAGAAAGCATTTAATTCCCAGATTCCTTCCTTTACTTGCCCACCAGCAAGTCTCAGGTTCAGACTGATATTCACTCACAGGACCCAACAGACCATTGCTTGGCACCAAGTTCCCTTAGTTCTGCAGAAAGACAAAGACAGCACGCTACCAAGAGACATGCTATCTTCAGAAGGGAGCTATATAGACTACGAGGGGCCTTTTTTGGACCCACCACTGTAAGAGAAAGAGATCACGTGGCTAAGTACAGAAATCACCCTGGCTTAGGGACACTTCATGCTCCACAAGAACCAGTCATGCATTATAACAGCCAATGAGTTCCAGGGCCCCTCAAGGGACGTGTTCACGCTCATTTACAAGAGTTACACACTGCACACCAGGAAGTCAAGGTCCGAGTCTTTTCATAGGCTTCTATAGTTCACTCGCAGTCTTCCTGGTCCATATGCACTCACCAATCCGGGGTCAATTTATAATAAACAATATTACCTGGAAACATTCTATATTTATTAATCAAGTTTCTAGTAAAAGAATGCCAGGAGAAGGAAAACCCAAGGTCATTTTCCATAGAAAAAAGGGTTCAGACTTGCTATTAACTCTTTCTTCTTAAAGGAGTAATTCTCACATGGAGGCAACTTTGCCTTCCAGGAAACATGTAGCAATGTTTGGAGACATTTCTAGTTGTCACAACTGGAGGGTGTGGATGTACTACTGGCACCAAGTAGGTAGATGCCAGGGATGCTGCTAAACATCCTACAACGCACAGGACAGCTTCCTAGAACAAAGAATTATCTAGCCCAAAATGTCAATAGTGCTGATGGCTGAGACTTGACCTAGAAGGATTAAATGGAAGATCACATACTGAACATTGAGGACCACCCCACATTGCAAGCCTTCTTTCCCAAATGGGCTGCTAAAGCACTGTAAGACAGAGATATGCCCTTCATGCAGGAGACTGTAAGAATCTTCTCTGGAGAAGCTCACCCACCTGAGAGAAAAGACCTAAGAACGAACTCTAATAGAGTAGACCACAAAAGACAGAAAAGAATTTTAAGAAGATGAAATTAATAGAACACTAATTTTGTCTGAACCAAGTAAGAGATTTAATCAACTGGGGGAAAGTTTGGAGTTGAAATATTAATAAATATACCAAAAAAACTATATATTTTTAAATCTAAAGACAATTATTAATTCCAGGAAAAACAAAATGTAATGTCCCAAAACAAAATGTAATAAAAGTATATAGAGTTGAGCAGTAAACTGCATGTATATAGCCATGATAACATAAAACACTAAATAGTAACCCAACCAAAATATATTGGGAGGATGGGGGAACAGGAGGGGAGAAGAGAAGGGAACTCTCTGAAGAGCATTATATCCTAATCTTCCAGAGTGAGAAGTCAGTAGATAATACATACAACTGAAAAAAATCAAGATACAGCAATGTAAGTACAGATTTAATGATATGGAGGATAAAATCCTAAGAATCAGCTAAAAGAGTAGACAGTGCTTATCTCTGGGAGCAGAATACGGCATGTGTGAGTGTGTATGTGCCCACAGCAGACTTTTTTGTAACAAATCTCATAGACTCTTTAAACTCTATGCCTGCAAAACTAATTAAAATATTTTTTAAAAATTCTATTTGAGTGTAGGGAAAATTTGATACATGGGTTTGAGATCTAGTAAGCTTCCCTCAGTTTTCTTGATTTAAATTAGAACAGACTAGATCCAGAAAAAGTATATTGAAACAAGTTTCAGGTTTGTTAAACCATCTTTCTACCCATCTGGGCAAGGCAAAAGACAGGCTGGACAGAAAAGATTTTAACTCCTTTCTCTGCTTTATTCCTGGTTTACTCACCAAACCTTATATTAAAGTCTTAGATTAAACATTACACCACTGAACACATTACATCCTTGCCCATGGATACCACTAGACACCAGATGAAGTGTTTGCTGGGACAGGACTTTTTACTTTTTTTTTTTTTTTTTGCTCTTCTATTGTTTGAACTTTGATGAGTGTATTTTACAGATGAAAACACACACACACACAAACGAAGATCCTACTAATGATCAGTTCATAACCTGTCTTCATGCATGTTGATCCAACTCAAAATAATCTGGTTGGAAAGAAGGAATATCAACATACAAAACACAAAATAACCAGGAAAGCACATCCCTAATAAAATATTGCTCATCCCAGCAGGTAAATGTAGAAGACATAAATGACGCATACTAAGTACCTGGTGCTAAATATAATCCCCAGGTATCATAAGGTAGAAATCCGTTTTCATGTTCTCTATAGAGTATATACCATTAGGTAAGTTTCATTTTAAATAAATGAAAGTTTATTCTTTAGATCGATATAATTTGCTAACTTTCTTTACAAACAATAAAACTCAAGTTTATCTCCAAACCACCAAGATTCACGTGTTTTTTGTGCTCCACAGTACTTAGAACAAAGCTAGGTACATGGGTTGGTACTAAGAGTTAGTGACTGATGGAAATTCATCTAATGAATTAAATCAGTGGGGGGAAAAATCAATGTCGAATAGTAGGTGTAAATTTTAAATTTCTCTGCAATTCCTTAAACAATGTTTTACAAGATTTTACCTTAGTATTGATTATTCACAAATAGATTATTTTATCCTGTATTAGAGACCACTGTAAACAAACTGAATGAAAGGCTGGTGGTGCCCTCATTGATTTTCTTCTTTCTTGCTGCTACCCTAAAAGAAAATTGCCTTCTCCTTGATGAAAAAAACTCAATAAAGAATTCACCTTCACCAAACCCAGCTTTTGCTAAACTTATTTTATCACAAATACATTCCTTAACCCCACCTCATCACATCCAGAAAAACTTCATCTTTTAAAAATCTGTTCATGTATATTATACCACTTTCGATTCTCTGAACCCATCATATGAGGAAGGTAGACCAAGTACTATTAGCCCCAATTTACTTAAGAGAAATTGTTCACAGAGGTTGACTAACTCATTTAAGGTCCTATGGGCAGTTAGTGGCAAAGAAAACACTTCGAACCAAGTTTTCTGATTCCAAGCCCAGTGGCTCTTTCCACTACACCACACTGACTCTTTGATAATAAAACAGATAATAAAACCCTGAAAACTAGAATCTTAGAGGACTACAATGTAGATATGAGTCTTTTTCTTAAGTTGTTATTTTATAATAAGCATATATTAAAAAGCAATTATTATCAGCTTAATAGCTATAACAACTACAAAATGTCATCAAATATAAACCACATTTCATGTTTTTTTAATCATGTCAAACAACTGATATTAAACCAAGGACTTCAAATAGTCACAAGAATAAAAATGAAGAAATGATAAATCTCTTCTTAATCATCTTTGTGATACTGCCATATCTGGTAATATATTCCTTCAGCAGTCTGATTTTAAAACTTAGCTCAGAGCTATCCTTGACAAATTTTAAATGTAGAAAAAATAAGAAAGTTAATTAAAACTATATTTTTTAAAATATCATCTCCTCCTTAAAAATTAAAATACCAAGAAAAAAAAGTTCCATCTACTTACCTCAGTAATTGGCTGCCCCTGATGTGTCAAATCCAGTTCTTGAGGGCGTGCTACTTTATCGATATCCAAAGAGTCCATGCTGGAGGCTGCGGAAGTGATGCTGGAACGAGAGGAGTTACTAACAGAGTGTGCTTCAGCATCACTCACCGTGCCCGCAGAAGCCGTTCTTCTGTGCTGATTCGTTACTAGGGGCTTAGTATCTTCTAGTACAGATTGCTGGGCAGCCTCATCCATGCTCAAGGAGGCCTGTTCTAACTGTGCAGTGATGTCATCCAGGGAATAGTTGGCATGTGACGGTTTAGTTATCCTATTAGACGAAGATGACAGTCCTTTCAAGGTGCCATGTTTTGATGTATGTCGGCTAGCAGGTAACTTCTGAGTGGCTTTTGTTTCTGTGATTTGACGTTTACTGTTTCCTGCACCAATACTGCTGAGCTCCTGCTCTATCGAGCAAAGATCAGCCATCAGGGCATCCAGATCCACAGTTTCTCCCTGATTCAGAGCTTCTGCAATGAACAACATACACGATGTTTCCAGGACACACTGAGTCAGAATTTATACATTCTATTGTAAGTCAGTTAATGAAGGCAGGGGAAGAAGCAAAAAAATTCATTGTATTGGGCCTAAAAGCCTATCAAATATAGTATTTAAAACAGTATCTTGTTTGTTTTAAATTCCAAGAGAAATTTTTAGAAGCAAATAGTCCATCTTTTAAGATTTGTAGTAATCAGAGGAGAATAAAATTATGAGTTAAAAAATAAAAATAATGCAACAATTGTACACTGTTCCACGGTTTTACTCAGATCCCCCATGCAACTTTTTACCAGAGGCTCTAAGGTGTTAACATGATCAGTGCCCTGGTAAAGATGTTAATACCTAAAGAGCTGAGGGCATTAAAAAATTACAGATTAGAATGGCAATTCCAAATACTATAAAGGTGACCAGGTAGAGTACATTAAACAAAGGCCAGAGGGGCTGATTTTTGTGTGTGTGTGTGTGTGTGTGTGTGTGAGGAAGATCAGCCTTGAGCTAACATCCATGCCAATCCTCCTCTTTTTGCTGAGGAAGACTGGCCCTGAGCTAACACCTGTGCACATCTTCCTTCACTTTATGTGGGATGCTGCCACAGCATGGCCTGACAAGCAGTGCGTCGGTGTGTGCCCAGGATCCAAACCCAGGCCACCAGCAGCGGAGTGCGCGCACTTAACCACTATGCTGTGGAGCCAGCCCCCAAGAGGGGCTGATTTTAAAATTACTAACAAGTAATTTCACTGGACTTTATTCCAATCAAATACAACAACGTAATGAAGTTTGTTGTGGGGTTCCATCTGAGTATGTATTTTGTTAATTATTAACTCAACTAGAAAACTATTTTAGTTATGTTCCAGTTTGTTTTTTTCTATAATCATTTAAATTAGTAATAAAATGCACAAATCAATAAATATATGAACTCAGTCAAGTTATGCATACAGTTTTTATACTGAGTTGTTTGGAATTGTGGTGCACTGCTTCCACACTGTATAACTTCAGATACTATTTTACATTTTATTTCCAATTATATCTTACCATTCAAGTTGTATATGGAGAAGCGATAAGAAAAGTTGGCCATGTTTGTTTCCTGGCGCAGAGGAGATCTTTTTACTGGTTCCGTGGGCTTGTCAGAATCCAAACTCTTTAAAAAAGAAAGTTTAATAAGTCATATTAAATTTAGGCTTCAGTTATATAAAAAAGATGAATAAAGTTTGTTTTATGGTTAAGTGAATTACTGTCATATAATAGTTAATAAACCAAAGTGCTTCTAAGCAATAGCTTTAAGGAATAGTATAATTGGTTTTCATATGATTTTGTTTATAGCTTTTTCAATTTTTAGATATATGCTTACTTAAGGCATTTGAGACTGTCATAGTTTGGAGGTACTATCTTTCCAAATACATCAAGTATAGTGACTGAGCTCACTTTACATAAATTCACTATAAAATAAGCTAGGCATATGAATATGGGCATGGTAAGATAAGAAACAGAAAAGAACAATGCAGAGAATTCTGTTAGCTCTTTCCTCAAAGGGATTTGTTTTTGGTCCAGAATAGCCTCATTCTTGGCATGAAGTACCCTGAAGATAAGGCACAATTCTGGACTCAAAATTAGTGAGACCCAAGATCTTAACAGAGAATGGCTACAACTTCAAACAGTGATGGAATATCCTTGTTCTTTTCAAGTTCTAGCAACACGAGGGCAAACTGTAACCCAGCTCTACTGCCTGCGATGAGTCTAGAATTATACTGTAGTTCAGGGTGTGGTGTCCTGTCTTGTAAGTCATCTCACCACCTTTTTTTTTGTGAGGAAGATCAGCCCTGAGCTAACATCCATGCCAATCCTCCTCTTTTTGCTGAGGAAGACTGACCCTGGGCTAAGATCTGTGCCTATCTTCCTCCACTTTATATGGGATGCCGCCACAGCATGGCCTGACAAGTGGTGCATCGGTCCGTGCCCGGGATCCGAACACGGGCCGCCAGCAGCGAGCGGAGCGCGTGCACTTAACTGCTATGCCACAGGGTCAGCCCCCTTACCACCTTTTTAAAATGACACTTTTCTCTCTCTAATCTTTCTACAATAAGGAAAATAAGATGTTCACAACAGAGAAATTCAGGAAAAGGGTCAATAGTTATTTAGTGTGTATTTAAATAAATTTGCAAATATTAAGATTAATCTTTTAAAACTTTAATTTCTATTTATAATTATCAAATAGATTTCAAATAAAAAAGAATGTTGGATAGTCTATTTGTAGAATCAAGGAATTAGAGTAGAATGCTATCTTCTTTATCTTCGTTTGTCTCAAGATAAAATGAATCCATTCAGATAGTGTCCATCCAGTTCCTAAAGCTATCATATGAAGGAGACCCACAACCATTCAGGGCCTTATTTCAAAGTTTCACAAAACAGCCAGGAAATTCTCCTTTAACCTCAAACCAAATTCTTCTGCTGCAATTTAAGCCCTAATCCTCCTTCTCTCAGTGGAAATGAAGAATAATAGGTAGGTAATGTTTTCTGTAAAATAACTTGAATATAATTAAGGACATGTTAAAAGTCAATCTATTTACCAGTTCAAATAAACAAATACTTATTATAATTATCTGCTGTGTCCTTGGGGCTGGGGCAACAAGGGAAATAGTAAGAAATACTCCTTGATGCCCAAGAAATTGCTAATCTAGTAGGGTCGTTTGTAACTTTGGGGGGGAATGTCACCGAGAATTTAATAAAAGCTATGAACTTAATTCCAGAAAAATGCAAATGCACACAAACTTTACAAACGCTTTCAGAAGATTCACCAACCACTTAAAACTTAAAACGTAATGTAATATAAAGTTGAAAATAGGATTAACATTGTATGTGTTACATAGGTACACGGACAATAATTTGTAGTGAATTAAAATAATGAAATAAACAAGAGACTTGAGGTTTTAGCCAACTAACTTAGTAAGTAAAACATTTTTTGAAGATTTCTGAAGTGTTAAAAAGCAGCTTGTTAGCAGTGAGCCATGTTACACAACGGCTTTAATCTGCTTTCTCTCTGAAGACAGATTTATATAATAAAAAGAATAGTCACAGCATTAGTTTAGGAGCCAACGTTTTGGTGTGTGGCTCTTCACACTTATATGTCAGGGAATTTAAAATATAGAGAAGAATACAAGGTACTAAACTAGTAGAAACGGCACCAGCAGCGGAGTAGCACAGAGTTACTCCTCTACCTGGAGCAGCTGGACTGATACCTACCCGTCTTTTCTCTTTCTGGCCCCTTCCCAAGTATGGACAATAAAACTACAGAGTCCCGGAAACCCTCCTTGCCAGCTGGCCCTCACATACTTCCCTTCGTGTATTATCATTTCTATTTCCTCTACTTTGCTTCCTCTTTCCTTTTTGTCCTCAGCATAGAACTGCATAGCCTCGGCATCATCTCTATGCCAAAATCACCTTTTTAAAAAATTTAAGAATTAAACCGAAATGGTTTGGCATTGGCAACTACAGATATAAGAAAAGACCTTTCTCACAACAAATAATGTTGTTTCTCCTTTTTGGAGATGAAGGGAATGATTCTTAACAAAATTCTAGTAGGATTGAAAGCATTTTCCTCAAAATTCAGCATTAATAGAGTATAGTCACAAACATGTCTACATTTCAAAAGGATCTAGCAAGAATTACATGAAGAGTTTATCATGTCAATTCCAGACTGCTATAGAAAGAGAGACAGGAACAAACTAGTACTTGAAGTTCCCCCCTCACACCGTTACTTTCCACTAGTTAAGGAATTTCATACTTAAGCAATTTTACACAAAAGTTCTTCTTAGAGATATTATTAAAGGATGAATGAAAATAAGTTTTGTTCTAATATTCTCATTGCCATAAAGTTAAAGTTGTTTTAATAAACATAACCATCTTCATATATTGAATATAATGTATTAACCGGGTAGTAATAGTGTACCCTTTTATTCTAAGAAGTGTTCTGGTTTAGAGGATAAGGGCATTATTTTTTTTTTCCCACCCAAGATCCAATAAAACAAAATGAAAAAGCTGTGCTATTGTTTTAAAATGCAGCAGGGAATGAAATTTTGTCAGTATTCTGGAATCAGGTAATAGAAAATATCTGCATGTGAGGATATTATCTATGTTATAAAGTGTATTCATATTTACTAAGTTATGGAATAGGATTTGCTAAAATTTAGACTTTTAAATTTTAGGCTTCAAAATTTTTTAGTCAGCAATCTCAACTTTTGAAACAGATTTTAAGTAATCCCTCTAGATGAACTGATTAACAAGGTTTTTTAAAAAACTCCTTAAAATAATTACAGAAGATAACGTCTTGTGTTCTAGAGTTACTATTCATTTACCTGTTAATGTTTTGGACATTTTTCCTTTCTAGCAGTATTTTAAAATGTAACCTATATCCATATCCTTACATCTTACACAGGAAACTTTCAGCACACAGCGATGACTTCAAATCCTCAAGCAGCTTTTCAAGCACTAATTCTAACCTGAGTGAGTTTGTCCAGCTCCCCCAGCCAGGCTCCAAACATTTTGTCCAGGTCCTGATCTTCCTTGTCACTGTCTTCTTCAGCACCATGGTCAATTTCTTCATCTGACAGTTGCTCCATCTGAAATACAGACATTTGTATAGAATGGTTAGAGGTTGAACTTGAAAAATTATGCAGTGTATGTTCTGATGTACACTGCAACTCTCCAGAGTCAAACTTTCAAAACTAGAGACTATACTATAAAAGGAAATTAGAAATCATTCATGGAGACAGGATTGACAAATGAATAGAAACAGCAATTAAGTCTCAAATTTTTAGTAAATTGTGAAAGAAGAACAAACCGTATCAGATTATGACTAGAAAGTAACAATAATTTTAAAATTGCAGAGCACTCCTATTAATCAGAGGATATTACAGTAGTATACTCCACTTCTCTCCACTAATAGATCCTATAACATCCCAAACACCACAGAGAAACAATTTCAGAAGACTCTGATGGAGCAAGTTATTATATTTATCTGTAAAAACCTGTTTAGACACAAATAAGTATTTATCTTGCAAAACCTTAGTCCAACAAGCATTTCAGAGAAAAGACAAAATTTTTCATCTAGGTTAGTCTGTTAAATTAGTTTCTCCTTCTATACTACTCTCACTTTCTACCCCATTTGTCTTTTATCTTACTTCCCCATCAGTTCCTACAAAATCCAAGGAACTAGAACTAAAATTGAAAACTTTAAATTCATATACAAAATTTCCTGTATGTGGTGACTTTTCAAGTTTAAGTCCCTTGAAGACAAGATATTTTCCTTCTTCCCAATTAATAAAATAATGTGATATTTGACACAGAACTTGCATATTATTTTGTGAAAGGAGGAAAAGATTATACAAAACAAAGATAAATGACTGACCAGATACTTAAAGTTCTTAAAGTAAGATTAATCTCATTAATATAAAATATTTCAATATTAAAGGCTCTGAGGAATCTTCAGTAAAACTTAGATTTTATTAAACCAACATATTCCAAAGTTATTTGACCACAAATCCTTTTCCTTCAACTTGGAGTAATACCTAACTTTCCCAAGACACAATGAATATCATCATTGTACATTCCACACTCTTTTTTTTTAAAATTTTTTTTGTGTGTGTGGTTGAGGAAGATCAGCCCTGGGCTAACATCCGATGCCAATCCTCCTCTCTTTTCTGAGGAAGATTGGCCCTGAACTAACATCTGTGCCCATCTTCCTCTACTTTATACGGGATGCTGCCACAGCACGGCTCGACAAGCAGTGCGTCGGTGCGTGCCCAGGATCTGAACCAGCGAACCCCGGGGCCACTGCAGCAGAGCACGAGCACTTAACCGCTTGTGCCATCGGGCCGGCCCCTGTACATTTCATACTCTTGACTTACATTTCTGAAATACAAATTTTGTTCCAGTGGATCTAGGCAATATTTGGAATACAACCTGTTAGTTGGTTTAAACAATTCCTCAGAGATTAAAGATATCTTTAATCTCGAATAAGAATTTGTACACATCTTACACCTCTAAAGCAGCAATCAACAAAATTACCTCTATGATCTTTAAATGTGTTTATGAGATATGTAAAGAATCTACTTATCTGATGAAGTGTCATGAAGCTAAATTTTAAACCTTATTTTACTATATAAAATTTTGCAGAAAGGGTCAAATAATGTTGCAAAATCAAACTGAACTCAGTTTTAATGATGCTGAAGATCAGATCATATCCCATTTAATCACTTAAGGGAAATAATTTTCTTAAGCTTAATACTACAAAAGATCACAGATTATCAATATCTCTAACAGAAACTGATAATTCCCATTTCTGAATTTCACTACTTTAAGCATGCATAAATCACGGCATTCTACCTTGACAAATGAAAAATGGATCAACTAATTCTCCAATTCATAAATCTGACTCTTAAAAAGATCTGGTTTTTATAATTCACTTGTGTTAATACTATTTCTAAGATTTTTATTCATTATTGAATTATTTACAGATCAACCTCAATAGAAACCTAATATCATACATACTTCATTGAGTTATCTACCCATGAAAAACATAAAATTTTAGTGCAAAGAGAAACTTCACCTGACCAGGTGACTTAATCACTCAAATAATTGTTGGAAGTTGGAGAACCTCTAGAAGTAGTAACACCCAGTCTTCATAACGAAGGTCAACAAGCAAAAGAACCAGGAACATAATAGTCAACCTCCTCTTACTCCCTAATCTTCAAAATTAAACACATTGGAATAACCCAGAAGCTGACATATTCTAGGAGGAATTTTGCTTTGAGATAATGATAGTTATATCTACATGTCCCTTCTGAGCACACACTGTAAGGGCCCATAAGGAAAAGGCAATACTGGAAAAATGAAACAATAGGAATATAATTTTACAGAGCAAACACAAAATAGTTCAAAATGAATATGAGTATTTTACATTATCACAGAGCCAACCAGAACTATAGACTTTACATCAACGTCTAATGTGTTTTGTGAGTTTTCTCCTATTATTCAAACTCAATAATTATTTGGATTTTAAAAATCTCTTTAAATATCTTCATTAATAGTTTTGTTTTTATCTGGATTACTGAAGACTCAAGTAGAGGAAAATATGGCTAGGGAACAATGACAGAGAGTCATAAAATAAATGGAAATTTTGAAGCAACTATTTGACAATGACCATTTATGTAACTTTTGCCAATTTTGTCCTTTCTCGAATTTCTGTCACCACATGGCTTATTTTATAAAAATTAACTTAAGACGCTTGTGAGATTCTTCCAATAAAAATTTTAGGTCCTACAACATTTCCTAAAGGATCTACACTCTAAAACAGCACTCTCCATTCCCAAGAAGCTGATGTCGATCCTTATTCTCCTACCCCCAATATGGCGTCACTTGTTTACTTGAGACACCAAATGAGGAGCCCCCAGGAAATTTCCTTATAGACTCTGCACTGTCTCAAGTCAGCAAATCTAGTAAGGAAATTCATTCTTTGTTATATATCAATGCCCCTACTGGAAATGATGACAGCAGAAAGTGCAAATAAAATAATCCAATAGTCACTCAACTGACTCTCCAATCAAAGGGGAGTAAAATTAAGGAAAAGAATATAGAACTTACAAGTCTTATTTTTAAAATAATTTGGATTTAAATGGAAAGCTTCTAATGTGACACTTTTCCTTAATGATGTGGAAATAGGCCTGAGGAAACCATAATACATACTAAAACAAATATTGTGAAATTATTCTATGACTATGAGATTACTCATAGTCTTATAGAGTACTTTAGGGGGAATATATTTAAGTTTCACTTAAATTCCTGCTCCACTACATCTGAGGGACACTATGTCCTAAAAGAAATGTACCCTACCACAAATGAAAAGGTTACTCCCCAAAGTGCAGACTTATTGAACACAGAATAAAATCCAAAGTTGGTGGCAAGTGGAGAAGGCCCTGAGTGCTCCTGGCCTTCAGGTACCTCTCTGACCTCTCTTCCCACTCTCCCCTCCAGCCACAATGCCCTGCCCGCTGTTCCTTGGAGCAGTTGCAGGGCGGGAGGGTGTGGAGTCCGTTTTGAAGATAGATTGAGAAATGCCTAGCAAACATCCAACTGGAAAATAATGAGGAAGAGTTGACTCAGCTAATGAGAAGATTTGATTAGCCTGAATATTATTTCAAAATTATACACTTATTACAGAAAAATCAGAGATTACAGCTAATAATGACAACTAATATTTTAAACTAATTTATTTTATTAATGAAGTAAAAATAGAAATAAGGAGGAAACGATCTACCACAGCTTATACGCTGGTTGGTTTCATTTTACAGATAACAGTGAATAACTGTGCTTCAATTATTACAGGTTAAAACTTGTAATATTTATAAGTAAGCTCCACTACATATAACGAAACTACCCATTTAGTATGAAATAATATTATTCCCAATAAATTTTCCAGGAAGTTAATTATTCAAGCATATTTTCCCTATTAACCTTCCTCTTGGGAGATATTTTGGTTTACTATTCACCTTCCTCACTGTGAGATGAAATAGCGATCTTTATCAAGAAGGTTGGGCTTAGATGAAGGCTTAAGATTTTGAATAAATATATTCCAGGCAGGCCAAATTACAAAGAGCAAAGGAGAAAGTCTGTGTTTGTGAGAATGTCATGAGACTGACTCAAATAAAGCAAGAGGGAAGAGTAAGATTTAAAAGCCAAGGACTAAGGCGAGACCCGGTCATATAGGACCTTGAAAGCCAAGCCTGTTTTTTTTTCCAGGAGGCAACTGGATTCTTAGACACAGATGTGAACGGGGGAGGGAAAGAAATAGTATTTATGCAGAGGACTTGGTGACTGTATAAGAGTTATTAGAGAAGGGAAAGACCATTGGAAGGCTACTTATAGATATCAGGTAGAGATAATTATAGATATGGAAACCGAAGTCCTGAGAGGATATACAATTTACACAAGTCACATACTTAGAGAGTGGCAAGAAAAATACAAGGTATACAGCCAGGGTGCCTAATTTATTACTGAACTCTTTTTGTCCCTTTAATAACTTAAAAATAATTGCTTTTCTGTAAAAATGAGTACTCTATACTTAAAACCACATGAAAACTCTCAGAAGGCAGAGCTGCCACTACAGCATTTCTCTAGGTCTAGCACACTCACTGTTCCAAAGAGGCAAGAGAAGCTCAGATTTTATTTAATATTTACTGAACATCTACTATGTGCCAGACGCGGAGGAGCAGAGATGAACATGACAGCCTCTGTCCTTAAGGAAAGTATGATGTAGGAGGGGAGAGACAAGAAAAACAACGATGAAACCCTGTGTTCAGTGCTAGAATAGAGGTATATGATGTGAGTGCAGTTTTAACTCGATTTGAGAAAGAGAGAGGAAAGGGTGATGCTTCAGTCAAGACCTGAAGAATGAATATGCAAGGCAGAGAAGAGGAAGGGTGTTTTAGGCAGAAGGATCAGCATGTGCAAGGGTCTAAAGGTGTGAGCAAGTAAGACATGTTGAGAACTCTAAGTGGCTTAACATTTCTGAAGCATAACATGTGTGGTGTAGACCCATGGAAAACGGGGCTGGAGAGGGGATACAGGCAAAATTATAAGCCACACCAAAGAGTTTGGACTTGATGCTACATGGTAATATTTTTCCAATGCTCAGCTGATGACCTGCCCAAGATCTACTGAATACCAATTTCCAGGGAGTGAGCCATCTTTAATAAGTCCCCCCAGGTATTGTTTATGCCCACTAAAGTCTGACAACCCGTGTAGTGTGTTGTGTTATAATTACTGGGAGGACTTGCAAGACAAAAGTAATGCAGTTTTGCACAAGCACAGTTTGGTTAAAGGCAGAACAACCTAGAATGAGTACTCCTGAAGACCATAAAGAAATTAGGCAGCATCAAGACCCCTTAATTAACACATCCCGATTACTCCTCCTCCATTACCATAGTCCCACGCTTCTTAGAGTTACTCATTTAGAAATAAATTTTAGTTCTGCACGTCCAGTTATGTTTCAGTAGCTCTCATAACAATGGTTTTTGAAACACCTCCTATGCTGCTGTAATCTGACAAATAATTCTAAAGAAAAACAGGCACTGGAGAAGGGGGGCTATGAAGACGTCTAGGTTCAAGGAGTGCCCCCAACTGTGTGAGATACAACTCTTGCAAAATAAAAGCAAGAGGAAGGAAACCTAAATCAGACAAAAGAAACAATAAGAAAAAAATCTGTTAAATTTAGTAAGGCACAAAAAGAGGAAGAAGACTCATCAAAAGGAGGAGGGAGGAAGTCAGAGCAGAGAAGGAAAAGGAGAGAAATAGGACACAACGTAATGTAAAATGAAGTTAGAATTGTGGGGGATGGAGGGCCATTAACCACTTCTCTGAATAGGACCCTGAGAGGTATGTTTCTCTCTTGACGTACAACTAACACAGGATCTTTAGTTCTGCTGTGAACTAAACGGTATCGTTTGTAAACTGCCCGAATGGAAACTGGAATTTAATAAACTCACTGAATTTACATGAGTTCTTTACAGAATTAAGATATTAACCAGGTTGTGTGTAGAGCAACATTTTCCTTAGGTTTTACCTTTTAATTTTGTTGGATGGTCTTTTTTTTTTTTTTTTGTGAGGAAGATCGGCCCTGAGCTAACATCTGCCAATTCTACTCTTTTTTGCTGAGGAACACTGGCCCTGGGCTAACATTCATGTCCATCTTCCTCTACTTTATATGGGGCACTGCCACAGCATGGCTTGACAAGCGGTGCGTCAGTGCACATCCGGGATCCGAACCAGCGAACTCCGGGCCGCTGCAACGGTGCGCGCGCACTTAACCGCTTGCGCCACCGGGCAGGCCCCTGGATGGTCTTTTTTTTTTAAGACACTGTTAAACATTTTTTTTAAGTTATCAAACATAAATTATTTTCCCAGTAACTTCCTGCACTGTGTTGTTCAGTAAATTCTTCTCCACCCAAAAATCAGATAAAAGTTTATGTATATTTTAAATTTTATTTTATTATTCATTCTTTTATGTAGTCATTACATTTTACACAGGTAACTTAGTTTGGCACATAATATGACAGTGAGAACCTACATTGATTTTTTCCAAAATTTAAAATTTTCCATCCTTGATATGTTTCTTGTATTTATATATTTATGTTCTACACATATAACAAGTTCTTTTTCTGAGGATCCTTTTCCACTGTGTCCCTGTTCTTAAATAAACATCATTCTAAAGCTTCTGTTATGGCCGGCCCTGTGGCTTGGTGGTTAAGTGCGCGCGCTGCGATGCTGGTGGCCCGGGTTCGGATCCCGGGTGCGCATCGAGGCACCACTTCTCCGTTCATCCTGAGGCCGAGTCCCGCATACAGCAACTAGAAGGATGTGCAGCTACGACATACAACTATCCACTGGGGCTTTGGGGGGAAAAAATAAAATAAAATAAAATAAAATAAAAATAAAGCTTCTGTTATTAATTTATAAAGCAGATGAGTTAAAAAAAAAAAAAAAAGAACTCAGAAGTTGCTTTTTGTATATCCATTACTGAAGTGTTCTCCATAGGTTAGTGACCCTCAACAAAAAAGGCCCAAGTTCTGCTTAGGGTCCAACACTTCAAAATACTTTGCCTACAAACAGCATTGTGCTAAGTGTACTAAGCAGGATACAAAGAAAGCAAAAAATACACTCCATGACTTCAAAAAACATTAATCCTAACCTTGGAAGAGATGGTAAACATAGAAGTATCTTGATTAACAAATTCTCTATGAACAAAGTTCCTTTTGTAGGCCTGGTATGAAGCAAATCTAAAGGAAGCTATGGTCTCCTAAGTGCAGAAAGGGACTAAGAAAGAAGCAACGCACTAGTTATTCAAAGATTTCGCAGGAGCAAGCCGAGTAAACTGGCCATCAGGACACTTGCATGACCTGGTCCTCTGGGAGTGAGCTGATACTCGGAACTAAGCTTTGTAGTTTCCACATGGAACTGAACGTCCCTTAGTAAATAAGAGAAGTGTACTTCTCTTGGACTAGCCATGGTGAAACCCTCCTTATCCAAAGGAAAGAGAAATACTAGGGAGGTGATTCACACCCTCATGCCTTCTCTTTTATTTATTGTCTCTGTTTTTGACAACCCAGGATGTAACTAACACATCCTCTTCATTATCATGTACATTAACTGTGAAGTAACTAAAGATCATATAAGGAAGCATAAAAACAAATAAGAACTATTTTAATAGTTGATAGAGGTTATAATGCCTAAGAGCTATAGATCAAATCAAAGGCAATTTTGTTAATTTAATGCTTTATTTATCAAGGACTTAAATGCACCTAGTAAAGGAAATGCAGGAACTAGTAAAGGAATTCCTTTTACAGAATGATGAACCATATTCATTTCTTTATTGACGCTGGACTTTCATAATATTGGATACTTAATCTACTAAACCCCACACAGGAACTCCTTATCTAAAGTGAAAAAACCAATCTTAGTTCAATGCTGTAGAAACTCCTAAAATTCCTATCAACAAGAAGCTCTAATGATCAATCTTATACTTACTGCACAGTACACCATAAACCATAATCTGAAATCACAGAGCAACTAAAAAACAAACGCTAAAACAAATGAACAAAGCCCCAAGAATAATAAGTGTAATATTCTTTTGTTTATATTCCAGCTTTGTAAGTTTATTTCAAGAACTGTGAGAGAATTTCTGTTGTTTTAAGCCACCCAGTTTGTGGTGATTTGTTATAGCAGCCTAAGGAACTAATACAGCCACTATACATATATCTGCAGAAATGGGGCTTCCATGACTACTTCCAGAGATGTTCATCTTACTCACTCTGCTCCACACTTGGGACCTTTTCTGCTATGCCACACAGGTATGTATGGAGTCATCTTTGGAGACAGCTGATGCTGTACATGCACTCTACAGCTTCCACTGGAAGTAGAGGCTAGGACTTTACTCTTGGGTAGGAGAAATTGTCTTGAAATTCTTGAAAGCCTCATTAGGGAGGCAGGTGACTACTGTTTTTCTCCACTTTTGCCCTATGCCACTACCAGACAGCCAAATGCATGGCAGGAAATCCAGCCCCTCAGGGCAGCATACGCTTTTTGGGGAAAGGGAGAGTGCCAGATGCTGCAGCCTGTAGCGCAGAGCCACTGGGATTGGATTTTGAGTCATCAGTATGAACTCAAGGTTTCCAAGAGACAAAAGTAAAGGGAAGCATAGAAATAAAGATGGATATATCTGTACGTGTGTTCATAGGTATGCCCACTGAAAGGGCCTAGTAGTAATGACACCCCAGAAGCAATTAGCATACATACTGCCCAGTTTTTGGTTTCCAAAAAAATATTCTACCTAAAAAGTAACCAGAGATCCTTGGAGTTATGAGTCTAGGGCTGGGGCAGGGAAAAAAATAAGATGAGTCCCTAGAACATCTTCTTGTGCCAGAAAGTCAATAAACATGGGGACACGTCATCAGGACACAGACGCCAGCCTGAAGGGAGTTCCAGGGGCCTAATCTGGGATAATTTAAGCATCAAAATAAATGATGACAGAACTATAACTCATTGAATAAAATAAGAATCCATGAATCCATACTGATATAAATAAATACATGAGGAAGAAATCTCTTCCTTATAGTAGAATGCAAACTAATTAATGTAGATGAAATGACAGAAGAGCACCATTTTGCCAACCACTGTAGTAACGTTTGATTTAGGCAAGAATCATCAATACATGCTAAATCTAGTGGGTGAAAATTTGTTGAGACTATTTACATAGTCTCAAAGTATCTTCCCACAGATTACTGGGGGACGGGGGGGAGGACACTGCCTTAACCAAGTGATCAAAGTTAACGTCACCAATATTGGGGCAAACCAACCCAATATGCTTCCTGTAATGATGCACTGAGAAGACACATCATCATTTTGTGGTATTCCTGATAAAAATGCATTACCTAAATCACATTTTAAGAGATATTTTACAAAATAATTGGTCTATAGTTTCCAAAAATGTGCAGCTTAAGAGCACAAAGAAAGGCTGAGGATATGTTTCAGATTAAAGGAAATCTAAAGAGACGTGACAACTAAATGTAATGCTTGATCCTAGACTGGATTCTGGACCCAGAGAAAACATATAAGTATATAAACATAGCTATAAAGGACAATAATGAGATAACTGACAAAATTTGACTATGGCTTGTGGATTAGATCACAGTATTGTATCAATGTTACATTTTCTGATTTTGGTAAGACTGCAGTTATGTAAGAGAATATCTTTGATCTTAGGAAATAAAGAATTTAGTTATAAAGGAACACAATGTCTACAGCTTATTCTCAAATGGCTCAGAAAAAAATGTGTTTGTATGTATGTGAGAGTGTGTGTGTGTATAAATATGTATATAGGGAAGGAAGAATGATAATAAGGCAAAATGTAAACAATAGGTGAATCTGTGTATGTTACATGCCGTCAACTCCTGGCGACCCTGTGAATGAGTGATGTGCACAGTATCCTGTCCTCAGCAGCCCTTCTCAGCTCCTATTACAGACTCATGCCTATGGCTTCCCTTATGGAGTCAATCCATCTCATATTTGGTCTTTCTCTTTTCCTGTTTCTACTTTTCCCAGCATTATTGTCTTTTCCAAAGAATCCTGCCTTCTCATGTTGTGCCCAAAGTAGGGCAGCTTGTTTTATCATTTTTGCCTCCAGCAATAGTTCAGGCTTAATTTCCTCTAGGACCCACTTGTTCGTCTTTCTGGCAGTCCAGGGCATCCGTAGAGCTCTCCTCCAACACCATATATCAAATGAGTCAGTTTTTTTTCCTGTCAGCCTTCTGCACTGTCCAGCTCTCACACCTGTACATAGTAGTTGGGAATAAGAGGATGTGGATAATCTTGGCCTTGGTCTCTAATGACACTTCCGTACACTTGATGATCTTTCCTAATTCTTTCACTGCTGACCATCTAAGTCTCAGTCGTCTCTTGATTTCCTGGCTGCAGTCTTCACTTAAACTGATGACTGAACCAAGGTAAACAAAACCTTCTAACAATTTCAGTGTCTTCATTGTCTATGTTAAAGTTGTGTGGTTCTTCTGCAGTCACGATTTTTGTCTTCTGGATGTTCAAATGCAGTTCTGCTTCAGCACTTCCTTCTTTCACTTTCATCAGAAGTCACTTCCCATCACTGCTGCTTTCTGCCAGTGAGATGGTGTCACCTGCATATCTGAGATTGTTGATATTTCTTCCACCAATTTTCACTCCTCCTTCATCTGAGTCTAGCCCAGTTTTTCGGTATGTTCTGTGTACAGAAAAAACCAGGAGATAAAATACACCGTTGTCTGACACCTTTGCCTACAGGAAACCATTCTGTCTCTCCAAATTCTGTCCTGACAGTGGCTTCTTGCCCATTGTACAGGTTACACATCAGGACAATCGAGGGCTGAGGCACATCCATTTCTTTTAGCGCAGCCCATATTGCTTTTCATGATCTACGCAGTCAAAGGCTTTACTGTAGTCTATAAAACAGACTAACCTTCTGAAATTCTTTGGAGCACTCCAGTAGCCAACGAATGACTGCAATTAGATCTCGTATGCCTCTCGCTTTTCGAAATCTGGTTTGGACATCAGGCATTTCTTGCTCCACACAAGGTAAAAGCCTTTGCTGCAGCACCCTGAGCATCACTTTACTTGCATGGGAAATTAGAGCAATGATTCTATAGTTACTGCACTCCTTGGCATCTCCTTTCTTGGAGATTGGGATATATGTTGAGCATTTCCAGTCTGTAGGCCATAGTTTTGTTTTCCATATTTGTTGGCAAATTCTTGTTAGGATTTTGACAGATTCAGTCTCTGTGGATTTAAATAATTCTATCGATATCCCATCTACCCCCAGTGACTTATTTCTTCCCAGTGCTTTCAGGGCTAGCTTTAACTTCACTTTCTAAAATTACAGGTTCCTCATGAGAATCTTCTTCAAAGTCATCTGTCATCCTTTTGTATCTTTTTTTATTGAGATAACATCAGTTTATAATATTACAAAAAATTTCATGTGTACATCATTATATTTCGACTTCTGTATAGATTACATCATGTCTCTTCTGTGTAGATCTTCGGTATACTGTTTCCATCTTCCCTTTATTTTCTCCCCATCAGACAGTGTGCTTCTCTGTTGGTCGGTCAGCATTCCTAATCTAATTTATTTTATTTTATTTATTTTTTTTTTTTTTAGATTTTTTTTTTATTTATTCCCCTCAAAGCCCCAGTAGATAGTTGTATGTCATAGCTGCACATCCTTCTAGTTGCTGTATGTGGGACTCGGCCTCAGGATGGCCGGAGAAGTGGTGCCTCCATGCGCACCCAGGATCCGAACCCCGGCCACCAGCATTGCAGCGCGTGCACTTAACCACCAAGCCACAGGGCCGGCCCCCTAATCTAATTTAAATTTCCCGAATCTTCTGAAAAAGATCTCTTGTTCTTCCTTTTCTGTTGTTTTCTTCTATCTCTTTGCATTGGCCATTATAGTAGTTCTCTTTATAAGTGAACCCAGGTAAAGGGAATATGGAAATTGTTTATGCTCTTCTTACAACTTTCCATAAATCTGAAATTTTATCAAAATAAATTAAGGGAGAAAGAGAGGAAGGGAGGGAGGGGAGATAAAGAAAGAAAAGAAAGAATAGTCTCTCCCCTTAGGAAGTTGTGATTTAGTTAGGAAAACAGTGTGTGTCAATTAATTGATCATTTAAAATTCAGAAATAAATTTAAGAAAAAGAAAAAACATATAGGCTGAAAAATATTTCTAGCAAATAAAAACATGCAGTTTTATCTAAGGACATTGAAAAATAATTGCATATTTGTCCACACATGGTTTTTATTACACGTGCATATGTTACCTTTCCTAAACTGCATTTGCCTGGCTTAGTTAACTTTTTTAGCTTATGTTGGTCATCATAAAATTAGCTTTACTTAATGCAAATAAAAGCTTAACATCTTAGAAAAATAAATACTCATCACATAATTCTATCACAGAGGCAAAAGACAATCATTTCTAACCTTTGGAAGAAAAAAAATCAAGTAACTAAAAAAAAAAGTTGGTTAACATCACAAGTAGGGGGTCAGGAAGATCAGAATTCAATTCTAAATCAAAGATTAGTATTTAGTCAAATAAAGTTTAAGCTAAATAGACTTCAAGATTTTGTTTTTAAAGATGCTTTTTAAAATTTTGTTACTAAATATGAGAACAAAGGGAATTAAACAGTAAAACACTTGTACTCTGCATTATTCATTATTAACATATCCCTGACCTCTTGCCAACATCCAGAGATAGGAAGTGCCAGAGTTGACCAAGTACCCCTTACCCAACAAAGCTGAGATGTCTGCTTTCTGTTTCATCTATCTCATAAATGTAAAAATCCTAGGAAAGATATTTACAACACATTACTGATAGAAGATACATTCAATACAGTCTCCCATACAATCAACCAATCCATCTAAATAAAAGTCACATCACTAAACTGTAATTACCACAGAGCAATTCATCAAGTGAGCGCCAGGAGGCTCAACTATTTTTCTGACTCCTTGCCCTCCTTTGCATTTTGATGACCACCATCTTGGTTCAGATCCACACTGTATGGTCCTAAGATTATTCTAGCAACTTCCTAACTGAACTCTCTTCTTTAATCCATCACTGTCAGACTAGTCTTCTTAAAGACTCATTTCATGTCATGATTCTGCTCAAACACCCACAAGGGTTCCCCACGACTTTCTGAATTAAGTACCAACTCTTCATCAAATGCTTTCAGACTGTCTTAGACACGGCCTCAACCTCAATTTTCAACTTTATTTTCTACCCTTCAATCAATCTAAACTACTTAACATTCTCAAAAAACAAGTCATGCTTTCTTAACTTGGCCTTGGTTCATGTTTTCAACCTGACTGCAACATCTCGACCTGTCCAAAGAGTGACAGGATACATTTCTCTCCCTTTCTAAAATCCCAATGAAACGACAGTAAACAATTACAAAATGGAATAAACTCATAAAGCCACTGAGAGCTGCAGATGGCAAAGGCACCAAAAGATCAGAGATTTTGGCAAATTTATGGAAAACAGAAACAGGTATAAAATCATACAGGCAGATGAACCAGAGCAGGCGTCACAGCTCAAACAAGCATTTTTCCTCAACATTTATTCAACAAATATGCAATTAAGCACATACTATGTACCAAACACTACTCCAGAAGCTCAGGGTACAGCTATAAATGTGACAAGGGACCTGGTACCACTGAACTTACATTCTAGTGAAGGGAGAGAAATATTAAACAACAAAAACAAAAAAAAATCTGACCCATGACAAGTGTAGTACTAATTAAATTAGGGTTGTGTGGAAAGTGACTGAGTAGCTGCTTTAGATTCAATGGACAGGGAAGGCCTCTCTGAGTAGTGATACTTAAACTGAGATATGAATGACAAGAAGGAATCAGACATGCAAAGATCAGAGAGATTATTCCAGGTAGAGGGTATGAATGTGGTGTGTCATGGAACAGAAAGAAAGATTAATCTGATGGGAGGAGAGGGCAAGATCATGCAAGGATTTGTAAACCAAGAAAAGGAGTTTGGATTTTATTCTAAGGAAGCCCTCTCAAGTGAATAAGTCATCCCTCACAAAGGTTGCAAGAGAGGTGGGGATCATTCTTAAAGGAATCAGAGGATAGAGTGAGAAACGGGACAGAGGTAGGAAAAAGGATGCTTAGCAGGACAGCAGCTAATATTCCCCATACCAGCACCCCCAAGGTAATTTTGGCCCTTGCTTCCAAGGTTAAGGAAACTAGAAAAAACAACTCTCTTAAGCCTGGAAGCAACCTTAAATGCCTTCAGATGTCAGGTGGCCAATATAAATACCAGCGGTAGCCAGATGTAAACCCAATAGGGAATAGTGGGGCCTGAGAACTAGAGGGCATACCTCAGCTAAAAACATTTGAGTTTTTTTTAAAATTTATTCTGGAATTAGCTGGTGGTAAAGTTGCACAACCTCGTGAATATAGTAAAACCCCCTGAATTTTACACTTTAAAAGACTGAATGTTATGTATATGTATTATATTTAAAAAAAACTAAAAAAACCAAACAAACAAAAGAAGAGTTAGATAATACTTCCTGTAAGAGGCCCATGAACTCTGTACCTCTCTCGGCAGTTACAGCTAATCAGCTCTGTATTACATGGTGGTTGTTTGTGCACTTGCCTTATCACCCTCCACACCCGACTAGGTTGCAGGTTTCTGGAGAGAGACTGTATGATTCTCATTTTCCACCCCAGATCAACTACCAAAGAATCATATTATTTCTTCATCTTAATTTCAAGTTTTTTTCTGCTAAATATTTCTAATTTAAGGTCACTCAAAATTTAAGATGACATCTAATTTAAGATGACTCAAAGCTAAAGGTGTATTTCTTAAACTAAAAAAAAAATTGCGGCTAATTTATCCAGTTCTCAATAAATACTAATTTAAAGGAACCAACACATTTAAAATTATTTTCCCTATCAATTGAAGAATGGTTTAGAAAAATCAAACAAAATTCTACAATGCACTTTAGGTTCAGCAGAAAATTTTTATAATATTTCTATAAGTTTATCTGTTTTAGGGATATGATTTGATTCAATAGCTGTGTTGTAACATGACTCTTTTGTAAAAATTAACAAATGAGTATTAGTAAGGGTTTCTGCACATGGCAGAAACGTAACTCGAACTAGTTTTAAGCAAAGAATCTATTCAAATATGGAAGTTTATCAATACGTTTATCACAATGTTATCTCTTCTCTTAACTTCCTTCATCTCCCTTTTTCTCCTTTCCAAGGTTTCATTCCAAAATTCTGTACCCTGTTCTGCAACCTGCTTTACCTCTCCATCTCTTTAGATTCTCTCTCCTCACTCTGTCCCATCAATTCTCTCTCTCAGTATCCCTCAAAGGAGCTACTCTCAATTCTTACATATGAAAATCCAAAATTCACACAGTTACTAAAAAAGATTTTTAGAATTAACCAGAATTCTGGATAGAAACTCAAGGTTGGGGAGAAATTACTTTACTAGTAAATCCCACAGATAGTAGTTCTTCCTCCATCTTTGCATGTCTTAGTATATTATTCTGGCAGGAATCAGAAAACCAACCAGAGATGGCTCATTATTCCTGATATTAAGCAGACACAAATGCAAATAGATAACATTGAATGGTCAAGAATTGCTCTGGGTGAAAAGGATAGGGTCTATAAAGTTACTGAAATTTTCAGAATGAGTTTGTTGGGTGTTTAAACAACAGATGCTAAACATCCTCTAACATTTTAACACACATTCTAGTTAATAAGAAAACTCAAGTAAGTAAATCTTTCATTTTTATGACCTAAGTTTGAATTAGTAAGAATAGAACTTTCATTATCTTATCGCACTGAAAGGGTTCATTTAAGGAAAGTCTGCAAGATCTTCCTAGCCTATGCCATGTAGGACTAAACAAGGAGTCAGGAGATTGGAAGTTTTTATTCTGCCACTAACTAGCTAGATCTTTGGGCTAAATCATTAAATCTTTAGGCCTCATTTTCTTAATCTGCAAAAAAAAAGATGGACTAGTTGGATCCAAAGGTCTCTCCCCACTCTCCCCAACCCATTCTTTTCTGAAGTGCTATTATTTAATTACTGACTTCTACTGACTCTAAATCCCTTCCAATTTATCCGTCTTCTCTCTCCAGTCTTAATTTCAGAGAAGTACCTCCCGCCAGGTACACTGCTTAAGGGGAGTGACAGGCTTAGGGAACTGGCTTTTCCACAGACACACCCTGGGGTATGGGCGGGTACATTGCTCTAGTTTGAAAAAGCAGGAAAGTGGTGGTATCACCTCCAGCTTATTATAATGAGGAAATAAGTTCAAAGAGAGTCCCAGAAAGAGGAAAGATTAAAATATTTTATGGGCTACCTGTTTTTTATTAACCTCAATAAAATTTAAACAAAAAATTAAAATTTAACTAAAATTTAATTAAAAATTAAGGTAAAAAATTAAAAATAAAAACCAATAACTTCACTGATCTTCCTACAACTTTAAATAAACCATTAACAATGCCTAACCATTATAAGTTTTGGTTATACAGTACGTTGGATAAAAAGAGAAGGAGGTTTTCAAAATATCAGTGATTCTCATCTCACCACACTGGCCAAAACTAAATAACTGTCAGGCAGTGTTAAGTCTGGTGCCCTGTTTTTGATCATACCTAAAAGGTTCACATAATTGGCCTCATATCCATAATATACAAAAAAGAAGACATTCTGGTTGCGATTTGTCATTCCACAGATGGCTAAATTGGCAGCTATGGCTAACCTGATGTCCTTCTTTCCATTACTATTTCATACGCATTCCCAGCTGAAGAGAATGAACTTCACGTGGTTAAGGGCTGGGCCTCTCCAGTTATTAGACTACCTGACTCAAACATTGAATAGCTCCATGAACCTATACTAGCCCTCTTAAATCCTCTAAACCTATTTCCTCACTTGTAAAATCACCTCACATCATTATGGTGAAGTGTAAATGAAATAACTACGTAAAAGACTCAGCCCAGTGTCTGGAGCATAGGTAACATCTATTGAAAGCTTCCTATTTTCATTGTGGCCCAGCTCCTATCAATGAATGATGTTTTCTCCCCTTCTCTATTTGAGTGAGTGGTTGACAAAAACATTAAAAAGGGATTAAACATCATTAGCAGAGTTACTTAAAATCAGATTTAATAATTTTGGCATAGAAATAAATGATATACTGCTACAGTATTATTTCAGAGACTGTCACAAGGAGAAATGCCTTTGGCTTTGTTAAACCAAGTCTGAAACAGATAAGGAAAACAGAAACATCTATATGAAAAAAAAATTCCTTGTTTTTAATCTCTACATTTTAGAGCAAAATGATCCATTATGAACATCTCCAAGATATCTGTTTAAGTGACTACAGATAATGCTCACAACCAACTCAAGAGAAGAGTTTCCCGGCAATACAAAACATATCTAAGCTCCATCTGTTTTTCAAGATCCAATTTAAGTTCCACTTTCCCCACGAAACTACCCTGACTGCAGCAATGTGTTCTTTTAAACGTCGGTTTTTTATTTACTGTCATATCGCAGTATTTAGCACTCTAGTATAGACTACCATTGTTTTCTATTGATATTATATATATTGAATACAAAGAGAGGAGGGAAGTTTCAAAACACTAGTAAATCAATGCGGGGGGGGGGGGGGAGGCGGTGGTTAATGCATGTGAAGTACAGGTAAGAAGGCTTGAAACCTCTTCAATAGTTGCCATGAAGCTTTTTAAATATACGCCTGAGGTCCATCCAGCGCATTCTGATTAGTGGGAGATTGGGATGGAGTCTGCATACTTGTATATTTTTAAAGCTCCAAGAAAAGTGAAAGCAGGATTAAACACTACTTTTTAACCTTCCTTCTTATAGGTGGCGGCATTTGCATATTTGTGACTTCCTTACCACTTGTAATGAAACTTTTTTCAGATAGAAGATAGATAAAATTTTGTTCACCAGAACTTCAGCTGGGGATCAATAAACCTACCTGATACGTTAAGATAGATGGTATTTTCAAGATGATTGCGACAATATCCCCAGTCTCATATGTTCTTCTTACAAGAAGCAAGAGCTTCTGCCTTAAGACTCCTCCTGTTGAGAGGTCAAGTCTATTCCCTTCCCTGGAATCTGGCTGGACCTGTAACTATGAAGGAAGTGATGCTGAGTGACCTCGGGCTAGATCATCAAAGATGCTAATGGCTTCCACCTGTTTCTCTTGGAAAGCTGCCGTTGGAACTCAAACATCATGCTGTGAGGAAGCCCAGGCCACTCAAGGAGGCCAAGTATAGAAAGCAGCCCACAGCCTCAGCTGAGGTTCCAGCCCACAATGCATCAACCACCAGACAGGTAAGTGAGGAATCTTGGAGATGACTCCAGCTCCAGGTGCCTCTGACTGCAACTGCATGAGACACTCCCAGTGAGAACCATCTAAGCCTGGTCAACCCCCAGAACCATTCGAGATAATAATAAAATGACTGCTGCTGTCTTCAATCACTAAGTTCTGGGGTGATCCACTACACAGCAATAGATACGGCAACACAGTGCTATTCCTTGTGAAAAATATATTGAGAGTGAGGGACTAGACTGAAGTTCTGAGAAAGCTCTACAGGACAGAAAGGGTGGCAGGTCTGAAGCACTGGCTGAGGAAAGCAGCCATGGCTGAGGCGCAGAGGCTGTCAGAGAGTAAAAGGCTTTGTATCACGTGATTTCTCCATTGTAAACTCCCAAACTGTCAACAAAGTCACTAAATTTATGAGACCTTTGGCTTGTAAAGCAAAGAGCTGGGTGCCTACAATGGACTAGGGGCAAAGATACAGGAGCAGAGAGAGATGGGACCATAAGGAAATAAAGTGAGAAATCATGGAGAGGGAACTGACACTCACAGGCTAAATACACCTAAATCATACAGAGGCTCCAAGTGAATTCTTAGGTTAAAAAATTAGCTTTCCTTTTTGGTTAAAAATAGATCCAGAGTTTAGGACTGCTGTTACCTGTATGCTTCTCTCTCAGAAGACCAGCAAGACCAAAGCTTAAATACTATTTAAGAATAAATACTGACAGAATTCTAGGTTCAAGCAGAATTAACTCTATGCTTATTTGTACTAAAAAAAAATAGTTATTTTTCACTTAACAAGATACTACTTTTTAAGAAGAAATAATATTGTTCATTCCACAAATACTTAATGAAATACTACTATGGGCCCAGCACTGTACTGATAAGCCCAGGGAACACAGCTCTTTAAAGGGCAGACATAATCCCTGCTCTCAGGCAGTTTTATTAAAATCTCTAACAAGAGAATAGAACTGTAATACTTTTTATACTCTTTACTTTTAAAATTAATGCGCCTACACGATACAATACTTTAAATTTGAAATGTTTTTCATTTTACACACACACACACACACACACACACATGAGGGGAAGTTAAAGACAAATTTTCTAAGAATGGTATTCAGCATTCCCAGAGTAAATCATTTCTACTCTTATAACCACTCATCAAGTAGTTGTTGAAGTGAAAAAATACACATAACCGGATATAATATTTTTACTTGACTATACATGATTACAAAAAATTAAATAGTTCCCCCAAGAAGCTCACAGGAAGTAAAATCAGTCATGGGTTCTATTAGCCAAATAATCATCTAAATTATCTACACAGATGTCACAACATAAGAGTTAACGCAGTTTAGGAAATTCTCCTATATCAAACAGTCTTACAGCCAGGACAGATAATATTTCTATAGAGAAAATACTTATATCCCACTGTGAATAAATATAAACAACAATGCTTTTATGCAAAACTCTTTAAAAGCTTTAATATGTGACTGGAAAACATTTGTTAATGGACATATGCAAGAATACAAATCCATGGATAAAAGTTTCACTGAATATGCTACAGAACCTCACACTACTTATCCTAATAACTATATTTCTAGAAGTGTACTAAAAACAAATTATTATCCATTTTATACCCATCAAGTTGGCAAAAATAGTAAGTCTGATAAAACCAGGGATTGGGGAGGATGTGGAGCAATGCAAACACTGCTGGTAGGGACATATATTCCTCACCACTGTGGAGAGCCATTGGGAGATTACATACCGATCCCATAATACCACTTCTAAGTATCCAAGCACTTAGGAAGCACACATCACGAGAAATGTAAAAGGATGTTCACTGTGGCATCCTAACTATCTAACTATCCCTCAAAAGGGGAATGAAAAATTGGTTTTTTCTGATAAAAAGAAAGAACGAGATCTACAGGAACCAGTATCGATAATGTCAAATCACACAGTTGAGTAAAAAATGCAAATTTTAAAAGAAGATAAATATAGTTTATATAAAATTCAAAAGCACAGACAGCAATAAGTAAAATTTTATGGCTACATATGTATTAAATGCACTAAAACATGCACTGGAACACAAATTGTTAGCTGGGGGAGGATTTTTGTTGTATCTGTTACTTCTCCTTAAACAAATTATTTGAAGCAAAATATAAACAATTGATTACCACTGGTGATGTGTATGTAGACGTCTATCATATTTTATACTTTGGTTTAAAGTGTTTCAAAATTTCAAAAATTTTATTAAAAAAATTCAAAATATGGACAAAGATTGTGAATAAGTATGCTCAACAAAGCCAAATATATTTTTTTGTGTGTGTGAGGAAGATCAGCCCTGAGCTAACATCTGTGCTAATCCTCCTCTTTGTTTTTTTGCTGAGGAAGACCGGCTCTGAGCTAACATCTATTGCCAATCTTCCTCCTTTTTTTTTTTTCCCCCCCAAAGCCCCAGTAGATAGTTGTATGTCATAGCTGCACATCCTTCTAGTTGCTGTATGTGGGACGCAGCCTCAGCATGGCCGGAGAAGCAGTGCGTTGGCGCACGCCTGGGATCCAAACCCGGGCCGCCAGTAGCAGAGCGCGCACACTTAACTGCTAAGCCACGGGGCAGCCCGCCAAATATTTTTTAAAAAACAAAAAAACAGGGAGGAAGAGGGCAACTAAATATCCTACAAGAAAAAAAAAAAACCCTGCGTAAATTCGAGTGTGTTTTATGTCCACCCTAGATTATAATGCAGATGTTGTAAATTATCCATAAAGCATTTAATGCATGGGAAAACGCTAGTGATATAGGTTTAAATGAAAGAACTAAACCATGCATACAATAATGAGCTATACACAGACACACACACAGATATATAAGAGAAAATATACCCCAAATTTTAATTGTAGTCATTTCTGGGTGGTAGGATTATGCTTTATTTTCTTATTTATACATTTCTGAGGACTGTATATTCCATTAATATTATTAATGAAAGGGGGAAAAAAAAGAAGGCAAACTACAAAATGCAGGGCCCGCCCTGTGGCTTAGTGGTTAAGTGTGCGCGCTCCGCTGCTGGCGGCCTGGGTTCGGATCCCGGGCGCGCACCCACGCACCGCTTCTCTGGCCATGCTGAGGCCGCGTCCCACATACAGCAACTAGAAGGATGTGCAGCTATGACACACAACTATCTACTGGGGCTTTGGGGAAAAAAAAATCAATAAAATTATAAAAAACAAAACAAAACAAACTACAAAATGCAAACCGAAAATTAAGATTCTGTTTTAACTTCTGATTCTAAAAATATCAGACTGTTAATAAATATAAACCTCTTTAAATATTAATATCCACAACCATACAAGCCAAAAGAATTATGCCAATAACTATCCAACTGTAAACTTCCACTTTAATGTTTCTAAACATAACTGTTTTAGTCTCCTCTGTTTCTGGCACTGTCACATCAGAATTGAAGGTCTCTTCATTGATGCTTTAGATAAGATCATCATACAGAAAATCTCCACACCAAATCTTAACTTATACCATAAAAATAAGCATGTGTAAATAACAATTTGGCTGAAAAAAAATGATACAAATAGGACAGTGTACAGTGTTTATATAACATATTCTATACCAACTGAAAAATATAAAATACTGCTGAAAGAAATTAGAGACCTAAATAAATAGACAGGTATACCATGTTAACGGATTGGAAGATGCAATATTGTTACATGTCAGTTCTTCCCATATTGAACTAGGTGTTCAATGTAATTACAACCAATATCCCAATATTTGATTCTAAAATTTACATGGAAAAGCAAGTGACCCAGAACAGCCAAAACAATCTGCAAAAAGAACTTGGGGGATTTACCCTATGTGACTTCAAGACTCACTGTAAGACTTAAGTAATCAAGACACTGCAGTACTAGCAAAAGAACAGAGAGTCACATCAATGTAAGAGAATGGAGAGTCTAGAAACAGACCCACACTTACACTGCCAAATGATTTTCAACAAGAGCATCAACGTCACAGTAGGTAACGAGGAAAGGAAAGAGCTACTTCCTAGCTTTATTAAGATATAATTGACAAAAACGGAAAGCATTTTTCAACAAATGATGCTGGAACAAATATAAATACGGTGGGGGAAGCTTCGACCTCTACATCACACCATAAGCAAAAATTAATTCAAAATGGATCATAGACTGAAATGCAAAAGCTAAAATTACAAAGCTCCTAGGAGAAAACATACAGAGATATCTTTGCAACTTTAATGTAGGCCAAAATTTATCAGGACATAGAAAACACTAACCATAAAAGGACATATTGATCATTTTGATGAAGTCCAACATCAAAGCTTCAGCTATTTGAAAGACACCATTAAAAAATAGTTAAGCCACACACTAAGAGATATCTGATAAAGGACTTGTATCTAGAATATAGAAAAAACTGCTATAACTAAATAAAAAAAGATAAAACAACTCAATTTTTTTTTTTTAATAATTTTATTTATTTTTCCCCCAAAGCCCCAGCGGATAGCTGCATGTCACAGCCACACATCCCTCTAGCCACTGTACGCGGGACGCGGCCTCAGCATGGCCGGAGAAGCGGTGCGTCGGCGCGGGCCCGGGATCCGAACCAGGGCCGCCAGCAGCGGAGCGCGCGCACTTAACCGCCAAGCCACGGGGCCCGCCCACAACTCAATTTTTAAAATGGGCAAAAGACTTGCAGTCACTTCCCAAATGGCTAATAAGAACATGAAACATTATTAGTAATGAGGAAAATGCAAATTAAAACTAGAATGAGGTACCACTACATAGCCACTACAGTTGCTAGAATGAAAAAGATTGACAACACCAAGTATTAGGATGTAGAGCAATTAGAATTGTCATATAATGTTGCTGGATATATAAAATGATAACTTTGGAAAAGCTTGCCAGTTTCTTAAAAAACTAAAAATACACCTACCCAATATAACCCAGCATGTTCTCGTAAGTATTTATTCAAGAGAAATGAAAACATATATCCATTAAGAGATTTGTACACAAACGTCATAACAGCTTTATTTGTAAAAGCCAGAAATGAAAGCAGCCCTAATATATATCAATAGGTGAATGGATAAACAAAATGTGGTATATACACATAATGGAATACCATTCAGCAATAAAAGGGAATAAAAATCGAAACAACAATATGGAATAACTTAAATCATTACTCTTCATGAAAATAAGCCAGACCAGAGAGAGAATGAATGAGAGAGAACACTGTATGATTCCATATATAAAACTCTAGAGAATGCCAACTACTCTATAGTGACAGGCTGCCCGGAGACAGAGGTGAAGGGCAGGATGACTTGCAAAGGGGTGTGAGGAAACTTTGGGGGATGATGGAAATGTTCCCTATCTTGAGTGCAGTGATGGCTTCCCAGGTGTATGAAAACTTATCAAATTGTATACTTTAATATGTTCAGTTTATTAGATGGAAATATACCTCAGTAAAGTAGAAAAATTTTTTTAAAGAAACAAGCATACCAAAAAACTATAGCAGAATTAGGGTTAGGAGTAAGGTAGGAGGCAGGGGTATAGAGAAGAAAATATGAGAGAGGTTTCTGGCATGTTGATAATTTTCTTTTCTTTCATCTATATACTGGTTATACTGGAGTATTCAGATTGTAAAAGTGTACACTTCTGATATGTGCACTTTTATGAATGTATATTGTTTTTCAACACAAGTTTTTAAGAGGAGGAACATCTACCTATGACCTAGCAAGTCCACTCTTTTATCCAAGAGAAATGAAACATCTGTCCACAAAATGACTTTTACAAAACTATTCACAGCAGTTTTCTTTGTAATAGTCCCAAACTGGAAATAGCCCAGGTGCCCATCAACAGGAAACTGGATAAACAATCTTAACGGTATATTCACATATTTGTGCAATTGAACATTACTCCACAATAAAACAAAACAAACTACTGATACATGCAATAACATGGATGGATCTAAAAACATCATGCGGAGTGTAAGAAGTCAGAGACAAAGGAGTACATATGTATGATTCAACTAATACAAAATTATAGATCAGCAAAACTTACCTCTGCTTTGATGATGGGGAGAAGTAGAGAGGGCAGGAAAGGGAAAGGGTAGAGTGATGAAAAACGTTTTATAACATCTTGCTAGGGATGTCAAGAAAAGAAATGTTCACTATGGACATAGAGAAATTATAAGTCTATTGACACTACTCATTTACTAAATTCAAATTAAACAGGTACTTTTAATTCACCTTGAATAATTCCTGAAAGCATAATGCAAAATCCAAATTGAAGATTCTGAAATAAGTCAATAATTTGAATTGTGGTGATGAATAAATTTTATTAAGATCTCACTTTGCTGAAACTGATCCACTCTTCTTTTTTTTTTTTTTTTTTTTTAAAGATTTTATTTATTTATTTTTTCCCCCCAAAGCCCCAGTCGATAGTTGTGTGTCATAGCTGCACATCCTTCTAGTTGCTGCATGTGGGACGCGGCCTCAGCATGGCCGGAGAAGCAGCGCGTCGGTGTGAGCCCGGGATCCGAACCCGGGTCGCCAGCAGTGATCCACTCTTCTTCCACAAACATTACTTTCTAATTAGTAAGAGAATCAGAATGTCTTGTCGCAACGCTTTATTTTTAAGATGGCTTCATATGAGAACATTACACACTATGAAATGGAACTTATATGAAAGGCTCATTATCAACAAGAGTAATTCAGTAAGATTGTAGAGTGGTTTCCAAAAATGGAAGTGACTATACCCCAGGAGCTATGAGAGATGATCCACTGGGGTATACGAAGAACAGATTAGGAGTTCTATCTATATGTAATTTTTATCTTAATACACATATGTATTTTTAGTATAATATAATGTAATACAATATAATATATATATATCCTCAACACATAAAATGACACTGGCATCTTCATTAGAGCCACCTCTCAGACAGTCACACATTGTATAAAGTAAATCAAGTATTCTGAGGGAAGAGGGATAGTATTTGCTAGATTCGTTTTCAATAATGAAAGAAAGAACCTACCTTTTTGTAAGCTGCTACAAGAGACTGGTGTTCCAGAGAAGATACACTCCACAGTAAATGATTTCCAAAAACGATATTTTATGGAAAAACTGTATTATATAATCTTTCATGAAGCAGCTGCTTTGACCTCACCTAAACAAAGTTGGGGGTGCGGGAAGTAAGGTTTAATTTCAAAAGCAACAGACTGCAGCAAAAGAAGTTGAAGCAAGAAGTGTTACAGGACGTTACTGATGCGGTTGAGGGGTGACCATGAGTATTTTGTACCAAACAGGTTTACTGGTTGTCTCATGGCAAAGTATTTAAGAGTTGTCATCTAAAGATGAGTCAAGCATCTATCTTTTACAAAAAGAAGAGCCTACATTTGCTGACTTTCTGTGATAAGTGACTGTTAGCAGTATGTTACCTAGCCATTGTTTTTAAAAACAAAAACATGGTTAATCTAGCTGTACCTTAAAGGTAAACGAGGCATTTTAAAACTTAGTGAGAAAACTGCATTCCAAAAGAAAACAATGTGTGTCATCTTGAAATACTGGTACCTGCACACTCTAAAAACAGAGAAACTATTTTCTAACTCTTTAAACGCCTTCCAAACATAGAATTTCTATGGATTTTGAACACATTTATTAAAAATATATAAATGCAAATCCTCACATTTGTTTGATTAGGAAGAGCAAACTTTGTTAATCAACTCTGCATAACTGAGGGATAGAAATTAAACAGTGAGCGTCTCCATTTAGGAAGCACAGCCAAAGACGCACTTCCTCTTGTTGGGTGTATGTCCCTACATGAGCTTCCTTTTAGCTAAGGCAAGCATTAAGACCAAGTACCAAAACAAATAGACTTAAGATCCAGACTTTGGAATTCTGTATTACCCAAGTAGTAAAACCAAGATATTTCAAACATAATGCAGCATATTCATTACTCCTGTTTTTAAATATATATATTTATTTTTATAACTTAGGATCAACAAAAAGACTTTTGAGCCATTACTAACATTTATAAAGCACTCTATTCACAGATAAGAGGGATCACTCACTGATTCCCTTCACCAGTCTCTAAAGTCATCTGTTACAATATGAAATAAACCAAATAAGCCAAGGAGAAATTATTCTTTATAAATAAAATAAACATTATTAGATTTTTGTGGATCCTTTCAGGAGATGTAACACCAACTGTAAAGAACTCTTCAAATAATGGCTTTCATTAAAAACATCTTACTGAATTTCTATTATTTTCTCAGGGACTGACAGGCATTTTAGATAAATAAAATGCCAATTTTATTTGTTAGGTCCAATACTCCAGAACCCAGGGGGACGTAGGACACAAGTATCTACAAGATAAGGCAGATGAGGTAAGGTCTAGAGGAATGAAGAAGAAAGCAATTCTTTCTGCTTGGTGTCAAACAGCGTCACAAAGGTGCATGGGAATGAAGCTGGGTCTCAAAGGATGAATGGGATTATCCTCAGTAGAAAAATTAGGGAAAAGAAACCACGCTTGGAACCATGGATAGAGGCATGTACAACCTGGGACACAAAAAGAATATATTGTATTTTCAAGTCACATTACTAGTTGTTTTGCTGTACTGACTTAGGTAACACTTTTCTTCACATATCAAACTTAGTAAGATCCTTCTAAAAGCATCCAATTTTCAAATACGGTTACAAAACTGGTTTATTACAATTCTACAATATTTGGGCTTATTTAATATGTTTACAGTTCTAATTTTCTCCAGCTTTCACCATTCTTCACCAGGGGGATTAATTTGTAAGTGTTATATAATGACAAGACATCAGTTATGAGCCTCCCAGTCTTGCTTTTCTTCTCATCTAAAGGGATGACTTGTTTCTTCTTTCCCAAATGTAATCTCTTGTTTTCAAATCCCAGCCCCTTCTGCTTCTTTTTGCACAATACTCCCTCAATTTTCTAGGGATTCCTTATATCTGGCACTTAAACTGGCATCCTCTCTATTTTGGAGGGGAGAATACCTATCTTTACGATTTCTCCATTTGCCTAGCTCTGCCTAAAGTAGAGAAACAATATGTATTTTATTAATAGCAAAATATATACTTTTTGAAAAGCCAATTTATAAATCACAAGTGATACATTTTAAGACATCTGCCCCAAAGTGTGGTAAATACTGTATCTTAAAATAATAGCAATAAGAACATGGGCTGAAGCTTTAGAGATCATATAATCTGGGGGTTTTCTAATATTTCATAATAAAACTTTTCCAGATGAAATCTTATACAGTATCCCAAATATATAAAACTGGCAAAAGGGTTGCTAATACCATTTTCTGTTCAAACACATTATATTAACTTATTACAAACTCAAAGAGACAAATTAGGGTTAGGGATGTTTAGTTACAGTCTTATGACCACCTCAGCACCCATTTATTTCTGTAAAATTCTGTTGTGATTTCATCCAGATAAGTGTTGCAAGGAGGTAGCAGCTTTTTGTTTTGTGTTGTTTTGGTAGCAGCTTTTAATGGTTCACTTTGCAGTCTCAGGATATGCTTCAATAAATTGATTAAAAAATTTTTAAAAGTAAGAATTTTTTTCTTTCAAAATGAGTTAGTAACAATACCTAACAACTGCTTACAAGGCAAACAAGAAAAACTCAAAACATGCAATGAGCTATAGAAACGTCTATAACATGATATCAGGACTTAGTGTTACATGTTCATTTGTTACTAAACAAATGACTTACAGAGGATGAGCACACCCCCAGAGAAACGGGCTTGGGTCTTGCCTGTCCTTTAACAGGACACAGTGCATGTGCCACAGTAATGTATTGTTTGGACAACTCTACATGAACGGATATACACTAGACTGAATTTTTAAAAAACCTACTGCAAACTACAACTTTCTTTATCAATAACCTGTTTAAAATTCACAAATAAGCACAGAGATAGTAAGAGAAACCTTATACTAAGGAATGCTTGCCCCCTGCAATTAACCATGTATAACCATGTAGCGCTATGGTTTTCAATGTGTTAAAACTTTATATGTATGTACATGAGGGTGCCAAGACCATTCAATGGGGAAAGGACAGTCTTTTCAACAAAAGGTGCTGGAAAACTGGATATCCACAACCAAAAGGATGAAGTTGGACCCTTACCTAACACCATATACAAATATTAACTCAAAATGGATCAAAGAGCTAAAACTATAAAACTCTTAGAAGAAAACATAGGAGAAGAGCTTCATGACATCAGATTTTGCAATGACTTCTTGGACATAACACCAAAAGCACAGCCAAAAATAGATAAAGTGGACTTGATTAAAATGAAAAACTTTTGTTTTAATCACTATCAACAGAGTGAAAAGCCAACCCACAGAAGGGGAGAAAATATTTGTAAATCATGGCTCTGATATAAGACTAATATCCAGACTACATTAAGAATTCCTACAACTCAACAACCACAAAACAAACTGAATTAAAAAATGGGCAAAGGAATTCAATAGACATTTCTACAAGATACACAAATGGTCAATAAGTACATGAAAAAATGCTCAACATCACTAATCATTAGACAAATGCAAATCAAAATGACAATGAGATACCACTTCACTATTAGGATAGCTATCATCAAAAACACACAAAATAACAAATGTTGGTGAGGATGTGGAGAAATCAGAACCCTTGTGCGTTGCTGGTGGGAATGTAAAATGGTGCAGCCGCTATGGAAAACAGTATGGCAGTTCCCCAAAAATCAAACATAGAATTACCATACGATCCAGCAATTCCACTTCTGGGTATATACCCAAAAGAACTGAAAACAGGGACTCGAACAGACATGTGTATGCCAACGTTCAGAGCAGCATTATTCACAATAGCCAAAAGGTGGAAACAACCAAATGTCCATCTACAGAGGAAAAAACAAAATGTGGTCCATCCATACAATGGAATATTATTCAGCCTTAAAAGGGAATGAAATTCTGGTTCATGCTACAGCATGGATGAAACCTGAAGACATTATGCTAAGTGAAATACGCCAGATATATAAAAAAAAAATATCGCACGATCCCACTTATATCAAGTACCTAGAGTAGTCAAATTGTAGAGACAGAAAGCAGACAAGCAGTTACCAGGGGCTGGGGTGGGGGTAGGGGGGAGTTATTGTTTAATGGGTAGAGTTTCAGTTTGGGATGATGAAAAAGTTCTGAAGATGGATAGTGATGATGGTTGTACAACTATGTGAATGTACTTAATAGCACTGAACTGTACACTTAAAAATAGGTAAAATGGTTATTTTATTTTACCACAATAAAAATATTTTACCAGAATAAAAACAAAACTTGCATGATTATTTATTTTATAATGGTGGCAGTAGAGGAATGTGGGTATGAATACAAGCTTAAGAATTATGCTGTCTGATTTCAAACCCAGCTCTGCCACTTGGTAGCTCTATAGACTGTGCCTGTTTTCTCAGATATTAACAGAACCTACTTCATAGGATTATGGCAAGGATTAAGTAAATAAATGTAAAGCATTTAAAACTGTGCATGTCATATAGTAGTCACTTTTTATTATTACAGGTTTAAAATACATTTTTAATGAAATTTAAGTTGAACATCTGCAGAACCTGTGAAGGTCCTCCTCAGAATTCCAGAGTTCAGTAAAACACAGATTGAAAACCAGTGATTGAAACCAAATTTCTCATTTTACAGGTAAAGGAATTGAGAGTCCAAGATAAGTGATTTGCCTGAGGTCACACATCTTTTTCGCTAATATTAATTTTCCTAAAATAAGAGTTTGGTTTAACAATTCGAATGTTTACATTCAACTACTTCAAAACCAAGGCAAAGCCATGAGATTCTATAATGTGTCCAAAATCTATGGATAGTGTGATAGTCATCCACCACACTAATCTAATAAAGAAATAATTATGCATGGGGTGGAGACCAAAAGGCAGCATTTTAAATGGCAAAAAAAAAAAAAAAAGCCATTTTAATTATCTTCAAAGACAATGGGTTAAAAACACCTCTTCCGCAAATAAAATGCTAAAATAATTGTGAAAACAAATGTTACTGATCAAGAGTTGGAGACACATAGTAGTGTCCACTACCTCACTCCTTTCTGCCCGTTACTTACTATATAATCTTTTAGTGAGACCTCTGAATTTGAAAAATCAGCTGCTTTTTCTACCAAATAGAGGTAATATTCATCACAGGGAAATATCTACCAATAATTCTTTATTAAATTCAAACAGAAAAGAGCAGCAGTCCAAATGACACAAAACGTCCCACCTAAAAAACCACGCACTAAGCTTTGTAGACATTTTTGTACTTACTTGAACAGGCTAGACCTGGTTCTTCGGAAATCCACGACACAAAAAGCAAAATAACAGAGACGATCTTTGAAGGTCAGACTCGAGAGCTAACAAGCTTCTGAGCGTCTCCCTCCTCAGGTCGGCTCTCAGAGGACAGCACCACCCCGGTTCGGCATGTCCTCCCTCCCCACCTCCACCAGCTGAAACCCTACCATCCTGAAGCGCCGCCGCTTCCAGCCACTTCCCCCCAGCGCGCCCAATCCAGAATCACTCTCTCTCCTGCCGGCTCCCCTATTTCCACCTCTACCCCAACGTTTTCTCATCTAATGCAACGCAGTACAATTACCTACGTTCACGTCTTCCCCCACCTTGCCCCAAGAAAGTCCCAGGAGCAGCAGGCGAGGGAGCAAAGGAATGAACGCTGGTGCACACCTCGGCGCCCCGGGGTGCGGGCATTCCGCATACATTATCTCAGTTAACCCGTGTGACAGCCACCCGCGGGGGAGGCAGGCGGTGCTACTCCCATTTTACTGGTGGAGAACCCACTGTCCAGAGTCAGCAGCTCGCCCGACGTCACACCGCCAGCCCACCCCGGGGCTTCTGGAACCGCCGGGCCCCGGCTTCAGAGCGCTCTTCGCACCGCTCTGCGCCGCGGGTCTAGCTCCCCCGGTGTCCCCGCCGCGCCAGGGGACAGCAGGTGCATAACTACCTGCGGAATGTTCTCCTCCCGCGGGCTCACCAGCACCCCCGAACCGTTCCCCCGCGCCCTCCGCCCCCTCCCCGCGGACCCGACTCCCCGTCTCCCCGGCCCCGGAGGACCGCTGCAGACGGCAGGGCGCTCCTGTCAGGGAGGCGGGGTGAGGCGCCCTCAGACCTCTCGGAGCCCCACGGCTCCTCCCGCAGGCCACGGAACCGCACGCCAACCAGCCCCGGGGGCGGCCACGCCGCACCTTCCGAGCGCCCGATTCCCACAAGCCACGTCTCCGTGCTCAAGAGCATCGAGGGCGCGCGGCCGCCAGCCCCACCGCGGGGACGCCCAGGACACCGTCTGGACGGGAAAACCGCGTCCTCCCGGCCGCCCCGAAACGCAGGCTCCCCGACACCACCCCACGCCCCCCGCCCCGGGAACTGCAGTTTGGATTTCCGGCGGGAACGCGGAGACACGGGGCGATGACGGGGCGCAGCGGCGGGCGCCGAGCCCGCTCCACCAGAGAAGACGCAGGGCGGCCCGCCTTCCAATCTCTGCCCCGCGCTCGTCCGCGGGGCCCGGTCCCGCGCCCCGCATCCCCGAGCGGCCCGAGGGGCAGCCGCGCCCTCCCGGGGCCCCCGCCTCATTGTCTCCCTCCGGCCGGCCCGGCTGCGGCAGCGGCAGCCCAGGCCCGCCGACCCGCCCCGCCCCGCCCGGCCGGCCGCCGGGCGCGGCCCCGACCCCGGCCCCGGCCCCGGCCCCGGCCCCGCCCGGCCGCCGCACGCGCTGGATGGCGGGGCCGCCGCGGGGAAAATGGAGGCGGGAACGCGGCGGCGCCTCACGGCCCCCGCCCGCCGCCCCCTCCGCCGGCCCCGCGGGCGAGGCTGAGCACTCACCGCGGCGGCGCCTCGTCCTCCGGCGGCCCCGGCTACCGCACGGCCCGCGCTGCGCGGCCGCCGCCTCCTCACGGGCGCGGCGCTCCTTCCCGGGAGACGCCGAGCGGGCGCACCCCGCGCCGCGCGCCGTGCCTGACTGACTGACTGACTGACCGCGCCGGCGGGCGGGGCGGCCGCAGCGCCCGGCGGCGGCGGCGGATCCGAGCGCGGCCGCGTCCGGCCGAGACGCAGAAGGCGGGGCTGAGGGCCGCGGCCACCCGGCCGCCCGACTCGCGCCGGCCCCTCGCTCCCCGCCCGCCGCCACCGCTCACTTCCGGCGCGGCCGCCGCCCGGCGCCCCGCCCGGCCCGCGCCCCGCCGCCCCCCGCCCGCCCCTCGGGCTCCGGCCGCACCCAGCGGGCGCCGCGCCCCGCCTCCCCTGCGCGCCTCTGGGCCGCCGCCAGGAACCAGTGAATCAGGAATGAATGAGCGAGGGAGGAAAATCCCCGCGCCGCCGGCCGGCCGCTGCCTCTCTGGAAGCAGGCCCGGCGGCCTCGGCCCGCGCGCGGACCCCCGGCAGCTCCGTGGAGGAGCCGGTGCGCGCGCCGTGATGCTGGGGCGTCCCGCCGCGCGGCAGGGCTTGTCCCGGGCTCTCGGAGGACCATTGCCGTGGCAATATAGGACCAACGTGCGGCCTTTTTAAAGAAAATCCCGTTTTGGCCAGCAACTCTCTGCAGTTTCATACACTCGATCGGGAAGCTTTAAAAATTGGACATTTCAATTATCTTTAATTACTTTTTATTTTTGAAATTTGAAATTTTTGCGTTAATTTCTGTCACCCCCTTATTGAAATTGTTGAGGAGTAAGGTGTTTTACTTTATCACCAAGTTGTAAATTACTCAGATTTTACAGTCTTGACTTAGACTTTTAAATTTTAATTTATATCTTTATTTTGACCTTTTCCTAAAGTTGATCAAAGGAAGGAAAAAATTTGAATTAAATCATTTTTGTCTGGCTACATGCAAAGCAAGTTTGCTGACAGCATTAAAACCACTGACACACAGGGAGTGTGACCTGGAATTCGTTGCCGTGAACACTCCTTTTTCGTGTCTTTCCATCTGCTTGCCAAGTAAGGGTATCTGGATCTTGAATTTTCAGAGATAAAGAATTGACTATAGGTTTGTGAGATCCTGGCTCCCTTTCTAAGAACCAGAGTGTTCATTTCTCTGTCCTGGGGCCAAATCTTGGTTTGGTTAATTACGTTCCTTCTTTCAGATATTTTTGAGGGCTTTCAAGTGGTTTCAGTCTTTTTTGCACAATCTGTTCCAAACTGGTATTTAGACCCATACAGTACAGTTACTAGCTGCATTTCACTCCTGAGATGTGTGTCCTTGAGAAACACAACTGCATTTTTGTATTTTAAGTTTAGTAGGTGCTTTAATGCTCCAGTGTAGAACAGTGTTCTCTCTTATAAATGAAGATGGTGCTGCTGACCAGTTCCTGTAGCCTTCTGTTCCTTTCTTACGGAATTCATCATTCATTACCTCTAATTGTCATTATTTCAGTAAGTTATGATCTTCCCTACCGAATGCAATAAACAGTTTATTCCTTCTTATATCTTCCGTTATATCTATCATAGTACCTTGCACAATAAATATTTTAAAATTAATAAATGCTTTAAACATTTTGATAAGCGATAGTTCATACAAATCTACCTATAGCCTCTCACCCCATTTCCCTATGACCAGGTTTGTTGAGATTAGACACACCTGAGAGCCAACCTAGTAACTCCCTCTTGTCATCAAATGCTCTTACCAGGCTGTGTGATCCTGGACAAGGAAGATACTCACTTCATCGAAACCTCCTTTAAAAAATAGACCATTGAGTGCTCTTTAGATAGCTCTCAGCCAGCGCCCTCTCCTCCCAGTGCTTAGGTTGGTCAAGGCTAATTAAAAAAGAACAAAGTCGCTTTCAGCCATTGAGAAGAGTAAGCAGGTTCTCATCAGTTCCTTTAAACCATGAAATCATTCGTTCATTCCACAAGGGTTTATTGAGCTCCAACTAAAGCCTAGGAATACAAAGACAAGAAAGACACGCCCCGGTGGTTCCTGCCCTCAAAAAGCACACGGACTAGTGAGTAAGGGAGGCAAGGAAGTCACTGTTAGAGTATGGAGTCCATTCGCAGGTCAGGAGAGCCTTTCACTGGAGGGGATGGTCGAACTGAATGTTCAGTGATGGGGAGGAGCTAACCCTGAAGACGGAGGAGACAGGCATTCCAGACAAAGACAGGTATGGAGGTGCCAAACAGCACGATGCCTTAGAGGCTCTGCAAGTAGTTCCATTTTGTCAGGACAGGCACAAAGAAGGGTCAAGGAGCTGTGGGGTAAGGTAGAAGAGGCTCACGTGCTAAACTAAGGAGTTTCAACCTGATACTCTGGGAAATATAATAAATAATCAAATCATTACAGTATTTTAAGCCTCAGAACAAGTGAGTTTGTGTTCTGGAGACCAGGGAGACTGGCCTGGGGCAGGATGGCAACAACCCAGGTAAGATATGCTGCAGGTCTTCATCCAAGCAGAGGCAGGGACTAGGTGGAGAAACATTAAGCAGGTGGAATCTGCAGAATTTGGTGTGTGATTGGATATGAGGCAGTGGATGAGAGGGAGACAGCTAGGATGACCCTCAGGATTCAGGTTTGGGAGATGGGCTGGGCAGTGGTGGCCTTTTCTGAAAGAGGTCCCTGAAGGAGAAGCAGATGTTAGGGGACTGGCTGAATAGCTGTATGAGAAAGAGCAGTACCACAAATCCAGGCTTCTCAAAAGATCTTAGTCCGTCATTCCCAAAGTGTGTTCTTTGGAACTCTAGTTCTGCAGGATTTAAGTAGGTGTGATTCCAACAAATACAAAAATTTTAATCAAATAAGTAAGAAATGCTAGGTTAAACAAAGTTCAACGGGTTTCTAAACTAGAAGGGCTTTCAGAGATTTTAATATGTTAATGTGCGCTGTGAATTTCTAAGAGGTATATATATACAGCATTTCCCAAATGTATTCGACCATGAAATGCTTTTTCCAGTGGAACATCTCATAAGACATATGTTCCACAGAACACACTTTGGGAAATGCTGACCTAAGCCAGATTTTTGGTTTATAGTAGAGAAACTACAGCCCCTAGAGATGAAGTGACTTGCCTAAAGTTAAATAACTCTTACTGGAAGATATTGGACTAGAATCCATATCTTCTGACCCCATTCACATGCTCTTTCCACTACATAGTGCTTTAGGAGCTCAAACTTATTCCAACACCTTCAGCCAATCATGGGGAGAAAAATATTATAAAAGAATTATAGGATATATCCTTTTAAATGAGGTTTCAAATCAGTAATTTTTAAAGCTATGCTAATTTTTAATGATTACTACTTTTTATAAATTGAAAAGATTTGTACGTTGGAAAAGTGGGACCAATTATTACCTTAGGATGATCCTTCTGATAAGTGAGCAGGAGCCCTGTAAAATTAAATCACCTAACTAAATAGGACATCCATCTAGTCACTCCAGCCCTGAGGTAGCTTTAAATAAAACAAACTTTCAGGAATGAATAAAAACATTAAAACTCTCCCCAGAAATTTTAGTGTTGAGTTTTTTCCCCTTCATATTGAAGAAAGGACAGATTCTAAAATGTGTTAAGACTACGAAAATCCACACCAGGTTTTGACTTCCTCTCTGGCACAATTCCGCTGATTCTGAAGACTCTGATAGCTAATGGATGGGAAGGTTTTCATATCCTAAATTCATAGTCCTATTCCCCAGAGGAGAAGTTTTAGTACTTCCTATTCTTAGAAAAATGAGACAAATTGTTTGCTCCCAAGAGACTTCTTAGGACTCTAGGACAGCTTTTGTGTTAAGAGTGGCTTCTCTACACATTACCTTTGAAACTAGTTATCACTGTCTTAATTTATGATTCAGTAATTCATAAAGCATTTGTTTCATTTCTAAATGCTGTGTTCATTTTTAGTAGGCAGACCAAGAACCGTCACATGTAGTATAAGTATGTAGTGTGAATGAATAATTATTTGCTTAGATAAATCAGTGGTTGTAATTAGTGGAAAGAACACTACTTATTAATCAATTTATCAGAACTGTTTCTTTCATGTCCACTGTGTCCCCAGCTCTGTCAAATCATTTTAAGGAGTACTGGAGAAATACAACAAATAGTCTCTGATTTTTAAAAATGGCTCCACCCATCATTGGCAAGGATGGAAAGAAACACACTCGCATATTCTGCAGGTGGGAATACAAATTGTTACAACCTTTTTCTGGAGAGTGGTTTAGCACTAGACATTAAAAGGTGCATCTCTTTGATCAAGCAATTTCTTTTCTATGAATTTATTCCAAAGAGTAAGAATAAAACATTAGCTAGGATATTGTGGGATGGTGGCAAATAATTGGAAATCCCCTAAATATCCAGCAATGAGATTAATAAAATGATTTCTAGAAGAATAGTTTTTGATATGAAAAGATGTTCAGAATATGTTAATCAATATAAACATTACAAACATTATGTACAATATGAACTCATGAAGAAACATATTACATAGGAAAAATTTAGAAGGAAATACAAGAAGAAAAATGTTTATTGCAGAGTGGTATGATTATGGTACTTTCTTTTATTTCTTTATCTTTTAATGATGAATTTGTATTCTTTAGTTGGCAATTAAAATGAATGAACTAAATCAATATTTATGAAGATAAATAAATCTCTAAGACAAAATGTTGAGGAAAATAACACACAAAGCATATATTATTTAATAAAAAATAGTTAATTTTAATTTAAAAAGGGATCTCTGCATTCAAGAAACTGTTCATGAGGCAAGAAAGAACATATGAAATCACCAGAGAACAATTAAATATGTACTCAGCTCTGATACAGACTGTAAGTACGATGGGAGTTAAGAGAAGAGAGAAATCGACTGGGGATGGAGCAGGTTGAGATGACTTCACAGAAGAAGTGAGACTTACCTGGCGCTTGGAGTCTGAATGCCAAGAGGAGATACAGAGTCCGGGACAGTAACATGAGGTGAGGGCAGGGCCTCGCATGCCTGTCCTGGACACATCTCACCCCTCCCGGTCGAACTCTAGCAACTGCAGAACACTTGATCTTTTTTTTTTTTTTTTTTTTTTTATAATTCTTTCCTTGTTTATTGCAGAAACATTGGTTTATAACATTGCAAAAATTTCAGGTGTACATCATTGTACTTCTATTTCTGCATGGACTACATCATAGAACACTTGATCTTTGCTGTAAAGGTATTTCTGCTTCTTTCACACGAGTTGGATTTACATGCCCTATGTAACATAAATATGTAGTAAATAAAGTATTACATAACCTTTGTAAAATATATATATATATATATATATATGTTTTTTAAGTTAGATGTTTTTTGCAAGTAGCCCTTTTGGGGACATTTTATCTGCAAAATCTGTAGAACTGGACATTTCCAGATATTTACTGAGTACAAACACCACGATTATGCAAGAGCAGTTATCACAACCTGTACCCTTTCGAGTGTTCTTACGTCCACAATCAGACCACAAGTACATTCTACCAATCACAACTCAGCAATACTCGCATTACACATGTTATAGGGTGCTATTTTTAAGCCAGCTTTCCAGCTCAATAACTAAATACTACTAGTAGTATTAGCTACACATGCTAATTGCAAGCGTGAATGACTTGTGTTTCGTGCCTAATGATAAACTGAAAAAGTTATGCCCATCTCAAAAATGTCTGCAATGGGAAAGAACAGGGCAGAACATAAACTTCCATCAAGTATTCCTTTAGTGTCGGTATTGCTAGGTCTAGAGTCGCCACTGTGAAGACAGAGAAGCATTCCAGATGGGGGGATGTTTAGGGCTTTGACATGTGAATTTGGGCAGGAGGGGGAAACAATTCAGTCCATAACAGCTGCCCAATAAATACTTGTTGAATTGAAAGGACTGCATCCAAGGTGAGAAATCAAGGCTGAAGAGGTGAATACACACACACACACACCTGGTGGCCATAAAGACTGGAAACATAGCAAATAAAGACTGGAAACACACACAAACACACATATACATATATATTATATATATAATAAATGGCTTATCGATATTACAATACATGATGTATTCAACGACATTGCACATGTTTAATGTGTTGTTCCTCATTAACAATGTATAATTGAATCCACTGTGCAAAATTGTGATGAATGTGGTACATTCATGCAGTCTTTCCATCGACCCCTGAACATGCATCTGTGATTTTTTGCTTCAGGTGTTTTGTGTCTCAGATTTTCATTGAATAAATGTGCATCTTTAGCATTCTACCTTTTGTAGAAGAGGTAATCAAGGGTGTTCAATCTGTAAAAAAATAAAATATTATCTAGGTTTCCAGACTTTATGGTCAAAATGTGTATATGCAATGTATAGGCAAAATGTATTTTGGGGGAACAATTAGAAGTTTCAGTTAGAAGTCCTGTTATTTTACCAAAAACAATTTTAGATTCTCCTACTATTATATATATCATTTAACACTTTTTTCTTTTATAATTCATCTAAAGGATTGATGAGTGAGCTAAGAAATGACTGTCTCCCTTTGCTGCCTCATGGTCGCACTTGTATGATTCTTTGAACAGCTTGGGAAAAGTCATTTGAAAAATATGTCATGGAAAAACAAACAAAGTAAACAGATGAACAGCAGATCACTAGAACTTTTGTTCAGTTATGTGCTTTGAGGCAAGGCTATGCCAAAGAATATGACATCACCTAAGTGCTGTCACTGAGTCCCATCAGTCATGCTTTTCAAATGTCCCTAACTGTCCCTTCTTCACTCTTCTCTCTACTACCACTCCTCTCAAGAGCTTCATCATCTCAAACTAGGGTTTTGCAAAAGTCTGTGGGCTTGTCTCTGCTAGCCTTTCTCTGCTTCCTTTGGAACACCTTGCATAATACTCCTAACCAATCTCTGGTACTACCAGCACCACTTTCACTGTATCATTTTTCTGTTAAAAACAAACCAAAAAAAATTACAATGTTCTTATTTTGAAACAAACGCTCCACAAAACATCAAGTACGGTATAATTCTGATTTTGTTGAAAATAAAAAACTCCAACCCACAAAATATGTATGTGTGTGTGTGTGTGTGTGTGTATGTCCATTGTATTAGTTTCCTGTTACTGATGTAACAAATGACCATAAACTCAGTTGCTTGAAACATCGTGAAGTTATTATCTTACAGTTCTGGAGGTCAGAAGTTCAAAATCAGTCTCAGTTGGCTAAAATCAAGGTGTTGACAGAGCTGCATACTAATGGATGTGCTGGGGAGAATCTGTTTGTTAGTCTTTTCTAACTTCTAGAGATTGCCTGCATTCCTTGGCTCGTGGCCTCAGTCTCCATCTTTAAAGCCGGCAGTGTAGCCCCTTTCAATCTCTCTCTCTGACTCTGACCCTCCTGCCTCCCTCTTATAAGCACCTTTGTGATTACATTGGGCCCACCCAGATAATACAGAATAATCTTTCCTTCTCAAAATCCTTAACTTAATTACATCTGCAAAATCCCTTTGGCATGTAAAGTAGCATATTCACAGGTTCCAGGAATTAGGATATGGATATATTTTGGGGGGAGGGGCACACCCATACATAGATACACACAAATATGCACAACAAACTGAAAGGAAGTATACCAAAATATTAATAGATTGATTATCTCTAGATTAAGGACTTCAGGTGATTTTAGTTTTTACTTCTTTGTGTTTGATCAATATTCCCAGCTTTCAAAATGATCTTGCATTACTTTTTTATTCATAGAGAATGACAACGAATAAATGTCAATATAGGAGATGTTTGCTATTTTCTCTGCCCTGTCCTCTTCTCTTCTTCTGGAGACGGTATGTTTCTTTTGGAACTGCTCCTCCCCACCCAGCCCCCAACTCGACCGTGTGGTTCTAAGGGCTGCTGTCAATCATGGTACCTCTTCATCCTGGTTACAGGTGAGGGCACGTGATCCCCACTGGGATAACCAGAAGCATTCCCAACAATTCTTTCTTTAACTAGAATTAGGAGAAAAAGTCAGTTCTTCTCTCATGAGGCTCTCAAGAAAAGACAAATCAAAAAATGTTGGTGACTGTGGTTCTAATATCACAGAAAACCTGAGAGTAAAGCAGAGATGAAAACAGAGGGAGAATCCTAGCGGTATTCGCATCCTTGATGGGGGCTGTCTGAGGACCAGCTAGCTATATTCCTCTCCTTCCCCAGATTTGGATATATAAACCAATAGATTCCTCTTTCTGCCCGAAATGGCTGTTTCTATCATTTGCAACAAAAGAGTCGGGTTAAAATAGTTAGGAATGTTGTTAAACCTGCAACGATTCCCCGTTGCCTGTTACTGTCTCAAATTAGCTCCTCTGACTGGCTTCAAAGCTGTTCACAGCCCCCTCCTTCTCTGCCCCCACTTCTCTCCACTGCTTCACTCTGGATCCCCTTCTCCTTTTCCTTACTCACTTTCTGGCATTTGCTTTTGTGGCTTTTGCTCTTGTTGTTCTCCTCGTCTGGACTATCTTTACCTCCTGCCCCTGCCCATCTAAATCCTGTCCAACCTTCCCAGCCACCTCCAGGACACTCCATGAAATACCCTCATGTCAGCCAGAGAAGGCTGCCTTCTCGGAATGCTTATAATATGCAAGATTTGCACCATGTATTCAACGCCTAAGTCCACTTTTTATGGTTTGGGGTCACTCTAAATAAATGATAACACCCACAAGGACAGGAACCATACCATGTTTTACAAATTGCGCTCATAGAGCTAGATGGTCATGTTGATTGATTAAATTATTTGTTCAGCAAAAGCTCAGAAATGTTATAGTCCTCCTTGGAAGAGAGCACAGGGGCCATTGTGAATATTTGTAAGTTAGAAATGACCTGGTGCATTGGAAGACAGTTTCATGATACTAAGTTGTCATTCTTATGTTGCATGTTTTCTCATCATTTCCACAAAGATAATTTAAGAATGGGAAGTAAGACCTCATGGGAAAAGATGAGGAAGCCAGAATCATTTAGCCATGAGGAAAAAAAATGGAAGCGAACCTAACAACAATCTTAACATTTGTGAAAATTTGCTGTACAGAAGATAGGATTCTTCCTCCCTAGGCGTTATTAAGTGGAGCTAGAAAATAAATGTATAATCACATAATAAAGGTGTGCCTAGATAGATTTTTCACCATAAGTGTGTCAAACAATGAAATGAGTTCTGAACTTTGTATAATGCATTTCGATGGTAGTTATGAACAAAAAAATCTTTTGAAAATGGCTTAAGGGTGATTTTGCCTAAAGGCAAGGAGTTGAATAAGATGACCACAAAAAATTCTTACTAATTGTAAGGATATATTTTATAAAATTTAGTCTTATACAGAGAAGAAAAAAATTTTTAAATGACATTTAAATATTACAGCTATGTATGCAGATGCTTTTATTGTTGTCTCCGTGAAAGGAGAATGTCTTATTCCAAATATGTACAGGGATAAGTTAGAAACCTTTGTCTGATCTATTCATCTGCTTTCTTCCAAGAGAAAGCTTAACTATGTTCAGATGTAATACTCTTTCTGCCTTTGAAATTATTTCTACCTTTTTTGCCTCAAGTGGAAGCGTAAATTTTATGTCCAAATCAAGTATTAAAAACACTCAACAATATTCCCTACCTGGACATTGACACTCTTCTTCCAATAATTCTAACATGAGCACAAAACAAAGCCCAATTCTGTACAGACCTGTCCATTAGGAATATATATATAGCCAATATCTATCTGTAATAAATTGTCTCCTCAATCTTTTAAACATCAAGGAAAATCCTGTTGCTGTAATGATCAGTCTCATTGAAAATAAATTAAATTTGAAGCCGTGAACATTTTTTATGGCTTTGCTTACTCACTATGAACCAATATTAGGGAGAATACCTAATTGTCCTCCGTAACTGAAAGGACTTGTGACAAACTTTCCCTTTTCCTTTTCTGCCTCAGCAATAACTCAGTATCCATTTGGCCTTAATTTTTGGGGAAAAAAGCTGTATGGCCATCAATGCTGGCCCCTCATGGAGAGAAAGTAGTTAATATTTTCATTCACTGTTCTTGTCATTCCTCTGTGTTTTAGAAGTTGAGCAGATAATGGGGATACCACTCCTCTAGAAAGGATAATTCCTTTCAAAGCCCTATCTCTTATGCACTTTACAGACGAGTACAGAGGCTGGACACTGAGTATTATTAAAGGAAAGTAAGAGAGTAGTGTGGAGTGCATAGCAGGGAATGTGCTCCGGGAGCGAATGAAATGGGTGCGTGAATGGATGGGGAGGTTTGAGCAGTGATGTGGGACTGGTGCACCAAATGCCTCGTACCACGCGTTTCAAGATCACATTCTCAAATGAGCACAGCTAGTTCTAATGTGTGGCTCACTGCAGTAAACAAAACTGGACTTTTTCTACAGAATATCAGTTCTTGGTGAAAGGGACCACTACCCTTTTTCAGTAGGGGCAGGAGAGATATCTTCCTCTCTGTGCCTTTTAGCATCCATATTTAGTTGTTCTGGCTATCAATCTCAATCCTGAAACTCGAAAGTGCAAAAAATCACATTTCTTTGTTTTTGTGAATTAATTTCATTTCAACTCGGAGTCTTCCCTTCCACGAGGTAGGCCAGAAATTCAACCTCAGTCATTCCCGGGCTTCCCTTCCCTGTTGTCCTTGCCCCCTGCCAAGGAAGCAGGAGGCCTTGCACAGCCTCAAAGCCCTGGGGAGGTCCTTTCGGTCCTCTGCCCACTGCCTTAGTTCCCAGAGTCCCTCAGATCCGGGACTCTGATGCTGTCCTTCAACCCTTGGGCGCAGGTTGGAGTCTTTGGAGAGCTAGAAATGTTTGGTCACTTCTTCAGACTACTACTGGGGAAGCGAGGGCAGGAGAAAGACAAGGGCCCACAGACCCCTCTCGTTTTCCTCAAGGTACACCTTTTTCCCCAAAGGCAAACCCAGTTCTGTTTTCCCTCTAGGGAATCCAGCGTAGGCTTCTGGAGGGGGGTAGGCATTTGGAAACAAAACCAAGAAAGGAAGGATCTCGTGGGCAACTTCTGCTTTCCTCCTTGGGACATGTAACGCTCCCCAGGGCGAAGAAGCACAGGCCTAGACCTTTCTGAATTTAAGATGTGAAAGAGGAAGCCACAAATACACATCTCAGAAGCCTCATCCTCCCCCGCAGTCAGCTTGCCCAAGCTTGCTGAGCCATTGAGGATCTTTGTGCTTGAAGCCTTAATGCAAGAGGGTCAATCCCTAATAAGCTATTTGATATCTACCCTCTACAAATTCAGTCAGAAACCTCCCAGTGAAGAGGAAAAGTCAAAGATCAGGGACAGGAGGCGAATGGATGCACGGAATTATTCCCACAGTTCACTTCGATTAATACGAGATTAATTCCGGTAGGTAAAAGGTTAAAGTATGAGCATTTATAATATGGATCAATGATAAAGTTAGAAAATGTGAGTAGTGACTTTATCCTTTGAGAACCTGATTCTCTCCTAAAAAATGTTGATAAGAATGTAATTTAGATAGTTATGATTATATTGTAAGAAGGATCACTAGGTGATTTGTAGCAAATCCCCTCACATGTGTTTACGTTTAAGTCATTCATTGATTTTTTTTTCCCCTAAAATAATTTGGTAAAGAGCCAGGCAAGTCACCACCAGGAGTTTCTTCAGTGATACATTTGCAACCTCTGTCATAGCTTTTGCTGTATTCTTACTGTCTCTCTGTTTCCTAGAAGTGCACGTGTTGACAAGGGGAAACACAGGAGTTTCCATTTTGTCTGGAGGTTTTGTGTTCTCTGTTCCTCTGCTCCGGCTTTGGATACATTTATGCCTGCGATAGCAATGCTCAGTAACAGTTATAATTAGAACAGCATGGTAACGTAGGACGAGTTATATATATATACACACTACAGAACCGCTTTGCTGTTACCACAACAAACAATGGGAAACCACAAGGGCCTCTTACGTATTTTTCTATTTGAAGGGCCATCCATGTAGAATACTTGTCAAAACTCTAAGTGAAAGATTTTTTTTCCTAAATATTTTTGCCATCTTTCCCATTTATGCTTTATGCTTTTATTTGTGTGACAAAAACTTTCTTTCCTTTAAGTGTTACCCAAAGGGACCATGACCTTTAATGAAGTATCAGTGCTTGTTTAAACTGTTCTTTAGTTAGATCATCTTTCCTTGAACTTATTCTAGAGGAGATGTGTACCTCTGCCACCCATTATCCATGTCTATTTATCATGGTTCAGAGAATCAGCGACATTAAAACTGCATGCATGGAAGGCCAATAAAATAAGTTATTAGCTCTCAGTGTAATGTGAGGGTGTGTGCCTGATTCTGTCCTTAAGGCTCCAAGAAGGGAGAGAAGAATCTTTTCCCTCCAGCACTCTCTAAGCAGCATAGCAACCGAAGAACAAACCATCTACGTGTAAAGTTTTATCACATAGAAATGTGTACTCCTAGAGTGTCAGATAGAACAAAGAATTATCATAGATGTCTCCTTCTGGATTTTTGGCTTTGCCTAACCTTCCTTCACTCTAATCCATGTCTATCAGGTCAACCTGGACATTCATTCATTCAGAAAAACTTTTACCAAGGGCTTACCATGTGTCTGGCGTACTCCTAGAAATGTAAGAGCAAAGGCAATCTGGGACTGAAACCCTGAATTGTCCCCAAGGGTCGGAATGGAAGCTCAGCTCTACAGACTAGCTTGGCTTGAGGGATTGGGGTGGGGGGCTCAGAGTTTCAGACCAAGCACCTGGCATAGAGTGGGTACTTTGAGGATGAGGCCAGCTAAGGAGATGAGAAGCTGTTCAGTCAGTCTCCCAAGAGTGATAGCCATGCAATCATGTCAGAGCAATGAGTAGAACCTCGAGCACGTGGTCAGTAGTAGGGAGGCCTGGAAGCAGGTTGCACTGCACTAGTTATGGGTCTGGGGTTTGAGACACTATTCTAATTCCCAGGAGGCCAAGAGCAGGATGGATCCCAGGCCTAGAATAACAGAATGGGAACTATGAAAGATACCGTTTCTTGCCACCCAGAGGGATCCCCTGCTTCTCTCCCTGGCAGTCCGGGGTGGCCGTGGGATCCAATGCTAATGCAAGACATACTAAGCGATGTCTGTTGGGAGTAAAGGGCAGGCTTTTGGGAAATATTTTGGTTTCCTGATAATTAGGGATAAGCATTACTGGCAAGAACCTTCTCTTCCTTTTGTTTTCCAACCTTGAGTGCAAGCATGCTGCCTGCTGCATGAGTATGCAGTGATCAAAGGCAACATGCTCAGGATGGTGGAGCAGGAGGAGAGAAGCAGGCTGCGTCTTTGATATTGTGCAGCCACTGTCCCAGCCCTAGCTGCCCTCCTCCAGACGTCTTGTAATTAAACATTTTTAAAAAGGGAACACTTTGGTTAAGCCACTGCTGGGGTGTCTGTTGCTTACAGTCCAACACATTTCAAACTGCAATAAAAACCAAGGTAGAAACTCCATGGGAAATAAGGGGTGGAGGTGGGGATTTTGCTATTGAAGTGGGGTAAGAGGTGGGAGGTAGCTTATAGGGAACTAGGTCACAACTCAGCGATTAGAACAAAGGAATGCGTTCAGACAGAGCGTAACTGACAGAAGGCTGATCTTCAGGCTTCTTAAATGCCCCATGGCCAGAAACAGGATTGGACTCAGACCCCAGGAGAGGGACAAGGGGTCTAGCTTAGGGGATGGAGAGTGTTGGGTAGCAAGGAAGACAGAGAAGTATCAAAGTCTATGTCTTTGTCAAATTCCTCTTAAAACATCATCCCATAGTTTAAAAGCTCCAAGATAATGTGTCCCGTCATATAAACCAAAAAAGTAAACATTATTTTTCTGGAGTTCTTCTTGGAAAATCACAAAGGTTATTTTCCCATTGATAAGTTGACTAAAATGTCTATTAAAGTGATTGATCTAAATTACAAAAATGAGAGTCAAGAGACCTTACAGGACTAAGACCTATGAAGACTTTGTTTCTGCCTAAAAAAGTATAACCATAACATAAATGTAGTATTATATCAGCAAATAAAATGAGTCACATTTAAAGATAGTTAAAACCTTTGTTATTGGACCTGCCCCGTGTCTTAGCAGTTAAGTGCACGCGCTCCACTGCTGGTGACCCGGGTTCGGATCCCAGGCCCGCACCAAGGCACCGCTTTTCTGGCCATGCTGAGGCCGTGTCCCACATACAGCAACTAGAAGGATGTGCAACTATGACACACAACTATCTACTGGGACTTTGGGGAGAAAAAAGGAGGAGGATTGGCAATAGATGTTAGCTCAGAGCTGGTCTTCCTCAGCAAAAAGAGGAGGATTAGCATGGTTGTTAGCTCAGGGCTGATCTTCCTCACAAAAGAAAAAAGAAAAAAAAATAAATGAAACATAAAAAAAAATTAAAACCTTTATTATTAAAAAGTAGAAATATTATAGAAAGTACAAGATGTGGGAAAATAAGGCTTTTCATCTGAATATATAATTAAATTCTAACTGGAATTAAAGGAAATATTCTGGGAATCATGATCTATATCTGGGAGTCTTGGAAAAAAAAGGGAAGGGGTAAATTTAGGGTTGAGAGGTGAGGACGTAGCTGTGTTAGAAGGAGTAGGGAGAAGTTCCAGGAGGCAGAGGGGCCCTGAGGAGAGACTGGGCTCCATTCTGGACATTAGTGGTGAAAATGAGATTCCTGCTCCTCTGATCCTGTCTTCTCTTGGGAATAGAATTCTGGGAGTCAGAGTCTAGCATCCTTCCCCGGGGAAAGCAGAAAGGGATCAAGGGGGAAGAAAGTAGTCGTTGCTGACATCTCCCTATTCTCTGACTGGCAGGAAAGTGGCTAGGAAATTGTACTGGGAACAGTTCTGCAGGTAGAAACAAAGCAGTATCCTCTAAGGTGAGGCCAGGCATGGGATGAGGCAGCAGGAGGCATAACGGTCCCTGAGGTCATGCCAGGTGTGGGTTGCCCATGGTGGTGGTTTTAGAGTTTAGTGGTGGGTTGGGGCAGATGTCCACTCCCCTGACTTTGGGTATTCCTTAGATCAAAGTTCCAGGCCCACCGGAAGAAAGCTCTGGTCTACTGGATTACATAGAGCTTCATCCAGAGAGAGCTTGATCCAGTGGATAGAGCCTGGGGTACGAATAGTCTCTAACAAAGTGTAGGGTCCAACTGAGGTCTCATTCCTGGAAAGCCTGACCAGTTGGTTGACTTGACAGTGATGCAGAGCCATTTTGCTGTTCAAAAGATCTTACTCTTCTCTTTCAGACTTAGCTCCTCAGACTGTTTCCCCAGGAGCCTTTCAGCCAGTGTTCAGCCCACTGACCAAATGGTTGACCCCTCCCAGAAATCTGATCAGGAACATGAACAAACAGGGAGGCCCTTGCTTCTGGCCTAATTTGGAGCTGCACAGAAGTGACCCCCTTTCTTCAGGAAGATTGAGTGGGTTGGTTGAGGAGGCCTGTCCTCCCCCATCAGTGGAATCCTTCGTCAGTCGAAAACTGTTGTTTCTTCAAGGTCAGGAACAAGGATTCAGGCCAACGAGGACTCCGCCACACTTAACATACAGGAAAATAATTAATTCTTCAATCAGAGTGGGCACAGGTGATTCCTGTGCCCCCGACCCCACAAAGATCTCTTTACCTGCTTGATTGCGCCTGAAATTCCTTTCCCTGACATCTCTTTTCATGGACAATTAGAGATAAAGGACAAACGCCTAGTTGAAGAGATACGTTGACTGAAACTCATTCACACCAGGGTAATAGGCCAATTAATCAATAAGCCTCAGGGACTGATTTGGGGGAAGATACTGGGTCCTTGAAGTGGGTGATGAGGTGGAGGGAGGCCTGCATGGAGCAGGCAGACTCAGTCAGGGGGATGGGAACTCTAAAGGCAAATGTCATTTATTCCTTTGAAGAATATTGCTTTTGAGTTGCATGATGTACTTTTCATTATGTAGAAGGATGTATGTGTGTGTGTGATTTAAACGTTTCTGATTTCACTATAGAGCATTTCCTTCTAGATGGAAGAGGTCCAAGTTTCCATAGTGAGCTATTATTCAATCATTGTTAGTCACTATTTCTATTAATTAAAATAATAATGATGACAATACAAATGTACATAAGACCACAGATTACTTATGACAGAAATACATGAAATGTGAAAATTCAGATGATTAACCCAAATTTTTGGCTTAATCTCTTTTTCCAATAAGAAGAAGTTGAAGTCCTATGATCCCATCTCATATTTGTGATGCCCTGTCTGCACTGACTTTTACTTCTTAAGATACCAACTCAGGAGCTTTTATTTTCCATTTTAACCCCTGAGTAAATGACCTTTTTTCATATTGTTTAAAGTATTTATTATGTCAGAAAATTACTGCATTATGAATCTGCATTATGAAATTGATGCAAAAGCTAAAAGCAGAAGTTTGAATGTGAGTGTTCCATATGAATTAAGTTGAAATTCGGCTGACATTATTTTCCCTACTGTACATTCAACATATGCTGTGGGCATGGTATAACATAATAAGTTTTTATTGCTGGAAAAAAGTGTTGGAGGCCATTTCTGTCAACATTGAATGCTTCTTATTTTTTAGAGTCTAGAAAAGAATTTTGTGATCCTTGAATCATTTTAAATCACATTTGAAAGTATGATATGTGGAAATTAAGAATGTGACAAAAGTAAAAGGAAAAAAATTATGAGAAAAGAAAAATCCTAAAATAATTTTGTAGGATTTTTGCAATTAAAGTGCATTTAGAGTACTGCAGAGAATGACAATTTGATTTTGTGAGAAGTCTGAAATTAAGATTAAACATGTTTTACAGCTGGTGGGAAAGCAAACTGGTGCAGCCTCTATGGAAAACGGTATGGAGATTCCTCAAAGAGTTAAAAATAGAAACACCCTATGATCCAGCTATCCCATTACTGGGAATCTATCCAACGAACCTGAAATCAACAATCCAAAGAGGCTTATGCACCCCTATGTTCATTGCAGCATTATTCACTATAGCCAAGAAGTGGAAGCAACCTAAATGTCCCTCGACTGATGATTGGATCAAGAAGATGTGGTATATATATACAATGGAATACTACTCAGCCGTAAAAAAAGACAAAATCATCCCATTTGCAACAACATGGATGGGCCTGGAGGCTATTATGTTAAGCGAAATAAGCCAGAAAGAGCAAGACAAACACTGTATGATCTCACTCATATGTGGAATATAAACAAACACATGGACAGAGAAAACTGTATTGTGGTTACCAGGGGCAATGGGGGTAGGGGGTGGGCACAAGGGGTGAAGGGGGACATATATATGGTGATAGGCAAACAAAAATGTACAACCCAAAATTTCACAATGTTATAAACTATTAAAACATCAAAAAAATGATTAAACATGCTCTTAAAAACTGTTTTCAAATGCTATCACAGAGATGGCCAGCTATCCACCAAACTCCGTCCTCCCTCTCACAGTAGAGCTGTGGCTGGAACACGGCCGCTGAGCCAGTCTCTGGATTTCCCAGCCTCCCTTGCATGTAGCTGTGGCCATAGGATAGTTCTGGCCAATGGAATGTGAGCAGGAGTGACCTTGTCACTTCTGGACCAAGACGTTTAAGAAGCAGGCATGCCTTTCTACCTGCAATCTCCTCTTCCATTTCCTCTTCATCCTCCTCCATCTGGCTGGAGGCATATGACAACGGGGCCTAATGGAGGTGGAGCCACAGACGAATTAACCTGGAAGAAAGCTGCCTGCCACGCGGAAGAACTACATGAGCGAGAAATAAGCCCCCAAACAGATAGCAGCTGTAAGACAATGGAAGTTTATTTGTTACAGCAGCTAGTGTTACCCCAGCAAACAGGGACCCTTATCACTGTCATTTACTGGAAATTTCCAATGAGAGATTCTGCTGGACTTAAGGTTAATGAATGGATGAGGTTCACTTGCGATTAACAGACCATTTGGATACAGATATTTTTTTAATCGTGGTAAAAAATGCAAAACATGAATTTACCCTCTTAATTTTTAAGTGTGCATTATAGTACTGTCAACTATATGAACATTGTTGTACGACAGATTTCCAGAACTTTTCCATCTTGCATGACTGAAACTCCATGCCCACTGAACAACAACTGGACATATATTTTTAAGGTCTTTAATGACAGTTTATGTTCGTAAGGAGGTAAAATATTTTCTTGAAGTCTTGATTTCAGCACCAGCAGAGTGTCACATTTAACATTGTGTGGCCCTTGCTGTGTGCCTGGCACTGTACTAAGTGCTTTTAATATATTATCTCAATCTGACCAAAAAATGTGTAAGACTTCTATTGGGGGAAAAGTGAAACTGTATTGAGAGGCAAAACTCCCTTTCATATATCAACCCTAGGACTGATAACCACATATTTCAAATTAATGAATCTGAAATAATGGAGTTTAATATAAAGCAGGATATTTAAAATAATTGCAAGATGAGCTATTGTAAATATAAATGTCCATTAAAGTAGATCCACAAACATGGCCTGTTTCTGATAGTTCTGACATTTTACTGCTTGTGGTGGTAACTTGCACCTATTTTTCTTACCAAGATGCTTTTTTTAGCCTGAATTGCCACAGTCCATTAATGTTCCTGCCCTAGACCCAGACATCCTATTAAAAGAGTTGGTGAATGGAGTGATTATAACCTAAGATCAATCTTCATCCAGAAAGCATACCGAAGGGCTGCTAATGGACCTTCGACTAGAATAGGAGTTTTATCCTCGGCTGTGTTGACTCCAGCATCACTCTCTAGAGTGGCAAATGAACACAGACAATGCCAGGCTTGCCCCTACCTACAAGAAGTGAATCATGACAATCATCGCAGCGCACTCTATAGCATGCAAAAACTCTTACTCTAGATACACCAGGCCTGCTGTTCCGCGTGGTTACATTTTCCACATCAGTTGTATGGGATGGGAAACTTAAACCCCCCAGTTTAAATTTAGATCAAGCTCCCATATCAAATTCCCACACTCTCTCTTTATTTTAACCTCCCAGAATAATGCTCTCTTTAATCCTTTGCTGTCCTTCCCGCTTATCTGCTTTCATTTTTTCTTATCTCTTAATCCACTTTATAAGATCTGTTCAGGCTCCTATCAAGGCTAATGCTTTAGTCTCCTCCCGGCTCTCAGCAATCGCCTCTCCTTTAGTCCCAACAGCTGGGATCCTGAAGCCCTCGATTGCAGGCTCAATCCTACGCTTGTGTTTGGGAACAACTCTCGGTCAGGTCTGGGGAAATTTAAAGAGCCCTAGGCCAGTATCTGGACAATGCAGCCCCAAGTCAGCCTGTCTGCTGATGCCATTTGAACATTCACCTTTTATTTATTCAACACCTACCCTCACCATTCATCCCCTACCACGCGCCAGGCACTGTGTAAAGCAATGGAGACCCAACAAATATCAAGATATAGTCCTTATCTTGAGAGTCTTTCTGTCTAGAAGGTAGATGGACAAGTTAACCAGAAGTCACGGTAAAGCGATAAGTGCTGTGACAGGGCCATGCACAGGATGCTGTGGGAACCCCTAGGAGAGGCACCAACCTTGGGAGCGTGGTGGTAGTGGTGGGGGGTGCGAAAGGGGGAGTCAGAAAAGTCTTTCCAGAAGACTTGATTTCTGCACAAAGATCTGAAGGATGAGTAGGCATTACCTAAACACGCAGAGAAAAGTGTATGTATGTGTGTGTGCGCGCACGTGCGTGTGAAAAGCCAGAGAATAAGAACATAGTGTGTTCCAGGAGCTCTAAGTAGCTCTGTTTGCAGTATAACGTAGTAAAGACCATGATATCAGAGCCAGCCCACCTGGGATTGAATTCTGACTCTGCCACTACGTGACTTTGGGCAAGAGACTTAATCTTTTTGCCTCAGTTTCCTCATCTGTAAAGTAGAAATAATAATAGAACCTGTTTTATAGGATTGTTGCAAGGAATAATAAGCTTAATACATACAAGTGCTTAGAACAGTGCCTGGCAACCAACATAATAATGAGGGTTTGCTATTATTTAGGTATTGTATCATATGAAAGATAAGGAGTGGCCAAAGAAAACTCCTGTGTGACATGGTAAGAAGTTTGGACTTTAAAACTGTTCACTGAATCCCTATCACCCTCAGGATAAACAGGAAAATTACACCTCATGTTTCTGCTTTAAACAGATCACTCTGCTGCAGTGTAGACATCTGCTTGGAGGGGTCCAGGCTGGAGGAAATTCTGCTCTGCCCATAGCCCTTGCTGGGAAGATAATGAGCTGCTTGCTCCATCCCCCGCTCCATTGAACAGCCACTGGAAAAGACGGTACCTAGGGGAGCAGGTGGGTTGGGAAAACAATGAGTTCGTATGTGGCCTTTGAGATGCTTGCAGAAGCAAGTGTAAATTTCTTCTCAGCAGTTGGATATTTAGTTCTGAAGACAAGATTTGGAAGTAGTCTGTATTAAGAGGATACTTGAAGGCCTAGAAGTAGAGTTAAGATCATCCAGGGAGGCTAAGTGGGTGGAAAAAAAGAGAGAATCCAATAACTCCGAGATAGGTCATCATTGAAAGATCATCATGAAGAGACATGAAGAAAAAGAGCCCCTTGTGACAACATGGATGGACCCTGAGGGCATTATGCTAAGTGAAATAAGTCAGACAGAAAGACAAATACCATATGATCTCACTTATATGTGGAATCTAAACAAACAAAAAACCAAGCTCATAGATACAGAGAACAGATTGGTGGTTGCCAGAGGTGGAGGGTGGAGGATGGGCAAAATGGGTGATGGTGGTCAAAAAGTATAAACTTCCAGTTAAAAAGGAAATAAGTCTTGTACAGCTTGGCAACTATAGTTAATAATACTGTATTATACATTTGACAGTTGCTAAGAGAGTAGATCTTAAAAGATCTCATCACAAGAAAAAAAAAGAAAAAGGAAAAGAAGAGCCCTTGAAGGATATGGAGAAGGAGTCACTGGAGAGGCAGGAGAAAATACAGAAGTGCACAACGTCGTGTGAGCCAAAGGGGGAAATCACTTCAGACACAGGAGTGGTCAACGATGTCAAATGCTGCTGAGAAAGAGCATAAGACAGGAACGGAAAACAGTCCATTTGCAACAGGGAGGACTTTGGCAAAAACAGTTTGGTGGAATGCTTGGCAGAAGCCGGGTTGGAATGGTCCGGGGGTGAAGGGGAGGTGAGGAATGGAGGAGAATGCACAGAATTCGGGAGGGTACATTCAAGAGGACGGTGAGTTTGGGAGGCTAGTGAATTCAAGAGATTTAGAGGGGAAAAGGAAGAGATGGAGTGTGGTGGGTAGAGGCACCTGTGGAGTCGAAGGGTGAGTTGTTGAAATGTTGGTGGTAAAGAGCCAGTAGAAAAAGAAGATGAAAAGGCAATAACTGGAGAGAAACAAATGTCTCTGAGGTGAGTCAGGTAGCAGGTGGTGGGTTGAACCTTGGATAGGAGGAGGGACCCTTCTTGTGTTGGGGCAGGAGAGAAAGAAACAGGGATGGGTATGAACGCAGGCAGACAGGGGGACTGAAGCTGAGGGAATTCCCTTCTGATGGTCACCATTGTCTTGGGAAGTAGGAGGCTAAGTCTTCAGTTCAGCTGAGAGGGGTTCAGGGATGGAGTAGGAGGCAAGGAGAAGGATGAAAATGTGAGAGTGAGAGGGTTCCCCGAAGACCCTGTAGGCATGGTTGATGTCCCAGTTTTTTCTGGAGATCATGTTTTTTCCCCAGTGGATTTCACACAGTAGAAAGTTTATTTCATGCTTATAGAACATTTCTGAAGGGGTGAGCAGGTGGAGTCCATACATATTAACAATGCCCAGTATGCACAACCATGTCTTTTCCTCCTGCAGCCCCCAGTAACTTGAATATAGGAGTAGAGAAAACAGGAGTGGGATTTTATTAGATAGGTGAAACGAAAAGACAACCGAGCAAGAGAATTGTGGGATTGGCTGACATGATGAACTATAGATGAAAATATAGAAGGCAGACCGCGGGAGGGATTTCCATGGGGCAGGGAGGGGACCTGTGACCAAATTACAAGGATGCTAGTGCCTGGTAATGGTGTCCCCTCGAGTAGTGCACAACCGGCACAGAGTTTGGTGGCAGCCCTGCCTGATAGGCATGGTGAGATCGGCTGTCCACAAGATCTCCAAAACAAGGGGCGAAAGAGGGCCTTAGATTTTCAGGAAGGGGCTCAGTATGACCTAGACTGATGATCTGCTAAGGGGACCCAATGTCGGGCAAGGTAGACTAATTCTCGTGTGTTGGACACAGCAGTGGTTCTGGGTGCTCTGGGCCCTGAGGTGAAATAGGGTGAACAGAGGACCTCCAGATATTGGTCCCAGTAACAGGGCCCCAACTTGTTAATTGCATTATATTTATAGTATAATATGATATGCATGTAATACAATGTAATAATGTATATAACGCATATAGCACATATAATGCATATAACGTGATATAATTAATATAATATAAATAAGTACATGATACTTATAGTCATTAGCTCCCTGACTTATGCCGTTTTGTCCACGTCCTTGACTTGGGACTCCACCCTCTCTGGGGGTTGGAGTTCTACCTTACTGATCAGAGCTCCTGGGCCTGAACTCCTGGCCTTCTGCCGCAGCCCCCGAGGAGAGACTGGTACCTGTTAAGACCTCTTGGTTTCTGGTGGCCATCTACCTCCATCTCTGCTTCCAGCTTGCTCCCAGATTCCTCGGATGATTGGGTTCTTATTTTCTGACCCTCACCTGCACCTACATGGAACGTTCCTGACACTGATCCCTTCCTTGTCTGGGCCTCTGCTCAATGCCTATATCTGGAACAGTCTCAGAGCTCCCGGTCCACAGGAGCGTGTCTGATAGGATCTGCATCCTAGATTCTCTGGCCCTTCTGGGTCTGGTCCATCTCACACCAACTGACCTTCAGTTATATTGCTCTACTCCTCTCTCAACTTTTTCAAAATATTGCTCCTGTGCCTAGAATACTTTTTTCCTCTTGTGTGATGTCCTTCTGCCACTATTATCATTTGGGTTTTTATTTTAAAGGAGTCTTTTTGAAACCATATTCCATAGAACACTGGTATGTGGAGGGATGTTAAAGTAATTCTGTAAAAAGAAAGAAGAGTGATCTCTGTGGACAATGAGAAGTACTTGGTAAAATAAAATTAAACAAGATTCTTGACCATAGGACTTCTCAGAAACTCTAGTGAGCTAACATGCATTGTAAATTCTCTAGGAGGGTCTGTAGAACTCACCAGTGGAACCCACTTTTATGGTTTACTTCTTAACATCTTTTGGAACTTTTGAGTAACACAGCTTGAAAAACACAGTTTTAGAGGAACCAAAAAGGCTCTATTTAATTATAAATCATGTATTCATTCAATTATTTTTCCTTCATCCAATCAAGACATATAGCGAGCCTGCAATCTCAGGCATGGTGCTGTATCCAGGAGACACCATGGTGATTAGTCTTGGAGGAACTCACTAACAGATATAAGCACGTTGTGTCTCTGGAACTCATCCTCACGAACTCCCCTTAGTGATAACTGATCTTAAACGTGTTCACTACCTACCAACCTCATTCAAAATTTGATATTTCTAACAATTTGAAGCAGCTGGTGTGGTGGAAAGAACACTGGGTTTAGAGTCAGAAGGTCTCCTTTAAGTAGCGCTTACCCTTTTGGGTTTAGTTTTCTCATCTGTAAAATGGGGATGATAATTACCCCATTTGGTGGAGTTGTGGTCAGGATTAAATGAGATAATATTATGAAAGTTATTTGCAAAGGGCTATAAAAATGTAATTTATTTTTCAGAAGAGATAATTTACTGAGTGGAAGAAAACCATGATGGCAGCATTAAATAGGTATGTGAAGCATTATGGTCAGAGGCTCTAGTTTATTTTTCACTTTTTAGACAATACTCCTTCTTAGGCAGGAAACAAGACTGTTGGTCCAAATTTAAACAACAAAACAATCTCACAGTTTTCAAATGTCACTTTTCAGGAAACTATAGGGCTCTATTGAGTTTTTACTCTCCCCCTAAATTAGCATTATAATTATATTTGCAGTCCAAACTTTGGGGGTGGTGGTGGTAAATTTCCCTCCAACCAGGCTATACATATAGTTATGTAAGAGGTATATTAAACAAATGAAAAATTTTCAGTGCTTATTTCAAGAAAGGCTATTTGTAAGAATCAGATCTCTCTCTTTTTTGTGTGTGTGTGAGGAAAATCAGCCCTAAGCTAACATCCGATGCCAATCCTCCTCTTTTTGCTGAGGAAGACTGGCCCTGGGCTAACATCTGTGCCTATCTTCCTGTACTTTATATGGGACACCGCCACGGCATGGCTTGACAAGCAGTGTGTCGGTGTGTGCCCGGGATCCGAATCTGTGAACCCAGGGCCGCCGAAGTGGAGCGCAAGCACTTAACGCTGCGCCACCGGGCTGGCCTCAGAACCAGATCATTTTTATGTGTATTGGGCACTAAAATGTTTACTAAAACCAACTTACTTGCCCTATGTAAATCCTAATTTGAAAGTCAAGTATGATAGGAAGAAAAAGAGGAAAATAGTCAGAAGAGTGTAACCCTCTGAACTAATAAATCTGTTTTTCATGGGAAGAGAATTCACGTGTTGCTCTGGGAAAGGAGCATTCTTACTGAATCTGCAGTTCTGTGTTTCTCAAACCCAGAGCATCTACTGGGGCAACTACCCTGTGTCAGTGCTCTATTTGAATCATTAGTCAACAAATTTCAATACAATGGAAACTGTAAAAACAGTACAAAAAGACCTAGAAAGGCTCTCAGCTGTTTGGCCTTCTGAGGCAAATGGCCTGTTATAAGGAAAAATATCTCGTTCCTATTTCTTAAAGTTACAAAGTAAACCATATGGGTTTTCATTTAAGTCCAGGGACTTTATTAATATGGAAACACATGAAAGAATCGCCCAAGGTAAGAGTCATATTGCCACTGATTCATTGCAATTAGCTAATTTGACTAACTCTTTTTCCACTGAAGGAAGACAAGCTCTCTCTGAGCTGGAGGGGGCCTGAGAAATCATCTTTTTACAGATGAAGAATCTTGGGTAATTTTTGCTAATTCAGAATGTGAGGATTGCATACTCATAATACCTCTCTCTGAGGCATCGTCCTTGTCATACATGTGGAAAGAGAATTGCTTCAGGTATGCTTTTGTCTGACTTATCAAGAGTCAACCATTTCTTGTGTATATAATTCTAATTACAGTGAAGAATAATGTCAATATTTAGTCCTCTTTCTCCATTTGCAAGTAAAAGAACTCTTAATCATTTATTTGAAAAAAAAATAGCTTTTCCCTGCTCTGCTTGAAAATGCTAGTATCCAATGCCTGTTTCTTTTCTGCAGTTGTTTTTTTTTTTAATTTTTTTTTTTTTTTTTGGTGAGGAAGATCAGCTCTGAGCTAACATCCGTGCCAATCCTCCTCTTTGTGCTGAGGAAGACTGGCCCTGGGCTAACATCCATGCCCATCTTCCTCTACTTTATATGGCACTCCGCCACAGCATGGCCTGACAAGTGGTGCATCGGTGCGCACTCAGGATCTGAACCCGGCCGCCAGCAGCAGAGCGCGCGCACTTAACCGCTACGCCACGGGCCCGCCCCTCTGCAGCTGTTTCTTGCAACATTTTTCTAAACATCTGAATTTAAAATGATATCTTTGGGAATGAAAATACTTCTTTTATTTACTTTCCAAATAATGAAACTGACTCAGAAAAATAGCATTGGCACTAGTTGGAAACCCCACCAGTTACAAAATCATACATAATTTGTACAACCTTGAGGTTTGGAGCTGCTTGTGGAAACTCATGCCATCATACCCTCCAACTCAATCCAATTCAAGTTTGGTAACGTCACTGCTGGCTGTGTAACCTCAGCGTAATCAGGCAAAGAAATAGAAGGAGGCGTTGGTAGCAGAAGCAGTGCTACCTGTAATTCCCATCATTTGAGATTCACTCTTTTGAAGTAAAATATCTTATTCCAGGAGTAGCAGGCTAAAATTCAGAAGCCTTTGGATGAAATATAACATTGGACCATTGTCTGCTGTTAGCACCTTGGGGATAAGGAATTCATTCATTCTGGGAAACATAGGAGACCTAAGAACTGGAGGCCACGCGGGGATTCTGGACATGAAAACCCTAATGACCACTCAGCCAGTAACCAGCTGTGTGCCTCTGAGCAAATCACCTCCCTCCCCAGCCTCTCTCTCCACGTTAGTAGAATGAAGGGATTGTTCAGCTCCCAATTTCTACAGCTCTCCTAGGGAAGGGAAGGCAGAGCGAGGTAGAGACAGGCGAGAGGAACTGTGAGTCTTGTCGTCCTGACATTTCTGTCGCCACAAAGCCAGAGAACTTGAAGGCCAAGTCCCGAAGCTGCTTCCACTTCCCGCTCAGCTCTGTGCGCCTAGCTTGAGAGCTGTGTCCTGTGAGAGGCAGCTCCTGATCAGGGAGCAAGGGCCTGGTGGTCAGACTTGCTCCACTTCGAGCCCCACCTCTCCTGACTGTGCTCAACGTTTAATGTTTTTAGCATAGCTGTGAACTTACTCCTTGATGACACTCTGCTCCTCACTTTGAGTGTGAAATCGCCCAAAATTACTCAATTTCTTCTGCTCTATTGAACTCTAAGACCCTGATATTCTCCTTCCTTTCTTTTCAGAGTGGGTCAAAGTCGCCCTTTAAAGAGGATGTATCGAGTGTACTAAGGCTGATTCTGATTCACTCAGCACCCCTTTCAGTGGTAGAGCCCCTTCAAGTGACCTCCTTCCTCCCCCGCTTAGAAAACCACCTAGCCTCTTATGAAATCCAGGTACTGTGTTCGCTCTGATTTTTGGAAATCGCTAGATAAATGTGAGTTAAACTTCTTTTCTCAGACGTCATTTCATGGTCAGAGAGAGGCCAAGTCAGTCACTCTTGTTTTCTTTCTTGTCCCTTCACTGGTGTGCTCTGTGGGGGAAAAGAAACACAAACAGAGTCTCACTGGAATGGAGTTGTTGCTCCTGTCACAGCAGCACTAGGATAAAACAGATTAGCAGAGCTTGGAGAACTTTACACCCAAGCTCCCCCACTCTTTTTATTTTTATTTTATTTATTTATTTATTTGTTTATTTATTTATTTATTTTTAAAGGAATCATACAATATGTGGTCTTTTCCATATCTGCTTTTATTTTATTTATTTATTTTTTTTGTGAGGAAGATCAGCCCTGAGCTAACATCTACTGCCAATCCTCCTCCTTTTTTTTTTTCCCCAAAGCCCCAGTAGATAGTTGTATGTCATAGTTGCACATCCTTCTAGTTGCTGTATGTGGGACACAGCCTCAGCATGGCCGGAGAAGCGGTGCGTCAGTGCGCGCCCGGGATCCAAACCCGGGCCGCCAGTAGCGGAGCGCACGCACTTAACGACTAAGCCACGAGGCCGGACCCTCCCCCACTCTTTTTAGTTTTAAAAAGTATTAAGTGAATGAGGTAGATAATACAAATAGATGAAGAGAATCTACAAAGACCCAGAAGTTTTCAATACATATAAACATACATACAGAGGTGTTCTTTCTTCTTTCCTTCCTTCCTTCCTTCCTTCCTTCCTTCCTTCCTTCCTTCCTTCCTCCCTCCCTCCCTTCCTCTCTCTTTCTCTCTTTCTCGCTTTCTTTCCCTCCTTCCCTCCCTTCCTTTCTTCCTTCCTTGATGGAAACCAGGAGATAGAGATCTCTCACCAGAGCCTGTACGTATGTACGTATGTATGTATGTATGTATGTATGTATGTATGTATTTATTTTGAGGAAGATTAGCCCTGAGCTAACATCTGTTGCCAATCCTCCTCTTTTTTGCCGAGGAAGATTGGCCCTGGGCTAACATCTTCCTCTACTTTATATGGGATGCCACCACAGCATGGCTTGATAAGTGGTGCTTAGGTCTGCGCCCAGGATCCGAACCTGTGAACCTCGGGCCACTGAAGTGGAACTCGTGAATCTAACTGCTACTCCACCAGGCCGGCCCCTGTATGTATTTATTTATTTATATTTTTTCCAGCTTTATTAACATGTAATTGACATACAACATTGTGTAAGTTTAAGGTGTACAAGGTAATGATTTGATATATGTACATATTGTGAAATGATTACCACAATAAGGTTAATTAACATATCCATCACCTCCCATAGTTACAAATTTTTTTGTGTGGTGATAACTTTTAAAATCTACTCTCTTAACTAACTTTCTTTCCCTTTCATCTTTTCCTTCTTTTTACATATATGAGCTCATACTGTTCATCCACTTCTGTTTTCTTTTCTATGGTTGTATAGTATTGCATTATTTGGGTATGCTGTAATTTATTGAACCAGTCCCCAGTTGATGAACATTTTAATTCTACTTTTTGATTTATTAGTTGGATAGGTCAGAGAGCATAGATAAAGAACCGACACTTTCTAGAAAGTGCTTTGTAAGATTAGCTCTGGGTAGAAAACATATTATCTTCAGAGCAGGGACCCTTTTTTGTGTTTCTATTCTTTTTTTGGTGAGGAAGATTGTCCCTGAGCTAACATCTGTGCCAGCCCTCCTCCATTTTGCATGTGGGATTCCCCCACAGCATGGCTTGATGAACAGTGTGTAGGTTCACGCCAGGGATCTGAACCTGTGAACCCAACTATTACACCACTGGGCCGGCCTGCTTTTTGTGTTTCTTAATAGGTAGTGGGCATGGTCTCTGTAGGCAGAGCTTTCCTATACCATGAAATCTACATGATACCTGATACAGGCACTGGTATTACCTGTGCTTGGTGTTTGTTAATTGCTGATCATCATTGCGGTCCGTGTTAGAGGAAAGAAGTGTTACTGAGAGATCAAACTGCAGGATGATGTGCCTGGGCCAAGAGCCAATGCTTGGCTGTTGAACTAGGTCCTTTTCATTAACCATTTCCCACAGTTTCAAGGATAGTTGTTACCACTACCATTAAAATAGCTGGTTTTGAGCTGGCCAGTATAAATACAGACTAGAAGATTGATAAATCTCAAAACACAAAAAGTCTAAAACACAAGGGATGAAAAACCCAAAACGACCTATTATTATTATTATTGGTATTGTGATGCCCCAACTGAAATGAAATGATAAAAATTACGTTGTCATTAATTTATACACTGAAAATAATTGAAAACAGTGCCTCCCAGGAGTGTTCCTCAGGGTGAACAAAACTACAATTTTATGCAAGAGACTTCTCTATTCATAAGTGCCTCTTCTGTAATTCCAGGAAGATGCGATTTGTGGTGCAGTGAGCAATACCAATTACCCTGTTTCTCTTGTGGGCTGCAGCTAATGCTCATCCTCACCTTCCTCCTCACTAAGACATGCAGCAGACATCAATCATCATTACTGCACAGCCTGTCTGCATCCTTAATTAGGAAATAACACACAGTAGAGTTTAGTGGCAGAATATGCAATATTATGCATTTTTAAGAACTGTTTGTGGTAAGCAGTAATCCCAAATAAATCGTACAATAGCTTGTGTACTGTGAGCCCAGGACACCACAAGTTCTTAGGGAGCCAAAACCGTTTGATAAAATTTCAAGAATCTAATTGAACATACCCTGTTTGCCTAAGCAATATGCAGTTATGTTTTTGGGGATATTTTCAGGGTTATCGCTCATACTTTTATGGTAGCTTTCCTGGTTAACTTACCTTGCCATGGCTGCTTCATGCTGTTTGCTTGGCTGTTTATTTGTCATTTGATGCAATTTGCTGTTGATGGTTCCAGCACAAAGAGAGATTATTCCCAGACAGGAAAACACCATGATTTATGTCTTATCATTGGCTTGTTGCTTTGCTGTTTCATCATATCATCATGATTCATCTTGGTTATTATTGGGCAAGAGAATGGTGGAAGTTATTCCAATTTAAGGAAAATAAAGGCATTTAAAGCTGCAGCAGGGAAGGGAAAGGGTGCTAACGTTTTCTGAGTACCTACTGTGTTCCAGGCGGTACTCCAGGAGCATTTTCTTGTTTTATCCTCACAACACACCTGTGAGGTCTTTATTATCATCTCTACTTTACAAATGAAAAAAACTGAACTCAGATTCTATAATTGCTTAATGTTACACAGCTCACAGGTGGTGGAGCCAGGATTGGAACCCAAGTTTGTCTAACTCCTATAATTCTGTTTCTTCAAACATTAATAATACCTTATATTTCTACAGAGCTGGATAGTTTACAAAGCACTTTCCTATATGTTGTCACCTTAATTTTCCCAACAGCTCTGAGAGGTACATGTTATTCTAAATTTTACAAACGAGGAAAATGAAGCTCAAGGAGGCTGTGACTTAGACACTTGTGAATGTAAGATCATCACTTTTTCCATGACACTGATGAAGCCTCGGGCAAACCAATACCTATTTGGAAGAATGCAGATTGTTTTGCAGCATGTTGTGTGTTTATCTGTAACTCTGTGGATCTGTAACCCATGCACTTGGAAAAATAATTAGTGAGAATCACAGCGTCAGACATAGATGTTGTTATACAATTAAAACCAAGGCACAAAGACCAAGCAGTGAATGGTGATATATTAGAAAACACACATTTGCGGTGGTGTATAAAAATAGTAGAAGTTAGATCTGAGGTCATGTACAGACTGGGGCATCTTCTTATTGTAGCATTGATGATGCAATTAGACGCTTTTCTGTCTTGTTTGATAAAGGACTCTCTTGCCCAAGAAGAGGATTCATTGAAAGTTTGGACTGGAGTGGGGAGGAAGTTGGGGGGAGCAAGAGGAGATAGTTGTCATAATGAATGGAATCTTTCTCTGCTTTTTTTTAGTTACACTTTCCAACTCCTCACTCCCTTTTCTTTGACGTCCCCTCCCCCTCTCAAAGATGTTTACCTAATAAAAGCATTGGCACCAAGATGTGAATGACTGCTATGCTTACCTCTTCAAAGAGAAATCTATTTACACAACTGGACCTCCAAGTAGAATGTCCCTGAGAAGTTCTCTGGAGTAGGGGCAGTTTCTGCTGCTCTTTGATTATTTCAGGCAGCCACATCCCTAAACTTGCCCATACTCCCCTCAAAACACTTTATTCGACATGCTTTCAGCAACAGATGTTTATTAGGCACAATTTGTGACAGCCACTATGCCAAGTACTGGGGGATATGTTAATGAGAAAACAGACATACTCTCTTACAGAATATAAGCTCCAGGAAGGCAGGGACTATCATTATATGGAGTTAGCATTGCTTTGTGCCAGCCACAACCCCCTTCTCACTTGGACAGATGACTGTGGACTATCTTGGGCTCAGTAAAAACAGAGAACTAATAGCGTGTAGGTGGGTTGTGGGTTTGTGGACGGAATCATTGAAACCATGAATAGAGTAACGGCAAGGGATCCTGTGTTGCAGAAATTTCTTCCTCCCTTCTTCCCTCGCTCCCTCTCTTCCTTTTGTTCTTTCCTTCTTCCTCTTATTATCACTCATATTATTCTTGAAAACTTTGATGGATTTACAGAAATCAGGCTCTGGGGAAGACCTTCATTTTGGGTCTAGCCACACAGTGTAGACCTTGCCCATTTACTAGCTGTGTGCCTCTGAGTTTCATTTGCTCCACCTGTCAAGTGAGGCCTGTTAATAGCTACCTTAAAATATGCACTATGTGTATGGAATAGGTACTCAGTAAATGAGCTATTGTAATTACTGCTGTTTAGATTTAGAACTCTTCATTAAATAATCCTTTACCTTTATAATATTGGGAGTGTTTTCTTAGGGCATTATTTGTGGAAAGATGGTATGTATAATAATATTCTACACATTTCCAATTGTATTAGTTGCAGGACTTTTATTTAGCATAGTCATAACAGATTGCTTTGATCATCCTTGGTAGTTTCTTTATATACCATTAGGTCAGCCAAGCAGTTGAAAAGTCAAAAGGTTTTTGTACACATATGTAATACTTGCAAAATATACATTTATATGCCACAGGAAATTGGGTCTACTTTTCCACCTTTGGCCCTTGATCTTTTTTTCCCCTTGTGACACAGTATAATGTGACCAAATGATGTGGCTCAGTTGTGCTCTCTCAAGTACCCTGTGGAGTCCATAGTGTCATCTTAAGGCCCTCAAGTTCAAGTGCATGTAAGATTCCAGTGCTTATGTACCAGGTTTGGCAAGTATTTGCAGAGATGCAAAATATCCATGCTGGAGGCCCTAATTCAACTTTTAGCATGATTTAGAAAAACAAAGAGAGCCTAGAGTACCTAAACCAAATTAAACTATATCATAAGACACAACAAAAATTTGTGGACTGTTGTCCAACAACTACTCTGCTGTGAGGTCTGTTTGAAGGTTTTGCTGAGCCCAGTTTGGCCCTCACATCCAATGTTTTGGTTTCCACATAAGTTAATTTCCATTAGAAGGACGTGTTCTTATTAATTGAATACTTTCTTTAAAAAGCAATATGCATAAATGCAAGAAAAAATCCCAAATAATTTTTCTATTTGCCTTTTAGTTCTTTTGGGCAACAGGCTAAGTGTGACTGGTGTAGTAAATATGTCTAAACACAAACATTGTAAGTTTTTTTCCTTCCCAGTAAGATTATACATTTAATATAATAATACTACTATTACAAAAAAGAAGTTAGATATGATATCAAAAACAAAAAATGTGGGAGGAGGGGAGTTAAAGAGTAGAGCTTTCAGATAGAGGTCAAACTAAAGAGACCATCAACTTAATATAGATTGCTATATACGTAGGTTACTTTTCATGAACCCCATGGCAATCACAAACCAGAAACCTATAGTAAATACACAAAAAAGTAAGAGAAAGGAACCCAAACATAGTACTAAAGAAAGCCATCACACCACAAGGGAAGAGAGCAAGAGAAGAAGAAAGGAACTGAGAAGAACTACTAAAACACCGAGAAAAAAAAGTTAACAAATGGCAGTAAATGTATACTTATCAGTAGCTACTATATTTTCATTTTTATTTTTTTCCATAGCTACTTTAAAAGTCAATGGACTAAATACTCCAATTAAAAGGCATAAGGTGGCTGATTGGATAAAAAAACAACACCCATATATATGCTGCACACAAGAGACACACTTCAGACCTAAAGACACGCACAAACTGAAAGTGAAGGGATGGATAAAGATACTCCACGCAAATGGCAATGAAAAGAAAGCTGGGGTAGCAATACTCATATCAGACAAAATAGACTTTAAGACAAAAACTGTAACGAGACAAAAAAGGGCATTACATAATGATCAAGGGAACAATCCAACAAGAGGATATAACACTCGTAAATATCTATGCACCCAAGATAGGAGCACCTAAATATATAAAGCAGTTATTAAGAGACATAAAAGCAGAAATAAGCTGTAACACAATAATAGTAGAGGACTTTAACACTCCACTTACACCAACGGGTAGATCATCCAAACAGAAGATCAATAAGGAAACATTGGCCTTAAATGGCACACAAAACAGATGGACCTAGCAGATGTATACAGAACATTCCTTCCAAAAACCAAAGAATACACATTCTTTTCAAATGCATGTGGAACATTCTCCAGGATCGATCACATATTAGGCCACAAAACAAGTCTCCATAAATTTAAGAAGATTGAAATAATACCAAGCATCTTTTCTGACCACAATGGTATGAAACTAGAAATCAACTATAGGAAGAAAATCAGAAAAGCCACAAATATGTGGAGATTAAACAAATGCTACTGAACAACGATTGGGTCAATGAAGAAATCAAAGGAGAAATCAAATAATACCTGGAGACAAATGAAAATGAAAATATGACATGCCAGAATTTATGGGATACAGCAAAAGGGGTTCTAACAGGGAAGTTTATAGCAATGCAGGCCTATCTCAACAAACAAGAAAAATCTCAAATAAACAATCCTACAGTACACCTAAAGGAAGTGGGAAAGGAAGAACAAAGAAAGCCCCAAATGAATAGAAGGAGGGAAATAACAAAAATAAGAGCAGAAATAAATGAAATAGAGACTAAAAAACAATAGAAAAAATTAATAAAACCAAGAGCTGGTTCTTTGAGAAGATAAACAAAATTGACAAACCCTTTAGCTAGACTCACCAAGAAAAAACGAGAGAAGGCTCAAATAAGTAAAATCAGAAATGAAAGAGGAGAAATTACAACAGACACCTCAGAAATACAAAAGATTATAAGAGAATATTATGAAAAGCTGTATGCCAAAAAATTGGATAATCTAGAAGAAAAGGATAAATTCGTAGAATCATAAAGCCTTCCAAAACTGAATCAAGAAGAAATAGAGAATTTGAATAGACTGATCACCAGTAAGGAGGTTGAAACAGCAATCAAAAACCTCCCCCAAAATAAAAGTCCAGGACCAGACGGCTTCCCTGGTGAATTCTACCAAACATTCAAAGAAGACTTAATACCTATCCTTCTCAAACTCTTCCAAGAAATTGAAGAGGAGGGGAAGCTCTGTAACTCATTCTACGAAGCAAACATTTGCCTGATACCAAAACCAGGTAAGGACAACACAAAAAAAGAAAATTACAGGCCAATATCACTAATGAACATTGATGCAAAAATCCTCAACAAAATACTAGCAAATCACATACAACAATACATTAAAAAGATTATACACCATGATCAGGTGGGATTTATTCCAGGGATGCAGGGATGGTTCAACATCCACAAATCAATCAACGTGATACACCACATTAGTAAAATGAAGAATAAAAATCACATGATCATCTCAATAGATGAAGAGAAAGCATTTGACAAGATACAGCATCCGTTTATGATAAAAACTCTGAATAAAATGGGTATAGAAGGAAAGTAACTCAACATAATAAACGCATATATGACAAACCCACAGCTAATATCATCATCAATGGTGAAAAACTAAAAGCTATCCCTCTAAGAACAGGAAACAGACAAGGATGCCCACTCTCACCATTCTATTTAACATAGTATTGGAAGTCCTAGCCAGAGCCATCAGGCAAGAAAAGAAGTAAAAGGGATCCAAATTGGAAAGGAAGAAGTGAAACTGTCACTATTTGCAGATGACATGATTTTATATATACAAAACCCTAAAGAATCCACCAAAAAACTTTTAGAAGTAATAAATGAATACAGTAAAGTTGCAGGATACAAAATCAGCATACAAAAATCAGTTGCAGGGGGCTGGCCCGGTGGCATAGTGGTTAAGTGCGTGTGCTCTGCTGCAGTGGCTTGGGGTTCACTGGTTCGGATCCCAGGCATGCACCCACGCACCACTTGTCAAGCCATGCTGTGGTGGCATCCCATATAAAGTGGAGGAAGATGGGCACAGATGCTAGCCCAGGGTCAATCTTCCTTGGCAAAAAGAGGAGGACTGGCATCAGGTGTTAGCTCAGGGCTGATCTTCCTCACAAAAATAAATAAATAAGTAAAAAAAAAAATAAATAAAACAACAAAAATCAGTTGAGTTTCTATACACTAACAACGAAGCAGCAGAAAGAGAAATTAAGAACACAATACCATTTACAATTGCAACAAAAGAATAAAATACCTAGGAATGAACTTAACCAAAGAGGTGAAAGATCTGTACACTGAAAACTATAAAACATTGATGAAATAAATTGAAAAAGACACAAAGAAATGGAAAGATATTCCGTGCTCTTGGATTGGAAGAATTAACATAGTTGAGATGTCCATGCTTCCTAAAGCAATCTGTAGATTCAATGCAATCCCTATCAAAGTTCCAACAACAGTTTTCACAGAAATAGAACAAAGAATCCTAAAATTTATATGGAACAACAAAAGACCCCGAATAGCCAAAGGAATCCTAGAAAAAAGAACAAAGCTGGGGGTATCACACTTCTTGATTTCAAAATATACTACAAAGCTATAGTAACCAAAACAGCATGGTACTGGCACAAAAACAGACACACAGATCAATGGAATAGAATCAAGAGCCCAGAAATAAACCCACACATCTATGGATAGCTAATTTTTGACAAAGGAGCCAAGAACATAGAATGGAGAAAGGAAAATCTCTTCAACAAATGGTGTTGGGAAAACTGGACAGCCACATGCAAAAAAATGAAAGTAGATCATTATCTTACACCATACACAAAAATTAACTCAAAATGGATTAAAGACTGGAATGTAAAACCTGAAACCATGAAACTTTTAGAAGAAAACGTAGGAAGTACACTCTTTGATATCGGTCTTAGCAAAGTATTTTCAAGCACCACGTCTGACCGGGCAAGAGAAACAATAGAAAAAATAAACAAATGGGACTACATCAAACTAAAAAGCTTCTGCACAGCAAAGGAAACCATCAACAGAACAAAAAGACAACCTAACAATTGGGAGAAGATATTTGCAAACCATATATCTGATAAGGGGTTAATATCTAAAATATATAAAGAACTCATATAGCTCAACAACAAAAAAACTAAACATCCAATTAAAAAATGGGCAAAAGACCTGAACAGACATTTCTCCAAAGAAGATATACAGATGGCCAACAGGCACATGAAAAGATGTTCAACATCATTAACTATCAGGGAAATGCAAATCAAAACTACAATGAGATATCACTTCACGCCCGTCAGAATGACTATAATTAACAAGACAGGAAACAACAAGTGTTGGAGAAGATGTGGAGAGAAGGAAACTCTCATACACTGCTGGTGGGAGTGCAAACTGGTGCAGCCACTATGAAAAACAGTATGGAGATTCCTCAAAAAATTAAGGATAGAACTACCATATGATCCAGCCATCCCACTGCTGGGTATTTATCCAAAGAACATGAAAACACCAGTGCATAAAGATACATGCACCCCTGTGTTCATTGCAGCGTTATTCACAATAGCCAAGACTTGGAAACAACCTAAGTGCCCATCAAGGGACGAATGGATGAAGAAGATGTGATATATACACACAATGGGACACTACTCATCCCTAAGAAACAATGAAATCCAGCCATTTGTGACAACGTGGGTGGACATTGAGGGTATTATGCTAAGTGAAATAAGTCAGAGGGATAAGGTCAAATACCGTATGATCTCACTCATAAGTAGAAGATAAAAACAATAATAAACAAACACACAGAGACAGAGCTTGGATTGGTGGCTACCGGAGGGGAAATGGGGAGAGACGGGGGCGAAAGGGATCATTAGGCACATGTGTGTGGTGATGGACTGTAATTAGTATTTTGGTGGTGAACATGATGTAATCTATGCAGAAATAGAAGTATAATGATGTACACCTGAAATTCATACCAAGTTATAAACCAATGTTACCAAAAAAATAAATAAATAAATAATGCTGCAGTTGTTCAAAATATGTTTAGAATAGCCTTCAAGGTCTCTAGCATTTTCTTTGAAATGTCCTCAGTTGTGGAAAATCTTCATTTTTCGAAGATAGATGAGACTTTCAAAAGTCTCCAGTGGTCATTTGGAGCCAGGTCTGGGTAATTACGCTGGATAATTCCGCTTGAGGTTAAAACAAAACAAAGTGTAATAAATATGATAAAATCTGATAAAAGATTATCATAAATATGGCATATAAGTTGACTTTAAAGACAAATCAGAAGAGGAGTTCTAAAATAACTTTAGGCAATGCCAACACCACTGGAATTACATTGCCTTTCAAGGTGACTGCCTTAAAAATCTAACTTCTGATTCTTTTGTGAAAATTTAGTTTTACAACTTATTGGTGACACTTTATGCCCATGTGTTCTGACTCAGAAGGAAATTCCAAGAACTCTGGGACTGTGCTTTCAACAATTAAGGTACATTTTTACTCAAGCGCTTGGTATGATGCCAAGCATTCTGTGGTAACTAAACAAATAGTAGACGATGATGATGGCTGGCTTTGATATCAATGGAGTTGATAATGTAAGAAGACTTGGCAAGACATTAGTGACCGTGTGCTGGCTGCTTCAGGATTGCCAGCATTGCCTTAGAATAGAAAGAATAAAATTGCTATTTACTGGTAGGTTTTGCTTTTTGTCATAGCCGTTTATGTGCCTCATGTTTGCTTCTAACATAGCTCATGGAAATTGTGCAGTGAAACCACTGTGTGCTGAAGAACGACCACTGACAACAGAGAAGCTTGGCACAGAGCAAACATGGAGTGGCTCATTTTGAGGAAAGAAAGTCATGAGAGGCCATGCTAATCATATCAATGACTGTTGACCCCAGTGGAGGACTCATGGATTGTTGACCTGCAAAGTATGTCAGGCCACCGACCGTTTTCCATTCTCATTTATACCTTGGGAAGCATTTGTACTTGTATTCCAAGGTATATTAATGGACCTCTATATGCAAAAATTGTAGCATATGCTCTAAATATACAAAAAAAGAATTCTCTGTGGATTTTTCCCTGAGGAGGTTTACATGTTAGCAAGGGAAATCAAGATAGACAGAAATCATAAAAAAATGCAAAGTAGAAAGTGATGAAAATTATTTGAGAAGTACAGATAAAGTGACAAATTTGGTCCGAAGAAGGAGAGTCAAGGAATGTTCCATGGAGGAAGTAACATTTGAACCAAGATTTGAGATCAGATTTGAACTGAGATGTGAGATCAGAGACTAGCACATCAGATATGTATAAGCAAAAATCCATGGGATGGTGTGGGGGAAGAGTGAGTTGTTCAGTTGGCTGGAATGTGGGAGTGTGAAGGAGGAGGCGGTGTTGGAAATAGGGAGGAGAATTAGATGAGACTTAGATTGTAGGAAGCGGGAAGGAGTAAACAGATGAGTGATACCATCCAAACTTTGCTTCATTAAGAACCACCGGCGGCACTGTTTCAGGGAGAGATCTATTTCAGCTAACGTTCCACAGTCGGCTAGTGTCCAAACATTAGCTTGAGCTGCTGTCAACCACTATTAGATGTGAACCAAACTTGAGTTGTAAATGCATCTTTAATTCTGTGGTTGTAGCATTCCTGATTGACTTAGTAAATTTAACTTTTCACACATGAATGGTGTTAGTGTATACATGTTAGCTTTATACTGTCCACTAGCCAGACCAAAAAAAAAAAATTAACTGTTGAGCTGGATGAAGCTCTTGAAAATGCAGGTTCGGGCATGAATTGTCTATTTTTTTTTTCTATAAAATGATGAATCTGGAAAAATCCTTAAGGCAGAGCTAGGAAGGACTCTATCCATTTACCTGTTTTTAGCCCTTTAAGTAAGAAGGGACTAGTGGAATTATTTGTTCAAATTTTCTTAAACCTCTGTGTCAGAGTGCAGGTTGGTGCAAGCTTCTTTTCAGTTCCTTCTTTTCAGTTCCCCAGGCTATAGTAAACCCAACATCTGCTCTCTTCCTATTGGTGGATTTAAAGACATGCATCTAGCGTTGGAATGCAGGCCAGGATATCAGACAGCTTGACCATGTTACCTTCCATTATACTGCTTATTCTGTTACCAAACCAAACAAAAACTAACCCCTAAACCTAAAACTTGTGATCTGTGCTCAGTTAACACCAAACCTGGAGTTGGTGAAGCCATCAGCAAAAGTAGGGCCAGAGGCATCCTTCCAATGTTGAGTCACCTCAGAGGTGTGTGCTGTCACTGAGTTAAAGTTCAGTGTTTTGAGTGTAGCTTTTGACAATACAGAGCTCTCATAACCAAGTGTGGGAGTGGTAACAGAACAAGCAAATTGTAGGGACCTGGAGAAGGGATTCCGCTACTGAGGAAGTGAACCAAGGGAGTAGCTTTCACATGAGATGGGAATTTGTTTCCCCACACATTTCAATGTCCCTTCCAAATATAGACTTTTTTTTCATGTGGAGCCAATGGCTGAAAATGTGGGCTACAGACAATAAATTCGTACAGCAAGAACTCCGCACGTTGTGATATTACTTAGAATGTTTCTTTGATAGCTTTCCTCAGAGTACTGAGATGAAGTATAATTTTAGTTTAGTGTTGTTGACTGTAGATGATAAAGGACATTAGAAGATGTGAATAAAATGTATCAATGAATGTTCAATTTTACTTTTTCAACTAAATATGCCTACTATGCATCAGACTCTGTGCTAGACTGCAGAGTGTACGTAGTTGAGGAAAGTATAGTCTTTTTCTCAAGGTGCAAATTACAAGGGAGGATATGTTAAATGCCGTGAGTGAGCTTACAAGCAATATGTCTTGGTGGCTTGGAACAGAAGAATGTCCAGGAAAAGTTGAATGCAGGCGATAAGTGTGAATCTCCAAGCATCTGGGTGTCTAGGAAGATGGTGGCCCCATTCATGGAATATGGAAGTCAAGAAGAAGAGTAGGTTTGCCTGTCAATATGTTAGGTTTGAGAAAGCAATGAAACATGGATATCCTGGAGGTAGTTGGAAGCCTGTCCAGAGTGAATTTGAGGGTAGGGATTGGATGGACACACAGGAATAATAGCAGAAGTTGTGGAGGGGATAAGATCACCAAGAAAAACCACAGGGAGAGAAAGAAAGAGCACTGGGAACTTTTAGGGGAAATTTGATTTTAAAGGACAGGAGAAAGAAGAGGAAGTGTGTTGAGATACTGAATGAATGGTCTGAGCATCAAGAGAACCTGGAGAATGCAGTGTGATGGAATTTAAGAGAGGAATTCAGGAAGAAGTTGAGCAACACTGAGGATTGCAATTGAGAGCTCAGGGAGGACACAGACGGGAGAAGAAATGGCATTTAGTGATTAGAAGGTGATTGACGTCTTTTAAGAAAGAGGCTTCAGTGGAATGGCAGGGGTAGAAGCCATTCTATTGAAGATTAATTATTACAAGTATGCTGAAGTATACAAAACAAATTACACAGAGATCATGAATTTTCGTGTTAGGACTACTCTGCCCTTTAATGTCAGGGAAATAATGCAATAGCTAGAGGAAATTATTTCTCAATGGATTAAGCATTAAAAAATAGCAGCATTTGGTGAAGTTATCTGAGTCTTTCTCATGCATGCTGATGTAAACCCTTTGTTGAGATAATGGAGTGGCTTGTCTTCTGTATTATTCACAGTTGTTAATACTACCAGTGGAAACTACCTAGAGCTAGGTACTGAAGAGGGGGATGTTGGAGTAGGCAATGGAAAATAGCAGAGAAGATTCCACTGGAAAGGGCTTAGCATGGGAAGCCACTTTAGTCATTGATTTTTCTCTGTCTTGGAGTGCTGATTTCTCCTCTTGATTTCTGTGCTTCTCTTTGGACCCCAAGTTTTTTTCTGTAATGGGTTTTGAGTGGTTACAGACTAAGCAATGGGATGATAGTTACGCAATTATATGGCAAACCTTCCTTTTGCCTTCTTCAGTAGGATTAACCAGCTATGATTATGGAAACAACAATAAGATTGCAACAACTATATCTTTCATTTCTTCGTTGCTTCCTACCTCTCAAACCCTATTTGCATACATGCTCCCATTTGACCTCACATCAGTTCTGTGGGGAATAACAGAAATCTTTTGGATGGGACTAAAGGGACAGAAGGAATATGTGATTTGTTTATTGACTCTTTCCAGCACCATTGTAAACTCCATTGCCTTTTTTGAAGGCTATTTTTCTTCTCTGGTTAAATTGAAGATATGTAGATGGACAATATTTCTATATAATAATAATAATTTTTATTGTTATTATTTTTGTGAGGAAGATTGGCCATGAGCTAACATCTGTTGCCAATCTTCCTCTTTTTGCTTGAGGAAGAGTGGCCCAGAACTAACATCTGTGCCCATCTTCCTCTATTTTGTTTGTGAGTCACTGCCACAGCGTGGCTTGATTAGCGGTGCATAGGTCTGTGCCAGGGATCCGAACCTGCAAACCCTGGGCCGCCCAAGCAGAGCGCGCAAAGTTAACCACTACACCACCAGGCTGGTCCCTATACAATTATTTTTTAAAAGCTTATGTGCTCATAGAGAATCGGTAATTAGATATAATCCCTGACATGTGTGAGAGTAAAACATCTAACCTTGATACTCTATGTAAAAGAATAAACAATGGAAACATCAGTGAAATAAAAGAAGTAATTATTTTTATTTATTGAAATTAGTACTGAAAGTGGAATGTCCCAACACTGTAAGGGGTTAGTTAGAGTGAGGCCATTTGACTTTATCTTATTCCTGAAGAGTCTTTTCTCCTTTCGGTTTGACAATTCTTCTACAAAAGCTGTTACAGTTAATGGATAATAGTTGGAGATATTTGGAGTTAAAGAAGGGTATTTAGGGCTTGGGGCTAAAAGGGGGAAGTTACAGAGAAAAGTCATTCGTTTATGCGTTCTTTTGTTCGTTTAACATGTGTTGATATATCATGATGTGCCAAGTGTCATGCTCTGTCAGGGATACCGAGTTGCTTCGGTGAAGGACATAACATGCCTTTGAGAGGAAAAGTTTCCCCCGAAAGACTTGAAACCACCCTGGAGAAGAGTTTGCGGGCAGTTGGTGGCTGAAAGAGTGGAGAAGGAAAGGGAAGGCTGACAGTGCAATTCCTAAACAATGTGAGGAGCAGGCTGCCACTGCCAACTTTCTTTCCATCAGGAATCTTGCTGAACCTTAGGAAGAAAGGCTGGCTGCAAAGGAGGATTGGAGAACTCCGAGGTAGAGCTTTGAGTAGAGGCCCTGCTGGGCTTTGGGAAACGGTTGAGGAACTGTGCTCTGGTTATTCTGCACCAATAAGACTTCACAATAGATTTGGAGCGAGAAAGTCAAGAGCAGCTTCCAACTGGAAACCATGAGGAAATTTAAGAATGAATCAAGATATCTTTTCTATCATATTCCTTTAGTAAACATCAATGTATTTTCAAAAATTCAAAATATATCAGGACTGGAGGGTCATGTTTCAACGAACGTGTTGATTTAATTCTTACTCAAGAGAGAAAATTGCCACTTGGATCATCACCCCCGGGTTCTGTGGAATCGGATTTTTTTCCTCTCTCTGAAAGCTCTTATATAAGAACTGTCCAGAGTTAAATGAGGGGTGACAAGTTTATAGTCCAGAAGGAACATTGTGTCTCTGGGCTATCAAAACATTTCTCGCCCATCCAGCCGTTTAGCAAGGATTCCCTGGAAAATCTCTGGCTTCTAATGAGCAGTAGAAATATGTGAATGGGAAGACTAGATTTGGAAAGCTGTCTGTATGAGGAGAAAGTACACCCATGATAGAACACAGATGTGTGTCCTGTGAATTGGCAGAAGTGTGATTGTGTTGACTGTGTTGACAGTTGACAGCCAGAGTCTAGGACATAATGTCTTTGAGCAACTGCCCTGAAGTTGGGTGTATTGTTTTCTGGGTAGAGTGAGGAGTATGGGTGATTGCCCATTCTATACTGATAAGAAAGACACAGCCTCTACAGAGTTCACGACTTTGGCTGGCTCCAGTTTTGGCTGATGAAGCAAGCCAGAATGGCAAGTTCTACCGGTGGTTATCTGAGCCAGTCTGCACAGGTCTCTGATTGCTGTAAATCAGCATGTGTGAGGTTCCACAGGCCGTAAGGAACCAGAAATACTGGTTTCTACCAACTCTTGGACTCCTAAGGACTCATGTGACTAACCGACTGTCACAGCAGCCTCGAATCCTTTCTGGGAGAAGGCAGCATTTATAAATAAATAGAAAACAAACACAACTGACTCAAAGTGAAATTTGTGGCTTTGGTTTGATGTGGTAGATGTATTCAACCTAGTCCAAGAGAGAAAGCTGGAGTCTATACATGGGTGCAATCACTGTTCAACATCGCTAAGAGAATCGTACGCAATGTGGAAAACTTGTAATAGTCATGTGATTAATAGAATGATTATTATAGTGTCTGCAAATGAGAATATGAAATGATAGTGAATGGAGATGAGTATTAGGCATTTTAATAAAACAAAATAAGAACATGCTAATAATAGTCATTAGAATATTAAATACTCTTTGCATATGCTTCCAAATTCTGTTTTTAATTGTAAATAATCTAACATTAATTATAAAATTATTTCTTCATTCTTTTCCCCTCTGCTCAAAACTAAGAATTCTCTTTTTTAAAAAATAGCCAAGGATCTTTACAACTAATCTCTCTTACTTTAAAATAGAAGCAGCAACAGCTGAGTAAAATACATTTTTTACATTTTAAGCAATCCTCATTTAAAAGATATATACAAAGTTGTACATCTCTGTGTTTTTACCACTTTTTGGAATTATAAACATCTTGAGAGCTCTGGAGCTCGGAGTTGGTGCTGTTTATTTCCCAGACTGACACAGCCGAGGTTGTAGTTCCAAGCATGGCACCATGATTCCCGGGATTAGAAATACAAAAGCTGATCTGTGGGGAGAAGGAGTTTTCTGGAGGCACGTGCAGCTGCTGCTAGTGCTGCCAGCACATTAGCCAATGTGACAGCAGAGCTGACGTCCACTCTCAGCCTTTCACTTCAGGGCAGAGGAGCAGATGCTGCCAAAGGGCCTTCTCGTTCTTAGCTGCGCACACAGAAGGGTAAAGCCAGAGGTTCCCACGGTCGTTTCCATCCCAGCAGCCTCTGTCCTGAATCATCAGCTGTCAGGATCTTGGGTAATCATGAATTAACCCCTGAAAGGTACCTGGATACCTACTTTATTCTAAGCACAAGTAAATAAGCCCCTCTTAACGATTGCTGCTCCACCCCTCCCCTTTCAATTGTGTAGAAACATGGAGTTGCAAGTGGGTGATTTTTCTCTTTGCACACTGGAGAGGGAGTCTTTTCCATTTCTAGAACAGATTCCATATAAATAAGAATTAAATATTGTTTTGCTATTCCCAGTACGTTTAATACTATCTATTATTTTAATTGGCCTAGTCACTTCAGAATTTAAAAGAGTAAATGCTCAGTTAAGCTTGCATAAGGGATGCCTGACTCTAGGGAAACTAGAAAAAAGAAAAGTTCAAACCCGTGTAGATTTATTCAAATCACTTGTATACTAGCCTATGCCATATTCCTCACACTTTACGTTATCCGGAGTTTCATAAAGCTGTCAACTAACTTGCATATTGTCTAGATATCTCGTTTTGGCTCATCAAATTTCAGACTTGGGTCTGTGAATTTACGCAAGTACTTTCTTTAAAAATTTAGCATACGTTACTGGTTGTCTTAAAGTATTTCAATAACAATGTAATAGTCCTTATTTATAACTAGAAAGCTAGAATAATCCAGCAATGGAAACCAATGACCGGGAAGTAACTTAACCAAGGTTCTTTTCCTGGTCTTGCCAGTACCAGGCGAGAGGAATACAGACAGAGTACGAGTTTCCTCTGAGTCGTGTCACAGAAAAGCAGGGAGCGTTTGCAATCTGGTCCAGGAGGTGCTATTTAAATGGAGCTATTAGACATAGTCACTGTTGAAGTAATTATGATAAAAATATGCTTTTAGAGAACAGTTAAATCTTTATAGCCTCCGATAGGATATTCATGCATTTCCCAACTTGTGCATTCCCCATCTGAAGAGGGCTGAATCTCAGGCTGGGAGGGCCTCCTCCCTGAATTTCAGAAGTGCTAAAATAACAAGCAATGTCTGGCTGGGTGAATTTCCGCATTCGCCCTGCTTAAAAGAAGAAGCTTGTTCTACTGTAAACAGTTATGGGAACTGTTTGCTTTGGATGGGCATGGTCTGCATGGGCTGAGGAGGCCCTTCTCACTCTGGTTTCTTGCCAAGGTAGAAATTTGATGCCAAAGGCTTCCTAGTCCTGTAGAGGCATCTTCTAATTAGAATAAGTTTGGCCTGAAGAAAGTGTGTTGGGGAGACCAGGGATAGTAGTAGTGGCTTGAAAACACAGTCACAAGAAATAATAGCTTGTGCTAACTGCTAGTATGGAGCAGAATTCATTGTCATATCTTGACTTTTTCTTGGATCTGCTTTTGCCCCATCGTTGATTGAAGGCTCTCTCCTGAGACCATATTGTACATCTGTGGAAGCCTTTGGGATCCTTACACTCCCTAACCTCTATTAAACCTAGAGGATAAGCATTCTGGATGGTTTAGCACAGTTATGAGCTCCAAATGGGTATACAAAGGTGAGTTGGGTGTGGCGGCTAGAAGCCAGTTTTCATTCTAGTCATTCCATTCCTTGCTGTACTCAGAGTGGATGATCCCTATAGAGTTTGATTCTAAGCACAGGCTCTACAGACAAACTGCCTTGAGTTTGAACCCTGCCTCTACCAATTATTTGGCACGTGACCTTGGACAAATTGCCTAAGTTCACCGTGCCTCTTTCTTTGCCTCTGTAGTATGGGGATTGTCGTGAGGTCTCAATAAATTAATATATGTGAAGCATTTAGGGTAAAATCCAGCACAAATTAAGTGCTCAATAAACAATAGCTGCTTTTACTTTCTCCTTCTCTTGAAATTACAAGTGATGCCAACTGCCTACTGACTCATTGTCTACTTGATGGTTCTGGTTGGAGAGGGAGTTATAGGAGAGTGAGGAGTGTGTGGACGTGCCATCTGTCCATCTGAACTCCTGTGTGTACCCATATCTGTGCACAAAAGCAAAATTGGGCCCACTGAATGCTCAGACATTTATGAACACTTCTCTCAGAAGTGACCTTTCTGGCTTTTATGCTATTAGGCAGATCAGTTCTGTTTCTAATGTCGTTCTGTCCTTTTGAGGGTTGAATTCAAGCTGTTCTTATTATAGCTTACTCTTACCCAGAGGTTGCTATGGGCCAATCTTGTAAGGCTGCTGACAATGATCTGTGTGAACAGTTATTTCTGCACACAAATCGTGGTTGACCAAATCCACATATTCTCTCAGGTGTGGGGCAGAACCTCTAAAATATCACACAGAATAGTGGGAGGTGGGGCATTTACAAGTAGCAAATTATTGTATAACCATTTCCTGTGTCCCAGCCTCCTCTGACCTCAGCTTCTTTTTTAAGCAACTGATCCACAGCTCCCGTTATGAGCCATATCCTAGTACCTCCTCCATGCGGTTCCACTAGCCACTCCCTGTCTTGCATCCTGGCTACCTTCTGTCGCACGGTCTTGCAGATCACCTTAACCAAATCCAGTGTCCCCTTATTACTCCCTCTGTCAAGGACCCTGCAGTCCCTGGTGTTTGTATGTTTAATATGCCAGGCACATATTCATTTGTTCATTCATTCATTTATTTATTCATCCATCCACCCATCAGGGGTTTATTAAGGTCCATTATGTACTAGGCATTGTGCCAGGCACTAGAGATGTGAAGATGATCCGAGTTCTCTATAGCAGGGACCATAGCTTAGATTTTAGAGGGGAAGAGAAACACAGATGGATCATGACAAAGGTAGCAAAATGGTGTGAATGGTTAGAGATGTGGCCTTTGAGCCTAAGTGCTTGGGTTCAAATTCTTGCTCTGCCACTTCCTGTCTGTATGACCTTGGATAAGTTACTCAACGTCTCTATGTCCTGTTTCCTTATTTGTAGCATGGGGAGTGTCACTGTACGTACCGCATAGGGTTGTTGTAGGAGTTAATACTTATGAAATACGTAGGAGCATACCTGAAATAGAGTGAGTGCTATATAAGTGTTTGTTAGATAAGTGCAACAACAGAGATATACACAGGTATTACAGGAGCAGCTAGTCCCATTAGCAAGATTGAAATTTTGTTTCCACTCAGCCCTTTCCCAGGTTTGAGGACCTCTTCCAACTCGGGAGAATAGAAGACAAGCCAGGCCAGAGTTTGGCTGTTGAGCATCAGGACGACTCTTAGTGCAGAACTTGTACTTTATTTCCAGAAATGAGACTTTTGCCCTCTTCCTTGGACTAAACTTCTACCTCGTATCTTTTTTGTAGTGACTGAGTCTTTTGTCCTATTTTCCTGCATCCTTAGTCCCTGCCTTACTTTCTGGTCAAGCCCTCGGTTCTTCTGGAGCAGAGATTCTACCTTGATCTTGCCTCTCTGCCCTTGAACTCCATTCTCCAACCAAGGCTCCACCTACCAGCTGCCAGACCTTCCTGCTGTCTGGGTTTCTGCACATTACTCGCTCCAGGATTCCCTTTGCTATGCTTCTTCCCCTTGTGCAGCCACCTACTTGACTACTATCTTATTCTCTGGACACCATGCCCTGCCCACGTGGCTGGCCTCTCCTCAATGCCTGTTTCCCAAGCCTCTGCCTGGCCTTCAGAGGTGGGTGTTTAGTCTCTGGCCTTATCATCTCGTTTATGCTGTTCTGCTGCCACCTAAACTTCCTTGGTGATGGAAAGAAGGTGGGAAAGAAGGGTTGAGTCAGACATTCACTGTGCTGCTCATGAAGTGACCCAACATGTGTTGCTGGTTCAAAGGGATTTTGGGGTGTGTGTCTTGGGAGGGAGCTGTAATAAATAACTGCATAGATGCAGGTGTGCTTGGGAGGGGGTGCTCCATGCAAAGTTTGCCTTGGGGACTTTCTCTTCTTGATGCCCACGCTAAGGAGGCTTCTTTACTATTTGTCTCCCTGAATAACCAGTCTCGCTCTATTCCAGTCCCGCGTGTCATCCCACCGCTCCTCCCTTAAGGACCCGCAATACTCAGTTCGGGTTCTTGACTTCGGTTCTTCCTACGTATTTTTCATTCTCAGTGTTTGCATGCAGGTTCAACATTCCAGGAAGCATGGTGTCCCCTCTGTTCCCTCCCCCATTCCCATTTTTGCTTCCTCAGAGTTTTCCAAAACTTGAATGTAGTTTAAATGTCAGCCCAGAGAATTTCTCTTTCCTTGGATTCACTTCTGTTGAATGTGGCCACTTCCTTCTTGAATAAGAAAATCCAATCCTCTCCATTGAGATAATAACCTCAAAGCTCCATTACTGACGAGGGTGTTGTGAAAGGGAGGTGACAGTGGGAGGGAGATAAAGGGCATGCTAGAATCCCCTGCTTTTAGTGACATAACTTAATTTCCATTAGGCTTCATGTAGCTGCCTAATTCCCATTAGGCACCTGCTGATTTCTTTTAGCTCCGTGCACAGAAGACAATCTTATTTTCCCTTCAGTTCTGTTTGGTACTTAGATTTAATTGAAAACTTAATTATAAGTGCTAGGAGTCATCTGCAGAGTATTTCTCATTTGTGAATTATTTTATTATCCATTTTTATGTATGCATTTATTTTCTTGATTGAAATAATTTTCATTTTAAATAGCATCTGACATTTGCAAGGGTTTTCAAGCACATTCACATATGTTATCTCATCAGTTCTCACAATAGCCCCGTGAGGTAGGCAGAACGGTTATTATTCCTGTCCTGCAGATGAAGAAAGCCAGCACTGATGGTCTAGTGGTTAAGATCCTGCACTCCCACCGCCGCCGCCTGGGTCTTTGTCCTGCTCAGGGAACCACACCACCTGCCTGTCAGTTGTCATACTGTGGTGGCTGCATGTTGCTGTGATGTGATGCTTACGCCACCAATATTTCAGATACTGGCAGGGTCACCCATGGTGGACAGGTTTCAGCAGAGTTTCCAGACTAGAGAGTCTGGCCACCTACTTCTGAAAAAATTGGCCATGAAAACCTGTGAATAGCAGGAAGCGTTGTCTGATAGAGCGCCAGAAGGTGAGAGGATGGTGCAAAAAGACCGGGCAGGGCTCCTTCCACTCTGCTGTGCGTGGGATCACAAGGCTGTACACAGGATCACTAGGAGTCAGAATCGACTTCACGGCACTAACAACAACAGAGGAAGAAATAATGACACACAAATTTTAGGAGGATATAGTAAAAAGTGCATTGGGGAAAAAAGCACCTTGGAGGAGGAGTCTGAAGATGCAGCACTGCTTGCAGCTCTGGTCCTGTCGATTACTGCACTGTTGTGACCGTGTACCTCTAGGCAAGTTACTTAATCTCCCCAGACCTCAGTTTCTTCATCTGAAGAGTGAGGGACTTAGGTTTGATGCTCCATAGGCTTTCTTCTGGTTCTAAGTCTAGATGACGTTTGTTTAAACAGGTATATTCATACTTACCTCCTCTACTCAACCTCTGACAGGTGAGGAATATGAGCGTGCACACGAGCACACACATGCACACAGACACACACACAGACACACACACATCAAGTACTCAAGGCCAAGCAGTCCCGAAGTGAGGGGTGTTGCTGGCTGCAAGAACAAGGGACCAGGAATATAGGAAGAGATGATTGGTTCTTGAAAAGGTGTAATATTCACTCCAGGTAGAGTGAGGTGGTGAGTCCTGGCTGGGACAGTGTTTGGTCCAGTTCAATGCAAATTTTGGGGAATTAGAGGATGATAGAAGGTTGGAAAGTATCTCATTTTAGGGGAGAATCAAACTGGACACCGATTACACAGTTTCACCATCTGACGGTTAATAGAAACATGGTAACTATTAGAATTTTTTTCAAGACTTTTTTAGAGAAGTTTTTAGGTTGACAGCAAATTGAGAGGAAAGTAGACGTTTCCCAGACGCCCTCTCCCCCACAAAAGCATAGCCTCCCCAATTATCAATGAAACCATTCGAATTTTGAAAAAAAACTTGTCAAAGTATAACTACTTCTGTAAATGCAAAATTGTGAAATGCCTTTTGAGAAAACAATGGATTTATTAATCTTTGCATAAGAATCATGCTGTAACATTTTGGGAAGGGGAACCTTTCTCTTCCTCTCATTGTGTTAGGTACAATGTTATGGCACTAATACTTAGTCAAAAAAGGGTGTGACCACAAGTGTATCTGTTTTGCAACACATAATATTTAAGGATTTCAGTTCTAGTGCTTACACGGTGAGGGGTGTGTGTGCCTATGTGTTATTATATTTTTAATAGCTTAGATGCTTTTTCTGAATATATAATGCAACTCACTGGTGTGTGCTAAACCATCATCTTCTCTTGATCACCGATAATCACTGACAGAAGCATGGCAGCATTGTTGCAGTCCTTCTTAACTGATGAGGTAAGTGAGGTGAACTCGGTGTGGGCAAGGAGCCTGCCTATGTTCTTCACCCTTGTCACCTGAGTGCCCAGCCATAGTAGACCCTCAATAAAATTGTGGTTGAATAAAGCATATTCCTCCTAAAACTATACTAACAATGATTGGAGTCATCAACAGTGGAAACAGCTGCTCTGTGTGAGGTTAAGCTCCCAGGGCTGCATGCAGCACCTTCAATGATGGTATTTAGTGAATAATATTACTCTATTTCTGAGATCACAAAGCAGTGGAGAGTCCCTGGTTTTTGAATAGACAGTGATCATTTCTGTAGCTGTGTGGGCAAGGATTTCTACTTCTGCTGAAAAGTTTGAAAAGCGAATAGCCCATGTGCAAGTTGGAAAGGACACTATATGCATCTCAGTTACTCTTGGAGCTTGGAAAAGGAACTCAGTGTAAAATGACTAGATGGGACTTTCCTGTGGTCTCAGGTTGACACTCCAAAGCAGAGCACACAGTCTCTCCACATTCTGTCGAGAGGAGCTAGACCAACACCAGGGCTTGCTAAGAGGAGCCCCAAACTGTTTCTGTGACCTGGGGTTCCTCACCTAACTCCAAGGAAAGAGTTCTTGGGAGCATTGCTTTCAATAATACCTTTATTTAAATATAATTCACATACTATCAAATTCAACCTTTTAAAATGTACAATTCAATGGTGTTTAGTATATTCACAGAGTTGTGTAACCATCACAACTATCTAATTTTAGAACAGTTTTTATCATCCCCAAAAGAAACCTGTACTCATTAGCAGTCACATCCCATCTCTCCTTCTCCTGGCCCCCAGCAATGACTAATCTGCTTTCTGTCTCCGTGGCTTTGCCTATTATGAACATTTCATTTAAATGGATTCATACAATCTGTGGCCTTTTGTGCCTGGCTTCTTTTAGTTAGTATAATGTTCACAAGGTTCATCCACGTTGTAGCGTGTATCAGAACTTCACTCCTTTTTATGGCTGAATAATAGTCTAGTGTATGTCTATACCACATTCTGTTTATCCATTCATTTGTTGATGGACATTTGGGTTGTTTCCACTTTTACGAATGATGCTGCTATGAACATACACATACATATTTTTATGTGGTCCTGGGGGAATTTGACCTCTGTTCTCTGGAGTTTGTGAGCACAGGGTATGAAGTCTGCTCCTTGCCTAGACAGGAGGCTGGCTGCAGCTGCCCCTCATAGCAAAGAGAAGAGAGGAGGTGGTAGTGGCAGTAAGCTACGATTCCACAGTAAGCAGGGTAAGGATTGTGTTTTATGAGGACTAAAGTGGACAGCTTGGGAGCTGTAACCACTTTGAAAAGACACTCCCCAAGAATCCTGTCTGTGTGGGATTACTATCTGAGCAAGAGCTAAGGGAGAATCATGAGTGGTCAGCAGGAGAAGAGATCATCCATTTGAGGGGAAGGTGTTGGAGACCCCCAGTGAGGGTTGAGGGTTTTTCTAAAGAACACACATAAGTTCCCACAGGAGAGAGTCAGCCAGCATTTGAACATCTGTCTCACAGAAGACACCAATGGCCAAATAAAATAGCACCAGCAAAATAATGAAATAATTTAAATTGCTTTTTACTTCTCCATTCTCCTCCCCTCAACTGGAGAGGAACAACAAACAAGATTGGGGTATGGTTGGAATAAGAACTGTACCCCACTTCCCTATTGCATGTTCCTGGGACCTATTAAGACCTGCCCTAGAATATAGGGGAGGAAGATTGGAAGAAGAGGAAAGAGCCAAGTTTGGATATTAGAGAAGACTGAACCTGTATAATACCCTGAAATAAGACTGTTATAAATGTAAAAATCAACCGGAAAGTTATGCAGTTTGCTCAAGATGTTGTCTGGAGTCAGGAAAAGGAGCTCTGACAGAGCAGGTTTGAAGCACAAGAATGGGAGAAGACTGAAACAAAGCTATTTCCTGATTGCACCCTACAGAGTCCAGCCTGATTTTGTTAGAGTAAAGTTCTCTCTGAATTTGGACTGCTTAGGACTTCTTTGGATCCCAGAATTGTGCTGGAGATGCTTTGCTGTGGTGGGTGGTGGTCTTCACCAGTGGGACTGTCAAGGAAAGGGCCTTGCCACCCCCTTCACAAAGGTGGGTGCATGAGTAGGCTGAGCAGCTAGAATTACCTATTTCCAGGTGACAGCGATAGGTCCAGAGGTGGGCACAGGACCCAAGCAGGGCCAAACAGAGTCCTTGTCCAGAGAGGGGTGGGAACGTTGGAAGTCTTTCTCCTCCTGAGATCGGGAACTGTAAACAACACGTGAACCTCTTGCTTCCGGGATCATCTTTCCCTCCATGTAGAGTGAGCTTGCTGGAGAATGAAGCCAATCTAGAGAGGAGTGAGTTGAGAGACAGAGATCATCTGATTCATGATTACACTGTTTGATGAAAAAAAATCTTTTAAAATTCTGGACCATTGGTACATGGAGTTGAGTTAATCATATACCTCAATTCTTGGCATACATTACTAATGGTTTGTAAAGATGCCTCTCATTTTAAAAATTATTGTTGCCCTTCACACCCCATCCCTTCTCCCATTCTCCTCCTATTATAGGCACCTACTTAAACGTATTTATACATTTTTCAAAGGTCCACACATATCGAAGAACATGTATTGGCATGATTTGTATATATGTGTTTTATTATAAATAAATGGCATTGTATTATAGACTTCACTGTTTCTTCCTTTTTCTTTTTTTAACCGAATACTGTGTTTTAAGTTCTCACTGCCTTACTGTCTGTGATTCATTGACCTGACTATGGCTAGGGCTCCTAGGTTGACTCATGCTCCCTGCTCCATAAACAGTCCTGCCGTTGACATGTTCAGCCATGTCTTGTGTAGACCCAGGAGTGGAATTGCTGAAATGAACTTCTGATGTTTCAGATACTGTGTATACTAATAAATTATCTTTTTTGCTTAAGCCACTTGGCGATGGGTTTGTGTCACTTGCAACCAAAGGACTCCCACCTAATCTTTGCCCATTGGAGGTGAGGGCACCTTATGCCACTGCTTGACCTCCTCTAATTCCCTTTGGAGAGGCCATGGATGAAGGAGCATCTTTGATGTCCCTTCAGCACCCTCCATCCACGCTTTTAGACTCAGCAATTGGCTTTTCCTTTGGAAAAAGTCTCATCATTCCAGTTTCACGTGATGGATAATGTGAATCTGTAGGTGTCGTTTTATTGAAAAAGTATTTTAATTTAAAAAAATCCATGTTCAATGCTCAGAACATAGAAAAATGTTTTCAAACTTTGGAACCGCAATCATGTTTGCAACTCTCTAGAAACGGAAATGGCTCTTAATGCTAAAAATACTTTACCAGATCAATCATCTTAACAATAAAATCTTATTAAAACAATCTCTTCTCACCACAGGAATGCTAGTTATGAGACCTTGGTTAGGGAGATTTCCTTCTGCGGTACATACATCTCTCTCCAAGTGTTTTTGTTTGCTGAACATTTTGGGACTTCTCAGAAGCCTTCCTGTCACACACTGCTGTAGAAACCCCCTTTCAAGATGCAAACGTCAGCCGAAGTAGCTGAAGAATAATGGAACAGCATTCTATTCCCTGACAATGAGCTGATACCAATAAGATGAAATTCAACAGAGATAAATTCAATGGAAATTAATATGAAGCTATTCATTGATGTTAACCCTAACAGTAAATGAGTTCAGGAAAGGGTAGACTCGGTTTGACAGCAGTTTATGTGAAAGAGACATAGAGGTGCTCGATGACCTTAACTGACTGTGTAGCGACAGTCTGAAGAGGCTGTTAGAAGCACCAATGCAATCTGAGTTGCTGTAATTGGAGTGTTGTACTGTGTTCAGCCTGGGAGGCAGAGCAGGATCACTCCCTTCTCCTTTGCTGGTTTTACCATCTCTGGGGTATTATTCTGAGCACCAAGCTTAAAAGAGACGATGACAAATAGGAAGCTTCTAGATGAGAACAGTTGGCATGGGAAAGAAATCTAGAAACTATCATGCCAGCAAACACCAAGGGAACACCAGCTGTCTTCCAATATTTGGAGGGCTTGCGTGTGAACAATGGTAACTCCTTACATTGTATATAGCACATCACAATTTGCATAGCTCTTCCATTTTTATTATTTAACTTGATTCTTACATTGGCCTTGTGAGGTAGAACGGCAGATATTGCTCTCATTTTATAAATGAGGAAATCGAGGCTCCAAGAGGTTAACTTCACTTTGCCCAACATAGCATGGCAGGTGAACGGAGTTGCTGGGACGAGAATGCAGGTCTCTTGACTTGTGTTTAGTGTTCTTTCCATTACCTTAAGTAACTGAAAACTTAAGGCTTCCACGTTGTATGCTCTTGTGGAAGGCAAACCTAGAACCATTGGATGTCAGTGAACCAGATGACAATAAATGCAATTTAAAGAAGCTTCTTTAAAAAAAACATTAAGAGCTTTCCAACAATGGAAGACTTGGCCTCCCAAAGTTGGGAACTCTGTCTTGGATACTCTTCCAGTGGAGATTTGATAATAGCCCTTCAGGGATATTGTAGAAAACATACCTGTATGGAAAAAGGCATTAGACAACCTTCTTTGTTTCCATAATGGTTACTTTATTTGTATTGGATTGGGAAGGAGATAAACATATAAATATTCTGGCAATCTGCTATGTTTTCATCTGTCAGTTCACTAATAGAGCTGAGGTCTGAAAATAAAATTCCATTTGAAAAAATATTATTCAGGCCAGTGGCAGATAAATGACTCATTGATATATTTGTGTCAACCTTATTTCTGTTTATCCACCAATCATGAGTACATTGGGGTTGATGTCTCTTACATTTCAGCATTTCCCTTAACACCAGGCACACATGGAGACAAAAGAATAAGAGAATAATCATGAAAAATGAGGCTCTGGAACTGAGTTGCCCTGGCTGAGGGCTGAGGCCAAGTCACCTCAGAGTCTCACAAAATCCGATGTTTATGCAGCCTGAAGTATCTTTATTTTACTGTGTGTCTGGAGCTTATGACATGATCGAGGTTAGTAACTATGGAGAGAGGAGTGACTTATTTACCACCGAGGAGGTTTAGCGGTGACAGAATGAGAACAGGCTTCCTCACGCAGAGTGTCTGCCCATCCTCTACTCAGGGGATCTGCGGAAACGAGACGGATTAATGGAGCTGAGTAAGCCGAGGAAATGAAGGCTCTGAAGAGCAAAAGGGAGAAAGAAGGGCTTGAAGACACGTGGGGACTGATGTTCCTCCCCACCACCGCGTCTCTGGGTGTCCGGTTTCTCCTTCTGGAATGCCCTCCCCCATCCAGAATGGGACCTTCCCTAGCTTACCCCACCAGTCCAAAGCACACCTTCTACACAAAGGCTTCCCAATGAAACTCACCAGCATGGATTTCTCCCTTTTCTGACCGGCTCTGTCAGACAGTTTCTGCACCGTGCCTATTTGCAGTGGGTTACACAGGACTGAACATTTTTATCAGTTGTTCCCAGGGTTGTCCCTCATGTCCCACATGCATTTTGCATTCTGCTTAAGAATGTCTAGCCTAGGGGTTAATGTCTGGCCTAGAGGGGTTACAGCCCATGCTCCTTTGTCCATGCCAAAAGCCCACTGAGCGGAACAGGTGTCTTTTCAGGGTCTCACAAGACATCAGATGGACTAGTGGGGCCCTGATTGTCCACTAAGTGTACCCTTGTGTTCCTGTCTCCCCAATGAATTTGTGTATCCCTGAGGGCCAGGTCTGTCAGATCTACTTCTGCCTTCTCCAGAGCGCCTAGCCTTAAATGAACGCTCTTTCCCTTGACTTAAACAGAGACAAGGAACAGAAAGAGGCCTTACCTCAAGAAGTGAAAGGCAGAGAAGATGGTCTACAAAAGAGAGAGAGAGAGAAGGCCTGGGGAAAGAAAGCAGAAGCAGAAGAGTTTGTAAACACTGAGACCGTTTCTTGTTCCTGCTTTTTTTCTTGTGCTTCAAGGGCAAATTGGTTTTCCGAGGCGTGTCTGGCTCCTAATCTCTAGCTCTGTCCAAGGGCTATTGAACGCGTGAATGCGGGCTCCCCCAGGTTGAGGTGCTGGGCGTGTCGGGCTCTGCTAGCCATGTCTGCTCTGCTGGTGCCTAGGCCTGGGCTGGACGTCTGAGGAATGAGGGATCAGCAGAGACTCGGAGCTGCAAAAGGGAAGCGATGGAGATCTGCAGGAGGTGACTTGACGTGTTCCCTGGATCCTGTGGGTAAACGTGGAGAAAGTCCCTCCCATCCCACACAACCTCCCTCCTCACTTGTCAAGACGAAGGTGCCATCTGTCATCACTCAGGCACAGCTGTGTCTTCTGCAAACCAGGTTTTCAGGCAGGACTCACCTCAGACCCCCGCGTCGGCCAGGCCTGGCTGAACTCTGTACGTCTAATTTCACTCTCTTCAGAGTCAATGTTGATTTTGCACATGACTTAAGAAGAAATCACAAACTGCTTCATTGTTTCCTCCCTGAAAAGTCCCTACCTCAATCCCCAAGCCAAAAATACCATCAACTCACCACTCTTGAGGAAGCCATTGCAGGAGCTAGGCACACCTGAGGAGTGACCGCAGCCAAATGCAGTTGCAAAAAGAAAGAAAGGGAAAAAAACTCACTGAAAGTATGGAACCTAAGAGTTGTTTTGCTTTTTTAAGCAGTGAGGAAACTAGACCCATTTACTATAGACGGGACTCATCTGCTGGGATGGGTTTTGGATGATCAGGGGAAGCAGAAAGGGCTGTGGTTGCTCTGAGGAATAATGGAGTCCCCTCCCTCTGCGACCTAAGCACAGACCACATTAGCTAATGTCTTTCACATCTGGGTAGAAGTAACACAAATAAAACTGGTTTGATGCAGCACGAACAGAAAAAAAAAGCATAACATGAAACCTCAAACAGACCCTTTTTGTTTAACTATGCCCTGATACCCATAAACAACAAAATGAAGGGCCCTTGAAGTAGACGTTGCAAAAACTGTCTGCTGTCTACTCGTTAGCAACGACCCGAGAGTTCTGCTTTATGGTATGGGTTGGCAAAGGGGTTCTTTCCTCTGTGTGGATCTGGACAAAGTAGACCTCAGGGACCTTGGACAAATCACTCAATGTCTTCAAACTTCAGTTGACTCATCTGTGAAATGGGGATTAACATGATATCATACAACTGTGAGGCTTAAATGAGATGCTCCATGTAAAACAGACTTTTAGTGCAGTGCCTGGAACACAGGGCTCAATAAACATGGCTTAGCCCCATGGTTACGCACATAGACTCCAGTGCCAGCATGTCTGTCTTTGGATCCTGCCTTTACTATTTACTGGCTGTGCAACCTTTGGCAAGTTACTCAACCTCTCTGCTCCTCTGCTTCCTCAAGTGTAAAATGAGTGAAAGGTATCAACTACCTTGCAGAGTTATTGTGAGGATTAAATGAAGTAAGCTCTCAGAACACTGCCAGGCACACAGTGAGCACCACATAAAGTGTTAATAATATTCATTATTCTCTAAAGAGAACTTTGTTGACTAGATGTGTCTCCTACCTTCTCCCCATTCCCTATCCCCAGTCTTGGAATTCTCAGACTGTGTAGCTCATCCTCTCTTTTTAAATTTGAGCTACGAGAAAAGCCTCAATTCACAGAACCTGTGGGGCACCATTCCCTCTCTCCTGGGGGCCCTGAGCAGGAAACGTCCAGTAGTGAGAAAGTGGTAGAACCAGAAACCTTAGCTGTGCAAGAGCCCTGATGGCTCCTGCCTGCCCTCACCCCTCCCCAGATTAATCCTGGGGGCCCAGGGATGGCCCCAAGGACCTGGAGGGCCTGCTGAAATGCCTCAGCGGAGCCCAGGTTCTTGAGCAAGACCCAAAGGCTCAGGGAGGACTCCTGACTGAAGAGCAGAGCAGAACTCCCGGCTCCGTCTGCTGGCCAGCCTGCCCTTTGGTGAATTCCACAGTCCAGGGAGACCCGAGGCCTGGGACGGTCACCAAGGGCTGGATGAACTGAAAAAGACTGCCAGCCTGGAATTTCATCCAGGGGTAGAGGAAGTTTAGCTGTTTCCACACAGTGATAGCAGGTGACAGCATCTAGATTTTCTCAGCTAAATTGAGTCATCAACATACAGCTTCTATTTGCTATTTCTTTCCTATAGAAATTCAATCTTAAAAACCTCTGGATCTCTCTGTTCATGGTCTGTAGGAAAGCCAGCACTAGCCAGGAGGAAGAGTCAGTTCCAGGCAGCACTGTCAATGTGCAGGAAGGGAAGTGGACCCTTCCTGAGAACCTACTGTGTGTCAGCCAACGTGCTTTATGCGCTGTGTCTGTTTGACCCCTACCAGGGCCCTAGGAGGTAGGTACCATAATTATCTCCATATTATGAATGAGGATGTTGAGATTCAGAGAGGTGACAAAGGGTCACACTGACAGTGATGTGGCAGAGTCTGGAATCAAACTCCATTCTGTCTGATGTCAAAGCCTGTGCACCTGGCTGGAAGTTTCCAGTCTTCTCTCTCTGACTCTCTTCTTTTTCAGGTTTCCTCTATTCCTTATCTGATCCTTTTCAAAACCTCCACCAGAAAAGGAATTTACCATAGACACTTAAGTCTTTGTGTGAATTTAAATCAACATGTCACAATTCCAAGAAGATAGTCTCATTTTAAGACCCTTCACCAATTCTGAAATAAAAGGCTTTATTACGTTGAAGGGATTTGGGGCATTATCCAGTATTTTGGGAACACTACTCCTAAAATAGTATAATTCTCACTCTAAGGCTGGCCTTGCTAATAATAATAGCAACAATTATAGCAACACTGACGGCAACAACCATGGAATGGCCTGTGCTAGGTTATCGTGTGCTATGCCCTTTATGCAAATCATTTCATTTAATCCTTACCACAACTGTTGGAGATGGGCATTATTATAATTATCAATTGACAAATGAGGAAACTGAGGCTCAGAGAGGTTAAGCAGCTTGCAAAGGATCATACAGCTAGTAAGCGTTAAGGAGTTGGGATTCTTCAGAAGACTTCAGAGCCTGGTGTGGCTCACCCTCTGTGCCATATTGGAGAAAGCTACGCTTTGGAGGACTCTTTTGAAATAGGCCAGAGGTCCTCCTTATCTTTCTTTCTTTCTGTGACTTTCCTGCCCTTCTTGTGCAGATGGCCAAATACATGAGATGATTTGGCCTTGACCCAGTCTCCATCTCACAGGAGCAGCAATGGGATGATTGTGTTTCTGGCATCCCAGTGTAAGGACTGCTGACTATGTGGTCACTGAGAATTACCTTAGCCAGATTCTACACTGTTAAGTGTGTACCTTGTCTCAGTGGGTGGTAGTCCCAGGCTCCTTTTCTATCTACCTGGGGATTTATACTAAGTGATTTTCTGAGGACAATTAGGTCAAGGGTTGTCTTTTGCACATGCTTAACTAATGACCCCAAAATGGAGTTGAAACAGTTCATGGGCCCAGGAATTTCATAGGATAATCAGTCTTCCCTGTTTCAGGCCAAGCCCCAGGGTATTACATTACATTCAGGGTAAATGTAATACCCAAAATACATTTAAAATCATTATTCTTGCTCTCTTGGAAGGAGTAAAAGTTTGTAAAATATAAGAGAGGGCCTGAAGACCATGCTGAGTGTTCCACGGCCTGTCGCGATGCTGTCTGTGGGCTCGGTGGAAAGGTACAGGGGGGTCCACGTGTGCCGTACGTTTGCTGCACTGCTTGTACACTCTGTATTTGATTCCGCTGCAGAAGACAAGAAAGCACACGGGAAGGGTAAAGCTCACAAGAAATGTTGAGTGTACATAGAAAGTAGGCTAGCAGCTTATGAGATATTGGTGAAGCTCCTAGCATGGTAAATATAGATAAGGAATAAGGAAATAGGTTGTGAGACAGGCAGAATTGATAAGATGTGTCCCATATGGATAGTAAGTTAGCAGCCCAGAAAACATGCTAAAGAAAGATAGAATAAATGAAATATATGATGAGAAAAGACAGGAATGTTACTTTTAGATAGAAAGGGATGAAGAGATCAAGTCATGATCACGTCATCTCTGGGCTGACAGCTACGTCATCCCTAAATTGCTCACCCATTGGTGACACCCATTCTCGTCCCACATGTTCTCTGCCCAAGAAATGAACATAAACCCCAGAGGTGATCAGCAGGCTAACTGGGAAGCTACAGCTGTGGCCAGGAGAACTTGCTCCATGTCTCTCTGCCAGAGCAAGTGTGTGTCATTAGCCCAGGGCACCTTCATTAGTCTATGGGCTCCCTTGCTGCATCGTCATCTTTGGTCCTCGTAATCACCCCATCGGTGGGGAAGGCTGATGTGGCAGAGAGAGAGAGAGAGGAGATATGAGTGTGGTCCTTCCACCCACTTGCACCTTATTCTCAGTGTGTTCGCTTACCCCATCTCTTTCCCTTTGTCTCTCACGGTGTATTTTAAATTGGTTTACTAAACCATGCAATGTGGGCGTGTTCAATTTCGAGGCTTTGAGCTTTTCGGTTCTGCAGCCTCAGGGGTGGTTTGCCTGGTCGTCTTCTCAGAGGCTGTCTTCAACTCGAGATAAATTGCTACCTGACATCCATATTAGATTGTTCTCATTTGGATCTTTTCACTCACATCATCTGTTGCCTTGGATAAGACTCCAATCCTGGATTCTTTTACTCCAGCAGAGGACATGAGGATGAGCTGTGCCAACAGAGTTTGGAATGGAGGCAAAACTAACTTTGGAGAGCTCCAATGTGTGTTGAAAAAGAAAGCAATCAAATAAACGTGTTGTATCACATCCTGAATATGATCCCAGGCCCTCTGCCAGGTAGTCAGTGAACATTTTTTATGGATTTGATTTCTTTCCATTAGGAAAACTGTTAAACCTCTGAATTAACCAGAGCAGCCCAAGAAGGACAGCATGGGCTCCTTGTCACTCATCCAGAGCACACCTGGGAGGAAGGGAGGAGGCTGGTTTGTAAATTTGGGTCCATAAATAGCGTATGGTTTTAATAACTCTGAGGGATTTGGTAGCTCACGTTGAGTGACCTCCTCAATATATTATTTCTGCCTTTTGTGTTTTTTCTTTTTTCTTTTTTTGTGAGGAAGATCAGCCCAGAGCTAACATCCATGCCAATCCTCCTCTTTTTGCTGAGGAAGACCAGCCCTGAGCTAACATCTATTGCCAATCTTCCTCCCTTTTTCTCCCCAAAGCCTTGTGGAGACTTTTTCTCCCCAGTGTAGATAGTTGTATGCCATAGTTGCACATCCTGCTAGTTGCTGTATGTGGGACGCCGCCTCAGCATGGTGGGACAAGCAGTGCGTCGGTGCGTGCCAGAGATCCAAACCTGGGCCGCCAGTAGTAGAGTGTGTGCACTTAACTGCTAAGCCACGGGGCCAGCCCTGTGTTTTTTCTAATATAACATCTTTTTTCCCCTCTGGTCGCAGTATTCTGTTGCCCATTTACTGTGTTTTAGCCACAAACTTCTTGCCACTCTCAGTCACATGGCTTTCCAGTGAAATATAGATTGTAATAGGAAACACTTCCCACGCATTTGTGAACCGGGTTCCAGCTGGTCCTCAGCGCGTCTCCTACCCACCTTGGATGTAAGAGTTTCTCTGCTAGTGCTAAGCACAAGGGACTTTCCCTACTTGTTTCAAAAGTGGGAACATGGAGATAAAGCCAATGTTTTAAGAGATTAGAATTTGAGAAACATAAAATTGGATGAAATAAATATTGCACATGTAGAAGAACAAAGTTTTAAGCACTATATAGTGAAATTATGCCTCCCCTCCAACAAACAAACATTAAACAACAGCAACAAGAAACTTCTCACTATGTGAGAGAGTACAAGGCTTGGCCATTTTGTGATCAGGAGGAATGAAGCTGTGTATTCAGAAGGGTTTAGGTTACGGGTGTGTGTGATGATGTCCCTGGTGGTATCATCAATTCCTGCAGGACCCAGGTCTCTGGGTGGAATCCCCATCGGAAATTGTCTGTTTGGCAAAGACAAAGGACCTATCAGGTACCCTGGGCTTATTCTAGACGTGCCGCTGGAATTAGTAGCTCTGAGGGTTTTTTGTGCTGCTACAGGTACTCTGGCCTTGGAGGTGACTTCTTGGGGACTTGCTAACAGGAAAGGAGTTAGGGAATCAGCATTTCCAGGCAACTTTAATTGTGCCTGAATTTATAGGGTTAGATATTCATTTTCCTTTCTGTTATACAACTGGCTCTTCCCACCTGCGGTGGTAGGTTTCTATCAGTTACAGGGTTCACTTAAGGCAATCCAACTTTGGACTTCAACAAGATAAATGGAGGCGTCTAACAGAGACAGAGTGGAGAAATCACCCTCAAAATGATATTGAGGACAAAGTAATAAAGTTCAGAGAAACTCTTCAAGCTATCACTTTGCTTCTAAAAGTCCTCTGACTTTGATGCATCCATCAATCATGAGCCTATTTTCCCTTCATTTTAGCTGTCTTTGGCTAACATGGGTGGGGAGAGGCTCTTTGGACAACAGTAGGCAGCTTCTCCTGTTTCCTATCAATGGGTGAAGCAACAAGATTTACGTCCGGAGGACTTGCTGAAAAGAATGGCATGGCCTCCCAGAGCCATCAGTTCCTTAGCAACAACCTGCCAACTGAAATCAGGGTGGCACTTCCCAAGCAGGATTCCCCAGAACAGTAGTTGCTTCAACTGCTAATATTTTTGTTTATTTGTTTTTTAACCATTGTGTATGCTCAAAAAAAGTGTGAAAATGCTACGTTGAAAAAATTTTGAGGAATTACTTTTTTGTAGGGCGTAAAAAGATATTTAATGTGCTAATATGAACTGCATGTATGGGAATTAAGGGTTTGTGCTACACAGTTTGCAAACATTGAACAAGGGAGGGGACCTGTAGAGAAGTGCCCATGCTAGGTTGCATGACTGTGGGCATTGTTGACTTCTTGATGCCAGTGGCTAAGCGGTACCATTGCCCATCCGCAGGTGTGACTGGGATACAGGTATGAAGAAGGGAGGAAAGGAAGCAAGATAGAACAGAGATAGTGATGCCGAGTGACTTAGATTTCTGACCCCCGAGTGTGAAGGATTGGGGGCCCTTTTGGGGAAGAACCATTCCACCTAGTCTTGCTATGGAGTGAAACTGACATGATCTCTCCAGGGAGGATGGTGTTGAGTGTTTTCATCAGGGTTGGGTTCTTTTTCCAAGACGCCTGCTCTTTCTCCAGTTATGTGTATATTATAAAAATGTGTCTATTCTAGAATTGCCATATTTTATTTTGGCTACCAACCTAAGTTATCTCAAGGGTAGTACATACACCCATGGATATTTGAATGTAAAATTTGAATGTAAAATTCATGGCAGAAGTTCACCGAGAAGAAGAGAAACAAGGAGCATGAAGACATTCTAAGGTCGAGGAGATGGGGTGTGAAGTGGGCAAAAGTGACGAGAGGCTTTGAAGGCAGGGATGGTGAAGAAGGGCCACCCAGAAGGGGAGAGGTGATGGAACAGAGTGGGGAGCCGAAGAGAGACTTGTTCAAGATTTTCCGTGTGTAGAATCCAGCAAAAAACCTTGCATCAAGTCACATTAGAGAGTGGACCCTCTAATGAAAGGAGTTCATTGTCATTGTGGACAACAGGGAAGATATGGAGGAGTATGTAGTAGAAAAGAATTCCTCCTTCCTCTCACCCAGAGGTAACTGTCGTTAACTTGCACTGTATTTCTTTCTGGTCTTTTATTTATATGTACACATACATATACATATACACATATAATTATGTTCATTATGTAAATATACATATTTTATATGATTATAATCATACTACATACATCATTTGATATTCTCCATTTTAAGTTGATACTTAATATATAAATACTTTAAAGCATAAAAACTAGAGTATTTCCACATAGTTATTTTCTTACGAATTAATATTTATTTTTTTCCAATTTTTCTCTATTATAAAAAATGAACATGTAAATGAGGCATTGAAGATATAGGGATCATAGGAAATAATTAGAAGGCAACTATATATTTGTCTCTCAAAATTTTGACTTTTAAAAATTTATTCAGGGAAGGAAATTATTCCCCTGACCCTGAACGGCAGTTCTATGACTTTTTTGACTACAATGTCTTACAATTGTTTTAAGTCTCATGACCTCCACTCAGAAGTTAAAATATCCAGTCCGAAATAAGAAGCCACCCTCTAACCTTCATTTAAAGGTAAGATGCCTCCCACCCCCAGATGTGCCAGGGGCAAGCTGTGGTCAGTCTCTTCCTGCTCCCCTCCTCCTCTCCTCAACAGATACTGTTTCTGACTGGGGCAGGGGGAGGCATGAGAGGGCAGGGGGATGGGATGGGAAAGTTCTGACTTACCTGGTACTCCCAGAAGATAGGTTGGCAGTTTACAGCTGACTCCTTCTCAGGGGTGCTCTCCCTGGGGGCAGTGGTGACTCCCCTGGGGCTGGCAGCTCTCCCTGCGGCCCTTGGTTTTCCAGCAGTCCACTCCACACAGACTTTGTTTGTTGGGGGTCTATCACTGCACCCAGGGGGTCTTGCAGAGCATCCTTCTAATGTAACCTTAGGCAGACAGTTCTGCTGGGAGTTTTGCATCTGGTTCCTGAGACGCACACATGTTTAATCTATTGCATTGCTTCCCAGACTAAACCCTCTACGCTGCTGTCAGTCACTACAGCTTTCTCAAATGTGAGGCAGGAGCCAGTGCCTTGTGCCCTGAACTGCAGGGGGCATGTCCCAAACTTTTTACATGGTCCCTTTGAATCCCCCTCTTGGGGCTTGAAGTGAAGGGGAAGCACCTCTGCCCCCTTTGGTCGGGAAAAGGGACCCACAGCACAATTTACTCCCAAGGCATTCTCTCTAAACACTGTCCTTCTCCCCACTCTCTCTCTCCGCCCTTTTATGTCTCCAGTGTGAATCAGGAATTTGAAAGAGCTATGTAACCAATTTTCAGCTAAGTCCTTACACAGTTTTGCATTTGGACTCACACCTCCCTTGGAATGCAGCAACTATTGTATCTTTGTGCCTCAGTTGAAGCTTCAGTTTTAATTCCTATTACAAAGACATTTGTACATATATCTTTGAATTTCTCTTAGGATGGTAATTTGCCTTAGGATGGTTTTCCAGAAGAGGAATCATTGGTTCAAAGGATTTGGAAAGAGTATTTTCATTCTAAACTTGTGGTTGTTTTTCTCATCCTAGAGATTGAAGGGGAATGGCTGGGCTGCTTTGGGGCTGAAATAGGTTGTCATGGGGAAGCTAGACCCTGTGTGAAGTGGTGCCAGCATGGGTACTGATATTTTTCTAGGCGCCTACAATTTGCTTACCTGTTTAGTGCCAATAGTTTTAGGTTCTTCACACTGTAGTTCTTCTAAGCAACTCCCAGTACAGAAACAGTTACAAAGGGATAAGGCCACGTTTGCAAGGGAAATAGGAGAATCTTAGATGTCAGTGATTAGTGGAGATTTAAATAATGATAGTTCACCTTTATGTAGCGCTGAGTATGTGCCAGGCCCTGTCTTAGCTACATCCACATACTAATTCCTTTAGACCACACGTCAACCATAGGAAGAGGCACTATTATGACTCCCATTTTACAGATACTGACTAGCTAGTGAGTGGCATGGCTGAAAATTGAACCCAAGCCGTTGGGCTGCATAGTGTGTGTCTAACCATTGCGTAGAACTGACTTTGACTCCAAACAAAGCACTATCTGTTAGGATTGTCCACAGTGATTTCGTCACCCTTCTGTGAAGAAGACTAGAAACATTATCAGGACTAACCCGATTTCCAGGGTTGACAGGCTTGAATGTGCAGAAGGAGAATTGTAGTCTAGTTGGGTAGGTACTGGCTCCATCTTGGTGGTATCTGACTTTGTTTCTCTTTCCCTTGATGGGGAAGTGTGACCCATAGCTCTGGTGTGCTTCGTGCATAATAGATGCTCAGTAAAGGGTCATAGTGTGACTGAATGAATGATACGGTCCACACAGATGATGACACAAATGTCTGCTTTCTGCATGTGTGTTTTCAATCTCGTTATCTTTAATTGTCATAGCAACAGTATAACCTAGATATTGTTGCCCCAGTACTACAAATGAGGAAGCAGAAGTTTGCAGCAATTAAGGGCTTTATCTTGTCCAAAGCTATACAGCTGGTCAACCACAGACGCAGGTTCCAGACCACAACGGTCATGCTCTTCTGTTGACCTAATATCCGCCACCTATGTCCTGTGAACTGTTACGAGAGTAATGTTAACTATTAGCCTGTGTGTGTCCCCTTAGAACAGTCCACTTAAAAGTCCAGCTTGTTTATCCTCATTTAGATTCCTCGAACTCAGTCTTGCTATTAAAATATTTCCTTGTGTCTCCAACTGATCGTTCACATCCTTTTCATTAAAATTAAACCAGAGTAATTTCTACATAATTCAGAACACTATTGGCTTTGTTAGAAAATCCCTGTAATTGCATTTTTCTCACATGACATCTTTTTGAATTCATTATTCCATTCTGTTCTATCCTCTTTCTGCACACAAGCCCAGCAGCTCTGAGGTGGGCCTGGGAAGACGTTTCTCCCTCGCACCTTCTGAGGGAGAAGATGTGCTGCCTCCAGTATCGCAAGGACGAATGCTCCAGCCTGGAGTCAGAGGACCTGAGTCGCGGTGCTCTCCTGCCCCTCAGTAGGGTGGGAAAGTGTTTTAACTGCTCTGGAATTCAATTTTCTCCTCTGTGAAATGAGGGGGTGTGACTAGGTCAGGGCAAGTGTTAGGGGTGCCTGGGGCAGATGTCACTAATCACTCCAGGAGCTCCTCCCTGCTGACTACCAATGCAGCTTTCCAGGCAGGTGCAATGGGTCCACTGGAGGTGGCATGTAAGGTGAAAGCTAGTTGCTGTCTTTGGTAAACACGACCGCTCAGCTTCCTCACAGGCCTACTCCTAGCATTTGTGGTCTGGAACGAGAGCCAAATGGAGGCCATGTATTATGTCTAAATATTTAAAAGTTATAAATCAAGCTAACACACTGTTAAATAATATGTATTTTACTCTCCTATCTTGAAAAATATAGCTTCATTATAACCTAGAACTCTCCTACTGCTCAGAGTTCCACGTTGGAATGTGGCAGCACGGGGAGAAACGGCCACCGGCCACAGCTCACCACTGATCTTCTAACACCTGGAGTCATGTCGTGAAGGACCTTGTATGCAGCGTGTGGTCACCCCAACCTGCATGCCCACACTCTGCCCACACTGCTGTACGCAGCTGCCCTCGCCACCCTTCAGCTCCAGGTGTGAGCACCCTGGTAGTGCAGTCCACCTTCAGGATTTGGCAAGAGGACTGTACAAGCTTTGGAAGGCCATTTGGGCAGGGTGTGCTGGGGTCTGGTTTGGGGAAGTTATGGATTTCAGGTTGGTATATCCCATAGGCCTTGCAAACTCCTCATCCTGTGAGAAGGGGCATCGCTGAAAGAGGATCAGAGGGGGCTCTCAAAAGTGTGGAGTTCATCTGGTCTGATTGTTCTCCTCTAGACACAATCAGGGATGAGCTTATCCTTTTCACCACCGGTCATTTATGACCCCCTAAATGCTGATTACTCTCAGATTTGTATTTTCACAGAAATGAAGGAAGTAGAGAGTTTGAAAAAGGCGGAGTGGTCAACAGTGTCAAATGCAGCAGAAAGGTCCAGTAACCTAAGGGCTGGAATGTGTCCACTGGGACTGGAAATATGAAGGTCATTGGTGGCATTAGATAGAACAGATTCCTACTGAAGAGGGTTGAAAGGTGAGGGAATGAGGTAGAGAGCGAGGAGTGTAATGGCTTTTTCAAGAAGCTTAGCGGAGGAGGGAAAGCAAGAGAAGAGCAGTAGCTAAAATGGAATTTAGGGTCATATGTATATATCTATATATATCTAAAACAGAAGGCATTAGAGATGTTTATGGGCTGTGAGAAGGACTACTAGAGAGGGAAAGATGGGAAGGATAGAGAGAGGGGGTAAGTGATGGTGCAGGCAGAGGAGCGGGGTCAAGAGCACAGGTGGAGGGCTTGACCTTAAATCAGAGGTGAGAGGATTCATTGTGTGAAACCAGACGTAGTGGCAAATATGGGCAAGTCTGTAATTGGGACATTGAGGCAGATTGTGATGGCTTTAATTTTTTTTTTCTTCAATGAAGAGATACAGCCTCCTGCTGACAGTGAAGGGAGAGAAGCATGGCTTGGGGATTTAAGCAGAGTGTGGAAACTTTGGAGTAACCACTTGGGAGAGAATGGGGGAGGTTGCTGATCAAGACAGTTAAAAGAATTGTCTGGTGGCACAAGGGCAAAGCTGAGTTTGTTGAATATGAATGCTGAGTGGCAAAAACCTGCAAGGCTTTGTGATTTTTTTTCAGAAGAGGTTAGAAGCCCAGGTAGTGGGCAGAGGAGATAGCTGTGGAAATGACCCGGGGTAGGCGTTAGTGCTCGTGTGCAAAGTAGTTAGAAGAAACAGGTGTGTGAGGAAGGGAGGTGTGCAGGTGAGAGAGTAGAGTAGATGATCCACATGGGCTGTAGGCTTGGAGGCTGGATCAGGAGAGAAGTAATGTCAGCAGGGGTTGACCCACCGCAATAATGTGAAGTCAAGGAAGAGCACATGGGACAGGAGTGCAGGTCTGGGAGAACTGGGTGATAGGAGCATCTTGGATGTGGGTGCTCGGGATTTCAGAGGTGAAGCAGGTGCAGGCGATGGCAAGGCCCTGGATGAGGCCACTGACTGAGTGACTTAGTGGAAGTGTAGAGCAGAGTTGAAGAGATCATGGAAATTTGATGCCAAGGTTGATTAGATTTTACACTTTGTAATTGAAGGATAATACAGGGCTTGAAGAAAAGAGAAAAGCTGATAACACCATATAAAACCCACTCTTATTTACGACACAAGCCTTCTGAGCATGCTGTCCGCTCTACCTTCTCATTTCTGTCACTTACACAAGAAGTGGAACACCACGGGGATGTGGAGATGAAAGTACGGGGGGAGAGGGGTGAATGGAGAGGATTACACTTTGGCTCCTGCCCGAGGCTGGCGGGGTGCATGTAGAGTCCACATGGGACCATGTGCCGGGTGGCGATGGTCAGGACTCCGTCAGGCGGGGGACGCTGGGCTGGCAGGTTCCACACAGGCTTGGCAGCCTGGGAGTCGGGGATGTTGAGATGGGCCGTCTCGGAAGACTCAGCTTTACGAGATTGGCTCCTTGAACTGGGACTGAGCAGAGAGGGGAGAGGGAGAGGGAAGGGAGAGGAATTCATTTTTGTTAAGGCTCTGTGTTGGGCACTTCACATACTCTCACGTAATTCTCTTGATAATCCTGCAGAGGAAGCGCTATTATCCTCATTTTATAAATGATACGTCAACTTGACTGCAACGTGATGTGAATTTCTATATGCATGCAGATTTTTCTTCCTGAATTCCAAAACTAGACAATGAATAAATAGAAAGTCAAATCATACAGAGAAATAAAAAGGCAAGGCAGTAAGTGATGCTGCCTTGCTAGCTCCTTCAGCTGCTGGACAATGTTGTCTTGTACCTTTCCTGTCTTCTTTGTTTAATCTTGGCTCAGGGCCTGTCTGTTTCATCATTTGACAGGATTCAAAGTAGTATTTCTAAGCTTCGCCAGAAAAAATATTCAAATTGCATGCTTTAAAGAGTAATTCACTTCAGATTGTCTCTCTCTGGGGAGGCAGTTCTGATGAACCAGAAACACTGCATTGAGAATTAGAACCATGGATTGTGGTTCTGGTCCTTGCTACTGACAAACCACGGGACCCTGGGCAAGATTCTCAACCTCTCGGGTTTCCTACCTCTAAAACAGGGATAATGAAACCTGTGCTGCTTACCTTATAGTGTAGGGTAACTGAGAGGGTGTATGTGAGGGGGCTCAAAATGCTGTGCAGATGGCAGGGACTCGTGTTCTCCAGGCTGGGTACTTCAGAACCACCTACTGTATGTACATACTGTATGTCGTGCCTCAGACAGTGTGGACTTGAAACGGGTCCACAAACCTTTATCTGAAAGCTTTGTGGTCAAATGTGTGTCAGAACGAAGCCGAGTTTTTCTGATTTTGGAAAGGAAATATAGTACCCATCTTGCATATTACTTAACAATCTCATTGAGAGCCAGGGCAGCACCCTATAATCTCACATATGGATGTTTTTTTAGCAAGACCTGACTACTCACATCATAAGGGATAAATATGGATCATAAATACTTTCATGTTCATTTATATCATTAGCAGGCTGAATAATGGTCATCTAGGGATATCAGGTCCTAATCTGTGGAACCTGTAAGTGTTATTTTATAAGGAAAAATGATCTCTGTAGATGTGATTGAGTTAAGGATTTTGACATGTGAGATTATTCTGGATTATCTGGGTGGGCCCTAATGCCATCAAATGCATCCTTATAAGAGAAAGGCTCAGGGAGATTTGATACTCACGGAAGAGGAGAAGGTGATGTGACTGTGGAGGCAGAGATTGGAGCGATGCAGTCACCAGTCAAGGAATGCCGGCAGTCACCAGAAGCTGGAAGAGGTGAGAAACAGATTCTGCCCTAGACCCTCAGGAGGGAGTGTGGTCTTGCTGACACCTCAGTTTTGGCTCAGTGAAACTGATTTTGGACTCTGGCCTCTAGAACTGTAAGAGAATAAACATCTATTGTTTTAAGCCACCAAGTTTGTGGTAATTTGTTAGAGCAGCCACAGGAAACTAATACAGTCAGGTTTTGCTGCCAAATGATGTATGAGAAAAATGCTGAATTTTCAGTGTTTTGAATTTGGGAATTGCAAATAAGACACTGTGGACCTATATCTAGGACTGGTGCCCAAGTGTCATTCAAAGTGGTTGTTATGCTGTCTTGTTCATTCCCAGCCTGTCAGAATGGTGGAGGGGCCTGGAACTGCTGCTAGCATTGCTCCCTGTGGTGGTGAGATGGACGCTGAGGTATGTTGGGGGAGGAAGGCAGGGTGGGCCTATCCATAGCAAAGTTTGACCTGGGAGGGCAAGGTGTCTTACCTAAGGAGCACAGCAACTTCTAGACATGAATCAGGCAAACGGTTGGCCTCAGGGATTCAGGAAGCAGCAGGATGTCCCCACAGGTAGGGTTCTCAAGAGCCCAGGTGAATAGACACAGGTAAGGGAGTCTGGGTATCAGGTAGCAGGTGAGGGTCAGGATGAGGGCTAGGGCACCAAGGGACATTGGTAGCTGATAGGTTACTAGAAGAGAAAGTGAAGAACAGGGACGGATGCAGGAGCTTAGTTGTATCAATGCGTGCGTGTTCGTGTGTGTGTGACACTGGCTAGGGTACTGGGGTGAGAGAGGTTCTTTAGCAGAGACCATCTTGAGGTGGGGTGGAAATGATGACTCGGGAAGAATATGGTCTCTGCCAGTGTCTTGAGCTAGACTAATGGCAAGGAAACTCCAGTGAACCCCACAGGGGAATGACTCGGGGTGCAAAGCGGTGGCCTGGGTTAGCATTGAAGCACCTGTCACTGGCCAGCAGTGCAAGGAGACTCGGTCAGTACTCAGCCCAAGGAGGGGGTGCTGAGGCCCCACAGTACTCATTTCTCCACACCAAGCTTGACTAGGACACTGGGGAAAGGAGAACATGAGGTGGGCAAGTAAGTGGGCTCAGGGAAGGAGAGCCACGGGCCCACGAAGGGGAACCTTTGTGACGGGAGGAGTGGAGGGGACAGCTGCTGGCGTTGTCAATGTCTTTGTCTTTCTTTTGTTTGTTTTAAAATCAACTTCCTGATGATAAAATGGTCCTCGTATAATGACACAACTGTCAGCCTGTGATGGAATTACTTAAAATCTCCATTTTAAAACTCATTATGTTTATCTGAAGGCTATTTAAAAAGTTCTGATCTAGCCTAAATGGCCAACCCAGGGCTTAGTGAAGTAAACTATGAGCATCTATGAAACTAAACATTTCAGAGTCATTACTGTTACGTTTATAGAGAGTTTCTAAAGGCCCGAGAAAATACTTATGCTATAATGCTGTGTGAAAAACACAGGATATAAGATTATTTATAGAGTACAAACAAAACAAAAACTATGCATGGAAAACAATGCAGTAAGAAATCCATCAAAATATTAATACAATGATAGCTTATGGATGAGGGGATGAAGAGTATTTTCTTTATAGTTTCTATTTTCCAAATTAGCTGTGCATCACTTTTTCTTTCAGTTGTTTTATTGGTTTTTTTTTTTTTTTTTGGTGAGGAAGACTGGCCCTGAGCTAACATCCATTGCCAATCCTCCTTTTTTTGCTTGAGGAAGATTAGCCCTGAGCTAACATCTGTGTCAATCTTCCTCTACTTTATATGTGGGACACCTCCACAGCATGGCTTGACGAGTAGTGTGTAGGTCCATGCCCAGGATTCGAATCAGCAAACCCTGGGCCGCCAAAGCAGAGCCTGCTAGCCCAACCACCGGGCTGGCCCTTGTTTTACTGTTTTTGTATACATTACTTTTGTAAAGAGAAGGACCCAATAAACTCTGCTTTCTGAAAAAGTTTTCTTTAAATTAATCTGGATCCAAAGGGCAATACTATCTACCATTTTTCTTAATGGTATTGCACTAACATTTCCGATTATATGAACTCTAGATACAAAAAGCAAAAAATAAACAGATCCCTGCCCCCCCATATCAAGCCTAATGAGAAACAGACTTATTTTTTTCTCCTCCCATAAAGTCAGACTGGCAAGAGACCTCAGGCTGTGGAAAAGCCCTTGGAGAAGATGATACTGTGGTGCAACGTGGCTTGAATTTTGCCATTTAAACTCTTTTGCTGCAGGAAGAGGCTGCTTTCAGAGGTGGTGTGGAAGAGGAGAAGTTGGCTCTTCCATTCCAGCCTGCAGATGTCCTCCAGGGAGCGAATTCTTCAAGGTTCTTCTCAGGCATTATCTCTTCCAGATGCCCTCCCTTAATCCTGAGCCGGAGTGAGTGTCCTCCCTGCTCTCTCAATACCCTGCGCACACTTCTGTCACTGTACTTGTCATGTGACAGCATTTCACTGGCAAGGCTGTAAGAATCTCAGAGTGGCAGAGACTGTGTTTAATTTACGGTGGTCTTCACAGCACGTGGCAGAGCTCCTGGCAGATAGTAGGTGCAGAATAAATGTTTGTTAAATGAACCAAACAGTTCTCCAAAAGTGTGAGAGAAGCTGTATTAGCTTCCTAGAGCTGCCATGACAAAGTACAACAAGCTGGTGGCTTAAAACAACAGAAATTTACCCTCGCACAATTCTGGAATCCAGAGGCCTGCAATCAAGAAGTCAGCAAGGTTGGTTCCTTCTGTAGGCTCTGAGGGAGAGTCTGGTCTGGGCCTCTCTCCTGGCTTCCAGCGGTTGCCAACAATCCTGGGCATGCCTTCACTTGCAGCTGTATCATCCAATCTCTGCTTCCATCTTCACATGGTGTTCTCCATCTGTGTGTGTCTCCTCTGTGTCTCCGTGTCCCTGTGTCCAAATTTCTCTCTTCTTATAAGGACACCAGTCATATTGCATTTGGTATGACCCTAATTCAGTGTGACCTCATCTTAACTTAATTACATCTGCTAAGACCCTCTTTCCAAATAAGTCACATTCATAAGTATCCGGGTTAGGACTTGAATATGTCTTTTTGGGGGACACAATCAACCCACAACAGAAACACTAGGGGATTTGGTACTGAGTGAAGTGGCAATCACCAGCTGACGCATCCAGCACAATATGACGACTGGGCCGAGAAGGCACCTGAGACTCTATCAGCCCTGGGGCGCCAGGAGCAGGGGCTGGATCAGCCTGCGATCCATAAAGCGCAACAGGCCAGGGACAGGGAGAGCCAAGCCAGTGGGCATTAAAACCAAGAAAGGATGAAACTGAGTTTCAGAAATTGGGCAATGTTGCCATGCACGGGGAGACAGGAATTTGGGGTGAGTTGGGGGAAGAGAAATTTGCTGAGTCTACTGAATGACTTCCGTCTTATGTGTTGGCTCTATGTACTATAACAGGATCTGTGGGAAACACACTGAACTACACTCTGCCATTGTCCTAATCATGTATTTTCTGATAAACAAAGCCCATAAGAATTGGTAGCATATTTGTCAGAGATTAAACTCTCATAACTGGCTACCTGGTAAATTTTATATGCAACGTATGACTCGGAGGTTTGAAGAACAGAAGACATGCTGTCATTTCTCTTTGAAACTAGAATTAAAAAAATGTTTATTATTCATTGTAAGACTAACTAATAAGAACAAATTGGAAATTATCTCAGTAAATGAATACCCCAAAGTGAAGTGGTTCCCATAAGCTATTCCCTTGTGAGCATCATTTTTTCTGAAATCTCAAATGAACTGTTCACTGTTTAACCTGAGAAGGCTGTAGGACAGAACATTTAACATTTAATGTTTTCATGATAAAAAACTTCAACTGTTACGTTTGTGATCCTTTACTATACATTTCCTGTCCAAGAATATCCAAATTTATGGATATTTTCAGACTTAAATATCAGGGAGTGAAAGAAAAAATTAATGAGTTGGAATGCCCTTGCTCTGATTAGGACCCTGTCATTTGAGTTTAGTTTAGTTGAAGTAAGCATACTACAAGCTGAGGAGGAAGACAGGAGGAGGTGGCATGCAGGAATGCTGAACTAGAAGAAGGGGGAGACCTGGGACGCAGATCTATCAAAATTCCTGGAAAGACTGTTTACTTCCCAGACTTCTGAACAGGAGATTGGGGTTTGCAAAGGCAAGAAAGATGAGAACTGGGCCTTGTCAAGGGCAACCAGGGTTTCCAGCTACTTCATGCATGCTTTGGGTCTGTTTTGATAACTAAGCATATCTTTTGTAACCCAGGCAAAAAGGAAATGTTTGTCCTACTGAAGGAGCTGGACTGGATTGTGAGATGGGCTCTGAGCATTCCAGCCTCAAAGATAATTAAGACTCAAGAAGTTTTCTTCTTGAGCAAGAGTTCAGGAAAAGTTTATACTGACTTCACAATTGGCTCCAACCAAAAGTTTCAGCACCCTTTTATTTAAGGTATAAACTTCCTTGACCCCTAGTTTGCACATGAAACTGGTTAAGGAGAAAGGGGGCCACGTGAAAACAGATTTAAAAAATCTGGTTTCAAACTATGGCTGATATGCTAAAATATTTAATTCTTCAAAGCTTGGCATTTAGACAAGAGGGTGGATTAAAATAGAGGATGACCAGCTGGCTAATTACATGTTGCCAACATTTCTCTCTGGCTACTTACTGCATGAGTCTGTTTATGTCAAAGGCTGACCCTATCCTTTATCCTCTTTCATTGCCAAGAAATGGAATGCCATGCATTTTATTCAACATGAGATGTTCTGGTGAAACCCACAGCAGCATAGCCCTCTTCACCACCCTCGTGGGCCAGACAAGGCACGGCGTACTGGAGGAGCAGTTGTGGACAGGCTTCAGGACATGCCGAAAATTATGAACAACTAAGATTCCAGTTGACCGTCCTCTCCATCTCCTTTTAGAGAAGGTAATTTCTTATCCTTAGGCTATCATGAAGCCAGGAGCTATTGATGGCACATTCAAGGCGAGGCTTTTCAGCGTGAAAGCAGAAACAGACTTCTTGAAGCCCCATTTGCCTAGCTGAGCACTGTGGGTAAAGTGGGGGTTGAGGTAAGCAGAGTTGATGAGTGTGAAGTGGGGGTGGCCTCTTCTCGTTGCATGATTTTTAAAAAATGAGCCTCTGGGGACCTCTGCAGTAGATTGCTCAGGAAAGGAACCAAGTATAAAATTGATAGAGCCTTGAAGAGAGCCATGTGTAGAGGTAGAAGGGAGATGAGGCATGGGTGAGAGGCACGTGCTGGATATATCAGCCATGTCCATCCATATGAGGCCCATCAAAGAGGCAGACTCTAGGAGGAATTGCAAACTCAACTGCCTCTAGGCAGGGACTATATATAACTATGAGAGGGTGTAAGGTTATAAGTGGATATATAACTATGAGAGGGTGTAAGATTGTAAGTGGATATATATGAGAGGGTGTAAGACCTTAGGGAATGGTGGGGACTGTGTCAAACTGCAGAGCACATATCTGGTATAAATGCATTTAAATTAAAACAAAATTGAAAACACCACACTGACCAAAACAAAACGTATCTGAGAGCTGCACTTTGCTCAAGGGCTCAAGGGCCACCAATCTGTGACTGCTCTCTGGTGAGAGCTCAACGTTAAGGGTCTGATTTTTGGGGCTGTATTTATTTGTTGAAAGTGGCTTGTAAAACTGCTTTATATAAGGGAAAGCTACTGTCCAAACTTTCTGTTGTGATCTAAGATTATGTAAAATTCTGTTTTTTTTTTTTTTTTTCTGTCCTTTTTCTATTGTCGTGAAATGAAAGATATATCCTTGGAAGGAAGACGATCATCTTGGAAATTGTCAGGGCGACGGCCCCTCACTTCCTCAATGAATACCTAGTGGTAAACTCTCAGAGACACCCTTCATCGGCCCCTCCAACCTCAGGGGTGATCAGCATACCACTCTGGGCCTCTCCTTAGGCCCAGGCACGCTCTGCTTTCTGCTCTGTCCTCCCCAAACCCCAGCCACCATCACAGTGAATTTTAAGTCGGTTTTGTGAATAGGGCTGGATGTTTTTGTTGATTAGAAGGCGAGATTACTTTGTTGCTTTGTATAAATATATCAAAATAAATTCCTCTTAAAGTGGGTGGCCCAAGGGGAGAAGCTCGAAGGATAAGATTTACTTTAAGTTGAGAATAAGTTGGGACAATAATATTTAGCCAAGGGCACAACTCTGGCTTTTTAAATCCTCTAGGGCTCTAGAGCCTTATTTTTAGACCCCTCACCTGAGAATTTCTCTCTAAACTCTTTGTTAGGGGTATTATATAAAAATAGCTTTAATACATGGTATATATTCCTTGAGCACATCTGAGGTTAAACATTACGGTAGCTCTGTGCTACTGGCCTTAGCTTACCCCTGTGACTGTTGGGGAGTTTCCCAGATCCACTGTGGTCAGGCTGGAGTGTCTGTGCAAACCTTTCCTCTGGTTAGACCACAGCCTTCAGGATCCTCTGCTGCAGTCAGACATAAACATCCATACTCCAGAATGCCGGAGCAAAAGTAATGCTAGCAAACAGTTACTAACCACTTATTGTAAATCTAGTAGGGTATACATGGAAAGTGAAATAGAAATACGTATCACATGGTGATACAAAGAAGAGGGCCGTAGGCGTAACTGGAGTAGAAGGTTGGAAAAGCAGATTGGAGCCGGACTGCAGGCAGTTGCTAGCTAGACTGAGGAGTTCAGACATTTTCCTGGCTGTAGGGAGCCCTTGAAAGTTTTTGAGCAGGAAAGTGAAATGGTGGAAGGCTTAACTTGGCAGATATCTGCAAGGTGGTTCAGAGGAGGGAGAGAGTAGATGCTTGGAAATCAATGATGATAAATCCAAGCATTAAACCATCTAGAGACTTACAGTGACCATGGGATACTGAGTTATAAGGTGAATAATTAACGTTAACTGCATGCTCTCCATGTGCCAACTACTGTTGTAAGTGCTTTAGAAGCATTAATTGATATTTGCAACAACACTTTGAGGTGGATGTTACCAAATATCACTCTTTTTCCGACAAGGAAACTGAGTCTCAGAGCAGTAAAGAAAGTTGCTCAGTGTTACCTGATTGAAAGTGTCAGAGCTGGGATGCAAACCCAGGTGGTCTTCCCTCACTTTCAGCCATGCTCTCCACTGCCTTTCAGCAATTTGTAGCTGAGCGTCTTGGTCCCTGGCCTTCCATTGCCATCGTGGCCTGGCTGGACCCAGCCCGGGACCCTTGGTGTCACTCCGCCTCATTGTCTATTTGTTTGTACACAGACCTCTGCCTCAGATGGCGTGCTTGCCCAGGTGTTGGCTTCAAGACACTCCAAACACTTGCCAACGCGTGCATCTATTTCAAAGGAGACTTGTGAGCAAAGAAGGGGAAAATAAGGCACAAATACCATGAAAATATCATCATGTTCTAGCAGAGAAAGGAAGGACATTCATGTCTTTCTGCTGGTTGCTTTCCATTAGTCAATGATGTTGCCTGCCTGGCCCGGTGGGCCTCGTCCAGTGGTTTTAGGATGCGTTTACTTCCAAAATGGGAGTTTTGGAACTCACCTGATATTAAATTGTTCTGTGTTTTACTGGCATCCTTCAGTCACCATCAGATGAGGAAAATTTATTGTGAACTCAAACTGACTACATGTGTCTCTCAAAGCTACTGTGAAAGATCCTTAAATATTTTGATCCAGCAGATGAGCCAGGCCTTGTAGGAACAAAACCAAGAATAGCTGTTTGCATTTAAGTTTCTTCTAACACTATTCTTACAAATTAAAAGCCTGATGCAGAGTCAACCAGAAGGTGGCCTAATTAGATCATGTTTAAATTAAGGTAATTCTATATAGGCTGCACAGAACAATTTATATCTTTTTCTCATTACAAACCTTTCCTATATAGAGATAGCCATTAACTCAGAGAACATTAATTTTGGCTAGGGCTTTAGATTTATATATTTACTTTTTTTTTTACACTACGTAATAATAAACACTACAGTGTTAAAGGAATTCTGTTGTAGAAAAACAGATAGTACCTTAAATGTAGACCTAAACTATTTACAAATGATTGTCATCATATCATACCACGGAGGAATTTTATACAAATACACACATATTTGATTCCACATCAATTTCAACAAATATTTATTGAGGACCTGCATATTACTTAATCCATGTGATGCAGTATTATTGCTAAGCCGGATTCTCTGTGCTGAATTATATCAAGAATAGGTTGTTTACTGTTTTAGCAGGATGCCCTCTGGTCAGGCCTCGCTGCACTCCGCTGCATCAGCAGATCAACCTATTGATTAACTGTTGAGTCTATTTTTAGGTTGAAACTTTGGCCAGGCTGTCATTGAAACGGATTTATTTTTGCAAACAAGCAGATTACAGAGGCAAGCAGGCTTAGAAGGACTGTTGAGAGATCTTGAAAACATTATGTTTAGAAAGTTAAACAAATGTCTTTATTCCATAAGATACACATCTAAATCAGAGTGGCTGCACAATAGAGGGTCTTTAATTGTCAACATTTAAAGACGCACTGATAAACTTGTCAGTTTCTATAAAAACATGTTACTGAGATATGTAAGGTTAAGGTATTAGAAAATTCATGAAATTAGTTTTAAAAATTTTAAGTAACTCATTTGCTTTAGTATGGGTCCAGCTTTAGTCAGAACTGGTAATAAAAAAGAGGACTTTTTGTTTCTTTTAACAGAGAGAAAGTTTATCAAATCCTTGAAGAAAAGTTTAACATTGGGGTCACTCTTCTTAATAATATTGGGTTTGTAGAATTGGTATTGATCGAGAACTAAGAATTCTATTTCTGCTTAGGAGCTTTAAAAATTGATTTCAGAAAATCAATCTTTAAAAGCCAACATTCCCCAAATCCACATTTCTTACTAAATTTTACTTTACGTTATTTTACTGTATTTTCTTTCAGTAAAATTTCTTAAAATGGGTTTTGGGCAGATGACATGTTAAAAACAATGTTTAAAAATATTTTAAACCATACAATATGCAAACATCTTCTTTAATAAAAGATTTGGGTGGTATTGTTAGAAAGAGCCCCCCCTGCCCTCCCGCCCCCCATCCTACCTCTGCCTGCAGTTCTGTGCTTGGCTCCAATCCTCTCTCTAGGTGTTCACATACATGTACGTACAGCTATATTGGCACATATAGACAAGTGACTTTTGAGTTTTCCCCCCATGTTCTATTCCTTTTTCATAAAATTCATTTTGATGATAAAGCAGTAACAGACTTAATAGGACAAATAGCGTTTATCTCCTCCAAACAGTTAGTTAGTGGTAGATTAACAGTTGAAATAACTGATTAAACACATGTGTCTCATGGGGGGATCTCTTCTCTGGCCCTATTACCCCGTCCACAGCGGGGTACTTCTTTGTGAGTGCCCAGGGGAATGGAGGAGGTGTGCTGCACCCCGTCAGGGCTGTTACACGATCTGCTTCTGTTCGTCATTTTTACTTTTATGATCAGAAAGAGCGGGGCGCTTGAAAGCCTCACTGAGGGTCACCTGAAGCAGAGTTTGATGACCTCTAGTCGTACCCTCCCTTCTTTCCATTCCGTCTGTCTTGTGCTCTATTTTACTTTCATCTTTTTTGCCTTCCCTAGGTCTGTCAGGCACCCATGATTGTTGTTGATTTTTGAAATAAATCATAATATACTTTACCAGTGGAGCCACGTTTGCTGAGTGGGTTACACCCAAATGCCAGTGAGCACTGATTTCCTGGCATTGTGGTTCAGCGAATTCAGCAGTCAGAGAGACCCAAGCTTGAATCCAGTGCTCACTTGCTCTGTGGCTATGGAGAATTACTTAACCTAGCTAACCTCAGGTTCCTCTTCAATAAAACGGGGGTAGTAAGATCTGCCTTGTACAGCTGTTGTGAGGAAACAGTGAAATAATGTTTGTAAGATTTCCTAGCACAGTCTCTCATAAATGGTCATTATTATCACCACAGTCAGCACTTGCCCTGGGGATGGCGTGGAGGAGGTAGAGAAGATCTCAGTAAATCTTGATCAATGGCTTGGCTTCTGGGAAGGCACTTCCTGAATTTGCAAAAGCTTTTGCGAGGAAGTGGAGAAAGTAGGGATCAAATGTAAGGTGACCTAGACAATTCATTGGGAAAGATATTTTGAATTAGATAAAGTTCAAAGGGGTAAGTGCAAACAGTTTACAGGACAAAATCAAAATGCTGCCATGCGAGATGGGGAAAGGTGGACTTCAATCCAGTCCAGCAGCTGTGATAGAATTAGTTAAATAAGTGCTGTTTATTTATAAAGCCAAAAAGACAGTGGGACACATGACAGGCAAAGGGCAGGAAGTGGCCTGTCAGCTTTTCCCAGCACTGGTCTGATCCCAACTGTGGCTACTCTGTGTCTCCCCTTTAAGGAGGATGTGGGGAACTGGAAGAACTCTAGAGAAGAGCAAAAATGTAATTAAGGCTTGGAAAATAAGGGCTAAGAGGAAAGGCCAGAAAGCTGTGGGGTTATTTAGCTTAGAGAATAAAGGTCTAACAGATCTGAAGGGTCATTATAAGAAAGACATTGGTTGTTTTCAATCTCCATAAATAACAGGACAAGAGGAAAGAAGCTTACATTGCACTCTAGAAGGTTTTGGGCTGTGAGAATTATTAACAAGGAAGCTCTCAAGGCTCTTGCTGGCAACTGGAGAGAAAAAAGACTAATATACAACTATGGGTGTATCTACTCATTCACCTTTACCTGCAAAGGAAGAATGATGGTGGTATTCAAATACTAGCTTTTGGATTATTTTGAAAACAAACCAGTTACGCTCTGTTGGAAATCATTTAGTTGTTTCCTATTTGAATCCAGTCTTAACAAAAAGTTAGTTTGAAGGTATAAATGCAAATTAGATAGGTTCAGGATTTGCTGAGACAAAGGCTTGCCCCTTAGATTGGTTTTGGCCAACACCAACTAAAATGCTCTTTGAAGATACAATTATTCCCCACATATTGGAAGAAACTACATTTGGTTGTGACTTTTAGGGAGAGTCTGATGAACCCCAGTGCTGGTGACCATATTATTGCACAGCAAGACTGCAACGCAGGGTTCTCTGCCTTTCATTTATGCTCTTTGGATGGGGATAGAGAACGCGTGGCTCTGTAACTATTGTGAGAGGGAGTTTCAGCGCAGGATGTGGTGGTGTCCAAGCTAGAGGGAGAGGAGTCCATTTCCTTCAGTAAATATGTGGTCCATCAATGCTTCCTGTCATCCTCCAGTTTAGGAGACCGGGGCCAACTGCAGTTCGAATGCTTCCTCTGCTACTAAGCGAGGCCATACTCGGTGAGGATTTCAAAAACTCAAAATAGCTTTACCCGTCAGGTTCCTTTTCTCCTTTCCATCTCCGTTCTTTCTATTATCACTTCTGTTATAAATTTTCAATTGCGTCAGAACAGTACAGAGCAAGATATTTTGGGATCTTTCCACGTTAGTATGTATGATCTACTGTCTTTTATTAACTACTGCTTTTTTATTCCTTGGTATGGATATATTGTCATTTATTTTTGCTATATTCAAAAATATTTCAGATTAGTGATAATGGTGGAAGTCAGAATAATCGTTACCTCTGAGGGACGTTGATTGGAGGTGGCGTGTGGGAATGTTCGGGGGGCCTGTCAATGTTCTATTCTGGCTTTCAGTGCTGATTACATGGGGGTATACACATATAAAAATTGTCTCGTTTGTGTACTTTACATACTTTATTGTATGTAAATTATATTTCAATAAAAAAAGTTTAAAAAACTGATTAAAGTCATTATATTTTAAAGAAGTCATAAAGTATTAAATTATACTTCTGAAGAACTAGGACAGGGATGTAGAAAAAGAGAGTTGGGAAGGAAGGGAGCTAATGTTTGTTAAGTACCTTCTATCTTGTAAGCATATTATATAATTTCTCATTTAAATATCAACAACAACTCTGTGAGGTGGGTATTCTTACTCTATTTTTGTAGATGAGGAAACAGACTCAAAGGGTAAGTAAACGACCCTAATTCACACACACTGGGTAAGTGCCAGAGTCAGAGTTTGACCTGAGATTGTTAAGGACTCTGAAATTCTGAATGTAACTCTGAAAAGAGGCTGTGAAGTTGAAGGTCAAGCTCAGGGCTGAGTGACTTGCCTGAGCTTATGCTCTGCGCAAGGGGCAAACCCACTGGCCTCCTAGCCCACTGCTCTTCTGAGCAACAACTTACTTTCTCGCGGTTTAATTTTCAAAGTGTTTAACAAAGTTATTCTTCTTTATATCCTAGAAGAAAACGCATTAAGTGAGGATTTACTGATGGAGAAACTTCTAGAAATTTCCTACTGTCAAAGATGCAAACATTTAAAATTTATGAAATGGTGAACTAACCTATTTGAGCATCTGAGAACTTTCTTTTCCTTTCGGTCCTGGGGAAACTTGAAAATTATATGTTTTTGTAGAAAATGATTTGGTTTCTAACCTCAGAAATGTGTATGAGAGTTAAGGATTTTCCTTTTTTGGAACTTGTAGATGATATATCATTTTTTAAAGGTAGTAAAAATAGTTTAAATGACAAAGAAGGGGATCTGGGACAATTTGGGAAACTCCATATAAAAGTATAAATTGCATAAAACTCTATATCATTTTGGTTATAGAGACTGGCTATCTCCCCTCAATTTAATTCATTAGACTTTTTAAAATCTCCTTTTCCCTTACCTTTCATTATTAGAAACACTTTTTTACCTTTATTCTCGTCCTCTTGAGAATTTTTCCCACTTCTCATTACTGAGTTATATGTGTTTTCATTACGTCTCAGCACTTGGCGTGAGCTTGTTCACGTTCAATCACTTACCTATATTTTAGAGATTGAAAATTGTGCTTTTTTACTAATGACAGGAATGCAGTAGGAATACATACTCCTCGTAGAGTCATCCCACTCCCATAATTGGAATTAATTCTATTCTGAAATATTATCTATCGAGAACCGTACAACTTTTAAACCCTCAAGAGCACATTTGCTAGAACTGTAAGTAGTAGAATCTTAGAGTATTACCCATGGAAAAGACCTAATTTTGCACATAAGGAAACAAAAGCCTGGAGATCTTTGTGCAAATTGGTTTCTTTCATCAGCCAACACTCTGACTCACATAACCTAAAGTAAATGATGCTGTTTCTTTATATTATTGATTAAACGAGTCTGTAATGTGTGCTCCCTTAGTTGATTCGGTTTTCGAGGTGTATATCATAATGCATGCAAAGTTGGGAATGCCTTTTGGGCCCTCCTGTCATTTAGTTTATAAACATAGAATCAGCGGTAAAGAAAGAAGAAAAGAAGAGCAAATGTACAGCATATTTCTTTCAGCTACTTGGGCTCTTTGGCATGAAGCTTGGTTGTAAGTCAGCAGACTCACCTTAGAAAGACCCTCAAAGTTAGTGATATTTTATTCCTTGTTGCCTCCAGAGTGGACCTGAATAAAAGGCATAGCCTGACATTTTTCCTGCTAGAATATACATTATATGCTAAATGGAACCTTTGGCTCTTTTGACTGTCTCTCTGCATTGAAGAACAGGATGGCCAAGTCCAGCCTCAGGTCCACTGTCTTTGACGTGGTCATGATTTTCTGATGATGACAAATCCACAAAGCAGGTTTAAATCTATGATCTGACAGAGAAAGTGTTTTGGTCATGGTGAGTTATGACTACTTCAATAGAAATAGTTGAAATGTTATTTCTGGAATATATCATATTATATCATTTTATGACTATAAGTCTAGAAGGAGATACATTCCCTTCTCCCCGAAATAAGGTAATTTTCTTATTTTTCTTTTTCTGATTACAAAAATAATAGATTGATGCAGAAAATCCAAACAATACAGACAAGTATTAAAAAAGAAAAAGTCATCCTAATTCCCAAGCAATGTTAACATTTTGGGAAACATCCTCCTCGACATCTCACTATGCATTTATTTTACCCATCTGTACGTGTGTGTGTGTATTTGTGTAAATGGTATCATACTCTTTTGTACTTTGTTTTTTACTCAACAGTCTGTCATGGAGATTTTCTTTTCTTTAATGAATATTGAATTCTCTTTAACAGCTACATAGCAGCACATTATATGGATGGACCAGAATTTAACTAATCTCTGATGGAGATTAGGGTCTTTCCAGTTTATTATTATAATAAGCAAGGACTGAATTAACATTCTTATACAGATGCCTTTGCCCCAAGAACTTATCAGTACAGCAGATAAATTCCTGGAGGTCTGACCCGTGTCACGGGTTTGCTTTCCAAAAACTGTTTTTTGGAAATTTCACGAGTTTTCACTGCTACCAACAGCGTTTGAGAATATGGAAGCAGAACCTTCAGTTCACTGACTTGAAAGTCTTCAAATATTCAAAATTAATATTCATTAATTTCGGCAAACACGCATCAAATGTTCTTAATGAGTAGATTAAAACAGATGCGATAGGGGCCAGCCTGGTGGCGTAGTGGTTAAGTTCATGTGCTCCGCTTCGGCGGCCTGGGGTTTGTGGGCCTGGATCCTGGGCGTGGACCTACACACTGCTCCTCAAGCCATGCTGTGGCGGTGTTCCATATACAAAGTGGAGGAAAATTGGCACCAAAGTTAGCTCAGGGACAATCTTCCTCAAGCAAAAAGAGGAAGATTGGCAACAGATGTTAGCTCAGTGCCAATTTTCCTCAGCCAAAAAAAAAAAAAATTAAAAAATAAACCAGATGTGATTTAATGATTAGTAGGCAAAACAAGCCTTTCCGAGTGTTTGCCACGTTGTTGGAAAAAATTCCTTCTTCCTCCACGCTCTTACACACAATAATTTGTGCATACCTTATCTGATTTTGACTTAGACTGTTAGGTGTCTTTCCAATTACAATGTTAGCTCGCTGAGGGCAGGAACTGTACCGTACCCCTGCAAGGGCCTCATGGAGTACAAATGTCCCTCAGGAAACTGTGGAGGAAGAAACAGCCACAAGATTTTCCATTTGCTTCTCCCCCATTAAGCAGCTTCTACCTCCCTCTTTTTCCCTGGCTTTTGAAATAGAAGTGTAATATTTGCCTAGGGCAAACAGACTTGGAGCTTGGGAGGCAGCGTTGTGTAATGGGTGTCAAGTCAGCCTGGGGTAAGTCTTGGCTCTCCCATTTGTGAGATCTATGACCCTGGGCAAATTATTTAACTCTTCCAAATCCTCATTTCTTTCTCTATAAAATGAAGATAATAGGTTCTACTTCAAAATTGTTGTATAGATTAAAGGAAATCATGTTTTAAAGCCTTTAGCCAGGTGCCTAGTTTAACACTTGATAAATGGTAGCTATAACTACTATTATTTCTTCAAAGGTACAGATATACCAAAAAAAAAAAAAGGTCTCATTGGCTATTTCTTGCCACTAGAGTGGACATTTCAGTCTCTGGATTGGAGGCAACCAGGAGCCAAAAGTTAATAGAGGTTAAGTCTGAGACTCTTGACAAAATCAATCTGGAACACATGTCCGTTGATGAAGATTACGTTTTTATGTTTTCAAAACTGAAGGAGGTGCTTGGAGGATTGAAGGAGGGGAAGGATAGGGTTGGGCTAGGTGGTAGTAACTGTAAGAGTATTTTACTGGGATAAAAAATAACTTTAGACTGTCTCCAGCCTAATGCACCACATCATACAACTCCAGAGAACAAAAAACAAATATGAAACCGTAAAAGTTGAACTATAGAGACCTCTGTTCTTTCCTAACTAGCAACCAGCCTTTCCGAGTGACAAGCTGTGCTAGCGTTTTGGCCCCGGTACCGTCACCGGTTTCCAGCAGGCTTGCCTTACCGCCCTTGAGCACGTGTGGCTGGGCTTATTTTCCTGGGAACAGCTGAGTCTTAAAAATGCGGGCCCATCTCGTGGACCTGCTCCCTAAGTTTCAAGCAGGTGTCTGCGTTTGCTGCTGGAGAGAGCTCAGGGAAATGCAGTGGCCCCCGTGTGTCATGTTTCCAATACTTCTTCCCTCTGCTTGAATTTCTTGTATATTAAGCCAGTTATAAACAGCAAGTGCACTTCTAAGAACCTATGGAGAAACGTCTTCTGCACATAATAAGCATTTTCAAATTTGGGTCAAAGATAGCTCTCTTTGAAAGGCAGAATTTTAAAAAAAGATGAGCAAAATGTATACATCGTGAGACCAAGTGAATATCATCTTCCGCGGAAGCAAAGACACACTTCTTCCCCTTCCTCTAAGGAAGCCAGATCCTGATTCACGTTTTGTTCAAGACTCAGCAGAAACACAATGCTTTATTTTATAGAGGCTTATGACAACACAATGCCAGCACTATAATTTCCTTCAGCGTGAAGTGCTTCACTTGGCTTTAGGCCAGCTAAGCTCAGTGTTAAACATTGCGCTTCTGTAACTTCTGACACAGGCAAATACCTTCACGTTTATGCATTCTGTATTCTTTTAGGAAGTGTTTTTAAAACGTTTTAACAGCATCTCGTTAGGAGCAGCAGTTGGATTTTGCAAGTGACTAGATTTTTTTCTCAAGTGTGGACATTCAGATGGTCTATAAGCCATTGCAAGTGGCAGTACCACTTCGTCTGAGGCCAAAGCTGTCATAAAACCAGTTTGGCGTGCAGAGGACCTTTTGGTTCTTTTGTCAAAGGAAACCTGTAATTGTAAAATTCCTCCTTGATTTCACCGTTCACATAGACCTAAATAATGTTCCCTTGTTCTTTTTCTGGTTATGTGGTATGTGGTCATCCTTGATGTTGTTTTGAAGACGTTAGAGACAGTTAAGTAAACATCTTAGGAAAATAGCTAAGATCTAAAGCTAGGAACACTTCATATTTTTGTCTATTAAAAAAAGACAAAGATTTTTCAGAAGCCTCCTTGCCCTCCCCCCACTCCTGTCTCTTGCTATCACTGCACACTTTTGCCCCAGGAGACTATGTCTCTACATAAAAGTTGTGTAATCCTTACTTCCTGAATGGGAACTACCTGTGTGCTTACACACAGTACTCACTCCACAGGCATGGTGGCTGCTGTGCGACTGGAGTCCTGCAGCCCACAGGGGACAGGCTAGAGAGGGCCAGGGGAGGAGTCCTCAGCAGCAAGCACAGCTGTCTGGCAGGCCTTTGCTCCAACAGCAAAGCCGAGTCTAGCAAATTAGTCATTGCTTTCCCCCAGCAATCTGACCTGACAAGCATGCTGCAATCACTTCCAAATCCTTCCCGCCTTTTTGCTCAGATTGGGGGTGGGATGAGGACAGAAAATGGGAAATCTAAAAGGAAAAACAACGTCTTTGTTTATTCATCCATTTATTGCCTATAAATGCAAACGTTTACTAAGTGCTCTTTACAGGCCAGGTGCTATGCTCAATGTTTTACATGCGTTCTCTCTCTTAATTCCTACGGTAACCACCAAACAGGTAAATTTCAATCTCCATTTAGCAGTTGAAGAAATGGAACCTTTGGAGAGGTTAAGAAACTTGCCCCAGGCTGCACAGCAGTAAGAGGCAAAGCTGGGCTCTCTCCTGCCTGGATGGCATCCTGGCTCTCGACCACATGCTCTACTGCCTCCCTGTGTTGGAACATCTTTTATCTTTTCTCCCCAGCATGGTGGAAGGTAAGTAGAAGAAGATGAGGAACCCGCCAGATCCTAGATGCCTGGAGGTACTATTATATATGTCTGTCATTATATTAATATTATATTATTATAGTAGGGTATGTTAAATTGTTATGTTTACTTGAAACAACTAAGAAACTTACATGGGCTTGAGCAAACATAATGCAAGCTGTTTGATGTCTAAAATCTGATTATAATGATCTCTTTCTGTTGGCCTCCCTCTGTCTGTCTCTGGTTTTCTGAAATGAGCTTTTGTTTTGCGTGAACAGTTGTTACTGAGCAATACCAGCTGCTGGGGAACAATTCATGACATCCCCTCCTCCCCCTCTCTGTCCTCTCTCCACACCTCCGGTGCTGGCAAGGGCCATTATTTTGAATGAATATGATTGAGAGAGATGGGAAGCTCTCACGTTTATTTCTCTCGTAAAATTTATGGAAGCAAAAGCTTCTCCAAAAAAGGCCCCAACATTGTACCTGGTTCAGACACAAACCTTCAGGGACAAAAGGCTGCCAATATGTTTTAGTTGGAAGACAGTCGGAAGGAGGAGCATTTTGAGCAGTGTGATGCTCACTCTCCTTTTTTGGCACCCTGAGGGTTAGTACATCTCAAAGCACAAATTAGAGTAAAGAGAACCTCCGAGATTATACAATGCCCTCTGACAGAGACATCAGATTTAGGGTGGTCTAATTTACTCTGACTTCTCATTTCTGAAAATTGCCTCTGGGATGCAGAATCCGTCCTTAAATTAAGCCTTCCCCTTATTCCATATTCCATGTGAGCGTGTATGCTCAGATAACGCAAATGAGATAACCACACAGATAACCAAAATCTATATGCATTCCCCAGATCTTCCATAAAAGCGTAAAGCCTTCTGTTGTACTGGACATTCTCAATCTTCTGTGTTTGTAGTACACTTTCAAGTGCTAGAATTATTGGCAACACAAGTGAAGGGCTTCAAAGAACCAAAACTACACCAGCAACCCCATTGCGATAAAATAGTATCTCACGGTGTCCATAAAAGCCACTCCAGTAAGGGCATGGCATACATGCTTGCCCTCCCACGCTTGGGGCTTGGGGACAGCCGTTTACTGCTCTCACCTTGATGTCTTCTATGTTCATGGAACAAAGTGTTTACCTGTTTCAGAAAACATACAGTCTTTCTTTGTCGTTGGTCTGCTATTATGCCACACCTTTTACTCTGTGCAAAACGAATCGCGACAGACCTCAGTAACAGTATGTATAATTAGTTGCAGCAAAGATAAATTTTACAAAATTTGGTATATCGTTCAAATGCTGAGGTGCCATAGCATAGTCTTTGAAGACCACTGCCTCCTGTACCTGGAAAGCCAATCACAACGAAAGGAAGAGCAGAATGGAAGAACAGAACTGCGTCTGACGGTGCTTGCCCAGGTGGCCCCATACTGGCATCTGAAGGCAGATCTTCAGTCTTCTCCTGAGGGGGACAATGCCAGGTTGCTTTTTGTTTTAGTGACCCTCAGAGTCGGCTGCTTTGGGGAACACATAGACATGAGGCAGCTTGGCAAAGCCTGGATAATGAGTGAAGAATTTCAATGGATTCTTACAGTCTGATGAGTTAGAAGTGTATACATGGAAAATAGCATTAAATATATATCCTTAAAAGTTGGCATGTGTTCAGTATTACAGGATCAGGTTGGCAAGTGTCTGCCATCCATTTAGAGAAGCTTGTGGTATTATCGCTCCGTGTTCAGAATTACCCAAGTGATTTGAGGGAGATTAGGCAAGTTTATCTTATTCTTATGCACATTAATTTAGGAATTTGGTTGAGAAACTTTCTTTCCCTTTTTCTTAAAGCAAATGTCTAAAGTTGATCCCTTTTAAATACTGCAGAATTTATTTCCCTCAACTTTCTTAGTATCATAGCCAAATTAAATCCTGAGTAATTTTGAGAAGTGGACCTAAAAGAGAAGGGATGAATAAAACTCAATAAAATTCATACAGAGGTAGTCTCTGCTTAATGCTTTTTTGCATTGTGGCTAGAGCAAAGTTACCTGGTTCCAATATTTGTTGATGGCCTATCGTGCACCAAGTCTATATTCCAGGCTCTGGGGATAAAACAGTGAACAAGATAGATAAGTTCCTGCTCTCATTGATCTTAAATTTTAGTGGGAGGAGCCAATGATAAACAAGTATACAAATAAAAATATAACATGTCAGATAGGGAGGAATAGAGAGTGATGGGGTTGGGAAGGGAGCCACGAGTGCTAATTCGTAATGGGGAGTGAGGGAAGGAGTCTGATAAGATGACATTTGAACAGAAAACTGATGAACCATGTAGGTGTCCGTGGCAACCATGTCCAGGCTGAAGGACATCAAAGGCAAAGAACCTGAGGCAAGCTCCCATTCTGACTTGGGGCTCATCCATGAGACTTGCTTCGGCCCATGGAGTGTTAGCTAACATGATGGCAAGCAGAGGCTTGTAAAGCACGTGTGTTTCCTCTTGCTCTTTTGTGTGACGGGGTGTATTCTCTTTTTCCTCTCTGCCTTATCATGAGAACATGCCCAGGCTGATCTACTTCAGATGGGTGAGAAACGTGGAGAAGAGCCAAGGCAGTATTAAACCAGCTGACAGCCAGCCAACTCCCAAACACGTGAGAATGGTCAACGAAGATCAGCTGAAGTGCCTCGCCAGTGCACACTTCTGACTGCAGACATGTAAGTGACCCCAGGTGAGACCAAGAGAGCCACCCACTGACCTATAGACTTATGAGCAATCATTAATGGCTGTCATTTTAAGCCACAGAGTTTGGTAGTGACTTATTACACAGCATCATTGTGGCAATTTTTAACCGGTAGAGGCACTCCAAGTCCTTTGCAATGTGGCCCCTGCCTACCTCTTCATGTCCTGCCTCCCCAATGCACTTTATGTTCCAGGCAACTGATTTCCCTGAAGTCCTGAAATGGGACCTGGTCTCTCATGCCTTTTGATCTGTTGTCCTCTATTTTTTCTGAAATGCACTTCATGCCCACCTCTGCCTGGACGTCCTTCCTTCAAGGCTCAGCTCAGGTGTGCTCCTCTGGAAAGTCATCCTGATGTCCCAGGCTGGGGGAAGTGCTCCTTCCCATGCCTGTGTGAGCATCTCTAGCACAGACAGGCACACATGTGATTACAGTTTAGTACGCTAAGTGTTCTCTCTTCCCCCTAAGCAGAAGCTTCCTGAAGGCAGGGACTGTGTATTCTCTGTATCTTGAATACAAGATCTGGCACAAAATAGAATCTCCACACACACTTGTGAGCTTATTGAAAATATGTCTTTACCTTAATGTAACAGAGTTCTAAGTCTCATAGAGAATGGAGAAATTACTCAGAGAACAGGGAAGGCTTCATGGAAGAGGTAGACATTGAAATGTTCCTTATATTTAGTGGTGGAGAGGGTTTGGGAGGTGGAGAATGTTTCAGGCAGAGGTAACAGCCATGAACAATGGTGAAGTGGTACTCTGGTGGGTGACTCATCCAGTCCTATTGTAGTGGAGGACTCATGAGCAGGTGCAGTAAGAGACAGTGGGGGTTTGAATAGCATGGTAAGGTATTTGGGCTTCATTTTGCAGGGGAGTGATACCATAAAAACCATATTTTGATGGGTTACTTTGGAAGCAGTGTGTAGGGTATTTTGGGGGTCAGAAGAGAGACTGAATATGTGAAACCATCTCTTGGCTTTTGGAACAATTCAGACAAGAGACTGTAATTGTGGGAATCTATAGAACATAGCAACTAAATGTGGGAGATGGGAAAGGGGAGATAATTGACGATGACTCAGGCTTTCTCTTCTACTGTCTGGGAAAGAGGAACAGGCTTGAGGAATAAGTCCAGTTTGGACATATTGGGTTTGAGATGTGTGTAGGTGGAGATCGCTAGCAAGTGGTGAGAAATGTGAACCTGGAGCTCAGACCAGAACTGGCACATTTGGGGATCTTTTGTCTACAAAGGGATGTAGCCCAGGGAGATGAAAAGCTCAAGGGCAGATCCACGCATAATGCCTTTATTCATAGGACAAGAAGAGAAAGCAGAGCCTGCAAGGAAGACAGAGATAGACGGAGAAACTAGAGTCAGACAGGAGGAGATGGTGGACAGTGCAAAGGAGGAGCCTGAGAATGGGATGCGGTACTGAGGGAAGAGAGCTGGACAGCATGGGAAGAGAACTGAGGGAAATGAAGACTGAGAAGGGGCTAGTGGAGTTGATCATTAGTAGGATGCTGGTGGTTTTGAGAAAAGAATATTGTGGTCTATAGTTATGGGTTTTGAGGTCAAATTGCAAGGATTGAGTTGGGATACATGAAGAAGTGGAGGCAGAGAGTGTAGATTCCAAGAGATTTGTTAAAAAGAGATGAAATAGTAGCTGAGGGTTGAGAGAAGACAATTATATGATTTGCGCATTTGTGAAGGTAAATGGGTGGGGGTTGGGGTGGGGTAGAATACGGGATGGTTCAAAAGCTCCCAGAGGAAATGGGAAAAAGTAGAACTGAGAGCATGTAAGGAGAGGTTTGCCTGTAGTAGGGGGAACTGCACTTCTTTTTTTGAGACGGGAAATAGAAGAGGAGCGTTTATTCTTCACTATTATTAGGGACAACCAGGGCTTCACACAGTCCCTCTTTGGGCCACACTATCAGACACAAAATGTCACACTAGATGATCAGCCACTTGACATGGTATGGCAATTGTTATTTCTTAACTTCTTATCTTAGAAGTCAAAGCATTTAAAAAACTAAATGTGTGTCTGTTAGTCTCTTCAATAACCCACTTGTTTATATGATCAAGAAATGTCAAACTGCTAAGAGGTAAAACATAAAAGCATATGGTTTCTAGAGGGTGGGAAACCAAGCAGATGCCATTCATCAAAAGCTTGTTTATCCATTAATAACCAGTTTTGCTATGTTTCCAAAATCTGAGGGCAATGGGAATGGATAGTAATTTTGAAGTAATGTAGATATAACCTTTATAAGCTCTTTAAGCTGATCATATCTTAATTTAGCTTCAGTACTTTGTAAAATAAAAAAACATTTTCACAGGTAGTTTCAAAAATAGACCCAACTGTGTATATAAATATTTACTTGCTTATATAATTAAGCCTAAAGTAAATACATACACATGAAAATATTTATACTGAAGTGGTAGAAATTTATAGAAAGATTAAAAATTTATTCATCAAAATTCTCTTCAATGTGGCTAATGTTTTTATGACAAAAATAATGTGAAGAATTGATCTTTGAACCAAGTCTTTATATAAGGAGCAACTGAAGTGGGGTTTTGTGTTGCTGTGTTGGTTTGGGTTAAGGTAGTTCTGATACTCTGAGTCTGCTCTTAGAAAATCTTTTATTAAAATATTTGGATGACGTTATTTTTTGCATTGGGGATGCCAAGATATGGATGAGAAAAGGCTAGGGGCGAACGAGGCCATTGCAGGTTGGTGGACATTCTCTCGAGTTGCTTTCATGTCATTTGGCAGGAAGTGAACTGGCCATACCCCGCCCCACGCTCGCCTCCTCACCTTCTGCCCCCACACAGACTGTCGATGGTTTTTGTAAGGGGAGTTGAGGGGTCACTCCGAAGGAGGGCTGCTCTGATCTCTGCTGGACCTACAAGCAACCCTGATGTCTTGGGTCACGTCTCTCTTTTTTTGGGGGTGGGGTCATGTCTCTTTTTGAGGATTCCGGGTTCGTGATGGTGTCTGGACCAGGAAGAAACGAAACGCTTTTTGGCCCTTCTCATTCCTGTAGGTGACTAGGGGTGCTAATCCCTTTCTCTCCGTGCTCATGTGGTGGGAGGTGAGGCCTCAGTTACAAACCACACGTTCCTATCCTCTGACAGGGTATGATTGCTAACAATCTAAATCTTGATGGTTTAGCTTTAGATTTGAAGCTCTCATGGCTTTGGGGGGTTCCTTCTTGATATTTTGAATTTATTGTATATAACTGTTTATGTATATATGCGTTCACACATATCTGAGTCCATCTTGCCCCCTTAAATAGCTTAGTGAATCTCCATCATCCTCAATAAAGCCCAAGCTCTTCAGAATGCCTGGAATCAGTCTCCTTGCGTCTCACGTGTAAGATGGAAGTCACAGCAATACCTGGTCCACAAGCTAACTGGGAGGATTACGTGAAGACGGTACAAGAGAGTGCATTGTAAACTCCACAGTGTCGTATATATTTAATTTATTTATTCAGATTATTAATTTTCTCAATTTCATCCTTGATTGTGCTTCTCAGGCTTTAATGTGTATACAAATCCCTTGGGGATCTTGTTAAAATGCAGTTTCTTATTCAGTAGATCTGTGGTGGGACCTGAGATTCTGCATTTCTAACAAGCCACGGGATCTGATGCCCTGGTCCACAGACCATGCTTTGGTCTAGGCTAGAGCAGTGGTTCTGAAACTTCACCATGCACCAGAATCTCCTGGAGGGCTTGTTAAGACATGATTGCTGGGCCCCACACCCAGAGTTTCTGCTTCAGTAGGTCCTGGGTGGGCCTGAGAATTTGCATTTCTAACCAGCCCCCAGGTGATGCTCATGCTGTTGATGTGCGAACTTCATACTTTGAGAACCACTGATGCTGGAAAACAGAGGATTGTTTTACTTGGAGAGTAAATTACTTCGCTATGCTGCATAAAACAGGAATTGAAGACTTAAGACTTAGATTCTGATTCTTAGGTTTTAGTTCTGGTACCTAAACACATTTAATATTATTTTTAACAGCAATTGGCACTAACGTGTCCCTATGGCTTTGTATCATCTAAGGCCTGCCACAGCTGCAGCAGTCGTAATCGAATCCTGACCTGGGACCCCTGATAAGGATTGTCCTGAGAGCCAATGAGATTTTGGCTCTTGAGCAGATGTGCTTTCTTTCACATGAAGGAGGAAAAGAGGAAAATATTTTAGTAAGGTTCTCATTAGGCATTGTGAACACTGGCCCGTCTTTTGATAGCCTTTTCCATAGGAAATAAATACACTAGGATAACGATTCTCTTCCTGGACTTAATGGGAGGAAGGTACACTCGGAGGGCAGACATGGTTATAGGACTCTTCAAGGAAATCTACTTACAGCAAGTCATTAAAAAAGAGGGGGAGTGGTCAAACTTGTCTGTAATTAAAGCAAAAGTTAGAAAGATGCGATATCAAAATATACCGAATGGAATCATCACATGTTTGTTGGTACTCTGGCTCTTTTGAGTGGAGAGACGTTGGTTGCACGTTCTGGAAGATCAATCATCCTCCTGTATCAGCCTGATACTATGAAGTCAAGCCAACCTCTTTAGTTTAAAGGAGAAAAATAAAATCATGCTTTCTTATGCTGAAAACAGACCAACGATCTATATTCAACATCTATTGTCCCTACTTCTATACAGGATAGAATGCTGTATTCTGGGGGTGAGTTCAAGAGTGGTTCTTGTCCCCAAGATGTTTATAATTTTAAGAGACATGAGGGTTTAGGTAACAATTATACTATAATTAGAATAGAATAACTGATACATTAACCATACTACCAATGTGAAGAGAGAATGTAGAGGAAACAATCATACGTTCTGCTTGAGGAAGTTGGAGAAGGCTTAAGGAGAATGTGGCATGTGGGCTGAAACTTTAAAAATTAAAAGCACTTCAGTAGTTGGAGGTTTATAGCTATACACTTTCTGTACTGAACCTAGAACTAAAGTTTCCACTTGCTGTGTTTTGCAAACGCTGTAAGTGTTATTTTCCCTCAAATCAGTGGTGTATAATGCAGAAAAATAGAAGTGAACTTTACCAAAGGAAATGTGTGTTACGTTTTGTTACATGAAAGGTCAGTGGTTGCTTAGATATGTTTTAGATTTCTGTGCCCTGATTACCATGAGAGCCAATGAGATTTTGGTTGTTGACCAGATGACCGGTTTTTCTGTTGGTCCCATCTGCACAACTCTAAAATAGAACTCAAGGTTGACTATGGTTTAAAGACTGATAACTTCCTAAGATACACTTCAGCCTTGGAGGGCACAGCCGTGAATTATTTTCTTACATCTTGCAGATCCCTATAGATTATTTATAGTAAGAAAGTTGGACAAGATAACAAAAAGAACCAATGGCCTTTCTGGATTTAAATTTAAATTTGATAGAAATCAAACTTGTTCTCTTGCTCTCAAGGCCATCATTCCTGCTTTGGGACCCCACTAGGCTATGATCTCCTTGACTGTTCTGTTTCCTCCCTATCAGCAGTCTTCTGGTATCATTTCCTTATGGGCCAACCTAGACTCTGGAGCCTGTCTCCTTGACCACTCTCACCATTGTATTTTACTTTGCTGACTCTTTGTCCTTCCATTGCACTCACTCACCAAATCCTCAACTCTAGATCAGTCCAACATCTGACTAGACCTCTTTATCCTTTTACTTGAAATATGTGTCACTATGTTTAGGTATGTTTCTTGTAAGACACCCAGAGCTGTGTTTTGTTTTGTTTTTAATCCAATCTGAGAATAGGCACAGTGTTCACAACAACTAATGAGAATCTACTAAAATATTTTCCTCTTTTCCTCCTTCATGTGAGAGAAAGGACATCTGCTCAAGAGCCGAAATCTCATTGGCTCTCAGGACAATCCTTATCAGGGGTCCCAGGTCAGGATTCGATTATGACTGCTACAGCTGTGGCAGGCCTTAGATGATACAAAGCCATAGGGACACGTTAGGGCCAATTATTGTTAAAAATAATACTAAATGTGTTTAGGCACCAGAACTATTTGTTTTTATTTTTTATTATTTTTTTATTGATGTCTTAATAGTTTATAATATTGTAAAATTTTGGTTGTACATTTTTGTTTGTCGATCACCATCTACATGTCTCCCTTCACCCCTTGTGCCCACCCCCTACCCCCATTGCCCCTGGTAACCACAATACAGTTTTCTCTGTCCATGTGTTGGTTTATATTCCACATATGAGTGAGATCATACGGTGTTTGTCTTTCTCTTTCTGGCTTATTTCACTTAAAATTATACCCTCCAGGTCCATCCATGTTGTTGCAAATGGGACGATTTTGTCTTTTTTTATGGCTGAGTAGTATTCCATTGTATATATATACCACATCTTGATCCAATCATCAGCTGAGGGACACTTTGTTTGCTTCCACTTCTTGGCTGTAGTGAATAATGCTGCAATGAACACAGAGGTGTATAAGTCTCTGTGGATGGTTGATTTCAGGTTCTTTGGATAGATTCCCAGTAGTGGAATAGCTGGATCATAGGGTATTTCTATTTTTAATTTTTTGAGGAATCTCCATACCGTTTTCCATAGAGGCTGCACCACTTTGCATTCCCACCAGCTGTGTATGAGGGTTCCTGTTTCTCCACATCCTCTCCAACATTTGTTGTTTTTTGTCTTGGTGATTATAGCCATTCTAACGGGCATGAGGTGATATCTTAGTGTTGTTTTGATTTGCATTTCCCTGATGATTAGTGATGTTGAACATCTTTTCATGTGCCTATTGGCCATCTGTATATCTTCTTTGGAGAAGTGTCTGTTCACTTCCTCTGCCCATTTTTTGATCGGGTTGTTTGTTTTTTTGTTGTTCAGTTGTGTGTGTTCTTTATATATTATGGAGATTAATGCTTTGTCAGATATACCTTTTGCAAATATTTTCTCCCAGCTGGTGGGTTGTCTATTCATTTTGATTCTGGTTTCATTTGTCTTGTAGAAGCTCTTTAATCTGATAAAGTCCCACTTGCTTATTTTTTCTTTAGATTCCCTAGTCTGAGTAGTCATGGCATGCAAAAAGACTCCTTTATGACCAATGTCAAATAGTGTGTTGCCTATATTTTCTTCTATGAGTTTTATAGTTTCAGGTCTCACCTTCAGGTCTTTGATCCATTTTGAGTTAATTTTTGTGAATGGTGATAGCAGATAGTTCACTTTCATTCTTTTGCATGTGGCTGTCCAGTTTTCCCAACACCATTTATTGAAGAGACTTTCCTTTCTCCATTTTGTGTTCTTAGCTCCTTTGTTGAAAATTAGCTGTCCGTTTATGTGGTTTTATTTCTGGGCTTTCAATTCTGTGCTATTGATCTGTGTGTCTGTTTTTGTACCAGTCCCATGCTGTTTTGATTACTATTGCTTTGTAGTATGTATTGAAGTCAGGGATTGTGATGCCTCCAGCTTTGTTCTTTTTTCTTAGGATTTCTTTAGCTATTCGGGGTCTTTTGTTGTCCCATATGAATTTTAGTATTCTTTTTTCTATTTCCGTGAAGAATGTCATTGGGATTCTGATTGGGATTGCATTGAATCTGTAGATTGCTTTAGGTAATATAGACATTTTAACTTTGTTTATTCTTCCAATCCACGTGCATGGGATGTCTTTCCATTTCTTTACGTCATCATTGATGTCTTTCAATAATGTCTTGTAGTTTTCATTGTATAGGTCTTTCACCTCCTTGGTAAGATTTATTCCTAGATATTTTATTCTTTTTGATGCCATTATAAATGGTATTATTTTTTTGAGCTCTCTTTCTGTTAGTTCGTTATTAGCATACAGAAATGCAACTGATTTTTGTAGATTGATTTTGTACCCTGTGACTTTGCTGTAGTTGTTGATTATTTCTAATAGTTTTCCAATGGATTCTTCAGGGTTTTCTACATGTAAAATCATGTCGTCTGCAAATAGAGTTTCACTTTTTCATTGCCTATTTGGATTCCTTTTATTCCTTTTACTTGCCTAATTGCTCTGGCCAAAACCTCCAGTACTATGTCGAATAAGAGTGGTGAGAGTGGGCAGCCTTGTCTCATTCCTGTTCTCAGAGGAATGGCTTTCAGTCTTTCCCTGTTGAGTATGATGTTGGCTGTGGGTTTGTTGTAAATAGTCTTTATTATGTTGAGGTACTTTCCTTCTATACCCATTTTGTTGAGAGTTTTTATCATAAATGGATGTTGGATCTTGTCAAATGCCTTCTCTGCATCTATTGAGATGACCATGTGGTTTTTATTCTTTATTTTGTTGATATGGTGTATCACGTTGATTGATTTGCGGATGTTGAACCATCCCTGCGTCCCTGGTATAAATCCCACTTGATCATGGTATGCACTAGAACTATTTTTAAATTGATGAGTTTAACTTGTTTGTATTTATTTTGATCACTGACTTATTTGGGCCTATTTACATCACCTTTTAAAAAGACTTTATAAAGCTTTTTCTCCCCCCCCTCACCTTTTTAGCATCAATTAATTTTTCTTTAGAAATATTTATCTCCCTCTTTATATTACAAATGTTTATTCTTTTCTCATTCTTTAGTGAGAATTTGTAACCTTTACATTTTTAACAGGTCTACTTAACTCAACAGGGTCTAACATTAATAAATATTTCTATTCTCCCTCAGAACAATACAAGCACTGTGGCAGGTTTGAACTCTGACCACTCTGTCCCATATTCCATGTTATTAGTGTCTAGAATTTTAGTTCCCCTTTGTTTTTTATCCCCCAGTTAGTCATTATTATTCTAATAAAATTTATATAATACTTAATATATAAATGTATACATAATTTACACTTACATATACATAGAAAAGTACATGAATCATAACTATACAACTTGATAATTTTCACAAAGGGAGCATAATTCATTTAACAACCAACCAGATCAAGAAATAGAATATTACTAGCACCACAGTAACCCCACTTATGCCCCTTCTCAGTCACTACCCCTCTCAAAAATACTCATTATCTTAACTTCTATCATCTTTGATTAGTTTCATTTGTTTTGAACTTTATAGGGACTCTTATGTTTGGCTTCTTTCTCTCAACATTATTTTTGTGACATTCATCCATGTTGTTTGGTGTAGTAGTAGTCTGTTCCTATTGCTGTAGAATATTCCATTGTATGAATATGTATAGCTTATTTATCCATTCTTTTACTGATGGACATTTAGGTTATCTTCAGTTTGTCTATTACAAATAGTCTGCTATGAACGTCATATGTGTATCTTTTGTATCCATTTCTGAATACATGCTCTGGGTATTTGTTCATATGTACCCATTTCTGTTGGGTATACCTAGGAGTGGAATTGTTGGATCATAATTTTTATAATTTACACTTTCATTAATAGCATATGAGAGTTCCAGTTGCTCCACATTCTCACCAATACTTGGTATTGCTAGTCTTTTTAATTTTAGCCATTCTAGAGGCTGTGTAATGGTATCTTGTGGATTTATTTTTCATTTATTAGTTATTTCCTGATGACTAATAAGGTTGATCACCTCTTATGTTTATTGGTCATCTGGATATCTGTTTTTGTGAAGAGCCTGTTCATATTCTGTCTGTGGTTTGGACTTGTTGATTACAAGCTTGTTTTTAGATCGGATTGCTTTTTCCTGTACAGTCCTGTGTGTCTTGGGTTGTGAATGTGTAGTATAGAGTGTTTTGTGGATGTGTATTATTGAGATGTTATGCATTTGCTTCTGCTGGGACTGTAAGTGTTAGATTTTTGGCTTGAGGTTCCAGCACATGTGAATAGTACAAATTTGGACCTCCCATCTGGAAGGGGCACATGCTTGATATGTCAGTTTCTCATGAGGAGAGTTTTTCTGCCTTTGTTCCAAGATTGAGGCAGACAGTATATTTCCTTGCTGCTTCTTTGGGTTGATAGCCAGGGATTTCCTAGATTAGCACGGTCCGATAGAACTTCTTGCAACGATGGAAGTGCTGTATCTGTGCCTTCCAACGTGGTAGCCACTGGCCACAGGTAGTTATTAAGTACTTGAACTTGAAATGTGTGACTGAGGAATTGGATTTTGAATTTTATTTAATTTTAATTAATTTAAATTTAAATAGTAATATACGGTTAATAGCTACCATGCTAGACAGTGTGGTTCTAGATCAATTTTCATAAACTGGGCAGACCATTGAGTATATTGGATATATGCAGTGGTCTCACTTCCAACTCGTCTCCTTATGCAGGCCCTAGACCAGGTGTCCTGTCCTCACCTTCCTGATCCCAGTTTTATAGAGTCTAGGCTCTGAACTCTTGAATCACTGTAGCATCAACTGGAGTTGGCTTTGCTTTCCTTCTCTGATTAAGCTCAGCTGTGTACTGCATATTTTTGCAACATTGTATTTGAGTGTTCATAGCGGAGAGGGGATAAATGTTAGCTCAGTCTGCAGCTCCAGCTTTCATGTACTTCTCAAGCCACTTGCCATTTATCTTCTGCTACCACCACCCTGTGGAAACTTCCATTGCTAATAGCATCTCCATAGTGTTATATTTAATGGCTCAATCCTATCCTACATGACTCATGGAAAGCTTTGACTTTGTTGACCACTGATTCCTTAAAGCAATCGCCTCCCTTGGCTTCTTCCATAGCACCACAGTTTTCTTACGATTCTCCTCTTCAGGCTCCTTCTAGGACTTCTTATGCTCATCCCCTTCCCGTTATCAAGGGGAATCAGTCCTCAGTCTTATTTCTTTTCTCACTCTATATGTCTTCCTATGGTGATTTCATTCAAATTCATGGCTTCACCTATATTTTATAAGCTTATGATTCCCAAATTTATTGCCATTTTTGAAACATTAGCTGATGTATCTCAGTATTTTCTGTTCCCCATTGGTTTAACACTCATCCTTGCAAAAATAAAAACAAAACCCAAGATATAAAGGTTTTTCTAGGTTCACAAAGCTTGGGAGGAAGTGATAAGACTCCAGTGAGGAAATAGCTGCCTGGTGTGTCTGGGCAGATGTGGCTCGGACACTTGACTCAATGCTCCCCTGATTTGTCTCCAAAGTCGTTGTATGTGACTGCAGAATTGTGGGATGCTGGCGTGAGAAGGAGTCTCAGAGATAGTCTTTGGTCTATTTTCCAGGTGAATAATAAGTGGCAGAGCTGGTATTAGAACCCAGGTCATCCAGAGATACTCTACCTGCCTCCATCTCAGGACCTAATAAGATGGTACTCGTCCCCTAAATTTGAGGTGGTTTAACTTAAGGAAAATCCCTGTTTCTAGATGGAATAATAACTAATAGGAAATCCCAGGAGATTTCAGTTATACTAGTTGTTACAGTTGGTATATAATGGTACAACATCTTCTTACATGCTGCAACTGAAACAGAAAAAAAATATATACTTAAAAAGACTCCATATTTTCTTTTAATAATCATTTAAATTGTGTATGTGTGTGTGTAAAAGACCCTATTAAGAGAAACCTTGAAACTTTTTTCTTTAATCATATGTCTACTTTTAGCTAATATTTATGAGAGCCAAGATTATCCATCTCCAGTAGCTGTATTTCCCTGTTTCCTCCAAGGATCATGTGAAATACTGTGCATAATTCAGAAGAGATATTTCTGCAGTGAGAAAAAATACCTCATATTTAATTCAAGTCTCTTGCTGACATCCAAGCTGTATCTAGGACACATCTGGACATTTGGAAACATCCATATTTGACTGAGTTTTCCAGTTTTCAGCAGAACATTTAGTAAATAAAAGAATAAGGAACTTATACTAATAATTTTTTAAAAGCCAACAGCATTTCGGTGGGGTCTCTATGCCCAGAGCACGACCTTTATTTCTTGCCCATGTCAGACTTGCCCCACGTTGGTGGAAGAGGCTGACATTCAAGGGGTGTGGTTTTTGAGGTTGCCACATGGCCTTCCCATGACTTAAAATACCTCCCTCTGGCTGCCAGATGGCCTGGGGAAGCACCAGACACAAGGCTCATTGACCTCAGAACTCCGTGTCTGAGGACTGGAGGTTTTTTCAGGATACGTCCTCAGTTTCTGTTCTGAATATCTGGAGCACTTCAAGTCTTAAACTAGGTTCTTGCTCCTCTTCTCCTCCTCCGTTAGTGAAAGTAGAGGGTAAGAATTAATTTTGGGCGAGTAAATGCTGAAAGTGAATGCTGAGCTTTTGCTGTTCCCCGGAGAACACTAATCTTGAACTGCTGTCCAGAAGAAAGGCTCTCTTCTTCAGCCTAGCCTTTGGAAATTGTGTGAATAAGAGGTGTGCAGATACCCCACAGGGAACCCATTCTGCACACAAGGGGTGAGGTGGACAAAGTCCCCCACTGAGTTTGGCTTCATTTTCAATGATCCTGTTACAAAACAAAAACAAAAACAAAAATTTAATTGTAAATCTTTTATTTTTTCTACGCTTTGATGGTTGCCTGCCAGAGATGCAATTCTGATTTCAGTAGGAGACACTTGATTGTCACCTCTCTCTCCACCCCTTGCATAGATAGGCATTGTTTCTGGTATCTCACTGTATTATGATTAATTGGTCTACGTGTCTGTCCCTCTCCAGCTGTGAGTTCCTGAAGGTCAGGGACAAAGTCTTCATCGTTTCTATTCAGGCCTAATATAGCTCTCTGATGAGTAGATACAGAAATCCAGAGGCAAGAATAAAAGAAATAGATGTGTCCACAGTATCATTTTGCATTGAGAAAAGTATCATATCAAAATGCCCTTCCTCCCATCCAGTTTATTCAATCCTTGACAGATGTCTTGGGCATCTACCATGTGCAGGCCCCATGTCTGTCATGGGGATGCAATGGTGAGCAAATAGATGTGGTGCTGGCTCTCGTGGAGTGTACAGTCTGATGGAGGAAGACAGACTTTATATAAATAACCACTTGAGTACCTAATTCCTAACATCACTAAAAGAGACAATGTAGGCAAAAATATGGAAATAAAAGATTTTAGCTGAAAACGCCAGGAAAATTGAAAGTTTTATCAGATTTTTGGATGTAACTCATGTTTTCTTCCTCTCTCCTCTCCTATCCTCCTGCAATAATTAAGGTTTTAAACTCAAGATTTCTATAGCAAAAATAGCATAAATTAATGTTCATTCTAGATATTTTACTGCTAGTTTTGGCTCAATTGCTAATGGCAAAACCCGTTTTTTGGTAAACACCCGTCTGATTTTCCCCAAAGGTGTTTCCCAATGGTCCTGATATTTAGTGAGTCAGAATCCTATCTTGCACGGAAGTTTTAGAGCTCTGAACAATTATCAACATCTATAATCGGAGTGTATGTTCTTGCACGTTAAGAATATGAAAGGACAGACAGAGAGAGAGGCAGAAAGTGAGAGCAGCAGTCATTTGCGCTGCCGTCCCAAGGCTGGGAGGACGACTCTTAGAAGCTTACGAAATAATTAAACACAGCCAGGCATAGTTTTTCTTTCTGGGCTCCAGATCTAAAAAAATAATGTAACTTTTAGTATTAGAAGGTGAACGTTGGAGGAGCAAACTGACCTTTTTGTTATAGTGAGACAACACACTACTAAGTTGATGTTTCATAGTCCCCTTTGAAATTTGTAGATACAAATTAGAAAAAAAAACACAAACCAGCATCCTTTTCTTTTCTTTTAGTTTTTCTCTTGTTTGCCTTTCTTCTTTCCCTTTTTTCCCTGAATGCTATCACGTGGACCTCTGAGTTGTGTTGCTAGTATTAATGATACACATGCTATTGACAGTAGCCAAGTGTGGAGGGGAGAGGGCACATGAAATGGTGTGATAATAATGGAAAATGCTTTTCACAGATATTTCATTTCTCAGGCCAAGGAAACTGCTAATAATCTGAAAAGGAAAGGCTTATTTACTACTGTTGCTATTCTTGATGAAAATATGATCTTTGGTCCTAGTCTGGTGTTGAATTACTTACCGTTTTAATAAAAATATGAGAGCTGAATTGGTAAGAATAAAGACAGCAAGTTAAGAAAGACGGAATGAAAGAAATGAAGAAAGCAAGTGTGGAACACTGCTGACAGCTTCACCACTAGAGTAGACCACTTCCTCAAATCAATGTCCCACCTGTGTTCATCTTGTCAGCCACAGATAACAGCCGACTAAGAACTGAGTAACAGAAGCAGAGAGCAGAACAGTAGTTACCAGGGGCGGGATGTGGGGAGGAGGGGCTGATGGTGGTCAGAGGGCACAAAGCTGCTGTTACGTAGGATGAATCAGTCTAGAGATCTGATGTACAGCGTGATGGCTTTCATTGATAACACTGCACCAACTACTGCAAATTCGCTAAGAGAGATTTCAGGTGCTCCTACCACACTTACACAAAAGGTCACGATGCAAGGAGATGATACATTAATTAGCTTGACTGTAGTAACCATTTCACTTTGTGTATGTATATCAAATCCTTCGTATTGTACACCTTAAATATATACATTTTTTGTTAAAAAAAAGAATCGTATGTAGGATGCACTTCATATGCCCTAAATCATGTATTCTCAACAGGGTAATATCATCCCCAAGGATGTGACAATTGGTTTGTGTGTGTGTGTACATGCAATATTAGTTTTAATGTATAAAGCGTTGATATATGTACGGTATATAAACAGATATACAGTATTTCTATGATATTAACATTTCATGGAGGGAGAGAGCGATTATAAAAAATGTCTAAAAATGTTCCTTAGAGGGAATGTGATAATGAAAACAAATGGTTGAGACACACTGCCCTTGATGGTATCTCTGTGCTGTGTAGAGATGATAATTTACTTTCGAGTGAAGTTACTTAATCTTAAAGAATTTGATATTTATGTTATAACATCAACTAGGAAATGACCACGATGGGATGAAGCCAAAATGGTAGCATAGCTAATAAAAGATGGATGAGCCTGAGGCAAATTGGTAGCTTCTCAATAGCCTTACTATAAATCCAACAAACTTGGGTCCAAACCGACTCTTTATATTGGCAAAAAAGGAGTGGTAGGAGGTAAATCATTTTGCTTATTTACAGAATCTTATGGACAGAATCTATAGTTTCATGTGTACATGTAGAGTAGACATTCTCTTAACTGACTCCCACTTAACTAACTTGCCAGATTAACAGAGGTTCTCCATACCCCTTGTCACGCATCCTGGCTGAGGTCCATGGCACTTGGAACACTCCAGGCAAGTCGGCTACTCACTGTTGTACCCTGCTTCTGTTCTCCCCAGCTGAGTTATATGCTCACCAAGAGTTCCCCAAACTGTTAATACTGTTTGCATTTGTTACTATACATAGTTATCAGTTAATGAAAGAGCAGGTAAGCCTACGAAAGTCAAAAGAAAGAGGATCATTGTTTTTACAAACACCAAGTGGAATGCTTTAGAAAGGGTCAGTAAGGAGAGTCAAAACTTTGAGTTGAGAACAAAGTGGAGGCATGCTTGTCCCCAATAGTGTTCAAATGCACAGACTGAGGAGGTGGAGCCTCAGATTTAGCGGGGATGGGGGTAGTGGGGGGATGTTGGTTTGCCAGAGGAGTGTGAAGGAGGGAGAGAAGGCCCAGGGAGTTAAAGGTGTGTGCGAGTTAGTGAGTATGGTGACGGATATTGGACTTTAAGCTGACTAAGGAGGAAAATGGAACGGGAAGGGTGTGAGAAACAGTGAAAAGATGGTAGACGTGGTCGACTGAAGGTGGTTGGGGTAAGAGTGAGAGTCACCTGAAATATCAGAGGTTGTAATTAGAGAACGGAATGCTTGCAATTGAGATTATGGGGGGGGGGGGGCAGCTAATGGTAATGACAGGATAGGACTGGGTGGCTGAAGTGTTATAGAGGACAACTCAATAGGGTGAACAAGAAGGGTAGGAGAGGCCAGCTTCTACTGGAAGGATATTGAAATCCCCAAGAATTACCCCAGGAAGAGGGTTGGAAGGAGACAGTGAAATGGCTCAAGGAATAGAGTGATGTGCGATTAGGTCATCGGCAAGTCAGTGAGCGCTAGAGGCATTCAGGGGATGGAAAACATCGTGAGCTGCCGTGGCTGGGAAGTGTCGTGGAGGAAGGGGGTCCCATCTGGGTGTCGAAGGCTAGAGAGTCAGGTAGGGACAGGCAGAGAGGACCGGGAAGGTGTTTCAGGTTGTGGGCCACAGAAGGAGTGTGGGGTGTTCCTGAGGCCGGTGAGTCTGGCAGGTGTGAAAGGTCTAGAATGCCAGACTGAGGACTTTTGTTTTTGCGCTTTTCACTTTTTCTGCAGAAAATTACTTACTGTTTGGCTGCTGCCTTTCAGAACTCTCTCAAAGTGCTAAACTGCTGCTCTCCTATGAGTCAGAATGCATTCTTGCATTGAAGTTTCGAGGCTGTGAGAAATTGCCTACCTTGTAAACACAGGTAAATAGTCAAACATATTAACATACAAAAGAGCAGATGGAAATAGATTAGGAAGGTAGAAGACAAAAATTGAGGCTGCACCTAAGTTCACTGGGGAGCTACATTTTCAGAAGCGCGTGTCTGGTAAACCTCAGAGTCTTTCTCTTTGAGCCCTGATCTTAGAACTCTTTATCTCAGAATGTCACCTCTTCAAATTCGTGATTTTTTTCCATAGCACTAAAAGTAAGCTAAGTTAATCCTGCCACTTCCACTTCCCTTTGACTTTCCATTCGTGATTTTTATAAAGCACAATCACAATTTTCTGATGTGAGAAGAGATTTGAACTACCATGAGAACCCGTATATATGGACAGTCTGCCCACGGTCTTCTATTTCTTTAGCTAGAACAACACGGGCAGGCAAAGTATCAGAAAGCTTCTAGATGAGGTGTAATCAGAATAACGGTAATTTTGGGGGATGAGACAAATGTTTAGTGACATCAGGCTATGCATGCCAAATGTGTCCATCTCCAAATGGGTCTTCTCATTACTCTTCATCAATTGTTCCAGTCAGGGTCCTGGTGGGAAAGAGATGGCACACTCAAAGGTTTCACTGAAGACACTGTAACAAAGGGACACTTTACAGTGGTGTGGGCAGGGCGAAAGGAACTTACAAAGATGATGAAGCTCCCAGGGAACTAGCAATGTTGGGGGCCATGACTGCTCCTAGGCCTGTAGGGATAAGGAGAATGAGTGGTGTTAGAGAACCCAGCATGAGCTGTAGCCACAGGACAGGGGCATCCAATAGGAGCTGTGGCCAAAAGTAGAGGAATGCAACCACTGCCCGAATCTGGCCAGCCAGGGAAGGAGCAGACAGAATAAATACCCTGGTCTCTCTCTCTTCCCACCCTCCAGTCTCCTCCTATCTGTGGAACCCAACTGGAAGCCGGAAGGCAAGAGAGCCCACATGATGCAGCCAAACTGGTCAACCCCTTGAGGTACAGCAAGGAAGAGAAAAGCTAGGAAGATCTGGAGAGGAAAAAGGAGAACAACCAGCACCCTAGTTTTTCAACTCTTCAGTTTCCTAGAAATTCAGGTACTTTTAGTTCTTTCCAAGAGGAATTTTATTAAAATTCTGAAAAATTAAAAATCTAAAAAAATTCTTTTTGTCATTAAGCCACTGTCAGCGTTTTGGAGAGGGCTCAATAAATAGAACATACTGTGGAATAATCCAAACGAATGGCAAGTGGAAGACAAAATATCCTGTTTATGATTGGTCAAGTTAGGTTAGAGCAAACAGCTTGATGAAAAGACCTATGCCTCTACCAAATGAGCCCAGAAAATTGAATTTGTTTTGTGTTATCAGCACAATTCATCAGTCTTCTCTAACCAGTCTCAGATGGTACCAAACCATGTGGGGAGAGCCTGTTCTTAGAGGAAAGTAGAGAATGTGTGCTTCCTTTGAGCAATTTGCCCTCTGCCTCCCCTTCCAGAGGAAGAGGAGGAGGAAAGAGGCAGGCATACCACCAGGGCAAAGCTGGAAGTGTAGAGTCCAGCATGTGCCCTCTGAGGGCAGGTCATGCCAAGAGGAAGATGGGTGAAGCTGGGCACACACATGCCTAGTTACTCTTCCCAGACTCACCCGGCAGAGCAGTCTCTCCACTGCCCTGGAGCAGAGTGAATCAGGGGCATTGGAGGGGACTGCCTCTTCTCCATCATGTTTTCTCATTCATTGGTTCATTCAACTTACATGCTTTCAGGAGTCAGGCACCCTATAGATGCCAGCAACGCAAAGATGAACAGGGTGCGATTTATCCCTAGATATGATAATAAGAACAGCCAGTGGTTACTGAGCATGTTCCTTAAGGTGGGATGTGTTTTTCATTCATTTCTCATGAAATAGTCATAGCCACCACATTAGACAGGTACTATTACTGGTTTCATTTTACAGCTGAAGGGACTGAGGCTTGGTAAGGTTAAGGGACTTGCTCAAAGTCATGGAAATTAGTTAGTGCAGAGCTAGGATTCGATTCTAGGCAGTTTGGCTCCAGAGCTGGTGTTCTTAACTCCTTCCCATGGCACAGGCCAGTGGTGGAGAGAGGCCTGTGAACGAATCATTACAGTGCAATGAATGAGGTAAGTGCTAATGGAGGGGTGTAACAGCGTGCTAAGGGAGCAGAGGAAGGAGTGACTGAACAGGCCTATGTGTACGACTTTTGTGCAATTTCCCTTGTCCATTGCCAGAAATTAACATAGTGGAGCCTCTTTAGGGTGTGCTTTACTATTACTATTTGTGGACTCAGATATGGCGCTCAATTCATGCTGCCCTGCTGCCCCTCCCAAGCATAACAGCACTTAGAATAATTTCTTCCTGACATCCTGGACCCGCTCCAAGAGTTCTGTTCCAGCTTTTGGATAAAGCAGAAACAGGAAGAGGATGTCCCAATGTTCCCTGACTAGAGACCTAAGTTGGAATGTGGAATAGTTTTGTGATTAAAATCGTTGTTGAGATTCTATCATCCTATACTATATACATGTGTGTGTCAATTATATATCAGCTAGGATGCGTGTGCTACGTAGAGTCACTAAAATCAGCTGTGAGATTGGTTAAATTTCTGTACTCTATAGTTTTTAGGGCTTGTGTCAAATGAAGATGATTTTCTCTTCATAAATTTTCTCACCCCAAAGACTTTTTTTGCTGTGACTTTGTCATAATTTTGTAGTAATATATCACATTTTCTGCTAATAATACAAAACAAATTCACTTTTCTGTTTCATTCCTACAGGTAGGAATTGTTTCAATTTGACACCCTTTCTCACAGCTTATCTTTGAGAAATGGAACATCCATACCTTTGGTTTTTATATCACTTGATACCAGAGTAGGTCTCATTAAGCTAATACGACCAGACTGGATATTGTACACAGGTGCTGCCTGCTGCCGCCAAGTGATGGCCTATTCATGCCAGGATATTAAGCACATCCTGCAGTTCAGTGTAAACACCAGGTGGGATTCTAATCCATTCAGCACAGAGCCCCTCATTTTTTTCTTCTTAATGAATGAAAATCTCTGGGAAGTCCCTGCTCAAGAATTTTTCGAAGCTTTTGAAGTCAGCGAGTCTCCAAAATGACCCAAGAAGAGAAACCTTAATTACTCCCAAACCTCCCCATCCACAACCCATTTCTTGGAGTGACTTCAGAATCTCGCAGAGAAGTTCCGAGTTAACATGGAGCCCCTTCCTTGGGCCAGGTCGCTGTTTCAGGGGTTCAGGGTTGGAGAAATCCTCTCTCCTTTCCAAAGTTGAAACTGCCTGGGAGCTTTGCACCCCTGACTCATTGCTACATTATTCTCCTCCTAGGGCTATAGAGAAGACAAAGTGAGATAAGATAATGCTCACGACAGTGGGCTAACTTCTGGGTCTTAAGTAATTGAAGCAGTGTCTTTGGTCTGCAGAATAAACGGTGACACTACTCAGACCCAACCAGAGCCATCATCAGGGGAATTTCCCAGGAAGAGGGACAGCCCTGCTAACTGATCTGGCCAGATACCACCACACAAAGGTGCATGGGCACTGTCGCTCCACTCCCCTGGCCTCTCATTCTGTAGGCATACCAGTATAGCCTGCTGGCACAGGTGGTCTGATAAATGGAGTAATTTTGGAGGAGGGCACAGGGCACTAGCTTTGCAGGAAAAGAGACTGTGTCTTCTGATAATGTATCTATCATCAAAGGAATCATCTGAAAATTGACAATTGTGGCAAACCAGGGACCGTCTCCTACTATGGACTGTCTTTTTTTTTTTACAGCATCAGAATCCTCAACATACAGCTGAGAACAGCCTGAAGCTCTTTGGTCAGGCGACAAAGTTTTGGCCAACGGGATATAAGCAAAAGTGATGCCATTTCTGGGTTGTGCCCTTAAAGGGAAGAGGCAGGCCCTCCCGTTCTCCATCTTACCTTCTGGTTGGCTGGACTGTGAGTGTGAGGGTAATCCATCGTGGACCTCATGGGTCCAAGGATGACAGGGCTACGTGATAGCAGGCGTGTGGGTCTCTGAGCCTCCAGCTGCCACTCCAGTCCTGGACCACTCACTCACAGACTGTTATATGAGGGAGGAAAAACCATCTATTGTGTTTACACCACTACTATTTGGGGTTTCTGTCAAAATAGTCAAGGCTTTATCCTAAGTCAGTGACTTGGGATTTCAGTAGGTGGAGTCAGTTTTAGTTGAGCACATTTCCTTGTTAACCTAATGTATCTGTTTCCACAGGTGACATTACTCCTCTCAGAGCTCTGTACCTTCCATTTAGGGTGCTGCATTTTGGGGGCTACTCAGAGAAAGAAAGGGCTGTGAAATTAGGCCTCAGCTAGAATAGGGATTTGAGATCTAGACTTTTCACTTAGACTCAAAAATCCTGCCCACAGCTGTCACTCCAAACACTGCCCTATTTCTCTGGCACTCCCTATGATTGACGTCTGTAAGAGCAGGAGTGCTTTCTCAGACATGACTACAGTGTTTGAACTTGTTGCTAGGACATCTATGGAATTTCCATATTCTATCCCAGGAAAGAAATCTAATTTTTCTTTGATGCCACATTCTTCTTTAGCCAGAAATACAAGGAAACCACTGTTTGCTGTGGCATTTTGGCAGAACTCTGAAGTGTGGCCCGGATCTGGGAACCCACAAGCCAAGAATAAGGCACCATTTACGTACAAAATTGTTGAATTTGGGTAGAAACTAGGTTCAGCTATGCTTGTGAGGCCACTGTCTTGCAGGGTCAGAAAGAGCTTATTTTTCAAGCAAGTGTGTTTCACTGTTTACTGGCGACTACCAAAATAATTATTTCCTGTGTGGGTCACTGAGAGTGAGGTAATCCCAAGGAAAATGTTCCATTGTGCTTACTGGGCTGGGCGGTGCAGCGGCTCCAGACCTTCCCTTAAAGCAGCAGTCTTCGTGTTGGATGGGAAAGTCTGGTTCCTGTGTCCCTTGGAGGGAGATTCATCTTCTAGTTGATACTTTCAGGATCTTGTGAGAGATGGCAAATGTGAATGTACACACACACATACACATTAACACCTCTGTAGGTGCCCTTATCATGTGGTTCATTTAAACAGTTTTATAGATGTTTTAGAAAGAGAATGTATACATGAGCCGAGATGTAATGCTGTCTGCTCCTATCAATGTAAAAGCAGAAACTTACCTGGTACAAGTTGTTATTGGTTTACCTGTCTGTATTGAGCCACTTGAGGGCATGCTTCATTTGCCTTTGTCTTCCCAGCCCATATAATGGGCCCATCACTGAGTGTGATGCTCATTGATCATCTGTGGATGAAATGTACGGCTTGCAAAGGAGGTGGATTCCAGGGAGGGGACTACTACTCCAAAACGGAGTTCCCTGGTACTGTGACACTGAGATGAGCAAGTTTGCCAGGAGTGCCTGGCCAGCCAGGACTGGAGCATCTCTGAGGTGCCAAACTCCATGGTCCCAGAGGTTAAACAACTCTGTGCTTCCTACCGCCGTCCTCCCTGGAGTCAGAGAAGTAGGCACAGAATTATCCACACCAGTTGGTAGATCCTGGCACAGCAAGTAGAGTGAACTGTGGCAGCTGGATCAACAGGTGGCAGACGACCAAACTAGGCCAAATGGGATTTCACTTCTGGTCCATAAAGCAGAATGCTTTTGAATATACCCTATCTGATACTTCATCCTGTCTTACCTTCCTTTGCTCTGGAATAGATGCTTACTGTGTACATTACAGAGTATAAAAGGGAATGTTTGTTACTGATTAATCCACTCACCAATTTTTATTGAGTGCCTGCTATGTGCTAGGCATTGTATTGGTGCTGGGGTGCAGAGACGAACAAGCCAGATGTGGTCCCTGCCCTCAAGAGAGTTAACCTCTAATGGAAGAGATAGACAAAAACACAACAAATATATAGAATAATTATAAATTGTGACCATTTAAGAAAAATCAACTGGATATTGAGATAGGGAATAAAAGAAGTAGGTACCCAACTTACATAAAGTGGTCAGAAATGACTGTCAGAAGAAGGAGCAAGCCTTGGGGATAGTGAAGGGGAAGGACGTTCCAGACAGAGGAAAGAGCTCATGTGAAGGACCTGACGCCTAAAAGAAACTGATGTTTTAGAGAATAAAAAACCAAGGCTCATGGGACTGCAGCAGAGTGGTGAGTGGGAGAGTGTGCCTTAACGGGCAGACGTCCTCCAGGGATTTCTGGATTTATTGTCAAGGACAGAATATCACATGGAGGATGCGGCATGCTTGCAGAGTGGTCAAGGGACTTGGCATCATTATCCAGAGCAAGATGTCTGAGCTTAGACGTGGTCCTTCCACTGTGTGTTGCAAGTCTCGTCTCAGCTACCACGTGTCCCACCCTACTGAGTACCAGTGAGCAGAATGGAAAGTTGGAATTCATCTCAGGTGCAGGAGAAAAACAAGCACAGGTGGAACAGTAGAGCTTATGGTTCTGGCCCAGGTATCAGGCCCCAGGGAGAAAACTGTGGCTGAGAGCGGCCATCCACCCCGAGGCGGTGTTTGGAACTGGAGGCTAAAGAGAACACTGATTTTGAGGTCTAAAATGTTATTTGTACTTTCTGCTCCTTGATCTTTCAGGATATAAGACATCTGGGAAGTGTTCTTTATGGGTGTCATTAAGATGCTATCAGATTCCAGTTGAGACTACAGGGCATGCAGTGCTTGGTGTGTGTGTGTGTGTGTGCGCGCGCACGCGTGTGTGTGTGTATGCGTGTGAGTGTTCCACATGCAGGTAGATGAGATGCTGATGGCAGCAGATGGTCTGGCTTACTTAGGGGTTCTTAACCAGGGGTCTGATGTGATCTTGGGCAGGAAAAAAATTACTTCTTTATTTTCACTAATCTCTCTAACTGAAATTTAGCATTTCAACAATATATTTAGGTAACAAACCACAGTAATTTTAGCAATGCCTGTGACTTGGTCATCAGTTGAAATCACAGGTATTTTCACGTCACATCATAGTTGCTGCAGTCATCTCAAAACATCACTTATGCCTATCATGACTTCAGAATTACAGTGGTTATCACACCATCGCTGGATCTTGTTATGTAATGTGTTAATAAAGTGCATTTATTACTATACCGTGTTTTTAAAAATATTAGAAAACTGCATATGATACTTCTGGTTTTCTTTGAAATCTTATGCATTATATTTTTTGCACTTCAAAATATGGTTGTGAGAAGGAGTTTTTAGGCTTCTAGAATGCCAAAGGGGTCCCTGATACCAAAAAGGTTAAGAACTGCCGGACTTAATGGACACAGCCGTGCCAGTTGGATGTAATAGGAACATTGGGGACAAAACATCCACGTTTGCTTTCATGTGAGACATTTTTGCGTTCTGACTGAGCAGAAAAAGGGAGGAGGCCATAAGTCCTTGTCAACCCCACGTTTGTGCAGAAACACATGCATATTTTTATCCAGCTTGTAGATCAGTTCAGAGACTGAATTTCTGAGAAATGAAAACATCTGGAGAGACTCAAGAGAGAGAAGAGAGAAAATGCCCACAGTCTGGGGTACAAAGCGTGCATTTCCACAAACGCTTCCTAGGTAGAGATCTGGGAAAAGAATAGACATAATTTTCTCAAAACTCTGACTTCCGGGGCTGGAGAAAGTCCGTTCAGCCAGCCTGAGCCTTCCCCGTTTCCTTGGGCTGTCGTCCCAGAGTCCTCAGAGATGACATCTGTAAGCACAATGAAGATCATTAGTCAGTCTGCCACCTCCCTGCTTAGCCACCTGATGGGTGATATTTTTAGGGAGTCTAATGTCTTAGCAGAGACACAGTACCAATAGCAAGCCCTGAGAAGTCCATTTGGTTTCCCAAAAGTCTGAGGTGGCCCCCAGAGGTAAGAAATACCTTGAGGCTCCTCTCTGAAATTAAAATGCTTCTATTTCTGCATCTTGAAGGGAGGGGAAGGAGAGGGAAAAAGAGATGTTTGCTCACTTTTTCAGAGATTTTAGAAGTCAAATTTAAAGCTTAGGAGGTCATTCCTACCCCACCCCCCAAACTGAATGATGGTTTCTGAAAATGCCTCTCCCGTTGATTCACATGGTCTAGTGGAAGCTTGTCCTGAAACGATGGTTTTACGAAATGATGGTTTCATGGCAGAGGGCAAGGAGTCAGAGAATTCGCTCGCTTTCCCAAGATCACAGCCTCAGAGCTGGAAGAAGGTCTTTCAGTCCTTATCTGCTACCTGGTAGGTCTTCTAATCTGTAAAATGGACCAGTAATAACGGCTCCTCCACAGGGTTTTTATGTGGTAACGCCTGTGAATTGAAACATGCCTGGTCAATGTTTGTTAATCTCTAACTGCTCTCACTTGTGTTTTCCTAGACGAGTGTTGATAGTCTCAAAGAAGTTTCCTCCATTTTAATTAATGCTCAAGTGTTCGTTTATGTCCTAGGCCTATTTCCTATCATCTCCTCCTTTTCTCCCCTACAGATTATCCTCTCTTTTCTCTCTTCAGTCTTTCTCTCTGTGATGTCTTCCTTGCCTGAGCATGAAAACAAGCTTACCTTTCTGTTTCTCCCACCTAAAACAATCCCTCTCCCGATCTCCCATCTCCCTCTGGCTTCTGCTGCCACCTGTCCGCACCTCTGGGACCTGTCTTCCTGCAGAGAGCCAGGGTGGGCTGGGCGGGAGCTTAGCTGTCAAGACTCTGCCCCTGTAGGCGGGCCTGTGGTTTTCCAGCAATGCCCGTGACTGCTGGGTCAGTTCGCCTATAACTCGGCGTGCCTGTGGTGCCGGCATCGTAGTCACATTCTCCAGTACTGCTGTGTCAGTGATATTTGCTTCTCCATCAGCCTGACTCTTGTCTCTTTTAGTCTCTCTTATTTGATTTAGAGCTGAATTAGCAAGTAGAAGGGAATTATTTGTTAGTATCCTCAAACCTCAACAATAGAAAATGCCAAGATTTAAGGGGTAGGTGGGGAAGAGCAGGTTGTGATCTGATCTGCTTCATGGCTTCATCATTATCCTGGTCAGGGAGCCATTCCTACCTTCCCCTTGGCTGTTCCCAGCTCCCACTGAACCGCTACGAGGTCTCAGACAGCCCCTTCAACACCGTGATTCTGGCAGCTGATACCCATCAACTGCAGTTGATGTAAGAGATTAAACGTATTGGAAAGCCTGGATCTGACAGGCTGATGCCTCCTAAATCTGTAACAGCAGCCCAGCCTGCACACTGAGCCAGGTCGTGAGGGTTCCTCACTGTTCTCAGGTCAAAGAGCAAACTTCTTACCGTGGCACGGCCGGCCCCACTGCCTGTCACCTCCTCAGTGTTCTTTCTGGCCCAGCCACATGGAGCTTCTCATGGCTCCCTAAGCAAGCTGTGTATTCTTAGGCTTGTGCAAATAGTGTGCTTTGCTTGGAAGGAAAGTCCCGTTCTTCCCCACTTCTGGACTGGCCAGCTTTGCTTTTCATCCAAAACATAGCATCCCTGCCCTGAGAAGCCTCTCTAGGCAAGATAGGGGCTTCTGCCTCAGTGTTTCTTTCCAGACTTGAGTTTCTTGGGGGATAAGTCTCCCCTGGATCCTCAGGGGGTGGAACAAGGCCTTCTCCATTGTGGGCACTGAACACAGGTTTGTTGGGTGAACGAGTACATTTTCAACGTCACTATAGACTTTCTTATTCTTGCTTGTTCTGTTTTGAAGTCCCCTAAACAATTCCATTTTTTCTAGAAGATTCCTGTAACAATTTTTTGGCAAAGGTGGGCAAATTTCATACAATGAACAACACGCTAGATTAGATTCTTGTGGTGGGTTAGATTTCCCTCTGTTTCCAATGTCGATTCTGGCCCCTCAATGAAGAGAATGCTGAGTTAGGTTTTAGTCACTCCAAATCTGAGCAGCCTATAACAGAAGCTAAATGTTGTGAGAACAAGTTTAGTCTGGAATTTTCCTTGAGACCATGTATAAAAGACACCCTGTGCACTGTGGTGTTAGTGGATGCTCCTGGATGGATTCTTAGACAGATACTAGATGCGTCTGGACCTTGTCTTAGGCCATGACTCTTTGTTCTTGCTCCTTACAGTCACTATTGGGCTTCTCGTAACATCTCAGTTACAGCTTTTGATTTTTCTCCTCAGGTTCCTTTTTTACCCTCCAATATCTCTAGGAGAATACACAAAACCGTCAATTTTATCACCTGTATACATGGGAAGTTAGTAAAGGTTTTTAGTGTGTGTGTGTGTGTGTGTGTGTGTGTGTATTAAGACGTGGAAGTATAGTGACTTAGAGAGAAAGAAAAGTACTGCCTTTTTCCAAAACTTAAAGGAAAAATTGAGGCTTAAAAACCTGGGATGCTTTTAGCTTTGTATTATATCTGACACATGGTAAACGCTTAATAAATTCTGGCTACAATTATTATTCTAATTATTAATATTATTATTAGTAGTAATAGGATCCTGTACTTGGAAGTGAGTGTGGGGAACATCCTCTCCTGCCCCACAGTCTCCATAGGAAGTGGAGATTGTGTATAGGAGCTGGAGTTCACCCAAGCTACTTTTCGGACAAACAGGATCATGTGTTAGGAACAGAAGTCAGCAGCTGTTACTCCTCCGTGGCATTCCAGAGATGTGGACAGATGTATTCAGATTGACCTTCCTTACTCAATGAGTGTGGGAACCGGTGGGGAAGGGTAGGCGGTGGGAGAGACAGCAGGGGGGCTGGTGAGATGGTTCCCAGAGGGGCCCAGTCACATGTGAGACCGTTGAAAGCAATGTTGAAGTTAACAGTTCTATTTCCTGGAGGTTCTGTGCGAAGAAACATGTTAGAGGGTGAAGGCCATTATGATTTTTCCAAAAGGAGGAAAACCAGGCAGGACGGTTTTCCCAAGGCCAGGACAAGATTGCACTTCCTGAAGAGGTCAGAGGGCACCTCCTTACCATTCCACTGATTGCACAGCAGGGAACAGAAGAGGGTCAAGTCAGGTTCAACACGAGATGTGGAGTGAAATACATTCCTCACCCTGCCCTCCCAACCCCAGTCATATTTAATTAACATTCCTGTCTCTAGAAAATCTCCAAATGTTCCAGTGGCTTAAAAAAATTAAAAATTCAGTCTGACATAGGGCCCTTGGTACCTTTGTGCAATGCCAGCAATAAGGCAGGCAGCCGGTCCTCTATGAGACCAAAAGGACACGGCTCTGTGAGACTGTTAGATTTACAGAATAGTGGGATTTGAGAAGAGCACAGTAGACTTGCCTGATTTCTTTAGGTCCTAACAACTGAAAGTTTACACTGTCATAATGGCTTAATCAGAGTCTGATAAGTAATAGTCTTTCTCAATCTTTAATGACGGTCATTGGTGTTTTCTGTATCTGCCGCTCCTCTTCTGCTTTCTTTCCAATTACCAAGCGAATGAACCTGTTGTCATGGAACTGTCCTAAAGCTCAGATGAGCATTGCCTGGGCTCATGATGTGTCTTTGCTGGCAGTAAACAAATTCCTGGTCTCATCAGGATTAATTCCTATAGGATGGTGTCAAAATGACACAAATTTTGCTTCTCCCTCTTGACTGGGTCTGCACGAGGATAGGGTCAGCAGGGAAGTCAGGAGAACCACACACTCCCTACTGAAGGAAGGCTTTGCAAGTCACGTGTAGGGTTCTTGCTAAATCTTTGTGAAGCTGGTGCTGAAGCTCACATGTGCCTATCAAGAAGATACATTCGTCTTTAAAAACCTTGCTCCTAACCACCGCACTGTCAATCGCATAGCCAAGCTGTTGCTTGATGGGGATTGTGTCTACTTCTCCCATGATGCTCAAATCTAAAGTTCACTTTTTTGGGTCAGACCAAATTGAGTTCAAATCCCTGCTTTGCTACTTACTGTGAGATTGTGGGTAAACTACTTAACCTCTCTAAGCTTCTGATACCTTACTATAAAATGGAGATATTGATAGTACCAACCTCCTAGCGTTGTGGAGATTCAATAAGACGATGCGTGTATGACGCTTAGCACACTACTGGCTACAGGAAGCCTCCAAGGAATGGTAGCTACTGCTTTTCCTACTTTGGAGCAATAGGCCTGCCTCTATAAGTGGTCAAATGGTTTTTAGGTAATTGTTTTAAGCTACTTTTCACTGTATTTTTCATGTGATCCTTGATAAAACCTCCTAGATTGTTCCTGCAAATATATCTTTTTGTAATACTTGTTTACTCAGTGAGATTATTCAATCAATATGGCAGGTATTTCTTGCTTTCCTGTCTTTTAACGCATAGCATAATTTTTTTCAGGCTTTGGTCCTGCTGGCTTGTGAGAGTATGCACGACTTTCTTAACTTCGTCTTGGTCTATTTTTTTAATAAGTGTTTCATACCAACAGCTGGGTAATACCACACAACTCAAAGAGAGAATCTCAGCCGTTGTTATTTTCCCACAAACACCGTGTGAACATTTGAACCTCTGTAAGGCAGAGCTTTGGGGAGAATTAGAAACTAAAATGAAAGGCAAGTTTCTAGCTGGAATTTAGATCAAAGAAGATATCCTGGTAGGTTTGCTCTATATGAGTTAGAGACAGCCACAAGTCTTCTCATCGTTGACTGGCTTGACAACTACAATTCTTGAAGACTCTTCAATCATACTTAGTAGTTTATACTGGTACATGTTATTACTAAAGGATTGTGCATCAAGGAGGGATACTCTGCTGATTTCTCAAACAGGGTTCTGGTGGTACTCATGCTGTGAAGTAAAATCGATCCATGTAAATATATCGAACGTATATTCAATGATCCGTTTTGGTTGATCCAACAAACATTTATTCAGCCCCTTATGATAAGCATGAAATGGAGATTCATTAAATCTTATTTCTATTTTAAAGGTGGGGAAAGCCACACACTGTGTGAGACGTGAACGACTCACCGAGCGAGGTATTGTCATCTCCACTTTACACACGAGGAATTGTGGCTGTGACTTTCTAAGATCATATGGCTACAAAAGGGCCCAGCTGGGATTTGACCCCCCCACCCCGCCAAGTCCACAGAACTTCAAGTCCCGTGCTGTTAGCCACTGGAATTCCCAAATGTGTGGTTCTTTCCCCACACCGACACCGGCTGAATGTCCTACCATTCAATTCAGTTCTGACACTGTTTACCTGGAGTTAGTGTCAGATCCCACAAGTTAAGGGCTCAGTCCCACAAGATTGCTCTCATTTCAGATGTTAATTGCAAGTCTCAGGTTGTCACTTGTACTTCTGACCGACTAGCTATAAATTGGGTTCCCACAACCCCCTCCTCACGTTCAATAATTTGCTAGAACGGCTCACAGAACTCAGGAAAAAACTTATGTTTACAGGTTTATTATATAATAAAGGATATGATAAAGGATACAAATGGACAGCCAGATGAAGAGATATGCAGGGCAAGGACTGGATTCCAAGCGCAGGAGCTTCTGTCACTGTGGAGTGGGGGTACACCACCTTCCCAGCTTGAGATGTGCTCACCAACCCAGAAGCTCCCTGAACCCTGCAGTTCAGGGATTTTTATGAAGGCTTCATCATGTAGGTGTGATCAATTATTAACTCAATCTCCAGCCCTTCTTCCCTCCCCAAAGGATAGGGGGTGGGGTTGAAAGTTCTAAGCTTCTAATCATGGCTTGATTATTCTGGTGACCAGCCCCTATCGTGAAGCTATCCAGGAGCCCACCAAGAGTCACCTCATTAGAACAAAAGATGCTCCTATCACCCAGGAAATTCCAAGGGATTTAGGAGTTCTGTGACAGGAACTGGGGTCAAAGACCAAGTATTAAAACAAAAGATGCTCTTAGCATCTTTACTAATTAGAAAATTAGAGTGGTTTTAGAAGCTGTTGCCAGGTGCCAAGGACAAAGAACAAAATATGTATTTCTTATTATATCACAATGTTACATGCCCTGAGATTCTTTTTTTTTCTTTCAGGATCTTGCCCCCAGGCTTAGTCCCTATTATGTTTCAAATAGCCTATAGAATTTGGTCACTCGTATTATATTTTTCTCTGGCAAACCATGTAGTTGGGACTTCAGTATTCTCGCTGATTGATTAAGGTCATTTGTTCCATCATAGTGCATATGTCTGTGAATTTCAAGAGCATGTGTGGACTTAAGGAATCTGGAATTTCTCCAGAAAAATACAGGTGCATTTTTGTGAAGCACAGCATGATTATGTCTCCCAAGGGCCACTGCCCTTTTTTCTTTCCACGCTCCAGGAACATAGGCTCTGATAAGATGTCGTGTTAGAGGCCTTCCAACAGAAAAGTAATGCACGCTGCCAACCTTTTGTTCTGAAGGAATTGACAATACTGGAGAGGGTTGACAGGAGGGAGGCAGTATAGTGCTGTGATCAGGGCAGAGCAGTTCAAGTTAGAAAGATCTAGGTTCTAATCCTGGCTCCACTGCTTCCTGAGTCTTCTTAACTCTCTGTCAGGGTCAGTCTTTTCATCTTTAAAATGAGATAACAATAGCATCTTCCTTACAGCCTGTGCGAGTATTAAATGAGATCAGGCATGTGGAGTGCTTGGTCCATAAGTGCTTTCTATTGCTATGGGAAATGTGGTAGGCTCTCAGTACTCCTGCGCTGTTGGCTGTAAGGTCCCTTAGTTCATCTCTAGCATTTCTACTTCTCAGTGTAGGTGAATGCTATTGAATTTCAAGAGCGAATGTGAAATGACACTAGTGTGATACATGTTTAAAAAAAAGGAAGGCAAATGTTAAAGTTTGTGTTTCCTTTTTTTTTTTTTGTGAGGAAGATTGGCCCTGAGCTAACATCCATGCCAATCCTCCTCTTTTTGCTGAGGAAGACTGGCCCTGGGCTAACACCTGTGCCCATCTTCCTCCACTTTTACACGGGACGCCGCCACAGCATGGCCGACAAGCGGTGGATTGGTGTGCGCCCGGGATCCGAACCCAGGCCACCAGCAGCAGAGTGCACACACTTAACCACTATGCCATGGGGCTGGCCCCAAGTTTGTGTTTCTTTTTATTCTAGAGAAAGCCAAATAGGATTGGTCAAGTAATAAAATCAAGTACACTTAATTCTTGTTTTGTGAGTTTGTATAAGTCAACTAACCTCTCTGGGCTTCAGCCTCCTCCTCCTCAAAATAAAGGAGTTAGACCAGATAATTGCACTGTTTCTTTCCAGCTAGGTTTGATTCTATTAAACACTACTATATATATAACCTTAGCTGGATGCTATACAGTCATCCTTAATATGCTTGAAGACAGTTATTAACTCCCTTCTTCGCTTTTGTTATCAATCATAGGAAAGTTTGGGGAATCTTTGTTTCTACTGTACATATTCTTCATCTCTGCGATGAGTTTCAGAGCCTCTTGTTCTAGATCTGCGTAGTCTGATGGCTTCAGAATAGGGGTAACCTTTCAGAGAAGGGTACCCTACCTTTTATAAATTGTCCTTGGAAAAACATCAAGCCCTGGGTAAGATATAGTTTCCCCTAACCGAATAGAGGGTCAGAGACAGGAATACTGGGTCAGATTCTAGAAGGGAATCTTCTCCGGGCCTGGGGGCATGACTTCATCATTGACTTTTAGTTCAGAAGAGTAAGTGAATCATTTTCAAGGACAAATTTCTCCAAAGGGCAGAAAGATGTGTCAGCGTGAGAGGGTCACAAAGTCTGTGTTTGTAAGAAAATTGAAAAGTGGACAAGGGCCTATCAGGAGAAGAAATGCTTCTGATCTGTCATTTATCAGATCAGGAGGGAGGAACGGGAAGGCTTCTTCCACTTAGAGCTAGGTCATCAAAGATGTTCACTCTAGCATTTTAAAATAGCAAAAAATTGGTAGCAACATTAGGGGATTGTTAAACAATTATGATTATAGGATGGAATATTATGCATCAATTACAAATGATGTTTATATAGAAAACCTAAATGTCATGGGAAAATGTTCAAGGTATAACGTAATAGTATATATCTATTGAAAATTATAAATAAAACATGATATTAAATACATAAAAATCTTAATAGAAAAACACGTGGAAGGCAATGGACCAGAATATTAACAGTGTTTATATCAGAGTGATAAGATTATGGGTGAGTTTTGTTTTAATGTTTATTTTTAACCTTTAAAAAGGTAAAATGTACCCTTTTCTAAATTTTCTATAGGAAATATGTCCTACTTTATAGTTGGAATAAAAAACAATACAAGTTATCTTTAACAAAACACATACACAATACCCCAAATTAGGGTAATTATATAAAGCTTAGATTATCAGGAAAGGAGAAAAAAATTACCAGACGGTTTTGAGAAAGCCACTGAGTACAAGATCCTGACCTAGGTGCCAGATGAGGAGAGTAGAGTCAGCCAGGCCAGTGGAATGGCCCAAAGTGCAGGAGGCCTGGCCGGTGGGAGAGGGCTGCAGAGGCATGGTTACCAGCCTTGGGGAGCCTCCTGCACACCTCTTACTTAGCCTTGAATGAGTCCTTGAGGGACACAGAGAGCATGAGATACCAAGGGTCTTTTGCTTACCTGACTGTCCCCCTGAGGACATGTGATGTTTTTGACTCTCCCTTTGCTTAGGGAACCTCCTCCAGATGCTCAGTGGGCATGGGTTTGTTTCTCAAAGTTCCTAGAGGTGAACTGTGGGAGGCTGGCATAAACTAAGCAGCGTGTGCTAACTGCTCCAGAGGGCTACCTATGTCCAACACAGAAGTTTGATTCCCGATATTTGTAACTCAGCACTGATACAGATGTTTCCCAAATCCTCAGTATAGTTCCTACGGTTGTCTTTTTGACACCGTCTCTCCCATCCTATGAAAATCTCTCCTCTGTGCTAGGCTTTATCCCTCCCTTAGAACACCTTGTTAGTCTACCCTTAAATTCCTGCTGGGGTTCAAGCACCCATTTTTACAGCACTGATACCCATCCGTAGAGAATAATTCTCATGAGCCCATCACAGAGTGACTGACATTCTTTTTCAATGACAAGAAAAGGCTTGCCTTTAAAAGAAGAGGAAAAGTCTAAAGTCATCAAAACAATGTAATATCCTGTGTGAAATGTTGCAGTCACGGTGCCTTGTGGTTTGGGTCCCTTGATCATGTGCCCGGAGGGAAGTAAGTTGGCAGTGACGGCGACGCTCAGGCTGGGCAGGCGCGTCTCCAGCTCATCTGGCACTTGGGCTCCTCGGGGAGGAGGGGCTGCAGCCCTGGCCCACCGTTAGCACGATGATCCTCAGGCTGCTCCTGGCTCTCAACTTCTTCCCTTCAATTCAAGTAACAGGTAAACAATTTTGATTTCTTTTCTTCTTTAAGTTTTTCTTTTGAAGTCTTTGATTGGCTTAATTCATTTTAAATTTCAAACAACTTGTGAAATTTGGACATTTGAAATGCAGCTTTGCTCTAACATGTGACTTGTTATTTAGAAACTCACTGATTCTCAGACTACAAGGAACATCCTTTGGAATTAAACAAGATTTATTTAGCTATTAGTTAATAGTGCCCCAAGTCTTTTTAGCTCATGTATATATGCATTTCCTTACTTAGGAAAACTGCTATAAGCAGGTTGGTTCTGAAAGCTGTGGATTTAGACAGCCTGGGTTCATATCACAGATCCATTTCTTACTAGCTACGCTTAGGCTGGTATTTAAACTCCCTTAGCCTCAGTTTCCTTATCTGTAAAATGGGGATGATAATAACCTCATCTCAAGGTCATTGTGAAGATAAAATGAAATAATCCACGTGAAATGCTTAGTGTAGTCAGTGCTCGGCTAACAACATAAACGTTAGATGTAATGACTATGTCTACCCGAACTGAATGAGTGCCAAAATGAATTCTGGACTCGTCACAGAACCTGATACAATATAAATGCTAATAAATTAGTTTTCTTTCACAATTGGCTGAAAATATGTTTTCTTAGATTAAAATCTTTTAAGTTCCCAGTGATGATGAGGAGGAGGATGATACACCCCACACTATTACAGAACCCCATTTCAGATGAAGAGACTGAGTGATAGGAACGTTAATTTGCTCAAGGCTATAGAGGTTCTAGTTGTGGAGGCAGGCGCCAGACTGTCTTAGTCGGCCTCTCCAGCCTGTCCTCTTGACCGTAACGCTGTTCCTCCTAACACGATGTGGTTTGTAATGCCCTAGCTCCACGTATATCCAAGGTTAAGTCATCTTTGGAAAATCACAATTCTGACCAGAAAGAGCTTGGTGGGCTGGAGTAAGGTGTTTGTTGAACTTGTTCTCAGAGTTAGAAAAGGGTCCCACTTGGCTCGAAAATTGGACTGGATGGGGTTAGTGGGCGTGTTTAAATAAGGATAGTTATTTTTCCCTTGAAGTGACATTGAAAAGCCAGTGTCTTCAGTTTTCTTTCCCATTTATTTTGGTGGTTCGCAGGCTGCATTACTCGTTGTTGTTCTTAAACATCTTGTGCATGTGCTCCAAAGGGTGTAGTTTCCCAATCAGCACGAGTACCGTCGTTACCTATATACCCACCTGTTTCGTCATCTGATGTGCCAGTGGGCATGTTACAAATTGTGTGTATTTATAAAAGGTGTTGATATAGTGAAAGACAGGAGCTGGTGATGAGACGGGTTATGCCCCGGTATCTGGTACCAAGTATTCAGAGCTCTCAAATATATTTTAAAAGAATCTTTAAAATTCATTTTAAAAAAGGTCTTTAAACTTTATTTTTAAGGGATCTTTAAAATTTATTTTTAAAGAATATTTAAAGTTTCTTAATTTATTAGACAGTAAGGGATAGGCAGAAAGGAAAGAGAAGCCTCGCTCTGACAGAAAACTATGTAAAATTCGTAATTGTACACAAAATACTTTTCTGATGTGCTGTGGTCAACCATCTACCGTCGATTCATTCACTCTCTTTTGAAGATAATTTTTGTAAGACTCAAATCTTTATATTTTTTCTTTGGAACATTTGTTAAAAGGGGGAGAGCCCAAAAAGTAGTCGGAGAGTTCACACACAAGGCAGCTGTGTTTTCTGCTTTGAGATACATCTACCTTTTAGACGCCAACTCACCCTCTGAATAACTTTTAAGACTTGATGCTGAGAGGCCGTCTAATGGAGTAGGAAAGGGGTTGGGGTGGAGGGGGCACTTCTGAAATGCCCCTTCCAGCAAGAAAACTTAAGAGAAAGAAAATAATTGCAACATACAAAAATGTCTGATCCGTTCTAATCGATGGGGCCAAATCTTCCATGTGCTTTTTGTTTCTCTCTCTGCGTTCACCCTCCATGAAGAAATTACAGATCAGGGGATTCTCTGGTCAAAGTGTAATCGTCCTCCCTAGGGGTGTGAGAGACTACTGTATATCTGTGTTGTGTGTGTGTGTGTGTGTGTCTATATAAATGAAGAACAGTTCTTTTTTCCCTTAATTTAACAACTCTAACTCATTGATTCACAGCATAGCTTAAAATACTTATTCTATGAAAGTTAAGCCTGATTTGATTCTTCATGATCTTGATGCTATAGAAAGATCTTTATGGCTAAATTAAAGAGGGATGATTTGGCAGAGTGAGGAAACATTAACTCGGACAATTCCTTTACCAAAGTTACATGTTTTCTACCAGATTTGGATAATTGTGCCATTGAGATCCACAAGAGAGGATTCTATTGGACTTCGGGACATGAGTCCCGCTTAGAACTGTTGGCCCCGTGAAAGGGAAGCAATTTGTGATTGACGATAGAAGGAGTGGGCATATGATAACGTGGCCTTGTTCATAGATTTGTCAGCCAATATTGGTTATTTTTCAGCAAGCTAATCATCCAGGATGAAGACAAAAATCAGGACAACCCCACTTTTTTTTCCCTAGAGGGTTTCTTTTCATTTCTCCTCAAACCTTAGCAAATACACCGTCAAAATGGCCACTCTGAACATGATTGATTTCTCCAGTGCTGCTGCCTTTCCCTCAGCACTTCTTTTTCTGGGAGAGGCACAGAAGGCAGGAAAGTGATTGATGTTTAATAAAAAATCATCAGCAAACCAATGTAATTAAACATTTTACTTTTACTTCAGCAAATGAGCCCTCTGAAGTAGTTGTACACAAAGAGAGGTAATTTACATCTCACAAGAAAGTGCTGCTCTGAGGCTGGGCTTGGGAAAGTACGGGAAAAAGATGGACTCGAAAAATGCAGTATACTCAGCAGTTTGCTGTATCTACATGACATCTAGTACGTGGTAGCCAGATTTTCTGACCGTTAAAAAATTGACTGGGTGTTTTGTCATTTCAAGTAAATTTCATGGGCATTTCAAAAGTATAGACATTGCTTAAGAATTTGTTTTTTTCTACTACCATACCCTACCATAAGATACTACTTTTTATTTTATTTTTTTAAGGCAACCATCCAGAAAGGACTTTTACATCAAGGACTGTAAAATTAATATCAATGTATCAATACCAGGAAATAGAATGAGTCATTTTCACACATAGATGAGAAATAGAAATGAATCTGTGATCATAACTCTGAAGTGCTCACATTCAAACCTTTACTATGGGTGGGGGGACGGGGATCTCACTGCCTCTCTGTCTTTAGACATAGACTGTCCCCCTTTTTAATGTCTTTATTCTGTTTTCATGAGTGGAGAAATGCCATATGATTACCATTCAGCTTTTATCATGTGTAGATATCTTCCTCCAAGTATTTCCTGCATATGCAGTGTGCTGACATTTACAAAATGAAAATTTTTATGCCACCAACATCCCAGAAGAAAATTCCGTTTGTGGTTTATCATCTCTAAAATAATAGCTCTTTTTTTTTTTTTGAGGAAGATTGGCCCTGAGCTAACATCTGTTGCCAATCTTCCTCTTTTTTTTTTTCTCCCCAAAGTGCCAGTACATAGTTGTATATCCTAGTTGTAGGTCCTTCTAGTTCTTCTATGTGGGATGCCGCCTTAGCATGGCTTGATGAGCGGTGAGTATGTCCACACCCAGGATCCGAACCAGCGAACCCCAGGCTGCCGAAGAGGAATGCGTGAACTTAACTAGTATGCCACCAGGCTGGCCCCAATATTAACTGGTATAGGCATTGATAAGCATGCACAAGTCATTGCAGACTTTCTTCTCTAAAAATCAGAGGGCAGGCATGCCTTCAAAGCACAGTTATTTCACAGCAAGTCATTGAAAAGGATAAAATCTTTCTTTTCTCCTTTTTATCTTGGTTAAATTTTTCTTTGCCTTTTTCTTCAAGAAATTTATTATTTATGGAACTTCACAGTGGCTGAAACTTTTCTTCTCAGTAGATAGTTTAGCTGAACTTCAGGAAAAGTGACATCTGGATGACTTCGTGACTGACTAAAAGGGTCTCCGGTTTTCTGAGCTGTGTTAAGGAATCTATGTCTTTTTGATGTTGACTTCTTTGACTCTTTTCAGGCAATGACATGGTATTGTCATCAAAAAAGTGTATGTAGAGCTTTCAGTCTGAGAACCATTGCATGAGAATTGGTCTCTAAAGCTGGAGGGAAGGTAACACAAGGCCCCATAGAGAAGTGGTTGAAAAGTAGGTGTCTAACTTCTTGCCTGTTACTCTCATTCTGATGACTCTGAACACTGGAAGAGGAGTGCACTGGGTGGGATCAAGGGCTACTCAGTCGCTTGTTAGAGGATGTGGAAAAGAGACTGTAGATTTCTTTGGCCTTAGAGTTTCAATGTTAATTTCATAGACATCTTAATTTAGTCTCTGTGTCACCATGCAGGTTACGTGTGTTTATGTTTTCAGTGCTGGAAAGGAACCTGTACTGTGGTGGAGAATTTCTTACTTAACTTTGAGCTGCAACTTTATCTCTGTATCACCATTACCGTCATCTTTTTCATTTGTCATCATCTTCATTATCTTGGGGACTCTGGCTGCCATGGTAACCAGGTCAATGGTTCCTGATGGTGTCATAAGAGTCGCCCACTCACAGTTCACTCTGACCTCTGATCTAATCGTGAGCCCCTTTCTGCAATATCTGAGTCACCCTTTTGGCTCATAATCCACCAGGTAGTGTATTGATTACGGCCCTAACTCCTGTTCGTCACCCACTCATTCACGTAAGAATCTGAATTATTGACATGTCTCACATTTTAACAATGACATAGATTTCCTTGTTAAGAACTTAGGTGGATGTTTGATTTGTTTTACTTGCTGAGAAGGTAGAGCATTGTGCTTTTTATTGCTTAGGGATACTTGACAACTGATGAAGTGTCAGAACATCACTGTGGCTGTATTTGCATGTGACCTGATGACTTTCTTGGCTGTTGAACACTACTACTAATAAAGGCATATAATTTAAGACCAGCATTAGGAATGTTGAGTCCAGGAGTGTTCCATTTCTGATCCACAGACTCTGTCCCACAGAAGGTGGATGAGAATGGGCGCATACGAAGAGAGTGTTTCCTTCCACCATGAGACTCCTAGGGGGACTAAAACAGGGTATTAGCTGGTTACTGTTCTCTAAAGGGCTGAGTTCCTATTTTCTAAGGTGCCTGCTCCTTCTAGTGCTTTGGTAAGACAGGTCTTCATTTGTGAGTTCATTCCATAGGTATTTATTAATATCTTTTATGTGCTAGTCTAGGTTCTCTGATCGAAACAAAAACCTAGTTTGAGCTTCAATGAAGTAAAAGTGAGAATTGTGAAATCTTCCTAGAAATATTTTTTCTTTCAGTTTAGGAACACTGTGAATGATTCTCTATTAACACTAATTTATTTTATAGTAAACAATTATAAACAGAAGCATCCATACAATTGCTGAATTCAACCACAGACATTTAGAGATGGGAGGGAACTTAGACATCTCTCAACTGATAGGAAAGGAAGTTGTGTTGATGGTTCCCAGAAGATGCTATAGAAAGATGACATTGCAACGTATCCTGGCATTTTTGGATGCTTTTAGGCTGGACTCACCTTACTTATCCAATCTATCTCCTTTCCTAGCCTACCATAAGATCCTCAACCCCAATAGTGCAGCTTTCTTCACTGCCTCACACACCTGCACTCTGCATTGGTGACCTTTCTTTCTGATGCTGTTTCCCTCTTGCAATTCCCTGTCTCCTCCTTCCCACCCATTCAAATCCTACTCACCTTTCACTTTATGTTTTTAGTGCAAGATCCACACCCTTGAGGAGGCTTTCCCTGGGTATTCAGCTTTTATTGTGGACTTGTAAGAGGAATTCCAATGGGACTGTAATTCAATCTAACTAATATTTATTAAACCTCTATTATATTTCAATCTCTTTTGGGGTCTAAAGGAACATAAAAAGAGGGAAAGAAATATAAAGACTTAATTAGCACACAAGAACTGCTTGTGCAATTAATCAAATTCTCTCTGCTTTCGAGGACTTTGTGATCTAGTTGAGAAGACTATAGATGATAGGATATAACAGCTGGAAACAGATAAATTACGCTTGGTGGTCGCCTGCCTCACTGTGCTGTTTGATGCTTTAATGACTTTGCATATGTTATTCTTGTCATCTGGAATATCCCTTACATCTCTCACCTGAAGAAGCCGTCTCTGAGACCCTAAATGGCAAAGTGAGGGACTTCTTTCCTCCTCTGGATTCCCAAAATTGTTGCTGTGTGTTGATGCATCTGTTTTTTCCCCTAGACTGTGAGCTGCTTGTGGGCAGGATCGTGTCTTATTCATCCTAATGACCTCAGCACCTTGCACAGCGCTGGAAGCATTGTAGGTGTTCAACAAATATTTGTTGAAGAGGAAATGAATGAATTAGTACTAAAATGAGGAAGCATAAAATAAATACTGTAGTAAGATTAATATAGAATAGTAAGCCTTTATGGAGAGTAGGGTGTTGAGCTAGACTTTAAAGCTAGACTGGATTTGAATGGATGATGTTATTAATAATAATTGCTAGCTAATATTTATTTTGCTCTTATGGTGTGCAAGGTACTATTCTACCTGGCTTTTCCTGTATTAAATCATTTATTCTTCCCCTAAATCCTTTGAAGTAGTTACTCTGATTATCTTACTTATAAGATGGGGACACTGAAGCATGGGGCAGGTAGAGCAACTTGCTCGTGGTCACACAGTTAGTAGGTGAGTGAATCCAGGGTTCATGTTCTTACCAACGCCGTGTTGCCTCAGGAAGGAGAAGCAATACAAATAAAGAAATGAAACCAGGAATATTGTTCCACGTTCTTGGAACAGATGGCCAGTCTGAGTGGTGGAGGATTGGAGAGATGCGATAGAATTAGGTCAAACCAAGGACTGAATATTGGTAACAGAAGTTCACACTTCATTTTCAAGGCATTATGAAGCAGCAGAAAGTTTTTGGAAGTGGGATGGTCTAGAATGTATGAAGACCAATGACAAGGAGACCATGCGAGAACATGTTGCTGCTTTCCCAGGAAGAGGGTAGTAGATTAGGATTTGGGTGGCAATGGTGGAAACAGAAAGAAGTGACTATTCTGATAGATGTTTTGAAAGTAGAAATTCCAAGACTTAGTGCCTGGTTTGTGAAAGAGAGAGAGAAATCAAGCATGATGCCAAAGTTTTTGGCCTAACAGAGGAATGGTGGTATCACCACCTTAAGTCATGGTGTTGCTGCACAACTGAGTTTTGGAGGAAGACAGTGTTGGATTTTAGACACATTGAGTTTGAAGTAAAGGTTGAGATGTGAGGAAGAATGTCCAGTACAGAGCTGAAGATATGGGAACTGAGCAAGAACTAAATATTTAGGAATCTTCATCTTTGGAATGAAGCTAGAGTCATGGGAATGGATGGCTGGCAGAAAGGAGAGGGTTGCACTGCAGAGAAGCAGAGAATTGAACTGAATCTGGAAAATAGCTCCAGTTAGGAGTCAGCTGAAGAGGCTAATGAGCTAGTGAAGGAGACAGAGAATGTGTCTGGAGAGGTAAGAGGGGGATGAGGCTAATGGCATGTCAGCAAAGCCAAAGGAGGAAAGAGTTTCAAAAAGAGACAGTGGTTAATAGCGTTACATGTATAAGGGAAGGAGAAGTGAATAAGAGCTTGGCAAGGCCACTGGTTTTGGCTAAAAGGAGACCAGCTGGGACTTTTGAGTTTAGGCAGAGTGGAGGGAAGGAAGATAAGCTTCAAATGGTTAAGAAAAAGTGGAGGGGGACACAACAGAGACAGTGAGAAGGAGAGGAAATTGCTTGATAAACTGAAGACAATTAGAAACTTTTATCACCTAGAATGTCTACTGTGGTATTTCGTACATAGCAGGCCTGTAATACATGTTTGCAAATTGAGTGCTGGTCTTGAGTGTGTGTGTGTAGTGTTGCAGGGGTGGAGGGGAGAGAAGGCTCTTACAAAAGAGAAGAGGAGGAGAGAGAGAAAAAAAGAGAATGGAGGTAGTTTCCTTGAGGAGATAGGGAGGGAGATTTGGGGCATGGAGGATGGGAGTATTAGAGAGAGGAGGACGAATCTCTGAGAAGAGTGGGGAGGGAGAGAAGAGAGTTACAGGGGTTTGTGGAGACGTGTTAGGATGAAGCTAGGGGGATGAGGGATTCCGTGCTGGCAAACCTGGCGTTAAAAACCTTTTGTTAAACGTATGTGTGTGTATATGTATATTTAAATCTCTCCAGACAGGTCATGGTGTTAAACTTATTATAAGAGCCACTGGGATTACACATGCCTTGACTTTGAAGACTTAGCCCATTTGTGCTTTAAATTCGCTGAGTCTTGAAAAATGCACACTATGGCTGGGCTTGGCCTCAGCTCACGGCTGAGATAACAGGGTCATGAGGTTCACACCAACCCTGCCCAGCATTGCGGGCAGGGTTCCAGTTTCCAGTCAGGGAAGTTAATCTCAGCATCTCCCTGTGTTTTTCAGAACAAAGATGAGGCTGCTTGCCCTTGGCTTTGGGGAGGCCACATCTGTTATTCTTTTTCCCTTTCTTTTTTCAAACTCAAAAGCTAAAGCCACTGATTTCTCAAGGTAGGGGGATGTGATCAGGAGTTTTTGTCTGTCACACTGTGACAACTTTTCTAGGCCTTTGTTTCCTCATCTGATATGAGAGGGTTGGACTAGAAGACATCTCGGGTTATTTCTGGCTTAAAAATACTTCTTACGTGGAATAAAAACTCAGGCTTTCATCAGCTCTAACAAGGCAACTCAACACCCCACCCCTTTGTGTATGCTCTTATGATCCGATAGAGAAAATACAAAGAATCACAAACCAGCCATCACTGAAATCGCTTGGAGAGATTGTGAACCAGGATCTTAGACACTAATACGCTTAGAAATGACCACAGGACTTTGGGGACAGTATTGCCTCTGCTCTCTTCTTTCTTCATCTGTAATGGCAAGGTTCCACGCAGTAATTATTTTCAAACTTCCAGGCCATGACCAGAACCAAGAAGGTTCTGAATGTGCCACAGTGGCCCTGAGAAGATTCTTTGGAGGTGTCCAGGAAGATGGCTTTAGGAAGGTTCAGGAAGAATGAAACAGACAAAAAATGTGCTGTGGTCTTCTTTACAGAGTTATTCTGAATGAGGGCTCAGAATGATGGTGGCTCAGGAGGAAAGTATGGTTCCCAAATTTGGTTACTGGATTAAAAGATATATTTTAAAAACACTATATTAATATAGACAGTTCCTTGATACCTGTGGGATTTCTTCTTATCTTTTATCTGAACTACTGTCATAATATTTAGGTAGAAAGCTATGAAGCCCTTACCTACTGTAGGCAAACTTTCAGGGTAATAAAATTTGATTTTTGAAGTGGTTTGGTGGCTTTTGGTATAGGTACCTCTTTCGTATAAGTTAAGATGCTCTGTCATGTTGTCCTCGTAGATTGTCCTTCTAGCATTAGGAGCTGAGAGGACAATCACAGCCCTTTGTGTGGTAGGGGCTGGGTCACATCACCCCCAAGGTCGCGTCGCTCTGGTTTAGGAAGCTTCAGTCCCAGAGTGCTCACAGCCTGCACTGCTGGGTAGTGTCTCTGAGGGGCAGGGATGGGTTATAGTGCAGGCAATGGTTTTTGGCAGGTTTAATAATAGCTGTCATCCTAATACAGATGACATTCCAATGTACATATCTATCTCTGATTTTCTTGAGGTCCAGTCTGACACATTGAACTCCTGGACCTTTCGTCCAGGATGCCTGACCTGTCCCTCAAACCCGACAACATATCTAAAACTGAACCCAACAGCTTTTTTCAAAATTTCCTTCCTTCACTCACCTAATTTTGTCAATGGTGCCGCCACTGTCACCCTCACCCAGTCCATGAACTCTGTGTCATTTTTGATTCCTGTTCACCATCACTGAGCATAACCAGGCACCAATACCTTGTCCATCCTTTCCATCCCAGCTGCTGCCTCTGCAGCTCAGGCCCTAGGAGCTCGCATGGATGCTATTGCAACAGCCTCCTGATTGGTCTCTGCCTCAGCTCTACCCTCGCTGCAAGCCAATGCCCTCCGCACTACTGTGCTAACCTTCCCGAGCGGCACTTACCACCCCATTCTCAACCCAGATGTGTTCAACGTCTCCCACTGCCTTTCTAGGAAAATCGGTGTGACTTTTTTTTGGCATTAAAGGCTCTCCATGATTGGTATCAGGCATCTTCACTTACTTCCCACCTACGTAAATGGAATGATTTGCTTGTCCCCAATAAACCCTTACACTGAAGGTCATTTCCTTCATCTTAGCCTGTCTAAATTTGCCCCAGACTTCATGGCCCAGCTGAAGGTCAGCCTGCACAAAAGCCTCCAGAATCCTCTGGTCTGGAATCAAGGCCTCTTTCATGAGACTGTCAGTGACCCCCTACAGGGCTCATGCACCATACGTAGCTTTGGAGTGTAGCTAATCGTGTACCTACCTTAGGATTTCTCCTAGAAGGAAGAGGCTGCATCCTTTACCTCTTCCTATCTCCCAAGAACCTAATGCATCAGGTCCCATTATTTATTTGCTGGATGAATGAGTGACTTTGCCCTGGCAGAAGTCGGAATACCAAAGAACGATTTTCTGACACATCAAAATTTCTTTTCAGAAGGTACTCATTGATCGTTTTGATAATTTTTCTCTCTTAAGAATTAATGACTTAGGTCTGGGTGCTCAGATGGGACTTTTTGCTGCTGAACTATTTGACCTCTGAGTTACTTTCTTTGTTTTTTTTTTTTTTTGTGAGGAAGATCGGCCCTGAGCTAACATCCGTTGCCAATCTTCCTCCTTTTTTTTTTTTTTTTGTGAAGAAGACTGGCTCTGAGCTAATATCCGCGCCCATCTTCCTCTACTTTATATGGGACGCCGCCACAGCATGGCCTGACGAGGGGTGCGTGGGTCCACGCCCGGGATCCGAACCCGGGAACCCCAGGGCCGCCCAAGTGGAGTGCGCGCACTTAACCACCACGCCACCGGGCCGGCCCCTGAGTTACTTTCTGAGAGCTGCAGGCAGCAGAATAATTTTCGAAAAGGACGAGGACAGGTGTCCTCTGTGATGTAGTGTCTGCCTGCGCAGAAACACAGATCAGGGTTAAGGTAAAGCTTAGACTAGTGCTGGCCAACAGCAGCTCGTTTAGTAAATTTGTTAATTAGGCTTCTATTTCTATTTCTATTGTTACCCGTAATCATTTGTACTTGTTTGAGCTAAGGTCCCTTTAGATTCTGTTCAAAAATCACACTGTTTGTCCATCAGAGTTAATGAGCTTGATTTAACTGATAGTGGTACACACACAATCATGGGCGGGGCTGGTTGCCTGGCCTGACTGCTTCTCTTGACAGAGTCACTGCTTCTGTCATAGTGGCCTCCTCTACACAACTCTCTTTCCTCCTGGTTTTCATGACCTCGCCCTCCGCTCCCCCTTCAGACCTTAGGGTAGTCATGACTGCTGCTGAGAGCTCGGGTTCTAGCGCCATCCCTGGTGGTCCACACCTCTACCAACAGTCCTTTTATAAATAAAACCTCCTCCTACTGCCTAGCTTTGCGTGTGCCATCTGCTTTCTGCTGGGATCCTGAAGGAGACAACACGTATGTATATACACCATGCTTTCTCAAAGCCCTTTTTTTGGACAGGCTGTCCTTAAATCTCTAGTTCTTGTGAAAACGGGGAGAGTTTCAAGACGACAGTCAACAGAAAACTGGATGAAATGACCACAAAGTTATTTTGAAAATGTAACGTGCATTATGTTTTTTTTTCATTGTAATATGAATTTCAGAGAATCTGGAGCCATTGAAAGTGTGATAGGTCATTTATAGCTTTGTGTTTATCTCCCTAGTAGCTCAGAGAAGATGGTGAGAGACGCTGTAGTCTGATGGGTGTTTTGTACTCTTTCTCACATCTGCATGAGGCCAAGCCACCAGCCAGAGTTACCGAAGCCACAGATGGCCGAGTCTCCCTTTCCTCCCAGAAAGCACAGTTTGTCCTACAGATTCCTGAGCAAACACTGGATTGGCCTGTGGGGAAGCCTGTCCCTTATGGAGCTTGAAAAGAAGCAAGTGGTCAGATGGCCACGTGCTGAAGGGTGTCTTGGGCCTGAACAGGAAATATACTCAGAAGAAAGTTACGGTAACTTCACCAGCTCTGTGGGCAGGAGGGAGGTATTCTGTGCCAGGGAAACCAGCGTCACCTACACGATAGGTTCACAAACACTGCAGGGCAAGATGGTTGAAAATAGAAACCTTTCATTTTCTTTGGTTCCTGCCTAACATGTTAAATTCTGTTCAGTCAGAATATAAAAAGGAAACAGCATGATTAGGATCTTACAATCTGATTTTTAAATTGCAAAAGAAACTCTGATTGTGATGTGCAGAGATGGAACACAATAAAGTTCTTAAGAGGTTCTGAAGGAAAATCATACTGCTAATTAAACATGTATTATATCTTTTGTATTGCTTCCTTAACTTCTCAATGCAGTCTTCAGTCTTGAGTGCTGCCTACTCCACTCTCTGGTTCACCAGCCTCTATGTGCCATTTTATTTCTCTATAGTGTTATGATAAAGAAAAGGCAAGACAGAATATTGTAAATTCAACATGACAAATAAATGTAATTCCAAAGGCCCTGAAGTTAAGGATTTGCCCAATGAGGTTTAGACTGAAAAGTAACTTTATATATTGGCTAAAGTTCATGTTCAAACTCTTTTGTACAGTTGGGCAAGCTGAAATGGAAGCGTTGCAATGGTATAATTATTGCTTGTGGATTTGAAATAATTTATGAGGCATTTCATGTAACCATGTTGTCTGTAGCCCTTATCTGGGATCCACCTATGACCTTCAGATAGTCTCTGAAATTGTAAGCAAAATGTTTCGTGTATGTGCACTAGAGGCAAAGAAAGTTTGGAAACATACTTTTTCTAAATATGACCATGAAATCAAGTCAATTTTGCTGAATGAACAAAGCTGGTTTTCTATTCATTCATGATTTAAAACATTGCTCCTAGAATCACAAATAAATAAATTATATCTTAGCTCTTCCACTATTTGTGTGACCTTGTTTAAAAGTCATTTACTTCTTTTGTTTTCAGTTGCCTCTTCTGTAAAATAAAGGATTGGCTTAGATCATCTCCAACTTTCCTTCCAGCTGAGCACTTTTTGCAGGATGGTACTCCAGCAAGATGGTGGAGAAAATGAAATTTATCTTGATCCTATCCTCTTACCACTCCATTTACTCCTCTAGTCTATGGTCTTCTCCCTAACTCTCACTTCTACTACCATCCGACTATCAAGTCCAACTTTGAGAGCCTCTAGAGTCAATCACTGAAACTGTGTTGAAATTTTGAGCAACCTAGCAGAGGGAAAAGAACAATAGAAGTCATGAGGCATGAGCAAAGTCCTAAGGGTCACTTACTTGTCCTTTAACTTTGAGTAAGTTGTTTGACCTCAGTTTCCTCATCTGTGAAATGGGCATAAAGATGACTGTCCTGGTTATTTACTTCACAGTTTAGTGTGGAGTTCGTATGAGATAAAATAGGAAAAAGCGTTTTGTAACCCTATGAATGTAGGCCACAGTTACTAATTTCTCACATTGCATTTTAGGCTTCATCTTCTTTTGAAATCCAAGCATTAACTGAGCTGATGGGGAGGGTTCTTTTAGGGTCAGGGTTCCTTCTCTGGGGCTTGGAGCCACACCTTAGAGATGGTTATCTACTCCACCTGTGCAGAGAGTTGACTTGGTTATTAAGATAGTAATTGACCCATTTACAATAGGTGAAAGGGAAAGTTTTTTTTTTTTTTTTTGTAACCAAGCTCCTCTCCCTCCATTCTCATGGAAGCAAAAAACTTTCAATTTTCCAGAAGTCAACTATATCACAAGATTCACAGATTATCTGTGGGAAATCTTTTAGCTCTCACTGCCTGCTCATGAGCAGCAGATAAGTACCTTCTCACCTCCAATCTTACTCTTTATGTTGCCTGTTGTCAAGGAGGAGTTGTGAGGGAACGAGGTTTGAGGTTACTGCTTCCTGTCTCCACACCTTTAGCTGGTTTAGCTGCTAGGAAAGGCTTTGAAAAGCAAAGCACTAAATTCTTCATCAAAACAACTTGTCAATTCAGTTAGAGAAATGTCTGTCAGCCAATCTTTTGATACCAGAAGCAAATACAATTGATGGCTTGACAATGTTTCTCTTTTAACCTGGTAGGTTTGACCTAGGTAGACCTTGCCTAACTACTCACAAGAGGGAAAACCAAACATTTACAGGGAAAAGGCTAGATCTGCTAAGACCGAATTAACCTGAGAAGGATGCTTTCCACTCCTAGCAGGAGCTGGAAAGCAAAATGGAATCAAACAGAAGTCAGTACTGGGAAGCTAAATATTTCTCTAGTTTCTTCCGAATCTAGATATGTCCTTAAATTTTACACTATGTCCTTAAACTATCTGAACTCTTGTGGATTGCCTAAAACTCAGAGGACCAAAATATACATCAAAGCCAAATGTCATTTGATGTTCCGGTTATCAATTGCTTTGACTTATCCATGTTATTACTCCACTTCCACAGAGTAAGGGGTGTGCATCTTCACAATGCTCCATTTTATGAAAAAAATAAGAGGAATGAGAACTATTGTGTCTACTGAAAGTCATACTGATCATATATATTTAGTACCTTAGAGCAATTGGTTATCTTTTTCTACCACCAAGAGTGAATGTCCTTCATTTACTGTCTCTCCAAAGCAGATGTCGATTTTGAAGTCCTGTGAGATGGTTTATCACTTAGGCTTCTCTGAATGATTGACATGAGCCAAGTGGGCCCAAGTGCTATAAGGGTATAAATGTTGAAAAACAGGAGGTTCTATCAGCCAATCCTGACTCAGGTTGAACCCTAAGCTAAGAGGCTGTTGCCACCCACTACCACGTATTAGGCAAACTATTTCAAGCATAGTGCCTAATTTTAAAATTATCTGTGTTGACACTGAAGAGGGAGAAAGTAAGCATCAACAGATAAATTGGATGTCTCTTTTTCATCAAATGGCTATGTAACCAATATTTTTCAAGCTCTTTCCCAATAAAATATTAGAACAAAGAGTCACACAAAGAAAGACTTTTCCTTCCCTTGCTCAATTTTTGAATATGCCATCAACCAGGAGAGTATTGAATACGTAACAGCCCGCCTAGATGCTGGGATCTTGGATGGCTCTTCCCTGAAAAATTTCTCAATTTCTAGGGCTGAGGTAGAACAGGCTCCGGAGAAATCTGATCAGTCTTAACAATACTGAGGTTTAAAGTTGGAGGCCCTGTGATGAACAGAAGGAATATCTATCTTCCAGTTATCTCACTTTATTGTGCTTTGTGAAGGAAAAACAGTTTCAGGACAGAAAGACCACTGCTTCCTCCTGAGAAACAGCAAACACTGAACTAAGCTCCAGGGAGTCAATTGTGTTCCCAGGGACCTTTGAGGTAATTTGTGTTTTCTTTGCAGTGATCCCTTAGGCTGGAAGAATGTCTTCTTCATAGCCCAGGTGTCCACACTTCACCTGAGTTTCTGAGCTGTCTATTCTGGTCATGTAATTAATTAAGAAGAGACACAGGCAAAAGGAAAAGTTGGTTGGTCTTTGTGGCCTGAGGACAGTCATTTTTAACTCCTCGTTCTCCCTCACTCCCACGTCTAAACCAATGCTGAGTTCTGCCAATTTTAGCCTGTGAATATTTTCTGAGTTTATCCACTCCTTTCTAACCCTATTTCAGGCCCTTATTACCTCTTGCCTAGACTACTACAATTGTATCCTAACTGGTCTCCATGTTTTCACTCTTGTATCCTTCAAATTTACCTTCCACAGTTTTGCTAAAGTGATCATATAAAACGAAAAGTTGTACATATCACTTTCTGCTTAAAATCCTTCGGTAGGTCCTTATCACCCGCAGGAGTGAGACTGAGCTATGAACTATGCTTGCTTGGCCAATCTTGTCTTCTACAGCTCATGGTCCAGCACAATCGAGGTAGCTGTAATTCCCTACACCTGCCGTACTCTTTCTCGCCTCTTTATCGCCTCTGCCTAGACTGTTCTTTTCCTCTCTTTTCTTATCTTTCCCACAGTCCCCTACCTCACTCCCTACCCCAACACACATTCTCCTACCTCACCCCACCTGCTAACACAGAGACTCATCTTAGCTGGGCTAAGTTGTATTTAAGAAAAACTTGTCGTATCAATCTCTGCATAATCCTTCAAGACTCAGGTCAGCAGTCACCTTCATCAGAAATCCTTAGCTGGTCCCCAAACTGCCCCCAGCAACATATGCAGATCACTGGGCCACTATTCTTAAAGTAGCTGCCTGTCTATGTATCTTTCTTTCCCACCAGGCTGTGAGCCGCCCAAGGATAGAAACTGAGCCCTGTTCATCTTTGAGAAATCTGTTCTTCTCTCCCACGTGTATCTGAGGAAGGTGTCACACCCTCACACCCTGAGTTATGCAAGACGTCTTAAGCGAACTACTGGAGTGGAAATGCTAGAGCTTCTCTTCCTTCCTCCCCCTCCTGTCCCTCTCCCCACCTCACTGTGGGTGCTGGGAGAAGGGAGCCAAACTGGGGACCCATCCAGGCTTTCTCTCCAGCCTTGCTCCATTTCCCTGCCCATGCTCCCTTTTTTTTTCAGTCTATGCAAAGAGGTCCTATTCTCATCTTTTTTCTTATATCAGCTCTCAAAGACAGATCAGGAAGAATTTGAATGCCCAGTAAAACAGAATCCAAATAATTAGTAGCAGAAACACAGTTCCTGGAGGGCTCAGTAAGCAGAAATACAAGTATACCTGCACTCTCTGAAAAGGAGGAGAGTTGCTGGCATTTTGTACCCACGTGGGTTCTTCCAGTCAGGACTGGCCCAATGAATCTTTCTATGTAAACAAATAAAAAGGCCAAGCAAAATAAAACAACAAGCAAGTTGGATTTTCCTGTCAAGACAAGTCGAACTTTTTGATTCTTTACATGTTTGCTTTCCAGTGCTTTTAGGGAGTGTTGTTGAATGAAAAACAAATGAAGCTGAAGTTGTTGTTGAGACACAAGCTTTGAATGAGGATTTAACGAGATGGTAGTCAGATCTACCTGCTGGTAAGAACAATATAGTCAGATCATCATCCTTCACCTATCGATTATTAATGAGATCCTATTAGTCACAGTATCATACAAAAAAGTGTAACATACCATCCTTGCTCAAAAGAGACTTGGAAATTAGGGGTCTAGAGGAAATACATACAAGTCAAAAGCTAAACAAATTGAAGCACATGCAATAGAGGTGTTTGAAATGTAGAACCTGGCCAAATGGCAAATGAGTGATACAGACAGTAATCATTTTGAGACCTGAGAAGGGAGAGACACTCTAGGCCATGGAGGTAATAAACAAAGTATGGAGAGAAGAATGCTCACGGTGTATTCCTGGAATGTTGACTCAAAATGGTCTGGCTAATTGGGAGGGTTTGGGTTTGAGGAAACGAGCCTGAGAAAGCCTGTGGTGGCCTATGAACTGAGGATAAGAAATGAATTTTCAACTGTTAAGCCACTGGTTCTCAAACTTGACTGCGAATTAGAATTTCCTGAGAAACTTAAAAAAATATGGATATCTGGGTCCTATACTCAGAGATTCTGAATTAATTGGCCTGGGAATCGAGTGTTTTTAAACTTCCTAGGTGATTCTAATATGTTATCAGCTTGAGAAATCTGTTAGGCTATAGTGGTTTTCAATCCTAACTGAATATTAGAATCAACTAGGGGAATTTTTAAGACAATTTCAAAGATGACCCACAGAATGGGAGAAAATATTTGCAAATCACATATCTGATAAGGAACGTGTATCAAAAATATGTAAAGAACTCTGATAATTCAATAATAAAAAGACAATCCAGTTGAGTTGGCAAATGATCTGAATAGACATTTCTTTAAAAAGGATATACAAATGGCTAATAAGCATGTGAAACAAATGCTCAACCTCATTAGTCAGAGAAATGCAAATCAAACCACAATGAGATACTACTTCATATCCGTTAGGATGGCTATAACAAAAGAGATGGGCAATAACAAGTGTTGGCAAGGATGTGGAGAAATTGGAACCCTCATTCACTGCTGGCGGGAATGTAAAATGGTGCAGTTGCTTTGGAAAACAGTTTGCCAGTTCCTCAAAAAGTTAAATATAGAGTTACCATATGACCCAGCAATTCCACTCCTGGTATATACCCAAGAGAATCAAAAACATATGTCCACATAAAGATGTGTACATGAATGTTCATAGCAGTATTATTCATAATAGCCAAAAAGTAGAAGCAACTGATGAACGGAAAAACAAAATGTAGTATATCCATGCAATGGGATATTATTTGGCCATGAAAAGGAGTAAAGTTCTGACACATGTTTCAACATAGAAGAACCTTGAAAACATTATACTAAGTGAAGGAAGCCCATCACAAAAGGCCACATATTGTATGATCCCATTTATATGAAATATCCAGAATAGGCAAATCCGTAGAGACAGAAAATAGATTAGTGATTGCCAGGGGCTGGAGGGAAGGAGGAATGGGAAGTGGTTGCTAATGGGTATGAGATTTCTTTTTGGGGGATAATGAAAAATTCTGGAATCAGATAGTGGTGATCCATTCACAACTTTGTGAATATAATAAAAAACCCACTGAACTGTGCACTTTAAAGGGTGAATTTTAAAAAAAATTAAAAAAATAAACTATAAAAATAAATTATATCTCAATAAATTGTTATAAAAAAATGAAAAGAACCAATGCAAATACCTCCAGCCCCTCCCTCAGCATTGACCAATTAAATCAGAATTTCTGAGAATGGGACCTGGGCATAGGTATTTTTTCTTAAAGTTCTTGATGTACAGCCAGCATTGAGAACCACGGAGGAGATGGAAAACTATTATTGATTGAATTCTATGCAGCAACCTTTTTCCCAAAGCAAAACAAAACACTTGAGTACATGAATTCAAATCCAGGTTAAGCTGTAAATTTCATTTTAATAGATTATTTTATTTGGCTCTTCCGTATGGGTGTGGAGGTTGTTGTTTCAAATAACCTTTTTTAAAAAATGCAAATAGGTAGACAATTAATAGCATACTCCAAAATAATAGCAAAATTTTTATTTGTATTGAATTTTGAATCAAAGACGCCAGAGATTTACTGGAGAAATTGTGGAGAGTCTTGGTTGCAGAGTTGATTCTCAGTGCTTCAGTGGTCTATTTCTCAGGTGGTTGAAGTTTGCTTGGGATTTAGTCCTAGCTTGACTCACCACCTGCTCAGTGATTTTAGACAAATCATCTAATGTTTCTAGGCCTCATACAATCATTAAAGAAAAGGAAGGAATATATTATCATGTGACAGGCAATGGGGATATAGCTGGAAACAAGAGGAATAGTGTTCCCTTCCCTCATGTAGTTTATAACCTAGCTTCAGGTTCTCTGCTTTAAAAGTGAAGAGATTGAACTAGATCGTTTCCAGATTCTTTGATGGTTCACTGGGATAGCATAAATGTAGAAGATGGACTAGAGAGAGAACTCCTGTGGGCGTCTTCCATCTTCTGTGATTTAAGGGAACAAATATGCAAATTTCTTGAGAAGATTGTTCTTAGAATTTGCTTTGGAAGATAAATTAAACTCTTGGGTTACGTTTTCTCTTTATCTTACTGTTGGAATGGCCAATAAACAGTCAAAATGTTTCAAAACATTTTAACTCCTTCTCAAAAGCCTGTATTGCAACCCAACAACAAATCTATTTGTGTATCTATGTCAGGTGTTAAAAGTCATTTCCAAGTGTGCCACTCAATCAAAATTAACATGATTAAGCATAATTAACATCTTAAGACTCTCAGTACAGATTCAGAAATTCCAAACGCAGAGCTTGGTGCTCAGTGTCAACAGAAGGCCACATTCTGCCTTCCAAGTGAAAACAGCCTCCCTTATTCCGTTCAGAGGAGGACAAAAGTAATATCAAAATGTGAACTTTTAAATTCTCAGTATAATTATCTCCCCAAGAACTCCTGCATCTTCATCTGCCAAGAGAAAGCCTTTGCTGGAGATCTGTTTACTTTAATTAATATATCTTGATTTCAGAAGAAAAAGGTCCTTATGCTCTTGTTCTAAGCAAGTGATTTTTCCCCTCCAGAGAACAAGATTTTGGTGAAGCAGTCGCCCATGCTTGTGGTGCACAACAACGCGGTCAACCTTAGCTGCAAGTACACGTACAACCTCTTCTCCAAGGAGTTCCGGGCCTCCCTCTATAAGGGAGCAGACAGTGCTGTGGAAGTCTGTGTTGTGAATGGAAATTACTCCCATCAGCTTCAGTTTCACTCAAATACGGGATTCAACTGTGATGGGAAATTGGGCAACGAAACAGTGACATTCTACCTCCGGAATTTGTACGTTAACCAAACGGATATTTACTTCTGCAAAATTGAGGTCATGTACCCTCCTCCTTACATAGACAATGAGAAGAGCAATGGAACCATTATCCATGTGAAAGGTAACATGGGATGTCTCTATTGGTGTGCCACTCTAGAGGAATGGCTTTCAACTGCAGTCTTGCAAACTAGGTCATGATCAGTGGTGGGTTGGATAAATCCCAAAGAGGATAGACAGAAGAGGAAGTCTACACATTCTAAGCTAATGATATTTGCATATTTTGATTCCACTCACATTCTTCCACAATGTTCAGAAGGAAGGAAATGTACTCAAGTGTCATTCCCATATCATTTAATCCACTCTATTCTATTTTTCAGAGAAACATCTTTGTCCAGATCGCCCGTCTCCTGTGTCTTCTAAGCCATTTTGGGCACTGGTGGTGGTTGGAGTCCTAGCTTTCTATAGCTTGCTAGTAACAGTGGCTCTTTGTACTTGCTGGGTAAGAGAAGCAGCATTGCTTTTATGTAACTTTTCCATTGCACATGCAATCTGAACATATCCAAGTGGTTTTTTTCTGTTTAACACGTGATTATTGTTATTTTATTTTTCCCTGCTAGGTTTGACTAGGTTCTCTTTTAGCCTGTCTGACTTTACTGGAGATAAAAATCTGATTTGAGTTCTATTTTCCAGAAGACACTGATTAGACGGCCAGGCAGAGTAAGAAGCTAAATGGGTAAATTAGAGTGGGGGTATTTGGGGCAGTAACCTCTCTTTTCCCCATTTTGCACTATCATTATGACATAAAAAATAGTTTTAATATATACACATATGTATAAAAATTTAAGCAACGTGGGAATCTAGGCAACTGAAGCCAATGAACAACTTTGGTTCAGGGTCCAAAATCATGAGAAATTTGGCTACTGAAATTATGCATTCAAACCTAGCAAAGAAACTAGGTCTGTTTATCTGAGTCATATTTTTATCTCTTCCGAAGCAGTTGAATTTTGTGAGGCCAAGTATGGTGCTGTCATTATGAAACTATAACGGGAGTTAGACTTTTCTGAGCTCTCGCTACTGAATTGGAGTTTACCAACTTGTGCAAATATTCATGCAATAAACGGTATATTTTTCTTTACCTTCTTCAATGCTGAAGTTTTGGCCTGGGTTTGAACACCCCAGTAGATGACCATATCTACTGTTAAGAAGGGACCTCCTTACCAAGGTCTTTCCCATACTCAGAAACTTTCTGTTCTTATGTACACAGCATGGTACAGAATACATCATGCATTGGTTCCATGTTGTCTTTGAATTTTTTCTAGAAGTTAGATGCATGTATGAGTCATTTCTTCAACAAGAAATGTATGCTCCTCAAGGATAAAGGACTATTTATCTTGATATTCACCATCCATCTGGTATTAGGTACATTTAGTGCTTAATGAATGCTTATTGAATTGATGAATTGATCACCCCCGTAGAGGCCAAAGTAATGACTTAAATGAACATGCCTGAAGTATAATAATCATCTTTAAGGCATAATCCATACCTTTAACTCCAAACATGGGTCAGTGATTTCTGGAAGTCATGCCATGTGAAACCATCCTATTTTCTCTAGCCTTGGTGCTGGGGGGTGCAAGGGCAGCCCTGGGTTCACAGTCAGGCCAATGATAGATCCAGCCTGGGATCCTTTTAAACTCTTGTTGGCCTATTGCCAAAGTTTGCCTCTCAATTGTTCCTTGCATGCTTCTCCCTTTTCGGAAGACTCTAGGGAGCAGATGGACGTTTGCCAGGCTACCTGCTGCCTAATCTGTTTCTTCTGCAGGGTAGGGAACAAAATGGCTGCTTGTTCCTGGAAATCCTTTATACTACATATCATCTTGAGGATTTGCTTGCCTTGGCTTCTGCAAGTTGCCCAACCCTGATGGGGATATTTTATGTAGTGAAATAGTGCCTAAGTCCTTCCTCTGATGTTAGTCGAGTCCCTTCATCTTTCTGAGTCTTGGTGTCTTCATCCAAGGTACCTTCCAGCTTTGAACTTTTGTGGTGTTCACTGGTGATTTTAGAATTTAGAATCTTAGTTCTTGTTTTTATCCTGATCCCCTTGGGAATCTGAACTTCTTAATTTAAAAGCCAGGTGCAGTGGTTTTTTGGGTAACCTTCCAGGACAGGTGCTCCCTGTAATGTGCTGACCTAGGTTGATATAATTTACTAGCTTTGCAGGAAGTAGTTTGGGAACTGCTTTAACTTTCAGTGGCCAGAATGGTACTGCTCATCATTTAAAACTTATTGTAAATATGCATTAGAATATCAGTTACTATCATCAGGCACTAATTTGCTAAGTGACTCAAATCACCCAAAGGGACAACAGCAGCTTCTCATTTTCAGTGAATTTAAACAGTTTACTTTCAACTCGGAAACAACAAAGACACTATGGGTTTTTCTTCGGCAGTGCTACTAATTCCTAGTGAGGTTCATCTTGCTTTGTCTTGAGAAAACTTATTTTGGTCTTATTCTGTCTCACAGGCTCCCTGTAACTTGGGAAGTCCCAGCGTTTGGCATATCTTACCTTCTGTGGCATCTTGTAGTCAATTAGGTTACCCAATAAGGACTAACTTTTATTTGCATCTCAAACCTAGATCTTTATACTCTCTGACCAAAAACGTGTGAAACAAATATATATGTATGTTTCATACAATAACACAGCATTTTACCCTGGGCTCATCTTTTCCTGCTGCTGTCACTGTTTAAGCAACCAGCACCTTGCTGAGGTGGGCAGCCAGGCCATTAGGGACCCCTAGATTTTCAGCCAGTTCCTGGGTTCTTCTCTGGGATCCTATTTTTGGCTGTTCTGCACTGTGCCTTGGTGTAAGCTGCTGTTTCCCGGAACTTCCTTAGGGCTCATGATGTGCTACCGTAGGCAGTTCTAGGCTGAGTGGGTTTCTGCGAGCAGCTGCAGATTCTATGTCAGTTCTTGACCTGTTGCTGATATTTGAATAAATAAAGAGCTGCCCTCTGCCAGGCTGCCACGGAGCAGCACCTGTGACTCTCACTCAATCCTCCATTCATTCTCCTGAGCTGGTAAACCTGTTCTCTTTCTCAGTCTAAAGGAGCCTTTTTAAAAACACGATCTTCTCCACTATAAATCATAACGTGGGGAATGTGGATTGTGTGTGTACAGTAGTATCTGCCTTTAATCCAGTGGAGTCTTGAAGACCATGTCTGTAAGTGAATCACCTGTGTACACCTTGTGTCTTGCTGCTTCTTCCAGGAAACAAGTGGGTAAGGGCAGGGGTGGAGGGAAGAGCAAGGAAGGAATGGTCCTGAAATCACACGTCTTTAGCAGACGTTGAATGGTGAAGGGGCAGAATAGACGACCCAGTCACACAGACACAGAAGGTGAGTACTCTGCACACAAATATGCATATGCTAGATGCACGTGGACACTGTCGAGTTTTCCCAGCCATGCGTGTGTCATTTCCCTCCCACACTGTGTTTAGAGTTAGGGTGATAATGTCCACATCCACTATCTGGTAACTGCGTGAGGGTAATTATGAGAGCTGATTGTAGCAGATCTTTCATAGTCTTTGTACAACCCAGAGAACCTCAGAGTCAAGACATCTTCATTATTGGGGCCTCTCTACCAGCTATAGTTTTATTTGGATGTCCAGAGGCAAAGACTGTCACTTGGGAGTCTGACAAGGGGAGTTCTCAGAGTTGGAGTAAATGCTAAAATGCCTCCCAGGGTACCATCAGCTCCTTCCACATTTATTTGGGCTAGACATTTCCTCGCTCTTATTCCTGACCTGCCATAACCCCAAGAGAATTCTAGTTTTTCACTTATAGAAAGGCTGTAGAACCAAGATGTTTGAAGAGCAACTTCCATCATCCACTTGGTTTCCATGGCTACCTCTTTCTGAATGAATCCCCCAATTATGTTTGTTTAATGCTCTCCTCTTCTTAGTTACAGCTAGATAACTCATCCATCATCTCAAATCCCAAATGATCAAAGCTGAATTTATAACCTCTTCAAATCTACTTCTCCTACTGTCTTGCCTTATATCTACAGATGGAATGCCATCCTTCTAGTCACCCAGGCTTGAATTGTCAGCCATCTTTGGGCATGAGCAAGAAAGAGGAGTCAAGCAGTCTAACAATATTCATTGCAATTTGGTGATATATTTTGTATCCATTGCTTCCTTTTCATTCCATTCTTTTTCATGATCAGACTCTTTAAATAAGGATTTTTCATTCTTGGCACTATTGACATTTTGGGCTGAATAATTCTTTGTTGTCAGGGGCTGCCCTCTGCATCATAGGATGTTTAGCAGCATCTCTGGCCTCTATCCACTAGATGCCAGTAGCATTTCTCCCAGTTGTGACAACCCAAAATGTCTTCAGACGTTGTTCCCTGGGACAGCGGATAAGGGAGTTGAAGGTGTCAAGGATGAGGCTTAGGAGGTCTGGCTTGGGCAACTCTACATATGGTAGTGTCACTCACTGAGATGAGAAACTCTGGAAGAGGACTAGACTTTAGGGGAAGATCTTGAGTTTCATTTGGGACATGTTGAGTTTAAAGTGCCTTTGAGGTCTAGTCCAGAGATATTAATTTGGGTGAATAGGTCATAATTGAAGCTGTGAATGTGGATGAGGTTGCCTAGGGAGAGAGGATGGCGTGAGTTGAGGAGAAGGTCTAGGACAAAGCTGTGAGGAACTCTAGCACTGAGTGGCTAATTAGGGAAGGATGAGCTTGCGAAGGAGGCAGGAAAGGAGTGGCCAGAGAGGTAGGATGAAAACCCGGATGGTACCATCTCACAGAAGGCAAAGCGGGAGAGTGTTTCGAAAAGGAGAGAGTAACCAATTATATAGAAATATAGAGTGGTGCTGAGAGTTCAAAGGATGAGGACTGAAAACATGCTAGTTGTATTTGGTAATGTGGAGGTCAGTGTTTTTCCAGGCTTTCTTTAACGCTGACTCATGCCCCTTCCGCAAGGAAGGTGTGAGGAGCTCCGGGAGCAGTGCGTGGGAATCAAGCCAGGGCTGAAGTCCTTCGCTTACTTATTTATTCAAGTGTTCGTGCCACTCATGTCCAACGTATCTACTTATGCATCAGGCTTACGTGCCAGGAAATAGACTTTTTTTCATAATAGAGGATTCTCAATCCAGAAATCTGGATGGCTTTCTATTTTTAGAATTTTTATGGGTCTTTTATCAAACGTGTAAATTTTACCATCACATTGGTCCAGAAAAGATGCTCCTAACCCCCAGCCCAACTTTGCTAAGATTCCTGGTAAGTACAGCTCTTGCTCTGGGTTAGTGTTGTCCCTACATCCCTCTTCCCTGGTAGAAATTCACCCAGAGGAAGCTGAGTCTGAGGAACAGTGATGAGTGACACTGTTGTCTTTACGGAAATGAACATATGTATAAGGGAATAGGAATGCAACTAGTTGTCTAGAACTACAACTCCCGGTTAACTTGGACTCCACTGCTATGAATTTATGATTATTCCAGACTCTAGAGGGCTGAAGGTCCTCTGGTTAATTACGGAAACATGGCCTGCTAAGCAAATGACAAATGGAAGAAGACTGCAATGGGGATGCTTAACCTTTTCAAAGAGGAAGGGCCTTCAAGAGTATTTACATATCACAGTGGATATGTTAATTAGATATGCTTTTGGAATTCAGGTCAAATGACTGCATGGAGAGTAACATGGGTGCATTTATTTCTCTAAGATACTTTATTTGGTTCAGATTTTTCGAGCTAATTTAGTAGAGTCCAAAGCAGTTAGGTTTGATTAGTCATTATCCAAGTCCAAGGTGCTCAGTGAACTCGGGCGTGTTCAGCTTTATTGACAGGCCACGTTTGAATGGGGGCCCCCCAATCTTAGAACTCCTCCCACGACATCTCCCTCTGCGTCCCTGGCCGCTTCACAGAGACACTTCTCTTTTCCGCAGATGAGGAGTAAGAGGAGCAGGACCCTTCAGAGCGACTACATGAACATGACCCCCCGGAGGCCCGGGCCCACGCGAAAGCACTACCAGCCCTACGCGCCGGCGCGCGACTTCGCCGCCTACCGCTCCTGACACGGACGCCTATCCAGATGCGCGCCGGCCGGCCCCGCGGCACCGCTGCACGCCACCGCTCTGGATAGGAAAGGACTGCCCCGTCTTCAGCCGGCCACCTCGGGCTCCTGTGAGGCCGCCAGTGCCAAGGGTTCTTGAACGACTAGACCAAACGACGTCATTTTGAGACTCTGAAGTGCAGCGAGAGAATCTTACTGTGGCAGGCCGAATCGTGTAGCGCCATGACCCAAATTCAAACCCACCGTGTATTTATTGACTTGATGGAGAGCTCAGGGTGGAACACAGAGTGAGGGGATTGTTGGCCTTGAAACCTGCCTCCAATGTCACTCTTTCTCACTCACCTGCACATTGTGGTTGTGAAGTGTGGTATCCAAGGACTTTTTAGATGGAGAAGAAAGGTCAGAAAATCATTCTCTTTGGTTCAATGGGGTTTAGGGTGGGGAGAGGTTGGGGCGGGGGAGACGGAAACATTTCAAAGCCGTTAAAACACTGTCTCTCACTCATGAAATGAGCCACTTAGTTCTTATTTAATACTGTTTTACTTTTAGTTTAGAAAGATGTAGACATTGTTTTTGATGATTTCTGGTCATATTTAGTCATTTTGATGAATGGAATCCCTTCGAAGCAACGCGAGGCAAACCAACGTGCTTTCCTTACTCCCTGGGGTGGGAATTCACTGTGGTCTTCACGATGTGATTTCGAAAGAGTAAAGTAGTCCTCCTACACCAAGAGAGAATGTGTCAGGAAATAAGGCCGCTTGATGTCGAAATTGTTTGAATACTAATAACTAGGGTTATTAGTTTAGCAGCTCATTCCAGTCAAATCACACAGGGGGCTTTTCTGTTCTGTATATTTCAGGTTTGCACAGTTGGTCTCTTTATTGTCTGCATGGAGATCTGAAGGGGGATGCTGAAAGCATATGCATAGGAGAAGTGACGATACTGTGAAACAGGGGTGTTAGCATCCATTAGAGTATGGAGGATGAGGCCCAAGAAACCTATTCTGAGGGAGGGAGACTAGAAGTGAATGACGTGATTCTTGCCATATGCTGAGGGGGTGGTTGGCATCTGGTGGAAGTTTTCCAGAAGCTGGCAGGCAGAAGGAGCCAGGGTGAGGGCTCCTTTACAGGGACTTGATGTGCTTTAGGGCTGAGAGCTCCAGAACTCTGTGGGTTCAGCTGCCTCTTTACCCTGGAAGTCCATCGACATGGAGAAGTATTTTGGAGGGTGTCTTTGGAGACAACATCACAGTTCTCAAGAAACACTGCCAGTCCTGACCCTGGAATGACCATGGATATTTTTCTGCCCCCAGCTTGGGTCAATTGGAGTATGCCTGGCGACCTTGAAGAACGGCTTTACTGCTGCCTTTGCAATTTGTTCAGTGCTTCAATTCATTCCGATGGTAGAGGAGTCTAGGTTCTAGAGGCAGATAGATCTGGGTCAAGTGCCATGACTAGCTGGCCTCAGGCGAGTCACTGCCTTTCTAAGACTCTGGTTCTTCAACTATAAAATGGAGATAATGATCACAAATATCTGTCCCTGTGCTATAAACTCCATGAGGGTGTGGCCCAAATTTGTCTTTTGTTCTGCTTGTGCCTGGCACTTAGTACCTGCCTCACATATAATGTTAGCTAATATAATTATTGCCATATACATAAACTATGTATAAAAATTAAACTGGGCAATGACCTGAGAAGGGAGAGAATATTGTAACACAAATTTAAACCCACTACCCAAGGATGAGGTGCTATAAAATTTGAGAGCCTCTTTCTTAGCTTCCACCATTTTCCCGTTTTGGGATATTCTGGCTTGTAATGAAATGTACAGCATTCCGCCTCCCACTTTTATGTATATAAAGAAGTCTTCTTTAATTTTTTTGTAATATGGGGAGGGGTAGGAATCTTCTGATTCCAGACAGAAAATATTGTACTTTGGTTGATTTTTAAATGGGCTTCCATTCCATGAATTGAATTAATCCAAACAAGGTCAAACTCAGCAGTACTTGGGTGATGAAGAACTGTTGAATTTATACTGGCGCATATGCTAAAGAGTTCTTTAATCCAAGTTATCAAGTTGGATTTGAAAATTACAGAGCTGGAGAATTTTTAGAAAGGGCAATGGCAAAAAATAAATAAATAAAAAAAATAAAAATGGAAAGATTTGATCTTTGGTAATAAATGGTTTTGTTTTCTGATGGGAAAAATAGGTTTACTAACGATGAATCACACTTTAGATTTTTCTTACTCACTCTAAACAGAACCAAAGTAGAAATGTTAATAGGGAAGTCCGTTTTCACTATTAGTATGAACCAAGAAATGGTTTAAAAACAGTGGTTGGAGCAATGCTTTTACAGTTTCAAATATGGTAATTATGAAGAAAACAATGTCATTTGCTGCTATTATTGTAAGAGTCTTATAATTAACAGTATTTCTATAATTTTTGATTGTGAGCTCACTTATGTTGGGCTGAGCATGCCAATTTAAATAGACCAAGTGTACATTATATTCTGTGTATTCAGATAAAGTTACTTAACTACCATGTGCCTGTTTTTAAATTTGTGGTTGAATATTGTCTTTCAGAGCAGGTATGTTTCACTTTTGGCAATGAATCTGGAGAAAACTTGCTATTTAAAAAAGATGTAGGATAAATTGTTTTTCTAAATCTCCAGTTCAGCCTTTTTTAAAAAAGTCTAGACTTTCAGATACTAATTTCACTTCAAGCAAGGTACACTTCTGGTTTGCTTGGCTTTAGTCACAATTTCTCATCAGACCAATGGTTTACATCTCTGAGATGTCAGGCTGGTCTTACCTATGCATTCTGTGTGATGTGGATGCTCTATGAGAGATATCAATCCTCAGCCGTGACTCCATCAGTCCCTTGGGTTAACTACCTGAGCCACTGGTTCTCATGGCTAATTTAATGGGGATGTTGATAGTTAAATGGATGTCAGATCCCTCATCCCAGCCTTTTGCACTGCTAGATAGGAACCAGAGCAGGCCTGGGGACTGATCCCAAAGTATGAAATTCAACTATCTGCTGGAGGTTGGAGGTGGTGGCAATGGTGGACCTAGAACCAGGGTCATTGCTGCCATAGACCTGTTATTAACCCAGGTCAAGGCCAGTGGCAAGGACTCTTTCAAGTCCTAGGCTGAGTGTGTCCTTGATATTTGCAAGGGTGTTTGAAGCTCAGGAAATCTCTCTTATGGGTATATGCATACTTTCTGACATATTCATATTCCTCCTCAGCCATCAGAGGCGTGTTCCCACCTCAGGGCCTTTACACAAACTTTCCTCTGTCTGGAATGTTCTTCCCCAAAGATCTACCTTCCTGGCTGCCTCCTTTCCTTCAGGTCCCTGCTCAAGTGTCACCTTGTACCTGAGTTAAATCCCCTCAAACCCTGTCTTCTTTCCTTGCTTCTTTTTTTTCCCATAGTGTTTCATCAGCTCTTACACTAGATTTTTTACTTATTTAGTTGTTTATTGTTTATTTCCCCAAACTAGAATGTAAGCTCCATGAGGGACAGAACTTTGTCTGCTTTGTTTGTAGCAACATCCCCAGATATATCCCACTGTTCTGTGCCTCGAATAGTGCCTGGCAGGCAATGCGTATTTATTGACTGAATGAATGAATTGCACGTGCCCTTATGAATTAATGGTCAGTCTAAATGTACTAATCACCCTCTGAGAAGGAGAGAGCCAGTCTGTTTTCCACTTTCCTCTTAATAAGTTCAAAAATTCATTTCATGTGTAAAACAGGTGGTAAAACATATACACAGCCAAACTTGGGGAAAGAAAACCTGATGGATGTAAGTTCATCTACATTTTAGAAATTTTTGTGCGGTGAGGAAGACCAATACTGTTAGAATCATCTTACAAAGTCATGCTAAATAAGCCATAGTCAAGAGGAAGTTGATTTCCCACTGAAGTCCCCAAATTCCCTCTTAAGGGAGTATTGAGTAAGTGTTAAACATGCCTGCAGCCTGAGACTGATGAAAACGTCTTTGCAGTTAAAATCCCGTGCTACTGCCGAACTGCTGCTCTTCTTTTGTTTTTGCCCCAACCAATTCTATACATGTCTTGCCTGGCTATGATTCAAAAAGAGCTCAAAGATGGGAATGCTGGGGACAGACAATTTCTGCTTCTTCACCTGTCATGCTCAGATCATAACTGAACACTCTAATGGCTTGCAAGAGTGTAAAATAAAAGAACAACAATAAACAAAATTGTGGCACTTGGAGCAAGTTGAAAATTCGAATCAGACATAATAATCATCACACACACACACACACACACACACACACACACACACACACACACACAGTTATCATCTTATAGGCAGGGGAAGGCCCTTGAACAAGAGGCACAAGAGCTGGTCTGATAATTCACGCTGCAGCTCGTATTTACTTTGTTGCAAATTGTGCCTGAGGGCAAATAGGTGTGCAATGAACTCATCTCCAAACTGACTCTTCCCTTTGTTGAAATGGAGCTTATTAAACTTAATAAAGATAACTAAAACTTGAAAAAGATGAGCCCACATGTCTCCTCCTACTCCAAGAAAGACTGAACTTAGTTAGTCACTCATGAGTTTGACTGGACAAACCAAATTAATTGGAAAGGGACAAGATTGGTGAAAATTAGCCATTACATGGATCTGCTCAATAAGCACTCCTTTATGGGGCTAATAAAAAGAGTGTAACCTAGTTCCATAAAAAGGTTCTAGTGCCTTGAAACTCAAGTCCAAAATGAAATAAATGTAAACTTCATGACTTCACCTAACAGACCTCCCCTCGCGTTCTAGCTACGTAACTATGTGAACAGTGGAATTGCCCGCAGCCCTGAATTCACTTTTTTTCCCCAGGCCAATAAAACAGATTGATTCTTTTTAAAGCAGTACCCTTTCTCCTCTCTCATCTTGTCTGGAACAGAGATAATAGATGAGTGAGAAAAATCAAAGAAACTTCTGGATTCATCATAGTGGGAGCCTGACCGCCACCCTAAACAGCAGCTCATAGGATGGTCTGGGAGCCACACCAGAACCTTGTTTGGAACTTATTTGTGTCTCTCAAACTGAGGAACTGCCTAACTCTCGACTTTTCAACAGTGGTGCTCAGAAGAAGAATCTGAGTGGGTGGACCACTCAACTGTCTCTGATTTGGTGTCCCAAAGGAATGTGTGCTTTCCCTTCGAAAATTCATAGGCTCTCAGCACTTAGAAACCCAGTCCACTGTCCAGAGCAGAATGTGGCACTCTTTCTCAGGGTGCCTTTTGTTATTTTCAGGGCGTGGACACTGGGCTCCACACTTGAAAAACACTAGGGATGAAATATGGGTGACCCAAGAATATTTCATCTTTTCCAAGCTGACCTCCTTATTCCGGCCACTCTAAAGGCCAGAGCGTGTGCTTCCCAGGCCTCTTTCCCTATCCTATCCACCTGTATAAATTCTGTGAAAGGTTTCGGGGTGCTGGGAATTTGAGGGGTGAATTTATCTAGAGTAGGGGTGGATCGGATGCTGCTTACACTTCATCTGGCAGAGCTATCCCAATGACAGAGTTAAACACTCCTCTGGATCCAAAGAACAAATATGAGAGCTGAGTGAAAATGTCAGTTGAGACAGAAGAGCAGCAAACAGCTTTGTTTTCCTATAGTTGTGGTTTTACTTGGTGATGATGACACACGAAGATGAAAATGTGCAGCATGAACTCCAGTTGTTATCTGAGTGAGCATCTCTGCCAACACTGAAGGATATGTGTGGGTGTCACCTGCAAGCAAAGAGAGAGAGAAAGAAAAAGAGGCCCCATTTCGGAAAGAAGAGCCAGTTAATCAAAGATCAACAGTGACAAATGGTGCTGTTTATTTCATGAGCTTTATATTCGATTTCCTTCCCCTTGTTAATCTCCAAGTCTGAATTTAGTCTCTGGACTAAATATGTGAGCGTCTGGTGACTGAGGAAGGGGTGGAAAAGTGGGCTTGAATGGACATCATGGCAGTCACCATAGTTATTCAGCCATTTCTTTAGTCACCTGGGAACACACTTAGCATTTAATATGTTAGCTTCCAAGATGTGAATTTTGCTAACTTTTCGGAACCTGTGACATATTACACAAGGGTAGACAAACTTGAGGTTGCTGTTGGGAACCCTTTTTCACTCCCAACCTCGTGCAACTCTCCTTCTGCTTGTTTCATGTTTCTTCCTCCTCCCTTCTTCTTCATTCGTTCAAAAGCTCCTGCCCAGCTCTACGAAGTGGGCTAGGGACTGGGCATGTGGTAGTGAGCAACATGGACGTTACTATCTCCACACTTACCAAGTGTAGAGTGTAGACTTTGTGTTTCCTTTCTTTTTTTTTTTTTTTTTTTATGCCCTGCTCCTCAGGGTAACCAGTTAGTTTAATTATGGGCTCAGACCTCAATGTGGCTATTTGATAGCCTTTGTCTTCTTGGTTTGCCTGCAACTTATTTCTTTGAGATGTTCTTACTTAATGTCTCTAACACGTTTAGTGTCTTAGATCAGAGATTGAGAAGTTTTTTTCTGGAAAGGGCCAGATAGTAAATATTTTAGACTTTGCTACCATACGGTCTCTTGCAGCTACTCAACTCTAGCATTGTTGTGCAAAAGCGGCCATAGACAATATGTAAACAGATGAGCATCTCCACCTTCCAATAAACCTTTATTTGTGGACATTGATATTTGAATGTCATATAACTTTCACATGTCACACGATATTAGTATTCTTTTGATTTTTTCCCATCAATTTACACCTGTAAAATCCCTTCTTAGCTCATGGGCTGTTCAAGGGCAGGCAGTGAGCTGGGCTGGCCTGGAGGCTGCAGTTTGCTGGCTCCTGACTTACACCCAAGCCATAGTTTTAGCTACAAGCTTGTCTTTTGAGCTCCAGCCGCCATCTGCATTTTTAGGGCTGGAAGGAATCGGTTTGGATGTGTGTAAAGCCTTCTTGGGAGTGGTGAACGTTAGGTATCTGTTTTGAAAGAAGGACAGGGATCAATGAAGAAGAAAGAAGAAGGAACTTCATCCGAGAGAAAGTCATTTTAGGTAGAAGAAATGGGAAATTGTAAGTAACGAGGAGGAGAAGCTATTTCAGGATGATATAGCCCCCCCGTACCTTATTGCTGAAAGCCTAAAAATCTTGGGAATTGTGGTTACTCTTTCCTCAAGTCCTGTTTGCTCTTTCTGCTCTTTTGTAGGCATCAAATCCTTTTAATTTCCAAGGCAAAAAAATAATTTCAGACAAGGGGCAAAAAATGGCCTGTGTCTTATGTAATGCATGGCCCACTTTCCCTGCTAATTCTTCCACACTCTGCGTACTCAGATCCAACTTGGGGTGGGTGCAGCAGAAATCAGAAGCAGCTGTCTCAGAACTGGCCTCCTGCTTTCTATCCATCACGCTCTTTCAATCTGTGCTTGGCTGCCATTTTAAGGTGACCAAGAGTGACCCCCTGGAATCCAAACTGAGGCTCAGCATTTCATAGGTAACTGGTGAAATGAGTTTTGCTCAGATAAGAGAGGCACTGACCTGACCCTTACCATCCCTTGCCTCCACTCCCAGTCCGGTCTACAGCTGCTGTTTATACCCAAGGTACACATAGTCCCTGGAAGCAGCCCAGCGTATGTGGGCACCCCAAGCCACACACCCGTTCACACCATCTGGGCAATTTAAAAATAGGACCAAATGTAGCATTTAGCCCGATCTGTCCAGCCAGGATCAGGAAGTTGCCTCTGAAAGGTCAGATGATGAAGATTCTTGTGGCAACAGTCTAGGATGTCAGTAATGAAAGAAGATTCCGGCAAAGTGGACTTTTTCTGACTTGGTACATGGCATCCAAGTTCTGAGTCTCAGTGAACCGCCTCGGGAATTCCAGGACTTTTCTGCTCCAGCGTGCAGGGCCACTGTGTACGTTAATGTGCTGTGTGCCCTGCACAATGGCCCCTAGCCAAGGGGATAGAGGGGAGATCCAATCAGGGTCCCCTTATTAAACTCCTCACCTTGGGGCCAGCCCCGTGGCTTAGCAGTTAAGTGCACGCGCTCCGCTACTGGCGGCCCGGGTTTGGATCCCGGGCATGCACCGACGCACCACTTCTCCGGCCATGCTGAGGCCGCATCCCACATACAGCAACTAGAAGAACGTGCAGCTATGACATACAACTATCTACTGGGGCTTTGGGGGAAAAAAAAATGCCATAAACTCTTCACCTGCAAGAGCTGTGTTCACCTGGAGAGGGCACCTCTCTCTAATGCGCACTCTATGGGCTACTGAGTCCCCGACAGAGTGCTTGCCTTTCTGCCACTTGGCTACTGAGCTCTTTATACAATAAATTAGATCCCCATTCTTAAAAGAGGAATTATCTAGGGTGGACAACAGCTAAAATAAAATAAAACCAAGAAAATGGAATGGTTCTTAATACCATAAAAATTTCTCTCCTGGGTCCTTTCTTTAGTCTTTTCTTCCCTTCATTTCTGCACACTTTAATTCAGTTGGTTGCATTTTCCTCACAAACATCTGGTGGGGTTGTCTTTTAGGAGTAATGTGAGAAGAAACTTCCTGGTTCAGATCTCAGAGGAACAACAAGTAAGTTTCTGCGACCTGGAGAACACCAGCTTTGGGGTTAGTTCTTGGGATGTCCCTGGAACTTTCAGTTAATGGCAGAGTCTACTCTCATTTCGTAGCTCTCAGTGACATGAGGGGACTAGACTAAAAATAGTTTTCATGCTCCTTATTATGGCTTTTCTAAGATAATCTTCCCAAAATAAATGCCATTGTTTTGGGTTTTCTCCCATCACCACATTCCTAAGTTTTACATATAAGTATTTTATATTTGATATTTGTCAATCAGGATTATTTGAATAAATCTACAATATTCTATAACTCTTAAATTCAATAATTTATCAAAATTGTTTCCATCACTTTCTCTTAAGAAAATAATGAATTTTATTGTAAGTTTAGGCTAGAAATCTTGAAAATTTTGTGGAACATGGATTTTTTGTGTGGATTTAATTTGAAAGGCACCTTCACATTATAGCATGAAAAACTATTACATCGTTTTTAAAGTCTGACATTTTCCAAATAACAAACTTCTTGATGACATAAACTTTATGTTATTGAGTCTTCCAAAGTGAACTATATTTTGAATATGATAGGTGCTCAGAACATCTTAACCGAATGAATAAATGGATGGATGAATGAATATCTTTCATTTGATAAATATCTGCAAGCTGTGCTGGTCTTTGACAGGTTAGATGAACTAGGTACTTTGAAAAGAATTGGGAAAATTGAAGACTACTGATAAAGATTCACCATTTTTTCAATTGTTGAAATGTATTCTCTTAATACACATTTTAAGACATTGTTCAGACATCCAGAAGCACAAACTATTTACCTTTCCTCAGCATCAAACAGAACTCTAATTGTGTTCAAGTATCTACACTCCAAGTGCTTCTGGGGAGTCCCAGGGAGTGGATAAAGATCCACTTGAAGCCAGAATAGTGGTACTAGTCTTCTCGTTAATGATTGTTTTAAGCATGAACACGTGACAAAATTCTGACCAGTAGCCATGGCAGTGTGTTCTGAGGGGCCTCTGGGAAAGTTTCTTCTTGCTCTTAAAAAGAGATCTGTGGGAATAAACAGTCTCTTTTCTGCAACGCTTTTCTGAGTGTTGTGTCTGCAAGCGGCATCTGGAATAGCCATCTTAGGACCATGAGAGGAGTTAGCCTGAGAAGAACATGCTGCGGTAGGCAGAACAGAAAGAGGGAAGGAACCTGGGTCTTGATGACATTGTTGAGCTACAGATTGAACCGACTGAACTTCTTGTCGTGGGAGACAATAAATAGCTTTACTATTTAAGCCATTTTGAGTTCGATATTCTATTGCATGAAGCTTAAAGCATTCTAACTAGTAACTCCCTCTGCATGTCTATTGATGTATATAAATCCTCATAGATTACATTACTTGGGGATACAAAGAACTTGACTCCATAATATCTTGTCCTATTGACACGCTCAATTATTAGTCTCTGATAACTCTAAATAGCTAAATGTTATTACCATTCTAAGGACAGTATCCGTATCTGCTGATGCATGAAATTTGGGCAACTTGCTTCTTTGAACACATTGCCTATTGGGGGTGTTATAGATCACAGAATAGCAGAAGAGACAAGGCCCCCACAACAGATCCCTGAGGGCTTCTCCTTCTCCTCCTTCTATTATATGAATTGATGAGAAGGAGTACCTCCTGGAAGGAGCCTGGGGAATTTATAGTCATATTTTGAATGAAAATATGTATGTGAACAATGAGAACATTGGCTTACTTCCTTGCAATATAGGACAGCACACACCAGTAAAGTCTGTCAAGATTCTTCTAGAGGAGTGTTCTCTTTCTATCCCTGTGCTCCTTAATGCTACCCTGAACTCCAGGGGACAGTAGGAGAGATAGGTCTTAGTAGGTGTAAAACAATAAATGTTTTAAAAAGGTATTGTTTAAAAATTCAAAATATACTTTATTTAAAAATATAAATTAAAAAATTACATTGTTAATTTATGTCAGTGGCTTATAAAAAGTGGCAGAACTTTCCCCCATTTTTCTTCTATTCTTATCTGAAGGTTAAAGTAGGTTTACTGGGCTTGGATTCTCACGGTTTAGTCTCTTAGCTTCTGGCGGTGGCTCCTCAGGCAACATAGATCTTTCTTGGGGCTCCTGGGATGACACTTTACTTCTAGAGTGGCTTTGGGATTTCCTGAGGGAAGCCTTGTGTCTTGTGAAAAGAATGCAAACTGAACACACATGTGTTCAGTACAGTGCTAGATACTGAGAAGGACAGAAAGAGGTTTAAGACATAGTCATGACCTCAGAAATTTACTACCTGGTTAAGGAAATAATGGGTGATAAACAGTACATACTAAGCTCCAATTAAGTGATATACAATTCAAGTTCAGAGGTGAAAGGCTATGGCAGACTGGCATTCCACATATGGCTCTGGGCTGAATAAATATTATTGTATATATACCTTTTCAAACTCGTGTGAAGTAGAGTTGCTTTGAGGTGGAGTATTTGTATTTTTAATTTTTAGAAATATCGTCAGTTTGCTTTGCACAGAGTTCACACTGATATATACTCCCTATCAGCACTTACGACAGAGCCTATTACCCTATTTATTCTTGATAACACAGTGTTATCAAGACTTTTGATCTTTGACAGTTTGATAGTTTAAAATGGTATCTCATCATCGAGTTAATTTGCATTTCATTTTTTATGAATCACTATCTTTTCTTATGGTTAAGAGACATTTATACCTCTTTTTCTGTGAACTGTCTACTCATATTCTTTGCTAATTTTTTTCAGTTGTATTGTTGGCTTTTTAAGGTAGGACCTCTTTAAGGAAACTCGCCCTTTTCTTGTAACTCCTTCCTTTAGAGATGAGCAAATGTAAGCTATTATTTCATTGTTCATTCATCAGTATCTATTAAATACTCATTCTATGCCAGACACTGAACTTGGCACAGGAGTTAGATATAGCCCCTGTCCTCGGGCAGCTTCCAGGCTATGGGAGATACAGTTCTTTTCCTTTTTTTTTTTCTTTTATAATGCTAGGTGTAGGGAGTTATTGGAGCTCAAAGGTGGGGTACCACCTAACCCATGGGAGGAGTTGAGGAGGTTCAGGAAAGTATTCACGAAGTAGGTGACACCAGCTGAATCTTAAAGGACAGGGGAGACTTAGCCAGATGATGGAGGGAGAATTACGTTTCAGGTCGAGAGACCAACTTGTGCAAAAACACAAGCATGGTGCCTTTGAGGAGTTCAGCATGTGAATTCAGAGCGACTGGAGAACAAGTTAAGTGTGGGAGAGTGTAGCAGATGAGACTGGCAGTGTGGACTGACATTACGTTAAGACAAACTCTTACACCAAGGAATTTGGGGTTTATCCCAAGGACATTGGAAAACTAATAAAAGATATATATTTTAAATCTGCATTTTAAATTATTGTGATTTATAATTAATTGTGTTATATTATGGAAAGCTACAAAATGAAAACTAAAAGTCTTTCTCTTCCTTGTTCCCTCCCCCATAGTTCTAGTCTTCATTTTTTAGAGTTTCTATTTACCTGCATAACTCTAAATATGTTTATGTTTCTATTTCTTGCTTTATTAATCTTAGTATTTATGGACTCTCCACAATGAAAGATGAAGAATTTAGCTCACTTCCACTAACTCCCACCCTTCCAATTTTTTGTGGGGCTTTAAGCACGAGAGGGACCGGATTATATTTGCATTTTGGAAAGATAATTTTACTGGCATGTGAAGGGCGGTTAGGTAGCTGTGGTACTAAGTCAAGCAAGAATGTGGGATGGAGGGCAGGGTTAGTGGAAGGTTCTCAGTTGGGTAGAAAGGTGAGGATGGTGGCTGGCTAGATGTTACTACAGGGAGAGGGTCACTCCCTGGGTGCTGACTGGTGCTACAGCAGCTGGCACTTGCACGCTCTGAGATAGGGATGCACGAGGAGAAAGTGATTTTAGGGGGGAGGAAAGATGATGAACTTCACTTTTGACGTGTTGAGTTTGACGTGCCTGTGGGAATCTTGGTAGAGATGCCTTATGAGGCAGTTGGCATGGAGCTGTGGCTCTCAGGAGTGAGAGCTGGCCTGGGAGATAGATTTGTGAGTCGGCCATCAATCTGTAGTTTATTCATTTTCTCATTCTTTCCTTCAACAAATATTTATTGAGTGCCTTCTATAAGCTACAGGCTGGGTATAAAAGCGTGAGAACGGACCAGTTTCCTCACTTTATGGAGCTTTCAAGCAGGTGAGGAGATAGACATTAACACATAAACTTACAAAACGGATTGAGGTAGGTGCTATGAAAAAAGAATAAGGTTTATGAGATAGAATAACAGCATCAACCAAATTTAGACTAGGGGGTGGATGGGAAACATATGGGCAGGCAAGGCTTCTCTATGCCAAGACCTGTTAAGGAGGACTTGAGCAGAGGGCGTTTGAAATTAAAGTCATGGGCAGGCCAAGCCCTAATCTTTGTGGAGGTCAGGATAAAGTACCAATCAATGGAGACCCACTAAATATCTAAAAGTTATAAATCAAGACAACAGAGTGCTAACAAATATGTTCTATTCCCCAATCTTACAAATATATCTTCATGATGACAAAATAGAAAATTATGTGTAAAGTAAGACCAAAAGTTGGCAAAATATCGACAACTGAATTTAGTTATTATCACACATATCTGGGGTCTTCTGTTAATGAACTGAGATGATTGGGTGAGCAATAAAATTAAGACAGATATAATGTTCTGTTTCTTCAGTTGGGTGCTGGTCACTATCCAGCCTGAAAATTCACTGAGCTATACATGTGCAATTTGTGCACTTTTCTGTATTATTACACTTGAGCAAAAAGTTTTAAAAATTTATCATGTACTTATACCACAAAATTTCTTTTTCTTGCTTTTATTTCAGCACAAATCATAGGTGTTATAATCAAGATTTTAAACATAATTTGTGCATCGTGGACTGTAATGTTTGATGTGATGACTTGTCTATACTCATTGTAGCTCTTAGTCTCAACCGAGCTTGAACTTTGATCTCCAATAGCCAGAAAATAGTCTCTAGAGGAACTAGTTTCAGGATTATTTATAGGTGAATCTTCTCCTTCATATCCACGAAAACAATTTGGTTTTTTGTTCTAACTTCTTTACATTTTATTAAAACGCCACTTTTGTTGCATTTTTTACATGTAGTTTCTTTTCATTTAGAAAAATGATTTACTCAAAAATAAAAATACTTTAAATTTCTTTTAAAAATAAAACATCCACATTTACATCTATTTATTTTTGTAATAAATAACAAGTAATAGTTCATACAAAATAACTGTAGCCAGAGCAAGTACAGGAGCAATTTCGTTTTCTAACAAAGATGACACTTTATTCTTTATTTGAGAATCTTCTGTTGTTTCACTCAGTTCTTCTAATGTGTTCTCTATCTTGTCTAAGTTAAGCCTCATTGCTTTAATGCGTTTAGTTGGCATTCCCATCATGTGTTCAAAAGCTGTTGTAAGGTCAAATTTGCTATGAGTTTCATCAAGATTTCTATCTTTTGGCAGATCCATAAAATGTTGTGTGTAATCTTTGAATTTTTCCAAAGAATGTCATCATTCTCAGCATATTTGAAGTCACATCTCATAGTGCTGAATACAAACAATGATTCACGTGTGACTTCCGTATTTTGGGCCCAAATTCTAGCCTGTATACATTTTTCTTTCCAACTACGTTAGTGTTATTCTCATAGATTTTCCTTTGACAATTGAAAAAAATCATTAAAATAAAACTAAAATTGTTTTATTTAATTTTTTGAAGATTTAAATAAATGGTATTAATATTTTTATAAGTATAATAGAATTTGCAATTCTACCATGTAATGTTCATTTAGTTGCCCATGTAAATGTAATGAACACAGGTGTGCCATCCAGATCCCCTGCAGGACCAAGACCCCATTTCTGCAGCTGCTGGACTGTTTGCTTCTGATGGTTCCCTCTCCAGGAACTGCTCTCTGCTGGAGGGAGCTGCCTCACCCAGGGTTATGCCTTCTCCCTGGGAACAGCCACTGTTCAATGGTGGGTCAATTTGGAGGTGTCACCGTTGGGACAATTCAGAAGGGCCAACCATCCCTGCTCTAGAGTGTCTATTAGTATTGACTGAGGCCTCTGTTTTAATTGCCGCTGCATCACGGTTCAATTTCTCCCCATGCCCAATCCTGCTTCCCTCACTGCCTCTCCCCACTGAGTGTTTTTTTCCTGTATAAAATTGTAATAAATTTCAGAGTCTTAGAGTTTTGTCCCAGGAAACCTAATCTAGGTTGTAGAGAATCAGTCTTCATGCATTTTGTCTAGACTTACACATATAAAAATTTTGGAGTCATTAAATTGTTTAATATTGCAAAATGTTCCGAAATATCGTGTGGAACTGTTGCAAATACTGTGTTAATCTGTGAGCACTTCTGGAACCACAAATATCAGCAATTTCACATGGTTCAACCTAACTGTTCTCCTTCTCGCTTCCTCTCCAGCAGCTCCTCGATCTCCTCAGGTTTACCTCTCTCGGTCCTTTTCTTAGCTGTTGGTGTTCTCGAGGGCCCTGTGTTTTCTTCTCACTCTGAAAACCCACAGGAAAAAGGCTTCTGTCCTGAGGATCCTACAGATCCGGCTCAAGGAAATGCTTTTCCGCATCTCTTGTCCTATGACCTCAAAATACTGGGCGACTGCCTCCAAATGCCATACAGGTTGTAGGTTGCACCTCTGCCAATCTCACACTTAGACACTGCTTCCAAGTTTGGGAAGGATTGAGTGTCAGAAGTTTTTCATCAAAGGAAAAGAAGAGTTAGCCTTTTAAATTCTACCTCTCAGCATGAATGCAACAGATTCTTTTACAAGACACAAAAAATTAGTAGACAGAATTTTAAAGAGCAGTTTTAGGTTCACTGCAAAATTGGGTGACAAGTACAGAGAGTTCCCATATACTCCCCCTCAACCCCATATGGCCTCCCCCACCATCAGCATCTCCCACCAGAGTGGCGCATTTATTATAATCAATGAACCACCATTGACACGTTGTTACCAACCAAATCCATAGTTCACATTAGGGTTCACTCTTGGTGGTGTACATTCTGTGGGTTTTGAGAAATGTATTGTGACATGTATCACCATTATAATACCATACAGAATAGTTTCACTGCCATAAAAATTCCCTGTGTTCCACCTACTTATCCTTTCTTCCCCTAAACTCCTGGCTGTTTGACTATTTTTGATTTACAAAAACTGTTACTTCATATAGTTCAGCTGTTACTTCATAAAGAAGAGAAAGGATCACATTTACTCTAAAGGAGGAGAAAATTCCAAACCTGAGAGTGTGGTCAACAGCGTTCATTCGGTAAGTAAGATGAGGAATGAAATCAGCTCTTTGGATTTAGCAACTAGGGCCTTGGCGACACCAGCTGCAGTGGGATGGCGGGGCTGGAAGAGAGGTCCTAGCAGGGAAAGTTGTGATCCGACAGTGAAGAACAGGAGGTAAAGAGAGTAGAACACATGGCGAGAAGTTTCCTTGTGAAGAGAAGCTTCCTGGCGCCTGAGCTTTTTTGGTCTGGGAGCTCCTTGATGGCATTTCCAAAGTCTAGCACATATGTAGTAATCGGGCCATGGCGGGCTCTGAAATGCTCGTTGACTGGAGAGCAAGAGGAAAATAAGGGAAAGGATAGTTTTGTGGTTAGAAGGCAAAGGTTTAGGCTGTTTAAGGAAAGAGGGCATCTAGTAGAAGGGGAGAAATGAAGGTTGAAGGAATAAGAGAATATAACAGATGGTGAAAGATCCGTGAGCAATGAGGTGGGGTGGTAGTGTTGGGGAGGTGGCAAAGTGGAGGGTTGGGAGGGAGATCTAGGGTTGGGTGGAGCAGTGAGTCTTGGCCTGGAGAGGGATGCTGGTCTCCTTCTCACACACACGCATGTGTACAGAGTGAACTGAGCATCCGTTATTTTCAGAGTGTAGGGAAAGGCCATTTTGACCATCTACTCCTGACCTTTTCACGCACTATTCACTGAATGGAAAGGAATGGACTACAGGGGATTTCTTTTCTGCAGAGCAAGCTCTTCTATTCTTCTCTTGGTGCAAAATGCACAGGGTGACTTGATATTGGAGGGGCAAAGACAGATCATCAGAGCTTGCACGATACTCCTTTTATGTGTGGACAGAGCTGTTGACTGTTTCCTACATGGGGTCAATTGGTTCTGTGAGGTTGTTGCCTGCACCTACAAATAGTACCCAAAGGTGACTGCTCTCTCCTCCCTCTCTACCTCTGCTCCCATTCTGTTATCTACTGATATGTAACAAACCATCCCAAACTTAATGACACAAAACAATAACAACAACGTATTATTATTATCTCTTACAGTTTGAGAGTTGACTGGGCTCAGCTTGGTAATCCTCATTTGGGTCTCTGGAGCCATCTTGAGAGCTTCCCCATGTAGTCTGGCAGCTGATGTTGGCTTCCAGCCAGGATTTTAGGAGCTACTGTTAGCTGGAGGCTGCTGGCCTGCAGAGAGCCTCTCCATATGGCCTGGGATTTCTAATAGTATGGCAGCTGGGGTCCAAGGGCAAGGATCCCTCAAGAGATCCAGGCAGAGGCAGTTTGCCTTAGAAGTAAGAAGTGAGTCACTAAGACCAGCTCATATTCAAGGGGAGGAGAATTAGACTCTATCTCAAAATGGAAGGAGGAGCAGGAATTTTAACAGCCATATCCCAAATCAACAATAATGCAATGAAACAAAACATGACAAAGTGGAAAGAGTATAGAATTTGGAATCAGGAAACTTGACGTGGCGACTAATTTGCCATGTAAGATCACTTTAACACTCTCTATATCCTTATAAGCTTGGGGGTGGAGATGTCAAAAGACAATATGAAAGTCAGTGTTTGCTGGGGATCCTTCACTTGCATTCAGCGTCTGTGTAGACTATATTACCGCTAAATTCCTTTCGAATGCCATCTATCTATGTATAGCTTTCATATACTGGCATTCCAAAAGCTAGCATTTGAAGCTTCAGTACTAATATTATGGTCAATATTTAGAGAATACTTATAAGTATCAAGCACTGTGCATTATATACATGGTTTTATCCAATCTTCACAACTCTTCTGTGTGATGGGCTTTATTATTATTTTGTTCATTTTATAGGCAATGAAACTAAGGCTTAGAGAATTGAAGTGACTTGTCGAGGATTCAAAGTCAGGGAATTTATTTCCAGAGCCACGTTCCTAGTCATTTTGCTTTAGGGAGTCTCTTTCTTTCGACTTTTGAGAGCCATCAGGGCCCATGACTTGTGATAATTTATAATTGTTCTTAGGCGTGAATATGAAAATTTTCCCCATGAGATTCGTCTTTGGAGGCAAGTCACTTCTCTAGAGGATGAGCTATGTGAAGAGTATGCTAGGGCAGGTGTCCTCTTCTTGTGAGGACATCTTTGTTCCTTATTGAGAAGTGGCCTGAAAATGAAGATAACTGCCAGAGCTGATGCTACAAATAAAGAGGTCAAGACTCTTCTGGTGGCAGGTGACAGAAACATGACTTGAACTAGCTTAAGTAGAAAAAGGGGATTTAGTAGCGTATGCATCTGGGATAGGGAGGGGACAATGGAACCAGAGCCCCGCGTTCCTAGGATTCTCTCTATCTCTTGATTCTGCTTCTTTCTGTATGTAAGCTCCATTCTCTCATTCTCCTTTCTCTACAGATTTTCAGCCTGAAAAATATCAGGGAATTGTTCTGACTTGCTCAGCTTGGGTCAAGTGACCATAGGAAAGGAGTCTTTTGTTGGAAGAAAGGAAGCAGAGCACAGGCATGGTTTCATTGTCAGCTGAGCTGCCACCCCGTTTGTGTCTAACACCAGTCTAAGAAACGTCTAGTTCTTCATGAGAAAATAGAAGTTTTGGAATGTCACATTGGTTCATTTCCTGGGAGAGTTTCCTGAATCCTCCTCCATCTTTTTTTTTTCCATGTAGGATACATTGTGGACTTGTTTATATTACATATCTGAGCCACCACCAAATGCAAGTGTTCTTAACCTTTTGATGGATCATGGACACTTTTGGGAATCTTTTAAAAGTCATGAATTTTTTTCCCAGAAAAAAGCACATACACACAAAATTTTGCCTCTTGTTTCATGGTATTTATTGTAGATCTTGGACCTGTGGAGAAGTACTCCTGAACGAGACAGTGCAAAAGCTGCACTTTAAGAAGGAAAATTTTATGTCATGCTGTCTGTGACTTTGGGCATCTTCTCAAACATCAAGAGGTCTACTGTTGGTTGACCTAGGAATGTGTATTTTTGAATTTGTCCTCATGTTGAATCAATTCATAGGAGGATACACAAGACTGAAGTCAGTTCTGTTCAAACATAAGAAAAATTCAGTTAATTGCTTATGTATTTCCAGACATCATGTATTTTACATACTGTAGACAAGATACGTGGATATTATGTTTGACCATGAATCTGTTTTCAGTCTTGAAAGCCCTCTGGGTAGAGGAGAGATAGATGAGTTTTATTTTTTGTGGCCCAGAGATATAGAATGAGGACGAATGAGTTGAAATTCCAGAGGAACCAACTTAAATTCAATAAGATTGCTGAAGTCTCTCTCTCTCTCTTTCATTACAAAATGGCAAGAGATGTTTTTTTAAGACAAGAATGAGGTGGTTTGCTTGGGCTCAGGAGCGATGATCTGTTTAAAATGTGGGACCAGTGTACATGGTCCTTCAATTCCTCACCCCAGGCCAAAGTGTTAGAGAGAGATGCTTGGTCTATTAACAGGCACGTGGCTCCAAAATGGTATTCAGCTATCTGACATCAGAGGCTTGGTTAACAACTCATCTCTTGTAAGAGGGACAAACAGTACCAGGTATCTCCTCCTAAACTCCACTTCCAAACCTCCTAAGATGGCAGTGTGGAGAGGTGAGGATTCCTTGCGTCACTCCACACTGCCTGTTTCCCTTCCATCCACACAGCAAAGGCAGAAGAGTGAATTCCTAGTAGAGCTGGCACTCTCTTCTTGCATACCACGATGAAGTAATTATCCTCGTCACGTTATAAAACTAACTGGTATCAGAGTTGACTATATGCGTTGGACAATCTCTTACGTATCGCTTCAAAACTTCTCAAACTTGGGCCGGCCCTGTGGCTTAGCGGTTAAGTGCGCGCGCTCCGCTGCTGGCGGCCCGGTTCTGATCCTGGGTGCACGCCGATGCACCGCTTCTCCAGCCATGCTGAGGCCGCGTCCCACATGCAGCAACTGGAAGGATGTGCAGCTGTGACATACAACTATCTACTGGGGCTTTGGGGGGTATAAATAAATTAAAAAAAGAAAAAAAAACCTTCTCAAACTCACCTGCCTCTTTTTCCTCCCTCTGTTCAAGCCACCAGCTTCATGCAGTTTCAACATGACAACACCTCATCTCCGATGTCCTCTGAGTGCATCTCATCTGCTCTGGGGCTTCTGAGCCAATACCTTAGTGTAGACTCCTCAGGAACACACTTAGTGCCCACATATGCTTGGTAGATTATGCTATGGCTTCCAATATTCTCCACCTTCCTGTAATAGAATTATACGTTGAAACTCATTGTCAAGTGGGTGCCTTTGTAGTGCCTCCCAGTAGAATAGATGGAGATTTCATCTCTACATCATTGACTTTGGGTTTGGCCACCTGACTTGCTTTGGCCAATGGAATGTGAATGCATGGGTTGCAGGCAGAGGTTTTAAATGTGCTTGTGTGGTTTAACTTGGCCTCATGTTTCTGCCATTCATCATGAGAGAACATGTACCAGAAGTTTGGTCCATGAAGGAGAGACATGTGGAGCAGAACACAGCCCACTCAGAGCTTGAAGCAGAGCATGGCCAGCTGACCCACAGATCCATGAGTGAGAAAAACGAATATTTGTATTTGTAAGCCACTGAAATTTTGGAGTTGTCTGTTATGCAGCATTGTTACAGTGATAGTTGGCTAATATATATGTGCAACCTCGGATGGACCTGGGATGAACTTTCAACCAATGGGAATTAATTTCCCCTTTTCTACTCCCAGATTGCCTACAGCGTCCCATATAATCCTGTGAGATGGAGCAACCAGTCACACATGGCAGTGGCTAATTTAATAACTCATCCTTGAATTGGCTCTCCTCCACAAAGGTGGCTTTGTGTCACCTGCCACTACTCCTGCTTCCTGCATCTCATACCCCAACAAAGTATTCATAGAGAAGTCTTTGTTTCACACTCTTCTTTCTGAGGAACCCAAGTTAAGACTCTTTAAATTTTCTTCTAATTTTCATTGGTTATAGGTTTTTATACATTGCTTGGATATTGGCAGTTCCAGATTTCTCACCATCCCAACCCCTTCACACTTTTGCTAGCAAATGGACAATCAGTTTCTTTCAGCCTTCTTTGAACAAGCCTAGGGGGCTTGAGAGTAGGGTATGCATGTGTAAGAGGGCTAATGAGCACATGCTGACCTGATTGAGACTGAATTTTTATTTTCTCTTCCTATCTATCTGAATGCACAGCCTCCTCTGTTAGTCAGTAATACGGCCCTTGATACCATCCACCCCCAGTCTCTTCCTCCTTGGCAGTTGGCAATCCCAACAATAAGGACACACTTTGTAACTCTTGGAGGACCTTCCAAAGATGAAATGGGTTGACTAGGGAAGCAATGAGTTCCTCATCACTGCAGTGGAGTTAAGACAGTTGGATGATCATTTGTCAAACATGTAGGAGTTAAATAAGTAAGTTAGTAAATAAGATCATAGCTACCATTTGTTTGTTACTAGGCACAGTGTTAAGTATCTTAAATGTATAACTTCATATCTTCATAATAACCCTGAACACTGTCTATTTTCTCCATTTTTCACATGAGGGAATTGAGGCTCAGGGAGGTTAAGTAACTTGTCTACGGCCGTGTGACTAGGAAGTGGCAAAGCCAACCATTTTGTCCAGCTTCAAAGTCTACCCTCTTTTCACTACACATGTCCATTTCATTGTGGGCTAGGTGCTTAAACCATCTTGACCTTAAGACTCCTTCTAATTTAGAGATTCCTCACGTCTATGAACTTTTGTGTCAAGGCGTGGTAGCAAAAGGAGATGAAATAATACTGTATGAGGTTTCCTTTCCACTTGTTTTTCTTTTCTTCGTTTTTTTGGGGGGGAGGGTGGTGGTCCAGAAATTGAAATGATGAACACATTTTCATAACTCTAACAAACAAGTGAATATAGTGGTTTTCACACTCAAATCAAACCCTGGGTTGTTTTCTGACTCCAGACGGGCCTTTGCAGATGTAGTCATTTATAAATGAGGTGTGGCCTGTGCCTGGCTGCCCTCGCTGGAGTGGAGAGAATGAGCCATGAAGGTCTGTGGGACTGTGGGGGTCACAGTGGGGGAGGTGTAGGCGATGTTTAGAAAGACAACTACCAGCAGAGATATCCTACACCTGGGAAGGATTATAAGTACTAAATATAATACAAAAGGAAAAAAAGAGGGGCAAGGGAGTTGAGTTTGGCCCAGGAACTCATGATCTGACTCATAAAGACATGAAATCACTTGAGAGAGGGGAAGAAGGTATGTGCTTCAGGCAGCTATGAGAGCACGCACAGAGGACAGCAAATTTGTAACTTTGAGAGTGTGCTGGAACTTTTTATGCTCCAAATAAGGAAGTTAGTGCCATTTAGACTGTGCTAAGGCCTAAAATGTGTTAAGTGAAAAAACTTACTCTGCACTCTTTTTATTTTAGCGTGCAAACTAGAGCCTGTTGAAGCCCATGTCAATCCCAGGAACCCCATGGAGTACAGGCACCTAAAACTATCATGTAACTGGAAAAACTGAGATGGTGGGTCTTCAAAAATCTAGAGTAAAGGGACCTGTGATTAAGACTTCATATCATAATATTATTTCATAAGAAAGAGTAATTAAATATATTATGATGGACTAGTTACCTTTAGGGAAACCTGCTTTGTAGGTCAGGAGGGGGCAGGCACTGCTGCAGTACAATTCGTGCATTTGTGGTTGGGATTCTTGCTGTCACTCAGTCCCCTGGAGTTCCTACGTGCTGTACTGTGTTACACGGAGTGGGCTTGGCTGTGCAGTTTTTGCTCCAATAAAACATAGTTTTGGAAAATCCATTATTCCTTGTCTGTTAACAGAAATCCAACATAACAAAAATTAAAGATGATGCTCTTAGAATAAGGTAATAAAAAATAGGAGTGCAGAAATGGAAGAGAGCGGGCAAAAGATAAACCTGTACTTGCTAAAGAGAACATTTTGCAAAAAGAAAACGGGGTCAAAAAATTGGAGGAAACGCTACAGATGATACTCCTTCAGAGACTCACTGTGGACACTAGCATATTAAAGGTTCTGATAAGTCCTGTAATAGGAAAAACCTGATTTGCCTTTTAAACAGGTGTTTCCCAACTAATTTCATCCTTTTACTTTTTTCTTCTAACAAACACACAGTGTCTGTTAATAACTCATGGGACTAATGCTCTGCACACATTTTGGGGCGTGGTCCAGCATCCTTCTTGGCCCTACCCTTGGCCTCTCTAGCAGGTTGCTAACACCTGTCTCATTCAGTTTGAAGCTGAGAATTAAAATAATAATAATAATAATAACTTAAAATTATATAGCCCTTTTCAGTTTAGGAGATGCTATCACATATACTTTCTCTGTTGATCTTCAGGGCAACACTCTCAGGGAGACATTATTGTTTTATTTTTATAGATGAGGAAACTGAGGCACAGAGAGTTTAAGTGGTTGTTATGGTAACACATGTACAAGAGAAAGGAGCTGAACACTGGTCTTCCGCATCTACATGACAAACCCATATTGATCATGCTGTTACAAATTTTTTTTTATGAATCTACATACTTGATTGAATATATATAACTGGCTGGGAGGGGGATTGACGAGAGAGAGGAGAGAGAATTGTGCAATGTATGAACATCGGGGAAGCTCCTAGTCTTTCTCTGGACCACCAGCACTCCCTGCCACAGCAGACGTGGTGATGTGGACAGTGTTCCTGTGCTCCGTAAGCCAGTGTCCAGCTCTAGGGAATTACCCTAAAGAAGACCAAAGTCACTTAGGAAGAGAAGAGGAGGCTGAGCTGCTCTGGAAGCTCAGACCAAAGGGTGCGCAATCTGTCCGTCTTCAACATCTCCAAGGGATACTGCAAAAATAACTTTGTTTATTAACATGGATTTCATAATGCCTCCATGTTTATCATGATTTGAATTATTCAATTAAAATTATTATTTTTATTTAAACACTTTAATCATTGGGAATAAAGGACACAGAAAGCACCACTCCTGAAACACCGAATATTTTATCCTTGTGTTTGGTAATTGGACCGTGGATAAAACAAGGGCAATAAAATGTGTTAGTTCCCAGAAGGATTTCTGAATAGTCACAGCCAAAAGTTTTTACCAAGAATTCTTAATGGAATGTGAAATTTAAAATTTCACAATACTGCTCTCAAGCATCAAAGGTTTGCTCCCTAATACATATGCCTGGGCCTCTGTGTGGGTGCGTGTGTGAGTGTGTGTTTGAACAGCCACGTGAAGCACAATGTAGTTAGACTACAAGAGCTTGATGAGCCAAGAAACATAACTTTTAGGTCATGCTATTGAATTAAGGGTGGGAGAAATTTTCATAGTGAATCAAAAAACAACCATAAGAAGGAAAAGACTTATGAATAATGGAGGGGAGAAATTCAGGTTGCACTATGTCCAGAAGCCATGCTTTCTCCCTGCCTCAATTAAAGAGATCTCTAAAAATATAATCTTTATAAATGTAGAAAACATTTTTTGTAGAGATCTTTTGTAGGAGACCTTTTGCAGATAATATTCTAGAACACATTTTCCTGTAGGAGCTTTGCTGAATTTTCCTGAATTTTCAGCATTTGCATGGATATCTGTAATAACGTACAGGAGCATAATGAGCTACACCAATGAAGATGTAGTTAATGAAGCAAGTGGTTGAATTAGAAAGTATGGGTTAAAATGGAACTTCTAGCAGGCAGAGAAATTGGGAATATGTTGTAATTGGTCTGTTGCTATTAGATTTGATACAAGAAGAGGTATGGATCAATATGTCACATTGACATGCATGCGATGAGAGAGTCAAGACAGAAGACTATAGTTGGGACTAGAATGCTGTGAGTTTCATTAATACTCTAGCCTCTAGGATTTCATTCAGCTGACAGTGAAAGACAGCCTTGCTTTAGGAGCAAAATTCTCACATCACAAGAAGTTTCCTAGGCTGTCCATGCTGGTACAGGGGCTCAACTACGTGATCAGAACCCAGGCTTCTTCTATCTTCCTGTGCCGCCATCTTTATAACATGTGGCTGTTGTCCTCAAGGTTGCATGTTATTTGCTTCATTTCTGGGAATCATCTACATAACATTCCAGAAGAAGGTTGAAGGGTCAAAAGCCTTTATGAGCTTGTCTTCTTTTTTTCTTAAACATGTTATTTTTATTTTAAAATATATCATACATACAGAAGAGTCTGACTAATGTACGTGTAGTGTGTGTGTGTGTGTGTGTATACACACGTACATGTGGTTCAAAGTAGAATAACACGATGAAAACCGGTGGATGCTTGTTCTAGAATAAGAGACAGAACATAACCAGTATCCTGGAAGCTTCCTGTATCCCTCTCCTATTCCATCTCCTCTCTCTTTACCAGAAAAAAGTACTGGCTTTGTGTTTTGCTGTTTTTTTTGCTTTGTTTTAATTTTATCATATATGTCTGCATCTTTAAACAATATATGTTTTAGTTTTGCATATTTTTGACCTTTATGTAAAGAGTCACATTGCGTGTTTTCTTCTGCAACTTGCTTATTTTGCTCACTATTAGATTTGAGATATTTATCCATTTTGATACTATTCATTTTCACTGAATTATGATTTTTCTATTGTTTGACTATACATCAGTCCAGTATCCAATTTAAGTCATTTTCTGCTTTCTTCCTATTTTAAGGAATGAGGCTATTATCTTCTTGCGCATGCCTGAAAGATTTTCTTTAAAGAATAGATACCTAGGAGTGGTATTCTGTGTTATAGGTTACGTTAATTTTCAACTTCTCTAGAGAATGACAAGTGTTTCCAGTCGTTGTATCAATTTTCTTTCCCACCAGCAATGTTTAAGATTTGTTTCTCCACATCATCGCCAACACCATTGTCATTTAATTTTTGCTAGTGTGATGGTTGTAAAATAGTATCTCAATATGCTTTACTTTGTATTTTTCAGATTACTAATGAGTATATTTTCTTCAATTTTTGGCTATTTATGTTTTCTCTTCCGTGAAACGCTTGTATAAATCTTTTTTTTTTTTTTGTGAGGAAGATCAGCCCTGAGCTACCATCCATGCTAATCCTCCTCTTTTTGCTGAGGCAGACTGGCTCTGAGCTAACATCCACTGCCAATCCTCCTCCTTTTTTTCCCCAAAGCCCCAGCAGATAGTTGTGTGTCATAGTTGCACATCCTTCTAGTTGTTGTGTGTGGGACGTGGCCTCAGCGTGGCGGGAGAAGCGGTACGTCAGTGCGCGCCCGGGATCCAAACCCGCGCCACCAGTATCGGAGCGCGCACTTAACCGCTAAGCCATAGGGCCGGCCCCTGCTTGTATAAATCTTTTATCCATTTTTTATTGCTTTTTTTTTTTTTTGGCTGATTTCTCATTTACTTTAAGGAGTTCTTTATATCTTCTGAATTCCAGTTCTCTGTTACTTATATGTGTTACAAATATATTCTCCCATTTTGTGGCTTACTTTTACCTGCTCTTTATGGTGTCTTCTAATAAACTTGGCTAAGAGAAAATTGATAATTTCTGTTCATAAGTCTTTTTATTTGGTTTTGTGTGTTTTGTGTCTCATTTAAAAAATCCTTCTCTTATCTGAGATCATAAACATATTTTCTTCTAAAGGTTTTTAAATTTTGCTTTTCACATTCAAGTCCACAATCTATTTGAAATTGATGTTTGAATACAGTATGAGGTTGGGATACAGCTTTATGTTTTCCCTATAGATCCCTACTTGTCCCACTATTGCACTGATATCAACGTCATCTTTTCATCCAGCTTCCGTGTGGGTATGGATCTATTTCTGGGCTCTCCATTTTATTCCAGCTGTCTAGTTGTCTATTTTGCTGAGCTAAAACTGCCCTCCCCTAATTACAATGGCTTTATAATCTTGCTTTCTGGCCTTCTTTAGCAGGAGTACATTAGCCATTTGGTCTTTTATATAAATTTTATCTTGTTAAGTTCCATGAAAAATCCTGTTGGGATTTGGATTGAAGTTTCGTTGAATTTAAAGGTCAATTTGGAGAGAATTAACATATTTATAATATTAAATTTCCCCATCTAAATACGTGGTATATCATCACATGTATTTAGTCTTTGAAAAATACGCCATTTTTGAAGGCAATAAAAATATGGTATTTAGGAATAAATCTGAAGATATAAGTAATAACTTAAAGGAGAAAATAAAACTTTATTGGAGAAATATTTTCTAATATTTTGTTATTGGTGTACAGTAATGTAATTGACTTTTATACATTGATCTTATATGCAATAACCTGGCCAAACTCTCTTTTTAATTCTAGAGCTTTTTCTGGCTATTTTTTTGTGTTATATATGTTCTATGATATATATTCACATATGAATCATGATGGCTTCCTTTTCCTTTCCAGTCCTAATGGCTTTTATTTCTTTTTCCTGCTTTTTGTTGTAACTAAGAGCTTCAAAACAATGTTGAATAGAAGTGGTGAGAGCAGGTAGATCTGTATTGGTCTTTATTTAAAAGAGAATGATTGCGACATTCACCATTAAGCTTGAGATTTGCTTTTTTTTGGGGGGATGCTCTTTGCCAGTTAAGTATGTTCACTTCTAGTCCTATTTGCTAAGGATTCCTTTACAATCATAAATGGACAATGAGCTAAAACAAATATTTTTTCTACGTAGTTTAAAGCTGTCTTACAGCTTTTCTAGTCTTTATTAACGTGTTGTGGCGCCCGGGAAAACGTGTCAGCCCACTCTCCTGCTGCAGGGGCATAATTGACTGTGGCCCCAGCTGCTCTCCCACTGGATCCCACACTGTGCACCGAGGCTCAAACGTCCTGTGGGCTGCTCCCAGCCGATGACTAAACGGAGTGAGAATACGAATGCGGGCTATTTCCACAAACTGTGGGGCTCCCCGGTGAACCGCTGCGGCTTGAGAACTCCACAACGGTGTGTTTATTATGTGGATGTTTATTACCAGATATAGAGCAAGTTTGTCTCTTTTTATGCACAGAATAGTATCACCAGACTTTTGCTGGAGGTCTCAATCTCCTAAAGGAAACGATTGATATTTGTTTTCTTTTTTAAAACATGGCTTACTGGTGACCCAATCCTTCAGGGTACAGAGGATAAAATAAGAAGAACCATAACTTTGGAATAATTTATCAGCAACGAAGAAATAGTTACACTGAAAGTTAAGCCAACATTGGGCAGAAAAGTGGCTATCCCCCATAAAGTAGTCAATGAAGACAGTATTGGGCTTACTTTGTTTTATGAAAACTGATTTCAAAAGGTTTTGGAGAGTTTTCTCACTGTGAGAGCCTCTAAGAAGGGAGAGAATTCAAAGTGGATGGGTATTCCTTAGAATGAAACATTGACAACGTGACATAAAATGATTACAGTGAGGAAAAATAGAAACAACCAACAGAACCAGTGAGGTTGCAGGAGGGCTTGCTAGTGAGCTCAGAGTTGAAAAGGCCACATCCCAAAGACGGAAGATGAGAAAGTAGCCAAACGTCACAGGGTCATAGTTCGAGATACCAATTCTCGTGTTTCTTTTTTTCTCTTTATATTTTCTTTCTTTACACCCTTCTTTCCTCTCTATTCAAGTAAGAACGTGACTCTAAACTTCATTGTCTCAGAAGAGATTTGTGGTTAAGGCGGAACATTTACAAGACTTTCTAGCTTTGTTTCCAAGAATTTAAGCCCTTAGGAGTCCTTAAGCAAAAAGGAGAAGAGCTTTCTTGGGTCAGTGCAGATTGTCTGTGGAGGGTGGGACTTTCCCCAGGTTAGAAAGGGCTTCCCCTAAGCATGGTAGGCAGCAGAATGGTAGAGGTGACCTGCACACTGCTCTTCAGCCGTGCTTGTTCATGACCATGTCCAGTGATGCTCTAGCACAGAGATTGCTCCGAGGCAAAGGCTCGTAAATATTTGGTAAGTGTATGGGAGTCTAAAACCTAGAATGTAGTGACTTGTGAGGAATTCTAAGGAGCTTTCTTTTTTATTTTGGTGAGGAAGATTGGCTCTGAGCTAACATCTGCTGCCAATCCTCCTCTTTTCACTTGAGGAAGATTGTCCCTGAGCTAACATCTGTGCCAGTCTTCCTTTGTTTTATATGTGGCATGCTGCCACAGCATGTCTTGATGAGCTGCGTGTAGATCTGCGCCTGGGATCTGGGCCTGCAAACCCCAGGCCACCAAAGTGGAGTGGCCGAACTTAACCACTATGCCACCAGGCCAGCCCCATAAAAAGAAATTTTGAAGAGCTTCCTAATAGGAAGGAGAAAAAGGACGATGAGGCTACTGTTTGGCTGGGATGGTATATCAAATGACTCTAAGAAGACAGAATTACTGAATTTTTATTTCATTTCCCTGTTTTCTAGAATGGCAAATTATCTTTCAACTGAGGTACACAAAATAAACACGGTTAAGACAATTGCTCAGGGTAAACATGCTGGCTGGTCTCCATCTCTCTTTTTTTGCCCTGCTCCATGTCCCGGGAGGCAGCCCTGAGTGGACCAAGTGGGTCATATCACAGGGCTCCTTTGCTAACTGGCTGCTAGTTGGGTTTGGACAATGGGAGGCAGTGGCGAGAATCTGAGAGCTGGATAAGAGAGAGAGGGTGGGGTGTTTCTTCCCTGAGCCCTGCCCTGCTTCGGGCCCTCACCCCTTCACGTCTACAGCTTTCCACCAGATGGCCCCTCTTCCTCTTCCAGTTCTAGTTCACAGAGGGCTCCAGTAACATTTCTTCCCTTGTCCCTTTGGACCTAAGGGGCTGTGCTGGCCATTCTTTGCCCTGCTGGATCTGCTTATCCCCATCCTCCCCCTTGCTCTGTGCCTAATAGGCTACCCTGTATGGATTTCACCAAAGGGCTCCCTTTCCTCTGGCTTCCAGGTGGGTTCAGCCAATAAGAGGCACCAACAGGATTTCAGAGGGTGGGGGTGGGGAGAGTGAGACTGGGGTATTTATTCCCCTGTCCCCCATCCCTGTCCATCCTCTCCTTCCCCGCCATGCTGGGTTGGCTGTGGGTTGTGGGCCTCCACCAAAGGCCACACACAGCTTCTCTCAGGGCTCTCCCATACCACAGCCTCTGGGGAGTCTGGCACCAGCTCCCTCTACTTACTCATTCAGACTCAGGGGATATTCACCCCTGCTGCTCTTACTAGCTCCAGAATACTGCACTATCACTCCTTGATTATCCTAAGCACTGCCCACAGCTTTGTAAGTGGTCCCCTCCCTCAATTACCCAGTTTCAGTGTGTCATCTGTTTCTTGCTGGTACCCTGATTGATTCAGGGTCTCGCCAGCTTCCCATCATCTCTGGTGCCTCACCGTCCCCATTTGTTTCCTTAACTCTGCCCACATTGCTTCTGTTAAAGTCTCTTCATGTTATCCTTCTGGGGGTGAGGAGGGGATTCTGTGTCCTGCCAGGACCCTGACTGACATGAAGTGAAGACACAGGAAGACATTTCCTTAAGGGCATTTACATTCTCAGCACAGATTGTAATCTATAGAACTGAAATCACTTGCATTACCACTCTAGGATTTATTGCCAATAATTTTTTTTAAATTGTGGAGGAATTTGTGGAGGAAGTATGACAGGAAACCAGAAATGAACAGTTGTGGTTCTTGAAGTTTTAAAAAAAGAGAGAAAAGTTGCTTCTAGAAAACTCATATCCATGAAAACATAAGCTCCTAGCAAAATGCCAGAATGAATTACTAAACAGATTTTTTATGGTTACATAAAAAGGAAGTAGTTATCACTAAGAAGCCAGCATAGGTTCATTGAGAGAAAGAAGTTAATAAATTTTTTACATTTTACATAGAATCTTCAGTCTAAAGAAAGAGAAGATTGTTGGCTGGTAGTGTATACAGATTTCAAGTAAAATTTGACAAAATATTTTGTGATATTCTCGTGAAGAAATGGATGCTGGCTGAGAAATGTTTGAGTGGATCAAGTGATAGTTGAACATTTGCATCCAAAGAGCACTAATTAATGATTAGTTTCAACTTGGAAGCAAGTCTCCTGGGGTATTCTCCATGCATTTGTCTCGGTCATTTCTTACTTAAAAAATTGTTTTTGGACACTGATTTGAATGAGCACAGAGAATGCGTGTTTATTATTCAAAAATCTGATAAATTGTTGGGGAAGCAGATAATGTTCTGGGTTATAAAATCATAATTTGAAATTACCTCAGCCAGTTGGAATTTTGGACTTAAAACTAAAAGATAAAATGCAGTAGAGATAGGCATCAAGACTGGAAAGAGAGTGTCATTATTCACAGATGACATGACTGCATATGTAGAAAGTCCAAACTATGTACTATCTACAAACTATGTTAATATACAAATTTAGCAAGGTCTCTGTATACAAAAATCAATTGTACTTTTATATACTATCAATGAATGGAGAATAAAGTAAAAAAGGATATATCATTTACAAAAGCATCAAAAAACATTAAATACCTAGGAATAAATTTAACAAAAGACGTGAAAGAGTTTTACCCTAAACACTACAAAACACTATCGAGAGAAATGAAAGAATGCCCTGAGCAGGTGGAGGAAGAGACAGGGTTGGAAGACTCAGCAATGTAAAGAAGTCAGTTCTACATGAGTTAATCTATGGACTCAACAAAATTCCAATCAAAACACCACAGATTATTTTGTGGAGATTGCCCAGATAATTCTAAATACATATGGAAACACAAAGAACCAAGAATAGTAAAGGCATTTTAGAAGAACAAAGTTGGAGGATGTACAGTACCTGATACTTCACAACTGACTGTTAACAGTGTGGTATTTGCAAAAGGGAGGCACACTGACTGAAGGAACAGAACAGAAAGTCTAGAAACAGAATCCACACATACCTGTTACCTGATTTATGACAAAGGAGTCACTCGATGCAATGGGGGAAAGGATGGTCTTTTCAATAAATGATATTGAGTCAACTGGATACCCAAATGGAAAAACTAGAGCTTGATCTTGCCTCACACTATACTCCTAAACTTCGTTCTAGATGAGTTGCCAATCTAAATTTAAAAGGTCAAATTATAAAGTTTTTACAAGAAAGTGTAGAACAACAACTCCATGATCTTGGAGTAGGTAAGGATTTCTTAAACTAGACATAAAAAATCGCTAATAATAAGAAAAAAAATCGATAAATTGGACTATATAAAAGTAAGCAATTCCACTTTTATCAAAAATACCATTGAGAGAATGAAGAGGCAGCATATTTATATAATGATGTGTTATCCAGCAATGAGAATGAACCAATAATAGCCATACATGACAATATGGATGATCTCAGAAACAGAATCTCTTGGCAAAAAGAGTACGTACTATATGATTCCATTTACATTAAACACAAAACACAAAAAGAGACGAAAATTAATCTTTGCTGTCAGAAATCAGGGCAGTGGTTGCTCTTGGGCAGGTAGTGTCTAGATGGGGACAGGGAGGGGCTTCCAAGGCACTGGTAATGTTCTCTCTTGATGTAGGTGTTAGTTATACACGTACATTCAGTATGTGAAAATTCATTGGATTACTAATTCACTTTTGATATGGCACTTTTCTGCAGGTATACAATTAATAAATAAAAATTTAAAAATTAATAGAGATGAATATAAAGTTTTGATTAAAGTATAAACAAGTGAATTACACTAGTATCTGACTGGGGAGTCAAGTTAATTACTGTTAGATGCCACAACAGACCAACTCTAAAATTTTAGTATTTTAACACAATAAACATTTATTTCTCCTTAATGCAAAGTCTGAGGCAGGCTGTGAAGCCTACCTTCATCCAGAATGTATCTTCCAAGTTCGCTGCAGCAGGGAAGAGAACTGTGGATGAGGCACACTGTGCTTTAGCCCAGAAGTGACACGTGCCATTTCCACTCTCAGAAATACAAACCTGGTCCCAACCAAACTGTGAGGGAGGCTGGGAAGTGTCGAGAAGCAAATGGGATATTTGGTGAACACTACGGTGCCACCCCTGGCCTAACAGTCATTGGTTTGAAAAACACCTCAGTGCGTTTGTTAACCACACATTTAACTTGTGCCACTGTGCTCGTGTAATGTGGTTGTTAAGCATAAGGCAACTCTGGAAAGCATGGATAAAAGTACCGTTCTCAGGAAAACAAGGAGGTAGTTTTCTTCCATCAAGGCCACATCACATTGGAAAAATTGTATTCAGTTCTGGTCACATTTGAAAAATTGCATTCAGACGATACAAAAATTATGTCATCTTTTAAGAGGGCCACTGACAAGCTGGTGTATGTTCAGAGAAGGGTAACTACAAAGGTTTATTAGCCTTGATAGGCTAGGATATGTTGCAGTAATGAATAATCCTCATCTTAAAGGCTTAATACAATAAAGGTTTATTTCCCACCAGTGTCTCAGTCTGGCAGGTGTTTGACAGGCAGTCTTCTATGTGATGATTTGGGGATTTGAGCTTCTTCCGTCTCCAGCTTCTGTGTCTCCTAGGGTCTCCTTGGAGTCTTTCCCTGGAACCTCTGCATTAAGCAGGCCAATGAGTAAAAGAGAGCAAGGAGGATCTCATGGGACATTTGGCCTGGTGTGGAAGTGGCACACATACATTTTGCCCTTGTTTTATCGGCCAGACCCCAGTCGCATGACCCCAACCTTACACGTAGGGAGGTTGGGAAATGGGATGTTCCCATATGCCCGAGAAGAGGAAACGGGATTGGGGAGCATCTAGCCAGCTCTGCCGCAGATGGTGATGGACACAAACGTATGTGGAAAACAGTTGAAGGAACTAGAGACAGTCAAACTGGAAAAATGATAGCTTCCCCCAAATATGTGAAAAGAGGCACATGATAACTTCCTCAAATATTTAAAATGCTGTTGTGTGGAAGAAGGAATATACATATTCAGGGTAGCTTCTGAAGGCAGAACTTGGAACGAAGAGTGATGTTATTATGAAACAAATTTTAATCTAGTAAAGAAAGATCTTGCTATCAATTGACCTGTTCATCCCTGAACAGATACTTTATGACTGCTAATAAATAATAATTTAAGTGCTTACTATGGGCTAAATTCATTTTATGAGGTATAATTGACACGTAACATTGTGTAAGTTTAAGGAGTACAACATGTTGATTTGATACACTGTATATTGCAAAATAATTACCTCCATAGTGTTAGCTAACACCTCCATCACGTCATATAATTACCACTCCTTTTTCGTGGTGAGAACATTTAAAGTCTACTGTCTTAGCAACTTTCAAGTATATAATACAGTATTATTAACTATAATTACCATACTGTATATTAGAGCCCCAGAACTTATTTATCTTATAACTAGAAGTTTGTACTCTTTGACCAACATCTCTCCTATATGCTAAATTCTTAAATTAGTTAATCATAAGAACCACTCTTGAGGTAGTTCTATTATAACTATCCTTACTTTGCAGATGAGGAAACCAAGTCTCAGAGGTTAAGTAACTTGCCCAGTGACACACAGATGGTAAGGGGCGGGGCCAGGATTAGAATCCTGGTCTTTCTGAACCCAAAGCCCATGCACTTAAGCCTTATGCCACCCTCCCCTTAGGGAATTTTGAATCAAGTGGTGTGGCTAGCAGTTCAGTAGGGTATTTTAAAGAGGATTTCTTCATTGTGTCTGAGCTGAACAGACATGGAAGGGGTTTCATGATAGGAATGTGTAAAAAAACTTCTGGGAATATAGACAGGCTCTGTTAATTAACCAGAGCTTTTGTGTTGGAGGGTGCTGAGGAAACTGAGGCATCATACAGGGAAGCAGAGTTAGACAAAATCCATTGCTGGTCCAGCCCAACCTTTGCCGTAAGTGTGTGGTTGCATAAGTGATAAATAGTGTTAGGAGGTGTGGAGGATGAAAATGACCCACAGTGCTATTTCCTGTGTGTGAGGGTTTGGCCAGTACCAAGGCCAATCTTGATATGGCCACTGCCAGGACTGCTGTTGGGCTTTCATTGGATGCTCAACATCTCCCCCTGCAGGGCTCAGAGATGCGAATCCTCCATCCGGCGTTGGCTGAAGTAATTTGTTTAGTTCACACTCAGCCACATAGAAGCAGGCTCTGGCAGTCTTAGTAATTTTGTCAGGTAGCCATGGAGACACTGTGTTGCTTCAGAAATTCATAGCCTACAAAGGGGGAATGGATTCTGAAAGCTTTGGAAATGCATCATAACTCCCTGTCTCTGGCTTGTATTTGTAAAAGTAGTTGTGTAAAACAAACACAACTGGACCCAACTGTCCAATCCAGTTAAGAAGCTCAACTGGACAGAAGACAGTACTACTAGTCCTGCCTATTATAGCAAACAAGTTTTTAATATTGATTCAAGTGGCCATTCAGAAACTGCTGTATGCCAAGAATTAAACACTTCGAGAAAATGTACACTCTCTGGTTTGTAAAAATTTATACCCTATCTAAAGTGGTTCAGAGGTCACCACAGGCCACAACAGTACAATAAGTCATTTAAATGTAAAACAAAATAGAGTTTACCTACAAGGAGGAGAAAGTATAAGTATATTTAGATCACAGAGTTGAACAGATTGCCTCACTTGGACAAGAAAATTGCTGTAATATTTCCAGTTGCTAAAGCTACAACAGAAGCACGGAGTTATATATTTTTCATTTTCTGACAACAGGAAGCAAATAAATCCATCAGCAGATCAATTTTTTCCCCCTGCGACTATATGAAATCATGAATGAATGGCATGGGGTCCTTGTATAAAATACAAAGATTTACAGAGTGAATGGGATCTTAACTTCAGTAGCATGAAAGACACTGAAACAAACCCTTGGACGGCCCTTGAATAAGCCATCCACAAAGACAGAGGGCATAACTTTAAGAAGTAACAATGAAGTCATTTGTGCAACAGGCTTTGTTGATGTAGAGCAAAAATTCTTTTTCCAGAGTCTAAGTTGATAGAAGGATAGAACTGTGAAGCTCTGTATCAGGGATTCTCAACCTTTAGCGAATTATCTTGGGAGCTCGATAAAAAGCTGGATTCTTAGGCCCTTTCCCAGAGCTTTGGATTCAGTAAGTCTGGGGCAGGACCCAGAAATCTGCATTTTTAACTCTCACTCCACCAAATGTTTGAGATGGAAGTTGTCTGTGGATTGATTTTGAGAAACACAGGTGGGATGACATAAGTGGATTTGGGGCAGGTGCTGGATCAAGATCTGCTTACAACGCGTGGAAAATTAACTGGAAGTATTTCACAGCCTATGCGGAGCTGAAGCTCATCTGGAAGGAGAAAGTTTCAAGACCTAACGTGGGCCAGACACTATGCAAGATGCTTTGCATATACTGACTCATTTAAAGAATCCAGGAGCTGCAGGCAGTATTTCTCTTCACAACACAGTAGGTGAGATGTCTATTTACAGTGTCTGTCAGGAATTGCTTAGAGCAGAAAGTCTACTGCATCATCTAGTCACAGAATTATGTAAGCTTAGTGTTATGTCTGGAGTCCCAAGAATGTTACGAGTGTCCTCGAATGATTCCATTTTTTCTATTGCTTACAGTTATAAAACACAGAAGTTCATAGGCTGTCCCATGAAAAGAATTCATGCTTTGAAATTCTTTCTACATCTGAGAAATCCAAATATGCCAGTGGTCATCATGAACTGGGGGGCACACGGGTGATGGTGACGGGCAGGGAACTTGGAGGCAAGATCAGAGAGTTCCGTCCACTTTTTCCATTGCTGCACCACAGGCTATGTCCAGGTTTTGAAAACAGAAACAAAAGGGACAAACGAAACCCCACTTGACTCTTTGGGTCAAAGAGCGGTTCCCTTTTTGGATTTGGTGTTGCTGCACATCCCTGTACACAATGGGGTACAGGTCAGAGAGCGTGGGGGGGTGAGGGAACGATTCAGGACTGCTTCTGAGTCTAATCCACGTCCCAACAATGGTGTACAGCCTTTGGAGGTCCAAATAAGAGATCTCCAAGTCATGAATCTTACTTTTTAAAATTTTCATTATACCAGGGCACAGAACATTGATCTTGGCGCCAAGTTATAGAAAAATAAGGAAAAGTCCGGTCTTCTGGATTCAAACCAATCAAAAATTAGAGAATGGCAATGTATACAGAACACTACCCCCATACCATGCTGAAAAGTTAAAAATCTTATCACACACTTTTTTGTCTTCACAACACAAAACAATCAATTGGACCACTTTTCTCCCTCCATTAAATGGCTGATTAAACAGCTGTTTCAGCTCAGCACTCTGATTTCCGTTATTTATTCTTTAACATTTGACCCTGATAATATCAATTCTAAGTGCTAAGAATATATTTAAATCAACAAAAATATTTCCGTTATGTTTTATTTAGGAGATTTTTCTCGCCTTGTCTTTTAACCTCCTAAAGCAGGCGGCCAACTTATTGGCTCATCTATTTTGGCAGAATAAAATGATGAATGGTTTTAAAAGCTCGGGAAACGTAAAACTTCAGAGAAATCACAATAATATCCAGCTTATAATGCTGTTTGTGTACTTTCTATGTGATGTATAGCTTCATCCTGTGGAAGGATTTCCTTCGTTCTGAATCCCCCCAGGTCTTTGACTGATTTCCCTCTTCCTTTGGCACTGTTTTTGTTTAAAAAATAATGCCCAGGAGAAAAACAACCAGCTTGCTGTCGCGCTGTGGACACACGTGCATTCTCACACAGTTTCTATTCCCCCTTCCTCGTTAAGTGATGAGATGCAGAACTGACTTTAAGCACATCATCAGAATTGCACAGTAAGTGGTCAGGAGTCTTTCAAACAGCACTAGGAGAAGCTGAATTACCAGAGGAGGACAGCGCAGCTGGAAGCTAGATATTGCATCATCTGGCCTTCCTCTGCTGAACAAAGAAAATTATTTTGTGAAGTATTTACAGATACTCTTATTTCAAGTGACATAATGCATTCGTTTCAATGGAGGTTTTCAACCTGCAGCTTTGAAATTTTCCTTAGTATGGAAAACCCCATAACAATTCACTGTACCCTGGAGTATCTTTGAGGGAAAAGAATCTTAAAGCTAAACTAGCAATTTGGGTAAACTTGGGGGCTGATTTTTCTAGGATGTTTCCATTTTATATCACAACACAGAAGTTCTGCCTTTATGTCAAAAGGGAAGATCTAGAAAAAGGCTTTCTGTAACCATGAAACTAGTCATGCTGTGTGATTCTAAATCTGTATTGGACACTGTAGTATGAGTATTCAAACTGATATTCTTAGGAACTGTGAATTTTTTCAGGAAAGCAAGGATCTAGATGGGCTTCTAAAATTAAAGCACTTGTTTTTATTAGGTTATTAGCTTATTAAGCTGAAACTTTCTTCAAAAATCCTATTTTATGCGGAGCAACAGACGGATGACAAAAATTTAAATATTTCCATGTTTAATCTAAAGATTGGTGGTAAATACATTGTTGGTTATTTTATGACCGTGAGTCAGTTGCTCAGGAAATAATCCCCGGATTTAATACAAGAAGAGGTGCTCCTGGAGCGAGTTCACGTGATGCACGTGCTGCTCTCACCCTTGTCTGTCGTGTAGGAGAGGGGCTCGTGGAAGGAGAGAGGTACAGACTGTTTAAGTGGGCCAAGGGAAAGGAGAAGGGTATCTTGGCTGAAGTCTCCTGTACCTTTCTGATTCAGAATCTCGGGGGAATTTCTCGGTGTATCTCCTGGCCTTTACTTGACAGACCAAACTAAACAGGGATACCAGGAAGAGTTCATTCAGATATTTCAGTTTGGTTTCGGTTCCCAGTTTCTCAGAATTGGTAGGCAACAATGTTCCCCTGCATGGTGATTCACCCTCCAACGCCCTCACGTCTCTTCAGCTTCGTTATTAGAGTAAGTGTGGGATAAAATACGTGTTGCATTGGAGTCAGGTTGAATCAATCACTTCACAAGAATTTATTTATTACCTACTCAGAAAATGGCCTGTGCAAGGCCCTCTGTCAGGATCTATGGAAGTGCAAGATATGATCCTTGCCAATAAAGAACCCAGATTTTTACATTCTTGTAGGGTCCTTCTGCTCTATCCAAGTCAGTTCACTTGCTGTCCATACACAAGACTTAAATTCCTTCCTCTGGAAAGTTGCCTGAGCTTTCCACCGGGAACGCCTCCCCACATCTTTCTGGCAGTTCATGTCCTTCAACGACAGCTCAGAATTCAGCTCTTCAAAAAGCCTTTACAGGTGAAACTCAACCCGCTTGGTTTTTCTATGTCACCTCTGCAACTGCATGATAGTTTCCACTGTGTGTGTTCTTTATGAAATCTTTGAACCTGGGGACCATAATCTATTCATTTTTCTGTCCCTAGTGGCAAAAAAAACCCATTAGGAGAGTCCGTAAAAAATGATAATTACATACTTTTATTTATTTTCAGTGAAAGGTTTGATCTAAAAACCTAGCCTGCCATTATTGGAAAACAAAGGAGACTCTCTTTTAAGTATATCATGTACCCTGATCTCTTTATCCCACAAAATAGTATCTTTTGCTTGAGAAGATAATGACAAGAAGCCTCTAAGAATTTGGTAATACTTTTAAACAAATTTGTTTTTTGTTGATATATACGTATATATATTCGAATATGAATATAATTATCAATAGCAACTTTTATTGATAGTACATAAATATAAAAATAACAATAGCTGTATCTATAGATTTGTGCACCCGTTGACATAATTCCCTAAGCTCTTTAGGGGTTTTCTGCCCTCTGCTTGGGAAGCACTGGTTTAAAATATCAATTGTTTGACTGAATTTAGGGCAGATGGATAGCGCAATTTTAGACTAACTCATAACTAGACAAATGCCAGACTTTATTAGATAATCTTTTAACTTTAAATTTAGGCTCTGGATTTTGTTTCCTTATTTCCTTCTTCATTTTCTTTCTCCATCCCCTCCTCCCTCCCTCCCTTCCTCTGATTTTCTAGACTGGATGTCTTAACCCCGTAAATGATGTATTAAGTCCGGTTCATTTTGGCTGACACTAAAGGCAGACTTAAACCTTGTAATTAATAATAGTAATCATTTACACAGGGTTTACCATGTGTTAGGCAAAGGCTTTACATGTATGACCTCATTTAGCCCTCACACTCTAGGAAGTAGCTTCTGTTATTGTTATTATCACTCCTTTTCTCCTTTTATGTGTAAGTCTGTATCCAGATTTTTTTCTTATCTTCGTTATACAGGTTGACCTTCAGCCTGCAGATTTAGCAGTTGTTAAAAAGCAAAAATCAATTTAGCTCCGATTTCTGCTCCAAGCTGCCAACAACAAGGATTGGGGAAAATTTTTTCAGGCCTGCAATTGTCAAAAGCACCTTCCCTTTCAGCTGCCCGGCAGAGGCAGGAAGGCAGGTTGGGTCTCCCGCGATTGCCAAGGCCGGGAGGGCTCTGGCAGGAGTGGAGTGTGGCATTTTCCTTTCCTAGGCTGAGCTACTTTTCTGTTCTCCTCTTTCACTGTCGTGAGTGTGGCTTTACTTTGGGTCGTGATCTGCTTCTCTCTTCTGTCCCCAAAACATACTTGGAGCTCTTTCCACAGAGGTAACTTCAAAAATTTGTTTAGGTAGCCCTGTTCTGGGTTTTATTCTAGAGGCAAATGCTGTGATTTTCAAACATATGTTCTGTAGGCGGTGCTGAAAGTCATTATCTTGACAATTGCCCTGTGGCCCAGGTGTGAGAGCCGCTGAAGTCGACCTACCCTGGATTCCACCTACAGCTCTTTATGAGGGGATAATAATAATTTTTTATGAATCATAGGGCAAGTTGGTGAATAATGTTTTGACACTATCCTTAACATCTTTACTGTAACTACAATAACAAATTTCATAGGGAAATTCTTTACAATATATTTTATCTGACTATGCCACAATGCCAAAGTTTGCATCAGTAAAATTAATTCTATGAGGGACAAAACACAGCGTGCAAGTTTCTGATGGTTTGATTTAATTTGAGGATAAGTTTTTAGTGTATCCAGTGCAGTGAAGAAGTCCTTCACAAATATTACTTCTTGAATGGCAGTGAATTCTAGGTTATACCCTTGGATAGGTGAAGCTCTTTTATGCCGGCCATTGCCTTTAGGGCAATGAGGAACCGGAGAACTCACTCAGCATCTCCATCTAAATAGACAGTCATCCTCCTTTGCCAATCATGTGCCAGGGGAGAATAGTCGTCTGCAGAGAGAGCTTCTAGATATTCTTATACAACCATCTGGACTCAACTCCAGCACACAGAAGAATGGATGATGTAGGACCAAAAGAAAAACACAAACCACAAATTCATTAATTCAGCCTTGATTAAAATTAAGCTGAAATCAGAAATTGGAAATATTTGGAAACAAGGCCCTTGAAATGATGAAGAACTGCTGATACATGTGCTTTGGGAATACAAAACACTGAGCTGGCTTCTTAACATCTTGTTTTGAGAGATAAGAAAGTATGCTTGGAATATTTGCATACCAGGCACCATAAAATTTGGGTTAATTTAATTTCTATTCTCTTTCTTAGCATTTTGTTGAGTTTCTGTCTACTGCTCTCTAATTAATAAAAAGCAAAGAATTTTCCTAAAATACTGAAGTGCTAGTAGTTTTAATAGTTTCAGACTGCTGACATAATTTTGAGGGTTTGAATGCTTGAAATAAAAGATCATATTCGTAGACTCTTTGATGAGGAAAACTGTTAAAGTAGAAAACTGTTTTCCAGAGGAAGTTTTCTTCATCAACTGTCAAGAGACTTCTGTTGGACCAGCATTTAGTCACCCTTCTTTCATAGCAGTAGAATTTTTAGCTGGGTATAGGGATACCTAGAATATAGGCAGTGAGGTACAGAATATATATCATGGCCAATAGGATGTGCGCGGAAGTAATTTGTAAACTTGTGAAAATATTCTCAAAGGGAAAGGACCCCTTCCTCCTTCAAGATTTTATTTATTTATTTTTCCCCCAAAGCCCCAGTACATAGTTGTCTGTCATAGCTGCACACCCTTCCAGTTGCTGTATGTGGGATGCGGCCTCAGCATGGCCGGAGGAGCGGTGCCTCGGTGTGCACCCGGGATCCGAACCCGGGCCGCCGGCAGCGGAGAGCACGCACTTAACCGCTAAGCCACGGGGCCGGCCCCACCCCTTCCTCCTTCATGGGGTCTGGAATGTGGACAGAACGGCAAATCATCTTGGACAACGCAGGCAAGGACAGAACTCTAGAGAGTTCTGTCCTCTGCTCTGTCCTTTGCTCTAGAACACAGAGCAAAGATAGAGGACCTGGGTTTTTGACCCCATAGAGGAACACCTGCTTAAGACCCCCTATCTCCAGACTTCATTTATATGAGAGAGAAATGAAGAGCTATTTTATTTAAACCACTATTATTTTGGGACTATTTGCATGCTGCTAATCCTAACTGATAAATCAACTTTGTGAGAACCATTCTGCTGACTATGATCTCATTGATTAAATTCTAATTAGCTCAATCAAAATAAGACTCTCCAGACTGTCCTAAAATTAGAAACATGCTGAAGTATATTCCTATTGTAAAAAAGTTATTTTATAAATTGAATGAGAAATTATAGAAACACAATATACAATCTCGATTTTCTGAAACAGTTGTCAAGTCCCCAAAGTTGCATGTCTTAGACCCAGAGTCATCCAATAGAGCTTTCTTCAGTGATGGAAATATTCTATACCTGTGCTGCCCAATTGTAGCCACTAGCTACATGTGGCTATTGAGCACTTGAAATATGGCTAGTATAACTGAGAAATTGAATCTTTAATTTTATAAAATTTTAATTAATTTAAATTTAAATAGCCATAGCCTCAGATCATAGCCATAATGATTTTAGTTTTCAAAACTTTTAAAGCTCAATTACATACCCATAGAATATCTCTCTTTGAGAATTTCAACTTTCTAGAGAAACTTATAACATAAACAGATTTCAAAATATATGCTTAGGTATCTTGACTTACTTTGTGAGGTTGTTAGCCATAAGTAAGCTAAATATTGGAGAAGTGGTCGTCTACCAAACATGATGTATCTGATATAGTTGGTATTGAGCTCCACTTTGGAACAGTAATTAGAAGGAGGGCCAATGGAGTATTGAGGTCTTTTCTAGATAAAGACAGTAAAACCAAGGAATTAAGCAAAGGAGTATGCTCTCCTCTCTGTCCTCTCTGGTGGGAATGACATATACGCAGCTCAGCCCAAAGGGGGACGTTTGCACAGTGGGTAAAGCACAGACGAAAGTAGACCAAGATTCCAGCCCCAGCTTAACTAACTCACTGTGTGAACTTGGGCAAGTTGCCTAATTATCTTGGGCAAGTTTCAGTTCGTTGTCTATGAAATGAAGATAGCAATAATGCCTATCTATACAGCTGTGAGGCTCATATGAGACAATTTTCATCAAGCACTTGGTACATTGCCAGGATCAGAGTACACACTGAAACTTACAGGAAGACAGGTCACAATCTGTTTCTGGAACCAAAAGATGAAAATGAAAATGATGAGCAAAGGAGAAATTCTCCAAAGGAGATGGACCCAGCCATCAGCGGGAACACACTGATCTTAAATGCTTTGAAATACTTCTTTATAGAGGCAGAGGTGGAATATACAAAAGTCAGAAGATTATCAAATAATTAACATATATCCAAATAGACAGAATGTGACTTAGCAGAAGTGATGTAAATGTTAAGAAAAATCATGTCTAGTTTTCCAGAAAGTTGAGTCAGAACCAGAAATTTCTATCATATGAGCCAGAAGGCTTAAAAGCAGTTTCATGAGGGTGATAAAGATAAAGGTTGGTCAAATTTACGCTCATTATTTAGTTCCCTGAAAACCAGAAGAGATTAAAGATCAAAACCAGTGCACATGGAAAACTAGATGTTCTCTAGTCCATGTCTCTTGTAGCAACATAATTAATTAGAAAATCAAATGCACTCTGTATGTACTAATCAAAATAATCACCTTTAGGAAAACTGCATCTTTTGGTTTGTATTGAGGTGGTGATGTAGGGCGAGAAACTTCACATAAGAAGTGAAGAAATTGACCGTTCTCACTTTCCAACATTTTTAGTTGGAAATATTTGTGCTGAAATATTTGCTGTGCATTTGTGATTTTCTTAGCTTAGGTGTATAGGGGGAAAAAAACAAGTGAGTTACGAGTAAATGAATCATGGTCTTAATAAAAGTAGGCTAACCTAAAGAAAATTGTGTGGGTCAAATAACAATTTTACCAATCAAGTAACCTCTAATAACCTCTGTCAGATTACTTTACCCAGTTTCAACCTGATATTTTATTATCTTAATATTTTGTATATTTTTGCACTAAAGCCAATGATATCCCAGAGGATGTTATTACAAAATTGTATGACTCTCATCTCAAAATAAAAATATGAGCAAAAAAATAAGTAATCTGAAGTGTTGGATTTTCTTACTTTTATGACCTAATCTAGCTGTATTTCAGGAGAGGAATGTTGATCATTTCAGAGATTGTAGTCACTGGAAGATAGGAGTGTGTGTGGGGTAGAGTAGGGATTTAAAGGGATGGTGATGAAAAACTGATGTTTAGAACTGGCTGAAGCCATAGCTACTAGTGTATCATGCCATCCCGGATTCGGCAATGAAGTTGATCCGGTTTGAAGTACAGCCACCCAGCAGGTCCCAGACATAGAGGAGCTTTCTGGCATTCAGTATTCATCACGGTTTTTGGCTGCAAGCATCAGAAATCAACCACAGCTAACGTAAATGAAAAAAGAATTGTCGGGCAACTCGTAGAATCAATGGAGGCCTAAAGAATTAGGCTTGGAAAATAGACAGGAACCAAGAGAGGTTTGGCTGCAGTAAACGTGGCCACATCTCAATGCCACCTTCCCTAGACTCATGATGCTGCTGCTGTCACCACGTACAAATTCTCAGCTCTCCCTAGATCTTTGTGTCACCACCACAGGAGTCAAAGTCCCTGATGAAAGCATCTGATTGGTCAAACCTACATCCTTTGCCTTATCTTTCAGAGCTGAGGTGAATTATTGGGTCCTTTTGATTCCACTTCAAGATACAGACAGTGGGAATTATCTCCCAGAGAAAAGATGCTAAGATAAAAAAAGATAATGTCCATGATGCTTTCTGGACCAGGTACCCTGGAGTTGGGTTTACTGGCTCATCAACTGAGAAGGGATGCTCTTCAAAGAGGTGGAGTTGGGTCAAGTGGGGTTGGGTAAAGTGAGGGGGCCACTCAAAGGAGGGGTACATATTATATTTGTGAATGACAATTTTAAATCTTTGCAGAACTCACATAATCAAGATATATATTAAACGTGGCATAGGGCCTGCCGGGAAGACAATGGCTCAAGTCCCACTTTTTCTTCCCTGTTATTGCTAATGACTCCAACCCAAAACCTCTCCTGGGCTAACTGGGGGCTAGGCCTGGGGGGAGGGTGGAGCATGGAGTGTTGAGCTTCCCTTCCCCCAGCACCCTAAAGCCAGATAAAGCCTGGGGAAAGATTTGAAAGCTGCAATTCCTGGGGTGGACATGGCCATGGATGCCCCTGAGCACTGAAGGAAAAGGTTGGCATTGGCTAGCACGAGCGTGCCTGTCCTTTTTGGCCCCGGGAAGCTGAAGAAGAAGGCTGGGTCTTCTCCACTTCTATGGTTGAGAGAGCATGAGAATCCCACAGGGAAGAGAGGCATCCTCCCAGTTCCTCAGCAGGGGACTGAAAATCTTTTCATCAATGCAATGGGCCATGCCATTGGAGACCGCTGGGCTTCCACTCTCAACATTCTACCGCTAATGTATCTTCAAGAACAGACAAAGGAAGATAACTCTGCACCTCAGGGACCAGCAGCCATAGAGAAGAGTAAATAAAATAATCAAAGCAAACCTTAACAAAATCTGATGAATTTGCTTGAAGAAAGACTTTAAGCAAACAACAAATAAATCCAAGGACCTCAAGATAGGGGAAGATATTCAGGGGAGAAAACATTGGTAAGGAAGGAATCTTGCAATATATACAGTTAACTCAAAATGGATAGCCATAGACTATCTGAACATGTATAACCTAAGAGGAAACTAACATAGAAGGAAGTTGAAATTAATAAAATAGAAATTTAAAAATGGTACAAAGACTAAATAAATCTGAAAACTGGTTCTTTGTAAAAGTTAATAAAATAGATAAGTTCCTTGAGGACTTAAGGAAAAAAGAGAGCAAAAATATATAAAATTAGGAATGAGAGAGGAAACATAAACACAGAAATATAAGAGATTAAAAGAATTGTAAGATAATACTACATATAACTCAATTGCAACACATTGGTTTTTTTTTTTTTAAATTTTTTGTTTATCGCAGTAACATTGGTTTATAACATTGTATAAATTTCAGGTGTACATCATTATACTTCTATTTCTGCATAGATTACATCATGTTCACCACCCAAATACTAATTACAACCCATCACCACACACATGTGCCGAATTATCCCTTTTGCCCTACACCCTCCCCCCTTCCCCTCTGGTAACCACCAATCCAATCTCTGTCTCTATGTGTTTGTTTATTGTTGTTATTATCTACTACTTAATGAAGGAAATCATACGGTATTTGACCTTCTCCCTCTGACTTATTTCACTTTGCATAATACCCTCAATGTCCATCCATGTTGTCACAAATGGCTGGACTTCATCGTTTCTTATAGTAGTATTCCATTGCGTATATATACCACATCTTCTTTATCCATTCATCCCTTGATGGGCACTTAGGTTGCTTCCAAGTCTTGGCTATTGTGAATAACGCTGCAATGAACACAGGGGTGCATGTATCTTTATGCATTGGTGTTTTCAAGTTCTTTGGATAAATACCCAGCAGTGGAATGGCTGGATCATATGATAGTTCTGTCCTTGATTTTTTGAGGAGTCTCCATAGTGGCTGCACCAGTTTGCACTCCCGCAGCAGGGTATGAGAGTTCCCTTTTCTCCACATCCTCTCCAACACATGTTGTTTCCTGTCTTGTTAATTATAGCCATTCTGATGGGCGTGAGGTGATATTTCATTGTAGTTTTGATTTGCATTTCCCTGATAGTTAATGATTTTGAACATCTTTTCATCTGTCTGTTGGCCACCTGTATATCTTCTTTGGAGAAATGTCTGTTCAGGTCTTTTGCCCATTTTTTAATTGGGTTGGTAGTTTTTTTGTTGTTGAGATGCATGAGTTCTTTATATATTTTGGAGATTAACCCCTTATCAGATGTATGGTTTGCAAATATCTTCTCCCAATTGTTAGGTTGTCTTTTCATTTTGTTGTTGGTTTCCTTTGCTGTGCAGAAGCTTTTTAGTTTGATGTAGTCCCATTTGTTTATTTTTTCTATTGTTTCTCTTGCCCGGTCAGACATAGTGCTTGAAAATATGTTGCTAAGACCGATGTCGAAGAGCGTACTGCCTATGTTTTCTTCTAGAAGTTTCATAGTTTCAGGTCTTACATTCAAGTCTTTAATCCATTTGGAGTTAATTTTTGTGTATGGTGTAAGGTAAGGGTCTACTTTCATTTTTTTGCATGTGGCTATCCAGTTTTCCCAACACCATTTGTTGAAGAGACTTTCTTTTCTCCATTGTATGTTCTTGGCTCCTTTGTCAAAGATTAGCTGTCCATAGATGTGTGGGTTTATTTCTGGGCTTTCGATTCTATTCCATTGATCTGTGTGTCTGTTTTTGTGCCAGTACCATGCTGTTTTGGTTACTATAGCTTTGTAGTATATTTTGAAATCAGGGAGTGTGATACCTCCAGCCTTGTGTTTTTTTCTCAGGATTCCTTTAGCTATTTGGGGTCTTTTGTTGTTCCATATAGATTTTAGGATTCTTTGCTCTATTTCTGTGAAAAGTGTTGTTGGAACTTTGATGGGGATTGCATTGAATCTATAGGTGGCTTTAGGAAGCACGGACATCTTAACTATGTTAATTCTTCCAATCCAAGAGCATGGAATATCTTTCCATTTCTTTGTGTCTTCTTCAATTTCTTTCAGAAATGTTTTATAGTTTTCCATGTACAGCTCTTTCACCTCTTTGGTTAAGTTTATTCCTAGGTATTTTATTCTTTTTGTTGCAATTGTCAATGGGATGGTATTCTTAATTTCTCTTTCTGCTACTTTGTTGTTAGTGTATAGAAATGCAACTGATTTTTGTATGTTGATTTTGTATCCTGCAACTTTACCATATTCGTTTATTACTTCTAAAAGTTTTCTGGTGGATTCTTCAGGGTTTTCTATATATAAAATCATGTCATCTGCAAGTGACAGTTTCACTTCTTCCTTTCCAATTTGGATCCCTTTTATTTCTTTCCCTTGCCTTATTGCTCTGGCTAGGACTTCCAGCATTATGTTAAAGAGGAGTGGTGAGAGTGGGCATCCTTGTCTGGTTCCTGTTCTTAGAGGGATAGCTTTCAGTTTTTCACCATTGAGGATGATATTAGCTATGGGTTTCTCATATATGGTCTTTATTATGTTGAGGTACTTTCCTTCTATACCCATTTTATTCAGAGTTTTTATCATAAATGGATGCTGTATCTTGTCAAATGCTTTCTCTGCATCTATTGAGATGATCATGTGATTTTTATTCTTCATTTTATTAATGTGGTGTATCACGTTGATTGATTTGCGAATGTTAAACCATCCCTGCATACCTGGAATAAATCCCACTTGATCATGGTGTATAATCTTTTTAACGTATTGTCGTATGTGATTTGCTAGTATTTTGTTGAGGATTTTTGCATCGATATTCATCAGTGATGTTGGCCTGTAATTTTCTTTTTTTGTGTTGTCCTTGTCTGGTTTTGGTATCAGGGTAATGTCGGCTTTGTAGAATGAGTTAGGGAGCTTCCCCCACTCCTCAAGTTTTTGAAAGAGTTTGAGAAGGATAGGTATTAAGTCTTCCTCGAATGTTTGGTAGAATTCACCAGGGAAGCCGTCTGGTCCTGGACTTTTATTTTTGGGGAGGTTTTTGATTACTGTTTCGATCTCCTTACTGGTGATTGGTCTATTCTAATTCTCTATTTCTTCTTGATTCAGTTTTGGAAGGTTGTGTGATTCTAAGAATTTATCCATTTCTTCCAGATTGTCGAATTGGTTGGCCTATAGCTTTTCATAGTATTCTCTTATAATCTTTTGTATTTCTGAGGTGTCTGTTGTAATTTCTCCTCTTTCATGTCTGATTTTACTTATTTGTGCCTTCTCTCTTTTTTTCTTGGTGAGTCTAGCTAAAGGTTTGTCAATTTTGTTTATCTTTTCAAAGAACCAGCTCTTGGTTTTATTAATTTTTTCAATTGTTTTTTTGGTCTCTATCTCATTTATTTCTGCTCTGATTTTTATTATTTCCCTTCTTCTACTGATTTGGGACTTTGTTTGTTCTTCTTTTTCCAGTTCCTTTAGGTGCATTGTTAGATTGTTTATTTGAGATTTTTCTTGTTTGTTGAGGTAGGCCTGTATTGCTATAAAGTTCCCTCTTAGAACCGCTTTTTCTGTATCCCATAAATTCTGGCATGTCATATTTTCATTTTCATTTGTCTCCACATATTTTTTGATTTCTTCTTTGATTTCTTCATTGACCCAGTCGTTGTTCAGTAGCATTTTGTTTAATCTCCACGTATTTATGGCTTTTCTGATTTTCTTCCTATAGTTGATTTCTAGTTTCATACCATCGTGGTCAGAAAAGATGCTTGGTATTATTTCAATCTTCTTAAATTTATGGAGACTTGTTATGTGGCCTAATATGTGATCAATCCTGGAGAATGTTCCATGTGCATTTGAAAAGAACGTGTATTCTTCGGTTTTTGGATGGAATGCTCTGTATATATCTACTAGGTCCATCTGTTCCAGTGTATCATTTAAGGCCAATGTTTCCTTATTGATCTTCTGTTTGGATGATCTATCCGTTGGTGTAAGTGGAGTGTTCAAGTCCCCTACTATTATTGTGTTACTGTCTATTTCTGTTTTTATGTCTGTTAATAATTGCTTTATATATTTAGGTGCACCTACATTGGGTGCGTAGATATTTAAAAATGTTATATCCTCTTGTTGGATTGTTCCCTTGATCATTATGTAATGCCCTTCTTTGTCTCTTGTTACAGTTTTTGTTTTAAAGTCTATTTTGTCTGATATGAGTACTGCTACCCCAGCTTTCTTTTCATTGCCATTTGCATGGAGTATCTTTTTCCATCCCTTCACTTTCAGTTTGTGAGTGTCTTTAGGTCTGAATTGTGTCTCTTGTATGCAGCATATATATGGATCTTGTTTTTTTATCCAATCAGCCACCCTATGACTTTTAATTGGAGCATTTAGTCCATTGACATTTATTTATTTATTTTAATAATTTTATTTATTTATTTATTTTTCCACCAAAGCCCCAGTGTATAGTTGTATGTCATAGCTGCACATCCTTCTATTTGCTGTATGTGGCACACAGCCTCAGCATGGCTGGAGAAGCGGTGCGTCGGTGTGCGCCCGGGATCTGAACCCAGGCTGCCAGCAGTGGAGCGCGTGCACTTAACTGCTAAGCCATGGGGCCGGCCCCCATTGATGTTTAAAGTAGCTATTGATAAGTATGTACTTACTGCCATTTTTTAACTTTTGTTTTTCTCAGTGTTTTAGTAGTCCTTCTCTGTTCCTTTCTTCTTCTATACAGAATTGATTGTCTCTTTAGTTTGACCTCTGTCTGAAAGCTCTACTCTTTAACTCCCCTCCTCCCTCATTTTATGTTTTTGATATCATATCTAACCTCCTTTTTGTGCATTTGTATCCATTACCCTCTTATCATGGAAATAGATCATTTTTGCTATTTGTGGTCTTCTCTTTTCCCCTTAAATCAGTCCCTTTAACATTTCTTGTGGCACTGGTTTCTTGGTGACAAACTCCTTTAATTTTTGCTTGTCTGGGAAATTTTTGATCTCTCCTTCCATTTTCAATGATAACCTTGCTGGGTAGAGTATTCTTGGCTGTAGGTTTTTTCCTTTTAGCACTTTAAATATATCATGCCATTCTCTTCTAGCCTGTAAGGTTTCTGCTGAGAAGTCAGCTGATAGCCTTATGGGGTTTCCTTTGCATGTAACTTGACTTTGTCTTGTGGCTTTTAGGATTCTCTCTTTATCTTTAATTCTGGACATTTTGATTATGATGTGTCTTGGTGTGGGCCTCTTTGGATTTACCTTGTTTGGTGCTCTCTGTGCTTCCTGTACCTGGATGTCTCTCCTTCCCTAGGTTAGGGAAGTTTTCATCTATTATTTCTTGAAATAGATTCTCTGCCCCTTTGTCTCACTCTTCTCCTTCCGGGACACCTATAACACAGATGTTAGTGTGCTTGATGTTGTCCCAGAGGTTCCTTAGACTGTCCTCACTCTTTTTAATTCTTTTCTCTTTTACCTGTTCAGCCTGGGTAATTTCTTCTAGTCTTTCGTCCAGCTCACAGATCCGTTCTTCTGTATCCTCTACTCTGCTTTTGAGTCCCTCTAGTGAATTTTTCATTTCCAGTATTGTATTCTTCATTTCTGATTGGTTCTTTTTTATATCTTCCATTTCTTTGTTGACATTCTCACCGAGTTCATCTATTCTTCTCCCCAGATCAGTGAGCATCCTTAACACTCTTTGTTTGAACTCTCTGTCAGGTAGGTTGCTCATTTCTGTTTCACTTAGTTCCTTTTCTGGGGTTTTGTCCTGTTCCCTTACTTGGAATGTATTTCTTTGCCTCCTCATTTTGCCTCTTTCCCTGTGCTTGTGTCTATGTATTAGGTAGGTCAGCTATGTCTCCTGCTCTTGGATAGGTGATCTTATGTAAGTGATGGCTTAGGAGGCCTGCAGTGTGCTTCCCTCAGTTCTCAATGTTCCAGGTGTGACCCCTATGTGGGCTACGTGTGTCCTTCCGTTGTGGCCTGTTTGCTCTCCCTGTAGGCGCCCAGGGAGGCCGAGTTATGCTCCTGGCCAGCTGTTGTAATGCTCAGCTGCTTGTAGTTGTTGTGGGCCCTTCAGTCTCTTTATCAGGTGTGGGGAGTCCCAGCACAGTTGGCTGCAAGTTCTAATACCACATTTGTGTTGCAGTATTTCTTTTAAGTGAGTAGGCCCCCAGCATGGCAGGTTGTTAGGCTCAGGGCCTTACAATTGCAGTAAGCCTCTAGCCTATTATGTCTCTTGTCAGCTCTCTGAGGATTGCAGCTGGGTGGGGCTGGCCTCAGGCACAGGAGCACCCAATTGTTTCAGGCTTTGGAAGGTGGAGCAAACCCCCTATGTGGGTCTTTGAGAAGCACAAGTCTTCTGCAGCTGACAAGCCCTGCTGCCCACAGGTCCACACACACAGTCAACACAGTCCTGCCCCGTGTGCGTGCCCCGACCTCCTGAAGTGAACCCAGTCTCTCCACGGCGGGAGCCCCACACACCCACCAGCGCCCCACACTCTCCACCCGCTCCTTGTCCACTCCTTGTGCACGCCCTGCCCCACTGAAGTCGGCTCAGTTGCCAGGCTGCAGAGAATCCAGTCACCAATCTATGCAGGCCCACAAGTTGCCTGAGGGCTTGTTGTTGGGTGGGGCCAGTCTCTAGGGTGGGCTGCCTGCCCTTCCTGAGCTGGATTAAATCCGTGCTCTAGCGGGTGGGGCAGACCCTGGGCTAGCAGGCCCCGAACTCCAATGGCGTCTGTGTCAGCATGCCCACACCAGGCCACAACAATGGCCGCCGCCAATGTCCCAGTCCCTGGAGAGGTCTCACCTCTCACTGAGATGCACTCAGGGCCTATTAGGTGAGTCTCTTTTCACCAAAGCACCATGCACCTTTCTTTCTGGTGATTTTAGGATGCTTTCTGAAACGGGTGAGTTTGTGCGTGGGCCCTTTAAGGGCCGGTTTTAATTTCTTTGTGAACCAGCTTTTCTGGGGGTGCTCCCCAATGTTTTAGTAGCAGGCAAAGTCAGATATTATGCCACTCGTCTCGATTGTGCTGGGTCCACAAAATGCCCACAGCAGGGGCGCTCCCCGGCTCAGGGCCTCGCTCCTCCAGAGAGGGCTGCGTACCTGTGAGCTGCTCCCGGGCGGCCGTGAGGTGCTGCGGCTTGTGAAGGTGGCATTTTTCCTCTCCAGAAGGGAGTCTCTGCCTCTTCCACCTCAGTTAGGATTGTCCGTTGTTGTAGAAGTCCCTCTTATCCAGTTTTCAGTTCTGTCTCAGGGGTAATTTTTCCACGAGTAGTTGTAAATTGGCTGTGTCCGTGGGAGGACGTGAGTTCAGAGTCTGCCTACGCCGCCATCTTGACTTCCTCCTCTTGCAACACATTTGGAAACTCAGAAGAAATAGATTATTTTCTAGCAAAATATAATTACCCAAATTAACCCAAAATTAATTGGAAAACTTGGCTAGACTAATTACCATAGAGTTATGATAAGAATCATATGTACTTGCTAAAACTATAAATTTCTGTTGCTGACTGTATCCTAGATCCAATGAGTCAAAATCTTCAGGTCCGAGGCCTAGTAATTTCTATGTTTATCAAGAGTCTCAGTTGATTCCTCTCATTAGTGAAGTTGGAAATGTTGCAATAGAAGGTTTAGGCTAGGTAATCACAGACCTACCATCTAAGAAAACGTTGTAGGACCTGATTTTTTTTTTTGGTAAGAAAGCTTGGCCCTTAGCTAACATCTGATGCCAATCTTCCTCTTTTTGCTTGAGGAAGATTGTCTCTGAGCTAACATCTGTGCCCATCTTCCTCTATCTTGTATATGGGATGCTGCCACAGCGTGGCTTGATCAGTGGTGTGTAGTCTGTGCCTGGGATCTGAACCCGCGAACCCCGGGCTGCTGAAGCGGAGTGCACGAACTTAACCACTATGCCATGGGGCCAGCCCGGGATCTGATGTTTTTATAGCTGAGTTCTATTTAGCCTTTAAATAACAGATACTATCAATATTATATAACTATTTCAGACCATAGAAAGTGATGGAATAATTCCTATTATGTTGGCATAATGTTAATACTGAAACTTGATATAGTACAAAAGAAAAACACAAAACTACAGACAAAACTTACTAATGGATATAGATGGAATAATCTAATAAAAGACCACATAGAATCCAGCAATGTATCACAATAATAATACACTGTCATCACAACATAAAATTTATTCCATGATTCCAAGAATGATTCAAAAACAAGACTCTATCAACACCATCTATTACATTAATAAATTGAAAGAGAAAAAAATATATGATCATATCAATAGATGCTGAAAAGACATTTGATAACATTGATCAGTCATTCCTAATAAAAACTATAAACAAAATAGGAATAACATGAGATTATTTAAATATGATAAAGTCTATTTTCTAAAAACTAATAGCAACTATAATTACAAGTAGCAATACACTGAAACATTTTTAATTAAAATAAGAAACCATACAGAGATGCCAGCTATCACCATTTTTACTTAATATGATCTTAGAGTACTAACAAATGGACTAAGACAGGAAAATAAAGTAACCAAGATGAGAAAAGAAGGAAAAACCCATGTCATTTTACTTATGAAATAATTGTATACCTAGAAAATCAAAATATTTTGGTAAAAAATAAAAGCTGCTAGAATCAATGAGATAACTTAGTAAACTAATTGGATAAGCATAAATGTAAAAAATCAGTAGCTTTCCTATATATTTCAATATGCATTTAAAAAATGGAATCGAGAAGAAGGATTCCATTTACCATAGAAACAAAATCTATGAAATATCTAGGAATAAACATAACAACAGAGGCACAGGATCTCAAAAAACCCCTATAAAATTGTAGTGACTGATGTAGAACAACAAATGGCAAGACATCATATTTTTGAGTGAAGGTCAATTAGCTCAAAACTCATATATACATATAATGCAGCTCCAAGTATAATGCGCATAAGTTTTTTGGTTTTTTTTGTGTGTGAGGAAGATCAGCCCTGAGCTAACATCCGTTGCCAATCCTCCTTTTTTTGCTGAGGAAGATTGGCCCTGGGCTAACATCCGTGCCCATCTTCCTCTACTGTATACGTGGGACGCCACCGCAGCATGGCTTGATGAGTGGTGCATAGGTCCACGCCTGGGATCCAAACCTGTGAACCCCAGGCTGCCGAAGTGAACTTAACCACTACACCACCAGCCTGGCCCCATGGTTTATTTTTTTAATGGTATCAAATGACCTTAATATTCACGAGAAGAATGAGTACTTGAGAATAGTTCAGAAAAGTATGAAAAAGAATACTATTAATCCAGTACTGTTCTAAGCACTTGGCATGCATTAACTTAGTTAACCTTCAAATAATTCTATGAGATAGGTTTTATTTTTCTCTCTATTTTAGAGATTAGGAAACTGAAGCTTAGTAATATTATGCAGCTACTAAATGATAGAGCTGGGATTTGAACCCAGATAGTCTGACTCCAGAACCAGTATGCTTAAGCACTATGCCATAGTCTTATTTCCCAACAATAGGACATAATATAATTCAGAAATCAAATCAATTTGCTTCTGACATAGGAATAGACAAATAGATCAGCAAGACAGAAAAGAGCATCTATGACAAGTATGATACTCAATTCTGTGGGAAGGGACAATTTATTTAATTAAAGGGCTGACACCAGTAATTATCTATCTGGAAGAAAATCAGGTTAAGCCTCTATCTCACACTGTAAAAAAAAATAAATTTCAGATGAATTAAAGATGTAAATGTAAAAAATTAAAAAGCAATAAAATATTAGAAAAAATCTAGGAGATTACTCATACAATTTTGGGTAACTGGACAGGCAACACAGGAGCTATAAAAGACAAATATTTGACAGTATAATAATACAAAAACCTTTTTGCAAGGCAAGAGAGACTACAAACAACCTCAAAAAGCAAATGACAGAGTTTGCTCTGGAAAACGTATTTGCAATGCAGATGGCTGATAGCCACAGTTCATACCAAAAAATGAACAAATGGTATGAATAAATAGTTCTTAAAAGAGTAAATCTGAATAGTCAATAGAATGTAAGAAGATGCTCAAATTAGGTAGCAGAAAATGCAAATGGAAGTAGACATAAGAGATCTCTCTTTTGAACTGTTGTTAGCATGATGAGTATGAAAACACTCCCTGTTGATGGAGATACAGGGAAAAGGAAATTCTCAGGCACTGATGTTGTAAATTCTTATAGCATTTGAAGAAAGTAGTTTAGTTACACCTTTCTTTTAAAACTAAAAATTCATGTGCGTTATGACCCAGCAATTCCCTTGTGGGGAACCTATCTCAAGGAAATAAAAGCAAGATGTTTGGTGTCAAATTGTCAAATTCTTTAATTTTCAAAAAAGAAAAGTAAGATAACAGAGATATGCATACTATAACTATTTTTGTAAAGCAAATAATGTCAAAATCCCACTATATAACTGACAATTTATTAATATTTACATATACGTATATGCATAAATAAATATGCATAAATATGCTTGTATGTGGCTATATGTATATGCAAAATACAGAGGTGTACGTGTTGCATTGGTGGTTGACATGAGGTATAAGGGTGAGTGAAGAGGGGATGGAGGTGGGAGACAGAAGTATGTTAAAAAAAAACAAAAGCAAAAAATAAAAGCTTTCCTAAAATGGTCCAACATGTAAAATATAACTCTGTTTATGTAAAGGATGTATATGTATGTGTGCATTTATGTATAAACAAATGTTTAAGCAAATTAAATTAAATTAAGCAAATAAATAATTTTAAGCAAATCCCATTGCCTTATAATTTCATTTAGAAATATTTCAGTACAAATCCCCAACATATATCTTTATGTTTGCTTGTACCAGTATCCTGAACCAAGAAAAAGGAAAGAGGTAGAGGGCGCACACCAGATTGTTAGTATTGGGCACCCAAGGGGTGGAAGTGGGGTGGGCAGGAAGGATATAATTAGCTTTGCTTTGCCTTTATATGCTTTTGAATTGTATTGTTTTACTTGTAATAAGCATGGAAAAACTGGCAATTCAGTTTTTTGGTTGGTCGTAGAATTGGAGGAGACTTTAGCAATCTCTGCCATCTTTTTCTTCATACTCAAGGCAGCATGCTTGAGCAGTTGTGAACACGACATATTTAAATAGCAAAGTATGGGTGAGGAAACAAATGGGTGGTTTTTTACCAAACCTGTTAAAATTAAAACAACATTCAATGGTCAGAGTCACCACAAAGCTATAAGGGAAAGAGCTTATAAATTTTGGGGTATCATATATACCATGTATACCATATATACCATATATACATATATATGGTAAGAAAAATCATAGATACATATATAGTAAGTCTGCACCTAAGGAAATACATCTAAATTTTGAAAATGCTTTGCACTAAATGCTTTCAAGTTGTTAAACTCTCCAATTGTTGGGCATATAGATTGTCTCAAATAATACTGCAATAAGTATCTTTTTTTGCTGTTGTTGAAAATGATGGTTAAAAAGACTATAAGACAGCCAAAACCTTTGGGGCCGGCCCCGTGGCTTAGCGGTTAAGCGCGCCCTCCACTACTGGCGGCCTGGGTTCAGACCCTGGACGCGCACCAACGCACGGCTTGTCCGGCCATGCTGAGGTGACGTCCCACACACGGCAACTGGAAGGATGTGCAAGTATGACATACAACTATCTACTGGGGCTTTGGGGAGAAAAAGGGAAAAAAAGGAGGAAGATTGGCAATAGATGTTAGCTCAGGGCCGGTCTTCCTCAGCAAAAAGAGGAGGATTGGCATGGGTGTTAGCTCAGGGCTGATCTTCCTCACACACACACACAAAAACAAAACAAAAAAAAGACTGTAAGACAGCCAAAACCTTTTTCAAGATTAAATGTTAAGAGCAACAAAAGAATGACAGGCATGAAAGTACCCCTCTCTAAAAAAGATCTACGTATAGCAAGAAGACGGGCAGGAAATACAGTGCCCCAGAATGCTAGCAATGGCTGTCTTCTGAAAGTGATGTCATACATATCTAAAATAGTTCTTTCTATTATTTCCTGTTTTGTCAAACTTTTCATAATTAGTTTATAATATTTTTATAATGAAAAAAGAAACCAATAAACTTAAAAAATACTTTTTCTAATTCAAGTGCAAAAGTTTATTTTGACACAAAACGTTTATAAGCATTTTGTAGAAGTTATTATTAAATGAGTCATTCTTTTACTATTTCTGGGATTCATAGAATATGTGAAATATTAAACAAGGGCAGAAATACATATATTGTCAGTAAGTTATCTTTAGTTGGGTCAAAATCTCTGTATTCAAAAAACAACTATAAGAAATTGCAGACAGGAAAATATGAGAATGCTCTGAAATTAGTATTTTGTCTCCACTATCAGGAAAATACCAGCCTGGCATGAGGTATTGAAGAGAGGCAAAAAAAGATGTTATTTCTGAACCAATATGATTCCAATTCCCAGACCAGCTCTGAAAGAGTCTCACTTCCCCTTTTATTTAGTTAGTTAGATAGTTTCATTCATTTATTCTCATTATTCATTCATATAAATATTCACTCATTCAAACGTCATATACTAAATTAGGCAACTTAGTCTCTCTGAAGGGCAGTTTCCTTATGTGAAAAGTGGGGATCGCATGAAGTACTACTTACCTTATTACAGGGTACTTCTGAAGATTAGGGATAATGAATGTGAAGTTCCTGGCATGTAATAGGTACTCAAAAAATAGAACCTGTTGTTGCTGTTATTATCATTATTATTATTATTAGGTGACTAGCTCAGTGCTAACCACTCTTGGCAAAGGGTTTCACAACTATTCTATTGAGGAGGAGTTGGCATCACAGTGTGTTAGTGGTGCTGTACTATAGTAGTATAGTATAAGATACTACTTACAATTAACAGTGTACAATACTGTGTGTGTTTTAACCCACAAAGTAGATTAAGCATTTCTCTACAATTTCTAAACAAATTTTTGTTGTCTGTGTCAAATCCTTAATTGAAAGATGCCTTTGGTCCCTGAGTCAGGGCAGCCTGACCTATATTTTCACTAACTCTGCCACTGAAACAGGCCAGACCCCTCACCCAGTGTAGCTGAAAGGCTTCTTGCTGGTAAGCGACTCACCCCTTATTCACATGTGAGGTGATGACATGAACCCCTCAAATCCTTCCAGAGTCTGTCGTTAGGCTTCCTGATAGACACTGCCGGGTGCGAGTTTTTCTGTGAGCATCTGGCAACAGCAAGATGCGTGTGTCCCAGTGGCTAATGCATTCCATGGCCACTTGGAATAGCAACAAGAATCTCCAGATGGAAGGATGCTGCAAATGAGATTTTATATAGTTAAAAGGACATTTGGAGGTCTGGGGATGCACATGTACTTTATGTAAATCCAAATTCAATTTAGACACACACCATGGCCTTCTGGCACCCAATAAGGGAAGGCACCCATTAGATGCATGTTCCCGTCAGGTGGTAACTCTCATTAGCTGGAGTAGTCTAAGCTTTAAGTGGTTATGATGAGTGCCTAGCATGCTCAGCTGTCAATAATGGTACCTGTTATTTCTGTGTTGTCGGCATCATAATCATCATTACCATGGCTCTGTGGCGATTATCTGAGGGCTCAACCAAGAAGGAACTTGCCCAGACCCATTCTAGTTAATTGCAGGATAAACTTAGTGCAAAGGAGACTGCTTTTCTGGTTATAAAATTTGGTTTAGGGAGAAAAGGGATTGTGACATATGCAGACATCTTGCTTTTCCCTCCCAAGTCTATGTGCTGGCAGCTTTTTTTCTGTCTTAGAAATTGTAATTCTTTAGAATAGCTCTTCTTAATGCTCACCCCTCTCTTATACTGGGACACATATGCGTGCTACATACCCCCATTGAATGTATTCAGATTTGATTAAAACCCAGAAAATTGTGGTGAAGTTTATTTGGGAGGCGATCCTCTGAAGCAGGAGTGCAGGAATGGAGAGAGTGAGGCAGGGAAAGAGGAAAAGCTAACACGAGGGGGTGTTATTGAGGTTGACACGTGAAGCAAGGGGGCTAGATTCCCCCAGAACCATGGAGAAGCATACTGAATGCCTCTCAGAAGCCTCCATCCTGAAGGACTGGCTCCAGTCTCCCATTGCTGAGATAGGAGTTCCCAGGAGTTTACCTGCCCTGAAATTCTGGGATGATGTTTGCACACAGTTGGGGTGGGATTCAGAGAAGGCCATGAGGTAAAACAAAATAACAAACAAACGAATCAGGGGCATGAAGACCTTCCAGAGACCTGCTTTTCCATACAAGCAAGAAGAACTGTCAAAATCAACTTTTTTAGACCTCTGCAAATTAATTAAAGGCTTGTAATAATCCAAGGAGTATTTTCTTAAGAAAAATAGCTGAATCTCAGTAAGAACAGCAAAACTTGTGGCATTCCAAGGCTGGCCACAAAACTTAGGAGGAAAAACTGGTGAATTAGATGTCTCTAGGAGGGTTTGAAAGTCTCTGACGTATTCCTGCAAATCTAGAAGGCCACACGCATGCCCATGGCCATTTGCATACTCAGGAAAGGCTTGGAAGGCTCTAAGCTCTCACCTTTGGCTGAACTTAAGGTTCTGTGCAGCTGGAAGTGAAGGCAAAGGCAGGGTTGGAAATGGCCTGCTGCAATGTTGAAGGTGTGCCCCAACACGCACATAGAGCACCTAGGCAAAGATTGGGAGACTCATTGGTTCAGGGCATTTAAGGAAATCTCTGTCCAATTATTAGCTAATCACTAAGCTGACATAGCAGAGACTCCAGTGGCTGCATAGGACAAAAAATATAGACTTTATAGAATTAGTCCAGGAAAGTCAGCAAACAACAGCAACAAAAACAACAAAAAATCCTGGGAAAGGAAGGAAATCTCATGTCCAGAGTTGATACATTATTTTATTTAAAATGTCCAGTTCTCAACAAAAAATTATGAGACATGTAAAGAAACAGGAAAGTATGGCACAGACACAGGAGTAAAAACAGTCAATAGAAATAGCCCCTGAGAAAGCCCAGATGTGGTACGTACTGTACCAAGGCTTTAAATTAGCAATCATAAATATGTCAAAGATATAAAGGAAACTGTGTCTAAAGAATTAAAGGAAAGTATAAGAATAAGGTCTCAATAAATATAGAATATCCATAAAGAGTTAGGAATTATAAAAAAGAATCAAATAGAAATTCTGGAGTTGAAACGTATAATAATTGAAATGAAAAATTTACTAGAGGGGATCAACAACATCTTTCAACTGGCAGAAGAAAGAATCAGTGAGCTTGAAAGCAAGTCAACTGAAATTATCTAGTTTGTAGAACACAAAGAAAAAAGAGTGAAGCAAATGAATAGAGCCCTAGAGACCCATGGGACACCGTCAAGCATACCAATATACACATACTCAGGGAGGAGAGGAGGAAGTGAAAGGGATAGAAAGAATATTTAATGAAATAATGACTAAAAACTTCCCCAATTTGATGAAAAACATTAATCTGCACACCCAAGAAGCTCAACAAACTCCAGGCATGATAAACTCAAAAAAATCCACACCTGGATGCGTACATCATAGTCAAACTGTTGCAAGACAAGGACAAAGAGAGAATATTGAAAGCAGCAAGAGAAAAGCAACTCTCATGTACCAGGGATGCCCATAAGAGCATTATTCATAATAGTCAAAAAGTAGAAACAAATGTCTATCGGGGGTGAATGGATAAACAAAGTGTAGCATATCTATACAAAAGAATATCGTTTGGCCGTAAAAAGAAATAAAGTTCGGATACATTTTACAATATGGTTGAACCTTGGAAACATTATGCTAAGTGAAAGAAGCCAGTCACAAAAGAGCACATAATGTATGATTCATATGAAATGTCCAGAATTGGCAAATCCATAGAGACAGAAAGTAGATTAGGGGTTGCCAGGGGTGGGGAGAGGGAAGAATGGAGACTGACTAACAATAAGTGTGGAGTTTCTTTCTGGGCTGATGAAAATGTTCTGGAATTAGTGGTGATCAATGCACAACATTGTGAATACACTAAAAACCACTGAAGTGAACACTTTTTTTAAAGGGTTAACTTTATGGAATGTGAATTTTATCTCAGTAAAGCCATTATTAAAAAAATCAAATGGGGGCTGGCCCTGTGGCCTAGTGGTTAAGTTTGGTGTGCTCTGCTTTGGTGGCCCTGGTTCAGATTCCCGGCACGGACCTACATCACTCTACAGCCATGCTGTGGTGGTGACCCACATACAAAATAGAGGAAGACAGGCACAGATGTTAGCTCAGGGCAAATCTTCCTCAGGAAAAAAAAAAAATCAAACAAACCACTTGGTAAGTGCTTGGAGTGGGACGTTGCCAGCTGAAGATGAGTTTGAGCTCACATGAAACTGCCTGTCACCACTGTGCTGAGCTCAGAGGTGAGCTGAGGGGATGTGACGTCCAGCATCGAAGAAATCTGCGACGATACCCTATGACTAGATAAAATAAGCTGTGGGTTAGGTGCTGTTCCTAGAGTTGTAAGGTGAGTTTGTGCTTTGCTCTCCCACTCAAGCAAATAAAAGGGAAAGTGAATGAACCGAAATGGTGCAATTTACAGTGACCATCTTGAATTCTCTACAATTAATTTGTAAATACAATTCTAAATTCAATTCTAAACTTTAATAATTAAAAAATCATTAATAAATGTTTTTCTTTACAACACATCTCACAATAGATAGTAACCTAGGACCATGTGGTGACAGCACGGTAGAGAGCCACTGCTCACGGGATCATCTGTTTCAAGAGATCCCAAATTTTAGTAAGCATGAGTTTCTTGAGAAGCTATTAAAAATATTGATTTGGGGTCTCTCCTACTCTGTAAACTCCCTCCACCCCCAACCCCTGCTAAAGGGTGTGATTCAGTAGGATGGGGACTGGGAGGGGCTCAGGTGTCTGAACTGCCAAAAAGCATCCTGATGTAGGCAGTCTGCGGATCCCAGCTGGAGAAACACTGATCTCGTCCAACCCACTACTTTTAGATGAGAAATGTGGGACACAGAAAGGGAAATGACTTGTGTAAGGTCCCACGGTAGAGGCAGAGGTGTAGAGCGGGTATCTAAACTCAGGTCGTGACTCTTGCAGTCTTGTGCTCTTTCCGCCATGTCACAGTCCTCATACATCTGGGTTAGAACGGCCTTGCAGTCCCTGCTCAGGCATGCCCGGGAGGACCACAGAGCAGGGAGCAGTAAAGCCACGACACACCTGCCCATGGCTTGGGCAATCAGAATTTGTGCTGCTGTTGCATACGAAAAGTGTCTTGTGCAGAGCCCCAGAATGTGAGCGATGCCGCTGTGGCCACCGTGAGAGCCAGCGAACGTGATGACGTATTTGAAAGTACTCAGAGATTTCAGAGTGCGGTAAGCCGAGGACCTACTAATTACTCATTTCTTTTTAGACCAGAGCTACACAGTGGTAAGCATTCACATATTTTCAAACATGTGGATCACTAATTTAAGTGTTCAGTTTCCTGCTGGCATCCGACATCAGGAAGCCACAACTGTAGAGAATTCCAATTCACAGTTATAAATAAACTTGGCTAGAAAGATCAGAGACAAGGGAAGGTATGAAACAGAGTGCTATGTGCACTTTTCAAGGACAAAACGTTAGCCTTGAAACTATATTATTATAATTTGATGTCATTGGGCTGGGATGGGGGGACAAGGAAGAAAGGGGGTTGTAGGCTGAGAAAGCCTCATGTGCAAAGGCATGACGACATAGGAGAACATGGTACGTCAGGGGAGCTGGGAACGACAGGGAGTTTGGTGTGGCTGGGTGAAGGAGAGTGCGTGCGTGCGTGTGTGTGCATGCACATGTGTGGGTGTGGGTGAGGACTGGCAGTGATGAGGCTGGGGAAGCGCATGGATGCTGAGAGTTGAGGTCAGAGCAGTAGGCAGGATCCAGATCACTAAGGGCCTCAAATACCATTTTAAGAAGCTTGGACATCATCTTATTGACAATGGGGAACCATAAGAGGATTTCAAATGACAGAATTGCAAGTAGAAATGTCACTCAGGTCGGAGTACGGAGAGAAGCTGGAAAGGGGGTGCAGGAAGGGAGACTGGTCAGAAATGAAAAGAGCCTGAACTAAGGTAGTAGTTAGCATTCATCCCATGCTTGAGGATGACCAGTTTCAGTTGCTGCCACTGGGCCAGTCCTCAGGAGGCCCAATCCTGGGAATGTTTTGCCTACTGTCTCTTTACATCTTAGGAGACATTCCAACGATCAGATCTGAGAGTCTAATTTCAGAGATGCAAGCTTGGAGGATGGGTATAAATGTTACAAGAAAAATTGGTAAGGAGAAGAAAGCAAGAGAGAAAAGATATATGAATGTATAAAACCTAGAAGAAGAATCATCAAGAGATCATTCTTAGCTGGCAAAAACATCTTTTTTGGTTTAAGTAAGGATCATTCAAGAAAAACACCCAGAATTTCAAGATGGATATCTTCTTTGGTGATTAAATTGATTTCTAAATGCATTTTTAAAGAGCTTGTTATTAAAATAAATGAATTATCTCATAGTGATCGCATGTATATACATCATGCCAAAGAGGTAAAAGGCTATTGAGCTGCACAAAGGAAGGGGCTCAGAGCTCTGCTGTTTGACAGTGCGCATTTTGAGCAGGGGCCAGGGCCTAACTTCACAGCTCAGAGGAGTTCAGATGTTCTGAGAAGGAGCCAGAAAATGGGCACTCCCTGGGGTGGTGGAGGAGGCCAGGGCTGGAAGCCGGGTTACCAAATCCCTGTTCGCAGCATGCTGGCAGATGCGAAAAGTGGGAGGAGCGTTCAAGACCACACAGTTTCCTAGAGAAAATGCCAATGCAAACTTGCGACCATAGCAACACAATAGCCCGATTAAAACAAAAAATCTCAGTGTCAACTGCACTTAATTGACAAAAACAAACAAATAAAAATCCTCCACTTTTCAGTTTTTACTCAGTAAAGTTTTCTGTTTATTTTTGTTTCCCTTTTATCTATTTGATTAAGAGTGCTTTGTTAGAAGATTTCAATTTCTTGATAACCATTTCTAACACAGAGGCAAAAGTTTTAGGAATATAATCTGTACTTGAAGAAGATAATTCTCTTATGAATCTAGCAGGAGAGAAATAAAGAAATTACAAACTAATAAGAAAGTAGGAGATGGCCTTAGAGGTTTCTTGTCTAGGCACCAGAATGAAATCAGAGTGATGGCTGAGTTAACACGGTGGGGCAGAGGGGAAATGAGAAGGAAATGCTCTGAGGGTTTCAGGACCCTTTCTAAAGAGCAGCGCTGGAACACAGGAGACTGAGGTGAGTCAGGCAAGCACTGAGTCTGATCCTGTCTTTATTCAAACTTTTGATGTTTTGTTTATCATGGATTTGCTTGCATTCATTTTGATTTTTAAAAATATTACAGGAAAATATTATTTGTCTTAATTACTGAGTTTTTTGGTGCCCCCATAAAATTTGCACCTGAAGCGAATGCCTCACTTGCCTCACCCTAGTTCCTGCCTTGTTGGTGAAAAGATGAATAAATGAGGAAAAAATTCATAGTGCACATTAGAAATTGTTTGCATTCTGAGCTCTACTTGAGAAGTAAAGCATATGTTCTCTAGGTCCAGAGGTCTTGGGGCTCTGCCTTTTGTGGCTTCCAAAGGCCAGGGTGTGTGGAGTTGGACATTTCCCAATCTAGAGGAGACACAACTTTATGATGTTTTCTCCCTCTGACTGCTTCGAGGATTTTCTCTTTATTACTGGTTCTAAGTAATTTGATTACATTATGCCTTACCGAAGTTTTTTTCTTGTTTCTTATGCTTGGGGTTAGCTTGAGGTTCTTGGATCTTTTCATCAAATTTAGAAGAATTTAAGCCATTATTTCTTCAAATATTTTTTCTGTCCCTCCCACTTTCCATCAGGGACTCCAATACTCCAACTACATGCATACTAGGCCACTTGAAGGTCTCTGATGCTTATTTGTTTCTTCAGTCTTTTTTCTCTGGGGGTTTCATTATGGATGATTTCTAGTACTATGTCTTCAAATTCACTAATACTATCTTATTCAATGTCTGATCCACTGTTAATCCTATCCAGTGTATCTTTCATTTCAGACATTATAGCTTTAATATCTAAAAGTTCTATTTTTATTTATTTCACATCTCTTTTTAACATGCTTAATCTTTCCTCTGCTTTCTTGAACATATGGGACATAGTCATAATGTCCTTGTCTACTAGTTGTAACATCTCTTGTCATCTTTTGGTCTGTTGATTTTTCTCTTTGTTATGGGTTGTATTTCCCTGCATCTTTGCATGCCTGGTAACTTTGGATTGGATGCCCGACACTGTGAGTTTTATCTTGCTGGGTGCTGGTTATTTTTACATTCCTGTAAACGTTCCTGATGCTTGCTCTGGGATACAGCTACATTACTTGGAAACAGATTGATGTTTTTCAGGCTTGCTTTTAAGCTTGGTTAGGTGGGACCAGAGCAGCCTCTAGTTCTAGGGGTGATTTTTCCTCACTACTGACTCTTCTACCCAGTGAGCAATGAAATATGAGGCTTTCCATTCTGGTTGATGGGAACAGGAACTATTTCCATCCTGTGGGAGCAACAAGTGTTATTCCCCCTAATCCTTTCCCTGGCCTCAGGTAGTTTCCTTACATGTATATGCCAATCAGTTCCTAGCTGAGCTTTCAAGAGGGACCCTCTCAGATCTCTGGAGCTCACTCTGTGAAGCTTCGCCTGTCTGCTATTCTGCCCTGAGGAGCTCTAGCTGCCTTGGCCGCCTGGAGTCACAGCTGCATCTCCTCAACTCAGGGCGCCCTCCCCCCTGCACTGCGTCTTGGAAACTCTTTCAGGCAGGAAGCTGGGACAATCACAGAGCTGTCCTCATCTGTTTCCCTCCTCTCAGGGATCACCGTCCTCTGTTGCCTGGTGTCCAATTTCTAAAAACTGTAGTTCCATATATTTTGCCCATTTATTTTTAAATTATTTTTCAAGAGGGAAGGTTAGTTAGGTCCTTGTTACTCCATTTTGCCTGGAGCGAAAGTCTCCAACTTTATGCCTTCTGAATGTGATTGATGAGTAATATATTTGGAGAAGAGACTAAATTACATCTTGAATGATAAGCTAAAGCTTCTCAATGGTTTAGGGCACCTTCATAAAATTTACATCATTTTCAAGTGTCAAAACATAATTCTCACAATTTTATACGCATAATTTTCATAGAAATACACAGCGAGCAAGGGTCAAAGTTTTATTTCTGATCAATGAGGTAACCAGAAAGATGATAGAGCCAGTTAAGAAACTGAGACACAGAGAAGGTAAATGATCTATTAGGAGGGATGGAGGGGGGGAGGAAGAGAGAGAATATAAATGGAAAAATAAGCTGGAATAAGATTGCTAAATTAGATACAAAACTGGTTCATGTCCCATGGGCCAATGAAATCATAACCTTTGGGTTATCTTCTCAGCTGAATAGAAATAACTTTTGTTTCTGTTATGCAAAAACTTATTTGCGTAGCATTTATTTTCCAGAAGTTAACATCTAACCTTTACAGACTTAAAAATGTCTGGACCTTAATTAATAGTAGTAGTAAGTAAAATAAAAGCTACTTTCCCCTCGAGAGTCAGATGACCCTTGGGTGGGCTGCTTAAGACAATGTTTTAGTAAGACACTGAATGGACACAAGTCATCTTTTTTGACTTATTTCCAAGCTTTGGAAATCTTCTTAGCTTAAGTATTACCTATAAGTCGACAAGACTTGCCATCGCCCACCTGGTCACTCTGAGCCTATATTTGCTCTGTTACTGAAAAGATTAGACCACAGTGGCGCTTTTTAACTGTGGTTACATGTTAGAATCACCTGGGGGAGCTTTTCAAAAGTACCAAAGCCAGGGTCTCTGAATCAGACTCTGTTAGGGTGAAGCCTGGGCATTGCTAATTGTTTGAAGTCCTCTAGTCATTCTAATGTGCAGCCAGCATTGAACACTGCTGGTTTAGACTGAGTTTCTCAGACCCCTTTTAATAATAATGTTCTGTGATTCTATGGCTTGAAATGCAGACAAACCACTTTTGCACTGAAGAAAGCAGACATCAACACAGGCTCTGCTAGGTCCCTGCGTTCCCAGGGACTTGAGAATGACTCAGGGCTGCCAGGGTTCATTCCGTGGTGTGGAAGCGGCAGGAAAGGCCGGGGGTGGGATAGCTGGATGACTGGTCTTCGTGTTCCAACTCGCTATAGTCAGCTTGAGTTGCTAGAAAGAGATAGGAGTGTCTGCAGACAATTTCTTAACAAAAAAAAAAAAAGAAAAGAAATATCCCAAAGAAACACATGGTAAATGTAACTGAGCAAGCCAAAAATTAAAAGTTATTTAACTTGATAAGAGTTTTTTTTTAATCATAAATTTTTTTTCTGGCAGTTTTTGAGCATCTTTCTCAATGATTGTATCACTTCTTTTCTTCTATCTGTTATTGTAGTGAGTAATATTAACAGATATTCAAATATTAAAATAAGTTTTCACCTTTGAGATAAACCCTACTTGGTCATGATGGATTATCCTTTTAACATTCTATCTGATTCCATCTATTTCCTCCCTGACACTTTTAATGATAACAATATTCTTTCCTTTACAGTGAGACATCCCTGTGAGTTGAGTAGGGATGGTATTAATTTTCATAGCTATGTGACAAATTAGAAAACTGAGACACAAAGCTGGTAAATGACTTATTAGCCAAGAACAAATGTCAAGAAAGTGACGAAGTCTATACTTAAATATTCGGCTCCCGATTTCTAACCCGGGGATTTTTTTCTCTACTCTCCTCTAGGAAATTTATGTTTTCATCAAGAAAATATCCCAATCACTAAATATTTCAGATAACCTTACAATATTTCACATAACCTTAGAACAATGTCTTGAAAACAGGATTTCAATTCCAGCTAAATCATTAACGCTGTTGAAAATCCTAATGTTTTCCTTTTTTAATTCTCCACAGTAACAGTTGTCATACCCGCATGTCACAGTCATGGGGCTTGGGGAAGAACGTGGGGTGGAAGTGGGGGATGAGAACAAGAGAGGTCAGACGATGGCTGAGCCAGGAGCTGAGCTGCAGAACCCGCTAGGATGAGTCACTCCGAGGGTGAGCCTGCAGGGATGGGCTTGTGAGGCTTGGACGTAGTTTGACTTTCCAGGCGTGAAACCTACAAGGCAGTTGAAAATACCGTTCTGGAACTCTGGAGCGAGGTTGGCTGGACATGTGCAGTTGGTAGTGATTGGCATATAGGTCGTACCAGAGTCTTGGGAATGGATGAAACCACCAGGGAGAGTGGGGAGCAAGGAGAAAGGAACAGGAAATCCAACATTTCTGTGGGTAGAGAAAGAGGATCCAAGAAGAAACACAGAAAGAAGAGTCAGAGAGTTGGAGGAAAGCAGGAGCGGGCAGTATTCTGAAAGCCAAGAGAATAGAGACTCTTCTCCCTCCTCACCCCAACCTTGTTTCTCCCAGGCTTCCATCTCAGTAAACAGCTCACCAGCCACCCAGCTGCTCAAGGAAGCAAACAGATTCTTTCTCTTCACCTCCCTCTCTCTCACCTCCTCCCAGCAGCAAGTCTTATCAATTCAACTCCTACTTGTGTCTGACTTTGTTCACTTATTTTCCTTTCCACTGCTACCCCCACCCCACGACTCCAAGGCACTAATACCTCTCCCTGGATGACTGTAACAGTCTCCTCAGTGGACTCCCTGCTTCCGGTCTTGTCTCCCCTCCACCTAGAATGTGCTCCACCCAGCAGACAGAACACTTTTACGAAAGCATTCCCCTGATGAACATCCTCCAATGCTTTCCTGTTGCAATTCGACTAAAATCCAAACTTTTTATCATGACCTAAACGGACCCACCTGTCTGTTGGTTGTCATACTGTGGCGGCTGCATGTTGCTGTGATGCTGAAAGCTATGCCACTGGTATTTCAGATCCCAGCAGGGTCACCCATGGTGGACAGGCTTCAGCGGAGCTTCTAGACTAAGACAGACTAGGAAGAAGGACCTGGCCACCCACTTCCAAAAAAATTGGCCATGAAAGCCCTGTGAGTAGCAGTGGAGTGTTGTCCAATAGAGCACCAGAAGGGGAGACGATGGCGCAAAAACATGGGGCAGGGTTCTGCTCTACCCTACACACGGTCTCTAGGAATCGGAATCCACTCTGTGGCACTAACAACAACAACAAATGGATCCACATTTGGCACCTGCTCAGCTCTCCGACCCCTTCTGTACATTCTCCCACTATTGCTCACTAAATCCAGCCACAGCAGCCTTCTTTCTGCTCTTTGAACATACCAAGTCCATTCCCCCTTGGGGCCTGGCCTCTGCTGCTCCCTTGTCTAAAGTGCTTTGCCCAGACCTGTGCAAGGCTGGCTCTGGCCTTTGGTCAGGCCTCGGCCTAAACGTTACCTCCACAGAGAGGTCTTCCCTGACCATCCCATGTAATGAGCAGACACTGCTGTATGAGTTTGCTCAGGTTGCCATAACTAAGTACCACAGACTAGGTGGTGTAACAACGGGAATTTATTGTCTCACAGTTCTGGAGGCTAGAAGTCCAAGATCAAGGTGTTGTCAGGGTGGGTTCCTTCTGAAGGCTGTGAAGGAGAATCTGTTCCAGGCTTCTCTCCTTGGCTTGTAGATGGCCGTCTTCTTCTCATGTCTCCTCACGTCATCTTCCCTCTATGTAAGTTTCTGTGTCCAAATTTCCCCCCCATTTTTTGTTGTTGTTGTTGGTGGTGAGGAAGATAGGCCCTGAGCTGACATCTGTTGCCAATCCTCCTCTTTTTGCTTGAGGAAGTTTGTCCCCCAGCTCATATCTGTGCCAGTCTTCCTCTATTTTATATATGGGATGCCACCACAGCATGGCTTGACGAGCAGTGTGTAGGTCCGTGCCCGGGATCTGAACCCATGAACCCCAGGCCACTGAAGCGGAGTGCATGAACTTAACCACTGTGCCACTGGGCCAGCCCCCAGATTCCCCTTTATAAAAGGAGCCAGTCATTTGGGTTAGGGCCTACTCTAATGATCTCACTTTAACTTGGTTACCTCTGTTAGGACTCTATCTCCAAATAAAGTCACACTCTGAGGTACTGGGGGTTAGGACCCCGACATATGAGGGGACACAGTTCAACCCATAATGCCCACACCCAATGGTTATAACATCACATGGTTTCATTTTATTCTTAGCATTTGTCCCTATCTGGAATTATAGCATTCATTTTTTGTTGGCATTTTATTATTTGTCTCTGGAAGCTCCACAGAACAGGAACCTCGCCTGTCTTTGGAGCAGACTCCGTGGTGCCCTGAAACATCCCCTGTTTCCATAGCTACCAGCTGTTTCTCACTGCCAGCATCTGTGTTCTGTCTGAGGCTTCCTCTAGCGCAGCGGCCTCTCGGGAGGCAGGCTGGACGTGCTGGGAAGTTACTGACAGGTGAGAGCTGGTGGTGGGATATCCTGGTTTCTTCACCCTCTGTGGGGGACAGTGCTGAAGTTTGCTTCCTGCCACCTCTGAGGGGTCCAAGGCAAGACTGAGCCAAGTTACCCCACTGCTCATGAATATACCTATCCTGGCTTTTTTCCCTTCTCTGTCCATTTCCTCACTCCCCTACCAGTGTTTCCAGGGATCTCTTCCCGAATAAACTACTGACACTGAACCCCTGTCTCTAGGTCTGCCTCCTGGGGAAACACGACCTCAGTCAGTCTTTATCACCATATTCCTGGAGCCTAAAACAGTACATAATACAGCATTTACGGGGATTGCTCAATAAGTCATGATGAATGAATCAACAGAGGGCAGTGGTAATAGACACTGTCAAACGCTGTAGAAAAATGTCCAGTAGAAGAGAACTTAAAAAAAAATTGCCAATTTGGTACCTGTGAAGTCAGCGGCCGCTGCTAGAGGAGCTTGTTAGAATGGCAGAAGAAGGTCTGATTTTGGTGGGTAATACGAGGTGAGACAGCTGGGCAGTAAGGGACAGGGGAGAGGTAACTTCATACGACAGCAGGGTGGAAGGATGTTCTTTGTTTTTTGGAAGAGAAAAATTCAAGCATATTTGAGGCTGATCCAACAGAAAAGGAAAGAATAAAGATAGAAGCGAGAAGGGGGACAACTAAGAGTCTTAGCTGATAAATGAGAGGCTGGGCTGTGAGTACGGAGGGAGGTGTTAGCACGGGACATAGAGATCTCTGGTTTCCCAAGAAAGGAGGCAGGAGGTAGGAACTGGTAAACAGATACGTAAACGTCTATACATATGTGTGTATATATATATACACAATAATATTCATTTTTTTCTGGTTTTGAAAGTAGCAGGTATTCATTGTAGAACATTTGGAAAATACACAAAACAATAACTAACATTTATTGAGCACTTAGAATATTTCAGGCTCTGGTCTATATGTTTTACATGTCTTCACCCATTTACTCCTCAAACTACCATATGGAGTAGATGCCCTCACTATCTCTTTACTGCAGAGGAGAGGGATTGAGTCAGCGGCCCGAGGTCACAAGACTGGGGAATGGCAGACTAGGATGTGAACCTACCTTGCCTGGTTCCACAGTCATTTTGTACCAAACTGAATAAAAGCCCAAAGAGGAGAACTTCTCCATCAGAGCAAATAAAGAAACGTGTATGGAATACTTGGATACAGACATAGAGCCCACCAGGAGCTCTATGCCCATGCTCCTCTCCCCTTGGGGCAGTAGGTGGTGGCTCTGGAGGAGGTAAGTAGGACTGGACTCTAGCTTACTAGTAACGGTTTGAAGATGCTGCTTCCAGGAAAGGAGAAAGGAAGTGATCAGGAACTTTGAGCAGCACTGAAGAGCCAGCCTGAGGTTGCAAATACTAAATTTGGGCATAGTTAAGTGATTTTCTTGGGGGCACCAGACTGTTGGGGTAGGAGCAGTTGGAGGTTCACCATGGGAGGTACACAGGAGGTCACTGAAACTGACAGTCTTAGAGGGAGCATAGCTGAAATGATTGCTTCCTCGTCTGGGATCCTGAATGCAGACCTAGGGACAGAGATTTGAGAGAAAGGAGTTCACTGAGCGGTGATTCCAGGGAAAACGCTGGCAGGAGAGATGGGAGGGAAAGAAGCCAACAGCGGGTGTGCACCGCAGACAACGGAGCTTGATCCTGAGGGGGTCTAGGGGCCAGTGTGGAAACACATCTCAGAGTTATCTCCCCTGAGGGGCGAGGGGGCTGGTGTCCCTATACACCACCACCCATTAGCCATCCAGGGGTATCATGGGTGTGGAGGGAGAGGACTCTGGTGGCCAGAGAAAGATCTCAGGCAAAGAGACACTGGCTGTTGGAAGTCTGGTCTAGCAGCGCATACTGGAAGATAAGGCCTGAGGGATAAAGGCTGGGCATCAAGGGTGTCTGCTGCAGATGGACCTTGGGTTTGCCGCTGGGCCAGAGGGGCAGCAAACCTCTGAGGAGAGCAGGAGAGCAGGAACAGTTCTGGGACGAGCATCTTAGAAAATTACTTTGAATAGGTAATATTGGCACATGGAGCAAAACTCAAGGGTGAAAGACTATACAGCGAAAAGTAAGTCTCCTTTTCTCACGGTCCACCTCCGTCTGCCACTGTTGCCAGGGTCCAGAACATCTGGTATAGCAGGCATGTGTGTGTGTATGCATTACAGGTGTGGGTATTATATATCCGTATATTCATATTATACATGTGCATATATATAATAGGGATCATTAGTGAGTATTTATTTTCACATAAATTGCCTCGCACAAGTGAGAGCATATGACATACTCTGCCCCTTTCACAAATGTGTTTCGGGGGACCCCTCATGACACTGCACGCAGAGTCGCCTCCAATTTCTAAGCAGCTGCATAGCATTCCATTTTATGGACATACAACAACTTATTTAATGAGTCCTTTTTTGAGTTTTTTTTTTTAAATCTTTTTTCCGTAAATAAGCATTCCTGTACGTGTGTTATTGAGCACATTCCAGTGATCTGCAAGATAAACGCCCCGGAACAGAAGTGCTGGGTCAAAGGGCATGTGCATTTAAATTCGACAGACATTACTGAATTTCCTTGCACCACCGTGCACACCCTTGGGACTGACCGTCACGCTGAGGCCCAGGAGCGGAAGAGGAGGGAGCGCCGCTGTCGGCAGTGAAACGTCGGCTATCAGGACTCTGGTGGAGCGCTTCCTGCTGCTGACACGGCCCCGGGTGGGGTGCACCAGGAAACCGCTGGCATGGGGTGGTGTGCGGGCGAAGGTCAGCGAAGCGGAGGAAGTGAAGGAGCCATGAGTGTTAACATGACTCACCCAGATCCTGAGCCAGGCAGTCTGTACTGGTGAGTTCGTCATCATCCTAACTTGAGAAATGCTCTTCAAGAAACCTTCAACTTCCTTTGAAATCTAGCGGGGAAAACATGCCGGCCGCCTCCCAGTCCCCTTTCTACTCTGTGGAGCAGAAAACTCTTCACACTTGAGCTGCTGAGGAGGAAGCACATCAATCGACAGGGCTGCTCAGGGGACAGGCAATGACGTCTCCGTGTTTTATTATGGCATCTGTGGCAGTGGGACAGGCAGAGCTGTCTCACCGGATCCTCCGGCTCCCAGTGAATACCCACTAGGCCCGTGGATAACTCATTTGACAACATCTCCAGTCGTCCAGGTGTTTCTGACACTGTCAAACCAACCCCGGCCTGAGGTGCCCCTTTCTTGGTCATAAACCCAATAGCAACAATAACAAGAGGGGGTAATGTGCAGAATCAGTGAGGAATTGTGTTCAGCAGGTAGCAGAGACCTTAAAAACACTGGTTTAAACCAGAGGTGAGCACTCGTTCTCTCACGCAACATAAAGTCCAGGGGTAAGCACTCCACCTTCTGCGTGTAGCAGCTCCACGTGCCATGCATCAGATGAACCAGGCTCCCTCTCTCTTTCTGCTCTGCCCCCCCAGTGCTGACTTATCCTCATGGTTTCCAGATGGCTGCTGGTGTTCTAGTCATCCTGCCACGTTCCATGCTGGAAGGAGGAGGAAAGGGTCAAGGGCAAAAGGGAGCACGCCAGATGAATCAGCATCTCCCTCCCCGACCTTTTAATGAGCTTTCCCGGAAGTCCTGCTCAGTGAGGGGAGCTGACCTCTCATTGCACAGCATGGTCCCCTGGTCACCTCTGTCTGCAGGGCTCACTGCTGCCCCCAACAGAGCAAGTCTCTGTTAGTAAAGAAAAAGAGGAGAACGGATATTGGCTAGGCAACTGGCAGTCTCTTCCAGATGTCCTAGGCACTTCACATTTTTTAAAATTTTATTTTTTTATTGTGGTAAATATATATATAACATGAAATTAACCATTTTAACTGTTTTTTAGTGTACAATTCAGTGGCATTAAGTACATTCACAGTGTTGTGTAACCATCACCACCATCCGTTTCCAGAACTTCATCATTTGAAATAGAAACTCTGTACCCATTAAACAGTGACCCCACCCCCCCATCCCCATCTCCCCTCAGCCACTGGTAACTTCTATTCTACTTTCTGCCTCTAGGAATTTGCATGTTTTAGGTAGCTCATATAAGTGATCATACAATATTTGTCCTTTTGTGACTGGCTTACTTCACTTAACACAATGTTTTCAAGGTTCATCCATGTTATAGCATGTGTCACTAATTCATTCCTTTTTGTGGCTGAATAATATTTCATTGTATGGATACACCACATTTTATTTATCCATTCATCTGTCAATGGACATTTGGGTTGTATCTTAGTCCGTTTGGGCTGCTATAACAAAATACCACACACTGGGCAGCTTACAAACAACAGAAACTTATTTCTCACAGTTCTGGAGCTGGAAGGCCAAGATCAGAGTGCCAGCACGGTCTGGTTCTGGTGAAGGCCTCTTCTGGGTCGCAGAAGGCCGACTTCTTGCTGTGTCCTCATGTGGTGGAAGGGATGAGGGAGCTCTGTGGGCCTCTTTTACAAAGACCCTAATCCCACTCGTGAGGGCCCCACCCTCATGACCTAATCATCTGCCAAAGGTCCCATCTCCTAATACCATCACACTGGGCGTTAGGATTTCAAGATATGAATTTTGGGGTCACAAACATTTAGACCACAGTAGGTTGTTTCCAGCTTTGGCTATTGTGAATACTGCTGCTCTGAACATCAGTGTACAGATATCTGTTTGAATCCCTACTTTCAATTCTTCTGGGCATAAACCTAGGAGTGGGATAGCTGGATCTTGCGGTAACTCTATGTTTTAATTTTTGAAGAGCTGCCAAATGCACTTTACATTTTGTGTCTTATTTGTCTTCACAAACTTGCAATTGCTGAAACCACTCATTGGAATCCTGATAGAGAGGGACCGCCTACTCTGGATCCAGGTGGCCCCCGGCAGGTTGATGGGACTCCTGTGTAGCGTATGCTAAAGTGAGCTGCATGGAATTCTCTCCATTTTAGAAATGGGAAACAAATGTAAGAGGCTGAGTCAGCGATATACTCCACTCTTCTCTTGATAATGAGAGCTCCACTAACTTTCTCCGGCTCCACCGGAAAGGAGTCTCAGCAAATGCTGTGGGCAGCCTCACTGGGTCCATTCTGATTCCTATCACTGGTGTGGACTTGTAAAGACCACACCATGAGGTTCCAGTCAGGAGCTATTTCTACCCCTGGGCTTGACCTCAGGCCAACGTGCCACAAATGTAGCAGGGAGAGGGAGGATGAACTTAGTTCATTCTCTGCCCAGTACTAGTTCTGAGTGCCTTTTGCACAGTTGCTAATAACAGGGCCTCTGACACCAGATGGCTTGTGTTCAGATCCCAGCTCGGCTGTCTATCTGCTGTGTGATCTTCACTGGAATTATTACCTCTCTGTGCCTTGGCTTCCTCATCTGTAAATTGGGGATGAATAACAGAGCTTTAGCTATTTCCAACGATTGCTGTGAGGGTCACCCGAGTTAACACAGTTAAGCAAGTGCTTAGAAAGTGCCTGTGCCCTGGAAGGGCTCTGTAGGTGGGGGCAGTGCTAGCTGTATCGACATTATGATTACCCCCCCGGGGAAACGCAAATTCTCCAAACCATGACAGTCAACAGCAAACTGGCTATAGATCACCACTGCAGCTCTGGAAATGAAAAAGAAAAGAAAGGGACAAAAAATTAGGCGACGCAAATGAACCAAGTGTGGAGACACCCAGCCAGATGGGATGAAGAATTCACAGGACTCTGACTATCTTTGGCCCCGCTCTCACAAGGCCAGGAAATGCTAACTACCTGGCCTCTGAAATGATTTTCACCCCCAAATTGGAGACAACTCTACTACATTCATTGCATCACTGGGAGGGTTTACTCAGGCAGAGACAGGGCTTTATGGACTGTTATCACCAAATATAAAGACTTACACTAACAACCTGAACTGCCCTTCAGTTCCAGTCGTCACGGTCCAAATGGATTTACTGTTGGCGACCAGGTCTTGGCACTAAAACCAGGGGAGGTTGTGGACAACGCGGAGAAGGTTCGGGGCCAGGGCAGGCCCGAGGAACAGCTGGAGTTCTCCTGCGGTGCTTGGACCCGATTAGACTCCGTCCAGGAAGGCGGGGGTCGGATGAGGGGCGCCGCAGTCTGAGGAATTTGGGTAATTTTCATACAGCATCGAATTACAGCGAGAAAGGGGATTTCTTGAAGAAATACTGAATTCTGAGTCCTCCTCTACGGTTATCCAGCCGTAACGGAGAAGTGGAGGCAGCACGGCCGCCGGCGGTCGTGGTGAAGGCGGGGCAGGAGGCGCGCCGCGCTCCGGGATCTAGGTGTTTATTAGGCGGTCACCTTGTGCCATCTATGGGTCAGTGTGTTTCATTGCAACGTCAGAAGAGGGGGCCGTGATACCTTTAAATGCAACGATCTAATTTTTTAAAAACTAGTCACACCTCCCTTTTGCCCGTGAAAGCCGTTCTCATTTTTTTTTTTTGGTTGGTTCGTTTTTGCTTTTGGTAGATGCGATACTTTTGGTGATTATCAATTATTCTCTCTTTTGGAACAAGGGGAGAAATTTTGCTTTGGGATGTAGAGGCGCGTGAGGAAGGACCTGCATGCCAGGATTCGATTCGCTGACGTGTTTCTAACAGGCAGGAAATCCTTCCCTCACGTTAAATGACCAAGACTCATTTAAAAAAGTCCTGTGAGGCCTGCCTTTTTCCGCAGTTTACTGGAAAAGGGGATGCACCAGGAGATGGAACGATTTCTGCTTTCTCTTGTTCCAGTGTTTCATTCTTGGTACCAAGAGCGGTAGGGAACGCCACTGATGGGGACAAGGGGACCCCGAAGAGCTGTGAAGGGCAGGACCGTCACAGAGGACTCAGCGAGGACTGTTGAGGGGATCAGGTGGGTTCTGGATATTAAGAGAAATGAGGGTCACAGGAAGGGGGTGGTGGGGTGGAGAAGGCCACCTGTGCTCTGTGCCAGCAGCTCAAGAGGGCTTCGTATAGAAAGAGGAAAGGGGTTTCTCATGAGGCTACCCCATATCAAGCTTCTTTCCTTGGGGTCTGCATGTATATGTCACCTGCCTGTTTCCATGCTAAGCTCCCTCACCCTCTCCTTGGTCCAACCATGCTGGTCTCTTAGTTTCTGGAAAGCACCACACTCTCCATCTGCTACCCTTCTCTGCCCGAAATCATCCTTCTGCTGGTAAGTCCTCTTCATCCAGTAGATCTCAGCTTAAAAGTCACTTCCTGAAGGAGGACTTGCCTGACCCCCTAGACCAGCTGAGATCTCCTTGTACCTGCTGTCCATCACAGCCTTGCCTCTCCTTTGGAACTTCACACTTGTGAGATTACAGGTCCAACGTCTATCTATTTTCTCTATATTGCAAATATGGGACCATGTCTGTATCCTCATTGTCCAATAAGAGGCACATGGAGGGGTCAGGAGGGGAAAATAGAGCAAAATTGTATTCCATTATTAAGTATTCTTTGGAGGTTTATTTTAGAAGGTAAGTTAAAGGTGACCAAATGTGCTCAATCACCAACTCATGGCGGGGTTGGGGGAGAGAAGGATGTGGGTACCATTTTCCTAGCACAGCAGTGGGGTGGGCCCCTGTTTTCTGATCCCCTTCTGGTCCTGGGGGAGAGGAGGGACAATACTCTGGGATGGAAGTTCTGTTTTTACTCCTGTCCCTAAGGGTGGAGTAGGATGGTGACTGTGCAGAGAGGCCCCTGGTTGGAGCAGGACAGGACCACCAAACTCAGGAAAAGGGGGACTTCAATTAATTGAAAAAGCCATTTCCCAGAGTGCAGAGGAGAATTGGAAAGATTAATTATGTCCATAGTGCAACTCTTTAATTAATTAATCAATTTTGAAGGTGGGACAGAGAAAAGGTATCTGTGAGGTTAATTTGGCTGCAGTATTGAGAGTGAATTGGGGAAGATCAGTCCAGGACAGAGGGGTGTGTGTTAGGGCTGGAACAGAGCCTACAAAGCAGGGTCTGGAGGGCGACCTGTGGCTCAGGGTTTGTGGAGTGCTGAGGGTCCCTGGGGGGTAGCCAAGCTGTCAGGGGGCCCTGGATCAGCGGTTAGTGTCAAGATGGTCCTGGAACTGTCCACAGAGTTTTGCTGGCCACGTTGCCTCACATCTCCCAGGGTCGTGAGTGTCCTGTCCGTGTTATTGGAGGCTCATGAGAGAATTGTCTTGGCTTGCCAGTGGGAAGCTCCTGGTTTTGCAAGGCTGGGACAAAACCAGGAGCTGGCGTTTGCGTGCAGGCCTGGTCATTTGACTCCCGAGTGGCCAAAGAGATGTGAGAATGACCAAGCAGAGGGCAGGACACTAGGTCTGGGTGGTTGTGCCATGGTCATGGTGGGTTTCCTGGGTGATGAGGTCAAGGAATAACGAGGCTCACTGACACCCCTTTAAATTTTAGAAAACCCTCATAGGCTCAGAGGGAGTTGCTCATGATAAACCCACAGAGCTGACTAAAATCTTTGAATCCACTCTGGCTAACACCATCCTTATTTTGACAGGAGAACACCCCAAGTGTTGGCATTTAGGAATATGTGTGGCGTTTTTACTGGCCATACAATGTTTCATGGCCCTCTGAGGAAAACCTTTCACTGTCAGGTAGCAGGTAATGTTCTAAAGCCCTCCCTTGTTAATAGCTCAACATCTGGCCCCTCCAAGTTTCTTATTAAGAGCTATCCCTTGGGGGCTGCCTGAGGCAGTGGAAAAGAGCACTTACCTGGCAGGAGAGAGTCTGGGTCCCAGTCCCAGCCTCACCACTCTGCAGCTGTATCCATGAGCAAAACACTTCACCCACATGGAACCCAACTTCCTCACAATAAGATGGAGGAGATAATGTCTCTTCCATCTCTGACGTTCTGTAATTCTGTGGTCCAATAACTGGAGGTAGAGATGCAGCTTGGTTCTACGAAACAAACAGAGGCAGCCTGCCTGTGATGGACTGAATGTGTCTCCCCCAAATTCATATGTTGAAGCCCTAAACCCCAATATGACTATATTTGGAGATAGGGATTCCCCTTTAGGGAATTCATTAAGGTTAAACGAGGTCATAAGTATTGGGCCCTAATCCGATAGGACTGCTGTCCTTATAAGAAGAAAAAGAGACACCAGAGATCTCTCTCTCTCTGCATGCGCATAGAAGAAAGGCAATGTCAGGACACAACGAGAAGGTGGCCATCTGCAACCCAAGGAGAGAGCTCTCACCAGGTACCAACCCTGCTGGCACCTTGACATTCCAGTCTCCAGAACTACGAGAAAATAAATTGCTGTTGTTTAAGCCACCCAGCCTATGGTATTCTATTATGGCAGCCTGAGCAGACAAATATACATCGTCATCCCTCAGGAGCTAGACTACGATTTACTGGTCTGTGGCCTCTGGGAGAGTTTGCATCTAACTTTTTCCATTGGCAAAGGAACAGCAAAATAAACTGAACCCAGGAAAAGAAGGCACTCCTCTGCTGTGGCATTTAGGGAGGCATGTCTATTAAGGCCCTAGTGACCAAGTCTTTCCCAGGGTGGAGTCATGGATGTCTGTGGGATGTTTTCTCTGACACCAACCAGTATCTGACACCAGCTGGGTGTCCAACAATTCAGTTCAATTCTGACACTATCTACCTGGAGTTAGCATCAGCTCCCACAAGTTAAGGGCTCAGTCACACAAGACTGCTCCTGCTTCAGATGTTAGTCGCAAGTCCTGGGACACCTGTACCTCTGATCAACCAGCTATAAATTGGGGGTTCCCACAAACCCCTCCTCAGGTTTGGCAATTTGCTAAAACTGTTCACAGAACTCAGGAGAACATTTTACTTATGTTCACCCATTTATTATAAAGGAGACAACTCAGGAGCAGCCAAGAGACACGTAGGGCAAGGGAGGTGTGGGGTGGAGCTTCCAGGCCATCTCCTGGCGCTCTGCTCTCCCAGCACTCAGTGTGTTCACCAGCACAGAAGCTCCCCAAATCTCACTGCTCAAGAGTTTTTATCACCTAATCTTCAGTGCTTCCCTCACCCCGCCACCAGGTCAGTGTGTGGGGTTAAATGTTCCAACCCTCTGATCATGTCTTTCTGGAGATCAGCTCCATCCTGAGACTGTCTAGGGGCCCTACCCAAAGTCCTCTTATTTGCATAAACTCAGGTGTGATTGACAGGGGCTCGTTATGAATAACAAAAGACGCTTCTGTCACTCAGGAAATTCCCAGGGATTCCAACACGGATCACACCCAGTCTTGGGTGGTCCTCTTGTACTGGTGTGGATGAGCTCGAGGGGCTTCGCTGTGAGCAAAAATTGGGCACGGAAACCTTGAAAAGACAGTTATTGACTCAAGAAGTTTTCTGCGATTTCTGCCCAAATACCCTAGTTGTGGGGCACTGAGTAGAGTAGGCAGCTGCAGGACAAGTGGCCTGTAGGCCTCTGACTTCCAGAAGGGAAGGTCTACACCATCACCCCAAAGACCTAGATCATAGGACAAAGAAGGTGGAGGTGTGGACAGCTGATCTTGTGTGTCTTCTCTTCCTCGGGAGTTTCCTGTGTGGGGCCTGGCAGCACTTGGACAGTGGTCTCTGGAAAGTGACCTGTTCCAAGGACCCATGGGGAGGAGCAGGCAGGCTGCAAAGAGCCGGACACCAAATGCAGGGGGAGTCCGAGGGAGCTGGAGACCCAGAGTAACAGCAAATGTGAGTGTCCAGACTTGAGCTGGCCCCTGAGCTCTCCGTGGGGAGGTGGTAGATCCTGTCCAGGCTCTCTTGGTGGGACAAGATGTTGACACTACTCAGCTGGGTGGTGAACGCAGGGCCAGAGGACAGCTGGAGGTTCCTGTGAACACACTGTGCCTGGTCCTGCTGTTTGTATTATGCCTGTGTGCCAGCACGGCCCCAGACCTGGCCAGCTATGCCCCCAGGGCCTGCAGCGAAATCTTTTTTATTGTCATTCCTGTGATTGCAAGTATGTCTAATCCGGAAAGAGATGGCACTGAAATCTAACTGCGTATTGTACACTCGGAGCTGTTGTGTTAAGCAATTAGAATAAATTATTTCCTTTATCTGGCATTGACACATCTACATCAGAGTTCATGATGTCACTCCAAAGGCACTCGCTGAGGAATCTTGAAGGTGAAGGATTTGTCTGAATTCTTAAAGAAACAAATATTTTAATGAGTAGGTACATCTTATGGTTTTCTGTTCTTGCGTGTTTGTAACCTGTGGGTAGATAGAGATTTTTCTGTATCCAGAGTGCTTGATTTTCCAGTATGTCTGGGAATTTATTGTATAAGTGCATACAAGATTGCATAGATATATTTCATCTATGTAAGAGAATAAACTCTTTTCACGCACCTTGGAAGAATTTTTAAAAACAAGATTAACTTGCTAATGAAAAACATCTATTGTAGCAAGTATCAAAAGAACATAACATTTGGAACTAATTGGAGAACTGTGTGAGCACATAACATGACGTTTCTGTAAATGTGTAGATGCTGAAGCCTGCATCTAATTCATTTCTAAGCCCTTGACAAACCCCACTTGGTACTCCATACATGATACATCCTTGCTAAAATTTTGTTGAATTAATTTTTTAAAAGTAAATAATCTGACCCACTTATTTAAATGCCTCTAGAGTTACCTTATCAGAAATGGGAGACTTACTCAAAACAGACGGAGAGAAAGACCCAAGGGAGCACAGGTTTTCAATTTGTGGTTTCAGATATTCACGGTTCATGGGCGCCTAGTGCTTGCTCTCTCGACACTTCCTCATTCAGTCCAGTGCTGTTCATTGCTTTGACTTGTTTTCTTTTATGCTTCACTGACCATGTAGCAGTGTGGGCTGAGATGTTAAAAGGCCCCCATAGGTGCCCAGCTCTCTGCTGGTGGGTCTGAAAAGAAGGAGATATCGCTACCAGCCCTGGATGCCCCAGACGTGGGAACAGGCCAGCTCCAGCTCTCTAAATCTTTATTTTCCCCTTGGGCTCTCAGAATCTGTCAGAATTCTTAGTTGTGGGCAACACACAGACTCCAGCTGATTTAACCCCATTTATTAAAATGACATTGGGTTGCTCATAGGGTTGCTGGGGAGTTGGAGAACCAGGCGTGGGGCCACAGTAGCAGGGCGCTATACCTGTGATCACATGAAGACACCATTGTCACTGCCCTTGCTGGTACTCTGTCACTGAGGTGGCAGAACTTCTGCTCCAGGCACAGGATGGGGACAGCATCAACCACTGTTGCCATGGAAACACGGTCTTGCTGCAACTGCTGCCACCTCTGGAGAGGGTCTCAGAGTCGCTGCTTCTTTGTGTCACTAGCACCTGATTCAATCTCCAGAGTGGGTGAATCCTGGATCCTGTGCCCATACCTGCCTTCAAGGGATGCCTGGAAAAGGAGTATCCAGCATTTCAGCTTTTATAGTGGGAAGTGCACTCTGCTTCCCATGAAGGCTCTTAAGAAATGCAATTCTTCAAATATAGGTAGGATGTTCAAATGGTAGGCAGCCAGGAGGAATGCCACCTCTCCATGGTATAGACTAAACTAGACCAACCCCTCAGGAAGAGGGTAAAAATCTTGATGTACACAGATTATTAAAATCCAAACCAACACAAAACAAAAACTGACAATAGTAACCGTGATAGCCAGGAGATACTTTATTCCTTCAATGCTTACCATTGGAAATCCTCACTACTATGAGATTTATTTCAAATGTAATTGTTTAAAGTTTACTAGACTAGGAGCTTTCAGCTTCATCCAAATATTTTCTTTAAGGGAGCTTTTCTTTTTCCTTTTCCTTTTTTAGAAGCCTGCATTTTTGGTGTGCTATGGTATTGGATTGGAATGGGTTATTTTCCATTCATGGAGATCTCTAATTTGTACATAGGGGTTATGTTTCTAGAAACTTCCAAACTGGAGATCTTCAATGCTCAAAACCTCTGTGGGGATAATGGGTTTTCCTTAACTTGATTTAGCCAACATCTCCTTGGATTTCATAAGAAATCAGAAGTAGAGCCAAATGGGCCACTTGTACTTAGATGGAAAAAAAAAGAAGGTGTCGTATCTCACCAGATTTGTACTGTGTCACTTTGTCACCAAAGGTTTCCAGTTCATTTCATTTCCCTCTTACAGAGAGGTTCAGTCGCAGAGCACAGGGCATATGGCATAATGGTGAGAAGAGGAGAGAGTGATGTGGCGGGAAGAGCAAGAAGCCCGGGAACGGAGCTGCCTCAGCATTGGACAAGCCACCTTACCCTCCAGACAGCACCCTCCCGGCCTGCACCTGCTGATGTTGGTCCCGTTATTTCAAACATAGTCCAACATCGTTGCGACAAATGAATTGGGGATTGTTCTAATACGATTTTCCCTTTCCCACTGACAATAGCAAGTCTTGATCAAGGGAGCGTAGGGAGTAGGTGAACGAGATAGAATAAAATTACTCATCTTATATATTTAACTTACACCATTGTTCAATTAATTTGTTCATTAATTAATACTTTAACCACTTACTAAGACCCTATTCTGTACGAAGTGCTGCACTAAGTGCTTTATATTTATTACCTCATTTAATAATCTCTCTAACAATACTATCCTGTGGAGTGGATCTAATTCCTTTCCCCATTGGAGAGAGAAGAAAACTGAGGCTCAGGGAGCTTAAGAGGCAGAAGGAGAATTTGAATCCATATCACTCTGATTCCAAAGTCTGTGATTCTAGCCATGTCTCTCATGATTTTTGGTGCTCTGGACACTGAAATGACTGACAGACAGAGTCTACCCTGAGTGGTGGCCGGACATCAGAAAAGAAAAGAGATATCACCATACAGTGTCACCCATCCTATAACACTGTTATCAACAGGAGCCAAAGGAAAGGCATCTAACCTGGCCTGAGGTCTGAGTGGGAGGGTAGTTTATGAAGAGTTTTTGTAGGAGGCAAACTTGAGCTAGGTAATGAAGAATGATCAAGATGTTTCCACAGGAAGAGCATGGGTACAGGCATGGAGGTGTGAGAACCTATTGGCATGGCTGGTGTGTGTGGTGTGTGTGTGTGTGTGTGTGTGTGTGTGTAGAGAAGAAGACAGGGAGGGGGAGAGAGAGAGAGAGAGAGACAGAGAGAGATTGAGAAGGAGACTAAACCAAGGCTAGAAAGGTATGCAGAGGCAGTGTGGATGGAGAGAAGGGTGCAGATTTGAGAGCCACTTGGGCAGTAGATTCAGTAGAACTTGGTGACTGACTAGATGGGAAATGAGGGATCTATTAATTTTTTAAAAAAGACTTTTTTAAAGAGCAGTTTTAGATTTATAGCAAAATTGAGAAGACTTACAGAGATTTCCCATATACCCTTCACCCACATATGCATAGCCTTTCCCATCATCAACATCCCCCAGAAGAGTGGTACATTTATTAGAATCGATGAACCTACATTGATGCATCATTATCACTCAAAGTCCATAGTTTACATTAGGGTTCAGTCTTGGTGTTGTACATTCTATGGGTTTGGACAAATGTATAATGACATGTATCCATCATTACGGTTATCATACAGAGTATTTTCACTGCCCCCCAAATCCTCTGTGCTCCACTGGTTTATCCTTACCCACCCACCCTCGCAACCCCTGGAAACCACTGATCTTTTTACTGTATCCATAGCTTTGCCTTTTCCAGAATTTCACCTTTGGAATCATACAGGGTGTAGCCTTTTCAGACTGGCTTCTTTCACTTAGTAATATGCATTTAAGGTTCCTCCACATCTTTTCAAGGCTTGATAGCTCATTTCTTTTTAGCACTGAATAATATTCCATTGTTTGGATGTACCACAGTTTATTTATCCATTTACTTACTGGAGGACATCTTGGTTTCTTCCAACTTCTGAAAATTATGAATAAAGCTGCTGTAAATATCTGTCTGCAGGTGTTTGTGTGGAAATAAAGTTTCCAACTCCTTTGGGTAAATACCAAGTAGCATGATTGCTAGATTATATGGTAAGAGTATGTTTAGTTTTGTAAGAAACCACTAAATTGTCTTTCAAAGTTGCTGTACCATTTTATATTACCACCAGCAATGAACAAAAGTTCATGTTGTCCCACATCCTTGTCAGCATTTGGTGGTGTCAGTGTTCCAGATTTTAGCCATTCTAATAGGTGTGTAGTGGTATCTCATTGTTGTTTTAAGTTGCATTTCCCTGATGACATATGATGTGGAACATCTTTTCATATGCCTATTTGCCATCTGTATATCTTCCTTGGTAGGGTGTCTGTTAAGGTCTTTGGCTCATTTTTTAATTGGGTTGCTTATTTTCTTATTGTTGACTTTTAAGTTCTTTGCATATTTTGGATAACTGTCCTTTATCAGATGTGTCCTTTGCAAATATTTTCTCCAGTCTGTGATTTGTCCTCTAATTCTCTTGATACTGTCTTTCACAGAGCAGAAGTTTATAATTTTAATGAAGCCCATCTTATCAATTCTTTCTTTCATGGATCATGCCTTTAGTGTTGTATCTAAATCATCACCATACCCAAGGTCATCTAGGTTTTCTCCCATGTTATCTTCTAAGAGTTTTATAGTTTTGAGTTTTACATTTAGGTCTATGATTCATTTTGAGTTAATTTTTGTGAAGGGTGTAAGATCTGTGTCTAGATTCATTTTTTTTGCACGTGGACGTCCAGTTGCTCCAGTGTCATTTGTTGAAAAGACTGTTTGCTCCATTGGATTGCCTTTGCTCCTTTGTCAAAGATCAATTGACTATATTTCTGTGGGTCTATTTCTGGGTTAATTTCTTATTTTATTCATAATAGTTAATGAGTGCCTGCTTTAAACCAGGTACTGTAGTAAATTCTGGAAATATCAGGGGCAACAAAAAGATGTCATCCTTGCTCTAATGGATTGGAGTTACTGGAGAGGAAAGGATCAAAGATAACTCCAGGTTTCTAGTTAACTCCAGATTTCTGGTTTAGATTATGAGACAGGAAACCCAGAAGAAGCAGTAGGTTGATGTGGAAAGATGCTCAATCTTGGGAAGTGTTGAGTTGGACATTTCTATGGGACATCATAAAAGATGGCCAACAGGTACTTGGGTATACAGATATGGAGCTAGGAGAGAACTCCAAGCTTGAGATCCAGATTTGGGCGCCATCTGCATGGATATGGTGGTAAAAACCATGCAAGTGTATGTGATTGCTCAGGGAATGTGTATTGGGTGGGAGAAGAGAAGAAGTTAGACAATGGACCTCTGGGGAACTCCAGCATTCAGAGGGAGGGGAATGAGAAGGACTGCATAGAAATTGCAAAGGAGTGCAGAGAGGTAGAGGAGAACCATGAGAGAGTCATGTTGTGGAAGCCAAGTGTTACGGCCTGAATTGTGTCTCCCCCAAACTCATATATTGAAACCCTAACTCCCAACATAACTCTATTTAGAGACAGAGACTTTAAGCAGGTAATTAGGTTAAATGAGATCGTAAGGGGGGGACTCTAATCCAATAGGACTGGTGTCCTTATAAGAAGAGGGAGAGACGCCAGAGATCAAGCTCACTCTCTCCACATGCACAGAAAAAAGGCCATGTGAGGACAAAGCGAGAAGACACCATCTGCAAGCCAGGAAGAGAGGCCAAACCGGAAACCAACCCTGCCAGCACCTTGATCTTGGATGTCCAGCCTCCAGAGCTGTGAGAAAATAAATTCTGTTGTTTAAGCCACCCAGTCTGTGGTTTTTGTTATGGCAGCCTGAGCTGACTAATACACCAAGAGAGGAGACAGTTCCAAGAACTGTTTAAAAAAAGACAAATATCAAAAAAGATAAGGGTAGACACGTGATTCTCTGAATTTGGCAATTCTGTGACCTTAGCAAGGGTCAGGAAGTGCCAAGACAGGAAGTCAGACTGCAGTGAGTTTAAGGATTGCATCAGCAGGAGGAGGGACCACAGGTTTCACATGCCAGCATGGCCTCCAGCTTGGAGTCGGGCAGCTCCTACCATCTATGTCTGTAATCCCGGGTAAACTCCTTTGTGCAGACTTCCCCAGGGACCAGCATAGTATATGGCACATAGCAGGTTCCTGATGACACCTGCCAAATGTTCCTTACTCTGCTATGCACTGGCTTAGGTGTAGAGTTAGGTCAATGCTTCTTGACCAGTGAGGCGGGCTTGCATCGTAGTGTGAGCAGTGTTTATTTAGTGCTTTCCAGGTGCCAGGCATTGTGCTAAACCCTTTACATATATTTTCTCATGTAATTTTCACAGCAACCGTATGAATTAGGTACTGTTATTATTATGCTCATTTTTCTTTTGGAAAAACTGAGCGATAGTTTCAAACACAGACGATCTGACTCCAGGGTTCAAGCCCTTAACTCCTATGCTCTGTGGCCCCTGTTCTTCCGCCATGTGCCAGCACTGGGCCAGACACCTGGATCTGCCCTGTGGAGACTTGAGGAACTGATCCAAGCTCTCTGGGCCTCAATATCCTAACACGCAACACGTGGTCTTTGAAGCAGATGATTCTCTAAGGTGCTTTTTAGCTCTAATGTTCTATGATCTGATGGTTTGGACTCAATGACACTCTTGTTACATGGCCTGACATTAACCTCTATAGGAAAGTCAACCAGAAGTTGTCAGTCAAGACCAGTCATCAGGACCATGAGAAGGTTCTATTTTGACTGTCTTGTATATGACACAGCACTTCCTAGCTATGCAGGCAAGGAGCATGGGGGAATCCCACCCAACAGGTAATGGGGGGACATACACAGGACAACTGAGAGGCTTGATCTAGGTGCCATTCTAGGCAGGGTGGCGGTGGGGTTGGGAGAAGCTCCTGCCTGTGCCATGTGTTGCTGCTTCCACTCATGGGATAGGATGTGAGGAGAGTTCTGGGTAAGTGTTGGCCATGAGGTATTTCCCTGAGGAGAACAACCTGCTGGCTGCCACCATAGCTGTTGAAGGGTTTAAAAACATCAAGGCTGCCAGTGGGTATACAGAAGCCTGGGCAAATTTTTTTTGCAGGGCTTCTGTCTATATAAACAATTTGATTAAAAATATATCACAAAAATTCATGGACCCGCATAAGGCCCATATGATTTGTCAATGAAAATTTAGAACAATGGGTAGAGAAGAGGTGTTTATGTATTTGCTTATTGTCCAATTAGTGCACATGAAGATTCCTGCTCAGATCTGGGAACCATCTCTTTGTGGTCTTTATTGTCAAACGTGCTGTTCTTGGCTAATTTTGTATCTTCCACCATGAGGAATAGGGAGCAATGCTGTTATTACTTGCAATGCCATGGCTCTTCAGGATCTGTTTGCATTGAAACAATATAGATCTCCCAGCCTCTGCTGTCCCCTAATTGCATTTATTTAATGCTGATTACAGCATTATTCATGATGCTGCATCATCCATCAAGCTGCCTGTGAACACTGGCCTCCAATGACTCTCTCAGAGGTTGTCACTGTACCTCACTGAGGATGACCACAAATGCAAGTCACAGTCAGAGTGTGCAGGAAAATGTGAATGTTAATCTGGTTTTTGGTCATGTTCAGAATTTTATAGCGTAAGGTGGAGCAGCACGTCTTCCAATTATGTCTTCTTTTGAACTTTTTAGGTTGTTATCACTACATCCCTAGAATGTGATTTCCTTCGGTGATGATTGCATCTCTGTCTTCCATACACTGTCCAAGGTGGGAGGAGAGGTGAAGGTCTCATTCATGTAAAGAATGTGTCTCCCATGTCAGGCACAGCTTAACACTGACCCAGGAGAGCATGACATCACCACATCAACTGGAGGCAGAGGAGGACATCACTGGGAAGGGCCTGTTGGTGGCGGGGGCACTAGCGGTGGGGGACAGGGTACACAAGATAAAGCATACCTGCCTCCACTCCTGCTTCCCTCAGTGCTGTATCCAGAGGCAGCACTTGGGTCAGAACGTGGACAGGTTAGAGCCTGCGCATGCGCCTCCATATGTGGCTCAATCCCCAGGGTCGGGGGTGGCCTGTATTCATTTTCTATTGCTGCCTTAACAAATTACCACTTGTTTAGCAGCTTAAAACAACCCTCATCTATTATCTCACAGTTGTGGCTCAGAAGTCCGGGCACGCATGGCTCAGCTGGTTCTCTGTTCCAGCTGTCACAAGGCCACAATTCAGGCGAGGGCAGGGCCGCGTTCCTTTCTGGAGGCTCTGGGGACAAATCCTCTTACAAGCTCATTCGGGTTGTTGGCAACATCCAGTTCCATGCGGTCATAGGAATGAGGTTCCTGTTTCCTTGCTGGCTGTCGGCCAGGTGTCATTCTAGCTTCTAGAGGCCACCTGCATTCCTTGGCTCGTGGCCCCACATTATCCATCTTCAAGGCCAGCAGCAGCAGGCAAGTCCTTCTCATACTTTGAATCTCTCTGACTTTCCATTCTGCTTCATTTCTCTTCTGCTTCCAGCTGGAGAAAGTTCTCCACTTTTAAGGGCTCATGTGATTAGATTGGGCCACCCAGATAATCCAGGCTAATCTCCCTATTTAAAGTCTGTGCCTTAATTATATCTGCAAAGTCCCTTCTGTCATGTAACATAACACATTTAGAGGTTCCAGGGATTGGAGTGTGAACATCTTTGGGGACCATCATTCTTCCTACCGCAAGGATTGCTGGTAGTCCTAAGCCCTGAACTCATCCTGCGTCTGATATGAGGGAGCTTCACCCCAAATCAGCTTGTTAGCATCATTCTGGAAGCCCAATACTGCATGAACCCATGAAAGAAATACCCCATTGGCTAGCAGGAGCAATCCATTTGGCAGGCTACCCTCTTAGAACGAGGCCTGGCCATGGGGCCTGGGGCTACCACGTGGGCATGGTCCCAGAGCTCCTTGGGCCGTGGAGTCCACTCCACGTGTGGGTAGGGGAATTGGGGTAGAGGACTGGAAGGTTGGAGAACATCCCCAGAGGGAGAAACGGGAACTGGGGCCAAGGTAGGTCCCTGCTTGGGCTCTTGCCTGGATGGCACTGCTGATTCCAGGTGACCCCAGGCACTGGAGGGGAGCTCGAGGAAGGCATTCCAAAGTGCGGGGGCCCCCTGAGATGGGCCAGGTGACAGGCCCTGTTTGCCTGGTTTTAAAGCCAAGGCAGTACTGCTTCTAGCAACTAAGCTGATAGCCTAACTTTCTTCTTCTTTATGTAATCTCTCTTCAGAGTGCCGGTCAATGCCCTGTTGGGGTTTGCGCTGACCAGGCAGTGGTGTGTGACAGAGAGCACAGAGGCATTCATTTCAGCCAGCCTTGGTTCCAGTCCTGGATATGCCCCATATTGGCTGGATGCCCTTGAACAAGTTACTTCAGCACGTGAGCCACAGTCTCTTCATCTGTACAGTAAAATGAAGGCAACAGTGGTGAACACTGGACTCAAGGGGATGACAGATAGCACAGCTATTGTACACTCCTCTCTGCCCATTATTTCCACCTTGTGATGTTGTGATGGTCAAGTGAGATGGCGTATGTAAAAACGTCTGGACTACAACAAGCACTCCATAAATGTCAGCAATAAGCATTATATGGGCCCAGGGGTGTGCTGGTAAATGTGTAACAACCGGGCCTCTGGGGGAGGAGAGGAGGAGGACTTGAAGATTTGCCAGTTTCCGTGGTGTCCATATTCCCACCATCGCTCGTTTCAAACTGCCACCACAGCGTCCCTGAAGGCGGAGCTGGGCAGTGATGCTCCAGCAGGCCCTCCGGGCTGGACAGGGGCCAGCTCCGCCCCCCCGACTGAGCGCCCAGCGCGCGGGTGCCGCGTCCACGCGGGAGGGCATGACGAGCGTGCCAGGCCTACACTGCTCTTCTCGGCACTCCTTCCCTTCCGCAACCCAAAGTGTGAGCCTCCCAAATACCTAGTAAATGAGGTGCGGTTCTAGGTAGAGAAGCATGAACCCCGTAACCTCTCCAGGCGTCTCAGCTCTCGCCTGAGCCAGTGGAGGAAGTGTCGTTTCTGGCCTCGTGGGCCAGCCGTGTTGTTTCCCCAGAGCCCAGCGGGGTATGACTGAGGCCAGAAACGCGGCTCCTCTCATGGGTTTGAGGTTTGGTGTTGGTGGAGACATTTCATTTCCTGGAGGCCCTCTCGGCAACGCAGGGAGGGGCAGGTGCTGGCTCATCCATTCATCGCCCTGGGGACCGAGTGACCTGGGCGAGAAGCAGTCACTTCCCGGTCCTGTGAGGTCGCGCCCCTCGCCGCGCCCAGGCCCCGTTCTCCCGGGGCGCCTCGACCCCCGGCTGCCGCCACCACCAGCCTCGGGTATCCTTAATAGCAAAGCCACTGGCTCTCAAAGTGGGCAGGGTATTTTCTGCAGGCTGTAGAAGGAGGCAGGTTGAAACACGCCTATGTCGTGTAGTTGGAAATGTGTTAGCTGGTAAAACTTGAGAGCAAGGAGAGGTAGGCCGTCTCTGCGTCTTGAGTCGCTGAACTCATGTACTGTAAGTTGTTTTATATCATTTCTCAGAAGCCAATCTCTTTTCTCAGTTAAGTTTCCATATAAGGTGATATTAAGGGGAAAAAAAGCATAATGCAAGCACTGTTGTTACTGGTATTTAAAAAGGCCATTGAAAATAAAGTTACTATCTGCCCTGCTTAATTTTGCACCCAGTTGGAAGGTAATATAAAAGCTGGGATCCTGATGGTTTTTGTGTGTGCGTATAAACTTATAATAAAATTTATTTGGGATGTTTGAGATTATTTTATTCATTTTTTAACCACATTTGGAAAATTAAAATATGTATTTAATATGAGTTCAAGCTAAATACCCAAGTTTTGGAATAAAGGACAAACAATTTCAAAATGGCTCTCCAAAATAAACAGAAAGAACTTAAGGCTGGAGGGCAGTAGAAAGGAGAAAAACAAGGGCAGCTTATTTTTGGAGCTGCAAGGGTGGGGGTGGGGTTAGGGGTGGGGGTGAGGCACTCACTTCACCACCGTTTAGGTGCCAGCTCATTTCTTTCTGAGTTTTTCCATTCTAGACAACTCTAACTGATTTCTCATGGGTCCAGGATTTAGCGTTGTGCGTTCCCACAATACCTTTTACATTCATTATGGAATAACAGACCCTTGTCCAGGTTGGAGCTTTTGGGTTCAACTTTGCAAGTGTGAAATAAGAATTGGATCAATATGTTGCTCCAAATTTTTTATCTTATCCACTTCCTTTTTTTGCTTGAAGTCTCAAGACAATGCTGATAATTATAATTATACAATTACAATAAAAGAGCAAGTATTTATTGAGTGCTTTCTATACAGGTATTATTACTTTTTATTTCTGATATGAACCTTTAAGGATGAAAAGATATTCCAGAAGTTAGCCTATATTTATGGAAACAGGAAAACATAGAGTTATGGGGTCAGTGAATAGTATAAATCCAATTGAGAACAATTAAGTAAAAAGGCCAAAATGTCATTTTAAGAGGATATTGTGATAGCCTTGAATGCTAGGGTAAGGTGCTTTTATTTTAAAATCATCAATGATTTCCTTTGCCTGAAGAATTAAAAGCAGGGAAGGGGTAGTAGTGATGGTGTGCTTTGATCAGAAGCATATGTTTTAGGTATGTGTAGAAATATAGAAGGGGTGGATTCAGACAAGGAGAGGATAAAGACATGAGTTAGGAGTAGGATGGCCAGATAAAATACAGGGTGCCCAGTTAAATTTAAATTTTAGGTAAGCAACAAATATTTTTTTGAGTGTAAGTATGTCCCATGCAATATCTGGGAAATATTTGGGACATACACTAAAAAAGTATTTGTAGTTTATCTGAAATTTATATTTAATTGAGTGTCTTATATTTTTATTTGCTAAATGTGGCAACCATATTTAGGAGACTACTGCAATAGTCCAAGTAAGAGGTAACTAAGGCTGACAGGGCAGTGTAAGAGGAAACTGACAGAAGGGGATGGAGTGGAGAATTGAGAAGGTAAAATCCACAGGACTTGGCAACTGATAAGAGAAAATGACGAGGCTTGAAATACTATAATATGGGAAGATGAGCCAGAATCTAATAGACTCATTTTCTAATAGAAAATTCAGAAATTTCAAGGAAAAAAAATTAGGTAACTTGACATTGAGTAGTGATTCTGTGACTTGATAGCCTTGATTACTACAGTGACACAAACATTAAAAGATGTCATTTGCAATTTTAAATTGAATTAAAAATTTAATAAAAGTTATATTCTTTGAAAAATAACATTTTCATAGATGTATTGCACAGTTTATTTTATTAATAGCATTGGGGATATGTCTGCTTTTTCATAACCCAGGTAATGATAGCTCGTGGCTTTTATTCTCCCAAGGCATTTAAAGTTGTACCCTAAATCAAAGAACAGCTGTGTGCTTCATTGCTGCTGAGGAAATAGTCTTTGAAAATGAATCTGTTATCAAGCTGGGCAAAATAACTTGGCCTCATATCAACCAGTAGGATTAAAGAGCGTTTTATAAAATCCTGCATTAAAAGTATTAGACAATATTATCATGCTATTTTAGCACAGTAAACTGGGCCATTATATTTTTTAAGACTTTGATTTCTAGATGTACCTATTTCTAAACATATATGGGGATACATTTCAAGATGGTAGAACAAATTAGAACTTACAAAGATGTCCCTTGAGACCCTTTAAACTCTTAGGAAGCTCATTCGAATTTATTCAATAAATATTTATTAGGTACCTTTTGTGGACCCAGTTTCTACCAATTACTCACAAAGAAGACGGTTCCCTTCCCTCATAATCTTAAAGAACAAATCAATTATGAAGCAATCAAGTTGGAATAGAAAGCTCAGGAAAAAAAAAGCCATGTTTCCCTGTTTTTCCTGCCGCCTCTACCCCTAACTGTCTGCTGTGGTGTTGCAGTAGCCACCTGTCTCTGCCAGGGTCCAGTCAGGGGACGGAAACCACACTATTTGAACAGAGAGAATTTAACATAAAGAATTGTTAACCAGGCGTAACGACACGAACTAGGTAATTGAGGAGCAAAAAGAGAAGTCTAACGTATCATGGAAGCAGCAACTTCAGCTACCATCCCTGTGGCAGGGGTGAGAGGAAGAGGTTAGAATTATGAAGACTTAGAAACTTACAGGAGGAGCCTGTGTGCCTGGGACCCAGACCTAGCACTGGTGTCTCCTGGGAGGGGCGGGGCAATGAAGCTGGCTCTGCAAGTCTTGGAAAAAACTGCAAAGTGGATTCAGTTGATGCTAATGGAAGGCACGGCTGCTGCCAAGGCAAAGTGAGCCTGGGGTGATGATGTTCACGCAAACATGGAGCAGACAGGAAAGGGCAAGTCCCTTCTTCCTCCTTCAGCCTTGCAGTCTCCTTCTAGAACCTTCTATCGGCGGAGCCTAACATGGATCCAATGGTCAAAAGTAGAAATGTAGGTTTCAGACTCTCAGCCTCAGCATCAGAATACATAGCATAGAGGAGTCTATTTGAGCTGAGTGCCCATAACTGGATGACTGGCATACCTCCTAGATGCTTTCCTGAATCGCCTCTTGCCTTCTCCAACGGGAGCAGCACCTGGCACCAGAGTGATCTTTCCAAAGCCCTTCAAAGCTTCTTGTGATCTCAGCATAAAGGCAAAGATCCCAACCACGACCCACAGACCCTGCGTGATTTGACTGCTGCACACGTCTCCATCCTTATCCTGGACCTCTCTCTCTCTGCAGACTTGTTGGCCTCCCCTCCAGTCCTCAACCGTGCCATGCTCTCTTCTCCTTTCAGGGCTTCGGTACATACTACTCCCTGTGCCTGGAATGTTCTTCCCCTCCTCTGTGCCTAGCTTAGTCCTATTCGATACTGCGATCTTGGCTCAAGAATAATTACTTCTTCAGGAGACCCGCCTTCGGTCCCTAGAAGAAGACGATGCCTCTCTCTTAAATGTTTCCATGGCCTCCTCCCTTTCTTCATGACTTCAAATTGGTCTGTTGTATTTGACTACCGTCTGTTTCTCTGCTAGTTTGTGAGCAACACAAGTGGGGGGATACTGTCTGCTTTGCTCACCACTGTGTTCTCAGTGCCCACAAGATGTCTGGCATGCGGTAGGCGCTCAGCAAATATTTATCACGTGACTGAATGGCTGAACCAAATTATTTTGTGAGGATGAAGGATTTATTACCATACTTTAGGATGCTATTGTCACAAGTACTTTCACTTCATTATAAAGAAAAACTGTTGGTAAGGAGCGCCCTGATAACATGTTGATTTTTCGGGGTCCAGGTTCAAGACAGGGAGTCCCAAACAGCGGGAGGCTTTGTACTTTGCTGCTCATTCCGAGGTCCAGTTTCCCTGCACTGTTTTTATTTCCTAGGCGGGCTTATTTCTAGAGGATCGTCGCTGCCAGACAAACACAACAGAACATAATAGGCCAGTACTGTTGTAGATGATGCACACACATAGCTCTGTGTGTGTGCATAAGTGTGTGCGTGTGAGGTCTTACATTTTCCCTTTGTGAATTCCAAAAGTAAAGAGCAGCTAGCCTACTTATTTATTTGTTTGTTTATTTCCTTATTTATTTTACCCTTGCGCAAAGCCTGGTGGCTGGGGCTTTAACAGCACCCCGAGTTGGGTTGTTCTGATTGCTCCACCAAGCCCGGGCCAGTTTACTTTTATGTGAAGTGAAATCAAGTCAGTGCATCCTGCATTTTCAAGGTCCCTGCATCTACACGCCACTCTTCATACAAAGCACTGCTCCATGGGAACCAGAGTCAGCGAGCAAGCCCAGCCCCATCCAAGTTCATTCTTAGAAAAGAAGCATTTCTTCAAAGGAAGCCTGGTCTGCCCACCCTACAGACAACGTTTTACATTCTCAGAACAGCGGTTTGCTTTCCTGCTGTGACATCATCTCAGACATCTGTATTTATGATTAGGGTCTTTGTTCTATAAATGAAAGGCCTACTCCAACCATTTTCCCAGAACAACAGAGTGGTCTATATTGAAGATTCGTTTGAGTCTCTACCTCACAAGACAGAAAAGTGCTTACAACCTTGAAATGGTGGTTCTGGTTTTTACCCTTCCCATCAATGCCTCAAAGATGTGAAGACTAAGTTACGGTCAGGGCTTAGGTTTACAGTACCATGAATGACACATCCCCCAGCAGTCTCTGCAAGAAGAAAGTGTCACGAACGTGTTTACTCAGTTAGACATCCACTCATTCAACACACACTGAGTGTTTACTCTGTATGAAATGTTGTTCTAGGCAGTGGAACTATTGAGTTGATAGGGAGAGAGAGATCATAAATAAATAAGATAATGTCAGGCAATGATAAGCACCGTGATGAGGATAGGGAGTGACTTGTGGGCCTGCATTGGGATGGCTGGTCATTGGGATGAGATGACTTCATTGATGAGATGATATTTAAGCAGAAGTCTCAATGGCAAGAAGGAACCAATCTTACCAAGATACAGGGGAAGAGCATTTCAGGCAGAGGGGACAAATTGTGCTCAAGCCCTCACTGGGAATGAGTTTGGCTAAGCGTGGCTGGAGTGTAGGGAGCGAGGGGCCTTAGAAGAGGAGCCCAGCCCTGAGATCATTGCGTGGAAAGGTGACTCACCTCCTCCACACTCTGCACCATTTTGCCTCTCCCTGTGCTGGGCTAATTTCCTTTTCTCTTGTGTCCATTCACGACTTCTGCTTATGTTCGTTGGAGCAGCCAGTTGCTCTACTACTCTACACCATCAGTTAAACTTCAAATACAGCTTGAGAAAATGATAATACAGTTCTGAGCTTAACCTTGGAGTATTTCATAAGGCAGCTACTACTTTATACACTTGGGGTATTGGAAAATATGATAAATCACATTGGCTATGGCACCATATGTTCTGCTAGATAACCCCCCACCCCAGCTTTAATAGAATTGCCCCATTTATAAAAGTTATAAAAACCTTAATAACAATGAGATATCACTACACGTCTATTAGATTGGCTAAAATAAAAAATACTAATAATACCAAGTGGTGTTGAAGATGCGGAGCAACCAGAACTCTTCTACGTTGCTGTTGGGAAAGCAAAATGGCATAGCCAGTTTGACAGTTTCTTATGAAGTTAAACATACATTTTCCATATGACCCAGCAATCCCACTCCTGGGGATTTATGCTCGAGAAACACAAACTTATGTTCACACAAAAACCTATACGTAAATGCTCATAGCAGCTCTATTCATAATCACCAAAAATAGAAACAACCTAAATGTCCTTCAATGGGTGAGTGGATAAACTATGGTACATCCATCCAATGGAATACTACTTAGCGATAAAAACAAATAAACTATTGATACACACAACAACTTGGATGAATCTCAAAAGCATCATGCCAAGTAAAAGAAGCCAGTTTTAAAAGGTTACATAGTGTATGATGCCGTTTGTTTGACATTCTCCAAAAGACAAAACTATAGTCATGGAGCAAGTGGTTGCCAGTGATTAGGGCTGGGCAGAAGGTGTGACTACTAAAGGAGAGTATGAGGGAGTTTTTTGGGATGATGGCCTTGTTCTGTATTCTGATAGTAGTGATGGCTATATAAATCTATACATGCATAAAAATTCATAGAACCGTACATGAATTTAAAAAAGTAGATTTTGTTGTTTGTTAATTTAGAAAATATAATTAAAATAAAAACTTAAACAATAATCAATAACTATGTTGGTGTGTTGAGGGGAAAAAAAGCAAATATTTATATTGATAAACAACAAAGAAAAATCTTAAAATCTTGGATGTAATGATTTCTTGCATGTAGTAAGTTGTTAATCTTTCCAAACTGAGAAGTCATCACATTGAATGTGAATTCAGAAGGTACTAACTACTCTATAGCCAAGAAATCCTTATCTACTAATGAAATATAATCAGATTCGTATAAATTAAAAATTGTAATACAGTCATGCACCACATAACGAGGTTATGGTCAAGGATGGACCATGTACGTGATGGTGGTCCCATAAGATTAGTACCACACAGCCTAGGTGTGTAGCAGGCTGTATCAGCTAGGTTTGTGTAAGTACACTCTGTGATGTTTGCACAATGACTAAATCACCTAAGGATGCATTTCTCAGAACATATCCCTGCCGTTTAGCCACACATGATTGTATAGCAAAACTTTGAGCAGTTCAATTGACTAGCACATGCTATACAATGTTGAAGATACTGCAAGGAAAGAAAAACAGGATCTGTCTCGGCTCCTGAGGAGCTTAGATCTCATAGGAGAATATGACAAGAAGACAACAGTAATTCAAGGCAGTTTAGGAACTCAATTAAATAAGGATGCCAAGAGAAGCAAAAGTATCCCTGGATGAGGAAAGGAGGGAGAGGTCGTATCAGACTGGGTATCAGAAGTCAACTGAATTCTTGATTTACTGATCTTATTTTCTGCAATCTGCTTTTGGGAGAAAGAGATAAACAATAAGATCACACGTTCATTTCAGAGATTTTATTAAAAAATAAAAAATAATTATTCATAGGGTATCTTCAGGTCATTATGTGGTAAACTCCATCTCCAAGGAAGATTGTTTTTCACGGAATATCTAGTGGGCCTTAAAACACTTTGGGAAATGCTGACAAGGCTTAGACAACTTCCGAAAGGGTTTTTCCAAACACTTGGATCCTGGTCCAGGATCAGTAGATGGGGAGGACTGATCCTTGCAAGAGGGAGGGAAAGGGAAAGTGGATCACTGGTCCAAAGATAAGAGAGAAGGGTCCTCGAGAGGAGCTATGCTCTCATGCCAACTTCACCTCCATTTTGGTACATGGGCTGTAGGCTGCTAATCCTCTACTGGATTTTACAGCCCGTAAGAACAAATTCCTGTCTTTGTTAGCCTTCAACAAAGCTGTTCATTCCAGCCCACCCAAGAACCACAGTCTGGGCTGGAAAGAGCCTTAGAGGTCATTTAATAATCTGCACCTACCTCCCTCTAACTCAGACGTTGTTTTATGTCCTCATGAATGGTCATCCTGCCTTTGTTTGACTGTGCCCAGTGACACTGTCCGCTTTTTGAGGCAACCTGTTTCATTGTTGGATACTCTATTAATACCAAAAGCAGCTTTCTAAGTTAAACTCTGCTGCCCTGTTTTTCACCCTTGGGTCTAGCTACACTGGCAGGACCCTCACAGATGTCTATTCCATCCTATATGACCATGGGTGAATTCCTTAATTTTTTGAGATTTACTTCTTCTGTAAAACCAGGACAATAATAACTACTCTTCAAGGATTTTGTGAGGATTAATGAGATAATATACATTAACCATCTGGCATAGTGGCTGATACAGGAGACATTCAATACATCTTCACTTCCGCTCCCTCTCTTTAATTAATAGCCTTTCAAATAATAGTTAATAGGTGCTCCTGTTTTCTCTTTCTAAGGAAATCTTTCCTTGTTCACTCATTCATCCATTCATTCATTCGCCTATTGATTCTACAAATATTTATTGAGCATCTACTGTATGAAAGGCCTGTGCTAGGCACTGAGGGTACAGTGGGGAACAGAAGAGACAGTGCTCCCAGTCCTAATCTCATGGAGTCTGAAGACCAGTAAGTAGGTGATAAGGGCTGAGTGCTGTAAGTGCTGTGCTGGGTGTGTCATGGGAGAGGAAGGACGGGGAAACTCTTCCAGGTTGAGGAGGGTATTAGTTTCTTGAGGCTGTGTTAACAAATTACCATAAACTTGGTGGCTTAAAACAACAGAAATTTATTCTCTCCCAGTCCTGGAGGCTAGAAATCTGGCAGGGCCACCCTCCGTCTGGAGGCCCTAAGGGAGAATCAGTTCCTTGCCCCTTCCGGCTCCTGGTGGCTGCCCTGGCATTCCTGGGTTTGTGGCCACATCACTCCCCCCTCTGCCTCCCTCTTCACATGGTCTTCTCCTCCGTGTGTCTTTATGTTCTCTCCCTCTGCCTCTCTCTTATAAGGACACTTGTGGTGACATTTAGGGCCCACCTGGGTAATCCAGGGTAATCTCTTCACCTTCTTATCATCACAAAATCCTTAACTTAATTACATCTACAAAAACTCTTTTTCCAAATAAGGAAATTCCAGGGACTAGGGCATGATATCTTTGGGTGGCCATTATTCAACCTACTACAGGTAAGGATGAAAGAAAGCTTCCTAGAGGAAGCAATGTGTAACCTGAGACATAAAGACAAGTAGAAGTTCTTCAGGAAGAGAGGTGGCAAGAGTGGTTCAGAATGTTCCAAGCAGAAGAAACAATATGTGGCAAGGCCCAGAGGTGAGAGGGAGTAGTGAATCTGAGAATCTGAACGCAGTGTGGTTATGATTGGAGTACATAGTAGGTGTGTGTACATGTGTGGAGGAAGAGCTGGAGAAGGGAGAGGCAAGAGGTGAGTCTGGAAGATAAAAACCTTGGTTAGATCAGCGGGGACCTTGAGAGCCATGCTCAAGTGTTTGGATTGCATGTCAAGTGTAATGGAGGTCCTGGAAGGATTTTAACAAGGCATCTCACATGATGAGGTTTGTACCAGCCTCTGGAGAAGAGGTGAGGGGACTCCCAGGCGACTGCTGCAGACATTCCTGCTCCTCCTGTCACGTGATCCAGACCCACCACCATCCTTGTCATAGGAATCAGACCTCATTTACCACTGCTGCTGTGGTTGCCACCTTTCCTTGTAAGAGGTGAATTAAGACCTGTGTGGTCTCAGAATGCTAGGGCAGTTTACTGTTATTTGACTTCCAATAGGCCATGTAATTCCAAACCTGACTGTGGAAGAGAAGCTTACTCAAAGCCTCCAAAAGTGACACCGTTCATCTCCCTTCCTATGCCAGTCCCTTCCCAGCACAATACCAAAGACAGGGGTGAGAGGCAGTGGTGGAGGGAAGGCAAGGTGGGAGGGCAACTCAATGAGACAGACAACAAAGGAACTTCCCAGTATGTTTTCTGGCCTTTTTGGACTTTTCGTGGGCCAATCAGAGGAACGGTACAACTGAACACACACACGTATTCAAAGGCATCCTTAATATTGGAGTTGGGTTAAAATTTCATCAGAGGACCCTGGGAGGGGTCCTTCAGTTACTGGTTTGTCTCAAATGCTTGGCTGTTTCCAGAACCAGCAGAGGTGTTTCTGACTGATTATGTATACTGGCCATTCCTATGGCTAAGCATCTGTAAGCACCGAGTCCTTTACTTCGGGTCTCTGGGACCTGGAAGCAGACCTTTATATATTCTTCTCTACACAGGGCCGGGGCTTCCAGAGGGTAGGGGGCTGCAAATATGGAGAAGGAGTGGAAATACGCTTGCCATATTCTGTAGTTTGGCAAAATGGTGATTCTCACAGTGTGGTCTCCCCATCCCCCGCAGATGAATCACCTGGGGTCTTTTTTAAACATACAGATTCCCATGACTCCTTTCAGTCAAATAAATTCAGATTTCTAGGGGCAGGTCTCAGGAGTCTGAAGTTTTAACAAGTTCTTCAGGAAACCAAAATGCTCATAAAAACTTGAGAACACTTCTATTAAAGCTCAAGGAAAAGGAGGGATGAAGAAAGGAGCAATAGTCCCAAGGAAGGAGAATAAGAAGGGAGGAAAGGCCACTGCCAGTGGCTCAGACAGAAAAGGAATCCCTTGCACAAGTTATGGTACAAACAACATCATGAAATAGAGCAAGCAAATGCTGTCGATGAATATGTATTGACAAGAAAATTCATCTATGATGTACTGTAAGTGCAAAATAATGTGTATGGGGTAATTCCATTTTATGTGTATATATGCGTAGAAAAATCTCTCAAATTCATTCATCCTGAGACTATTCACTGAGTTGACGGTGGTGAACAAGACTGATAGTCTCCTTGTCCACTGTCTAGGACTTTTACATATGTCATTGGGTTGGCACACTAGTTATGGATGTAGGAATTTCTATTGAGTCATTTCTATGAGTTTTCTAATTTATACATAGTTAACATGTATTGCTTTCGTAGCAAAAATAATAAAAAGTGAACATAAACGCTCTCCTTATACATACCTTAGATTGTATGAATCACGTTCTTGCCAGTACACAACGTGTAACAGTGCTTTTCTGCCCTCCTCTCTTTCATGCTGTTTTTTTTTTTTGATTGTAGTCTATCCTTTCTTTTCTATATCCAAGTTATCAATCATAGTCCACCAGCTTTGTGTGAAGAAAAATCAAGTTCATTCCATTTATTACCCACGTACCAGATATGGACACGAAATATCTGGCTACATAAGTACTGCTCGTGACATCTTTCCTGTTGTCTCTTTTCCACTATGGTGTCTTTTTCTAGTTCAGATTACATGATACACAAATGAGTAATAATTCCTGGTAGAGAAGGCAGGAGTCAGTGGCAATACCTCTCAGTGTATTTCAGGTAGGTCTGTAGTGTGTGAGTACTCCCTGCGATTTCACATCCAATTCTGACTAGTCCGTCTTCCGGGACCAAACAAGGTCAGACAGGAACTAAGGTAGTCAAGTGACTTTAATAGAGAAGCACCTTCAACTTGGGGCCGTACTGGCTGAGGGAGGGGCTGTAGAGTGAAAGGGAAAAAGCAGGATTTTGCTGGGCAGCCTTTCCACCCTCCCCTCCCTCCTGACCCAACTTGGTTTATTTATTTATTATTTATTTATTTTTTTGTGAGGAAGATCAGCCCTGAGCTAACAGCCATGCTAATCCTCCTTTTTTTGCTGAGGAAGGCCGGCTCTGAGCTAACATCTATTGCCAATCCTCCTCCCCCCTTTTTTATTCCCCAAAGCCCCAGTAGATAGTTGTGTGTCATAGCTGCACATCCTTCCAGTTGCTGTATGTGGGACGCGGCCTCAGCATGGCCGGAGAAGCAGTGCATTGGTGCGCGCCCGGGACCCGCACCTGGGCCGCCGGTAGCGGAGCTCGTGCACTTAACCACTAAGCCACGGGGCCGGCCCCCGACTTGGTTTAAATACTCTGTTTTGTTGGATAGATATACTTTCAGTAACCTTGAGTTTTATAACCTATAGGAAGATGGAGCAGGTGCAACCTCTTTTAAATTCAACTCTGCTGGAGCCTGAGACCTGAGGAACCTTTTGGACAAGTATTCAGTTACTCCAGATGATGCAAATTCAGAAACAAAAAACGTTTTCTTTCCTTTTTTCCTTCTTTCTGGCGTAGCAAAGCCACTGAGACTCTAGGTTATTGTGTTGTAATATGTTTTCAACATATTTTCAGTTCACAAATACTTTTGCCTGATTTCCTTCCAGCAGACCCAGTTCCTCATGCATTTCTAATGTTGAGTAATGGCCCACAGTCAAGCACATGATAAGCCTTATGTTTCTTCTGGATCAGTGTGAAGGCTCAGAACTGTGGGAGAATGTAGGTGGGAAGAGGGGTGAGGGGCCCCTCCATGGAGCCTCCCTCCCACACTCCAGGCTCACTGTTAAGCTGTTACTATTCTGGGAATGACAGAGAGAGCATTGCTGGGATGTTCGCTGTGTGTGACCAGGGTTGTGTGTGTTCGTGGGTGTTACAACTTCTCTTCAGGGTTGCTTTCACCTGTAAAGAGGTTGTGATGCAGGAATCTTAAGTGTAGCATTCTATTATTATTTAATCCATTTCTCAGCTTAAAGCCATTGAAAGCCTCTTGCCTTGGACATCTGGAAACCATTTAGGACTCCTCCTTATGCATGCTGGAGGTTCACGAGCGCTGTCAACTCTAATGCAGTTTGGAAGTTGCAAATTCATAAGAGCAGCTGTGATCCTTAGCAACATTCCTTCCAGTTTCCTAGTAAAAGTAGGGCTGTGTCTATTTTAAAATGGAAAGTTCTGATTTGGCATCCATATGTTTTTCAATTTAACATTCCACATCTAGATTTTAAAAAGTCTAGGAGCCTGACTGTTGGAATATTCATTGTGATTTTTGATACCTGCCTGGAACCTCCAAAACATGTAAACTCAGACTGTCTATGCTTTTGGAAGGGTTTTGTTGTTGCCTTTGAGAAGCCATCACACGGGAAGGCAGTCTAACAGGTTGGATGGACACCTGAGTGTGTTGAATGACCAAAGAAAAGAAAGGCAAAGAGGGAAGATTAAAAAAAAAGAATAAACACGAATGTCAAGCTATGCTGTTTTTTTCCTCTCCTCTTGAAGATAATCCTGAAGCACTTTATTTACTTATTGTGTGCACACTTACTGTTCAAAATGCTGATGACATGAAGATAAAAGTAATGTGGTCCCTGCCTTCGAGGAACAGAACATGGAGAGAAGACCTGCAAATTAACAAGGGCCCTGGAGTGTTGTGGATGCTGATACAAGTACCTAGAAGGTACAGCAGTGACAGAAGATAGTGGTAAATCTACTGGGGTGCGGATGACGGAGGAGGGAGGGAGGAAAGAATTCATGGAAAAAGTAGGCGTTCCTTAGGTTAGTGAAAAGGTAGAGCAGCTCAGGCAGAAGGAGTCACATGAACCAAGTCCAAGGGTCAAAGCACCTGGTGGGTTCAGTGGATTGGCCTGACCAAGGAACAGGGTGCAAGAGGATGGAAGGTTCAAGAGGCAGCAGCAACATCCAGAGAAGTCAGATCCCCGTCCTCCTGGGCATTCTGTGGAACATCACGGAACATTCCCCAGGCAGTACTACCTAAGGTTGCTGTTGCTCTTTAATCAGTTAATGCTCAGTGTTACGACCAAAAGCCAATTAATAAAAACAGACTAAAATAATGAGAAGACTCTCACATTGATGAAATTAGCAGATATTTAAAAAAAAGATAGGAATGCCAGAAAAGCTGCAAAATCTATGTACTGCTGATGGGACTGTAAGTTAATTTATTTCCCTAGGGCTTCATATACGTATGTCAAAAGCCATAAAATTCTTTGACTCACGGTCCCAGTGCTGGAAATTAATTTTAAAGAATAAAATTAATCCTTAATTTTATGTTAAAATCTGGGACTTAGTTTCTTGCATAAATTTAGGAACATGAATGACTGTCATACCACCCATGAAGCGGAGATTAGAAAAATTGTGCCGTGTTGTTTGGGGAGGTGGCAAGGAAGCCTACTCGGGAGAGCATGGAGTCTGAATTAGAACTATCTATGTGGAGTAGGTAACCCAAGCCAAGGAAATAACATTAAAAGTATTCTTTATTTGGTAAAACACTTAGGGTTCCAGAAGAAGCAAACTAGAAACTGCTTGATAGGAACATCTCCACCCCAGAACATCCTGGATGCCAACAGTGAACAACTCCAGTGAAGACAGGCTCACAGTAAAAACCTCTCAAACTTCCAGGCTTCCAGACCTTAAAATACAAGGAGCATAATTGACCAAGGCCACGCTTGCTGAAGCCACGCTTCCCACGGGCTGCTCCCAGCCAATGACTGAACGTGGCAGGGTTGCTGAGCCAGTCCCCTTCTTGGCAGACGCAGGAATCCTTTGACAGTTGTCTTTAGCCTGAGGATTCCCCAGAGACTTTGCTGACCCTTCCTCAGACTGTGGAGCCATTGGTAATACTTCCACCCAACCTCCCTTCCCTCTCTCCTTCACTCAGGGTTAGGCTTGCGTAATGGTCTGATGGTTCTCCCAGCCTCCTCCAGCTCCTCCTCGTTATATCCCAGGCATCAGCTTGAATAAAATCCTTGCATGTTTGCTCTCATTTTGGCATTTATTCCTCAGAGGAAACAGGCCTTGATCTTGGAATTTGGGGCTGAATTGTCCACCAACCAGCAGGTGAACAGGACACAGTCCTAGCTAGATGCAGTACAGATGGTCCCTGGCATGACAAAGAGGCTCAATTGCTAAAGATTTCACCAGTGGTGACCCGAGAAAACGTCCAGGTGGAGGGAAGTGCTGAGTAAGGTGCAATGATCCAGGCTATTGAGAGATATGGGGGGAATAATGCATACAAAGACAGTAGAGTTGGCTGGCTATTCCTAAGTTGTATTAATGCCCTACAGAGGATATTGGCAGACTGAGGACTGTTAGGAAGCAGTTTATTGCTAAGTGTGAGAGCCAGAAAACTTCTGTGGTAACTCTCGAAGAGGCCTGTATCTCCTGCAGTGGAAGGACGGATGTAGCTGAGGGATGGTCTGAAGAATGTTTAGTCACGGAGCTCCAGGGATGTTTGACTGCTCAGCCAAGGCAGGTCTATTATGGAAAGATCAGGGATCTGGTGGGAAAATATAGAATATGGAAACATGGGATAAGGACATCTGGATGGTGCCCTGAGGATGTTGACTCTGCAAACTTTTCAAACTCTCTGGGCTTGCAGAGGCCCACCTTTCACAGTAAGGGCTAGCAGTTCTACAGTGCTGAAAGATGCTGTAGAAATCTCACCTCCATAACAGGGGCCACCTTCAGGACCTGCCCCCACCTCCTCTCCCACCTGCTAAACCAACAACTAGGGTTAAACCCCAGTATATGATGGCTGAGGTCATGCTGGGACTGGTAAGCATAAACAAGACACTCTATATCTGAAGAATTGCAATATAGCCAGTATGTATAGGCAGGAGCCAGAGGAATACCCTTGGGGTTGGATTTTGAGGGTGCTTGATCAAGGGGCTGGAATGTAAGTCAGGGTAAGCAAGAATTCATTGACTTAAGGGCATTTTTTTGAGACATGGACTTTAACATCTCATCAAAGTAGTTAGGGGATGGGGCAAACTCATTGGGGTGGCTCTTAGAGAGCTGGATAAAGCAATGGCCAACACTCATGAAGTGGAAGTGCCTGAGTTGTCCTGGAAGATGGTAAAGGAAGGAATAAAGAGACTGAAAAAGTGGGCATGCTGGAATGGATATATTCTGTGAGACCAGGAGACCCACCAGAGGATAATGTTCCATGCGAGAGACCAGAGGACAAATCATTCACCAAGGCCATAAGGAATGTGCTGGGGAGAGGGGCATCAGCATCTCAGTGGTTGCCTCCTCTATATGCCAGGGATTATGGTAGGAGAGGCAGTCACAGAGCTGGGCTTGTCAACAACCATGGGGATAATGCAGCTCTGAGAAGAGGAGACTGCAAGAAAAATACAGGCAAGAGTGGAGGAACAGGAGGCTGAGGACAATTATCCCAATAAAAAGTCACAATCCCTTGCTCAATTCCTTGACCTGAGCCAATTTTCAGATCTGGAACCCATTGACAGAAGAGATGGTCAGGTGCCTAGGAGGAAGGACTTTTCAGCACCATGGCAAGAATATACTGTGACAATTCCCTCAGTCCTTCCCCCAAGAGACTTATGACCACTTACTTGGATGAGGGAAAGAGGAATAGCGTAGACATACAGAGGATTAATGGACACAGGGCCTGAGACGACATCAATACTCGGAAACCCAAAGTGTCATCATGGCACCCTTTGTTAGAGGGAGAGCATATGGGGGTCAGGTAATAAATAGAATCCTGGAGGATTGCACAATTGGAGTTGATACATTTGGAAATTGGAGTAACCCCCCCACAGGTTTCCTGGTCTGTGGAATAAGATTTATCATAGTAGGGAAGGCCAAACGGAAACATTTGAAATTTCCCAACACCCCTCCCACCCCATCCAATGTAATAGACCCCCAAAATTTCATATCTTGGGATGAGGGGATGGTGGAGATTACTTCCATCATTAAAGATCTAAAGGATGCAGGGGTGGTGGTTCCTACCATATCTCCGTTTAATTCACTAGTTTAGCCCCTTCGGAAACTGGATGGATCCTGGTAGTTCTGTAGACTACCGTAGTAGCAGCAGCCCCAAGTGCAGCTGCTGTACCAGATGTGGAATCATTCCTAGAGCAGATTAACAAGGGCCCAGGCTTATGCAATGCAGCCATTGTCTTGGCGAATGCATTCTTTTCCATTCCAGTTAGAAAAGAGGATCAGAAACAGTTTGCATTTGCATGGGATGACAACAATATTCATTTACAATTTTGCCTCAGGTCCCTGTTTCTCCTGTCCTCTGTATAGTCTGAAAAGGCCTGGACTGCCTGGACATCTTACAGACCGGCACATTGATCTGTTACTTCGATGACATTATAATGATTGGACAGGTTGAGCAATAGCTGACTAATATGCTGGGTCTTGGTAAGCCATATATGCTCTAGTGGGTGGGAAGATTGAGCGCCAGCCACTTCAGTGAAGATTTTAGGGGTCTAGTGGTCTTAGGGGCATGCTGGAATATCCCCTCCAAAGTAAAAGACAAATTGCTGCATCTTTCATCCTCTATCTCTCTCTCTCTCTCTCTCTCTCTCTCTCACACACACACACACACACACACACACACACACACACACACACAAAAGAAGAAAAAGAAACAGCATCTGGTAGGCCTCTTTGAGTTCTGGAGACAACATACCCTACATCTAAGGATATTGCCCCTACCCCTGTACTGGGTGACATAGAAGTCTGCCTGCTTTGAGTACAGTTCAGAGCAGAAAAGGGCACTGGAGCAGGTCTAGGACATGGTGCAATCAGCCCTGCCACTTGGGTCCTATGATCCAGCAGACCCTATGGTGTAGAAGTTATCAGTGGTGGAAAAAGATGCAGTGTGGAGTTTACGGCAAGCTCCATAATCATAACACAGGCCTCTGGGATTCTGGAGTAAGGTCATGCCATTTGCAGGATTACCTTTTGAGAAATAGCTCTTGGTTTGATACTGGAACCCAGTAGAGGTAGCACAGTTGACCACAGGACTTCAAGTGACTATGCATCTCAAACTGCCCATTATGAACTGGGTTCTGTTAGATCCACCAAGCCATAGAGTCATATGGGCCCAGAAGCAGTCTACTGTAAGATGAAAATGGTATATCTGGGACTGAGCCCAAGAAGAACTAGAAGGCATGAGTAAGCTGCATGAGCAGGTGGCCTAGAACCCATATCATCCACCACAGTTGCACCAGTGCCCCTCCCCCAGCTTGCACCTATGGCCATATGGGTTCTCCGGTATGATCAGCTGAAAGAGGAAGAAAAATCTAGAATTTTGTTTATGGGTGGCTCCACTTGGGTCTTGGGTACAAGCTGAATGTTGACAGTGGCTGCATTATAGCTTCATCCAGGGGTGGTCCTGAAAGACAATAAGGAGGAAAAATCTTCCCAGTGGGCAGAGCTGTGAGCCATGCTTCTCCACTTTGTGGAGAAGGAGAAATGGCCTAAAATGAGAATATAGATCCTGGGATGTGGCCAATAACCTGGACATCTGATCAAGGACTTGGAAGAAAAAAGATTGGAAGATTGCAGGAAAGGAAGTCTGGGGTATAGTCTTGAGGCTAAACATATGGAAGTGGGCACAAAGTACAAAGATTTTGTTTCATACATTAACGCCTACTAGAAAGCCTTCACCACGGAAGAAACACCGAACTATCAAGTGGCCAAGATGACTTGGCCAGTTGACATTAACAGTGACATTCATCATTGGTCATTCCAGAACTGGTATGATGGACACATGAATAGAGTAGATGACATGGAGGTGACATATTGATCCAGTAATATGGACTTTTACTTACCAGGGTAGATCTAGCTACTGGTTTCTGTGGATGTCCAAATTGTTTGCAACACTGAGCCTCCCGTATGGCACTATTCTTTGAGGAGACCAACTGGCCACTTGACTGGCAAGTTGACTACATTGAGACTTTTCCATCCTGGAAAGGTCACAGGTTCATCCTCACAGGGACAGATACCTATTCTGGGGGTAGACTTGCTTTTTCTGCCTGCAGAGCCTCATGTCAACTATCCAGGGACTTACAGAATGCCTGATCCACATGAAGAGAGTTCCATTCTGAATACCATCTGACCAATTCATATTGAAGGAGGTGTTGGAATGGGCTCATGTCCACTGGTTGTATCATATACTGTACCCAGAGGTGGTCAGCCTCACTGAGTGCTGCAAAATCCTTTGGAAGGACCAGCTGAGGTGCCAGCTTGGAGAAAACACTCTGAAGAATGCGATGCCATCCTTTAGGATGCAATGCATTGCTTAAATCAGAAACTCCTATATGGTGCTGTTTTCCCAGTAGGAAGGGAACATGAGTCCAGAAATAAAGGGGTGGAAGCAGAAGTGGGCCCATTTACCATCACTCTCAATGACCCATTGGGGGATTTTGTGCTTCCTGTCTCTGCTACTTGGGTCCTTAAAGGGAGCGCATTCTTGCTAGAAGACACAGCATGGATCTCACCGAACTACATAGTATGGCTGCCATGAAGATACTTTGGGGTCCTATGTCCAGGAAGCAGCAGCAGGAAAAAGTGTCACCATATTGATAGAGGTAATTGATCCTGATCAAAGGAGGTGGTAGGGCTGCTTCTACATAATGGGGACAGGGAAGAATACAGGGGGAACACAGATGATCCACTTGGGTGCTTCCTGGTACTCCTGCCCCATGAGAATTGTGAATAAACATGTGGCACAACCCAGAACTGTGAAGGCTGTGATTATCAAGGGTTAAGGCCCCTCGGGAATGATGGTTTGGGTCACACCACCAGGTACGCCACCAAGACCTGCCAGTGTGATATCTGAGGTTGTGGGGAAAGAATATATAGTGGAGAGTGGAGGAAGGAGGAGGAAGACTAGTTGTGGCCTTGAGATCGATTGCAGTGATGGGACTTGTTGTTCATCCCATTACCCTCCCTCTTTTGAGTTTTTCCTCAGGAAGGTCCACAGGAACCGTGGAAGACGAGCTACCTGAATCTATGTGGAGAAGTGGATCCATGTAGCACAAGGGGTGGACCAAGGCATCCATGAAAGTGAGCCTCACAGACCCCCTACCGTAAGGAAGGTCATGGACCAGGGCCCAAGTGGCTGCACTCTGCCATCCATTGCCCTGTTCATGCTGAGGTCTTGCTTTCCAGGGGCTCCCAGCCAACGATTGGCATGGCAAGAATTCTAAAGCAAGCCTGTTGCAGATGGTCTGCCTTAGCTCAAGGACCCTTGACAGTCTCATCAACCCTTTCTTAGACAGCACAGGGGTCTGGAATGCTTCCATCCTCCTTCCCTTGGGGGTCAGATTTGCATCATGATCTGATGGTTCTCCCAGCTTTCCCTGTCTCTCTCCCGATTTTAGTTCACAGACATTTCCCCTAACAAAACCCTTGCATGTTTAATCCCATTTTGGCCCAAAATGTCAATAGTTCTGAAGTTGAGAAACCCTTGCTTAGAGAGATAATAGCAGTGGGAGTGGGGTATCAATACTGGCCCCATTACTTTGTGATTCCCTGGAGATAGAGCTCTTGGGGATTGGTCCAGATGGCAGATGCTACACTAAGGAAAACGATGTTTCTGAGAAGCAGTCAGAATAAAACTAACAGTATCATGTTCTCAAGGGGTTTGGTCACAACTGGCTTGCTCTGAGAATGTACTGACAATAACTCTTGCCCGCTACTTCTTTCTTTCCCTCCCTCCCTCCCTCCCTTCCCTCCTTCCTTCCCTCTTTCTCTCCTTTCTCCTTTCATTCCTTCATTCCTTCTCTCTCTCTCTTCTTTCTCCACCAGCCTCCCTTCTTTCTCTCTTGTCTGGCCCCAATGACCTTTGTCTCTTGCCGCAATATCGTAGGTAGTAAATGACAATGATTACTCTACAGTTCCATTGTGAAAACTTATTTCTCATGCAAACAGCGTACAATGACTTTTAGTTCGAAATTTCTCAGTTCAGTTTCGGATAAAGGGTAAATGTTCTTGGAAAGTTTGAACTTAATCAGAAAAGTTATTTTAGAATGATGATCTTAGAGTAATTGCTGGGCTTTTAGATCTGGAAATATTTTTTTACCGGTTATTGTCCACTCATTGTGCAGAGGTTTGGGTTAATAAATTTATCACTTAATAATATTTTCCTCTTCTTGAGTTCTTACATATTTGCACATATTCAGTTTCACTTCCACTGTTAGCACTGCACCCCAAATTAAAGCTGAATTCACTCCAACCTCAAGTTCTAACTGGGTCAGGTTTGCTAAGAATCCAGCCCAGTTTTATCAACTCTTTTCATAAAATTGATCTGGGTTTCAAGAACGTAATGAAACCAGAAAGTGGGGGAGTTTAGAATATAGTCTGGTCTCAATTTGTCTCCTCCTTGAAAACCACGGTCTAGTTTCAACCCAACTAAACTTGGATAGTTTAATTTAAAAAATAGTGCCTGGAAATCCCGTCAATCCATGGGATTCAATAGCACCCTTCTAGGGACAACAAACCCAGAGGGAAGTATAGCATTTTTCATGTGAGGTTTGCCAATAGAGTAAAGTGATAGATATTCTAAGGTAAATGTATCAGAATTTATGTGAGTGTTGGTCTCTTCAGAAAGTGACCTTGGGCATCCAATCACCCCTTATTTATGTCTCCTATCTTCATATTGATTAATTTCTCTCCTTTGTTTCCCAAATGTCTCAGTTCCCCATTTGTCTCACCTTACCTTCAGGCTCTGTTTTACCTCAGTTCTACTGGAAGTTATAAGGGTTTAAAAGCCTCAGTCCTTACCAGAGGGGAAGGGGGGAGGGAGGAGGGTGAAAGGGATAATTCGGTACATGTGTGTGGTGATGGGTTGTAATTAGTATTTTGGTGGTGAACATGATGTAATCTACGCAGAAATAGAAGTACAATGATGTACACCTGAAATTTTTACAATGTTATAAACCAATGTTACTGCAATAAACAAAAAATTAAAAAAAAAAAAAAAAAAAAAAAGCCTCAGTCCTTCATTGAATAAGTCACTATCCAAGACTTGGATCCAGTGAAACTATGACCGTTGGACTCTCACATGTCTCCCCCATCTTGGGAAGTGGCCACTGGGCTCCGTTCATACTGGGGTAAGGCCGGCTTTCCCCCAAGCCCCTTTGCCTGCATCTCAGAGGACTGAGTGTCTGCTTTGACTCCTTTGACTGTCTTGCCCTTTCCCGGAGGCCCCAAGCCCTGACCTGATCTCCATCTTTCTGTCTGAGGGCCTGGGGCTTATCAGCTTATGGGCAGACTCTTGAGCAAGAAGTATCTGATGGCTACTACCTGCCTAGATTTCTACGTCTTGTGCTCTACTCACTGAGCACAATCTCCTCTCCTTTGGCTCCACTGCCGTTAGTTGAATTGTTCCTTGGGAAGGTTTGGCATAACCCCCACCTGCTCCCCCAGGGGCCTGATGCTCAACTGCAGTCCTGCACTTGTGCCGAGTAATGAGGGAATCGGCCTTCCTCTCCATCTCCATTTGCCTTGTGCGGCCATGGAGCAGAATTGTGTCTCCTGCTCAAATCCAAGATATAATAGCTCCTCCCTCGTTCTAGTGATGCCGCCGTTACTGAAAACGTTCTTCGTATGGAAAGGCCTGTAGCATAATCCTTGCAACATCTTCAAAGGCAGCACTTCTTTGTTGTTTGAATACGAATTTCATATTTTTCCCCCAACAATTTCCTCGTTAACTGAGGAACATTGGTGAGCAAACCAGGTTTTTCCCATTTTGTGTCAAAACCAAGACATGATCATTATGTCATAAGACACTGCATTTTTTCTCCTCTATAAAAGTGAGAATAATTCCAAAAGAGGCAACCCAGGGATGTTCTGAGCAATGACAGCATAACTGGAAAATCATAGCTTCCGAGATGACATATTTGAGGGGCTGCAGTCTTTTGAACGTGCAGTTTTATGCTCACATTCGTGTGAAGCTGAGGCAAGCTAACCTCTCATCCTTGAGACCTTTTTGGGAGTGACACTGAATGGTAGGGAGCCAGCCATCCTCACTTCCTTGGGATTCTCCTTGTGATCCAGTGGAGACATCTCCTCTAATGTCACGGTGTTCTATAAAGCCTGGAAAACTAAAAGGGCTCCATGTGATAAAGAAAGCAGAACGTCTTCTTCATCTCTTGCCCGAGAAGAGGCTGGCATGGTTGGGAGCCTTGGACGACACTCCCATAGCACAGAGAGAAAAGTACCTTTAAGTAGGAATACAATTCTGACAGAGAGGAATTGGCCAGAGAATCATTCTAAATTTGTCAGGATTTTTTCCTCAATTCTCTGTTCATGGTATGCTCAACGTCATGTCTAATTTATGTTACAGAATATGGGAATTTCTAGGAATTTTCTGATACCTGATTCTGACAGTTTTTATCCTTGACACCTGAAGTCTGCCTTAAACTAAAGGTAGTCTGAGTGACCTGCTTGGTGTGTCTTGTGTAATTTCTGTGAAGTTAGAAACCAAGGACAAGTACTCAGAGAAGGCAGTCTGCAGCTGGTGTCTAGCCGGGCCTACATATCTGCCTCTGAGGGTCAGTTTTTCCAGTTTTTGACACAACCGAAAAGAGATGGACCTTAAATTTCCGATTTCCATATTCAAGGTCTCAATGAATTGGATAGCTCAAACTACCTTAATTAAACTTACCTCCTTCTTCTAAAATTGACCCCACTAACGTCTCTCTCCTATATTGGTCACATAATCCATTTATTTCCGTGTCAGATTGACCATACCCATACATGTTATTTATCTTGGGGGAAAGGAATGTATTTTTTAGTGTGTACAGTATTTTTCATAGTATTCTAGGAAGATTAACACAAGAAGTGCTTTCAGATTACTGTGATGATAATGAGGTAACAAAAGGAGAAAAGGTGATGGTACAATATGTTGTGCTGGAGAAACTGCTTCTTTGGTTGATATTTCATAAACTGGAGTTCTTATATAGGTTCAATCTCCATATGAAAGAGAAGAAGCTAAATCCTTATCTTACCTCCTTTAAACTATTTCTAAAAACGGGAATGTGAAAGTTCTGATGACATTGATGATGTCATTGAAAAGATTTTTAATTTTTATTGTTTGTAATATCTACTTTCCTGACCACAAATAATACATACACATTCATAAAAATGGAGAATACAGGTAGATAAAATGAGAAAATAAAATTCTATGTAATCACTGTTAGCATTTTGCTGTATATAATTCTGTGTTTTTTTCACTTTATTTTACAAAATGGATCAGACTCTAAATACAATTTTCGAACTTACTTTTCCATTTACATGCCATGAAAGGAAAATATACTTTTAATTAAAAATTATTTAGAGCTGAAAGTCAGATTCTTCCTAATCAACACTCCTCATTTCACAGATGAGAAAAACTCTAGCAAGTTTATATGATTACAGTGATTCAGATTTAGGCAGCATCAGAGCCACATCTCTAACTCGAAACCCTTAAAGCCCGTGTCCCGTTTTGTGCGTTTCACTCCTTATATACTGTAGCTAAATCGGACACGATAAATCGGATTTAGAGTGTGTGAGAAAGTCTTATCTTCCCCTTATGTGTTTTAGCTTGGCTATGTGTTTGCTGGGAAACACAGCAGAAAAGACCAATTAACTCAGAATTTATTGAAAGTATTTTCTAGAAAATAACTTGTGAATTTTGTTGATTGATTTTCAATCTTTAAAGCTTCAAATTGAGGTCTCTGTGCTGGAATGATAGGGTTAGAAGCATTGAAACTTGGCGACATTCCAAACTGCTATAAATGTATAAGAAATTACCTAACCCAGTGTCAATAGAAATATGGTTAAATCTAAGTAAGACTTTCCTGACTTTTAAGTTAGTGACTTAAAAAAACCATTTACGCTGCAGTAATTTGAGTTAAAGACTTTCAAAAAAGGTTCTATGAGTCTTATCAATCACAATCAATTTTATTTGCTAAATTTAGTACTAGAGTGACATTATCTGAACATTCTTTGTATAAAAACATCCAGCAGAGCATCTTTTTTGGGGTTTTGTGATATCAAGAGGTTTTTGGAATTTTACGAAAGTTCCACCCACAATCAAAACCAAAGTTCTCTTATCATTGATTAGTTCTGTCAGGTGGCTCAGAATTGATACTTCTTTGAATATATGCAAATTATCCTTCATTTAAAGTTTCTGCCTCTGTTCCTTTTGTTTTGCATTTCTCTTAGTCTTTTTTCTTCTCATTTTCCTCTTTCCTCTCATTCTTTTAAAATAAAGATCTTGAGGATTTTTTCCCCTTTTTCTTTGCTACAGGAGACATTGAAGTCAGTGAATATATTCAGAGTATACAAATGACATTCAGTGACACAGACATTTTATGATGCTACTTAAAAGAAGGCCTGGCTGTCTAGAGAGAGAGCCAGAGAATTTGGAAGTGATCTATTTTCTCACATGAAAACAGTGGTTCCAACTGATGGAAAAACAAGTGCATTTACTCTACGCTATTGATCACCATGAACCTGGTTACTGAATTTATCCTATAAATCAGGATAATAAATTCCAGTAGCAAACATTTCATTTTTAAAATCATAACTTCCCTCAGCTCCTTTTTACACCATGAGTTAAGAATTCCTAACACCCTCATTTGTTCTCAAGCACAGCTTGTCCATCTTATCCACAGGGTGAAGTGAAGGGGATAGACCTGACTAACACTTCTGGACCTCCTTATGTTTTGGGAGGACAGGAAACAAATGTTTCTGGTTTATTCTACTTGTCAGCATTTCTTAACCAATGTAGCAGAATGGCCAGAACTGCAAAGTTTGCATGTGGCAAGCACTTTACATCATCAGATAGAATTTAAATAATGTTGAGAAGAAACAAAAATATAAGCTGTGGTTTCGACACGGCTTTAAAGGCAATGTTGCTGCAGTAACATGATGTTCTTGGATGAGCACAGAAACCAGGCTCTCTACACGTGCCGGACTAACAACGAAGACCCTGGGTCTTAGACAGTGCATTGCTCTGACTGCCTTCAGCAGGCCCTGATATAACCATGTAAGTGCGATTATTTAGTTTCCTACTCGTGGATAAAGCTCTGGGCCAGAGATTTTCCTCTTGGAGCACAGTCCATGAAATGAGGCCTGCTAAGGAAAGCTGCTAAATGTAACCAGCTGCTTCTAAATTCTATTCTCCTAAAGCACGCTTGAATAACACAGTTCACTGAGCCAAAGTTTCCTAAGGTGGCCTCCCTCCATCTCATTTAGTTACTCCACAACTGAGTAACCTGCTAGAAATCTGTGCCCAGGGGAAGGCAGAGCCAAATGAACCATATCTCAGATTCTGGCTGTTGATGGTTCAGTGTGATATGTGGTCAGAATTGGAGGTGGTGAGAAATAACCAGAATCTTTCTCCCTTGCCTCAGCCATTAATGATATGTTTACCAGTTCATTCTTTTCATATCTGGAAAGAGGTGAACTTGGCTACAGATTTTGTCTAGATTACATTCAGAGAAGAGCAAAAAGTATGGCCAATACATACCATAAGACCAATGGTATGCTTTTTAAGATGGTGAGTGCCTACTAAATCCATCAGCGTGACCACATGTTTGTGTCTGTGGTAAAATACACGTAACATAAAATTTACCATTCTAAACATTTTAAAGTGTACAATTCAGTGGCATTTAGTACATTCCCTATGTTGTGCAAACATCACCACTATCTAGTTTGAGAACATTTTCATCACTCCAAAAAGAAATCGGGTACCTATCAAGCAGTCATTCTCCATTCCCCACTACCCTGCCCCTGTCAATCAATGGTCCTCTTTTTGTCTCTATGGACTTGCCTATTCTGGATATTTCATATAAATGGAATCATACAATATATGGCTTTTTGTGTCTGGCTTCTTTCACTCAACATAGTGTTTTCAAGGTTCATCCACGTTGTAGCATGTATTGGTACTTCATTCCTTTTTATGGCTGAATAATATTCTATTGTATGGACATACCGTATTTTGTTTATTCATTCCTCAGTTGATGGACACTCTGGTTGTTTCCATCTTTTGGCTGTTGTGATTAGCGCTGCTATGAGATCATAATTTTTTTTAGTTAAATAAAATCTGATTTCCTGATTTGTGTTTGTGGGTACCCAACCTACCAGGAAGTTTATTAGCACTGGGTTTTAAGTTACAAACTAGCACAAAATTAGAGCCAGAAGCCATGTTAGTCTAACAGGTCTTGGAAAGATGGTGAATGATGGTGAAGGCACAGTAAAAAGAGAACTAACCTAGAATTAAGGACTTTGGTGCTCTCCTCTTGGTTCTGCCACCAACAGGCTGTGTGTGTAATTTTTGGGTAGATCATTTCACTTCCCTGGGCCTTTGTTTCCTCATCCATAAAATGGGGGAGCAGAACTCGCTAACATTTCTTCTAGCTCTAGGATTCAGTGCCTGTGACAGGCTGTGCAAACACACTGTATTTCTCATCATCTAATGCACATTTCTCTGCCGGCACAGCTGCTGTCAATTGCACTGCAAAGTAGTACAATACAGCTCCTTTTCTATGCTCAAGGTGTGAACATAACAGTTTCTTATGAACTGGAGGTGTGAAGGGGACAATGTAAAGGGGACAATTTCCAATGTCAATCCTTATAAATAACTAGCAACTTTCTGGGATTGGGTGGGTTATTCAGAATTAAAGAAAATTTTTAGCCACTCTCCAAGGTTTCTTCCTCCTTGCACTAAGGCAAGAAAATATTAATGACTTGTGAAGTTTCCTCTTTTGGAAACAGTACTGAGCCATCTCAACTTGTTCTAAATGGGAATCAGGGACACTTTGAGTGTACCGTTCAAGTGGAGTGAGCTGGGGCACATCACAGGGCAAATATTGGACTATTTACACTTCCCTTTCTGTCCACTTCTCCTTGATGATGAAGGAATGAAATCCAAATGTGTGACTCTGGGCAAGTCAGTGCTTCTCAGTGTCAGTTTTCCCATCTGTAAAATAAAGGGATCACCTATTTCGAAAACATCTATTCTTGGCTTTTGATAAAGTCACTTACCTAAATTTATTTATGACCAGCTGTGTTGCAACAGGGGTGAAGGATTAAGGATAAAACACAATCCAACTTTAATTTTACTTTTAAGTGTAAGAAGCTAAGGAGATTGAGAGAGAATCAGAGATAATAATGGCTAAAACCAGAAATATAATGAGACCACGATCCATAAACGGAGATAAGACATTCAAAAGGATTTACTCATATAAAGTAAGGAGGTTGGCAACTAGAACATAGATCACCTTACAAATTGCTTTGTGACCACAGTTGACCTTGTCATTTATTCACTCAAAAATATTCGTTTTCATCTCTACAAAGGAAAGCTCTGATAGGTGAGGGTTAACCTTCAACTGAAGCAGTCTCTACATTGCATTTTGTCATCCAGACGGGCAAATAAAGCTTTGCTTCCCTGTCAAAACTTTCCACGTTATCCCCAGTGAGGGGGCCATGTGGACTGAAAAGCCAGCAGGAGCCTACTCTCTTTCCCACTGAGGACCTGGCAGGAAGTCCACAGCTCAGAAGCATCCATTTTTACCTGACTTTGTGATGTAGATTGCAGTTTCCTAGCAACTGAAAATTAAGCTGCCACACTTATTTAAGTGAGTTCTTGCCCAGCCCATATTCTCACCCTTTAATGGTAATGAAGCTAAAATTTCTTTCCAGTCACTTTGCATATCATTTCCTTTCTCTTTAACTCTCTTTCGAAGTGAGATGATTGATAGATCCTTCTTCAGCAATCACTTACTTTGGTAAGATGATTTTCTTTTTCCTTTGAAGTCGATTTTGAAAGGAGTTGTACTGTGATGAGCTAATTAGCGCAAAAACACAGAGTATATACCCTTAATTAGGCATGATCATAGACTCAACGTAATGGGATGTCCTGAAACTGCACGCTATGCAAATATTAGACTCTTCATTCCTCCCATTACATCTGAAACCATCAAGCAAAGGATGTTTTGCAGTACGTACCACAGTCAATGCCAGGTGCAAATCTTTTAACAAAAGGTTGGTTTTTTGGGTGCACCAGTAGGGAAAAGGATAAAAGGAGGGGGCTTAGAAAAAAAAAAAAGCTTAAAAAACTGAAAAGTTCAATTAAGCTCAGAATGAGCTTTATAAATTCAGAGGAGTTTTACAATTAAGTAAAACAACCCAGTTACCCCTTTCTCAAACTATATCACATCTGGAATTTTTTTTTTAAATAATTTTATTTATTTATTTTTCCCCCAAAGCCCCAGTAGATAGTTGTATGTCATATTTGCACATCCTTCTAGTTGCTGTATGTGGGACTCGGCCTCAGCATGGCTGGAGAAGCGGTGCATCGGTGCGCGCCTGGGATCCGAACCTGGGCCGCTGGCAGCGGAGCACGCGCGCTTAACCACTAAGCCACGGGGCAGGCCCATCACATCTGGAATTCTGAAGACATTTCACTGTAGGCATCAGTGAATTATGCAAATCTTGAAAGATCTTTCAAATCCAGAAACCACTAAGAATACTACAAAACCAGCTTGGGGTTTACTCAAGCCGGTAGGATATAAGAAGATTGTGAGGAAATGAAATCATAGTGAGTCCCAAGCCCTAATTTTAGCCAATTATTTTCATTACCTCTACCACGAACCTTTTTGTTTATTGGAGTGGTGAAAGTAAATAACAAAATTGACTTTCCCCTCCATGCCCTGAGATGAAAATATCCAAGGATATGGTACCCTCAGACATTTGAATATTCAACCTCTGAATAACTAAGAGTTCCCAATACATAATGCTTAGATTGTGTTTAGAGTTGTGAGTTTTCAGACTCAATCAGGTAGCAAATAATAAGCTATTTGGTTCCAGATACTGATGGAGACACTGACAAGGGCAGAAATATAACACCTATGTGGGTATTAGAATAGTTAGTACCTGATTTTATGTGCCATCCCTTCACTGGAGATGATAAGGAAAGAAGGGTTTTTATAGCAGCTGAAGTTTGAAATCCATGGTTTTCTCCATATTTAATATATAAGCTAACATTCACTGAGCCCATACTATATTCTAGGCATGGTTTTCAACATTTTATTGGCATAGTCTCATTGAATCATTACAGTAACCCTACAAGATAGTTACCATAATTAGGCATATGTTACAGACAAGGAGCTGAGGATCAGAGAAATTCAAAAACCTTCTCCAAGATCACACATCTAGTAAGCAGTTGAGCCAGACTTGAACCCATGTCTGTCTGAGCCAGCTACACCCTTAGCCACTGTGCTGTCTCATGAGTGCCTGTCAGTCCTCTGATGGACTCCTTACTTATTAGCCCTTTCCCCAGGGCTGGGAATGAGATGCAAGAGAAACAAAAAGGGTTGAGACCTAAACTGAATTGCAGAAAAAATCTCGGTCACCTGTTGTGTACAAAGGAGGCCCTAGTTAGATGCTACGTGTGGGGTGAGGGTGCGAGTGTTGTGGAAATAGAATTTGAAATAGTGGAGTCAGAATTGCACTCAATTGACTGTAATAAATACAAACTGTATGATACATGTTATTATTGCACGTGAAATAATAGGGAAAAAGTAAGTACTGGATAGGAATGAGACCAGGATTTAAATCCAGTTTTTGCCACTTACCAGCTGTAGGACTGGATTAATCAGGGACTCTACCCGAGGGTGGTTCAAATAAGGGATGCAGCAAAAGGACTATTTGGAGACGTATAAATAAAGAGGGTAAGGGGCAGAGGATGGTAACGCACCCAGGTGCTAGCAACAGTGGAAGCTAATGCCACTCCCAGCACCAGGGGAAAAAAGAGTGAGAGCTGTCATCACAGTGGGGGGCTCACCCCACTAGAGCTGTGGTTGTGCAGAGCTACTGTCACTGCAGACACAGAGCCCTGAATCTGGGAGAGAGCAGAGAAGAAACACCCTGACCTCCATCCTTGTCCCTCTGATCTTCTACTGGTGCCTCCCATCAGCTGATCCCTCCCAGAAGCAAACCTGCCAGGGAGCCCAGTTGTCCATGGGAGTCTGTCTCTCAGGTGGGGAATGGATATGAGGAAGAGGATGGAGAATAACCTTGAGCAAGTCCCTTCCTCTCTCTAATTTCAGTTTGCTTGTCTGTGGTGTAGCGCCTACCATATTAATAGTGGCCTTATGATTTTTACTTTCAACTTTTTATTTTGAAAAGTTCAATCTTACAAAGAATTTAGTACCATGAAAATTGTACCATGAACACACAGATATACTCTTCACCTAGATTCACCAATTGTTAACATTTTGTCACTGTTGTTTTATTCTTTTTCTCTCTTTCTACTATCACAAATATACACACATTTTTGCTGAACCATTTGGGAGTTATTTGCCAACATCTTGAGATTTTATCCCTAAAAACTTAAGCAAACATCACCTACATACCCCCAATAAAATGATCACACTCAACAAATTTAACATTTATACAATGCTATTATCAAACATAGTCTATATTCAAATTTTCCCAAGTGTCTCAATAATGTGCTTTATAGTTGTCTATGTTTTTCAATCAAGGGTCACACATTACATTTTGTTGTTATGTCTCCTTAATCTCCTTTAATCTAGAACTGTTTTCCAGATTTTTTCTTTTTTAATCTTTCATGATATTAACATTTTTGAGGAATCAAAGGCCAATTGTTTTGCAGAAAGATCCCAATATGGATTTGTCTAGTGGTTTTTTCATGATTAGATTCAGTTTAAACAATTCTGGCAATAATACTAAAGAGGTGCTGTGTCCTTCTCAGTGCATTGGATCTGGAGGCACACAATGTCAGAATGCCCCATCATGGGGGATCTTGGGTTTAATCACTTGGTTAAGGCACCATCTGCTCGATTTATCCATTATCTTTTCCCCTTTGTAATTATCAAGTAATCTATGGGATAATATATCTTTTTCACCAATATTCTTTCACCCAGTGGTTTTCATAACCATTGAATTTTCTTGCTATGGCAGAAATAGTTTCATAAAACTATAGTTAGGGGACATGGTGTAAGACTTCTTTGAAAGTTCCTATGACAATGCTCATCTCTTCTTATGTTGAACTGTTTTCATCCGTTTATCTATCCATTTAACAGATATTTACAGAGTGCTCTTTATGTGCCTTGACCCTGTAGAGTTTTCATCAGTGGCTTCATGGTTGCCTAAACTAATGTCTTTAGCTCAGATCTTTCTCTCGTGTTGCAGATCCATATTGACAATTGCTTTCGAGTCTTTCCACCTTACCGTCCATGGATGCCTTAAACTCCACATGCCCAGTGGAACTCATCATCTTCACTTCCTGGTCTGCTCTTCTTATGTTCTCTATTCCAGTAAATTGCAAGTCTGTTTTCTCAGTGACTCTATAATAAAAAGGGCTCCTATTTATTGAGTGACCAGCCACCATAATAGCTCTTTTATACATGTTACATGCATTATCTCATTTAATCCTTGCAATAGCCTTGAGAAGTAGGTACCATTTTCTAGAGGACATTGGTCAACAGCCCCAGGTTAACAGCCAGCAAGTCTTTGTGCTAGGATTCAGATCCACTTCTCTTTGACCTCAAAGCCTTTGCTTTAGTGTGGTGATTAACAACATCACTGGCTTCAAATCCTGGCTTTACCATCAACTATGGGGGATTAGATTTGTCTCCTTAATTCTCAGTGCCTTGGTTTCTTCTTTTATAAATTGAATAAAACAATAATCCCTGCCTTGTGGGGTTGTTTTGAGATTTGAATGAGATAAAACTTGACAAACATTTGAACAATTCCTGGCAATACCATAGCACCTTCCAAGCCATAAATCTGGTGTCATCCTAAATTTCTCCACCCACTCAGTGCTTGTGGATTAGTGCCCTTAGGGACCTTGTCCCCACTGCTGTCATGCCTTAGTTTAGAACTGGAATTGGCAAACCATGGTCCACAGGCCAAATCCAGCCTCCACCTGTTTTGTAGGAAATGTTTTTTTTTTTCAATTGAGATGTAATTGACCTTGTAAATAATGTTTCATTGGAAGACAGCTATGCCCACTCATTTCTGTATTTCCTGTGGCTGCTTTCACACTACAGCATAGCCGAGTAGTGGTGACAGAGACCATGTGGCCTGCAAATCCTAAAATATTTACTAGCTGGCCCTTTACAGAAAAAGTTTGCTTATTCCTGGTTGCCTGGGGTGTTGCACTAGTCTCCTTCCTGGTTTTCCTGGTTATATCTTATTCCTCCTTGAACTCATCCCCCCTGGCCCTCCTCCTGTGCAAGCACGAATTTCCCTAAAGTGTGAACTCAGTCATGCCAATCTGCTCCTCATGCCGCATTGGCCCTCGCTGCCAAGAACACCAGCTTCCACAAACTGCTGACCCCCATGCTAGCCTTGTCCTCTGGACACAGTGAGTGCTTTATGCTCTTTCCAGCCTTGGCGCACGCTATTCTTTTTGTGTGAACACCTACCCCTTGCCCTTGTCCTCAATGACAAGCTCAGTTTTTCCTTCCTCTGAGAAGCCCTTTCCGGCTTCTACAGGCCAAACCAATGGCTTCTCCTCCTCTACTGTTTGTGTAATACTTCAATTCCAGCGTTTATCCACTCTGTCACGACCATAGGCTCAACTGTCTGCCCCTGCCTCTGCCGTGGGGTCCTCTCAAGGGCAGGAACGTACCTTTTTTGCTTTTGTATCTCCAGTGCCCAGTCTGGGACCTGGCCGTTAGTAAGTGCTCATTAGGTTTGTCTTGCCCACTGGCATTTCAGCTGGGGTTTGAAGGCTCATATAAGGCGCTAGCAGGGTGTAGAAAAGACGCAGGCTAGGAGAGGCTTCCTGGAGGAGCTGACACCCTAGCTAACTCCTGGATGGGAGAAGGAGGCTGGAACAAAAGGCAGTACGAACAACGTGGGTAAAGGCGATGAGACCTGAAGAGAAATGACAAGCAGAGGAAGGGGGTGTGTGGGGGAATGCTGGATGATACGCTAGACTGAGAGGCATTAGGTCCGTAGTCTGCAGCCTGCTCTGCTGCGCTGGGGTGCGTGTTCAATGGGAACCATGAAGGGCTGGATTAGGCAGACACCGTGTTCCACGCTGCGACTATCTGCTTCCATGTCAGTCTTCCAGAACTCGCCTGCGGCATTAACTATGTTTTGTCTTGCCATTATTCAGTCCTAAGTGAACTCAATTTCTGGCATATTATAGGTTCTCAATAAATGTCTCTTTCATCATTGAAATATGTGAAAACTCCCCAGTTTTAAGGGGGGTGTCCCCAATGCTTAGTATTCTCTTATAGGATGAACATTTGTCCTATCTACAACTTTCACAAATTTAAGAACTTCAATCATATTTAACCTTGGAAATTCTTGGATTTTCTGCTTGAAAAATTCCCATTAGAAAAAAAAAGTCTATCCTCTTATGGAAGGTTTGAACCTCTTGGATCATTTTGGTTGACTGTTTCTGGACCTTCTCCAGTTCTGTTCTGTCTTTGTTAAGTCTTTTAAGAACACCTGAATTCTTTCCTGCTCTGCAAAACCAGAAGCAGATCAGTTTATTTCCTGTGATTTTCGTGTTTTCATTCAACAAAATGCTAAATTGAGCTAGGAGAAATAAACTCTTATTTGTAAAGCATGCCAGGGATGGCACGTCACAGGTGGAATTCAGAGCTCTTATTAATGATGTCCACAGACGAAGTCTGTCATTAGCTCAAGGGCTCAGAGAGCCGGCAGCTTGGCAGTTTTGGGGTGTCAATGAAATGAATCGGGTGGTAACAGATAACCAGACAATTGGATAAAATGGGGACTTCAGCGGGACTCCTGCACTCCAGGAAATTCTCCTTGTCTCCACTTGGTTATCCTCAAAGTGAACAAGAAGCTTCAGTTTCAGATTGAGTGCATTTTCCATCCATGGATTGGCTTGTTTTGTTCAGTTTTACTTTGAGTGTTTGAGGTTATCTTTTCGACGTAACAGCTAAACCCACGGCTTCCTTTCTCGTAAAACCAAAACAAAAAGGCTTTCTATTCAGGTGCCTTCTGTGTGTGCACATGTGTAGTCCACGCCTGGGATCAAAGCCAGCTATATAAAGTCCTTGATTCTGTGTGGGTTCAAACACATTTCAAAGCTTCGGGATCCTGAAAGGTTTCGCTCTGCTTCCTGAAGACCTGAACACCACTCCCACAAGACCATGGCTTGTGTTGGGTTCCGGAGGTGTGCGGCTCGGCTGGACCCGGCTCCCAGGACCTGGCCCTGCACTGCCCTATTTTCTCTCCTCTTCATCCCCGTCTTCTCCAAAGGTGAGTGAGGCTCTTGGAGCCTGAAGGTGGAGGAAGTCCTTCTCCCACCTGGGTTTCATTTCTTTCAGCAGCCAAGGGCAGTGATTTAAAGCAAAGCCAGAACATAGAGGTAAAACTCCAGTCTCCTGGCTTGGATAGCTCTGTATTCCAAGGCAGATAGGGGATAGCTGGTGGAAGCAAATAAGCAGAGATACAGCTCCTAGCAGAGTGCCAGGCATCTAGTAAGGGCTTAATGAATACTTCTGAGTTGGTTTGGGAGACATGAGCAATTTCACACACTTCTATAAGATTGGAAGAAAATACTGTCAAGTTAAGTGATTTAAGACAGAAAAGATATCCACAGTTCTAAATACATTTGAGCTTAGGATCATGGTGAGTTCAAGATTTCCTTTTTTAAAAAACATTGACTTAAGAAAATCATGGGAAGTTTCTTTCTTACCTAATTCAGTGTTTTAAGGCCCTTTAGTTCACTTTTATAAACTAATTAACCAGCTTATTTAAAATTTAAGAAAATCTTGGGAAGAATGCCTTTTTTTACTCAATTCAATATATATGTTCTTTTTGTGTGAGGAAGGTTAGCTCTGAGCTAACATCTGTTGCCAATCTTCCTCTTTTTGCTGAGGAAGATTGGCCCTGGGCTAACATCTGCGCCCATCTTCCTCCACTTTATACATGGGATGCTGCCACAGCATGGCCTGACAAGTGGTGCATAGGTCCGTGCCCGGGATCCAAACCCGGGAACCCTGGGCCGTAGAAGCAGAGCACGCAAACTTAACCAGTATGCCACCCGGCTGGCCCCCCTCAATTCAATGTTTTAAGGTCTTCTTAATCAATTCTATATACTAGTTAGCTAATTATTTAAAAAATGAAAGCAGTTTCAAATTGTAAAACAAAAAGAGAAAGGAAGGAAGGAAGAAAGGAAGAAGGAAAGCAAGCCATCGGTTTGTTTGGCATAATATGCTTAATTGATGCCTGACCTACCTGTGGACTCAGAGGCAGGTTCCCCAGTTTTCAGACAAAATAAAACTCCTTAGAGGTTGATATCAGGTTTGTTACATGGTATAAAATGATGAACATACCCACTGAATTTCAACTTTCTCTCTCTCTAGACCTTCTCAGTTAAGAAACCATGTGGTTTGTACGAAGTCAGTGTTCAAAAGATATTTGATGATTTAATTTTTACCAGATAAGAAATGTTCATATACATTTTTGTATTTCACATGTTTTGAACATGTAAAAATTAAATAACCTTAGAAGTAATCAAATTTCCTTTTTAGAAAATTTATCTCCGCCTGTAACTGGGATGGTAGATACCGGAAAATTGAGTGTGACCAGATTTAGTGGTGATAACTGGGGGCTTGCCTAGGGGGTGGCAGGAGACTCAGTCTTCTCTAGCCTCAGAGTCAGTACAATAGCAATCATTGAGTGCCCGTTTGGGTAGGATGAATGGCTGCTCCCAAGAGTTTGTAAGCCACAGGCAGAGGAGGTGTGATTAGTGCACAAAAAACTTCAATCAAGGGCAGAACTTGATTGAGTACTGCAGTGGCGTTATAATAGTGCATAGGATGCTCAGAGGGCATCTCTGATAGACAGAGATGAAGGTTGGAGAAGGAGACTGTGTCTAGTCAGCCGAGGTTGCTGGATTAACCATGGGGGTGGCTGCTGCCATAGCTTCCTCTCTTCTGAGGATAGGTGTTGTCTAGTACGGGTGCTCAGGGGAAAGGACTAATGCCTTCAGTATAGAGTGATTTATACACAGGAAGAGGGGAACTCAGACTGCAGTGCTGGGTTCGGAATGGATCATGGAGGACATTGAATGTTGTTTCTTTTTGCAATCAATGGTATGTAAGGCATCAAAGGGTTTGAGCAGAATGAGTGACATGATTCTATCTAACGCTTGAGTGTCATTTGTATGATTGACTGGAGAGGGGCCAGGTTAGTTACAAGAAGGTAATTTGACGTGAAGCCACCATTTTTTGGATGATGTGAGCCTTTTTCTATGGACAGCGGGCCTTTCTTATCCTGTAGAAGTCAGAGGGAAAAAGAACAAAGGAGCGCGAGGGTGTTCAGGTGAAGGCGAGAGGGTGGCGGAAGAGGTGGTGGGGTGGCCGGGGAAGCCCACAGAAGTTAACAGCAGGGTTGCCTCAGCCTAGAGAGGAAACGACCTGGTGCCCTCTGCTCTGTGGCTTCCTTCATGTAGCAGCACCCTTCACTCTGTGATAAGAATGCCAGGGAAGGGGCGGCTGGTACAGTGAGCCAAGGCTCGGCTGCTCTTGGATGGTAGAGGTACAGTGCCAAGTAAACGTGGGCAGAGGTTTTTGACGGATGCTTTGAGGGATAAAGTAAGATTCTGTACCTTAACATCCAAAACTTCCCATACTACTCATTATAGTTCCTGAATTATTCTTCCTATGGTTCTGGAATAACCTTAGAATACCAGAGTCGGAAGACACTCTGACAGCATCTGATCTAATCCCCTTACTGCATGTGAGGGAAAATGAAGGCTACAGAGGAGACCTGACTTACCCCAAATCACATATTTCATGGTAGAGCCAAGTCTTCTGTTTGTCACATCAGTGTTCGTCCTGCCACAACCATCTGCCTTCAAGAAACTATTTCTCCATGAGAAACACCTCTATGGGGAGTCACTGGAAGATAGCTGAGAGATGGAAGAGAAGCTGGGATGGGTGGAGAAGGGAAGGGATAGGGGAGGATGATGGGTTTGTTGAAGGGGAGGGTGCCCATCAGAGATAGACCTTCTCTGGCCCAAGGTCTTGCCTGGGCCTGGTCTGGGTGAGCCTGAGTTCACTGAGTTCCCTGTGGTTTTTCCCTGTTAGGGATGCACGTGGCCCAGCCTGCAGTGGTGCTGGCCAGCAGCCGGGGTGTCGCCAGCTTTGTGTGTGAGTACGGGTCTTCAGGCAAAGCCGCCGAGATCCGGGTGACAGTGCTGCGGCAGGCTGGCAGCGAGATGACTGAAGTCTGTGCCGCGACGTACACGGTGGAGAAGGAGTTGACCTTTCTAGATGATTCCACCTGCAGCGGTACCTCCAGTGGAAACCAAGTGAACCTCACCATCCAAGGGCTGAGGGCCATGGACACGGGGCTCTACATCTGCAAGGTGGAGCTCATGTACCCGCCGCCCTACTATGTGGGCATGGGCAACGGAACCCAGATTTATGTCATCGGTGAGCAAAGCCACGTCACTAAGCTGGCACCTTTTGCGTTGCTGTCTTCTTTGCATGAAGACAGTTTGGTTCTTTAAGTCAGGTGATTCATTTTCAGGATTGTGGAAGTTCTCTTTAAGAGTTCTCTGGTATACCACATGGTAGGCTTGCTTAGCATGGGTGGCCACCCAAATGGCATCCTGACTATTAAATAAATAGTGGGGAAGGTGTTTTCTACTGGGAGGTTGGGCCAGTCACTCTGGAGTGATAACCATCAGGGAGTTTGGCCTTGTGCCTTTGCTATGATGCCCCTGGGAGGTAGCCCCAAAGAGCCGGACTCACCTGCGGGCTAGCAACAGCATCTGGGGGGATGTCAGGATCTGGAAGCTCTAACCTCTTCCCTTTTTCACCAATGGGGGGAGTAGGGCCCTGCAGTTTGAAGAGTGTCTCAGGGAGGCTTGCTTGGTTTTCTGTTGCAGACCCAGAACCGTGCCCGGATTCTGATTTCCTCCTCTGGGTCCTGGCAGCAGTCAGTTCTGGGTTGTTTTTCTACAGCTTCCTTATCACAGCTGTTTCTTTGAGCAGAATGGTGAGTGTGATACAGACAATGCACCATTTTGGAGGGGATGCCTTTACTAATAACAACTGACCAATGACACTGTGAGTTTAGTGTTCTTGAGATGAAGCAATAAATGAAGAAGAGAAAGGACAGTGGTAAAGAACACACTAGAACCCTTGGCATTGGCATTTGAGGTTTCGGGATGACTAACACTATAGAGGAGTGTGTTTGACATTGAATGTTTGTGTCTTCTGACAGAGTTTCAGTTTGAGTAACTGTTTGAACAACACGGGGCAGCTGTTTTGTTCTTTATCTTCATGACAATTGTACTTGAGTTAACAACCCTGAAACACAAGATTAGGTTGGACAGAATGCTGCTAGAATCCTGGGTGGATTTTACTCTCCCCCTGAATATCCCTCTACTTTTCCTGGAAGCCATCTCTCGGTGTCACCCTATTGTGCCTTCCTGTCCAAGCTATAGCTGTCCACCTCACACCTGTCCAGGCTCCCTGTTACCCTATCTGCTCAACCAGCAAGTATTGCCCTCTCTTCCAGCCCAGTAAATGAAAACTCCAGTTTTCATTTACTACAGTTGTTGTTGGAAGAGACAAAGGTTTGGAGATCAGGATTTCTCTCTGACTGTCCCTCTCAGCCACCTCTTCAAGGCTGGCTTTGTCACCACAGACTTCTCCCTCCCTTTCCTCTCTCCTTCCCTCCAACCCTCCCTTTCTCTCTGTCTGTCTTACACTCCCCTCCCCCCCCCACACCCACTTCTTCCTACCTTATTTGCTACAATCTGCCACACAGATGAGTAGGCTAGACCTCAACTTACTGAGGTGATAAAAACTGGAAACTAAGGCAGACAGAGAAAAAGTCATAAGAAGTATATTTGGAGTGGACACGAGAAATACAGCTCTCAAACAGGACAACTTAGGTTTACTGTCTTATCAAACTCGCTCCCCACAGACAAGATTCAGGCAATTATGTAGGTATTTTGGGCATCTTTCAGAAGCTTTTCCAAAGTTTCTTTCTTGTATCTTCCAGACAGAGAAAATGGTGGCTATTTTACATCAATAGCATTTGTTTATCTAAAATGAATTTTAGTAGCTGAATCAAGAAAGTCTCCTGGGGCTTATAATTCTATCTATCGTGAACATCCATTTTTCAACAGGGTAGAGAACCAGTATCTGTCGAGTCCTATTATGGTTAGAAGTGGCTTCTGTATTTCTCAATAATAATTATTGTTTCTTTTTGTGTTTGGCAGCTAAAGAAAAGAAGTCCTCTTACTACAGGGGTCTATGTGAAAATGCCCCCAACGGAGCCAGAATGTGAAAAGCAATTTCAGCCTTATTTTATTCCCATCAATTGAGAGACCATTATGAAGAAGAAAGACAATTTTCCAATTTCTAAGAGCCGAAGCAACTCTAACTTTTTGCTATCCAGCTATGTTTGTTTGTTTGTGTATTTTGGGAGGATTCACCTCTCTTTGATATAAAGCTGGATGCAGAACCCAAATTAAGTGTAATACAATTTAAAGCAAGGGAGCAGGAAAACAGAGCCGGGATGTTTCTGTCACATCAGATCCAATTTTAGTAAAAGCATCACTCGGGAGCAATACGGGGGTGCAGCCTTGTGACGTGGGATCAAGGATACAAGTTAGGGAATGGTACAGTCCAAAGAAAGCAAAGGAAGAGTGTAAGGGAGAGGACAATATTGTACACACCTTGTACTTATATGTGAGAGTCTATAGCTGAAATGATGTTTTCACGTTAAATTTTTATGCTGTGTTATTTTTCTTACCAAATGTATAATTATATGAAGACTTTAAAAATACTCATATGGCTATATTTTAGCCAGTGATTCCAAAGGTTGTATTGTACCAATATGTATTTTTTATTTGATAATATTGTGCATGGGGCCACATGTGCTTTTGTGTATTTGCTGATGGTTTGAATATAAACACTATATGGCAGTGTCTTCCCACCAGGGGTCAGGGGAAGCTTTGTGGAAGGGCTCAGGACACTAATATACCAGGTAGAATACAAGGTCACTTGCTAACTGGCTTGGAAACTGGACGCGGTCATAGCCGATTCTTGCAGACCTCTTGGGCCGAATTGGTGTTGACATGTGCTTTGGGCTTTTATCAGCTCCTTTCAATGGTTTGCAAGGAAGCCAATGTGGGTGGTATCTGAATTAACTCGACAGAACACTGCTGTCGAGAAGATGGCTCATTCCAGGAGTCCTGTAGTTATGAACTTCAAGGAGGCTCCAGTTCCTCAGGGCCCCAATTCCTCACACATGGTTAATGCCACGGACAGAAAAAAGCAGCAGGTGACAGAGTGGGGTGATGAAGGTTTCTGAAAACTAACACTGTTGGTGTTTTTTAACTCAATATTTTCCATGAAAATGCAACAACGTGTATAATATTTTTAATTAAATAAAAATATATGGTGTCGTTTTCCAGAGTTGTTTTTCTCCTCCTTGTATTTGAGTATGTGTTTGAATTTGTTTTAATTGATTCGTTCAGCAGTGGGTGGTGTCTCCAATATTAGAAACCCTGGGAACAAACTGAAAAAACCCAAAAGGGCAAATAATGCTTCATCAATCAGCTCTCCACCAGCCCTTTACCTGCATGCCATTCAGGAAGGGATTCATCCTCTGTCCTTCCGATTTCTTCCTATTTGAGCTATAAAGCAATTCCCACAGAGATGGCAGTCCTCTGTAAACCACGCAGCACTGTCTTTAGCACCAGTTCCTCACCTCCTCTTCCTTACCCACGCTTGCTTTCTCAGCTCCGCTCCTACAGGGATTATAGTTGCCATGGCAACTCCTGTATTGTCAACCATGCTCCTCACAGCCATTTTGATCTGCTTCCATGGCAAATGGAGCTTTTCCCAGTGGCTTCCAAATGGACTATTTCACAGGTGTGGGGAAAGCTACCTGTGGCCCTGTGTCGCTACCAGCCGCCGGGCTTGGGCCTGGCCCACTGAGCTGTCTATGATTCTTGGTTAACCACTGTGGAGCCTCAGCCTGCTTGGTTTCCACTCAAGGTTTCTTATCCTTGACCTCCACATCCTGTTATTGTCTTTTGAGATGATTCTCAATGTGGCCAGGTACCACTGTAACGGAATCAACTCGGTCACTTACTAAAAATGCTGATTCAAGTGCTTAACCTCAGATGCGCTGAATCAGAATCTTTGGGCAATGGGGCCAGGAGTTTGCTCTTCCAACAAGCTCCCCAGAGCTTCTTTTACCCATCAAGTTTTGAAAATCACTGCTTGGGCAGCTCGCTCTCTCTCTCTTTCTTGCTCACTATAGCTCTCTCTCTCTCTTTTTTTTTTTTTTTCCAGCAAGTGCTAACAAACAAGTGAGACGGCACAGAGTGAGCATTCCACAAAGATTTGTTAAATAAAAATGAGTAGGTCTTTCAAAACATGGTAATAGCGATTAGCTACAACGAGCTCCTACTACGGCGAAGACTGTCCCTCTTGCTCTCTTGGCCTTTGGTTGGAAGCCATGAAGAAACACACAGTTCAGGAGCCCCAGTAGGGAGGGTGATACCATTTCTCCTCCTGCAAATGTCTTTAGAGAGATTGCTCTTTTCCATAGTTGATGGCAGGTCTAAATGGCAGAGAGGGTCTCAGATAAGGGATCTCTCAGATACTTTTCAGACACCTTCAGACAATGGACTACTTTACATAAGCTTAATATCTCTTCTCCTATTACCTGAAATTCTACCATTAGCTGTTCATCGAGTTAAGCATTGCTTTCTTCACTCAGTTTCAATCTTGAAAAAATAAAATGCTCTTTAATTCAAAAAAGATTCCCCTGTGGCAGAAGACATGGGCAAGAAAGACTTTGACCTAGAGTTCCACTGAAAGGGGAGACAACAAACATGGGGGGGGGTGGCGCTGTCTGAGCACCAAATGAAAACCTCTTCTAATTCTCATTTGTTTATGAGGGTAGATTCTTTGCCTGCAGTACTCAGAGAAATTCATTGCCCCCAAATTAGAAGACCAACTGTTTCATGGCATTCCGATCTTCATCACTATCTCCATCTCTGGGATCACGGTCCTGAGGAAGCCCAAAGACTCCACTTCTCTAAATGAGGCTTGGTTGGCCCTGGAGGGGAAGCCTGAGCATCATAACTCTTCTCCTTGGAACCACTGGTCCCAGGTAGGAATGTGCATGGCAAGGGGATCAGGATAGAGCTACCAGGGGCTGCCTGGGTCAGCCCCAACTCCTACCAGTTCCCAACACACACTTCTACTCATCTCCCTTCTTTCAACATGGTACTCTCATTTCTGGTGCTTCCTATTTCCCTTTCTCTCATCCCCAGATATCTGTATGCCTCCTTTTCATATCCATCAAGACTCTTCTCAAATTCTGCCTCCTCCATCAGACTCGCTGACACTCTAAACCCATGTGGCGTTCTCCTCTTCTGTTGCATAGCTATACTTGGTTTCTTCCCTAATAATTTCAAATGTGCATGTCTTTTCTCCCTAGCTTACATGGGAACTTCTCCAAGATAAGAATCATCACAGCTTTATGCACACAGTAGATGCTCAAATAAATGTATTGAAGAGTTGGGAGCTAGGACATCCAGGACTATGGGAGGACAACTGTCTTCTCTGCAGAACCTGGCTGTGTTTTCTCAGGTGGACTTGGTCTAGTCTCTTTCCCCGTTGACCAGTGGAGTTGTGGGTAGGTCAATCTATCTCTTGGCTTCAACCTTTAAGACCCTGGAGTGTGCGCTCCGGCTGGCTACCCCACCCCACCCACTCTACTTTTATCTCAATCCAGTCTTCCAATGTTTTTTGGGAGGGAGGAATTCTCATTTTTATTCTCTTTCTCTCTGTTTTGAACTGTAGGTTGTTGCTAAAACTGACTATATTTTCATACCGAGTCAGAGCCTTCTTCCGTCTCCATAGTTAATACACGCTTAATTTACTTGGGACCCAACTTGCAAAATGTTGATGTCACTGTGCTGTTAATTAGAGCAGAGCCAGTTAAGAAGTTTAAGGATTTATAAATTTAACTTATTGTTTTGAGAGGTCTCAAAGCAAAAGAGAACATGGCTTTCTTTGGAAAGTTATTCCTATTGCTCGCTTCTCTTTTGCACCTGGTTAGAGCCATGACTCAGGCACCTAAGAGGCCTTGTTTTATTTTATATATTATTTTTTTCTTATGTTAGGTCAATTTTCTCCATTTAGACCAGAAAGATGACACAGCCTATTGATGGAGAGAGAGGGAAGGTTCTTTCTTTTCTCTTTCACGAGTCCTTGGCTACAGGCTGGCATAGGGGTCTGTAGGTAGTTTTGCCAGATTCAGCCAAAAAAAAAAAAAAAAAAAACAACCCCAAGCCCCCAAAACAAGATGTTTCCTATTTGATCTGACAATACGACCAGCAGGAAAGTATATACCTTTAACGTGTTGTGAATAAACCATGTGCTGGAGACCCCTCCCCAGAAGTTTCTGGGCAGGAACAACTTGAGACTGTGGCCACTGTCAATTCTAATCTCCTGTTAGAATCCTGTTGGAACGATGTCCTGCTCCCACTCCTGGGCACACAGGGACTGATGCTCAGTGTCACTGGCGGTTAATGGGTTCTGCTAAGGGGGAAGCTATTAGTCTTCTAGAAACATTTCTTAGAAGAATTCAAGCCACTCAGGTCTACATGGCCAGGAGTCTGACATTCAGACCCCTCTTGGGCATCTTGGCTTCCACGGGTACACTCTATCACAGTTGTTCTGACATTTATTATGTACAGAAACTATCTGGAGCATTTGGAAAAGGTGCAGATTGAGGAGCCTCAGACCCAGAGCTTCTCATTCGTAAGATCAGAGGCAGGGCCTGGGGATTTTCCTTCTCCAGGAGTCTTTGGATCATACTTTCAGAAGCTCTGTCTAACTCAGGATCCTACGATCATGGATGAGTAGGGCTGGAGAAGGGACCTTGGAAATTATTTCCAATAATTAGAAGAAAATGAGGCTTAGGGACACGAGGAATCTTGTCCATGGTCACGGAGTAGGGCAGGATTTGAACCAGGCTGAGAGGCCACCCCTCCAGATCTTCACTTCAGTGCCTTGCAGTGGGTGACACTCTAAACATTTCTGCCCAGGGGCTGTCCTCTTCAGGCTGCTTCTGGAACGTCACTGCCACCACTCCAGGCTACCCCCAGAAAACCTGCTTTTCCCCTCTGTCTCACCCCAGCTGCTGCTAAGTCTCAGTATGATCTTTACCCCGCTCTGGCCTGATGCTGGCTCCATCTTTTCTCTCTCTCCCTCAGCCTTTCAGGGCACCAGCAAGAGAGTCACAGGGGACCTAGCCTGTCCTCAGCCATCCTCCAGAAGAACGCTGTGGAAGAAAACACAGCACAACCACTGCCGACAGTCTGTCAGCAGTACCTGCAGCATGCTGAGAAAGCTTCTCGATTCTGCCGGAGGTCACCTAACAACCCAGGGAAACGACAAGTGCTCTTTTTATCACATGCAATCAGGTTGCCATAGTAACCAAAGGTGCTTTAAAAACATGGTATTAGTCACACAAAGTGATATAATCTATTTGAAAAAAAAGAGGAGGCTCTTTCTGTGAGGAATCATAGGAAATATATGTTTCAGGAGGTGATTTCAAATTTTAGAACACAGATGATTTCTCACTAGGAGCACTTTTCTGAGGACGGTTCCTTTTCCTTCTTGCTTCACCTTGACAGCATTTTAGTCCACACGGCAGTCATGCCACTATTAAATTATGTTCTTCGACTTGTTGAAAATGAGTCTTGCTTTCTTGCTTTGTAGTTAACTTGCAACTCATAGTCTCTAGTCTCCTGTGAACATCTTTTTGCCCCTGGCACACCAAAGTTATCTTTAACCATGACTGGACTTTAAGGACATGAGCTTAGATCTGTGAACAAAGACTAGCGTTCTCCAGTATTCCTTTCCTCTTGAAGAAGCCGCCATGCTGGACATAGTTCATGAGATCCTTGTTCTAAATGACACGGGAAAGGAAACCACCTAGTGAAGCGTTTAACGCTACACAGGTGTACATTAGCTAAAGTAATTCTCACAATAACCCTGCAGAAGAGGTACTGCCATCATCTTCATTTTACAGATGAGGAAACTGAGGTTCAGAGAGGTTTTATTACTCGGCTATAGCCACACAGCTAGTAAGCAGCAGGGTGAAGATTAGAACTGATATTGAATTCCAAAACGCACATTCTTTTCAAATGACTGTATCTGAATTCTGGGGACCGCCTGCAAAAGGAAAAGAAAGGGCAAAATGGAAAGTGAACAGGGACTGAGTGCTCGAGAAGTAAAGCACCTTTCACAGAGGTTACAGATGAGTCTTGGATTCCTTGGACAAGTGTTTTGAAAGGTCTTTTGAGGGCTCTCATTATGAGCTTAGCTCCAGTAGCTGAGAGTTGTAACCAGAGAGAGAGGAAAACAGAAGTTGAAGACATTTAAAAGTGAACCATGGGTTTCAACCCACAGACTACGCAGTAGCAGCTTTCCCACTCCCTGACCCTGAAGTCAGCCCAGTAACGATGCCGGCTGGCCTCGGGCCTTACAGCTTCTCACTCAGAGTGGGGGAAATGGAAGCCATTAGTACAGCCAGTGGGGAGCTTGGATTCTCACATAACCTGTAGTGTGTTCCCTGCAAATGGGGTCATTCCCATTCAAAACAGGCTGGAGGTAACATAAAGTCACGACCAACGGAAGTCAGGGGGATTACTTCACATGTGTATCTGTGACCCTTGGAATGAGGCTAGTTTGTAAAAGGTGAATAATCAGCCTAGAGAAGGTGAGGTTGGGAGGTGGGGTAAAGAGAAGGGAGAATCTCTGAGTTGGGGTTGAGGGGTGCTGGAAAATAGCAATGAGACCCTTTGAGGAAAGAAAATAGAGAACAGAAGCAAAAGACAGTGGCCTGAAGATCCCCCCACATGGCAAATAAAGTGGACTCATATCCTGTAAGCAAAGTTACAGAGCAGGGCCCGATGCCACAGGCCACATAGAAGACTGAGAGAAGCCTGGGTCAGAACCAGGGGACTACGCAGCCGAGACTGTGATGGAGGCAGCTATGCAGAGGTCATCTCCACGAGAAGCCAGGTGTGGAACACCTGGGACCAGAATCAGAGAAAGACCTTCCCCGCGGGGAATGGGCATTAAAGGCAATGGTTCCACTGTGGGCGGGTGGAGGTGGAGGCAGGTGCCTGTGCGGTGTGGGGTGGGCACTGCACAGAGGTGAAAGCTGATTGGCGGAGCAGCGTCAAGGAGCATCACAAAGGAGCCTCTGTGAGCTCTCAGCCCGTGCAGAGCTGAGTGGAGTGGTCTGCACTTGTGCCAATTTGAGTGTTTATAGTGTTTGTAATTTGTGTTTGAGGAGACAAGTCAAGGAAGCCAAGAGCGAAAGGATGTCATCTGAGGGGGGAATTAGATTTGCTTTATGGGCTTCCTGGAGCACTCAGCCCTGGTGTTCCACTGGAGCAGATGAGAGAGAGGGGGGTTAGTATGATTTTTCTTCCTTTATGTAGACTTGGGTTCAGAGCCAGAGAGAGAGCATTTTATTCGGTCATGTTGCAGGTTGGCTCAGGGAAGTCCTGCTGGATCCTCATCAACATCAGCTGGTGGAGAAGGGCAAGAATCAGGGGACTGGTGGAGTGGGAGGCTGGGGAAATGGACTGGTTGAAGGACTAGCTCCTGCTGGGCAGGCAGCACTCTTAGGGACCACATCTGAGACGTGTGATGGGTTGAGGCTCCATTCTGGGAGGCTGCACTGTCCGTGGACATCTAACCTGGCAGGCGGGTACCGGAGCAGGAAATGATATGGTAGGAAATACCCAAAGCCAGATGGCCATTGATGTTCTGGTGGGTCTGTTGGTTCACATTAAGATTCCTGCAGACATTTAGGGGTACAGAGAATAGGATGCCATGCTTGGGGGAGGCTAGGAAGGGTGTCAGGGAGAATTGGCATGCTGGGCAAGTAAACCGAGGCCAAAGTCCAGTTGAACTCCATAGACGAGGAGGACTACATTCTCCTGGAGACCTTGCCTGGAGCTATTGCCATAGACTGGGTCTGGGATTAAGTGCTAGACCATGATCCCAGGCACAATCTCAGAATCCTTTTCAACACAGTTCTCTAGGGAATCAGAAACAGTCATCACAGATGGCATTCAAGATGTCATTGTTAACCCCAGGAATGTAACCACTTCTTGTCTTTTACAAGACTCGGCTCAATGTCCCTTCTTCCATGAGCCTTCTTAAATGCTCTCACTGCACTTGGCCCTTCCCTCTTCTAGCTCTTTCCCCTCTGCAGCATCAACACTTGTCTATGGCCTGGTATCCTCTCTGGATTGAGCTCGCTGTGGGCAACGGCAGAGTCCTTCTCATGTTTGTCTACCCAACCTTTCGATAGGAAGATGCTAGTTCTACTTTGTTAAATAACTTCCTAAGGTCTCATCATGATAAGTGGCAGAGATGGATTTGAATTCAAGTCAGTCTGGTGCTCTTTCCTTTAGACCCTGCACTCCATATGTGCCCTTCAACACGTTGGCACAGGCTTAGGCAGGAGGAGAACGAGGCTGTGTCTGGGAGCGTTCGCAGATGTATAAGGAACTTCATGAGTCGCTGGCTCCAGCTTCAGAAACTTCCATCTTCTGTGGTGCATTATATACACTGGGATCAAACTAGTCTCCATGAACTTGACTTTTGACAATGCCCCTAACACTGTTGTCTTTATTTGGTCGCAGCTGAACTATTTCTGTCTAAACTTGGCTGCCTAATCTACAAATTTTTCAACTCGGATGTCTTTATGCCTAGTGAAACTGAGAGAATTATTTTATAATCATGGTCTATGGAAAAAAAATAGTGAATGGAAATTTTAAATATAAAAGAATGTGGTAGAAACACAATTTTAAGTCATGAATTGGAAAACATGCGGCAAAAATCTTTATCCCCTAGACTACGCAGTATTCTGCGACCATCTGTGGAAATTTATAGGTATTAAATTAGATACAGACTGGTTTTTCTGCTTGCAGAACATAACAGAAACCTAATTGAAAACCACACAGCAACATCATAAAACCAAATGTGATGTCTATTCTCTTCAAGGTCAAAATGCATGGGCAAATGTAAAGAAGATTACTTGCTTTGTCCTCGAACAAAAAGACCTCTGTTAATAGTTTCATTAAACACTGCATGTTTCTAAGAGACAGATACTTAAGAAAGTAAATGTAACCATCCACCCCAGAGTCTAACTTATATTCAAAAGTGATGATAATAGAGATTAATGTGTAGTGTACAAGATTAGTCTACTCTGCTTATATTCTATCCTTTGAATGTTTTTCTGTGCATAGGTTTACAAGTCTGTGTCCAGTTCCTTAAAAATATTGGTCACTGGCTTTTCCACAGAATCCAGAAAACGAGCACAGAAGAGTTGCTTCATTTGACGAAAGAGCATATTAGTATTCCCCGGCCCAAGGGCGGGAGGCTGGCCCAGGTGGCCCTGAGGGCCTGCGGAGGGAGGTCCCAGACCTGTGCTCCGGAGCTCTGTCGCTCAGGGAACTTGTGTGGAGCTCTGAGAAGCACATTGTCAAGGGCGAGGGGACTAGCAGTCCTTGCTGGGAGCTGGGAGACCGGATCCTGCTCTGGGCTCTGCCTCAGCAGGTCTGCAGTGGCCCGGAGCCGCGTCAGGCTCAGGCATTGTTTGATAGTCTTCACTACGTGCTCCAGCCTCAGCTGAGCTCCCATCCTAAACTCACTCTCATGCTGTCTTGCAATGATGTAATTTGTTATTGTTTAACTCTCAGAATTAAGTTTTCACGCACTAGTATTACTACCTCCCCAAATACATAAGGAATTTCCCGAGAGACTGTTACTTTACAGAGGTGGTGTGGGGTGGGAGTGAAGCCTGACCTCTGCAGGGGGAGACTGGGGCGAGTCCTGCTCCAAGCTCAGGCCTCAGTTTCCTCATCTATAGAGTGAGGCTGCAGATCAAATGAGTGGGTGTATACAGAGTGCTTAGAATGGGCCCGGCATGGGCTAAACACTATATCATGTAGTAATATATGTAGTAAGTATATTACTACAGAATACTTTTATTATTTCTGCATGACCCTTCATAGTACTCGGTACAGTGCCCGGCCTAGGACAGTTCTGCATTTTTCCTGTTTGCCTTCCTTTCTTCCACCTCTCCTTCTTTTCCCTTTCAGCAAATATTTGTTAGGCAGATAGAACCTTTGTAATAAGACAATACTGGTTAAAATGGAGATGTGCATTCATGCTGGGTGATTGAAATCACTGTATCCACTGGTTATTTTCCTCCAGATCTATGCCCATGCTTTCTGGCTCCTCTCTGTGCCAGGGAAGCTGACCTGACTGGACCACCTCAACTGCCTTCCTTGTCCTCTGGCAATCGACCAGCGGAGGCACCAGCAGGAGCTGAGAGTGAGAAGGCCGTGACTGGGGTATTTCTCCCAGACGTCCCTGCCTTGACACAGCGTCTAGGAGAGTAGTTGTGTCCTTCCCTGACTGCAACTCTGGTTGGGTGGCTCCTTTCCCTTGCTTCCTGCTCTCACTGAGCTCGGGTCACTGTTTTTCTCCTTCTCCTGAGCCTTAGGGAAAGTAAAGACTGTCTGCTATCGCTGGTCGCTGAGGGTCTCAGCATCCCTGTTTTCCCGTAACCCTGTGCACAGCTCTGTAAGTTGTCCCCTTATTCAAGATTCTTCAGTTGAACCATCTGAGATGAATTCTTTTTGGTGCTGAGATCCTAACTGACATATCACCATCCTTGGAAACGTCTTCTGTGCCTCTGGCTCTCTGTTTCCTCCTCTACAGCGTCAGGGTGCTTGTCAGACTTGCTATCTCCAAGGTCCCTCCTAGGTCTGAGAGCCGTCAGAGCTATCATAAGAATTCAGAATGACCTTGGTAAGCTGTAGAGGTTTTCAGATATAAACAAGATGAATTTCAACTAAGAACAAGTGTAGAGAAGCACGCTTGGGGAGGAAAAACAAATTACAGAAATGCCAGGTGACAAATGCCTGGCCGTGTGCAAGTACATCAGCAAAAAGGCTCAGGCATGAGTAAGCAGTGCGTGATGTTGCTCAAATTGAGTAAATCTGGGGGACAGACACAGAGCGTGCTCTGTAGGAAGTGCAAGGCAGCTCCCTGGAGTTGCTCATCACTGCACAGGCCAGGCTGTGATCTGATTCGGCTCAGTACTTAAAAGACAGGAACTTCTGAGAAAAGAAGCCCAGAGTTAGATTGGAAATGGAAAATGGCTTATACGAAGGTCAATTTCTTCTTTCCTTCCTCGCTTCCTCCCTTTGTTAAGAGCCTGAATGTGGAATTAAGGAGCAGTCCTCATTCATAGAAGGGACATCTCAAGTCCCTGTGTCCTGGAAATGAACCATGTTGAGCAAGCTGCCTCTTGGCTAACTCTGAGTATAACCCTGGATATAAATTACAATGGTCAGGGATTTGTATGTTGTTCATGGGTTTGTCTTTGGTGGTGATAGAGTCTTGGAAACATATTCTTTTCACTCTGCCTGCTTTTTCCACTGTGACAGCTTGGACACCAAGGAGTGACTGGCATAGAGTAGGTCTTCAGTGAAAGTCTTAGTGGAACGAGTGGTGGATTGAATACGAAAATGGTTCTAAAATCACCACTGAATGAAATTAAGATCAATACGGTGTAAGGAGAAACCCTTAAAGTGTTGTAGAACATTTACTTACAAGGTATGGACCTGCAATCTATTCCCCAGGAAATACTATAAGAAGAAGCTGTATTCCGGAATTCTGCATATTTTAAGAACAAGCTTGAAGCACAAAATTCCATTAAGGGAGTTCCTCAAGCGGCTGGAAGCATACCTGGCTTGTGGCTCCTGCCAGGGGAGAGGTTGGGTAGACAGGGGAGATGGCAGAAATTCACGTGCCTCCTTGGGGGATGATTTGGGGAAGAGAGGTGTGAGTCACCACAAGAGGACAGCCTTGAGGGTGTGTCTACATGTTTCCCAACCATTGGCTTCAAAGCAGAATATTCAGTCACTTTAGTAGAAGAAGACCATTCAGATAGGTCTGTTCTACATTTTGATGTTAAACTCGTTCAATTCCTTTTGGGTAGTAAAGGCCTGAGCATAGTGGTTCTTTCTAAAGCGTGTCTTTTGAAAGTGCTCTCTTGGTTTCACCATTGGTTCACATGGAGAAATCAGAAAAGTAACAGAGTCTAGTGAGGAGATATTGCTGGATAACAAAGACGGCCAGCTCTGAGGCCGGACCCATCACTTATTAGCTGCCAGTTTCATGCAAGTGATTTAACTGCTCTGGGCCCAAAATTTCTCAATACCTTCCATTTAGGGAACACATTTCTGTTTTGAAAGTATTTTCATGCTCATTGCTGAAATGTAGTAGTCAAAGGAAATGGTATTTCCTCTGCTCATCATAACCGCCCTGAGAAGTAGACAGTTCCAGGACAGTCACGGTTTACAGATGAGAAGGTCAACGTTTAGGGATGTTAATTAACTTAGTCAAGAAACAGAGTCATATTAGGCACGGATCTTCTGATAAGATGTTTTTAATTGTTCCATCTATTTTCAGCTTCATCTTATTGTGGTAGTATCTCTGTGGTATATTTGTTAAGAAACATAAATGTTAATATAAGTATTGTCCTATACGTTTCAAAACAAGCAAGTAAAATTTATTCAACACAGACTATGCTCCTAGTTCCTTCTTGCTAGAACATTAATTTTTATTATTGAATGAAAGAAAAGTCGTGTGATTTTTTAATAGACACCCTTATCTCCTACTTCCTCCCCGCCCCCCAAACCTCAGAGCTTTGCTTTCTGGGAAGAACTCAATGCATAAGCTCCGCAACAAATTAGGCCCGAGACCACACACTTGGAACAGTCAGAATGGGTTGAGTGAGGTGTGCTAATCAAGGGAGGGAAGGAGCACAATTCATTTCTAAATTGGTTCTCAAATTCTTCTTGTAAGTGACAGGACTGAAACTGGCAATTGGCTTTGCAACCTGCTGAGTCCATGTTTCTACATCTGTAAAGCCTCAGCAAATGAGCCCTTCTCAGCAAAGCAGGAGGGTTTCGCCAGCCAGAAATGTGATGAGGTGTTGCACCCTGTGGCCAACCATTTCTCAAGAGACCTCTTTCTGTTTCACCTATTGAATTGCTCTATGATTGACAGGCAGCTGCACTCACTACTCAGATTTTCCTTCATGTTATCTCCTTAGCAAATCTGGTCACCACAATATTTTTAAAAACACAGTCACATTATTCTTATGGAATCAGTCAACACCAGAGCTTGAAGGGACTCAAGAAGTCATTTAGCTAAAGTCCCTTCTCCCCAAAGCAGCCATTCATTTCCCCACGTTGAAGCCTTATCAGATGGACCTAACAATCCTTCTCTTCATCTCTGTTGAAATATTCCATCAGGACGTTCTCTCCAATTTCTTTCCTTACTGCCATTCAAAATCTTGGACTCTCCATGCTACAAAACGATGCCTTGAATGAGATATTGGACTAAAAATCATGATAAGAAAAATATTCATTTTCTTTGAGTGGGAGGATTTGTTTGCCATTTTTAGCATTCTAAGATAAGCAGAAGCATTATTCTGTCTTCCATGAGGGCAGAGGCATCATGTGAAGGTCTGTCAATGTTTGAGCAATCAGGAATAGAAGCTGGTCCACTTAGACTCAGTTTCATGATAGTCTACTCTTTTGGTAACTACACCTCTTATAAAGACTTTCTGAGGAGTATGATGTATTTAATATTTGTGTAGGGGGCAAAGAGCATTAAGAAAAATATGATATATGCTTAATTTTTTTTCTTCTGGGTGCTTTTTCCTTCCTTCCCAACATTATAAGTCTGTTTCAAAGACACACTTCTAATAACAGGACAGCTACAGCTAAATGAATAAAGACACTGTCCCTCTGAGAGAACACCATTCAGACTACTGAAAACAGAGCCATATTAAACATAGTTGCATAGAACCAGTTACAGCGGCATTTTGCTACTTAATGAATTACAAGAAACAGATGTGAGTCTTTTTAAAAGGATGCACAGCCTGAACTTGGCCCATTTGTCAAGAATTAGCAAAAGGACTTCAGATTCATGATTTAGAGAAAAGCCACTAATTCATTTGTGTATATTCATACATTTGATGATCCCCTCATCTGATGTGATGGCTTTTCTCATTCAAAGACCCACTTAGTGGAGATACTTCTGGGAGATACTTAATGCTTTTGCTGGGCTGGGATTGGGAAAATGAGGAATTTATTTAGCACCCATTTATTGTCACCATATTATGCCATAACATCACTCTTCACACATGGAATTTACTAAGCATTTTCTTAGAACATAGGAGAGTGGGAGGTGTGCATTAGAGAAGATTAATAATAATTATAAGCTTCCTGAGATCAAGCCTATGCCTGATAGTTCTGCTGTATCTCCTCTAGTACCTTGCATAATGCATAATAAGAACATGTTGCACAAAGGTATTCTTGGTAACATCTCTCAAGAAGCTTGCACAGAATCTGATCATCTACCTCCACACAGCCATTAAGTTAAGACAGGTTTGGGACTGGGAAGGATGGAGAAGAAGAAAAGGCATGAGATTTTGTGAGAAGGAAGAGAAGAACTGAGATGAGCGCTAGTGGGGTGAGAAACGTTGAGGGGAGTAAGCAAGAGGAGATCATTTGATAGTTGGTGGCTGCTCAAGAAGTCAGAATTACTTAAATGTTTACAACCCTAAACTACTGTCTTTAGTCCAAGTCCAGAGCTGTAAGGTGAACTGCTCTGATTTCAGGATCAGAAACAGCTGAGGGACAGGCCACACTAAAAGAACACTATCGAATGTTTGTCAGAAATGAAATGGGCTGTCTGTTGGCTGAAACCCTTGGAAGCCTGTGAAAAGCTGGACTGGAAACCTATGGAGGATCCACTCAGTGTCCTAGCAGCCATTTTTGAGTAGGAATAAGCTTGATTTTGCAGTCACCCTGGAGCTGTGATATCTGCCCCAACTTGATAAATTTTCTGTTTGTCCTAACAACCACTCTTAATTAGGAATGATAGCCTCCTTGCTATAGAAATCTGCTGCTGTCATAACCCTTGGTAGTCTGTTTGGCCTCAAGTCCTAGTATAAGAAAAGAGGGCAAGGAGCGAGGAGAGGAGCTGAGCACTGGTCATTTCTGTTGAGATTTGGTCATGCTTTGAGATTCCCCGGGACCACTCCTACCAGCACAGCTACGCCTGAAAAATCTTCAGCCACCTCCTCGTTGATTACACCTATAGTCAGAGATCCCCAAGCTGTCTCTGTCCAGTCGCAGAGTCAGCATTTCCTTCTGTTGCTGGTAGGCTGGCAGAGAACTTTCTCAGGCTGAGAATAAGGGATCGCTTCTGGGTCAATGGGCTCAGCTTAGATTCAGTTTGATGCCTATGAGTTTCTTTTTGACTGTTTGATGAAGAAGCTATAAATGAGGTGGGTGATCACAAAGGCTGCTCTGTCCGAGGACCTGCAGGGGAAATGATGGTGGGCTCAGGAGAAGACCCTGACAAAGAACAAGCAATTAACCTATAGGTTCTAGAATAATCATGATATATCCATTGAAAATGGCATTTCTGTAATATTGACAAGTGGGATCTTTGCGTGTGTGTTTAAGAAAAACCCTTCAGAGTCTTCAAGGATAATAATTACAGATATTTAGAGCTGGCTATGTACCTAAACTGTTTTAAATCCTTAAAATTAAATTCTTTAGTTTATCTTCATAAGATGAGGTAGGAACTATTATTACCTCCACTTGTAAGATCTGAAAGGGGGAGCAGGCAGCACACAGGCCTAAGCTCAGACTGCGTGACTGTGTGGGCATTCAGAGAAAAGGGAGGATTTCAGAGACAGGACAACTAACTGCAAGTGACCTACCTGAGTGTGTGCAAGAGCATGCAGGCTTGGCAGGCTGGGGGCATTTCTATCCTTACCCGTGATCTAGCTTCAGCTTCTGCCTGGTTAGACAGTGCATCTACAGCTTCTCTTTTCCTGGCTGCCTTTTGAAACATAGAGACAGGAGGTTCTTGTCATTTTGACTAGTCTGCAGAGCCTTTTGCCTTCTACCAGGAGTGTGTAGTAAAAACTGATCTCACTCCTTCCTTCTTTCTGCTTCGGGTTTCATGTATACAGTAAAATCATCTGTGCAGTGGGCTACATATAGCTAGGATTTCAAACTTCAGTAAGGAACGCATTCTCATCAGGCATCAGGATTGATATGGAAATAAGACCCAGTGTCACAACTCTGCCATTTGGGATTGAGTACTGAATCATCTCTCTTCCCTGTTTTCTTGCTTTAACTTCAAATTCCAAGCCCCATTAAAAAACATTTTTTAAGAGAAAGAAAACAACGGAACAGGATCTGTGGGTGGTGAGTTAGTACTTTAAGCAGTGACTGTTAAAGATCTGAAATGTGAAATCACGTCACTTTTTCAGACAAGAAGAGACACAGAAGCTGTTTGAAGTGTGTCTTGGCCCGGAGGAGAGAGACCTCTGCAGCAACAGACAGAATCCAATATGGCTGCCACTCAGGGACTCTGACGCCTTGGCTGGGCTCATCCAGGACTTCCAGGAGGGAAGTGGTCATGATTCAGCTATTTCTCAGTGTAATACCTCCTCTCTCAAATTATCAAAAGGGAGAGGTTTAGGAATATTTTTAGCAACATGAACTGTAATGTTAAAAGGAGGCCCTAAGGCTCTTGAAAGGCTATTTTCAATCTCAGTTAACACTGGGGCGTACCTGGTTACAGCACAGCTGCCGAGGGTGAATTTCTCACTTCAGAACACAGCATCCCAGATTTCACAGTGGTCCTAGAGCTTCAAAACTGTTAATGCCTTTATAGATCTTGTAAAGCCACATAGAGCAGCCGTCTGCCTTCCAGGGTCAGCTCTCTGGTGAAAATGATTGAATTCTTGCAGGCTAGATCTTTGGAATAATCTGAGGAAATGGATCTGGAAATGTTATTGTTAAGGGCCCACTCTTGGCTCACATTTTACTGATTAGAATAGTTTTCTACCTTCTGTATTCAAACTAATACAATAAAATAAAGGAAGAGAGTTGTTTCAATGCTTCATTAAGTATGCTGGTCATTCAGACCACCAGCCAGCCAGTAAGCAATAGTCATAGAGGCTGCTTTATGCCATGCATGGCTCTAGGATGCTAGAGCCTAGTCCTTCCAGGATGCCTAGCTCTCGCAAGGAATACTTAATGAATAGTCACTGGATTCCCCAGTATTTTGAAGAGTAGATTCCTGCTGGAGCTGCTCATGCAAGGCAATATAATACAACGCCCTGTGGATGTAGAGCAGGTACAAATCTTAGGGAGGAATAATGTATATTTCCGTTCATTTTCTTCATTTTAGTAACTCAATTTCAGATTTTAATTTTTGACTGCAAGCTTCATTCTGCTAGGCTAGTGGAAAGAAACCTTAACCTCAGTCCTCTCTGGGGTTTCCCCCTCTCTCCCCAGGACTGTGTCATACTTCTGGATCTTGTGCAACGTTAAGATGCTGGGGTAGGCTGTCATCAGGTCCTTCCACACCTGTCTAGTTCCATTGTTTCTGATTTCTTAACCCTTCAGGAATAGCGGCTCTCAGCCACTTCCATGCTCAGCTTGGGGCAGGGGTATCTTGGGTCAGGCTGTCTCTTGTTCCAGTGGCCTGTGTGCACCTTACAGCCATTCCCTTCCTTCTCTGAGGTCCTACTGCCTTCCGGGTGGTGGCACCAGGGAGGAAGGTATAGATACCGCCCCCCCCCCACCTACCTCTCTCTCCCCCTGACCCCTGGGGGAGTGAGTGTCTTTAGGGGCTGAGGGAAATCCTCTGTTCAGGCTTCTTTGAGAGCCTCCCTTACCTTGAGGACTTCTGTGAAACAAAGGCGGAAAGACTAATGGGAGTAGTTCTGCCTTTCCCTCTGTCACATTCTTTCCCTAAGGCAAAGAAGAGCAGAGGCAAATTATGGGACTATGAGGAGGGAGGTAGAGAGAAGAAGTGAAAGGGAATGACACTGGGAGGGAAAAAATGAATCATTATTTCAAAATATTATCCTTTAACAACACTGTGGAAGTTAATATATGGGTTCATCAAAATGCAGGGGGGATGCAAAGGGAGGGTCAGAGGCGACTGGGAGGAAAGGAGAATCCAGTTCAAACGGGATTGAGGGTGGGTGTTAAGACAGAGCCCTGCATTCTCAATGGCACCTTTTACGATTGGATGACATACAAATGGTAGTTCTTAAAAATGACTGTGTAGGATTGGATGGCTCCATAGTATAGTGAGCAATGACCAAATGGCGTGTGGGGGAATTGGAATATAGGATGCTTTTTTGGCGGAAACAGATAAGTAGAAGAGAGATAAAGTTTCTCTAAAATCATTTCTCCTACTTTGTGGAGATAGAACCACTGACTCAAAGAGTATTAGTGCTAAGAAAGATTGTTGGAGAGCCTATAGTTTTATCATTGAATTTTTTAAAGGATGGAAAGCTTGTAACATTTGCCCCAAGGTATCTAGTCCACAGCAAGGATGGAACTAAACCCAAGTCTTGGAGTCCTTGTCCTTTGTGCTCTTTGAGACACTCTTACATGTTGCAAAGATATTTAACAATTAGATTATTTTATGGATAAGAATAAACTGAAAAAGAATATCTCCATCAATGCTAGTACAACACTATTTTAACGGGTTTCAAGACCAACAGTTGTATTATAACTGTTCCTGGCAGTTTGTTTCCAGACCCTGAAGATGTCATCTAAGGACTTGGATTGCACACAGTGAATCACTATTGTGTTCTCAGACTCAGGAGCCCAGGCCAGCTGCATGGCCAGATGGCCCACTGGCCATCTTGTTGGGCTTATCCTGTTGGCCTGAGAACTAGAAGCAGAGCAGAGAGAGAGACAGAGAGAGAGAGAGAGAGAGAGAGAGAGAGAGAGAGAGAAGTTATAGCCAGTGGCTGCTGCAACTCCAGCTGTTGATCCGATTCCAGACATGAGCACAATGATGACCTGGCTGCCAAACGAGAAACATATTCTAGCCAGAGAGAGAACTGCCAAGGATCTGATGATTTGCTTCAATAAATGTGTTGTCTCACGAGCATCCAGAAGAAAAGTGAAGCTCAGTTTAATTCTTTTCTTCAATATTATTTGAACTATTTTGTGATGACTTTATTACTCAAAGTATGGTCCATGGACCAGCAGCATTGGTGTTAATCGGAGAAAGTTAAAAATGCAGAACCTTCGGCCCCACCCCAAACCTGGGGACGCAGATTCTGCATTTTTAACAAGATCCGCAGGTGATCGCATGCACCTTAGGATTGAGAAGTGTAGTGAAGGCAGACAAAGGCAGGGCATAGTACTGGGTCAAGAGGATTGGGTAGTGAACTTGGCTGTGAGCAGCAGGGGGCGCTGCAAAGAAGACCAGACTGAGATATGAGACCCGTTCTAAACCCAATTCTGCCACTTTCCCTCGGTGTGACCCTGGGGAAATCACTCCCTCTCTTTAGGCATTGGTTTCTTCTTCTTTAAAATGGGAGAGTAACATCTGACTTGTTGACTTCAGGATTGGGATGAGGATCGAATGACAGACTTCATCTGGGAAATGATGTGTAAAGTAGAATGCACTTTTCAAATGCAGGAGGATGAAAATTGTTGTAGTTGTTCAGATCTACCTAAAATGGAATTTGGGCTGTTTTGACTTTGGGGATGAGTCATAGCACCAGTCTGTCAATTATGAAGAAAGTGTACGTGACAGGCAAGAGCAGCCCGTGAATCAGGGAAACATCTCCTTTGAGCCACTTTCCTCAGAGATGAACAAAGAATTCTGACTTGTAAAAATGGCTGTGGTGAGGCACTATTTATGCAGTTAGCAGTGGTTCTCACCCCGAGCTGTTCATTACAACCACTGGGGGATCTTTTAAAAACTATTGTTGCTTGGGTTCCAACTCAGACCACTTGAGTCAGAACCACCAGGTTGACACACAAGCATTATTTTTTCAAAGCTTCCCAGGTGACTCTATTGTGTAGCCCGGGCCGAGAACCACAGACAAAGTGCTCAATCAGAGCAAGTTGCTCCTTACAATTGAACATTTCTTGTCATGGCCAACTGTGGAATAAAATGAGGACAGGGAAGTACTTCTGTGTTTTCTCTTCAAGTTTCCAGATCCCTCTTTAAGTCACTCATCTTTAAATGCGAACTTGGAGAACTAAGCAAGAAGATGACGATCTCATTTTACAGCACCAGAAACTCTGAACATCAGGAGTTATTTAGGTTGTCTATTACGATGTGATGTGGTCAAGTGGGGCATTACGGTTCCGGGTTATCAGGCTTTATAAATGGGACCAGTCAACAGAGGGATGCTGAGAACCAAGGAAGGGACACTTGGACTCAAAGGAAACACAGACAAAAAAGAAAATGTGTTGGTTAGGGAAAGGCAGATGACTGTGGGTGGTGAAGGGAGACTCAGGAGCTTGGAGATTACTCGGTAACAGATGGCATGGGCACGGAAAGTCACTTTGGGGCCATGTAAGCCTCGGGGCCTTTTGTCTTTGTTCTGGGTCACTGAGGACATGGACTCCCATGCTGGGTTCTTGTCTGTCTGCTCCAGGGCCCACCTCTTTTCTGACCAGGCCTCCAGCTTAGCTGAGGATGTGATCTAGCTCTCACATCATTTCTGAGGAATGTGGTCAGAAAGCCTCCCTCTTTTCAGCATAAGCAAGTTCCTTAAGATGGAGAGTGGTCTGCTGAGAGGATGAACCAGGGTATAATGTTAGACTCTCTCTACCACCTGAAATGCTTCGAGTTCCGAAGCATGAGACATGGGGACGCTGGCTGTGTGAAGTGCTGTTCCCCATCTCACGTGTACACAAACAGAGACTTCCTTCATTCAGTTTCCTTTTCCTGAACAGCCTTCGCCTATCCCTCCAAATACCCACTGACCCCCAGGTCTACTTGGTCTTAGCTTGTCCGCTTGCTCAGCATCTGAACCTTGCCAGCCAAGAACAAAATACCCCATCTTGTCCCCTTCAGCACTGGCGCTGGCTCAAAGCACCGAACACACTGGACTGAGACTGTCCAAAGCAGAGGCAGACATAACTGCTTTCCTGCTGAGGGTTATTAAGTCGGCCTCCCCCACATATCTTTTCTCATGGGAATATCTCTCACTGCTTATTGTGAAAACCAATGGGATTTGGGCGTGACATTTCCTTTAAAGTCATCTTTAATAAAGCACATTTATTAGTAAAGCGAAAGAGAGCTATAGCTTTATTTTCTCTATACGTTTTACCCAGAAAAAAAGAGAAGAAAACCTGATAGATAAGCAGCTACTTTAGAGGTTGTTAAAAAATGTTGCTTATCGTTAGCACCAGATTGCTTACCTATGTGTATATTAGCTGTTATTATTTATAAAATGTTTGGCACTCAAGTGTTCAGGGGATCTAAAGAACTGTAGGAAAAAAAAAACCAAATGTCTTTTAAAATTTTCCTATATTTTTTTCTCCCTCTCCTCTTCCCTTTCTCAATTTTTTTTTTTTTTTTTTGGTGGGAAAGATTCACCTTGAGCTAACAACTATTGCCAATCTTCCTCTGTCTTTTTTTTTCCTCCCCAAAGCCCCAGTACACAGCTGTATATTCCAGTTGTAAGTCTTTCTAGTTCTTCTGTGTGAGCTGCCACCATAGCAAGGCTACTGACACATGAGTGGTGTGGTTCGGTGCCCAGGAACTGAACCCAGGCTGCCAAAGCAGAGCGCACCAAACTTTACCCACTAGGCCATCAGGGCTGGCTCTCCCCTTTCTCAATTTTGAAGAAAGGTCTAACGGTAACTGGAAAGGACAAGCCCTCTGGAATCTTACCTCCCAGCCAGGCCTCGAAATTAGTGCTGGATAGTTTGATTTGTGTCTCTGAGTCCCCCTTTCCTTTCTTATATAAAGGACAGAGAAGATAATCATACCTACCACAAATGTTATTGTGAGGTTCCAACGTGGTAATGTCTTTGGCCTTCTCAGTATTTTAAATATTATACAATTTATGCAATCATGTCTCCAAATACCACAGCATTTAACTCTTGTTAAAAGAAACAAAATCGTTATTCCCTAAAGTTAAAATATATAGTAAATCTATTTTAGTGTAATAATCCAGCTTGGGAAAACATCAGTCAAGACTCTTGACCCCTCCACTATTCTCCTCCTCTTGCTCGGGGCCTGTGGTTCACTCCTGCTGGTCCCTGGAGGGGGGTGACAGTTGTGGTGGTGGTGAGAATTGCTCCGGAGGGGAGACTCCTGAGAAGCTAACTCTGCTAAGCCAATAATAATTCAGTTCCTTGACAATGGCATGGATAGTAAGCAGATATTGGGCAATTTTACTTCTGTCTCTTTCATTTAATTTACAGCCCAATTCCAAATATGCTGCTTCCAATCTTTCTACCCCTTGCCACAGTTCTGAACGAAGTCAGGCAAAAAGGTGCCATTTCTGGGGCCTCGAAATCAGATACCCGTTCTCCCTTTTTTTGATCCTGCAGAAGGTGAAGAGAAGGATGCTCAGGTAGGATGGGGGTCTTGTGTAGCCTTTTTGGGAGGTTTCCATGTACATTATTTAATAGGAAGAAGGTTGTCAGCCTAGAAGGGTGTAACTAGATTTGATCTCCAAAGTGTGGTAATTAACCAACCTCTTTTTAATTTTTCAAAAACAGGATATTGCTGCTCAGGTGTGTTACATTTGTGGTCGTATTGGGTGTTCTCCCGAACATCAGTGCCGGCATGAGCCATCGAGTCACATCCTCAATTAATGGCCAGGCCTCCTTCCTGCCTGATTGGACTTTCCAGGCCATGTAAACCACTTAGTGGCCTGAAAATTCACTAAATATGCAGCCTAGGCAATGAAATCGCAAAATGTGCTGTACCTAAAAATAATTCCTGTCCATCACTCGACAGTTTCAGAGGAAGTTTCATTGAAGGCCATGAATCGAACCTTTACTTTCGTGGGGCCTCTCTCGGTTTTTTAAAATAGTGACTTCCTCATCTGTCTTTCACTTCCCATTACAAAGTGCTGACGTTACTTCTAATTTTTTGTAAACTTATTACTCTGTGTGACTTCTGTAGAGCTCCTTCTTATTTTTTCTTCCTGTTATCTTGGTTTTCAAACATTTACAGGGTGTTAGGTGTCAATGCCGATTAACCCCAACCATAGGTCTTACGTCGTTTCATAGTGGGGCTCTAAGACCTTTACAACTCTGTGGTTCGCCAAAATTCCACTCAGCAAGGAAGGGCCCCTTCCTCCACTCTATTTTCTATTGTGGCTTTTTTCCCTCCTTGCTCCACCACACTTGGGAGCACAAGACATGGGGGGAATGAAAAATGGCTCTTTGTCATCAAGACTTGGGGACCCTTGCTTTCAAGAAAAACCACAAAGACATAGTGCTGTTCTCATAAATCTCTCTGCCTTTCCAAAATCCTCCTTACAATTTAAGAGTCAATTTCTCTAAGCCAGATCTTACCTTTTTATTCTTTTTTCCATTTCCTTCTTAAATGTCAGGATTTACATTTCAAATTCTACTGTAAACAAGGTTATTGTTTTTAGCTCTAGTTTATTCACCTTCTTCTCCAACTCCAAAAAAATAGGCTCGGAATGGAAGCCTTGATACCTCTTCTTCCCGTGGCACCACGGTCCTCCATAGCTTCTGGGCCAGTGGCATGGGTCAAAGGTAGGTGTGTTGGGGGCTGTGTGTGTACTTCCAACTCCCTTTTACCCAAACCAAGAAATCCAGTGATGGTTAATTTTGTGTCAACTTGATTGGGCCATGGGGTGCCCAGATATTTGGTAAAACACTGTTCTAGGTGTGTCTGTGAGGGTGATTTTGGATGAGATTAACATTAAAATTTAGACTGAGTATAGCAGATTGCCCTCTCTAATGTGGGTGGGCCTCATCCAATCAGCTGAAGGTCTGAATAGAACAAAAAAGGCTGTGGATAAGAAGAAACTCCTTCTACCTGATTGCCTTCGAAGTGGGACATTGGTTTTTTCTTGCCTTCAGACTTGAACTGAAACATAGGCTCTTCTGGGGTCTCAAACATGCCAGCTTTTGCACTGGCACACACATCGGCTCTTCTGGGTCCCCAGTGTACTGACCACAGATCTTGGGACCTGTCAGCCTCCATGATGGCATGAGCCAATTTCTTATAATAGCCAATTTCTCTCTCATCTCATTTTTCTCTGGAGAACACTGACTAATGCACAGATGTGTGATTTTATGCCTGATTCTAATAAGATGTCTTGATGTTCAAAGGGAAATCTTGATTCTAGGTTTTCATGATAAGCACATGGTTGGGGGACCACGTCTCCTAGTGTGTAGACTTTGGGTCTCTTGTTTCAGTTTATAGACTTGGATTTGAGATCCGGTTTCTCATCCCGTCTCTGCCACCAAATAGCTGCATGATTAGGGACAAATTACTTCTCTTTGGGCTCTACTTTTTCATCCATCGCATAAAGGAATCACAGTAGATTATCTTAATATCTCTTTCACCTCCAAAATCCTTTGGTTTTTAAAACCAAAATAATTAGTACTCATTTAGATGATCTTTATAATTGAAATCTGAGAGGGGGTTGAAGAGGATAAAGGTAAGGACAGGGTATCCAGGAATCTGAGGAAACATCTTCTGCCATCTTACCCTTCCAGGAATTCTCTTTGTTCCTCTTCTCATCCTCCCTGAAGTCATTACCATCTCGATCAACTAGAATTTGGGCTTTGGTCTACAGGCAAATGAAAATACTGATTCAGACTGGATTACACAGTGATGAAAGTTATTATCCCACACAGCAGTAAGTTCAGAAGCGGGATGGGCTCCAGGCACGGTGCAATTGAGGGTCTGGTTTCATTTCCCTATTGTCTCCTGGCTCTGCCTTCTCTTGGTTTATATAGAAAGATGATTGCAGTAGTTTCCTGGCGGCAGGAGAGATGAGGAAACCTCTCTTAAGAGTCCTCAACAGATTCTCTCTTATATCTCATTGGTTAGAATTGGATCACATGTCCTCTTCTAAAGCAGCTACTGACAAGGGGAGTGAAGTTACTATGACGGTCTAGACAAGGGTTGGTAAACTATAGCCTATGGGCCAAATCCAGCCTGTGGCCTGTTTCTGTATGACCCATTAAACCAAAAAAAGTTTTTATATTTCTAAAGGGTTATAAAAAACAAAAACAAAGAATATGTGACAGGGACTTATGTAGCTGACAACCCTAAGATATTTACTATCTGGCCCTTTGCAGGACCAGAAAAGTTTGCAGACCCCTAGCTTAGGTGAATCAGAACCTACTTCTAGAGCTGAGAATGGGGTCAACTTTTCCCTAAGTTGCTTAGTTCCTCTAAGGAGGGTTGGACACCTGAACAGAAACTGAGTTTGTTGGAAGGAAGAAGGGGGAAGTGGTTGTTGTTTGTGTAGGCAGCCAGTTGGGTCCACAACACTACTCTTCCTAGGCTCTCTGCTTCTCCCAAATGTGAGAGGTCTTCACTGCCAAACTGAAGCATTGGCAATGATCTGTCAAATACAAGCTCTGAAGATACCATTTCTGAGAATTTGGGTTCCCAGATGGAAAGTATTTTCTTTCCTGAATGTTCTGCTCTTTCTGTTTATAAACATATTTGCAGGTAATTGTCAGCTCTTCTTTTTTCCTCTGGAGATTTGAACAGAGTATTTTCAGAATATAAACACAGATGCTCTCTCAGGCACACACTCACACACACACATAAGCACATGGACACATAGACAGACATACAAAGAGACACCCAATCTGAGCTTCCCACTCAGAGAACATTCAACAAACATCCAAGAAATAAAACTTATGCACACTGTTATCATGGTTCAGGTTTGGGTAAGCCCAGGTTGGATTAGGACCAACTGAGCCTGCATTTAGCTGATAACATTTCTAATTAGACACACGTGCCATTTTCTGAGTGCCCTAGTATCCACTGAGTCTAATTGGTTGTTAAATATACCCAGAAGCAAAGAAGACCCTGTAAACACCCTTTGAAAGTGCTGGTCTTGGAGCATTGTTTACGACCCTAAAAGAGTTTGTACTGGGGATTAGAATTCACAGACATGAAAGGCTGAATACTAATAAGCACTCATTTTCTTTAAGCCTGTGATTGACTAGGGCATATCATTCCATATTCTGCAGTGCTATAAATTCTTAAAACCAACTGAGGACATCATCATCACAGCCTCTGCGTAGCTGGCCAAGAATAGTGAGAGAGAAATTCATGGTTGACATTTATTCTGTGTGTGCTAGGTGTTCTGGGCAAGGATATGGTTTTCTTGCTCTCTACTGAGACTTTCACGGGGAAAGTCAATATTAGAGATATTAATAATTAATAATTAAAGAGATTATTTATAAAGCAAAGCAGCTTCTATTTATTTATTCATTCATTCAACAAATATGTATTTGCTGCACTGATAAATGGCAGGTCCAGTTCTAGGTACTGAAGATGCACCAGGAAAGAAGCAGACTAGGATTCCTACCCTCATAGGGTTTACCCTCTAGCAGGCTGGAGATAAAATTATGGAGTTGCACTATCTATATGGTGTTTAAAACGTGAGACTGGATAAGATCTTCAAGGAAGCAAATGCAGATAGAAAGGAGATTTCCAATGATGATGCACTCTCTAATAATTTGTGGTAGGAGAGAGAGGAAGAGACTAAAAAAGAGCAGCTAGTGAGGATGGAGGAAATCCAGGAGAGTGAGGTGTTCTGTAAACTAAGTGAAATTTTTCAAAGAGGAGAAAATACACAAATGCGTGAGATGCTGACAGGTCGAGTACAACAAGGGCTGAGAATTAACTGTACAATTTCATTACATGGAGGTCATTGTTGATCCTGATAGAAGCATTTTTGGTGGAAAGATGGGGAGAAAGGACTTGACTCAAGAGCATTTAAGAAAGAGCGAAAAGAGAGAAAGAAATGGCTGGGGAAAAAAGTCTATTCAGGCCATGTTCTGTAAAGGATATTACTTATCTAATCTTTTCATAAATTTGCAATACCAAAATTGTGACTATAATTGAAAGCTATAGCCTTTTAGATAAAAATATGTCTTCAACAATATCTTGAGCTTTTTGTTTTTCTTTAACCTGGTATTTTAGACAAAGATTGTACTAGTTAGGATACTAATTTGGCTGCTGTGACAAAGGCCAAAATAGCAGTGTGTCAAACAAGATGGAAATTTATTTCTCTCTTACTTAAAGTTCTGAGTGAAAGGATTGAAGAAAATGAATGATGTTGGGGACCTGGGGACCTTCTTGTTCTGCCATGCTCAGCACGTAGCTTCCATCTTGTGGTCTCTGAAGGCTGCCCTAACTTCCATCACGACTTCAGCATTCCCACAAACAGGAATAGGGAAGAGGGAAGAGGGTATTCCTATCTTTTAAGGGTATGACTTGTAAATTGCACATCACCTTCTCTCGCTTTCTGTGAAGAACCTAGTCACATGACCACACCTGGGTGCAAGGGTGGCTGAGAAATATAGGCTTTGGCTGCATAGTTACATGTCCAGCTAAATTTTTCTACTACTAAAAAAGAAAAAGGGACAAGATAATGGGGGACAATTAGCAATCTCTGCCACAAAGATTGATTGGAAACAACCGAACTGTGAGTGTGGAATGAAAACTTGACACATTTTTTTCCCATACAGTTAACTTGTACATAATCAATATTCAACAAATAATGAATAATCTGCAGTGGAGTTTTAATATTAAACTTCAGCTTTTCCCTAGCAGGAATTAGCCATCAGATCATGCTGGCTATTTTCTGTGCTACAATTGTTATTTCCTTGTGTCTAGCTTATATCTTGTATCTACCAATTGTGTAAAGTTCTTATTTTCTGAAAGTATGTTTGTTTATGGTACAGGCTACAAATGCCTGCCACCAGTTATTTGTTTAATAAGGCACAGCTTCTCTTGATTTTTCTATCTCATTTTGAGATCTTTCTATTGTTTCTGTCCGTTGTTTCTTGCTTCAGTATCTCCCCAAAGAACACTTCCTAACTCATCTTATGATGCCAGTATTACCCTAATACCAAAACTGGACAAAGATATCACAAGAAAAGAAAACTGCAGATCAATATCCTTTATGAACATAGATGCAAAAATTCTCAACAAAATACCAGCAAACTGAACCCATCAGCATATAACAAGGATTATGCACTAGGACTAAATGAGATTTATCTCAGGAATGCAAAGTTGGCTCAATATACAAAAATCAAGCAACATAATGCACCATATTAATGAAAGAAAAGACATGCAGAAAAAGCATTTGACAAAATCTAACATTCTTTCATGATAGAAACACTCAACAAACTAGGAATAGAAGAGAAATTCCTCAAAGTAATAAAGGTCATCTATGAAAAACCCATAGCTAACATCATACTTAATAGTGAATGATTGCAAGCTTTCCCTCTAAGAATAGGGGAAAAACAAGGATGTCTCTTCTTGCCACCTCTAATCAACATTGTACTGGAGGTTTCAGCTAGAGAAATTAAGGAAGAAAAAGAAATAAGATTTTCTCATTTGCATATGTCTTGATCATATATATACAGAAAAACCTAAAGAATCCACAAAAAACTATTAGTGCTAACACACAAGTTCAGCAAGGTTGCAGGATACAAGATCAATATACGAAAATCAGCTGTGTCTACTCAAAGCATGGTGAAGGTTGGTAGTTTGCTTCTTTTGGAAAATACAATCACTTTCTGATGGGGGTTCAAACTAAGAAAGCTTTGCAGAGTTGCACATGCCTGGATGCTTCGTACGTCACTCTCTGAAACCTCCCTCTGCTTGCAGAATCTTAGGCTTCTGTGTTGAATTTCATGCTCACGGTGGAGTAGTCTAGTGGTTTTCAAATACCAGGCTTAGGAAGAGGAGTACTTTTCTTTGACAAAGTTTCACTTGTCTGTAGTGAGATGAGAAAAACATGATTGATGCAGTGCACTTTTAATTCCACTTAAAGAACTGTCATTATTTTGAGAACATATTCTTCCTAATTTTTTGGTGTCAAACATGTCCTTTCTTTCTATGAATTGTCATGGTAGTTTATACTAGGATCTTTGTTGTTTTTTAAAATTTGTTGACTCAATGTTGTTACTTGGTAAAGTGAAAAGCTAACAAAATTTTCCGCTGATTAATCAATTTATTTTTGAAAATTTACTTTGTGAAATTCAAGAATCTGGGAACCGGGGGTGGAAGCTACATTAGCTGGGTTTACTATGTTTTTGGGACTCTCTCTAGCTTCACCTCAACTGTTTGCTGCTCCTTTCTCTCCTCATCTTCCTTTTTGTCTTCCTCTTATTAGATCATCCAAGAAGGTTGTGTTCTCAATTCTTTTGTCTGTTATGAACTAGGACAATGTTGGGGTGGGAAGAACTAGAAAATAGCTTGAGTTTATTTGGGATTGCCTAACTTGGAGTCTTACTATCATTACTTAGAAATAGAGAGGTTATATTGTGAAGGGCATGAACCTTAAATATTTTTAGTGGTTTTCTAAAACATGAAGAACTGGGTTAAAATTTCTGAGCATTTGGTTGAGCAACAAGAAGGAATTCATGAAATGGAGCAGTTATTAACCTTGGAACAGCCTACCGAAATCCAGCTTGGAGTTTTCATCCCTGTGGAACGCTGGTCAGGTCAACTCACATCTGCCCAAGTTTCAGACATTGAGGCTGGGCCTGGCATCTCCTGGAGAATCATTCCAGCTAACTAATTATAAGACATTTTGATGACCGACCCATAATTCCTCTATGATTTTCACATCACTGTGTGCGCTCTCAAACTTTCCAAGTTCTTTAAGTAAAGTCTAGAAATCAGCACTCACCCATGGGCTTAAAAAAACGTGTTTCAACCAACAAAGTGACAAAAAAATAACAGTACTTGGAGTTTGAACTACTTCATTTTTTAGTGTTCCACTGACTTCAAATATTTCATAATTATCTTGCTCATATGATAAAAGCTGGTAAACTTTCTGCAGGCAAGCCAGCAAAGGTTTTGGAGAGCCTGGAGTACTTCTTTTTATTTGTCTTCAGTACAGTGAAATAAATATTACTATCTAAAAAGTTGTATATTTTCACAGCATTGGACTTAGAATCACAGCAGTATTTCTCTTGCTCTGAACGGGCACTGTGTTTTGCTCTTTTTGAGGTAAAGAATGTTCTCCAACCCTCTATTTATGCAAGGAAAGGAATAAAGGCCCACAGAGGCTAACCATTTTGTTTAAGGTGATGCAGTTAACATTAAAAGCCAAATTTCTTGATCCCAAGCCTATTGTTCTTTCCACAGCATCAAACTGTCTTCCTTAGGATTTCTGCTCTGAAAAAATAAACTGTAAAGAGAAAGATTCAAGCAGGGTGAGAGAAATTATGGCCCACCTCTGAAAGCTTTTTTGTTTTTGATGAAGGATGCTATGATTTAGTTTGCAGAAACAGAGCTCTGGCACTGCCCAGTTCAAGTGGCAGTGTTTGATCAAACTCATCTCTGTTCACAGACCTGTGGAGTGTTGGCGCCTGGGGGACTTTTGAGATTTCCCAGTCTAGGAGCTTCCAAATGATCCAAAGCTGCAGAACTCATTCTTCAGATGAAACCCCCCATAGAAACCCACTACAAGAAGCAGTTCCAAGTGAGGCTTCTCTCATTGAGGTGGGGGCCGGAGTTGGGGCCTGTCCCACTCCCTCTACCATCCCTCACCCCCAGGGCCCCCTAGTACCTGGGTTAGAGCTGTGGGGAGCAGTTTCAAGACCAAAGCCCTGGTCTTTGGGCCTCAACTTACCTCCGAGGAAACGGAGGACACACTTTTGGCTTTTTTTGGTTTTGCTTTTTGTTTTTGCTTGAGGAACATTGTCCCTGAGCTAACATCTGTGTCAATCTCCCTCTATTTTGTATGTGGGTTGCTGCCTCAGCATGGCTTGATGAGCGGTGTGTAGGTTTGTGCCCAGGATCTGAACCCGTGAACCCTGGGCCCCTAAAGCAGGGCGTGCGAATTTAACCACTACACTACTGGGAAGGCCTCCATACTTTTGTTTTATTAAGTTATATCCTCAAGTAAATTCTTAAGAAAGAATGTGTGGAAGGCAAAAATTTGATTCCTTGAAAGTCTGAAAATGTTTTATTTCACCCTCACACTTGATTAAAGATATATAAGTTGAAAATAATTTTCTTCCAGGACTTTGAAGACATATCTTCCCTGTCACAGAAGTCTGATGCCATCTGATTTTCTCATTCCTTTTGTGGGGAATATATTTCTTTCCCTTTCTCTGGACAGTAAGAATCTGATTCTAATTTAAATGTCCTCTTGCTACATGCTTGGCCTTTAATATTTGTAATTATCCGTATTATGGGTAACAGGTACATGTACAAATGTGTGTATATGCGTGAATGCATGTATTTCTTATCACCCTTAAAGTGCTGGTGTTCCACGTAGTCCTGACTTTTTGGATCTGATTTCACCTATGTGTTTTTGCAGAGAAATGACTCACATCCACAGCAGCCAGCATGGTCACCCCCCCACCCCATTTCTAGAGATGAGAGCTCCCTGCTGTTGCTGTGGCCGCCCTAGGACACACTTCAAACAACCACCTGGAGCTTTTACATCATCTGTGGGTTCAGGGGAGCAGGAATGGCAGGTGCTGTGAGAACAGGAACAACCAGGAGCTGTTTCTGAAGCTAGATTCTTAGTGAGGACAATTCTTCCCATTCCCTTACGGTTGTGATGGTGAATTTTATGTGTCACCTTGACTGGGACACAAAGTGCGAAGATATTTGGACAAACGTTATTCTGGGTGTGTCTGGGACGGTTTTTTTGGATGAGACTAACATTTAAATTGGTAGACTGAGTAAAGCAGATTGCCCTCCCTAATGTGAGCGGGCCTCATCCAATCAGTTGAAGACCTGAGTAGAACAAAAGGGCAGACCTTCCCTGAGTCAGAAAGAATTCCTCCCGCCTGACTGCTTCAGAACTAGGACCTCGGCTTTCTCCTGCCTGTGGACTTCACCTGAAATATCAGCTCTTCCTGGGTGTAGAGCCTGGTGGCCTTCAGACTAGAATCTTAATATTAAATATAATGCTTACTTTAGATTTCTATTAATAATCCAGGATTAGAAAGATACGTCCATAATAATAAAGTATACTAAGATCTTTTATTAGAAATGGTTATTGACTTTTATCAAATATCTGTTAATTAATGTATTTGAATTATTTTATTTTTATTTATTGCAACTTTTGTATAAATTTCATAACTATATGTACATATACTTACACACATGCATAATTTGCATAGATGCATAAATGTGTGATGTATACACTTGTTACATCCTTACCACAATTTCTCCTATAACCCAGATTAACAACCTAAGGTGTATCCATCTATATTTTTTCCATAGTGATGTAATTGTTTACATATGTACATTGATATACTTTTCTGGATTTTGCTTTTCTCATTTAACAACACTTCTGGGAAATCCCTCCAAGTTAAACAGATGTTACATTTTAGTCTTGCCTCTGCTGTTCATTAACTGCATGTCTTTAGGCAGGTTAAGTAACATTTCTGGCCCAAGTTTTCTCACCTAAACATGAGGATAATTATTCCTTTCTCCCAGGACTATGGTGAGAACCAAATGATGTCATACATATGAAGCACTAAGCATGGAACCTGGCAAACAGTAGGAAATAGCGAGAGAAGCCTTTTCCTTCCCTTTTCGGCTGTCGTGGCTGTTGGCCGGAGGATTTGCAACTCAGCCAATGCCCCAGCACCTGCTGAGGGGCCGGGAGGACCCCTGGATGTGGTTTGGTTCAGACCGCACGACCTGGTTTGGAATCCACGCCCCATCACTTCGTAGCTGTGTTCGTTACCTTGGGCGAGTTTCTTAACCTCTCTGTGTTTCAGCTGCCTCATCTTTAAAATGGAAATAACAACAACAGTACCCGTCTGTTGCTCCTATCGTGGGTGTGAATGAAACGATGCGTGTGACGCGCTCGGAAGAGTGTCTGGTGCTCTGAAAGGAGCAGCGGGGACAGATGAGTGGGGCGAGAGGGCGCAGGTGGTGAAGGCAAGCGGCTCACTTCTGCCACCGCTGGCTGCGTGACTCGGGGCCGTTACTACCTTCTCTAATGCCAGTCTTCACCTGTCAGACGGGGTGACGCCGCCCTGTAGCCTTGCTCTGAGAGTAGAACAAGGCAAGGTGTGCTGGGTGGTGGTGTACAGCAAGCGCCCAGCGCACGCGGTTCCCTCCGGCCATGTCACAGTCCAGCTCTGGACTGGGCGTGTGTGGCCGCTCAGGGACTCTAACCACCCTTCACGGCTCGCGCAGTTCCAGACACCGGCCCGCCACCGACCTCCAGAACGCGCGTTCTCAGCGGGCGGGGCGCGCCTGCGTCGTGTCCTTCTCCTCGGGTGGCTCATGTGGACCCCAGTGGGCGCTGGGGTCCTGCTCTCTTCTCGGCAGCCTTTGCCACCTCCTTTCATTTCCTCCCTGCACGCGGGAACACCTATTTTGTTTCAAGTTACACATCTTGCTGTGTGGGGTACACATGTGCTGCTGGTTAGGCCAGCTTGGCAGGAAGACTATGAAGTGCGTTTGCAGTTAGAGGACGTGGCAATGGGACCCTGACGCGCCTGGCGGAGGCACGTCAATTGCAGCTGGCTTTCTTGCCGTCACTGGAACATCGCAGTCCTCCAAGGACATCTCAGTTTCCTTCTCCAATCTCTGCGTGGAAGCTCTCCACTACCCCCCAAAGCAAAGCAAGACAAGAAATGCACCGGTTTCCAGGCAGTCATCTCCTTCATGCAAACACAAAATTCTTTCAAGAGAACAATTCAAGGGAAGGAATCACGGCATCAGACAATGAGTCCATCTCTCCTGGGTGGGATTTGCCGGCTTCTGTTGGCAATACAGGAATTCACTGAATTTGCTCTATGGGCCTGTACTGCAAAGTGTTAAAAAAAACAAAAAACAAAACAAAACAAAACAAAACAAAACTTGTCCCTTACACTGCATTGCACGTAGCCTATGGAATTAGTTGGTTTTTGTTTTCTTTTTTTTTCAGAAAAGGAACCAAAGCATTTGTACAGCTGTGGATTAAGTGTGATTCAGCAGCACCCCCTAGTGGCTATATTTGGGAACTGTAGAAGGCTCTGAGATGTAAAGGAATCTTGGGACTTGAAAGGAAGAAACTCTTAGAAATAATTTTTTTTTTCTGGTTAATACCTAATAATATGAGCCACCCCACAACTTATCCAAGTATGTTTAATTACACAGAACTCTTTTTAATCACCTCATTACTTTTTTTTTTTTAGGCAACCCAGTTGGACAAATAGAAACTACTGCATCCTCTGCTTTGGTCTGGGGAGTCACTGGAATATTCCATCTGGGCCACACTTCTGCCTGTCTGAACTTCAGCAGCACAGCCCTGGAAGTGGTGCCCAGTTCCACTCTTACTAACGAAGATTCTGTCATCCAGCCACTGGCGAGATTATTGATGAACACGGTGGATTCGTATTCAACCACAGGCAGCTCGGTATTCCATGCTACGGATGCCCAGTATCTGTACTGCTTGTGAAAGGAACTAGCCCAGCTAATTAAAAATAGGTCAGACGCTCTGGTTCCTCCATCAGATGTTCTAGATAACTAACAGTTACGTTATATTTCTTACACAGGTGACCAGGTTTCCCACACTTAGAATCTAAGAAATTTTGTACTTTGCACTAAAGTGACACTGTTTTCTCCCTTTGGTAACTGAAAAGGCACATCAGGGTCATTACCAATTATCACAAAACCTGCTGATGGACAGAATCCCTATAGCAGAGCACTGATATTTCAAAATTATTAAACATTAAAAAGCAGATAAAACAAAACACTTATGCAGTTGAACCAACTAGAGAAGATGTGAGTATAATGGAAAGATAGATGGTCAAATATGTGAATTCAGCCTCTGCCACCTGCTTAGAAGTTGTATAGAAGCTTAAATAACTGTCAATTCTCCTAATCTATGTCATGTAGAAAAAGAGAGAAAAGTTAAAACAGAGAGTTTGCAGTTGGTAAAGCTTGAGTTGCGGAATTTGAAATAACTGATGCTGTGGCTTTAAAAAAGTGTAGTGGTTGTGAGCCCGGGCTCTGGAACTCTCTCCCTGTGTTCAAATTCTGGATCTGCCACTCAACCAGTTGAAGGACCTTGTGCAACATACAACCTCTTCAGCGCTCAGGTTCCTCAGCTGCAAAGCAGGATTACAGCAGCATCTACCTTATCAGGTAGTAAGGACTAAATGGTTTAATACAGGTGAAGTGCCCACAAAAGCACAGAGTAGGTTCTCAATAAATGTTAAGTGTTATTAGTATTATAAGGTGCAATACATCAAAACGGCCTAGAAAAACATAGATAATTAAATCCACATATTTCTGTTATGAACATGTTCTTTTTTTTTTTTGGTGAGGAAGAATAGCCCTGAGCTAACATCTGTTGCCAATCCTCCTCTTTTTGCTGAGGAAGATGGGCCCTAGGCTAACATCCGTGCCCATCTTCCTCCACTTTATAGGGGATGCCCGCCACATCATGGCTTGATAAGTGGTGCATAGGTCCGCCCCCATGATCCGAACCCGTGAACCCCGGGCAGCCGAAGTGGAGTGCGTGAACTTAACCACTATGCCACCAGGCTGGCCCCTGAACATGCTCTTTTAAGTTACATACTTATTTTGTGTATGGTGTCAACCAGCACTGTCCAATAGAAGAATATTGTGAGCCACGTATGTAATTAAAATTTTATAGTAGCCACATTAAATAAAAGCAAAAATCAGCAATAACAAGATGTAGTGACATCACGAACTCCTTGACAGGAAGCACCAAGAAGGACATTTCTCATCTTTGATTTTTCTTGCCCAAAAGCCATGACCTCATTCCAATCATGAGAAAACATCAGACAAACCTAAGCTGAAGAAGTGTCTACAAAATAACAGATTAAGTACTCTTCAAAAGTGTCACGATCGTGAATGACAAGGAAACACTGAGGAACTACCACAGATTTCGGGAGACTAAGGGGCCATGATAACTAAATTTGATGCGGCATATTGGATTGGATCCTGGAACAACAACAAAAAAGGGACATGAGTGGAAAAAAGTGGTGAAAGTTGAGTATAGTTTGTAGTTTAGTTAATAGTACTGTATCAATGTTAATTTCTTGGTTTTGATGATTGTACTATGGTTACGTAAGATATTAGCTGGAGAGGAAGCTAAGAGAACAGTATATGGGAACTCTATACAATTGTTACTTACAAATGTTTCTGTAAGTCTAAAATTGGTTTACAGGAAAATAATTTAAAAATTAAAAAGAAACAAGTGAATTTAGTTTTAGTAATATATTTTACTTAAACCAATATATCCAAAATATTATCAACATGTAACCAGCATAAAATTATTAATAAGAGATTTTACATTTTTCTGTATTGTCTTAAAACATCTGGCATGTATTCTACACTGACAGAGCACCTCAATTTGGACTAGCCATTTTCAAGTAGTCAAACCACGTGTGTCCAGAGGCTGCCGTACGTGAGAGCTCAGTGGTAGGTGCAGGGATAGATGTCACCCAGGGACCCAGCAACTCCTTGGCTGCGTTTCTCTGGGGCCGCACCTCTCCCACCTCTGGTCCTGGGCTTTCCCCTGTAAGCTCTTGGAACCCCCGGAGGTGATCAGCCCTTAGGAGCGGGTTCAGCTTAACTAAAGTCTGATAACATTGGTGGCTGGACAAAAGAGAAAATGTATTAATCTGTGAAGAGCATGGTCCTTTCTAGGGAATGACATGCTTATGGCCCCAGGGCTTTCTACAGTGAGGGATGGATACCACTAGCTTTAGGAGGTATATCATAAATGACTTCAAATGATACTTGGTCATGGCATTAAATGACATCGACTCACAGAGTAAGAATATTTTTTCCCATTTCAATTCTCTTTTATTCCTTTTAATCACATCACAGAACAAGCCTCATTTAGTGCCCCGTACCTTTGGCACCTCCAGAATGTTTGCTAATCTCAAACACACTCTCTCTTTGTGGCTAGAATTTAATGCATTATTTGTTTCTATTTTATTTTATTTTTTCATCATCTTTTTTTCCATGGCAAATAATTCTGGCTCCCCCTTTACTGGTATGAAATTTCTTTAAGTTTTAAATTGAAATGTAAATATTAAGATAATCATTGCCCGAGTGGCACTGGGAAAGATCAAAAAGAAAACAAAAACAAAAAACCAAAACCAAACAAAGTCATAGAGCCCACAAGAATGTCTGCAATTTGGGGAGCCTGTAGATCAGTTCTCAGTTTCACGGCGCCCCCTGATAGAACCTCTAAGACAACAAGCCTGGGGAGGGGACAAGGGGTGTTCTCAATAAATCGATTCTCTCCTCAAATCTTTCCCCAGGAAGGTTGCTTTTCTCTCCCAGTCCGCTCTTCCTCTGGCTTTCTTCTCTCCCTGCCCGTCTCGTCGATTTCGCGTCCTGAGCCGCCTCTGCTCCCTCTCACCTGTCCTGTTGGCCGAAGTTCGGGTCTCCTCACCCGCCAGTGCTGCTCGCCTGTCTGCAGTTTCCGCCGTCTGACCAATCAGGGCGCAGCCTCTGACACCTGGGGCTTTCCGCTGGTCTGACGTCTTCGAGGAGGACCCAGCTACACGCAGGACTTTTCCTGATATTTGTAAATCCCTTTAAGGTTATTTTAACAATTTCTGGTTCAAATTCTGGGCAACTAGAGGGTCTATTCTCCATAGAGGGGAGCACTGCCCATGGCTTCCTTGGACCAGACAGGTGGGTTTTCCAGCTGGGGGTGCACACTGTGTTATCTCTTTCATGCACGGATGGGACAGCAAAATGGAACTTCTAAAATCTGGCTTGGATAATTTATGTCCTTGAGGGATTGATACTATTGCATTTAATTCCGGGGGCATTTAGGGAAAACACTGCCAATGTGAAACTAAATATATCCAACAAGGCAGCCAATTTGGAAACTATTGGGGGAAAATAATTACCATTTCCCTCTCTTCCCCGTTGTATGGATGGAGTTTGATAGGAAAGAGAGCTTCAAGGGAGTTTTCCGACTATGAAACAATATAAGAAAACTTCCTACCCAGACCTGAAAATAATGTCAGCTTCTGCATTTAGCTTCTTTCCCACCCCTTCTCCTTCTCACATGAGAATATTCTTTGTAAATTCGTCTTCTGGAGCACAATAATAAGGAATAGCTATGACTTTTTACTACATCTTACAGGTCGAACAAGAGAAAGTTTGAAGTGATTTTTTTTTTTTAAAGATAAACAACCTCTGCATCTTCAAAACAAAACCCACCGAGAAGGCTGGTGCCACAAAACCTCACCACCACCGCAGGCCCTGCTCGGGCCCCTCAAGACAGCGGGGGTGTTTACCAGCTAACCACGCGGTCACCTTCGGTTCACACGGCGCCCCCGTCCTGTCGTTGGCTCTTTGGTGCGGAGGCAGGGCTGAGGCCTGCGGCTGATGGGGAGAAGTTCTGCCTGTCTCTCTGCCTACCTTAACACCAGCGGCCGCTAGTACTTACTGAGCAAATAAGACGTAGTAATACTAGTTGAAGTACTTTACTTGTGTTAACTTGTGCAATACCCACAACAAACTAAGGATGCAGGGACTGTCATTATCTTCATTCTGCAGATGAGAAAACTGAAGTCAGAAGCGCAGTCCCCTGCCCCTGGGCCCGCGACTAGGAAGACGCAAGCTCGGGGTCCCACCCGGCAGGCCTGGCTGGGGAGCTGGCCCTCCCTCTCTGCCCCGGCGGCCCCCCGCGGTGAGGCTCTGCCGTTCCAACGGTGTTGGGCGCCAACGAGAGTCTGCGAAGGGAGTCCAGTTTTTCTGTTTCGAAATCAAGTTGTATTCCACTGGAAAAATTCCCGGGCACTGGGTGTAATAAACATGACATTTGAGAAAGCCCCAAAACTTCTCATTTTATATATTTGAAGGAAAAGCTCATTCGTATAAACTATTGTTAAGAACGCAGAGTCTCACGAAATGAAATAAAAACGCACAGCTCTGGAACCTGAAACTGAAATGCGGCATCATAAAACAAATGATTCCGTTAATGGGGTTTCTGTCACATATGATATTCTGTGTTTGGGGCTGAGATCTCTAAAACTTTAGCAATTTGGTTTTGATTTTCTTTGAGTTTGTTTTTTAATCAGTCCCAAACTTATTTGGTCCTTTTACATTTATTTCTAAGGCAATGGGTTCCCAAGCACAAATTTCAAAAAGGAATTCTATTACTTTTTAATAATTGCAATAAGAGCAGGGGGTATTTATTCCTATAGAGAGAAAAAGAAATGTGGTTGCTGGGGCCCTTTCTCTGCCTTGCTCCCCACTGCTGTTGAGACTTTCCAGGTTCATGTAGGGCAGGGACCTACAATCACTGAAGAGACTACCAATCCTTAGCAACAGACACTGCAGACTGAGGGGTAGAGTTAGGTCAGGGTGTGGGCTTAGGGAGACCCCGTGGTCTCAGCGAGGTTCTACAAAGAACCTCCGTTGGAGGACCTACGCCTAGGAGCTGTGTGGGGAACCACCCCCACAATCCAGGGATCTGATCTTACCTTACCTTATTTTATTCCTTACCTTCCACATCAGTTGCATTTCCATACTTCTTCCTCTAGTAATCCTTGTACAGTATCATTGTGTGAGAAGAGATCAAACATTAAGTCCTAAGATGCCAAGTCCTCACTTGGAAATGGAGCTTTGTCCCAATATTTGGAGAGATGGGCAGTAGTCCAACTAGCGGTTAATTCCAAAAAATGGCTAGAAAATAAATGCACCGACAATTTCGTTGCCCAGAATGATGGCATATGTTGATGAATAGATTTAAAAACTGTCTATCTCCTTTTCGGGTTTATATACATAAGTTGCAGCTTCATGACGCTAAAACAGTGGATTGGTTTGGTTTTCTTGATCTGGTGGAGGTGGCTTTTTTTTCTTCCCAGAATAGATGTCTTTACCTTAAGAGCCTTTGGAGTGGCTATGTTAGCTTGCTAGGGCGGCCATAACAAAGTGCCTCAAACTGAGGGCCTTAAACAGAAATTTCTTATAATTCTGGAGGCTAGAGGTCCAAGATCAAGGTGTTGGAAACTGGTTCTTTCGAGGACCATGAGCAAAGGATCTGTTCCAGGCCTCTCTCCTTGGCTTGTAGACGCCGTCTTCCTCCTGTGTCTTCACACAGTCTTTCCTCTGTGTTTCTGTGTCCTAATCTCCTCTTCTTATAAGGACACCAGGCATACTGGATGAGGCCCACCCATATGACCTCACTTTACCTTAATTTCCCCTTTAAAGCTCCTATCTCCAAATACAGTCATATTCTGAGGTATTGGGGGTAGAACTTCAACATATGGATTTTGAGGGCGACACAATTGAGCTCTGAATGGTGGATAACCTCAGTTATTGCAGGCTGATAGAGAATAGATGCTTGTGTTAGAGCAAGCTCCAAAGTGACAAGTTGAAAAGTCCATCTTCAGGACACAGTATTTTTTTCCCTGGATCCTTTCTTCGTTAGGTTGTCACCATCTTATTTATCTTTATCAGGCTCTGTGCCTGTTCTGTCTCCCTCTATCACCATCTATCTCTAGGAAAGGATCTGATCGCAATCATTTTTATAGTGGAGCGATTTTAACTCAGGGAAATGTGCTCATTATGTCCTCTCCGTAATAGTGTAGCAAAAGGCTTTGTCTCCACTAAAGGGAATTCACCCATCAGCGAGTAGACCGTTAGGCGACTGGTGGGATGAGATGAAGGCCTTTCCTTTGCCTCACTACTGAAATAACATGTAGCCAGGCGCTTACTAAATTCATCTCTACAAAATTGGTCCTTGGATCAATGCCTTGGTCAGCCTCCCAAAGCACGGCGCGGGTGGAAAGAGTCCTCCCACCCCATGCGTTTCTTTTGCTGTTGCGTATGAGGTAACTACCCCGGGCCTTGGAACAGTCCAACAACGAGTGCGAATTCCAGGCTCCCATTTTCTCTCCTCTGTTCTGAATGATGAAATGACTAGGAAAAAGCTTCTGTTAATCACTGTCGGTTATTGAGTCTAAAAGCCTTGTTATACGTCCTGCCGCAGTCACTTCTTATACTGTGCCTGAGCATTTATTTTATCCCCAGTGTCAAGAGGAAGCAAAGCGTTTGCCGTCTGTGCAGCTTCTGCTGTTTCTGTCTGCCCGACCTTCCTTTTCCTCTTTCCTGGTAACGGCACCTTGATGTTCCTTTAGGGGCACTTTCTACCCAACTCAGTCCATGTGGTTGGAGGGCTGCCCTCACTCTGGGCTCCAGGGATAAGCACATGACCAGGCCTAGCCCATCAGGGCTCTGCATCTCCTTGGCCATGGGGATTATTTAAAAAATGGCACACGCATCAGACGTGGGGCTTCTGCTAGTGTCGTATACTCTTTGTAAGCTGTCGCATTTGTGGAGCTGGGAGGATGTAAGCTTGGAGTTCCCCGGAATAACCTGCTTCGGAATGAAGCCAACACAGAAAAATCAGAAAGCTCGTGCAAATAAAGACAGATTCCTGAATTTAGCCGTGCCTAAAGGTAGCTGGAGCTTACTCTTAGTTTCATGAGCTGTAATTCCTTTTCTTTTCCTAAGCCAATTTGGGTTTCTGTCACTTATAATGGAGATTCCCGACTAATATATTCTCTGTGAGCTTAAAATCAGTATTGCTTTCTGTTGGGTTCTGCATGTCTTGTTTGTCATCAAATGGCCTGGGTTCAGTTCTGGGCTTTAGTGTTGCATGGCAGGGATAGGTGGATTAGCATTGTTCAAAATACATTTGTTAGCAGAAAAAGAAAATTCTTTATAGGCTGTCAGCTGGCATGTTTTCTTTGGAATAGAAGCTTCCTATCCATTGTAAAGAATATCACTTGTTTGATGAAATAATGGAAAATGAAGACATGGGCCATCCGTAGGCATGTGTAGCATTAAGCTTTAGTTTTTTATATAATAGCAGCAAGGCTACTGCAGCTGCGAAACACATGCTGCATTTAGCAGGGGCTCTTGTTTCTTCTGTATCTTTGAGTTACATTATACGATGTAACTATATTCCAAGGCCCCCCTCCCTCAGTCTGGGAAAGACAAGCAGAAGACTTCCTATTACATTTTCTGTTTGTTTTGCTGTTATTCTCTTTCAGGCCATAAATATGTTTCTAATGCTGTTTCCAGGGCAAATTTTCAAAGCTGGAATAGACACGTATTCTCCCACATTACTACTCAGGCTTTGTTCATCCAACACTAAACAATTAAAAGAATAAACTTCATTCAATCCTTCAGATGATTCCAAATGGCTATAAAGAAGATAAAACAACATCTGGGTGTTTGGAGTTTGTGTGGACATTATCGAATTGCCTTTCAGAAGTTGTATGAATATTCAGCTCCCACCAGCTGTAATAAAAGTGCCCACTACTTACCTCCTCACCAAAATTAAACGTTAGATTTTACTAAGTATCTTTTAAATATCATTTAATATTTTTTAAATATCTTTGCCAACTTGGTAGGACAAAAACGTATCTCATGGCTCGTGTCTCTCATTTCTCTTTGCTAGTTAGTGAGCTTGAATGTTTTTTTCTTAATGTGGATTTTGGAACTCTTCCTTTCTTCTTTTGCGAATTGCCTACTTAGGCCTTTTATCTACTTTTCAAAGCTAGATTGTTCATCTCCTTATGAATGATGTGTAAGAAGTTTTATATATTGCTCACATTGCGTTTTTGCTGTCATATAAGTTGCAAATACTTTTTCTGCCTGCACCATTTGACTTTTAATTTTAGATTTTTCATGCATGAAAATTTGTGATTTTTTATAAAATAAATTTATCAAAGTTTTTTACTTTATGTTTTATTTTTCTTTTGTTTTTAGGTTTAAAATACTTTCTTCACTTTGAGATCAAGCAAATAGTCATCTGTACATTTTTCCAAAAATGTATTTATTATTTTTTCTAACACATGGTCATTGATTAAAGAAAGATAACGGTACAGATGAGGAGAATGCCTGAGCACTAACCGTGAAGGAGTTTTTCATTCCAAGCAGTTAGGATTTACTTTTCTAAACTAAATTTTTTCAAATTCTTTCATGATTTCATTTTTTTTTACATTTGATTTTGAATCAGGAATTTATCTTGCCATATTTTATGAGGTAGGGTTCTAACAATTTTTTTTCAAATAGTTGGCTAATTATTCCTAACTCTTTATTTACTGAAAAATACATATTTCCCCCACTGACTTGAAATTCTATGTGTCTATCATTTTACTAAATTCTTATGTTATGTGGGTTTGCTTCTGGATTCGATATTCAGTTTAGGTAATTCTTACACCCATTCTTAGGACTCAGCCCCTTGTCACTTCACATTCCAGCCCATTGATTGTCTTGATTATGCTCAACTTTATTCTTCCACAAGAACTCTTGGATCATTTGGTCAGATTCTCAAACATGAAAATTCCAGATGAAAAACATTGCTTTATAAATTAATTTGGAGAGAATTGATATTTTTATAACATTGCATGTTCCCATCGGAGGCTTGTGTGGCCTTCATTTATCCAAATCTTGTTATGACCCTTAGGAAGTTTCACAGTTTTCATGATGTAGGTTGTATATACTTATTGTTATTTCCCCCGTGTAGTTTTCTAACCATTGATTTTTTTTCCTGACCTATAGAAAGCTATTGGTTTTTCTTGTATTTATTTTGCTCGTGGCCATCTTACTGAACTTCTTTAATAATCGTAATACCTTTTTAGTTCATTCTCTTGGATTTTCTTGGTGATCAGTCCCATCAGAACCAGTATCTGATAATTCTTTCTCCTCTTTTAAAGAATGTGTAGCCCTTATTTCTTCTAAATATCTTTCTGAATATTGAAAAACAGCAGGGGTAGTGCCTTCCTCCAAGTCTTAGGTGATTCCTTCAATTTTTCATAATTATGCATGCTCAAGTTAATGAATGATCTTTTAAGTAAAAACAGAACTTTTAATTTATTAATTACAATTTGTTTTTGTTTCCTAATTCAGTATTTTTTCTGTTTTTAAATATATATTAATTCTGTGTTTCTGCTTTTTAAAGGCTTATTTAGTTTTTCTTTTTTTATCTTTCTCTCTCTCTTTTTTTTTCCTAAGGAAGATTAGCCCTGAGCTAACATCTGTGCCGATCTTCCTCCACTTTATATGTGGGTTGCCACCTCAGCATGGCTGACAAGTGGTGTAGGTCCAGGCCTGGGGTTCCGAACCTGCAAACCTGGGCTGCTGAAGTGGAGTGCACCGAACTTGAGCACTATACCATGGAGCTGCCCTCCCCTGTTTTCTTTTTTGGTGAGGAAGATTAGCCCTGAGCTACTATCTGTTGCCAATCTCCCTCTTTTTGCTGAGGAAGATTGGCCCTGGGCCAGCATCTGTGCCCATCTTCCTCTACTTTATTTGTGGGACGCCCACCACAGCATGGCTTGATAAGCAGTGCGCTGGTCCACCCCTGGGATATGAACCTGCAAACCTCAGGCTGCTGAAGTAGAGCACGTGAACTTAACCACTATGCCACAGGGCCAGTCCCTGGCCCCCTTTTGTTAACTCTTGATCTACATGATTAGCTCATTAGTATTTTATTCTCGTTTAATAAGAAGAAAACTAAAGTTACATGAATACGTTTTTTTCCAATTATAGCTTTGGCCACATCTAATATGTTTCGATAAGTGGTATTTTATTGCCACGTTCCCCAAGGAGTCTATAATTGCAATTTACCATTTACTCTTTGACCAAAGAGCTTTTTAGAGAGTGATTTTTGAAATTTTCAGGTAGCTATGTTTTAACACTTAAATTTTTCTTACTAATTTTCAGTTTTATTGCATAGTGATCAAAGACAGTGTACATCTTCTGCTTTTAAGTTACACTGAGGGTTTCTTTGAGTCCTAATACACAATCATTTTTCATAAATGTTCCACACATGTTGGAAAAGCAGGTATGGTCTCTAATAGACTAAAAGTTTAATATGTATCTAATAAATCAACGTTTATAATTTTGTTATTCAAATTCTATCTGTAAACTTTTTGCTTGTTTGAACTCACAAAGACTAAGAATAATCTCTCATAACTATTGTACTTCTGCCAATTTTCCATATATTTCTGGAAGTTTTTATTTTATATTTTCCATTGATATATTATACACATATAAAGATTTATGGTTACTAAATCTTCATTGTGAATTGTTTTTTAAATCAATATAAAAAGACTTTTTTTGTCTTCAGTTTTTCTTTGATATTAATATTTTGACCCCACCTTTCTTTCTATTTGTCACTGTTTATCATACTCATACACATCTTTTTACATTTTCCCTCTTTTGTCAATTTTGTATTCAAGTGCTTTGCCTATCTAACTGTGAGGTCTTAATGTGTTCCTGTCAATTTGCATGAGCCTTTTACATATGAAAAATATTAATCCTTTGCCTCTTTCTTGTATATATTGTCTCTCATCTGTTTGAATTACAATCCTTATTTTTTTTATGTGCAGAATTCTTTTTGGAGCCAATCAAAGTTTCTCTATGAGATTTCTTTTGTTGCTTTTATGCTTGAATATACTTCTCTATATTCTTTTATTTTTTAATATGAATTTTATAATTTAACTTTTTAATTTATATGCAGTTTATTTTGATGTATGGTGTAAGGTATAGATCTAAAGGAATTTGTTTCCAACTAGCTATCCAAATATTCTGGCATTGTTTATTAAATAACTCTTCTTTCCTAGCTGATATGAAATGCTGTTTTTGGTGGACACTGAGAATTGGCTCGCTCAAATTCCGTTCCAGCCTCCAAGTGAGACTTCCCACATTGCAGAGGCTGGAAATCTGAAAGCTACCTTTCAGATGTGCCAGCACAACACTTATTTTGAGAATCACATTATTGAAAGAGAAGTGGAAGACATCTATTTTGCTGGCACAAATTATGGCCAGCAAGGATAGTCTTAGAGTCAGCAGACTGCTGACATGTAGCCTCCAACAGTGGCCACGGCAGCTTTTAAGATCATGATAGAAATCTTATGAGTCTGGGGGCTGGGAATTATTTCTGGAAGCTAAGCGCAGAAGCTGCTTCTCCAGCCCTTCCAAAGATTTTGTAATATCTGATGACAAATCCTTTTCTGTTTAAACTAGAAAATGGTTTCTGTTATCTGCAACTGAATCCTATCCAGTGCATTGACTTTATCAAATATTAAATTCTTATATACACAAGTGCCTAGTTCTGGATATATATTCTTTACCATTGAGTTGTCTATCTTTGTGCCAGTATAAAATGATCTAATTATTATAACTTTATAATATATTTTGACATATGGCGGGCCAGTATAAATATTTATTCTTCTGGATGAACTTTAGTATCACTCTGACAATTTCCTCATAGTCCTTGCCCTACTCACCCCTGTTCCTTGGGGATTTTGATCCAATATGCTGTTTGAGGAAACTGTTCACCTCTGGGCTGGGGGTCCAGGTTGGGCTTACAGTATCTCGATAATAAGCCTAGTATAACTGTCACAAAATAGTTCTAAGAGTTTAAGGTGGGGGTTTTGATAATAAAATGTGACATTAATTTTAATGGCTTTATAGCTGCACCTGCCAAAACTTTGTTTATATTTTTATATCAAATGACTTATGAAAAGCTAACATCAAAGATGCTTGGACACTTCAGTGCACCTACAATCTGGAGAGGCTGGGTCCAAGACTACTTATAATTGCATACTTTAGGCATAGAAAAATGGAAACTCTGAGAGACTGAAATAGAACTAAGCATAAGGATAAACTTCTATAAGCCCAGCATCTTTGTTTCTCTCTTTCTTTCTAGATACTTATAAGAGCATTAATCCAGAAACAAGTACACATGAGTTCTGGGTCTGACTCTGGACTAGCTAACTTGGCCAAAACATAAACTTCTCAGAGACGGGTTTTCATTCCTATAGCATAGGAACGATAACACCTGTTCTGTGCAAGTCATTGGTTTTTAACATATAACGTACATGTGGTATCGTGTAAACTGTACTACGCCGTAAAATGTGAGTTAATATATTTTTTGTCTTATATCATCTTTTTTACCAGCCTTAATCATCAGGGTATTCTGCTCTGTCTTCTCCATCAAACTTTTCAGCTATCTCTGATTTTTCTTGACTTGTCATGAGCCCCAAACAGCTACCCATTTGCTATATTAGTTCTCATTGTCATTTGCTTTTCTGTCGAACCCCAGTAGCCTTCATGAGATACTTGCCCCTCTTCTCAAGTGGTTCAGCACTTAAGAATGGGGAAAACTCTTGTTACGTGTTAATTGCTTATAGCCACCACAGTCTCTTCAACACATGAAATAGTGATTAAGAAATAAAGGCGAACTTTGATAAAAAGTGTGAGATTAATTTTATATCTGTTAAACTTTCATTTGACTTTTTAAATAAAATGGTTTATGGAAGCTGTGAATTACTAGGCTATAGGATGCTCCTGGGATTCAGAAGCAGTAACAGAGGTCTGAGCACTCAATGAGTCAAAATCTCACAATGGAACGAGGTCGGGGGGGGGCGGCTTGTGAACATCTGACAACGATTCTCAGGTTCATTTGGAAAAACAATTAGGTGAGAATGAATATTTTTTGTAAAGAAAAACAGATCAGAGGCCTTACTTGGCCAAAATGTAAAGCTCATTGTTAAGCTATTAAATCACTTTTGCCCTTTGTGCTTTAGGTATTCTGCTTCCTCATGCACGAGGTAATTTCATAAAACTTTTTATTTTTTATTGATATTTTAATGGTTTTTAACATTGTGAAATTTTGGGTTGTGCATTTTTGTTTGTCCATCACCATATATATGACTCCCTTCACCCCTTGTGCCCACCCCCCACCCCCACTGACCCTGGTAACCACAGTAGAGTTTTCTCTGTCCATGTGTTGGTTTATATTCCACATATGAGTGAGATCATACAGTGTTTGTCTTTCTCTTTCTGGCTTATTTCACTTAACATAATATGCTCCAGGCCCATCCATGTTGTTGCAAATGGGACGATTTTGTCTTTTTTTATGGCTGAGTAGTATTCCATTGTATATATATACCACATTTTCTTAACCCAATCGTCAGACGAGGGACACTTAGGTTGCTTCCACTTCCTGGCTGTGGTGAATAATGCTGCAATGAACATAGGGGTGCATAAGCCTCTTTGGATTGTTGATTTCAGGTTTGTTGGATAGATTCCCGGTAGTGGGATGGCTGGGTCATAGGGCATCTCTATTTTTAATTCTTTGAGGAATCTCCATACCGTTTTCCATAGAGGCTGCACCAGTTTGCATTCCCACCAGCTGTGTATGAGGGTTCCTGTTTCCCCACATCCTCTCCAACATTTGTTGTTTTTTGTCTTGGTGATTATAGCCATTCTAACGGGCATGAGGAGATATCTTAGTGTTGTTTTGATTTGCATTTCCCTGATGATTAATGATATTGAACATCTTTTCATGTGACTATTGGCCATCTGTATATCTTCTTTGGAGAAGTGTCTGTTCATTTCCTCTGCCCATTTTTTGACTGGGTTGTTTGTTTTTTTGTTGTTCAGTTGTGTGAGTTCTTTATATATTATGGAGATTAACCCCTTGTCAGATGTATGTTTTGCAAATATTTTCTCCCAGCTGGTGGGTTGTCTGTTCATCTTGATTCTGGTTTCATTTGTCTTGTAGAAGCTCTTTAATCTGATAAAGTCCCACTTGTTTATTTTTTCTTTAGTTTCCCTAGTCTGGGTAGGCATGTCATCTGAAAAGTTTCCTTTATGACCAATGTCAAATAGTGTGTTGCCTATATTTTCTTCTATGAGTTTTATAGTTTCAGGTCTCACCTTCAGGTCTTTGATCCATTTTGAGTTAATTTTTGTGAATGGCGATAGCAGATGGTCCACTTTCATTCTTTTGCATGTGGCTGTCCAGTTTTCCCAACACCATTTATTGAAGAGACTTTCCTTTCTCCATTGTATGTTCTTAGCACCTTTGTCGAAAATTAGCTGTCCGTATATGTGTGGTTTTATTTCTGGGCTTTCAATTCTGTTCCATTGATCTGTGTGTCTGTTTTTGTACCAGTACCATGCTGTTTTGATTACTATTGCTTTGTAGCATGTTTTGAAGTCAGGGATTGTGATGCCTCCTGCTTTGTTCTTTTTTCTTAGGATTTCTTTAGCTATTCCGGGTCTTTTGTTGCCCCATATAAATTTTAGTATTCTTTTTTCTATTTCTGTGAAGAATGTCATTGGGATTCTGATTGGGATTGCATTGAATCTGTAGATTGCTTTAGGTAATATAGACATTTTAACTATGTTTATTCTTCCAATCCACGTGCATGGGATATCTTTCCATTTCTTTATGTCATCATGGATTTCTTTCAATAATGTCTTGTAGTTCTCATTGTATAGGTCCTTCACCTCCTTGGTAAGATTTATTCCTAGGTATTTTATTCTTTTTGATGCAGTTGTAAATGGTATTATCTTTTTGAACTCTCTTTCTGTTAGTTCATTATTAGCATACAAAAATGCAACTGAGTTTTGTAGATTGATTTTGTACCCTGCAAGTTTGCTATAGTTGTTGATTGTTTCTAATAGTTTTCCAACAGATTCTTTAGGGTTTTCTACATATACAATCATGTCATCTGCAAATAGTGAGAGTTTCACTTCTTCGTTACCTATTTGGATTCCTTTTATTCCTTTTTCTTGCCTAATTGCTCTGGCCAAAACCTCCAGTACTATATTGAACAGGAGTGGTGAGAGTGGGCAGCCCTGCCTCGTTCCTGTTCTCAGAGGAATGGCTTTCAGTCTTTCCCCGTTGAGCATGATGTTGGCTGTGGGTTTGTCATAAATAGCCTTTATTATGTTGAGGTACTTTCCTTCTATTCCCATTTTGTTGAGAGTTTTTATCATAAATGGCTGTTGTATCTTGTCAAATGACTTCTCTGCGTCTATTGAGATGATCATGTGTTTTTTATTCTTTGTTTTGTTGATGTGATGTATCACGTTGATTGATTTGTGGATGTTGAACCATCCCTGCATCCCTGGTATAAATCCCACTTGATCATGCTGTATGATCTTTTTAATGTATTGTTGTATTCGGTTTGCCAATATTTTTTGTTGAGGATTTTTGCATCAATGTTCATCAGCGATATTGGCCTGTAATTTTCTTTCTATGTATTGTCTTTGTTTGGCTTTGGTATCAGGGTGATGTTGGCCTCATAGAATGATTTAGGAAGTGTTCCATCTTCCTCTATTTTTTGGAATAGTTTGAGAAGGATGGGTATTGAATCTTCTTTGAATGTTTGGTAAAATTCACCGGAGCAACCATCTGGTCCTGGACTTTTATTTTTTGGGAGGTTTTTGATTACTATTTCAATCTCTTTACTTGTTATTGGTCTATTCAGATTCTCCATTTCTTCTTGGTTCAGTTTTGGGAGGTTGTATAAGTCTAAGAATTTATCCATTTCTTCTAGATTGTCCAACTTGTTGGCTCATAAAACTTTTAAGAAAGGAAAAACTGTTAAGTGGGTGAGCACACATACACACCCCCCTATGTTTGTTTATTCCTGCTATGATAATGATACATGATAATAGTAGAAAATCTCAAAAGTGCATTATTTGTAATACTAGCAAATTAATTAGCAAATTAATATACTGGTGCCTATCTTTTGATGGTTTCTAATGTATGTATATATTTTTTGTTTATAAATTTTTATCTAAAAATTTAAACATTAAACTCATGTACATGTAATACATATAATGTGCTTTTTCCACTAACTGTATCATGAACATTTTCTCATGATTCCATGAAATCCTTGACTTGTACTTCTGGCAATTACACTTTTGACAGCGTTGGACTCTGCTGGATGTGGTTTTCTTTTTCTTTTGGGTTAAAAGATGAACATTGATTTTTCTTCGTAAAAGGCAAGAGCAGATTTTCTGTTTATACCAGTAGGTGTCATCCATTCACACAAAGCACACCCAAGAAGCCCAATGTCATTTGACTTCACCTCTGTAATATCTACCAAATCTCCGTATTTAGTGTTCTAGCCTATCTGAGCTGCTTGAGTGGAGGGCATTTATTCTAGATGGAAATTGGAGAAGATGCTGCCTTTGCCCTTAAGGTGCTTGCAAAGAAAGAAAAGGAAACAGGGAGCAGTTTTGAAATGGAATGAATTTCATAGGCTTGGAGTTATCATCTTATATCCTAAAAATATATCAATTACTGGGAAGAAGTTATTAAAATCTTAGTCTGAATAGCTACCCAAAGAAGGTCAATAATGTTATTGTCATGTTTTTCTGAAAGAGGGTCACCAATCTTAATCCCATGTATAAAAATTCAAGATGAGTCAAAATGTAATGAGATATTTTTAAAATATCAAAAAATTATTAAAAAGTCATGAAATTTTAGTCAATGAAAGTTGATTATAATAACTAGATTTTTTGGTATCATGTAATAGTTCTTAAGAGCTTTCATATCCATTGCCTTTTGGTCCTCACAAGAATCCTCTGAGGTTGCAAATGAGTAAATTTCTGTTCAGAGAGGTTAGGCATCTTGCTCAGGGCCACACAGCTGGTAAATGATGGAGCCAGGTCTAGAACAAGGATCTTCTGACATTATATGCATATGTATATGGAGGTACTGCCAAATGAGTGTTAGCTTTTTAAGCAGAGGTTAAAAATTGATAGTCCATGGGCCAAATTGGATCTTCAGAGATGCCTTCTTTGCCTCTCATAGTGATGGATCACATCGTATTTTAAATTTTTTGAATAAGTTGCAAAATTTAAATATTAGGATATTTTCCACAGAGACTAGAATTTCGTATTTATTTGGAAGAAATCAGAAGCTATGGCTGTACTGGACTCATATTGCCATGTGGCAATGTGCAGTGGATCTGATCGGCTGCTTCTCCTGTGGGCTTTCCAGTTTGCCCCAGTTCCCACCACTCCCTATTGCCTTATGCCAGGTCCACTTCATTCATTTGCTCTATCTGCCTGACCTCTGTACGCATATAAGTTTGTAAGTCTTTTTTGAGCTTTAGTCTTTTGGGAAAGATTATGTACTCATTTCAACAATGCTATTACAAGTCAAAATATTTTTGGAATAGCTTTCAGAATCAGGTTAAGAGTCACACACACAAAAATGGCATTGGTATTTTAGCCCATTTAATTTTTTGATTAACAAGTGATATTATATGCTTGATTACTCAGGCGGAGTATATAGAATGAGGAAAGCAGAGGATTGAAGCTCAAGTTCATGGACACATCAACATCAACATTTAGGAGGAGAGAGGAATTAGAACTGGCAGAGAAGCCCAAGGTGGAAGGGGTCTGACAGATGAGAGTTAAACAGAAGACAGCAATGATTCTGGTACATGAGGACCACACAATGAAGTGTCAATGAAGTGTCCTTTGAAATTAGGAGGATAAAGGTTTTCTTCTGAGAGTTAGATTTTAAGTTCAACCCAAAATAGTTCAGAGTAGAGACATACAAAGTAAACTAAAACAAGCAGAATGGCTCTTACTTCTGATAACTCAGTTAGGAATGGGTGGTACTGTTTCAGGATAAAGTAAGTATAACATCAACGTAAAGTAAGTATAGCATTAAACAACTCAGAGAGGCCAAGGGAGGGAGGGATGGAGAGTGCTGGTTGGAGATGGCGGTGTGGACTCATGGGTGAGCTTAGAGAACGCAGTTTCCATGGAATAACAGAGACAGAAGCCAATCTGCAGTGGGCCGAGAAACAACTAGGAAGCAGTGAAAGGCAGAGGCTGAGTGTGGACTTCTCTTTACTAAGAGAGAAGAGAGAAAGACAGCAGGGGGTGCAGGGTCTGAGGAAACGTGTTTGTATGTGTCAATGCCTGGGGAGATTCTAGCAGGTTTATAAACTGAGGGGATGGAGCTATAGGAAGGCGACGGGGGGAAAGGACAGGACGGAGGGACCCGGAATCCCGCAGAGGCTGGAGGGAATGGCATCCAGGGAGGTGCTGTATGACATTTTGAGCAATGGCACCATCATCAGAATGAAGGCCTTGCTGCCAAAGCGACGAAGTTGGGGCATTTTTGTTAAAAATATCAATCATATCACTTTATAGTCACACCTTCATGGTGACTTTTTTCCCCATTCATGGAAATGTGCAATTAATTTATCCGCTTTATAGATTAACTAATAACTTTTAAATGAGAAAATATTATTTGGCTGTTAAAATGGAATATTTCTTTGATGATTAGGGATGGACAAATTATCAGATAAGAGATAAATCAGGGTGATTAATTATTATATTTATTGAATTAGTTTCAAGATGAAATACAAATACATCTTGATAATTTTCTGCCCTCAGATTATGATTCAGAGCAAAGTGTTACCTGGTGATTGTTCCTGAGGTACTGTGGTTCCTTCAAAAGTCAAGGATTCCTCAAACACTCATTCGCTATCGTCACAAATCGTCCTGGAGCATCTGCTGTGCCCCAGGCGCTGTGTTGGGCATTGCAGACACGGCTGTGAGGGAGGCATCTTCAGTGCCTGTTCTGACACTGCTCACAGTCCAGTAGGGGCTGCAAGAAAGCAAACAGCTCGTTACAGTAGTATGATGAGTTCGAGGATGGGGGAAGCCGGGGGCTTTAGGAGGAGGCAGAGAAGCCACCTCACGGACGCCAGTTATGGACGTGGTTGGCAGTGAGGGAATGGGCAGGAAAGGCTTCTTCGATGAACTGATGGCGGTGTCAGCACAAGTCTGAAGGATGGAAGGATTTCTGCAGAAGAAGGGAGGCTGGGGTGGTGAGGAAGGGAAGTGTGGACAAGGAGAAGCTCCCGGTGGTTGGAGGAGGAGTTCACTTGGGGAATTTGGAGAACTCCACGTCATTCAATATGGTTGAAGTGCTCAGTGCAGGAGGAAGAAAGAACAAACGTGGCGAGAGATGAGGCTGAATGGAGGCCTACTCTGCAGGGTCCTGTGAGGAGTCTGGGCCTTGTCTTAGACCCGCGGGAAGACATGGAGGGTGTTAGGCAGGGGAGCACAGAGGAATTCAATTTACGTTGTACAAAGATTACTTACTCTGGTTGTAGTGTGGCAACAGACAGAAACGGGACAAGAGTGGGGACAGAAAGACCAGAAGAGAGATGCTGGAGGCCTGATGTAAGGCAGTGACCCTCGCAACAGGGGGACAAAAGACGTGGCCTCAGCTAAGAAGTAGGACAAGATTGGTGAATTAGTGGAGGGCAGAGAGGCTGACATGGAGCTTCCCCGCTGGTGATGTGGCTGGATGGTGGTGCCACTCAGCCATACGGGAAACGTCGGAGGAGAAGCAGTTCTGGTTAGGAAGACCCTTCTCCTTCAGTGCCTTCCTGTTTCAGATCAGCAAGCCAAGTTCAGGGGAAGCACAGACGCTTTGGGGATGCTTTTCAACTCCGTCATTTGGACTCAGTGGCCCTGGTGTGTGTGTTCCCCTACACACGTAGATGTTGCTGTCAATAAGTTTCAAGCAAAGCAAAAGAAAGATATTCACCCGTGGGACTTGAGAATAGCCGGCACAGCGCAGTATCGTGAACCCTGGTGCCCGCAAAGCAAGTGATAATAAACATCCCACTTTTAATGTAACAGACTTTCCATTCCCCACCCCCACCCCAGGCATCTGCGCACACAAGTCAAAACCCTCTTAAGTCATGGAATGAAAAAACGAAAAAAATAAAAACAAAAAGTGCTTCCTGTGGGGGGAATGGAAATTTTTGCCCAGTTTATTTTCCAGGCCCATGAAAAGCAGTTCTGAATATTTAAAACCACAAGTAGTTGTACTCTTAGCTGAGATTGTTGAGAAGAGGAGGCACGGGAAGGATCACATTCAGGGTCTTAGACACAAGGCACCGTTTGCATCAAAGCGAGTCTGCTCCACTTTAAGATCGGTTACCACTGAATGTCTTACAACAGAGAAGTGTGGGGCTTGGAAAAAGCAGATGGGTGCATAGCAAATACAAACGCACAAATCCAGCTGCACTAAAGCTGACCCCAACCATATCTTGTGTAACTTTTCTCCCCTTGAGGTAGAAGTATGGCAACAAATTTTATTAGGAAATCTCTTTTGCATTCAAATATTTTGGAACTTCGTCTAGGACCCAAGTCCCCTTCTTCCACCAAAATATGAGGCCTGAAAATCATGTTACTGGTAATTTCTGGCCAGATAAAGGAAGACTAGCATGTGTGGTCATTAAGAGTATGGAATTCAGAGTCTCACTGTCTGGGTCTGACCTGGTTCCCTCACTTTGCAGCTGTGTGATCCTGGGCTCCTTACTTCGTCTCTCTAACTCTCAGTTTCCTCATCTGTGGAATGGGCATAGTGATGGGATCTACCTCCTAGAGTAGTCGTGAGAGCTGAGCGAGATCATTCACGTTAAGCCCGGGGTCTGGCACATAGCATGGTCTCCATAAATGTTCGTTATTATGGTCCTGCCCTGTTTTCCTCTGCATAACCGCAGCTGGTTCTAGAATTTGTGGCAGCTTTTACCAAAGGAAGTAAAAGCTCTCCATACTTAGATCCAGAGCTAGGCCACAACTAGGTTAGAAAAAAGCAATTATTCTCCACAGCCTGTCCCTTTGCTGGGAAAGAACTCTAGTACAAGAACAGTGGGTCTGGAAGCATCTCCTTTGGAAGCCTCAGGGGGCATGGTGGAAGGCAGAGGGAGGAAATCGGGGTGGCAGGTTCCCAGGGGTCCAGGCAGCCTGGTCTTTACTGCTTGGGCTAGCTCAACACCTAGAATAGCTCCTTTCACACCCACCACTGAGGCCCAGGAGCCCAGACAAGGCACCCGTGGAAGCCTCAGTACATGGGAGATCACTGCAGGATCAGCCTCCAACCTGCCTTTGGAAGCCCAAACCTGGATTCTGCTCAGAGCCTGGACGTTTTGGACAGACACCTTGGTTGTCCTGCCCAACTGATTGCAGCTTCTCACCTAGATGTCCCTCTGCGGGCTGAGAGTTGGTCCCGCCGTGTTGCTCCCCAGGAACCCAGCCTGGATCCAGCATCCTGGAAGCCAAGTCAGACCTCTGGATGGAAGGCTCAGCAGGCCTTGGCATGAATGCTCCACCTGCTTAGTTAAGAGTGAGGATCCTGGGGCCAGACGCTCCAGATCCTGGCACTGCCACTTAACTAATGATATGACTTGGGCCGGCACTTTCCACTCAGTGCCTCAGTTTTCCTTATCTATAAAATGGGGAGATTAGTAGTCCTCATATCCTAGGATGGTCAAGAAGAGTAAATGAATTAATACATATATAAAACATAATATAAATCTATATCCACAAATAACCAACTTAAATATATGTGAAACAATATAAATTTAATAATATTAGCTATATTCATAATATATTTTATACATATTAAATATATATTTTACATTTAATCTTATATGTATTTTGCATTAACATGTATTATTTCATATAAAACATTTGTGTACATACAAATGCAATTACTTATATTAAGATTACTGTTGTCGCAATTGTCTACTCTATCTCTCTGCAGGTCCTGAGAGATCTTGGGAAGGCTTTTCAACTTTCTTGCTTTCATCTGAGGCTGTAGGTGCAGGATCTCTGGTTTCTACAGACCCTGCTGTAATATGCAGACAGTGTTTAGGTTAGATTAAAACTGACTCGATCATTTGGAAAATTATAATCTACAATGAATGCCTTGTAAATACTATTTCTCAGATTCCTAGGTTGTTCCTCTTTCAGATATCTTCATTTCAATTTCTGTAATAATTTCATTTACTTCTTATCTTATTTCAAAGGCTTTCTATCTCTGGAGCGAATAGCATAAGATAGAAATGTGTCAAATAGATGTTATTCATCGTGTGGCTATTTTTAGATTCTGTGATCTCCATGACTGTTGATTCAGAGAAGTAGGGTGGTTCTGAAAAGAAGAGGCATTGTCTCTCTCACCTGTTTTATTGGTACCAGAATGAGGGTAAAGTTTTCCTTTGTCTTCAAAATCATCAACAATCTGTGGATTAAGCTTAACCCCCATAAGCAGAAATGCCTCCATAGAGCCATCGACAATTAAGAGACACCTTCTTGACTTGATGGTAAGTGTGACACTACATCAACCCCCACAAACCCACTTCCTTTCTGGCAAATAGAAAACAACTGAGAACATGAGTTTGCTGTCAGCTTTGAGCACTGACGGAGAGGGCTGTGTCCGTCTCTGGCAAACATGAAGTCAGACCTCTGGTATTTCTTTCTCTTCTGCTTCCAAGTTGAAGTTCTAACAGGTAAGTGGCCTATTGAATATCTGCTATTAAGTTATAATTCCAGCAAAGATTAATAAAAATCAAAAGTAGAAAAACTAGGCACCAAATAGAATTTTTTTTTCTTTTTTGGAAGTAGGAAAAATTGCAGAAGAGCCCAAGAAACATGGCTAAGGGTGTTTGTCATCCACGTCACTGTTGATGGCATTGAGTTTGCATTGCTGCCTTTGATTCTGTGTTTTAAGACGAAGAAAAATGTTTCATTGGACTATTAAAATTTTAAATTACCTGCTTGGAGTTACCTTTAGTGGATGAAGTCGAAGACTGGCTTACTGTTCTCAGAGAAAGATGAAAGGCAAAATGACTTGTGTCTCCAGAATGAAAATTAAATAGTCCTGGCATTTGGGCTGGGTACTCTTTCTGAAGGAGAAAATAAAATGGAAGGGCTTTGAAAAGAAAGATTTTTATTTTAATCCTCTCTGGGTGGTCTGTTGTCAGAAATGCCCAGGCTGCCACAGAGTTTTTTCAAGACCAGTGCGGGATGTAAAAACATTCCCTAGCCCCTGTAGACATTAAAAAAAATTATTCAGAAGTCTTGGATTCTTTCTCTCAGATGGTATAGATCAGACTTTATTAGAACAATTTAAATAACGCTGCCCACAACTAAATTAATATACGTGCTTCTGTTGCTTCTTACTCGGTACATTTTTGCATTACGTTTGTTTTGTCTTCAACTCTGAGCCATGTTCTGGAGGCTGAGAGAAGCAAAGAGAAATTATATTAAATTGGGACGTTCTGTCAACACTAGAAGTGAAAGAAGAGCTTTTCGTAGGTATAATCTTATCTAGAAATAAATTTTGCAGTGGTACAAAGAAATATACTTTATTTTTCTCTCCAAAAAAATAAAAAACAAAAGCAGATTGGTCAAACGTTTGCTCTTGTGGTAACTCAAGGTGGCTCAGATGCCCTTAAGTAAAGAGGAATGAGGAATGAGTGTCTACTTAGAATAAGTGCCAAGGGCAGTTCGGGACTGCTTGATGGTTTAACTGGGCCTCTTCTACAACCCAATGAAGGCCTTTAGCAGGATGAACAAGGAATGAATAGCTTCGGAATTAGTATTCATTCATTCATTCACTTATCCATTCATTCACTCAGCACCAAGCATTTGCCACGCAGGAGTGCTGTATGTACAATGACAAGCAAAACCAGGTCAGTCGCTGTGCTCATGATGCTAACGGAGTGGTTGAGAGAGACATTAATCAAATAGTTCCATGAATTAATGGTAATTACCAGCAGAACTCAGTTCTATGAGAGGATGTTAGAGAGAAGCCTGTCTAGACTGGTGGATGTGGAGGAGGGGCTGGAGAGCATGGTTCATCGAAGTTTTTCCTGTGAAAGTGGTACCTGAGCTGAGATGTGAAGAACAAGTAGGAGTAGATGGGGAGAAGGGCATGAGAGTGGGAAGGACATTCCATACCATGAGAAGAGTAAGTGCAGAGGGCCTGTGGCAGGAGGGAATGAAGGAAGGTCAGCCAACTGCAAGAAGGCAGATGTGCCTGAACACAGAGAGGGAAGTGGTTGGGGATGGTGCAAGATGAGGCCGAAAAGAAATGCAGAGGCCAGACCATTCAGATTGTATGGATTTTCCAAGTGAAGGATTTTGGATTTTCTTCCAAGAACATTGGTACAAGTCATTGAAGGATTTGTCTGTACCGCTAAAAAGCATCCTGATATGCCAAACCCATTTGGGCACTTATGGTGGTGACATTGTGCTCAGGAGATTTGAATTAGCAGTGGTGTATTTTCTGAGGAGGGATGGACCCAGCCTAGGTTGAATTATTTCAAGTTGCCAGACTAAGCTGATGAATAAATTGTACTTCTAAAATGGTATTGGCCTTAGATTCTAATGGAATAAAACCAGTGTTCGCTCTCATCACACAGAAAACTGTGCCACGTGACAGGCTGTTTTCCTGTTGACAGCTGGCATAATTGAGGCATGAATGGCTAAGTGGTGATGGCAAATATGCTAACAACCTTCAAATTCAAAATATCACCTCGATGCATTTATCCAGCAACTACCATTTTTAAAAGCTCCAAACACAAAGTAAACTGAGCATTGCAGGCCCTTTCCTTTGCATATTTTTAATCCTCCCGACTTTGTAGGCTTGCTTATCCCACAAAAAGGTAGGTATTTTCAACTTCAGTTGATGTTTGAAGAATCTCAGACCAGGAAAGGCTAATTGATTTGTTACATAGCATTTGTGGCAGAACCAAGATTAGAACTCAAATGTGCCTGACTTCAGTATCCACATTCTTTCCACACCGGGGTGCAGTGGCTCAGATATGACACAAACCTCAAAGAGAGAAATTCTCATCAGTTTTGTTGCTTGGTTGGTGAGTTAAGAGGTTGGAAATCATGGTGAGTCTCAGTCTTCTCTCGATTTCTATGTAAAATTTAACAAAGCTGTTGTCTTTTAATGATTCTGGCACAATAGGAGGCTCCTCATTGTAAAAGAATCTGGGAAAAATGTGAACCTCTAATTGCATTTAGAAGACGCTTTTTCTAGACCTTATGGGCAATGGGGACCATGCGGGTGACCAGATGAATTCTGGTTTTAGAAAGACCACTTTGAAAGCAGTGGAGTGGGAATGACAGATGTCAGATGGTGCTTAATAAATGTGCATGTCTCCTGACGTGTTCTGGGTGGAAGCTGGGAGGATAATCCTCAGGCTCATTTTGAGCCATGCTTTTGTCACCAAGGCACTGAAGCAGTGACTCCTGAATTCCGCCACCTCAGGAAAAACAGCCCTTTGGCATCTCCAGCCCCGGCCCCTCCTCAGAGCGCTGAGAGGAGTCTGTGGGGCTGAGCTGACCTTTGATTCCCTCCCAGCACCCCCTTCCAGTTCATGCTGGATTTAAAAAATTCTGAATTGTCAATCTTTTCTTTCTGTAGATGAATTTAGGCCATTCTCACTCAGCATGGTAAGCCTTTATTGATTTTATTCCTTCAATAGGATGTTTATTTCTATTTATTTTCCTTTGTTATAGTATCCTCTTTTTCTCTTTTGTATTTGTTGGTATGATGAAGTTTCTGTTAACTCCTCTTTCCCTCAGTAATGTGGAAGGTTGACTACACTTCTTAATTGACTAAGTCATTATCATGTTCAGAGCATCTTAATTGAATGTCTATTGATTTATTATTGTATTCAAATGAATGACAATGCCCTTGCCTGATGCCCACCCCCCTCCCTTTGACATGAGAATGTAGGAATGTTCTTTCCTTCCCTCTCTCGTGCTGCTCCATTAGCGCACCCCTGCCCCATACAGAGGTTTTGTTAAAATAACTGAAAACTTGTAGTTGCAGGTCATTGCTAAGTTTCTTCTTATGGCATTTCTCTCTTGTTTCAAGGATTCTTTCTTTACACTTATTTAACCTGTTTTCAGTGACAGCATCCTTCTTGCCATCTGCTCCTGGCTTGTGATCTCTGTTCTGATCCAATGATCAGAAGATTTCCATCATTTTCTTCAGATACCCTGAACTCTCTGAATTCCAGCAGGAATTCCACCCTTTACTCCGATGGGTGACTACCATCTTCTCTGGGAATAGGATTCCTGGAGTGCAGTCTTTTCTTTGAATAGTCTGTGGATATTCATTCACTGTCTGTTGGCTTCTAGGGTTGCAGGTGAAGAGTTCCATGCTAGTCTGATTCTCATTCCTTTGTAAGTAACTTAAAAAAAATTCTCTAGAATCTTGTAAGCTATTCATTTCAATATTGGAACTCAGGAATTCCAGCAAGATATGCCTGGTTCTGTGAGTGTTTTCATTAACATTGCTTGGGACTGGGTAAGCCTTTTCAATCTGCTGTTGTAAGTGGGGATTTTTTTGTTTTGTTTTTTAATATCAGGGATATTTTTCTCCCAGTACCTTAATTAATCAAAAATTTTTTTGTCTTTTTTCCTTCTTTCTAGAAATGCCTGTTATTCTCATGTACAATCTTAAGTCCCTTGTTTTTTTCTCATTAGTGAACAAAATGGCTTTCATAACTTGCCATTCCTGTCAACAACTCCCTCAGATGAAATAGAATATTATAGTTTTTTAATTACTAGCAGCATGTTCCCATTTCTGGGTAGAAACAGAATGTAGGTGTGCAGGGAGGCCCTCAATTCTCATCTGAGCTTTGCTTACTGTAAGATCCATAGACTTGTTTGACCTGAAAACAATGGCCTCAGTGTTTACAGTTGTAAACTGAGCAAAACCTATAACTTAAGCAATCTCCCTATGCCAAGAATATGAATTCATATGCAAAAAGATTTATTTGGCTTTGTGAATTTAAAAAGATATTTAAAAAACCATTTGTAGCCTTCAATACCCCCCAAAAAGGGCTACATTTGCTCCATAAATGGCATCTCTGTGCCACTGCTATTACAATAAATTGGGTCTATCAAATGGTACTTTTTGGTCATTCTAAGTAAAATAAGAATTTTGGCATTTGAAACCTTTTTGTAAAAATTCAAAATTATATTTTGGAAAGTGGAATGGAAGTATGTAGAGAATATAGAACACGAATGAAAGCTGTTAGTTAAAAAATCTTTTCTTTTCACTGATTTGGCTTGGAAGCTTGATGAAAACAGACCAAGATTTGTAAGATTGAAGAGAGTCAGAAGTTGGGGAAACGAACCTCCTCTAGGTCATGCGCTACATACTCATGCCTGTATCTGCTTTTCTTAAGCAAAAGCTAAGAGGAAACACGTTGTCCTTAAGGAGGGTGACAGACTCAAGGGTTTTGATTCAGTCAACCACTGGTTCTGAGACGATCTTTTGTTTGTCTGAGCCATGTTGACATGGACATGGCACCTTCAACAAGCAATTAAAGATCTTAAATGTAACTTTTTGAATTTGAGAAATAAAACTTGTTACGGACATCATTTATATTCCCCCACAGCTCAGCATCAAAAACATCCATTCTTGAGCAACAACAACAAGCACAACCTCTCCTGCACCCACAATTAAAGTTCTGTTCGTTTTGTCCTAAGTCTAAAGCAAAAATCTCATCGAGCTCCTGTTTGTACTTATTTATTTACGATGAAAGTTTCTTGTGTATGTGAATCCATATTTTTACATTTCTAAAGGCAGGTGAGTTACAGAATAATCATTAAGAATTTAGACCTTGTCAGAGCAAGGGGCTGACTTTCTTGCAAGTTCAGATACACGGGCAGCTCAACACACAGTGGTTGATGGATGAGTATGTTGAGGGAAATGAGTGTGTTCAGCACAATGTAATTTCATATCTAAGAAATTATTTTGTATATTTTTTGATGTATGATAACTATTTCAATCACAGAATACATATATGGCACCAATGTGAATACTGCTTTAAGTGTTTGGGATGATTATATACCAAGTACATCTCAAAGGAAAAGCAATATCTGAAAATAACTTCCAATTATAGCTTAATGCACTATGACGCTTTTTAAGCGTGTGGGCTCCGGTCTCAGATTGTATAATTCAAATTATGGCTCCATCACATGTTGGCTCTATAACCTTGGGCCAGTTATTCAAGCCTCAGTTTCCTCATCTGTAAAATAGGGATAAAAATAGAAAATCTGACTTAAAAGGCTGTTAGAAACGTCAAATGATATATTGCATGTAATGCATTTAACACAGTACTCAAAACATAAGAAAGACTCAATGCTTATAAGTTGTTGTTAGTATTTTTTGGAAACTCTTGAAAGCTTAGATATTTATATAACTTTCAGACCTATTGTGCTTCAGGGAATTGGCTGGGCGTCACTCAGTTTGAGTCTTTGACTTTGGCCTGGGAAACAAGTGTTCTCCAGTATCCAGTGAATGAGAGCTCTTGCTGTTTTTCTTTCTCCTCCCCTCAGCCCATTGCAGGACATTTACCAACCATGCTCATATTTTTCCACACATTCATTTATTTAATATTATTGAGCTTCTAATAGGTTCCAGGTCCTGAGATTATTTAGGTGACCATGATGAAGTCCTTATCCTTGTGAAGCTCATGGTTAAGTGAGAAAGATAGATAAAAATAATTATGATCTAAGCTTATACGCATTATAAATATACTGATGTAAGCAAAGTATTATTGAGAACATAGAGATAGGATTCTTTGTCTAGGGGCCTCAGGGACCAATTTAAAATGGTTCTTAAAGAATGAATGAGGGTTTCTAGGCAGATAAAGGGGGTAATTGGACATCCTAGTCTATGGAAACAGAAGTAACAATGTGAAAGGAATGGCCAAAAGGTTCACTCTGGCTTGAACTATGGTCCATGAGACTGTGAAAGGATTTTGTATCATGCCAAGAAAATTAATTTTTTAACTCATAAGCAACAATCTAATGGAGAGTTTTAGGCTGGAGAGTGAAATGCTTTTTAGAAGCACAGTTTTGGGGAGCAGCATTAGGGACGGACTTGGAGGGGCGAGGCTGTTGTTGAGAAGTCCAGTCAAGAAGATGCTTCCACAGATGACAGAAGACATGAAAATGTCCCAGATTGGCAATGGGAGTGGAGAAAAGAAATTGAATTCAAGAGATATCCTTGAGCTGGAGTCAATTGGACTAGGTGACCAATTGGATCAGGACAGTCAGAGGGGGGAGAAATGAGGAAGACTTTGAGGTTCCAAGGGTCAGACTACTGACTCCCTTAGAGGATGAGGTTTGGGTTTGTGAGTGAATATTGAATTCAGTTTGGAAGTGTTACTCTTGTTGTGTCAGGGGATATCCTGATAGAGATGTTCAAAGGACGTTGGAAATACCCCCCGGAGCCGAGGGGAGAGGTGGGCTGGAGAGAAAGGTGTGGGTTCCTGGGGTAGAGAAGAGAGCTGAAGCCTTCAGTGTAAACGAGTTCGCCCAGTGGACACCCTGTCTGTGCACCCAAGGGGCTGTGCGCAGCGGCTGAGGACAGGAAATCACGTGGACATCGTGGTGCTGATGGAATTCCTTCTCCCTCCCCATCTGTGGAGAAGAGTTGGGTTTATGTCATGTCCGTGATTTCCCTACTAGCACAATTTCAAATCAATGGCAATGAAATAACTAGAAAAGTAATTTGCTTGAAAATTAATTACTTCATGAATATTGCTACAAAGTTTTATAACACCTCTGGGATTTTTCCATTTTCATGAAGAAAATCAGTTTTTACTAGAAGACAATCAATCTTCCATTTTCCTTATTATATGCACTTAGAGGACCAAGGGTTGTTTTATCCTCCCTACAGAGTTCCTTGGAGAGTAAAAACAATTCACACGTTTCATGTATGTGTGAGTGTATATATAGTCTTTTGGCTTTTTGACTTTCTCTTCACTTTTCTTTATATTTTTTGGCTTTCTTTTCTGCAAATGTTAAGAATTTAGATGGGGTTTATTATGCTTACCCTTCCTACGAATTTCCATCACTTCTTTATAATATGGATGCCTTTGAATAATAATGTAAATATTAAAATGATGCATATATAAAAATATGCTAATCAGGATTCTAAAAATTTTAGCTATTAGACTCAAAAGAAATGACACTGCTTTTATGAAGGGTGAAAAAAGTGGTAAAAAGCACATTTTTTAAATGCCAGAATTTGTTTGTAAATGATCAAATGTAACAAAAACCTAATCTAAACATTGCAATTTTTAGAACTTTGCCTCTTATGTTACATTCATGTGCTGTGCTAAGCTAAAGCTTATCATTGTTGGATTACAGAAAACGTGTTTAGCAAGCACTATCAGTAATTGCGAACTCAGGAGATCTTATCTCGCTATCACTCTGGGACCTTTGTGGAGGTTTGTGGTTAGCAGTCTGAGTTAAGGAGAGTCAAGTTGAATTGCTGATTTGTCTCGCACCCCCTGCATGGCATGGGTTTTCTAAGTGTTTTTGCCAAAAGCTCTTCAACTGGGAAAGTACAACTGCTTACAAAGGGTCCTGGCAGATGGGTTCTGGCAAGATCCTCTCATGCTGAAGAAATGAAATAGTTCAGATATTGAAAGAATCAACTTGCAAATAAACTTCTGAACCATAGGGCAATTCTCAGGTGAATGACCTTTTCTTCAGAGATTTTCTTAACAGCCCTTAAAAAAGAAGATGCAAATGCTCTTATCCTTTAAAAACTTTGAAAACTTAAAGAGGTCACCTAATATAAAGCCTCTGGTTTCCCTCTTGAAAACATTAGTCTATTGATATCAACGGTAATGTTATAAAAATCATAGTTAGCAGTGGTTAACAGGTTTGAGCCTCTATTGCGAAGACTGTACCCTTTAGACATAGTATTCATGTGACTAAGAAGATAAAGTACCTGTTCTCTCGAGTACTCAGAGTCTAGGAGTACCAACAAGGAGTAAACAGATATGGTAGCAAAAACAAAAACTAAGACTTAATATTCAGATTCTAAGACTCATCACCAGGAGTCAAGAGAACATATTCTTATTTGTGTTTTTAACAATGCATTAAATGCTAAAAGATATAGCATGGTGTTTATATCACAAATCACTAACACGTTGTGGTTATGAAACATCTGGGTGTATGTATTAGAACAATCATTGGTCCAGGAGCTCCTGTCCTGGCCATCCCTTGGGCAAATTTAATGACTGTGCACTCTGGAGGATCCACATATTCCACCAGGTTTAAACCTGTCCTCCCCTCCATAGACATAGAAGAGCCAAGAGAATCATCAATCATCTAAACAAGTCTGTATGAACCCAGTGGATATTTACAGGTGAAGAACCTATGTCTTTAAAGCTCAAACAGATAATTTTCATTAGAACCTGACATCCCAGTTAAGGAGATGTCTTTTATGCTTGATTGTATATTTTCATGTACTTGTTTCCAGAAGAAAGGCGATATGGTATAGCTAACACCGGAATCATGTCTCAGCTATGAGCTGTGTAATCCTGGGCAAGATATTCACTTTTTTGACGCTAGATTAACTTGATAAATGTAAATGTAAAATGAAAGGCTGAATTGGACCATTTCTAAGAGTGCTTTTGGTTCTTACATTCTATAATCTACAATTCGTCTCCTCAGATTTATAATATCACTGAGATCTACATATTCATTTGTTCATCCATCCATCCATCCATCCATCCATCCATCCATCCATCCATCCAATAAATGTTTATTGTGACTTACTGTATACCAGGTGCTATTGTAGATACCTGGGATGGATTGGTGAAAAAGATCAACAAGGTCCTTGATTTTCAAGCTTACATTATAGTGGGGTAGCCAGACAATAAACAAACAAATAAACCAGATATTTTCAGACAATGATAAATACTTTATCTCAGGTAATATGCTAGAAAGTGACTAGGGGTGTACTTTGGATTAAGTGGTCAATGGTTGCTGGGGAAATAAGAAGCAGCCATAGGAAGATCAGAAAGAACATTCCAGGCAAAGAAACAACAAATTCTAAGCCCTGGGGACCAGCTTCTCGTGTCTGAGGCATCAAAAGAAGAGCAGTGTGGCTGTAGTGTAGTGAGTGGCCGGTATAAAATGGCGTTGGAGAGCTAGGGTGGGTCATGCAGGTCATGGGAACCAGGGCAGGAATTGGATTTCATTCTAAGTGAGATGGGAAGGCGCTGGATGTTGATGAGCAGGGCAAATGACGCTATCTGATTATGTATGTTTGAAGAACGATCTGGCTGCCCTGAGGAGAATGGATGGTGGATGAGTGAGAGCGGAAAGTTAGGAGGCTCTGGAGTCCCAGAGAGAGGTGAGGCTGGTTTGCGTCAGTTGCAGTTTACATGGGGGAGATGTAGATAGATTCTACCAGACATGAAACAGAGGTACAAGAAATTAGAACTTCTTCCTATAGACAGATCCAACAGTGATCCTGCGGGACTCGGTCTGGAGTGACCACTGTCTAGCTTCGCGTGGCTGCTGCTTCCATTACACTTCCCTTGGCTGTTGCTAGTGTCACTTCAACCTTAGATTGAACCCAAAATCTTTCATGCGTCCAAGAGGTTGTGTGACCTCAGACAAATAATCTAACCTGTCTGGGCCGTCAGTTGACTGTACATGGAAGAATCGGACTTGCTATATGATTTCTAAGGTTATCAGGTCTGACTGTGTGTGATGCTGGGCAGAGGTTGAATCATGTTACAGGAAACACGAGCATGAAGGTAGGGGTGTTTACAGGGTGTCTAAAACATGGACAGACAGTGTATATGAGAATTTATGGAATTGGAGATGGTATGTTAGGGAGAGTGAGGAACATATCAAAGACAGTGTGAGAGAGGATATTGTGGAGGGTGATTTTATATTAAGAGATGGTGGATGAAGAAAATTTAAGCATGAGAAAAGGAAGAAAAAGACTGGTGAGGTGGACACTCACAAGTTTAACTACTGGCATGGCAGAGGAACTGACCAAACTTGATACCCAACCAATCAAAACAAACGCTGGTATAAAAATTGGTGCTATCGTACTACTACCCCTGGTTGAATACTAGACTTGGAGATAAGAACCCCAGGGAGGGTGGAGAAAAGATTCTAACTGCTTCTTCAGTTATAAGAAACGAATGTATTCAGATTTTCCTTAAATTGTTTGTCTTTCCATGAAATGCTTTACTCATGGTCATAGGGGTGATCTCCTTTTGATACTATTCTTCAAATGTCACCAAGGCTAAGGGGAATTTGTGATCAGGCGTTGGAGCAGATCTGTTCTATAGGTGCCAAAGTAATTATGAAGCAATTGGTTAGATGCCAGAAACCAGAGTTTCTTTAGTTGAAAACAGTTAAATTGCAGATTTAGAGTTGCCAAATTGTTTTCCAGATGAAATCTTAAGCACTGGGGATGTGGAAACTCAAGTCAGGCTTCTTATCATTACATTTAGTAATAAAAAAGTGACCTAGGAAGTTTTTAGACTAAAAATGATACAAAGAGAAATTAAGCGTGTCCAGTGGAAATGACACTTTGGAATCCCCAGTTACTCCTCTGATGTCAATGGCACACACCCTTGGCACTGCCACTAGCAAAAAATTTAGGTCGTCTTCCTAACCCTACCTAAATACTTTTATGGGCAAGGAAGATAGTCTCATTCATCTTCATCTCTCCTGACTCCCTGGAACAGCCTAGTATTATGCCGGGACTGAGAGAGGATTATGGGAACACGGTTTCTCCTCTGGAGGACCCGACGGCAAAGCAATGGGTCTCTCAGTTGTTTGTAGTCTCATCTGGATATGTTCTGATCCTGGATCCATAGGGAGTGAGTGTTGGAAAGAACTTTAAGATGTTTTGCTCTCACTTCCTTTATCACAGATGAAGAGACTGAAGTCCAGAGGGGTACTCTAGTCACAGAGGCTTGCTAACGGCAAAGCCAGAATTTGCCTCTGGTTTCCTTGGGAACCACTGCATTGAACTTGCACCCTGTACCGCCGACCACCATGTTTCATCTTGCGTTGGGTTATAAGTCACAGTGTGGGCACAAGAGGGGAGAAAGCTGCTGACAAATCATCTTCAGAAGTAGAAGGCATTGCATCTACGACTGTGTGTGCACACCGTGGCCGTGGACACTTTTGCTTCAAGATCTCTTTGTGGTTTACTTGCTGCCATTCTCAAGTCCTTGGGAAATTTGCTCTGAACATTTCTAAAGGATCTGAGAACCAGCCCCCTGATTTTAACTTCCGCAGCAGATAGTAGAGACATAAGCATCAAAACAATAGTAGAGCAACATAATTTCCTTTCAGACAAGCACGTCCCCAAGCAAAACACCTTCCATTTCAATCGGATATAGACTGCATCTCCCCTCAGGCCATCAGTTCTTTCCTCTTTGCCTTTTGCTTACATTGTTCCCTCTGTTTTTAAAATGAAATGAGCATTATTTTCCTTCTCTATACTTTTAAAACTTTTTAATTCTAGAAACAAACATCTATACAGAAAAGTGAACAAATATAAATGTACAATTTAATGCATAATTATAAAGCATACCACCTCACTCCCGCGGTCACCACAGGTTAAGAAATGAAACATCGTCAGCTCACAGAAGCCTTTCCACTCCTGTGTTTTCCTTCTTGATTCCACTGTTCTCCTCCTTTATACGAACTGTTAGACTGGATTCTGTGATATTCATTTAGATTATATATTCTGCAAGAAATTGCAACATGCATACTTCACTTATCAAAGTTCCAAGTTACATATACCTTTACTATCCTCCTAGACAATATGTTCTAGGTTGACAGGTCATTTCTTTCAGCACATTGAAGATATAGGACATAATTCCACTGTATCAGGGCTTTTATTGTTGATGTTGAGACATCACCTGTCAGTTTAATAGTTGCTACTTTGAAGGTGATCAATCTCTTCTCTGCCCGCTTTTAGGATTTTCACTATGATATGTCTAGATGTGCATATTTAAAAAAAAATCTACATGCCAGCCTGGTGGCATAACCATTAAGTTCGCGTGCTCCACTTCGGCAGCCCCGGGTTTGCGGGTTCAGATCCTGGGCACGGACCGACGCACTGCTTATCAAGCCATGCTGTGGCAGTGTCCCATATAAAGTAGAGGAAAGGTGGGCACAGGTGTTAGCCCAGGGCCAATCTTCCTCAGCAAAAAAAGGGGAGGATTGGCAACAGATGTTAGCTCAGGGCTAATCTTCCTCACACACACACACACACACACATATCTACTTGTGATTTGCTGGGATTCTTGAATCTGTGGATTATGACTAATTCTGAATAATTTTTCTAACCTATTTTCCAGTTCATCAGCTTTCCCTTTAGCTCTGTCTAATATGATCTTTACCTATCCATTGAGTTTTAATCTCAGTGTGGGTTTTTTTTTTTGCCAGTTTTAGTCGGTTCTTCTTCAAATTAGTTGACTTTTTTTTTTTTTAGTTTCCTATGCTCTGCAGATATTGTTACAAGTTTAATTTTTATTTCTGTTTTGGAGATCTGATAATTCAAAGATATAATTATTTGTGGGTTTGTTTCTGTAGTCTGTTGTTTTTGTTATCTTGTTTCCTTGCATGTCTGATTATTTTTTATGGTGTGCTTGTCATTGTATTTAAATATTATTTGTAGAAACGACTTGAGGCCTAGGATGTAAATCTTTTCTTTCTAGAATAGTTTGCATTTTTACTTTCAAAAGCCTAGGGGTAGTAATAGTCCAAAATCATCTTAAACAAAGTTCAAGGATTGAGGTTTTCCAGACTATTGAAGTGACTTGAAGGTGGGTTTCAATCTGCACAGGGGCTGGTTTACTTCTGGTTTGCCTGTATTCCAAGGATGGAACTCTTTGGAGTCCCAGATTTTTGAGGGGAGGGTCTTCTACTAGATTTCTCACTTTGTAGACTCTAGGAGTTGAGACAGAAAAACAAAAGTTTGAATCTGGGAGAACAGCAAATGCTCTTAGAGTAAAAGCAGCTTCCAAGCTCTGCTCATCTCTCTGGTTCTCCAAATTTAACCTAGTAATTTTTCTTCCTTTTGTCATCTCTTTAATCCTTTTAATAATATTTTTAGACACTTTGTTCAGCATTTTTGGTTGTTTTGGTGTGGGAATTAGTTTGAATAATCTGGACATAACTGAAAAGTAGAACATGTGTGTGTATTTTCACAATCAAATTCCCCAAGTTGAAAATCTCTTCCCTAGTAATATGAGAGACATCAGTTAAAGCCTAGAGATATTAAACAAAGTAAGAAACTGTGGTGAATCTTAAATAAAATTAAAGCAACCAGTGCAAGCAGAGTTGTGGTAAATGATCCCCTTCCATAACGCTAGCCCTCTTATAAATTGGAGCAATTCTTCCAGAAAGCAACATGGCAATACAGAGTGTTAAAATAATGTGTAACATTAACAAAAATAACATTTTGACCAAATGTTATAATATTTACATAAAAGCAAAATGCTAAAAATAACCCCAATGTCCAACATTAGTGAAATGCTTTAATAAATTATGATAGATTAACATTATGGACTATTATATAGTCATTAAAAAGGATAATTATAATAACTATGTAAAAAATGGAATGTTTATGGTATAACATTCACTGACAACAGCAGAACACAAAATAATATGTTTGCTATATAAAACAAGTATAAAGAGCAAAAATACACAAATAATATCTCTATTTCACTGGAGGACTAGGTAATTCTTTTTTCTTAAAAATTCTTTACACTTGTTACATACTTTTCTCAAGACAAAAGACAGAGATTTCAAAACTTAAGTAAAGAACTGTCATGCTAATAATTTTTCCCAAACAGTTTCAGCATGAAACTTTCTCATGTTAAAAAAAGAAAAAGAAGGGGGCCAGCCCAGTGGCACAAGCAGTTAAGTGCACATGCTCCGCTTCATCGGCCATGGATTCGCAGGTTCAGATCCCGGGCGTACACCAATGCACCGCTTGTTAAGCCATGCTGTGGCAGCGTCCCATATAAAGTGGAGGAAGATGGGCACGGATGTTAGCCCAGGGCCAATGTTCCTCAGCGAAAAGAGGAGGATTGGCATCGAATGTTAGCTCAGGGCTGATCTTCCTCACACACACACACACACACACAAAAAGAAACAAGAAAAAGAAGAAAGAAAAAGAAAAAAGGAAGGCAAAGATCAGTTTGAACTTAAACCCTGACAACTCAGAATCTGCAACCAGGCCAAAGCCATTTCACATGCTTCCCTCTGTGATCCCTACGCAGCTCATGAAAACAAGCTTGGCTTCCTAGAAGCTTACAATTTATTAAAAGAGTGGAAAAGTAAACAGCAACCTGGAGCTCACCTTTGTCCTCAGACCTCATTCAGTTCTCGATGGTGCGCAGAGAAGACACATTTCTATCATTTGAAAATGCTTCATCCGTCCTTTTACTCTCTAGCAGGAGGGTATAGTGTAAATATATATAATCATCCATTTTCAGTTTAAGCTATTTTATACTTGTAAAAGTTTTTGTCCTAAGCTACACCTTTCCCCAAATCTCTCCTTGTTTGACTAAGTGCTAATCCTCCTCAACTTCAATTTTAAAAGTCACTGCTACAGTGGCATTTTCTGATTCTCCAATCAAAATTAGACCCCAACCCACCTGCCTTATTCGAGGAGCACTGCATTCCTGGCACGAATTACGGGGCATTACTACATACTTATTTGTTTACCATCTTTCTCCAATAATGAAAGCTGCTGAAGGGCGGGAACCATATCTGCTTGATTCATACCCTGCAACGGTATGATTTCACATGTTACACGTCATACATTCGTATACGACATGCAAGCGTCTGCTTAGGTTTTCTCCTCAACAGTTTCACCTTTGGTCTTGTTCTCTTTTTTGGTTGTGGGGGTCTTTCATTCGGGTGCAGTAGAGGTGGCTTTATGAAGAGATTACTTCTCTGTTCGAATATAATGATTAGGCCAACGTATTCATAAAGTGTGATGTTTGCTCTGCTGTCTTTCTTTTTATCCAGGAAAAATCAATGATTCTGCCAAGTCTGAGATGTTTACATTTCACGACGGAGGTGTACAAATTTCATGCAAATACCCCGAGACTGTCCGGCAGTTTAAAATGCAGCTGCTGAAAGGGAGGCAAGTCCTCTGCAACCTCACGAAGACTGAGGAGAGTGGAGACACGGCGCCCGTGAGGAGCCTGAAGTTCTGTCAGTCTCAGCTCTCCAACAACAGTGTGTCTTTCTTCCTGTCTAACCTGGACACTTCCCACGCCAGCTACTACTCGTGCAAACTCTTCGTTTTTGATCCTCCTCCTTTTCTAGAAGACGTTCTTAGCAAAGAATATTTGCATATTTATGGTAAGACATTGTTTTCATCTCCCAGACTTAAAAATACATACACATTTTGACGATTTTCTCACTAATGAAAACAATTAAACAAATAAGTATCTTTTGTGTTGGAGTTGATTTAAGTGCAATTGATGGCAATCATTTATGATGAAAATATGCAAGGGATGATTTATTATTAATAATAAAAATTAGTATTAATCAGTCATATGCAATTTAATCATGAAGACTGCTGAGTTAGAAATAGGTCATGTTGTCTTTAAAACACATATGCCATTAAAATCAGGGAAAAAAGTTAAGACAATTGCTCAAACCCATGGCTTAATGGCTATAACCTCTATTTACCTAAGGTTTAAGGTTTGTGTTTTATGCTGGGTTTGAAGTGAGGTGATTGAAAATAATAGTTTTATATCATTGCTTTTCCTACTTACTGCAAAATAGAGACAGAAAAGCCCTTTTTATTAACCACATTTGTAAACATATACGTGTATAGAGTCTTTTAGGTTTTAGTTTTTGGATCCTTGCTCTAATACTAAGATAACGTTATTTACCATTTACTGGATTTCGTGATTGTAATGAAGAAAAGCTTCGTGTGATTAAATAGCTCTTTTAAGTTTGGTAAAAGCACTTGTGATGCAGCACAGAAAGAGAAGATTTGATTCTCAGACTTTTTCCTTAACATGTCTGTTTTCCAACCCAGAATCACAGCTTTGTTGCCAACTGAAGTTCTGGTTACCCATAGGATGTGCGGCTTTTGTGGTGGTCTACATTTTCGCCTGTGTACTTATATGTTGGCTTGTAAAAAAGGTGAGCAATTTCTACCTTTTCTTGCATCTGTTCTACTGAGGAATATCAGTGGTTATTTACTGCACATACTGCTCTTGCCAGAGCAATTTAATCAACAGGTAGATGATTTCTTTTCCTCAAGATATATCTACTAATTTGGCTACTAACTTGGAACAAAAGCTCATTTATTTTACAGCCACTGTATTCCAAAAAGGAGTCAATGGCTTAGAGAGAGAGATATTATTATTATTATTCAAAAGAGAAAAGGAAATTGGGTCCAAGGAAGACAAAAAGTCAGGAGAAAAATTAAAACATAAAAATAGACGCTTCTAACTTTTAAAAATTATTAAATGTGGGCAGCAAATTTGATTCTAAGCTTCGTAAGAGTTAAAGCAAAGACGAAACAATTAGTTGTCACTCAACTGGTCAAGTAAAAACCAATCAGCGAGAACATCTTAGAAGGTGCCAGGAGCAACTGGGAAGGAAGCAGCCAGCTTCTTTACATGGTGAGTTATTAGGACTCCTTGCTTTTAAAGAAAACCACCGAAAAGCTAAGCATAAAGATAAAACAACACCAACAATGACAACAGCAAAATATCTCTGTGCTGGGGGATGTGACTTTTAGTCTTTCACAATACAGGTTCCCAGTCTGCATATTCTGCAAGTACGTCCACAGGGTCATCACTGACCAGACAGTGTGTATATCTGCGCAGAACGGCACTTGACAAGAGAGATAAAGAGGGAAGAGAGTGGGAGAGGGCCCATGATCTAAGTCTACTGGGGAAGGAACAATAAAGGCAAAAAGGAGGAAGGAAGTTCGGCAGAAAGCTCTTTTCATATTGGACTCCTGCTTAGCCTACAGTCAGGAGCCGAAGTCACACTGTAACACTTCTGTTATATACTACTTCAACAAAGACTAGAAAACAGCAAAAACAAACAAACAAGAGCAGCAAACCAGGGATGGATATGGGGAAGAGTAGCTGACAAACCATGTTTCTGACTTTTTCTTCCAGAAGTATCGCTCCAGTGTGCACGACCCTAATAGTGAATACATGTTCATGGCCTCAGTGAACACAGCTAAAAAGCCGAGACTCGCAGGTACAGCTCCATCTGGGGGTTTGGGAAGGGAAGAGCTCTTGACATTAAGCCTGGAATTTTAATTCTTATTTTAAAGGAAGAGAAAATGTCTCTCAGGCCTAATTTTAGTATTTTCTGTGAAAGTCTGAATTTTCACTTTAACTGAATTTATGTTTTCTGAAGTACATTGAAAACAAACAATAAATTTGTAAACCACTATTAAAAATAAACAAACAAAAGTTCATAAGCCACTATTGTATCAGAGCAATTTTCTAATTGATATTTCAAGAATAGAGATGATTCTAAGTCTTCCTTGTTAAAAATGTAAATTACTGAGTGAGGCACTGTGGGGGCTACACAGATATATGGAGATTTGGGACTGAGATTTGGAAGAGAGATCTGGGCTGGTGCTACCAAGGGGAAGAAGGAGAAATTGGTGAAGATATTCAGTTATTTCGATGTAAAGAATGTGAGGTTTAGGGGACTTGGATGGCCGCAGAAGGCCAGTTAGGTGGGACTTTGACCTTCTCCGTGGAGAGAGGGTTGTCACATTGTGGAGCATCCAGAAAGTTTGAAGCATCCATTGTGGAAAATCTGTAATCCTAATGCCTTTGAGGTTGCAATGATGTGAGGCAGACGGTGAGACAGAAGCCACCGCCTTTTTGCCACCACTCAGTGGAGAAGGACTGTATAAAAGGCAAGCACATAGCGTCTGTTGTCATGGGATTATAGCACGGGAAGGGAGCCAAACGCTCCTTTAGTCCATCTTCTCATTTTTTAGATGAGACAGATTGATACCAACTGATTCCTTTGGTTCTCCAGAGACACTAGCAAAGAGCTTGTGTTTCATTATTTTGCTATTAAAATCTTTTCTCTGGGTCTCTGTGCTCGTAATAATGTGTTCTGCCTTAGTGGACCCCTGAAAGCAGACCCTGAGACAGACACCTGAGTGCAAGTAGTTCATTTGGAAGGTGACCCCAGGAGGAAGGGGTGAGGGAGCAGGGAGAGTGAGACGGACAAGGAGGAAAAGCAAATGAAGGGTACTTTACCAAGGTCTCAGCTAGAGGCCACAGGACCTCTGAGACGTGTGCGGATGTCTCCCAGACTGTTCTCCTGAAGAAAGCAAGTAGGACATCTATCTGCTGGCGCCCGTCCCCACTGGCTTGGGGTTGCCTGCAGGGGGCATTAATTCTCCCTCGTTCCTGAGCTGTGCCAGGTGCTTGGGATGAGCCTGCTTTCAAGTCTTCAGAGAAAGCCTTGAGGCAGAAAAGCAGCGAAATGCACGGGAGGGCTATTTTGCTCGAATGGTCAGCATGTGCAGAAGTGTCCCCTCCAGCTGTGGCTGGAATCAAAGGTGGCCGGTTTCATACCCAACTGCCAAGCCTAGCATATACCTTGCAATTAGATGTAAAGTAATAATAACTGTGAAAATGGCCAGAGTGTAAGCTTCTTGAGGGTAGGCAGGTCTTTCTTCTGTATTCTGAAAGCATTATGCACACACAATTCCCTGCAGAGCATGACCAGCACTTCTGTAAAATAGGCTTCATAAAATTTCTGGAGGGTAGGTCCCCAAACAGATGACTCCACAGGCTTAGCACACAGCAGGTGCTCAAGAGATGTTTATTAAATAAATAAATGAATATTGAATCTAGGTCAAATATTTATTGGATGATTATTACATGAATAGCACCATACTGAGTAATGTGTGTTGGGTAGAGGGAGGGGAGACCCAAGGCAGTCCTTGTCTTCAGTTTGTAATGTCATTGGGAGAGGCGATGTGTTGGCATGGAGAGTTGGAGTCACATGATAGTGTCAAAAGTCCTCAATTAATGGCAAAGTATAGCGTTCAGATAATGTCTGTCATAGGAGTTGAGACTGGGCTGGGTAAAACTTCATGGGAAATGTGCAACTGCTGCTGGGTTTTGAAGCATAAGAAGAGTCTGGATGGGGTGTATGTGTGTGTGTGCATGCGTGTGTGTGTGCATGCGTGTGCGTGTGTATGTTTTTACAAGAGGCAGAGGAAAGGAGAAATCTTGTTGAAGGTTATTGGCACATGGAGAGCTTTTAAAGAATTCTTGCTAAATTTTGTTACAGATGTGACCCGTCATATGGAAGTCTCTGGCACCCAGGCGTGAACCATGTTGGCCAGCTCCCTCCAGCTTGAAGTGCAAGATTCTCTCATTTCCTGAACCACGGAGAGTCTGACCTGATTTGACTGCATACATCTTCTACTGGTGTTCTGTTCAGTCTGGACCAGTGGCTCTGTCAGTCAGTAGGGATTTTAACAGACTGCCTCAGCACTGTTGAGTTCTCTCAAAACCAACACCCGCTCGCAACTAGCTTTCTAGCAAGCCCAGCTCATGCTCACACATAGACCTCACTGGGACGGAATCCCTGTCTGCACACATGCTTCTAGCAATGCACCAGCTAGTAAACACACATGATCTACAAAAATTTTTTAAAGATGCTAAGGGTACTGAATCTGCAAAGCAATAGGGCAGCCCAGGGCCAGCATCTGTCCGCAGTTCACTAACAGACTACCTCTTCTTCCAGTAGGGATGGGCATTTCAATCAGACAGTAGAGGGAGATGCTTCAAAACTGTAGTTATTTTATTTCTGAACTGTGGACATGTAACTATAGTATGCTAACACATTAGTTCACAGAGCTCTTTGAGCCCCTGTTGACCACTCCACCAAGAGTTCAGATGCCTCTGCTGCCCTCACTTTTCCTTTTTAAAAATGCTTCTACATGACTACTTGACAGACACTCTGCGTAGGGAGCTATGTCTACGTTTTTTCCCTCCTCTGCTCGATTTTATATATATATATATATAGTGGCAGCCTAATGACTATAACTTGCCTACCTTCTTCCTACAAGCATGTTTTTGCTCCAGAAAGACATCTTATTTGTCTTACTTCCCCAGATTTAGTCAGAATGGTTTACTTTGTTGACTTACTGACGTTAGTGGCAGGAAACGTTGCCCAGAACCAAAAGCGACTTCATTTTGTGATACTGTTTTCTACCATTATCTATGTTTTCATGGTGCTATTAATTACCAGTTAGGCTATTTTTGTAGATCATATTCAAACTGCAAACAAACAAAACCATCTTTCACTGTCAAGCACTGTCCTGGGGGTGGAGCCAATGATCCCTTCAGCAGTTCCCAAGGCCACTGCCGAACTGTAGCAGTGCTGCCTCTGGGCTGGACAGGCTGGAACGGCCCCCATCAGCCTGGAGCCGCCATGCAGACCTGGGGGAATTCCAAGGTCTCTTGAGCCAGGGACAACCCCGTGCTCTTGCCCCCAGAGTCTGGAGTCACCCTGGGGACCACAGTGGGTCTGCCTGCACTTGTACCTCCAGGATCTGTGAAGAAGCACAGCTGTGTCAGGGGACATCAGCGTGATTCCCTCTCCTGGAACCCACTCAGCCTGGAAACTGGCCATGGCCCTTCGAGAGAGTCTTCCTTTGAATATGATTTGGTTGGAAAGATTTTTAAATACATGCAATGTGATTACTCTTAGCTGAAATATTTTCTCCTCTTCCTGTCTGCATGCCCAAGGCTTCTGAAGCAGCCAATGTGTATGCAACAACATTTCTAACTTTAGGTAAAACGAGATTATTTACTGGTTTTAAAATTGGTAGCTGCCTGCTTATGTTTACTTGAAAAGTGAGACCTAATGTGTCATTGTGCATGCTTATATTATTTTAAGCGTGTGTAATGCTGGATGTGTACAGTACAGTACTGAATTTGTAATTTGAATCAAGAATGGTGTTCTCTGTTTCCAGCTGACGTGGACACCCTGGCTGGCTTTGCAGAGGTGTTCCTTGAGTTGTTAGCAGCTTTCTGTGGGGGGCGGGGTGGGGAGGAGAGCCTCCACGTGGCCCGTGGGGCCTGGTTGTTGGAGTTGTGCCCTGAAGCATCCTCACCCTCAGCACTGGATATTTCAAAGTGAATTATTAAAGGATATAATTTCTGTGAAATAGAAACTGGTTTTAAGAGGAGCTAATTATGAAATAGATTTTAGTAGTAGTAGGAAACTCAAGAATAAACATTTGATTCAGCAACTGAAATATACCTCACAGTGTTTTCTTGGGGGGAGGGAAATGATTACTTACAAATTTGACCTTGTTCTTGAAGATGGTTACATTGCTTGGAACAGTTGCTCTTTTCGTTTTCATTTTTTAAAAAACTTTTGAAACAACCACAAACTTATAAAAAATATGGAAGTACAGCAAAAAGACTGCTCTTTTCCTGAGTAAGTTTCCGACCTAATGCTCTATCATCTCCGAATAGCATGTATTTCCTATAAGCATTTTATCCTTTTTCCTATATGTAAAGAAAGAACACTCTCCTCCATAACCACAGTAAACCATCAACATCATAAAATTAACATCCGTACATTGCTGCCATCTGATCCTCAGACTGCATTCCAGTTTTTGCTGAGTGTCCCCGTAATATATTTTTTAGCAAAATATTCCATCCAGAATCTCCCTTTGCATTTAGCTGTCACATCTTTGTCATGTTCTTCAGTCTGGACAGTTCCTCAGGCCAGACTTTCATGGCCTTGGTTCTTTCGAAGATTACAAGCAATTATTTTGTAGAATGTCCTTCCGTGTGGGTCAGTCTGATGTGTCTTCATAATTAAAATCAGGTTATTGATCTTCAGCAAAAGTAACACAGAAGCCATGCTACATTCTTTTAATTGCATCCGATCAGGTGGCTCATGATCTCGATTTGTTACATAACTGATGTTCATTTTGATCACTTGACTAAGGTGTGTCTGTCAAGCTTCTTCATTGTAAAGTACTCTCTCATCTTTATAGTTAATAAATAGTTTCTGCAGAGGGACTTTGAAATTTTGTAAATCTTCTGTTCATCATCAAAGTTTCAATTTATTCATTTGTTCATTTATAACTGTGTGGTTTCCTATTTTATTCAATGGGTAAACACTTGTTACTATCATTATTTTATTTTGATGCTAAAATTGTCCCATCCTTGGCCAGCGGGAGCCTACTCAAATTGGCTTCGGTGTCCTTCGACTACATCCCCGTCAATCTTTCAGCACATCCTTGCTTTCCGGCAGAACGAGATAGTCCAGGCTCAGCTCCTGTTCTCCCTGTCGCAGTGCTAGAATCAGCCGTTTCTCCAAGGAGCCCTGGGTTCTTTGAGTGGGCAATGGTTTTTAGAAGCCGATATCTAGGCATTTGTAAATACTCATTCTTATTGGGATTTCCCTGCTCGTAGGCCCCTCAGTGGACAGAACTGGGATATAGATGTAAATGTGTGTGCATATATGTGTGTATACAAATATATATGCATAAATAATATGTATATTTAAATATAGTTGTAAATGAGTGTATATATGTGTGTATACCAATATATACGTGTATATATATATAATTAGAGGTGGAAATGCGTGTATATATATATGCAAGCACATATATTCATATATATGCATACATACACACATTTACATCTGTTTTATTTCTGTACCTACATACATATGTTGAAATCCACAAGTTTACACCTATGCCTTTAATTCCAATACAACACTACTAGATATATTCCTTTCTACTATTTCTTCCTCTTACGACAGTGAGAAACCCGACTCTTATTATCCTGTTTCCTTATTTGATCAATGCCCCAGTGTGAACTCAATCCCCCATCTCGGTTGCACCCCCTCCCAGACGTGGTCATTCTTTCTCTACCTGGGTTCTGATGACTCCTTCCTGGCTGCCCACTCCTGGAATTGGCCAGCTTGGGCTCTGATTCCTCCCACTGGCCGCTCCCACCCCATGCATGTCCTTCTACCCTGTTTGGGCTCTAACACCCTGCCTGGGTGGATCTTCCATCCCCAGCTTGGGCCACAGTGGCTCCCCTGGCATGGGTGGCTAACCTTGTGCCTGTTTTATCCTGGCTCCCAGAGTGTGCCCGTCTCTCTAAGTGCCAATTGCCTACAGTGGTCACAGGTTTGCTGCCCTTTTTTGACAGCAGTTCCTTCCTACCCAGTCTCATTTCCTTACTACCCTACTGGTGTTTCCTTCACTTCTCACATAAACTGCTCACCCTGGAGTCCTGTCTCATCCTCTGCTTCTGGGGGAACTCCAGCTCAGACACCTCTTTGCCCCTCCAGGCCAAGAGGAAACAGTGGTTTTGCACTGTTGCTGGTCACTGGTGCTTCACCCTCCCTTGTTGTTCCTGGACTCTGTCTATACCTTTGGAAACAACCCCTTGATTACCCTCTTCATTTAACCTGTGGATTGTAGCCTATTTCTGCAGCGACTCTGACTGAATCACCCCCAGAAGTGGCTTACTCCTTCTGCTCCATTCCCTTCTGTGTCCAGTGCCCTGGGACACAGGGTCCTCTTAGGGTCTGACCTCCTCGATTAGGAGTATTAGCTTGAATTCTGATGAATGAAATTCTCCACCTTGTTATATGTTTTTCTTTGTTAAATTCACATTCGTCACAAGAGGAGACCACTTTTTCTTTGTGGGATCCCACTCCTCTTCCCACTCCCAACCCACTCCATTTTTTGTTTTTCTTTGCACTGGGTGGATAAGATTTCTCTTGGTGCCATGGAAGACAGGCTGTGCTCAGCCTACTTGCTAATCAACCTTCGTTCTATGAAAATGAGGAGCTGGGGAATTTGAAATTTTCCAGGCAAGTGAACACATCAGTATCAACATTTAACCTCCGCCCCCACCCCAGGTTTGTGTTCTCAGTAAGATGAGGAAGATGGTGAATCCACCTAGTCTTTCCTACCTAAAGGTGAGCTACCCTTGGGTGACTTTCCTCTGTGTCGCCTTTTACTTCTCTCTATCTTGTCGATTGGTGTTTAGGAATTCAAGGTATGAATCTTAGCTATTCTCCACCTTGCCGTATAGTCTGTCTAAGGCAGTGAGACAGACTGTCATCAAATCTAGAAATAACGTCTAATACCAGCCCTTGTGGACTTTCAGGTTCTCAGTTTTCTAAGTCTATCCATTCTTGTGTCACTTTAGGGACATGCTCTAACCATGACTAAAAATAACGCTTTCTCCCTTAGTCTCCTTAGCATAGTGCTTCCTATGAATTTTTTCATTTTCAGGATGCGAATAGCAATGGTTAGGCAGATTCCCCAGGAATCTAGTCTCTGCGAGTAGAGCTGGGCAGAAGCCTTCAACTAAACCATGGACGCCTGCCACTGACCTCTCTCCCTGAGGAAGGGTCTTCACTGAGGCAGGTTAAAAACAAATCTCTGGTTTGGTACGGGAGAGTTTTTGGTCTTCATGTAAATGAAGAGTATGATGTATGGTTCTTTGACAACAATACTGAATCCCATATGTGACTTCCCCTCTACTCTGTCCTCTTGGCTTTATGGTGACAGTCCAAAGTGACTGCCTCTTTTCCATCATTACTCCAACAATTCGGAAGTCATGGTGAAATGCTCTCTTGAGCTAGACTAGGAAGATGACTTGAATTCCAAATGCAGCCGAATACTCCATCTAAAGTCCAAAACATCAGATAAGCTCTCCTAAAATCCCCAGGATAAAATCCAGATACCTCTGAACCCATTCATTAACATTGAAAGAAATGCTATTCCTTCAGAAATACATTTTAACTGAAAATAAATATATCTTTTCCCAGTCTTTTGAGAACATGCCAAAATGGGGATGGGTTTAATTCACAAAGCACAGCAAAACTTCATTAAAAAACTCCTTTTCTCATTATCAGTGCCTCTCTCATGCCTTGAGGCGGCCCTCAAAGCAGCTCCTCCCTCCTTTTCTTCTGCCGGAGGCTTCTCTGAGCAGCCTGCACACCTCTTCCCTCTCCTCCCCACATTTCCCCATTCAAAGTGGCTGATGAAACAGCTCTCTCTTTCTTCCTCCTTCACATTGTCCCTGTACTGGTTTCCTATGGACGCTTCAACAAATTATCACCAACTTGGTGGCTTAAAGCAACACAAATTTATTCTCTTACAGTTCTGGAGGCCAAAAGTCTAAAATCAATTTCAAGGGGCTAAAGTCAAGGTGCTGGCAGGGCTGGTCCTTCCGGAGGCTCCAAGGGAGAATCTATTTTCTTGCTTTTCCACAGCTTCTGGTGACTACCAGCATTCTGAAGCTTGTCGTCACTCCAATCTCTGCTTCTGTGGTCATGTTGCCTTCTCCACTTCTGTTGTGCAGCCTCCTCTGCCTTTCTCTCATAAAGACACTTGTGATCACATTTAGGGCCCACCTGGATAATCCAGGATTGTTCCCCATCTCAAGATCCTTAACTAATCCCACTTGCAAACATCTGCAAAGTCCCTTTTGCCATATAGGATAATCCACAGGTTCCAGGGATTAGGACTGGGACATCTTTTGTGGAGCATTATTCAGTCTACCACAGCCCCCTAATGCCAGGGTGTTTTGGGGTGGGGAATCCCCTGTGAACCTTTCTCCAATCCCAACTTGGGTCTCTACATTTTGGATTCCCCCTCTCCTTCTGTAATTCTCTTTCTGAAACTCCATGCCCTTCCTCGACAACTGTCCAGTTGTTACCTCCTTTAGATTCTTTCCCTATCCAGTGGGCCAGGTCCCAAGTCTGAGTCCTACAATCGTCATTAGTTTTAGACTTCAGCCCAGTGCATGGCTGATGCTCATTACTCTTAGCAGAGTAGGAGCTGGGGTGGAGGGAGGACATGCCAGTACGGGCTTCAGTCCCATGGGCAATGGTGAACTCCACTTCTTCAGTTCCAGTCTCCTTTTCATTATGTCCACCAAAAGGAGCTGCAGACCCATCGGGTTGTTCACTAGTTGGTCCATTACAGTAAGCATATCCCCGAAGAGCAAACTACACTTAGGAGTCAGTACAGTCTGAACCCATGTTAAGAAAAGACTCAGTTGCCTCACTTAGCCAGGAACCTGTCCTGTCCTTGCTGTCATTGGGTCCCCATCACTGTGAAATAAAGTTTTCTTCTTGCTTTGTCTGGCAGGGCTTGCCAGAATCTTAAAAGAAGTTGACATTAGCTTTTACTGGCTGTTCACTTTATTAATGTGGGAAGTGGGTGAGACTTAATTCCATTATTTTGGGTCAGAGTTTCCCCTCTAATGGAAACCAGGGTGGGGATCTTCTATTTTCCTCCATCCCCTGGTATATAGCAAATGCTGTGGGGTCTGAATTTATTTCTTAGCAACAGTCAAGAAAAATGGCTCTTTCTGGGAAGCACTTCTCTTTTAACACAAAGAAACCCAAGTGAATGAACATGAGAAATATGGGAACCATTGACTGCATTCCAGTCAAAGCTTGGATCCAGCCTAACATTTCCCAAATGGTGCTCTGAGAGTAAATCCTATTGGTATGTGAGGAGCAAAGGAGTGATTTAAAAGAATCAAAATGCCTCTCCATGCTTCCCCCCTGCCTAATCCCACTCTCTCACCTTGAAGCAACAATTACTTTATGTTGAGTTCTGGATTTCAAGTAAAATGTTACAGAAATTCAACTGTCCAGATTTTCAAATGCTATAATGATCAGTTTTATGAGATCAGTGAAGGCAAGGTCTGAGATATCAAATCTGATCACAAGGAAAAGTATTTATAAAGCTCAGCAGAACAACTACAGAATCTCCACAGACTCTCCAACCACAGCGTCTCCAAGGATCCGCAGTCCAATTTTTAGATGGTCCAAACAAGTAGAATGATTTCCCATGGTTACATTCCTAGTGAGTACCAGAAGCAGACTAGAACCTGTACCCTTATTTCTGACATCATTGCTTATCTCTTTTTCCACTTGCTTTATCCCACCCAACCCAACTTCATATACCCTATATCTCCTCCCTAAACATTCATTCTCCCCTCTTATCTCCCACGTTCTTCCACCCACAGAGGGAGGCTGAAGAGGCTAAAGGATGAGGAGGGGGTGGGCAGCAAGCAGAGGTGAGCAACTGTGGGGGAAGAAGCTTCTCCCTCTTCGCCAAGACTTGTCCCCACCCCCGAGTCCTGCCCACCCTCGGGGCCATGGTTCTCCTGACACCCCACTCTGCCCCTGACCCAAGACACACTGGTGTACCCCCCTTCCTCATCCAAGTTCTGAGCACATATAAGAAGTCCTGGCCAAAAACTGTTTTTGAATGAAAGGGTCAGTGGAAATGAGAGCTAGATCGCTGAGCTCTGGGACTCAGACCTTATCCTTTCACTTCTCGCTAAATCCTTTAGTTTAGTTGCAGCTCTCCTAATCACCATCCTTGCTAAAACCTGAGAGTTATGCAATTACCTCATCATTTCTCCAGCAAGAAAGAACTTGCCAGCACTAACCTTTGTCTCTACGTGTCTTCTGGGAAGCATTCTGAGTAAGAGAAGTGGTTACTGTCAGTCACTCAAGCGTCAGAGCCCTGCTACAACCTTATCAGCATCTATCTTTTACTCTGACACCACAACTCCAGCCAGTGTAATTCCCTTACCTAACTACCAGTCGTAAGATGGGCCTGTCACTGGTTTGGATATATGAAATATACATAATAAGTACAATGAAAAAGATGTTCAGCATCACTATTTATTCAGGGCAATGCAAATTAAAACCATGACGAGATAGCACTACCTACCCACTGGTATGGATGAGATTAAAGCATGGCCAGATATGGAGCAACTAGAACTCTCATTCATTGCTAGTGGGCGTGCAAAATGGTGAAGCCTCTTTAGAAAACAGTTTGGCAATTTCTTATAAAGTTAAATATCCCCTTACCATATGACCTAGCAATTCCACTAGTAGGAATCTTCCCCAAAGAAATGAAAATACTTGTATTCACCAAAACCTGTATGCAAATGCTCATTGCAGCATTATTCATAATAAATGAAAACTGAAAACAATCAAAATATCCATTAACTGGTGATACTCAGATCCAAAAATCACGGTAGCCCTACTTGTGATAAATAAGGAAATGATCCATTTAAGCATTAGGTTTAATTGTTAGAATCTCAGCTGAGTCTTTCGGAAAGAATTTACAGATAAGAGAAAAATGAACCCCCAGAGACATATCCTATGAAAACGAAAAAGATTGAGCAGAGTGAAATTCTAGCCAAAGCCTGGAACATCCAAAAGCTGAGGGAAGACCGTAGTGTTCTGAGGATACAGGGCAGAGAAATCAGCTTTCACTAGACCCCTGGGAAGAAAATATCTTGAGATATTCGTAGAAGCTTTGGTTTAGAGATCTACTGAGGGCGAGACTCCAGCAGAAAAATATGTAGGGAGTCGGGTAATACCTTTTCTAGGAAACAGGTTTCATAGGCCCAAGCAATTCTACTTCAAGAGGCAGAGAGAGCAGCCATTGTGTCATAGGACTGAAATGCTTGCTGGGAAATGGATATGGAAATGATGGTCTAAATAGATACCACACTAGGCGTGGCACCAGGACACCTGAAATACAGACTTGAAGGGAAACAGAAATAAGATCTTGTGACTGGTACCGTAACCACTTTCTACAAATTTCTACACTTTCTAAGAAGGCTGTGGTGTCTTCAACACCTCTCTCTGAGAAGAGAGGTAGTGTGCTCTTGGATTTTTCCCTCAGATGTGATAGTAACCTCTTAGGAGAAATTAACCTCTGGGAGAAATTTCTCCCAATTGGGTTTAAGTTCACAGTCATGAACTTTAGATAAGGGACATCAGCTGACTGGCATCCTGGCAAGACTAAAATTGAGACTCTCTCCTCTCTGATGACCTTGTTTCTTTAGGCCCACTCATTCGCTGCCATGGTCTTTGGCCGCATTAATGTGGCTCCAGACTAACTATTGTGTTCAGGAAATAGTTTTGCCTGAGATGAGCTTTCTAGGGCATGGGTTTTGTCAGTTTTAAGTTTCATGAGTGCAGTGGTGCTGCTGCGGGTGTTACTTTGGATTCTTTAAATGTTGGGGCCCACAAGAAATGACGCTCATTTCAATAACACAAATCTCAGGCAGCAGCGGTTGAAGGAACCCGGACTCCACCAGGTGTCTGAGCCCGAGTGCTTTAGCTGAGCTGAGTAGAACAGAACTTGGGGAAGGAGAATTAAGGGCATTAATTCTTTTGCATATTAAATTATTTGGATTTAACTTGCAAGAGAATTTAATCTTTGGACTTCAATTTCTTCTGGGAATTTCACAACGGGAGGGAGTTTATATGCAAATTTGGGGCATCTTTATGTTGTTGGAAATTTATTTGTGGAATATGTTAGTGTTGCCATTTAATCATCTTGCCTAACCTCTGGTGAGCTATATTGGGCAGTGTAGTTGGGCATAATTTGGGATGAGAAATAGAAGAGGGAGCAAATTCTCAGCCTTGGATGCAGCGGAGATTTGGAGTTAATCTAATGAGTGTGCTGTCTGGGAGCATTTTTATGCTTCCACAGGAGGATACCACAGGAGCAGTCAGTGGTACTGAGGAAGCAGCCCATGAAGGTGGAAACAAGACTGCCCGGATGAACAGCTGATCTCCCTTTCAGAGGAGCGCCACTCTCTTGGTTGATATAATTCATGGAGAATCCCAAAGGAGAGGAGACAAAAACATGGGAAATGATTAAAGGAACCCTCTCTTTCCTCAATCTGTTTTTTTTTTTTTTTTTAATATGAGGGTCCTTAACAAACACCCTTGTCTTTTATCCATCTTGTTTCTTACTCCACCCCTTCTGATGGTAAGAGACATCCAACGGTCCACGTTGATCCATTTGGTGGAGCTGATCTATCATAAAGTTCAAAGCACTGGGGTGCTAATTTCTATTATTTTCTCCCATCCTGGATCAGCATGAGGCAGTGATCCTGGATAGTGTTTTATTTGCAGATCCAAGTTTTTGCCTTGAGTGGGATTTGCTAAAGTCTGACTAGGCTATGAACGGGAGGTAGTGGAGTAGACAGTGAGAGTACACTCTTTTTATTGCATGAGGTAACCACATACTCCACCCTTGCCTTCACAGTAAGAAATCTAACATTTTGATCTCCATTTTCCTGACTCCAATTGAGAGTCTATTTCTCAATTGGTTTTTAACACAGATGGGTTAGTAGAGGTGTTTGTTTGTTTGTTTGTTTTTTGATTCTCTCAAACCAGAGGCATCAGTGCAAATCACAAAGATAGTGGAGAGTAGGGTTTGTCAGAGACAAGTCAGTGATCTGAGTGTGCGTGAAAGTGATGGGAAACAAGCCAGGAAATGTAGTTTGGGGCCAAACGTGGTTAATGCCTTTAGATTTAATTTTTTTTAACGAATAAGGGAAGCAATGGAGGTATTTGAGCAGGGCAGAAACATTTCCAGAGATGAGTTTTCCAAAAAATAGTCTGGTAGTGGTATGTAACAGACTGAAGACAGATGAAAGGAGATGACGACGAGGAGAGGTAATGGCTGAGCAAACAGAGGCAAGAAGGAATGATAATATTATAGATGTATAGCTTGACAGATGATTCGCTACTGAGGGTGAAGTAAGTACAGCTGTCAAATAATAGAGTTGTTTGGCTTTGGAAGTTTAGAGCAGGGTTGGCAACTTTTTTCTGGAAAGGGCCAGATACACATTTTAGGCTTTGTGGGCCATATAGTCTCCATTGCAACTATTCAACTCTGCCATTGTAGCAGGAAAGCATCCACAGACAATATGTAAATGAATGAACAAGGCTGTGTTCCAATAAAACTTTATTTACTAAAACATCCAGCCCACAGGCTGTGGTTTGCTGATCCCTGGTTTAGAAGGTTATGACACCAGTGCTGGTGTTAAACTACCACCTCTGAGCTCTAAACCCACCCTGTTGTTCCCTGCCCTGGGATGCTGGGGTGGGGGCTGCACAGACCGCTTTTCTGTTTTGCCAGCTGCTCCTGGTGAGGTCTGGAGCGGGGAGAAGGGACACACTCCTTGCTGTTTTGCTTGCTGTTGCTGTCAGGGTCATCACAACAATGGTTCTTCTCCTTGGAAGCTGCTGTTGGTTCTCACTTCCAGTTTCTTCCCACATGCCCAGAAGCAGCCTCTAAGAGAGCTGCCTCAGAGACACCAGCACCAGAGGCTGGCACCCTTCCACAGGGCGTCATGAGGCTCCTCCTCTGAGCTCCTGAGACATCAGTGCCAGCCGGGCAGAGCCCTCTTTCCAGATCAAAGATCTAAGTCCTAAAAACCCTAACCCTTCCCTCTTCCCCACCAGCCCTGTGAGTGGTAGCCTCTTCCTGCAGTACTCATCTTTGTGATACCTCAAAATTCCCTTCTGCTTTGTCTTTTCAATCCTCCAATGCCTGTTTAACTTATTTCCTGTATTAAATTCTCTCTATTGGAATAACTGGTGTGGTTTCTGTTTCCCTGACTGAACTCTGCTCAAGACAGAACTACGTTCTGTGTAGAATAGGGACATACATAGGGATATAGATAGGAAATACAACAAGTGCACTCTTGAAGGGGTTCCTGTTGAGTCTACTTTTAGAAATGGTGAGTTTGAAGTCCTGAAAAATTAATCACTTCTAAATTTCTAGCTGGCAACTGGATATTGAAAAAAGTCGGGGATGTATCATTTACATAAAGGTACTGTGTATATAAGTGGAGATCAGCAACCCAGAAAAACTAGCTAGAATGGAAAAGATAGAAATAGGAAACATCTTCATTTTTGAGAGAAATGTTGAGGAAGAAGGAAAGACAATGAACATGACAAAGAAATAATTGTTTTAGAGGCAGAAGGAAAACCTGCAGAATATAAGAAGCAAAGAAAAGAGTGAGTTTTAAGAAGGTGGTGGTCACTACAGGCAAATCCTATAAACATCAAGGGAGATCACTGGTGACTGCCCAAAGGGCAGTTTCACTAGAACAACAAAGTTAGAATTGGGAGGTTTGGTAAGAGAAATGAAGCCAGGAAGAACTATCTTTTCTTTTTTTTTTTTGAAGACATTTCATGGTGAAAGGAAGATGGCAATTATACAGAGATCTACAAGCCTAAATAAAGCAATTTTTATGCATTTATTTTACTGAGGAAAACTTGAGGCAGTTTTTACATAGAGAAGTTATCCCTGGTGAGCGGTAATGGAACATGCATAGGATAAGGGAATAAGACACGTAATACAGGAATGGAGAAAGGTGGGTGAAGGTGGTTGGGTTAGAGAACCTCACTAGTGTAAAAGAAGGGCATCTCTTTATCTGAGATCCAGATGAATTTCATGAGGAGGAGAGAAGCAGAACTTGTATTGAAAACTGAAACTATCCTAATTCCTTGTTCCTGTGTTAAACAATAGTGGGACCAGACATATTTTCCTGTGCCTATGCTGAGTAGTGCTGAGACCAAGCAATAATCATAACCAACGGCTGCTTGTTCAGGGAATACGTGCTCATGGATGGTGAGACTGTGGACCATGCTGTCCAGATCCCTCTTCAAGGAAAGACTTCCACCCTAGCTGCTGGGGAATGCTGTCAGCAGAAAGCCTTTATCCGTCATTCCCTTCAGAGATTACCTCAATGCAGAAAGCTGCCTTGCCAGTTACTTCCTTCCAGGGCTAGCTCATGTCCAAGGACGTGGCCCAATGTGGGACACTTCCAATGAGTCATTTTAAATACATAGAGCTCCTTATGGGGACTGACTGACTGTGGAGCCTGCATCACAGCTTGACTTCTCTCCCTGGCCAATCTGGCTTCCTCTCCTTCCATTGCACAGGTGTTGATCTCAAGGGTACTCCCTGATAATCACACTGAATTCTAAATGTCACCCAGGGAAGTCCCTAAAACATGTTCCATGTCAAATGCTTTAAGTTGTGCTTGCTTATGGGAACCAACGTGCAACAATGCCAGGCGGCCAAACAGCAGATGGATCCGACCCAGAAAGGTCCAAGATGGTGATGGGGTGACATGCGCGAAAGTTGCCAGGTGCAAAAAGGGAAGATCTGCGCATGCCCCAAATGCCCCCGCCTCCGAGCGACGACATGGAGACCTCTCTCCATCTGCATCCGTAAGAACTCTGCTCACCTTCCGTTCGGAGAGAAGGTGTTTTGGAGCAGGTGCTCTGCCTCCTCCATTCATTGATCAATGAATAATGTTTCTGCCCTGCAATTCTGAAGCGGGTCTCGTTCTATTGGCGCAGGCAGGTCCAGGCAACAAGGGCCCACTTGCGAGTCACCAGTCCCTTGGGGCTCGGTAAGATAAACTCTGCTCCAGAGTCTGCTTCATGGAGAACACAAACTCACTCCAGCTCGACAGCTTACTTCTAAGCCTACTCATCAAGACTCGCTTTAACATCTGTGCCCCACTGTATCTACCAAATCAACTTATTTTGTCATAAACTCAGCCCAATCCCAGCCAGTTCCTGCCTTCAAGCCCTGCCTTAAAGTCATCCAGCCTAGGCCCTAAATCTCTCTGGATAACCCGTCTCAGTTTTCTATTCTGAGACTGTCAAGGTGGCGTCCTCCCTTACTTCAATACGTTTAATAAATTTAGTTTTGCTTGATTTACTTTTTCTGGTGGTCTTCTAGAGAATTGATAGTTGAGAATTTCCATCAGATATCATTATTCTTCCCAAGTTTAGAAAGCCTGATAGCTTCAGGGAAAGTTTGGAAAATATATTTTGGTCAATGTAATAAGGAATCAACTCTAAAAACAACATTTTCTGTCTTGACTTGGGATTTCTCAAGGTAGATTGATCTCCTTGGGGTGCAAGGATGGTGGGAGTTCTACAAACTTGGGCTCAGATGACATGGTATAGGACAGTCAGAGTTGATAGCCACTATCTTCACCTTATAATTGGTGTTCCCAGAAGTCCTTATTCCTCTGATGAAGTAGCCTGGGCTCTGGTGGAAGATGAGTCCCTGATATCTGCTTGACTCAGCGGTCATGTGTTCCTTTGGCTTTCAGCACTCTCCTCTCCTTTCCTTCATCCTCCCAGGCTTATCATCCCACCTCCTCCATCTTCAGCTGCTTGTAGGTTAAGCAAGAGAAGCTGATAATCACAGAGGGCTTTTCTCTCTTCCTTGTGTAAAATATATTAGTAGGAATTTGGGAACACATAGACAAATACAATAATTTCCTTCCAAATAATCCTAGAGAGAGCACAAAAGCAATTATATGTGAGATGAACTTTGATGTGCTCAAACGTAATATGATCTAGAGAAAAAGTATAATCTATTCTCCTGCTTTCTACTTCATTCTTAAAGTATTCAGAGATGGATGTTTCCTTTATAGTTATTTTTCAGTAACTCTCACTAGAATGTACTTGTTATGTGTTGAAATTTACACCAATTTCTTCCTGCTGTTAATGAAAATAGCTTATATTACCTGCTACTGAACGCCTGCTGGGACAAGCCCACCAACCCTCTCAGGATATCATATCTTACCCTTGAGGTGGTTAGTGAACCTCTTCTCCATCTTCTCTTCTTTAGGCCAAATGGACCTAATTTTTTCCTTTATCTGATTTCCGAAAGACAGCTTCAACTGCTCTTTTTTGAAGGCATTATTGGTAAAGGCAAGGGTGGGACATTAATTAAGTCAAGTTCAGCCCACAAAAGATCCTTAACTCAAATTACCAGCCTTTGAGTTTTGAAACTTGTGAAGTTTAGGCTTATTTGAAGTCGTTTGGGTTTTCCCCTCCTTTGATTATCTTCATTATCGACAGCAAACTCTGGTGCCTGGAGGCAATGAGTATGACAATTTCAAGCACCCCATCGGACTCAAACTCTCGTGCTGTGCTCTTGAAGAGCACCTTGAACCACAGCTGGCTATGGGGGCCACCTGGGAGCCGTTTCTACTTAGAGGTATAGCAAAGGGAGGACGCGGTGCTCAGAGAGAGAACGAGACTGAGTTCTGGTGCCTATAATCTAGAAACTCTGCACCCTCCCCCCCCCCAAAAAAGGAGCAAAGCAGAGGCTCTTGCTAAGCACTTTGTTCCATAGTATAATTTGCTTTTCTGAAGAAGTGGTACTTACTGTTGCTGTAGATCAAATTAACATATGAATCTTTAAAAAGACAAACCTGAATTAAAAAAGGACACTTTCTTTAAAAAAATAGGTTAGGACATGTTTTTTAATTACATGCTTGAAAGATAGTTTATAATGTGATTATACAATTTTCACTAAAAATTTGTCTAAACTTAGTCAATTTTTTATTCTCATAATTATCATGAGCTTTTCGGCTTTCTCACCCCACACCTCTTCATTTTCCCACAGTGATCACTAGCTTTGAATTTTTCAGTTTCTTTATATCACCACCTACATTGGGGCCAACTTCTCTGCACTCAGGGAGAGGGAGCAAGGAGTGTGCTCTAAGTGAGCCTGGACCAGAGCCCGGGCCCTCGCCGGCAAGGCCATGGCATCTCACCCCGGTTACACCCAGTCTTGTTTCGTTCGAAGCGCATTGCCTTTGTCTGTGCGCTTCTCTTCACACGCTGTCACCTCACTGCCCATCAGACGCACTTGGAGCTCATTGTCCTCATTTACAAAATAGCTTCTCAAGTCTCTTTTGTCTCTACAATTTTACTGTTCTAGCACTTTCAAATCTTTAGCTGCATCGCCAGCACTTGAATTTCAGCATCTCTTTAATTCTTTCCTGGTGATAGTTTCGGGGTTATCAGGGTCTGTGTTGTTTAGTTCACTGCCGAAAACTTGTGCTCAGCTCTTTAATTTCTTCAGGGGGATGAGAGGATGGTCCTCACGTGCAAAGGACCATACACTACATTTGCAAGATGAATTTGTATTTTTTAAAAAATTTTTGATGAGGTCACATACTTACACAGTCAGGTGTTGGACAATTTACTCTCTACTTTCTGGGAAACTCCTAAAGCTCCCAAACTCCGTGTGGAGATCAACGTAATCACAAGGTGTTGCTGCCTCCATCTTCTACCCTTTGACAATTTGCTCAGGAAAGAGGTGGTCTGTTTAGATTTTACTTCAATTTGGGAATTTCCATTGTCCCATTTTTTAGTATTTTTATATTGTGCCTTTTATGGTTTTTTCCCCATGAAAGTTAGATGGAGAGAAGGGGATTTCCCCTATGAGAATGGGCAGAAAAGAATGATTTTGCAAACTAAAACAAGCAGCCTTATCTGTGGCCCTCCAACATGGGGACTGTGCTGGAATTAGCAACCATCTAACTTTTTGGTTTACAGAATAAGAATACATGTGATACAAGCTTCTTTTATGTGATTTCAAAAGAAAAAAACCCTGTTAAAATGTTATAGATGGTAGTTGAAATGATTCCTGGACTTAAATAGCAATTACAAGTGAACAATTTCAAAATCAGAAACATTTGGATGAAATTTCTTACAAAACATGGTAGACATTTTATAGGGTATTTCTGTGTAATAACTGTCTTTTGTCACCAGCTGTCTTTTAAAAATTTATAGTGATTTTAAGTTAAGCTACATTGGAAAAAAACCAAAGCAACATAGTTTCCCTTTTGAGTAAATTAAAGAACTTAGTCTAAGAGACAAAGAGCATTTTAATCTCTGAGTCTGTCAGAGGCAAGGGAGCTCCGGGTTGGGAGTGGGGAAGGGGAGGAGAGCCGCCGAGCAGGGAACTGTGCAGGTTGGCATATGCACGTTTGAGGAGTAAGGTGAGGCAGCCAGGACCACGCAGGCAGACCCAGAGGCTACACCCTAGAGCATGAGTAAGTCAGGAAGGCCTAGGCAGATGCAGAAATCCTATGGGATCTGGAAGCAATGCCTGTTCCTCAAAGAGTTGGCAGCCAGGGTGGGTAAATGTAGATAGAGGGGTTGCTTCTGAGAGCTCTGGAGCCCAGAGGAACAGGTGGCCAGAAATGGGTTAAAGCTGAGGTAAACATAAAAACAGCAAATAGCATGAAGATGTGTTCACACAGAGATGCAAACTAAATCTGAGGGCACGGATGTTGCTCCCTCTGCTGTGCTCCTGACTTGGGACCTTAAGGTATCTGTGTCTGACTTCTGACCTGACAATGTTTCTTTAGCTGCTACTATGAGGGGCACAGGAAATGCAAAACACAGCAGACTCTAGAAGATCCTGCGTCTCTGGAGCATTCACAGCTATTGACTCATCACTCTTCTTGTCTGCCCTACCTCCTTACTGCTCCTTCCTATGTCATGCCCACTTTTTCCTCTTTCACTGGCTCTTTTTTCCATTTCTTTTCATTCTAAGTTTTCCTTCTTAATATTCAATTTATTCCCAAAGATTAGTCTATTTTCCCCAAAGAGGATGACCATATTTTCAAGTACTTAGATGTTTTTCTCTGAATTTCTCTCCATCACTTCACCCATTATATATAAATTATTCATTACCAGGAGGGGGGTATATAGATGAGTATAATATCCATTTAGACCTTTACTCATTTATCCAATAACCATTTATTTAGTGCTTAACAAGTGCTACACATTATTTGAGATTCCGGAAATACAGAAATGATTAAGATGAATTTCTTGTCCTCAAGGACTCACAGTCTAGGGGAGGAGTAAGACACATAAACACGTAAGGGCCTCAGAGACTTAAGTGAACAACTGTGAACGGCTAGCGAATGTGTAGGAATGTTTGAGAATCCCTTCACGGCCTAACATCACTCTTGTCTTTGTCTTACTTTCCTATCATTTGCTAAATTTTGGAATATATTTCACTTTGCTGTATAGTGTGCATCTCTGTATGTCACATTGTATCCTCTTATTTTTTTGTCATGGTGATTGTTATAAATAAATAAAATTAATAGAAGTCTATATTCAGGGAAGGTGATTTTTGAGGCAGGCATTGAAAGACGGAGTTCCGGTAGTAAGAAGGAGAAAAAGAGGCAGAATATACAGTATGTACAAAAGCATAGGGAGATAAAAATCTTGGGGTATTCAGATAATGGTGGGTAGTTTTTTGTGGGGGCATGGAGTGCCTGGAAAGGAGTGGAAAAAAAGTTTTGGAAGGAAAAGAGCTTCTGGTCATACTAAGGAGATTAGACCTTGCCCTGTAGTCAATGAAGAAACATTGGTGGTTTTTAAGGAGACAAGTGACTTGTTTGGCTCTGTGACAGCAGAGTGAAAAGGGTAGATTGGAGTTGGGGGCGGGTGCAAAAAATTAGGGCCTGGACTAAGACAATAGTGGTAGTGGTATAAATGCAATGACCAATTTGAGCAGTACTGAAGAATCAGAGTGACCTAGGTTCAAGAATGTTTGGGCACAGCCAGTGGCAGAGACGGAAGAGGCAGGCTTCCATCTGGATGGTGGAGGATGTCCTCATTCCCACAGACATTAAATACATGGCCCTTGAAAGTAACTTAGAATCCTTTGGAAGCAGAAAGTCACCAGCACGTGAGAACTGAGTTAGCAATAGTTTACCTTACCTCACAGTTTGCAGTTTGCCATGGGTTTTCATTCCCTTGCCTGATACCCTGTGAATAATGTCACAAGGTAATGCATGATTGAGTGTCAATCATGTGGTCCCAACAGTGAAGGCTATGTGTGGAGAGATGGTGGCATGGTATGACCTAAAGAATTCTGGGCTATCCAACAATAGAAAATAACATTTGTAAATATTTATGCTCCCGACATAGGAGCACCTAAATATATAAAGCAAATACTAACAGACCTAAAGGGAGAAATAGATAGCAATACAATAGTAGTAAGGGACTTCAATATCCCACTTTCATCAATGAACAGATTATCCAAACAGAAAATCAATAAGGAAACATTGGACTTAAATGACATATTAGACCAGATGGGCTTAACAGCTGTTTACAGAATATTCCATCCAAAAGCATCAGAATACACATTTTCCTCAAGTTCACATGGAACATTCTCCAGAATAGATCATATGTTGGTCCACAAAACTAGGCTTAATAAATTTAAGAAGATTGAAACTTTATCAAGCATCTTTTCTGACTACAATTGTATAAAATTAGAAATGAATTGAAAGAAGAAAACTGGAAAATTCACAAATATATAGAGATTAAACAACATGATACTGAACAACCAAGTGGTCAAAGAAGAAATCAAAAGAGAAATAAAAAAAAATCTTGAGACAAACACAAATGGAAATACAACATGCCAAAACTTATGGGATGCAGCAAAAGTAGTTCTAAGAGGGACGTTCACAGCGATAAATGCCTACATTAAGAAACAAGAAAGATCTTGAATAAATAGCCTAACCTTACACCTCAAAGTATCAGAAAAAGAAGAACAAACTAAGTCTAAAGTTAGTAGAAGGAAGGAAATAACAAAGACCAGAGCAGAAATAAATGAAATAGAGACTCAAAAGACAAAAGCAAAGATCAATGAAACTAAGAGCTGGTTTTTTGAAAAGATAAGCAAAATAGACAAACTTTTAGCTAGATTCACCAAAGAAAAAAGAGAGAGGACTCAAATAAATAAAATCAGAAATGTATGAGATGTTACAACTTATACCAGAGATATTAACTCAAAATTGTTTAAAGACTTGAACGTAAGACTTGAAACCATAAAACACCTAGAAAATATGTAGGGAGTAAGCTCCTTGATATCGGCCTTGGCAATGATTTTTTTAGATTTGATACCAAGAACAAAGGCAACAAAAGCAAAAATAAATAAATGGGATTACATCTAACTAAAAAGCTTCTGCACAGCCAAGGAAACCATCAACCAGATGAAACGGCAACCTATGGAATGAGAGAAAATATTTGCAAATCATTTATCTGATAAGAGATACTGTCTAAAATATATGAAGAACTCATACAACTGAATAGAAAAAAAGCAAACAACCTGATTAAAAAATGGGCAGAGGATATGAACAGACATTTTTCCAAGAAAGACATACAGATGGCCAACAGGTACGTGAAAAGGTGCTTAACCTCACTAATCATCAGGGAATTGCAAATCAAAACCACAATGAAATATCACCTCACACCTGTTAGAGTGGCTATAATGAAAAAGACAAGAAACAAGGAATGTTGGTGAAGATATGGAGAAAAGGGAACCCTTGTGCACTGTTGGTGGGAATGCAAGTTGGTGCAGCCACTGTGGAAAAGAGTATAGAAGTTCTTCAAAAAATTAAAAATAGAACTACCATATGATTCAGCAATTCCGCTTCTGGGTATATATCCAAAGGAAATGAAAACACTAACTTGAAAAGATATCTGCACCCCCATGTTCATTGTAGCATTATTTACAATAGCCAAGACATGGAAACAACCTAAGCGTCCATCAACGATGAATGAATGGATATAGAAAATGTGTGTATGTGTATATATATACACACACAAAAGAATATTATTCATCCATAAAAAGAAGGAAATCCTGCCTCTCTTTCCTGCTTCTGCAGGTCTGAGCCCCAGGACACTAATTGCAGGGGTCAAATCAAAGGCCTGTGAGCCTCCCTCTGGTTCCAAGGAAATTAATAGAAGGAGCAGACACTGGAGACGTCATTTTACAGAGGGTGACCCGAGGTCCAGCTGATGAGGTGGGTGGTCTCCACACTCCCAGCTGGTGGGCAGTGGGGCCAAGGCAGAAGCCCACGCCTCCTGAGATCACAGTTGAAGTACACTCTCAGCAGCTTCAAAGCTGCCTGCAGGGGCCTGTGCTCTCCCTGGCTGGGGGGAGTCTCACTCTAGGCTTTGGGCTGGTTAAGGGCACCTAGTCCTGGTTCTCCAGAATGAGAGGGGCAGATAATCTGCTGAGATGTCTCATTCCTCTGGGCTCGGTCATCTACTCACATGCATTCTTTTCCAGATAGACTCTTCTTTGCAACCACTGGTGCATGTAAATTGGCTCTTTACTCCCCAGACGGCCTGTGTGACCCTCCCTGCCTCCCTCTTCTGGCTCCCACAGCCTTCCAGGGTGAGAATTCCAGATGAGGCCCCTAGGGAAGTCTCATGCCACTTCTGCAAACTCTTTCCTTCTCCAGAGCCTAACTTGTCCAAAGGAAGGTTTTGGGAGAATGGAGCTGGAAAAGAGGATCCTGTGTGCCCCCCTTCCCACTTCCAACATATCCTGGTGAGACCCCCCTCATTCACAGTCTGCCCCTTCCCCAGGTCAAGCTCAAGTCCAAATTGAGGCCCCGCTCTCCTTTAGAATCACGGAGTGTGAAGGTCACCTGCTGGCCCCACCTTCCACTTCCTCTCACCAACCACTTCCCCTCCACCATTCTGGGCCGGCTCTGACAGGAACCAGAGCTGTGAGTTTTACTTTCTTTGGACTCCAGTTTTTTATCTTTACAGTTTGTTTCAGTGGGGCGGAATAAGGAGTACTCTAGGTGACATTTAAGTTTTTTCAGGTCTATCAACTTATGAGTAAATATTCATCTTCCTTCACCAATCTAGTTTTTCCTTCTGACTAAACTGTTATTTCCTGGAAGGCAGGAACTGCTGTGTTCATCTCTGGATCCTGATGACCTGGCACAGGGTCTGACAGAGAGAGTGCAGAATTAATGTTATTGAACAAACAACTGAATGAATGACCTTCATATTCCATTAATGACACAATCCCCATTCTCCCTGCCTGCTGGGATTAGAACCTTAGGGTGATCTCTGCCTCCCTTATCCCCGCATAACACCCCCACTCCATTTTGCCCTCGCCTATTGAATCTGGGCACAATTCTTCCCTCTAAGCGTCTTTCAACTCTGGCTTCCCTTTCCACCTCCAGACAGTCACCTGAATCTCTGCACTTCACCTTAAATTTGGATGATTGTAACAGTTATTATTCTGTTGTAGTCTCTCTCACCCAGTCCCACCCCATGTACTGCCACCATGTTAAGCTTCTACAGCTTTGTATCTTAAAACCTCAAGTGCATACAGTGTACAGTTACACACAATTCTTGTCGTAATCTGACTCCCATCTACTTGGCATGAATTCTCCACTTATCCCGTCACTCATGGTCTCCCAAACCCTTGCACACTCCTATCTCTGTGTGCTGCTTACTGCTGTTTCCCCTCCCTGGAATGTTCCTCCCCTCACTATCTGTCTAAGCGCACTTCATCCATCAAGGTCCAGCTTGTTATTCCTCCATCAACCTGAAATCTTTCCAAGTTATATTCTAGCTTACGGTATTCTGTGCCTCACTCATCTGAAAAATAATGGCATCACATACTTTATGAGGATATCTCTGATGCTATCTTCTTGTCACATGCTTATGCCTTGTCATCCCAAGTATCTTGTAAGCTCCTTGAGGGTGGGGAGTATGTCTTATGTATCTTTGTATTTGCTATTGTCCAATGACAGCATAGCAACAACAACAATAGCTGACATTAGTTGATTACTTATGTGTGCTAGACACCACACCAAGCCCTTTATATTCATTATCTCCCATATTACTCAAAACCACCCTATGTAATGGGTGCTCTTACTATCTCTACTCTTGAGATGGGGAAACTGAAGCTTAGAAATGTTAATTAGTTTGCATTAGGTCATCTATAAAGTGACAGAATTTAGTTCAGATTTACATATAGTAGGCACCTGCCAAAGTTGAATAATTAATTGTCAAGGGACATGTCTTTTCTTTTTCCCTCCAAGTGGCTGAAGCAGATGTGTTGAGAAGGTGGTAGTTTTGGGCTGGGCTCTGGGATGGCCTTGAGGAGGTTTAGGGGGAGTCAGTAGCAGGTCAGCAGGCCTGCTGGTGAAGGGTAAGAGATTGTAGGACGAGGAAAAGAGGGTTCAGAATCAGTTAGACCCACCTCTGGGAAAGCCAAAGAATGTAAAAATATCCTGGGTCAATAGCCTACAAGAAAGGAGGAGGCTTGGAAGAAGCATTACTGCAAGACAGAGCTTGTCTGCTTGGTTAGCTGGGACACTGGGGAGCACGGGAAGCTCTCATTAGATCTCGAGGAGTAAGTATGCTGGTTAAAATTAAGACAATATTTTGTAGTGAGAAAACTGTGATATAAGTAATAGGATTCCATTACAAGTGGTGGGTTATATTTGATAGTGTAATGTGTTCAGGCCCGAAGAGGGAGTTCAGACTATGTTCTGGGTTTACTCTCACCCTTGGGAACCATAAAGTGGGAACAATAAACCTTTACTTTCCAACCAAAACACTTCCCAGGAGGCTACCAGAGCTTCTCAGGGTGGGACGGCCATACAGAGACTGAGATGATGACTGGCTTCAGACTCAGATGAAGCATCTCTTGGACTGAAGGAAGCCCTGTGTCCATCAAAGGTACAGTCCCCTGTTCTGTTCTGGCATTGTGACAGATGACACTCAGGTTACAACCCATCAAAGGGCACTCCCCTAGGCAGCCAGATGCCCAACCAGTCTCCCTGCTCTGGAAGTGGAGGGGTAGTGGAGCAGTATGGGTTTTGGTCAGCTACCTGGAATGGACCACTCAAAGTCCAAACCAAAGAGCCCTGACCTGGAGAGGACGGCAGTTGAGAGTCATCAAGCATGAAGACCATGCACAAGTGCAATGTTTGGTATTTTACTCATGTTATCTCATTTAATGGTCACACCTCCAGGAGAAAATGGTTTGAGGAGGTCCCACAGCTAAGAAGAGGCAGAGTGGAAGTTCGCAGCTGGATCTTCTGATTCTGAAGGGCATCTGTGCTATTTTCTGCTCAGCAAGAGAAAGACCCTGCCCAGTTCTGCTAGGAACTGCTGTGTGACCTTGGTAGGCCTCTTAAAAAGAGGATGCTGACCAAGGTTGCTTCCAACACCGTGAGTCCCTCTCTAATATTATCTAAAGAAGGAATGGGAAAAAAATCTAAATGCTAGATAGAAATGGTCTGCCCAATCCCCATCTGGTCACCCCACCTAAATTTTTGTAGGTCAGATAATGGGCACAAAAGAACCAAAAGAGGGAATTTGTGGGAAGCCCAAGTCATAAAGCAGTAAATTAGATAATTAGCGTGGTGATAGATGCACAAGGACCAGCAGACTTTACAGAAACCGATTTCTCCTAATTTGGCCCATTCCCACATGAGCTGGGACAGGCCTGAGATCTTTGAGTCCTTTTCCCTTTGAGTTATAAACGAGTGGTTTATTCCCAAGCCAATTGGCCTAAGAGCTCAAAAGGAAGGTAATAGAAGATGCACAATGCTATGTGTCTCCTAAAAATTACAATACTGGCTGTCTTTACATGGGTCTGTAGAGATTGTGGAAAGCATTATCTGCAGAGGAGCTAATAAGACTACAATAGGAGAGGATATTCAATGGCCACAGCAGTTATATATAGATATCTTAAGATAATACAAGAAGGAATGAAATACTGATATGTGCTACAATGTGGACGAATCTTGAAAACCTTGAAAACCAGGTGATCTGTGTAAAACACTTAGCACTCAGTGGCACACAGGAAGTTCTCAGTCTGTGGTGGCCGTGCCAACAGAGTTTTATCATTATTGTTACTATTTCTAAAAGTGAGAATGTGTATGTAAGAACCTCTCTCTCAGTATCTAGCCCATGGCAGACTCAATAAAACGTTAGAACCCTTTCCCTAGTGAGAATTGTGTTCTTTTCCTTTTCATTAGAAAAATATACCAAGTAAAAACCATTTATGCTAGGAAAGCAGGCAATTCAAAACTCACTCCCCTCCCCATTCACCCAACTAAAATGGAGACATTATTAAAACAAATCAGAGGCCTCAGTTTCAATAGATAATTTTTCTCTTTCCAAGAAGTCACCGAAAACACAGTTTACCCCCTTGTCCTGGAATGGCCTCGGTTCAGGGTCTTTTTCCAGAACTGAAAGCAAATGGAGTTCCTGCCCTGGTTATGAAGTTACAGAAATCATCTGCTTGCTTCTTCTGGAAATTTATGTTGTTTTTCTTCAGAAGTCTTCTGTTATAGACCGCACGGTTTCTGACTTAGTCAAGCTCTAGTTTCTTAATCATTCAGAAACTCTCAGTTCAATCAGACAAAGTTAATCCTCCTTCGTCCTCAGTAAAATCCCAAAGAAGCCACTAGCTTTTGTTGATTTGATTGTAGACTGTTCATCCTGCCGCTCAATGGAAGAAATCTACAAAAGACTTCATCCGGGAAACGTGATAGTTAAGACTTTTCGCTTCTCCAGTTTAGATTTCAGAATTTTCTTACATTTATATTTCTAACCCAGAAACCATGTATTAAGTACTTTTAGATGTGAGAGACCTGCTTTCGTAAATTTTTACACAGGAGTTCAGACAGATAAAAGCAGGTGACATATTTAAATACTCAATGATAGAACGTAGCATAAACATGTATACGTGGTCAGGTGTGGGGACTGACTGCCACATCAACGCTTATTTGTTACCACTGCCAGACCTCTGATTTCAGTAGCCATGGCCGTTTGAGGTCTTGGAGGTAATTTGAAAGAAAAGAAGCCATGGGCCGGCCCTGTGTCTTAGCGGTTAGGTGCGCGCGCTCCGCTGCTGGCGGCCCGGGTTCGTTCCCAGGTGCGCACCGAGGCACTGCTTCTCCGGCCATGCTGAGGCCGCGTCCCACATACAGCAACTAGAAGGATGTGCAGCTATGACATACAACTATCTGCTGGGGCTTTGGGGGAAAAATAAATAAATAAAAATTAAAAAAAAAAAAAAAAAGAAGCCAAGACTCGTGTGACTTGCAGAATCCTGGAGATCCTCTTGATTTCTGGATCTCTGGCTAGACAGCAGGGAGGACATCAGATAGGGAAACGTGCACCTTTGTCCCTCCCCTGTCTACATCCTTCCCCTTTTGACTTTCTGCTAACAGGGACGTGATTAGCAGCACTCAAAGACATCTGTCTCCAGAATTAAGCAGCCAAAGGGGAGAAAAACCACAGAGAAGCTGTTATGTAAACAGAGCCATAGAGCCATTTCATTTTCTGGAAAGCATCCTGCACCAAGAAGCATCAGGGAGGGAAAAGTTCTGAGCATCTCCTATTTTTAAAGCTGGTTACTTAGTTCCCCCTAATTGAGACAACTTGAATCTCCTCAACACTATTACTTCTTCTTTGTTTCTTGGAACTTGCTCTTTCTTCCTATTCCCAATGACTGAATCTTCCAGAGAGGGGGAAATTGGTGAGAAAAAGCTTTATGGAGGACATAATTCTTGAACTGACTCTTGGAATAGGAGCCAGCGTCTGTCTGAGGGTCATGGCAAGGATAGTCTAGCTGGAGCGGGTGGGAGGCCGGACAGGGAGCTGCGAGAGATGAAGCTGTTTCAGTTGCGGTAGCCAGATCCCTCAGGCCTCCATTTTTGTTATACTAAGGAGTTTGGATTTTATCTTGGGAGCAATGGGGAACCTCTGATGGACTGACCTAGTAACTTCTATATTTCTGCTTGGGCACCTATGTGAATGATATTCTTATTCGCAGAAAGAAAAACCTGAGTGGGGAGCACATCTAGGGGGAAGAATAGCTCTGTTTTGGATCTGTTGAACTGGGAGGGGGGGCTGTGGAACTTCAAAAGGTGTTCAGTAGGCAATTAGGAGCTCAGGAGAGAGATCTAGGCCAGGGACTTAAACCTGAGAGTAAACAGCATACAGGTAGTCAAGAAAGTGGTGGAATGCCTGCGATTTCCTGTGAAGAACTGTAAAATGAGAGGAGAAGAGGACAGTAAACAGGAACTCCAGCAAAAAGACTGGAAGGCGTGGTCAAGGGGTGAGGGTGGGCCAGGAGGGAGCCTCTGTAACGGAAGCCAAAGGAGGAAAGAGCTTCAGGGAAGGAGTCATCAGCCATTCCAAATGTTACCAAGGAATGGTCAAGTCACATGAGTCTTGAGCTCTGTGATGAATGACCTTGGCAAAGCCATTTTGGAGGGTGAGATTTCACAGGTCTAGAGAGGCAGTGCAGAGTCGAAGATTAGCAAGGCAAGACACTGAGAAGTTGGTGGTTCTCCGAGCCTCCATAGCGGAAGTGACTGGGAAAGTATGGGACATAAGACATGAGGGCACTGAGTTCTGGTAAAAAAGGTAGGAGAGTAGAGCAGAACAAAGTCTCTGTTTGGTGACCAGTGAGAGGAGCACTGCATAACCTCACTTACGACATCTCCTGATCTCCTTTTGCAGGCAGGAAGGAGCCAGTGGTGCTGGAGCCCCAGCTGTGGCAGTGCTCCAGAGTCCGAGCTAGACTGAGGGGGGTGTGTGGAGAGCTGGCCCTGGTACTGTGAGCATGGAGCTAAGAATGATCCAAGAAACTGTTTGCAGAGAGAGAGTTGTACTGGATTTTTTCTGAGGCCCCTTTCAGCTCTAAAATGTTATGATTCTATGATTAATTTGCTAAATAAATTAATAGTGCAAACAGTATTTCAAGAGAAACGTTTAAATTACTTATGAGAGCAAACTTTTTAAGTATCCTCAAGCATCATAAAAAATCCACTCCCATAGAAATAATTGATATAGCAATTATAAATCTTTCTTAGCTATTCATTCAAGCAGACTCCCTAAGAACCGTGCTTGGCCGCATTCTATTTACCCAGTTCAAGTTCTTGTTTGTATTTCAAAGCCATCAAGCTGCTTTTCTTTGAACAATGTGTTTTGGCCTGGCCAGCCCCCCAGTAGGGCTGAATTATTAAAGTTTTATATTATGTGCAAGATGGGTTCTTGATGAATTGGTTCATCTCTGGAGAAATGCCCATCTTCTTCTTAATTTAGGACACAGCTGTTAGAATTGCAGACTTCATCAAAAATGGCCGCATATAACTCAGACGACTCACAGAAACGTTTCCTCTCAATTGGCATGGTCTTTGAGGACAAACCACATTCTAAAATGTTTGTGTAACAGGAAAATGTGGTGTCAAGATGATCAAAACAAGATAGAAAATGGTATATTTTCACAAAATTTGCATATATTATTAAAAACTACCCGAAGGTGCACCTACAAAATAAGAATGCAACATTTAAGGGAGACGGCCTGATAAAAATGCAGGCAGATTCTGTGTGCATGTGATCAATAGATCCAACAATGACAAAGATGAATTTGTTTCTTTTCTTCAAGTTTGGGAGGACATCAGCAAAGCTCCCTACCACAGCAAAAGCAGATGAAACTTCTGCTATTCATCTCATTCTTTGGTTATTTTATACTTGGATGAAATGTGTGAGTTACCTAAGCTCTCTGAGCCCTAGTTTCCTTAGCTGTAAATTGGAGAATATCGGGCAGTGTCCTGGCAGAAATCAGATGGCACTTAGAAACAGAGTGATTTAAGGAGTGCTTACTCAAGGGCTATTTACAGAAGTGTGGGCAGGATTCAGGAAAAGCAACGAGTGATGGGGAAACTCCCAGAGGTAGTAGGAGCAAAGACCCTGCAGGCAAGCTCTGTGGAGAAGTTACCTGATGTGATCTCGTGACCTTAGGAGAGGGATACAGCCAATGGGTAATAACCTGGGAGGGAGAGAGCTGGAGACCTCACCGCCCACCCGTCTCCTCTGTTGCCTCTGACTGGCCAAACCCAACTACAAGCCAGAGATCAAGGCAGCCAGTGGAGGCAGTCTATATGGACCCACCTTCCAGGGCAGAGAAGGGAGGAGATGGCTCTGGAGTGTTGTAGGATGATATCCACAATGATGAACAGTGGCGATATCAACCTTATAGGGTTGTTGTGAAAATTAGGGAAGAATGGCGACTAAGTGGTTAGCACAGGATCTGACTCACAGTAAGCACTTGGATTAATAAATATTAGCAGCTACTATTATTTTTATTAGTAGAGACATTCAATCATATCACTTTCAAAGAGGTAGACTGTTAGTTTCTTATTAGTACTATAACAAATTACCACAAACTTAGTGGCTTGAAAAAATACAAATTTATTCTTTTAGAGTTATGGAGGCTAGAAGTCCAAAGCCAGTTTTATTAGGCTAAAATCAAGTTTCGTTTTCTAAGGCTCAGGGGAGAATCCATTTCCTTGCCTTTCCCAGCCTCTCGTGGCTGCCAGCACTCCTTGGCTTGTGGCGCCTTCCTCCATCGTCAAAGTGCGTCACTCCGATCTCTGCTTCCACACTACATGACCTGCTCTCTGACTCTGACCCTCTTGCCTCTCTCTTATAAAGATTTGTGACTACATTTAGGGACCACCTGGATAATCCGAGATAATCTCCCTACTTCAAGATCCTTAATCACATCTGCCAAGTCCATTTTATCGTGTTAAGGTAACATATTCATAGGTTCTGGAGATTAGGACATGGATAGATTTAGGAGGCCATTATTTAGCTTACCACAGGTGGATCTGGGATTTCTGGAGCTAAGTGGAATTTCCTTGCTGTTTGATTAAACATTTGCTCCCACATGACTCCTGCAACATCCAATGTCATTGTCTTAGACTGCATTCCCCACAAAGTGAGAGCCCAAAACAAGGGTTTACGTGCAGACAGTTTATTTTGGAAGTGGTCCCAGAGCATGAGTGACGGATTGAGGAAAGAGGGAAAGAAGGAAAGCCAATTCAAGGATGCATTATTGGCTTGACCATCACTGTAGGCAGCTAGAACTTGATCCAGCTGGGACCTTCTGAAGAAGACTTAGAATGTATTCCAGAATAGTCTGCCCAAGACAGTAGGACTGGTGGGAGAACACTAGCTCCATCAACTGTTGTCCAAGAGTTTCTCTGCAGGGTGCTAAATCCCTTGCACTTCTAAGCTGCGCATGCATGCGTCCAAGCAGGTTCCCCGAGGTGTCCCATGATACCTCAGTCCCAGGGCTGAAAGCTAGAGATATGTGAGCAGCTAAGGTAAGGTTATACCAACTGGTTGCTGCCGCAATGGCGAGAGTAAAGAGTGATCCAGAAGAACACAAGGTGGGGCATAAAATATGTCTAGCACAGCCAGCACGCTCATATTAGAGTCAGAATGACTCTGTATTGAGATGCATAAATGTGGCTTGTTGTGCAACGATACAGCGAGATGCCAGGATTATTTGAAAATTTTGCCCAAGTCCACTATTTTCTTATAGGAAACATTAGGTCCATGACATGTGGTTACAAATAAAAGATCAAAACTCTTTGAAACAGCCTGAAACGCAAAGTTCTCTTTGAACACCCACTCATGGTTTTCTTTATAGTCTGGTGGAGAAGGCCAACATTATCATTAAACAAAAGATAAGACATAAATAATTAAATAGTCTTGAGTGTTCTGATGCTATGTACCCAGTCTGGGAGTCAAGGAAGGTTTCCTTGAGAAATTATGATTAAGTTGGGATTTGAAGAATAAGTAGATGTTAGGTAAGTAGATGTTAAATAAAGGGAACAGCATTCCAGGCAGAGGGAAGGGTCTGTGACAGACCGGAGCATGGCATTCTCAAAATTAAGAGGTCCAGCATGGATGGAGTGAGTCGTAGGAGTGGCAAAGATGAAATTAAGAAAGGGAGTGGTGATGGGGCAGAGAGAGATTATGCAGGGTCTCCCAGGCCAATGAAGCTTTTGACTTTCCTCTTGGGAAGTCACGGAAGATTTTTTTTATAAATAGGAGATTGACAAGATTAAATTGCATGTTTTCAGAGCTCTTGATGGAGGAGAGGGGGCAGGAATGGATGCAGGGAGATGAGTGAGTCCCAGTGAGGGAGAATGATTGACATATTGAGGACACAAGTCACTGTGATAGGAGCTGAGTCAATCACGTATGGATTTCATGATGCACCAGGGTGGAAGTGACCCGTGTCCAAGAGGTATTTTATGACTTCTGCAAAAGCCAAGGGGTGTCATTTCAGATTATGGACAACAAGTGGGTCAGCAAAGGCAAAGATGAAGACAAAGATCAACAAGAAAAAGAGAAGGAGGGGGAGAGGAAGAAAGGATGGAAGGTAGGAAGGAAGAAAGGGAAGAAAAAGCAAGAAAGAGAGAGGAAAGAGAGAAAGAGAGAAAGAGAGAAAGAGAGAAAGAAAAGAAAGAAAGAAAGAAAGAAAGAAAGAAAGAAAGAAAGAAAGAAAGAAAGGAAGGAAAGACTTCATAGCATCATCTGGAACAGAGTTGAAGGAAGATGGTGGATTAACATTATTCTAGACCAGGGTTTCTCTACCCTACTAGCATTAGTAACATTTGGTTTGGAGGTCTGTTGTCTGTCTTGTAGGGTTTTAACAGCAACCCTGGCTCTCTACGCTAGATGCCAGTAGCAACTCCCCCCACTTCCTAGCTGTGACAACCAAAAATGTCTCCAGACATTGCCAAATTCCCCCTGGGGGGCAAAACCACCCCCAGTTGAGAACTACTGTTCTAGACCTTGTAAGTTTTTGGTGCCGTTAGAAAGAACATGTATAATTTAAGAAGCCTAAAAAATTATTTCTTTGGTTTTTTAACCTCATTTTATGGGTAACCAAACCAACAGTTATATTATCAGTTTTTGATCTTTGAAAATACTTAATTTATTTCCAGATAGTTTTAATGAATGGTATTTTAGTTTAAACAACAGGAGAAATGTTTTATTACAACCTGTCTGCTATCTGAGCCAAAATGTTTCACATGTGGAAAATAAGTCAAGTTGAAAAACAAGTTGAGTCAGTAGGTCACCAGAACTGTGTGTGAGTAAACTTTTATGCAAATTAATCTGCATTTTGCTGCTGAAAGAGACACATTGAGAAGATAAAAAGGTTGGCACTGATGAAATACAAATCTTCATTTTTTCTTTATTTTCCGTAGACCAGAAAGAGTTTAAATGATTTTTCCATGATGCAGAAAAGCAATTTTTACTTGCAAATCATCAAACCACCCAATCTCTCTCTTTCAAAAGAATGATCTAGCCATAACTGGAAATTTCTCTCATTGCAATGTTGTATGTCCCCCTCCACTCCATTTTCAACACCTTAGCTGAAGAGATCTTTTTATCAATATGCAAATCTGATCATGCTTTAAAGCTGGTTATTGGCTTGCTGTTGCTTTCAGGCTGGAGACCATAATCTTCACCAAGCTCCCATTACTTGAGCTTTGCCACACCAGTCTTAACTCAACTCTTTGGACATTCCATTTTTTCCTCCCATCAGGGGGCTTTGCACACCTTGGGTCCTTTGCCTGGGAAACCCTTCCACAACTTCTTCAATCAAGTAAACTTATTCTCATCCTTCAGATCTCAGCTCAAGCAACATTTCCTTGCTTCTCTAACCAACCCCCACCAAACAGCCAAGTAAACAAACAAATGCCCCTGTGTCAAATAGTCTAATAGTGCCATATATTTTTTCTTCATAACTCTAATCATATTTGTAACTTTCCATTTATCTCTGTGCTTATTTGATTAACGTCCATCTCCTCCACTTCGCTGTCATCTCCATGGAGAAGGAACTGTATTTCTTCATCCTACCATTGTGTGCCCAGCATCCAGCAGAGTAGGCTGTCAATGACCATTTGTTAAATTAATAAATTCTTTAATTTATTAGTCAATATTTTATCACAGGCCACCATGTACATCAGAGGTCAGCAAACTATGGCCCACTGGCCTGTTACCTGTTTTTGTAAATAACCTTTTATTGCAACACGGCCACACCCATTTGTTTGCTGTTTTCTAAGGCTGAGTTTACACAGGCAGCGTGGAGTAGTACAGAAAGCATGTTGCCTGCAAAGCCTGAAACACCATCTGGCCCTTTACAGAAAAGGTTTGCGGACCTCTAATCCAAGTCATTTACTTCTTGTTTGGCTTGTTAGCCAGTTGCCATACAACCTAATACCAGGAAAATATGAAATAAAAGTAATGTGAATATATATTTTCACTGCCAAAATATTTAATAGTAGCAATCCCTCAGTGAGCACTTGCCGTGTGTCAGCCATTGGGCTAATCATGCTACTTACATTACCTCATGAAACCCTAACAGGGCCCTGCTTTATTTTAAACAGAAATCATTCAACTTAACTCAGTTTCCCAGAATCTTGAAGCTGATGTGGAGAAGTGCATGCCAGGACCAGCTTTCTGTTTGTTTGATTCAGTCATTGACTGGGTGCTGGGGAGAATGGTGGGTGGTGGCAATTCATGTTTGAAATGTTTCAGGTGCTACATTTCCTCAGGCTGTTGAAAGAGCAAAGGTGAATGGGTAATAAAGGATGGGATAGGGTAGCGGTGGGCTCCCTGGAAAGTAGTAAGAATCAGCAGTGGCTCTTATTTTAGGTGGGTTCAAGAGTGGCATCATATGGCAGAGTCTTTGGGAAAAATTGACTAGGAATAACCAAACTGGGAAATTGGCAGGAAAATAGAGGAGAGGATGTTGAAAAGATCCATAGAGGATGGGTCTCAAGAGTCTAAAGGGGTCAAATTTGGTGGTGAGAAAGTGACAGAAAAGGAGCTTGGGAAGCCAAGCTGAAGGATCGAAAACCCAGAGTGGAAAACTTGAAAATGAAAGTTAAGAAGGCAGAGTCCACATGACAGGATCAACAGAACCCTCGACAAAGAACCTGGGCAACCGAACACCTGGATCAAGGAGAAGGGCCTGAGAGAAGAGCCATGGGGTACAGAAATGAGGATGTAGCTGGCTGGGGACTTGGCATTCTGAGGGCCCCCCACCCAGAGCCAGAGCCAGCTTCTCAGAGGGCAAGCACTAATTCTGATGGTGGAGGCAATTTTGTCTACCTGGCTTCCTAGAGGGGGACAGAAGACAATCCTTGGCAGGAAAAACAAAACTAAGACTCCTGTTCAACGCCTCTTTGGGCCAGTTGGCTTGGTCTTTCTCTTTGTACTTGTTCTTCCTTCTCTTCTCCATATTTCTGGCATATGCCTCAACTGCCCAAGTTTGGTTTCTTGGCATCATCTCCAACTCTTCCTTCAGCAACCCCCACACCCCGACTTGTCAGCACACCCAGAATCTCACGTGTCCTGCCCCATCTTGCCCAACATAACCCAGTTCCCTTCCCCTTTTCCTTTCCTCATGCCATTGGCATGGTCTGGGATGGCTTTACCCAGTTTTATCACCTAGAAAAATACCCCCTCATCTGACAATGCCCAGCCCAAATGTCATATCTTCTCAGTAGCTTTTTCAGACTTCCCCACCCCTCGGGAAGAATTAATTACATCCTCTCTGTGCCCATGGCGCTTCTTACACGGAACTCTTAGAAAGGATTTATGGCTCCCCATTACTCTTAGGATAAGGACAAAAGCCCTCTGTGTGTGGCTTACAAGTACCTGCTTGGGTTCCATCCGACCTCACCAATCTTGCACCTAGCTCCCTCCCGTTGCTCTCTGACCTGGATGGAGCTATTTCTTCTGCCTAGAAGACTCTTTTCTCCTCTCTTTGCCTAGTCAATCTGCAGTCTTCTTTCAGATCTCAGCTGGGGACAGCCTTCCCAGAGCTCTCTGGTTAGATCAAATGCCCCATTTCAGCCTCTCATAGCTCCCTGGGCCTCACATTTATAGCCCAGTAACAGAAGCAATGCTGTAATTGCTCCTGTGATTATTTGATTGGCTTGCCTCCCCCCATGCCACATACGCCAGGAGTTGAAGAAATGTTTCTGTTGGTGCTGGCCTGTATTTCCGGTTGCCCAGCCCAGTGCCCGGCTCAGAGTAAGCACTGAGCACATAGTGGTCAACGAATGAATCAATGTTGTGCTTGTTTGCTTATGGGTCTTTCTCCCTCTCCAGATAGAGGGTTCCTGGGAGGTAAGGCTGTAACTCCTAGTCCTTTAGACTCTCAGTGTGTCACAGTACCTGCCACATGGTAGGTGCTCAGCTAATTTATTTTGAATTACATCATATTCCATTTCAGTGTCATGGGCTGGTCTCAAGTTTGACCAGCAATTGTAGTTCTTTGATCACAAAGGTGGTGAGACAAGAGAATATCCACGAAGAAAATGTGTCCCCATGGAAATGCCTTTATTGTATAAATTCCTTTCAGTCATCCCATGGCATCCACAGCTTACCCTCATTACCAGTGTTCTTCCGTCCCTGACGCTCTGGTGATCCACGTAGAATCCTCACTGAGTGGCCTTTACTTCTTCTCTTGACCTTCAACTTTTACGCTTTCTTTCCTGATAATTTTGCCATAATCACATTTCCGCATCTTCTCCTCTCCCCCCAAATCTCCTGCTCCCCCACAGCGACCGTTATTTACCTTCTTAATTCTGCCAACCCAACTCTACTCCCATCCTCCCACACGGATCTCCTTCAAGAAGCAAAATGACAGTCTAAAGGGAGCACCAAGCAAGAAAAAAAGAGATTGTGTTCCTCCACTTGAAGCAAAGGAATTCTGAGAGCAGGTGTAGGAGGAACTGTTTTTTTAAAAGAGGAAGGTGGGCGAATTGTGATGTTCTTTTTGGTCTAAAGCAAAAGGAAAGTGATAGACGAAATTAAACTCTCTGATGCTTACATTGTAAGATGCGACATGAATGATTTGCCCTTTGACCTCAATGTCCTCCTTCTGAGTGAGGCGTGACCCCAGATCAGGGATCTGCGCACTGGGCCAGAGCCTCAGGGGAATGTAAGGCTGTGGCAGGAGGCGACAGGCTCAGCAGAGGAGTCGGCTGGGGTTTCTGGGACTCTCCAGGCCCCATTGGGGGACAGAGCTTCATGCCTGCCCTTTTTTCAGGGCTTAGCCCCAGTGTCTGGAACATAGATATTTGTTGAATGAATGACACCATCTTACAGATTTTACCTAGGAGACAAAAAAGGGTTTCAGTGATTAAAAAAAAAACTAGTGTTAAAAACCACTGGATTAAGTGCTGTATAAAGCCCCCTGTGCTCTAAAAACAACCACTTCTATGAAATTTAGAATGTCAATTATATAAAAATAAGTGATATAATAGCCTTGAGGCAAAAATATCCTAGACCGTTATGCAAGATACATTTTCTTCAATTGAAAATCACAATCCATAAAATATGCATAAAAAACCTTAAAGTGTAAAACAACTGGGCACTTAGAAAATGATTTCAGTACAAAATCCATTGTCCCACATTCGCCTCCAGTTCCTTTCAGGCTCAAGCCTAACCTCCCCAGGAGTTTTCAGGAACCTCAGGGAAGCAGGTCTCACGACTTTGGTGTCATTCATGTCCCTAGGCTGGAACCTCTTGCCTGACCCATCTTTTATCACCTCCCAATTCCTTCCTGGATGTGGCAGTCCGTGCCATGTGCCCTGCCATGACCTTTGAGTGCCCTTTGCTATAAGAGAATCTGTCCCTCTGGCTACACTGCCTCTGGTGTCATATTCTACTCAATCCAATCCTGCCCACAGGAACTCTAACCTGGTACAGGCTTCTTAACTCTGGCCCCTCAAACACAACCAGAACCTTAGGCCTTGAACATCACAGTTCCAGGAGCATCCAACAGTGGCCTGGGGATACAAAGATTGACATGTCATCCCTGTGTTTAGCCACCACAGCATGAAAAGAGAAGGTCACTTCTGAGAAGTGCAAGAGGCCTGGGTGGAAGTATGTCCAGACACTCCTAGGTCCTGCCCCAGTGGCTTGAGGAGTCACTCTCCCCGCAGCCTTCACGTTTAAATATCCACATCAGACATCTTTGTGAGTAACACAGCCATTTTTTCTTTTCTTCTCTTCTCTTTTTTTTTTTTTTATGATACTTTGTGGATCGTAAGTCTCAGGTTCTCCATCCTGGCGGCGTGTGTGTGAGTTTAGGAATCTCAGCCCCAGGGAGGCAGGGAAGTCAGTGTAGTAGAATTGGTGTCGTTTTTGTCTTCTCTGTATCCCCTTCCTGCTTATTCTAGCAACAGGACCCTCTCTCCTTTGGAGGACTGTTCTGTGCATTCCACGTGTTGGTGGGGGCTGCCAGTCACAAACCCCTGTCCTTTCACTCGACCCACAGGCATGGGGAGGGTACACAACTCAGGCCTGCCACTTGATTGTAAGCCACTCACCTGGAAACAGGGACGAGTTCATGAGTTGGGTATATGACCATTTAGGGTCAACCAGAGACCTTTCATGGATGGATAACTGGATGCCATGAGGAAGACGATTCTCATTCTGCTGGGGTATCTGTTCCTGGATGCTGTGGGTTTGGGGTTGCCAAGGGCCTTCTCCCCACCACACAGGGGGAGCCCATCTGTCAGGAGAGAATGAGACCAACTCTCAGAGAGAAGCAGAGCTGAGAAGTGGAGACCTGAGAACTTCACTGTTTCCCAGATCCGATTGTAGTGGAAGCTTCTTCTACCCGTGTTCCGTGAGCTTGTAAATTCTCCTTTCTATTTGAACTAGTTTGCATTAGATTTCTGTCACTTGCAAGCAAAAAGGCTTTAGCCAATACAGAAATTAGTATCTAAGAAGGAGGGCATTGCCAATGACGATCCCACAATGTGGAATTACCCGAGTTGACGTAAAGTAGGGGACAGCGGTGAGGTTTCTCTCCCAGGCTGGGAAGATCAAATGTTTGCTATGCACTAGCAGAGCAGCTGGCTCCTTATCACCTTTGGGATTTTAGGACTCGAACTATGAAACTGCCAGGCTTGGAGCCTCGAGATTTGCTAGAGAAGTATCAGAATGATACTTCTGTCTTCACTAGACAAAATGATCCTTTTCAGTCTCCACTAGAGCCCTGAAGGAAAAAGACAGGCTGGTAGGTTGAAAGCAGAGAAAGCATAGTCTGTATCTGTGGACCCAGAAAGCCAAGACCACTAAGGGTCAGATAATCATGTATCTGTGGAGCCAGAAAGCCAAGACCACCAAGGCTCAGATAATCATGTATCTGTGGAACTGCAGATGCCAAAGTGTCTGTCCTCTTCCCAGTTTAGTACAAGGAAAGACAGAGATTATATTGGAACCAGGGAAAGACCAGAGAATATGGGAACTTCTAAACACTACTTGTTCTGTGTCACTCCTGCTAAATATAGGTAATAACTACCCTTATACTAAGGCTTCCTCCAATGGGATATGGCCTGGGGGCCAGGGGTCAATTAGCTCTGCCTCACCCCCCAATTTATTTTCTCATATAAACCTGCAGCAGAGACCAACATAGACACATAAAGAAGAGAGCTGGGAGCATGGGCAGAGGACCAAAGCTTGTTGCTAAGAGACAGAAACTGAAAGTCAGGATTCAGATTTACAAATTGTTATTGGCCAAGATTTCTGGCATTGGTTCTGAGCTAATGGAGTCTTCCAGAATTGATTCCACGAAAAGCTTACTAGAGTATTAAGGAGTTATGCTATCTGAGAAACCGTAGCTCTGGAAAGGGACTTGTGACGCTCTACTCCTAGGGCAATTCCAGGCCCCCATAGCCATGCCTGGGGAACTGGGCTGCTAACAAGACCCTGGAGCACCCCTCTACACCCGTCTCAGTGATAGGCTTGCAGTTCAATGGCCAAAGGAGAGCCTTCTTGTAAGCAGGACTAAGGATTCGATTGGCTTCCCATAGGACACTTCCAGCCCTAGGGAGATACACTCTTATGATTTCTGTCCAGCAGGATATGGCCATGGCATTTACATTCTTTCTTTTTCTCTATTTATGAAATGGGAGTTTACATTGCTGTTATTATGTCTCTGCTATTTTATATTGGGTAGATCCAGGGTGGTTAACTTTATCAGTTAGCCCTGGGTTCACTGATGTGAGAAGTTATACGTGGACCTAGTCAGGGTAATGCACATGATCTAGAGATGCTGGACGAGGGTGTGGTTTTGGGTTGCCTCTCTTTAGGGAGAAGGTGATCAAACTCTTGGTTATATGGGGATACCTTTGCAATTACATGTAGTAAATAGTGACTGTATGCTGGGAAACCAAAGGGTGGACTATACTGAATATCTGTCTATGTCATTCAGGATGTCTTCACTCTTTTTCTAGCAACCACTCCCCTCCTTTCTTGGGGAAAGGGCTCCTTCCCATTCCACTGGGTGCAAATGGAGCTATTGGTCACAGGACCCTCTGCCCACAGGGATGGACAGTCATTGTACTTCTCCTTCTAGAAATAGTGATTGGTCCAAGGAACGGGGACATGACCAAGCAAGCCAGTCAGAGTCCTTCCCTGAGATTATTATATGGAGTCTGGGAGAAGTTAACTTGCTCTTTCTGCTTTGGTTTTTGTACCAGAATGTTTTAGGACTGGAGTTACAGTGGCTACTTTCATCCCCAAATTAAGGAAGAACATCTACGAAAAGAAAGAATGAGACTTACTTTGAAAGAGAAGGAGGGGCAAGAGAGAAAAGCAGAAAAAGAGAGAAAGAGAAATAACCAGAGACAGATAGACCTAGGTTTAATGACTGCATTTAAGTCCTAGTCATTCCTGAAATAAGTTCTACTCCCAAGTTTGTAGTTACATAAGCCAATAAATTCTCCTTCACCTTTACGCTAGTTTAAATTAAGTTTCTGTTGCTGGCAACTGAGAGGATCCTGACTAGTAGCATTGGTCTGAGTATGAAGCCTGGAAGCCCTTTCTGAAGGTTTTATGGATGATCTTAGTAGTACTTTCTTCATGCTGAGAACACCAAGGTTACTATTTGCTGCCACACTTGAGGCATCAAGTCAGATAGCTGCTCTACCCGAGTAATGCACATTTGCAAATCAATAGCATTTGCAAATTCAACATTTTTATGCTGAATCAATAGTATCTTGCTCATGAAACTCTAGAAAGCGCTCTTTAGAACCTTCCGTAATGAACCAGTTTCGACTGCTGAGGTCAGCGATCTAGACCATCAGTGGAATCATACATATGGCCAGAAGACTGGTTAATTTTACAGCCTCCTCCTGAGACTAACGGTGAGCTATGGCAAGGAGGGGAAGAAGGCTCTTCAGTGACTCAGCTAAGCAAGTCCACTGACACCACGGAGAGCTCAGCCAGTGCCACAGGACAGCCAGCAACTTTGTGCTTGAAACTCTTTGTACCAAGGAACCCCAGGCCCTCTTAAGGGAGACTAGAAATGGGCAAGATTGTCAGGCATGGCTCTGCTTTCCTTCTCTGTCTATCATAACATATCACTGTGGTATATTCTGGATGTCAGGTCCTCCTACAGAACCCGTGACAGGAGATTCCACAAACTGTGGTATTTTGTGAACCTACAATGCCAATTATCATCCTGCTCCAAGTCTGGACAGAGCTGTTTGACCAGCATCAGCTGCTGTGATAGGACTCAGGCTCTGTGATACCACACTGCTTCTCTAAGGATTCCCTAAGAACCCCTCCTCAGAAAGAATCGTGTCCTACAGCTCTTTCAGCTGTAACACTGGTGTGGGAGAGGGGGAGCATCCTGTAATCTTCTGATTAAATCTCAGTCTTCAATGGGCCTGTGTCATGGAACTGTGACCTTCACAAGTGTTTCTCCAGAGGTATAACTTCTATGTCCCTGCATCCTACTCCTATCTAGTCTATTTCCTTGAAGCTCTGACTCCTGTTGACTTTGTATTTTTCCTCCTTGAGGTGAGATGGGAAGGCTGGCGGGGGCTGGAAGGGGAGTAATGTCCCCCCGCCCCCCTGATCCCCTAGCTGGGATAAGGCTCCAGCAGCGTCTTTTCTCTTAGAGAGTAGGCCTTAGACAGGGAGAAGGCTCTGGTGTACCTCACAACTATGGCTCTTCCTCTCTCCAAAGCCTACAGGGCATCTTTCTCAGATCTTCATCATGAGAACCCGTGGGGTTCCTGGAAGGAAAGCCCATGAATGTGGGGGGGCCCTCTAAGACCATGACCCCCAGAAGTTTCTCACTCTCACATCACTCCACACTCAGCCTCTAGCAATCCATCAAAATGACCATTTAAATGTTCCTACCGGTTTATGGTTCCAGCAGCTTCTCTTCTTGGCTGATTCGGCAGACCTCGGCTGTGTCTCTCTGGATGTCCCCATCTCTCTAGATTTCAGGGTGCAGTTTGCCCTGCAACCTAAGTTCCTGATAGGTCCAAGAAAAGTCATCAATTTTTAATTTGTAGGGTTTTTTCTTGTCATGAGAACAGTAGACATGACTTCCAAACTCTGTACATGTCGTAGCTGAGGCCAGAAGTCACAATGAATTCCGATTTGCCAATCTTTTTTGGTCCTCCAACCTTTAACTCCTTTCTTGGTTACCATGCAGCAGGAAGGAAAGGCACATGGCCACAGCCTTCACACCTCGTGTTAATGACTCATTGGGTCCCTAGGAGCCAAACACGTTGGTGGAGAAAATTGAGTGCTGCTTCTCAGCTCAACACTCTGTTCTCACTGGGCATAAACCAAGGTATCATCAATCTCTTAAATTCCCTTCGGCACTTGTCAAGTTGCATTGCTTGTTAATGAGTCAAAACATCTTTTACTGCAGCATCAATTCCGTCTGATAGCAATTTACCCGCAAATCACTCCTTCTCTCCCCTTTCACCACAGTCTTCAGTTTGGTAAATTTCTCTGCCATTTTTATTACTGCACAGCTCTAGGTTTATAAAGAAATACAGCAGCACAGATCCAATGGGGGGCCAAATATTTTACCTTCATGATTGCTCAGCAAGGCATATGTGACCTGAGAGCATTTGGAGGAAGTATGGTATCTGGGATGCCTTGAAATGATAGGAAATTCCAATCACACTCAAGAGTGTATTCAGCCCTTAGACCATGCAGGTGCCCCTACTCATGGTTAGTTCAAACACCTTACAGGATGTGCAGTTTTTGGAGGAGCCATCTATTGCTGACATATTGATGAAAAGGGAAGGTGAGATCAGATTGAAATTTTCTGCAGATGAAATGCAGTCTTAATCACTGTAGTCTTGTCACTTAACTACAGTGGTTGAAGTAAAACTCAGTGTGTGTGATTTGAACATGATCCTATTGACAGATCAAAGCTCATGTGCTCCGGACTGGGGTGTAAGATACTGCAGGGATGGAATTTTTTCCAAATCTTCGAGGTCATGTGGGTTGATGGCTAACACATTTTCCAAATTCTCTGAATGATGGAAGAATGTGAAAATAAGTAAGGAAGAGCCACTGTTTTATATTTTTAAGCCCCAGTTCTCTTTTTTATTTAAAAGGTTAATTGTAATCATTTTTCAAGAATTTCTGTGTGTGTCTAGGTAAGAATGAATTTGAAGTGCTGAACTACCAGGAGCAGAGGAGTGGCCTCACATTATTGTGGCTTCATTTCACACCAGTACGCTCCACGTGGGGGAGAAAAGTACTGAAAATAAGCTCAGGTTTTTTTATTTGCCACAAAGTACAAAGTTGAGTTATACCCATGGTGATGATAACCTGAACTAACACACAGCCTACACGGTGTATGATTAGAAGCCCAGTTCCAGCTCACTATGTGGTGAGTGGTTACATCCTAAACTAGGAGATGAGGATTATCTACTGCACTCCTTCAATCCCAAGCTAGAAAATGAATCAGACCAGAACTTGGTTCCCCATTGCAAGCCACTGGACAGGCCTGTGTGTTATAGTATGATTTTACGAATAAATTACCTGGTAATGCTCTCTAATTATACCCATATCTAACCATCGAATCTTCTGCCTACCTAGGTAGAGCTGTGCCTTTCCATTAGATCAGACTATGGAGTGTGGTTTTGGCTCAAGGAGGAGCAAGAATGAAGGCTTAAATTGAGTTCAACGCTTCTTTTTCATAAGTATTCTTACCAAAACAAGGGAAAGATAGAGGTGATTAGTTATGATTCTCCATTCCACTCATGTTTACCATGGAAACATACCTGAGGTTGGTGCACTTAGCTGTATGGGTGGAGTGAGATACCCACCAGGGCAGAAAAGCATAGACTCTGCCATGTTTTCCCCTAGAAACCACTTAAAGTCATCATACAAAGCAATAATCCTGTTAGTCAGGACTAATAGAGATTCTAGGTCTTGAAATTCTTGTTGTGCCCTTAACTGCAGCTGTGCTGGAGGAGCCAGGAATTTTCCATGATGTCCCCTCGGAGACTTTCTGTGGGCGGCCCCAGTCATGGCCCGTCATAACTGTTCACAACACAAATGTAGTGGTCTCAAGGAGGAATCCGGCTTGGTTCCTCTCAACTGATTAAACTCCATCGAGCAGATTCTGTGCTTGAAAGAGTCTGACTTCCAGTTGTTGCCAATCATGGCAACTCCTCCAGAGATCTCATCTTAGGAAGGACATGTTTCCTCCATAGCGTTTGCTTCTGACTGTCTTCATTCATGTCTCGGTGTTTCTCTGGGTAAACTTGTAGCTCGTCTCCATGCAGAAGTAGACTGGCCTTCCACTGGACATGGGAGACATCTTGGTCACCCCTTCAAAACCCTCTTGGCTCTAACCAGTGCTGTGGAGGCTTTGACCGTCTCCAGGGAGTTGCAACTGGACAGTACTGGACAGCACTGAGCTTCAGGCCTGTGCCAAGCCCTTCCCATTTTTGCCTTGAGGCCTCTCTGATGTTGCAGAATGGAAACCAGGGGAACTGGCTCTGCACTCCTGCATGTCTAACTGAAAATGCAGGGTATGCCTAAGGCCACTTTTGCCCAGTGGGGGACAGGGGCCATTGATAAACACTTCCCTCTTTGAGCCCTGGATAGACAGTAAGTCACATTCATGAGGACCTTCAGGAGATCTTGCCGGGATCAAAGACCAATTGGCTAGAGTCAGTTCAACAGCACTTTCTCACATGGGTTCTCCCTCCTTCTCTGCCTCACTTCCCTTCCCTGCGCTCCTGCTTCCTGAGGTCACACTCAGAAATAAACTACCTGCAAGCAAGCCTTTGTCTCAGATTCTACTTTCAGGAAAAGCCAAGCCAAGATACGTTGATACGAGGGTCTAAATTGGGCTCTTTAAGTCTCATCCTAAGATGCCAGCATTTCCACCTCTGTATCATCTGTTTTCTGGAGAGTAAGGACCCCTTTCAATCTCAGTGGGTTGTCTGCCATAGAACCCTTGTGAAAATGTGAAAGAAATAATGTGTGAGACGTGGTTGAGAGGAAATAACCTTGACAGGGAGAAACTAAGGGGGATGATGACTGCATTAGAATCCTGAGGGAGAACAGATGGCACACTCACATCAGAACAACTCAGGGGTGGCTCATGGACAAAGGGCCTCATCCAAAGGCATGGGCAGGATGGAGGGAAACCAGCAGGAGCCGGGTTATGGCTGACAGTACCCTTAGGGTAGGGTTGCCAGATAAAATACAGGATTTCAGATAAACAATGAATAATCTTTTAGTGTAAGTATGACCCCAATGTTGCATGGGACATATTTGTATTTAAAAGTTCACTGTTTATCTGAAATTCAGATTTAACTGACCATCCTATATTTGTGTTTGCTAAATGTGGCATTCTCTTGGACTCTAAGGGAAGGGAGAAGATGAGAGAACCTATAAGGAGAAGTCAGGTAGAACAGGCTGTTTGGGGTGGAGGAGTGAGCTTCCACTGAGGGATGCAGGCACTTCAAGCAGCCTCCCGGGGAGGGAACTGAGAATAAACGCTGTCTTCTCAATCTCTCCCCTTCCTCTCATTGTCTGCCAGCGCTCACCACTGGCTAGACCCAACCAGAAACCAGAGGGGAGGGGACCTGTGGATGTGGACCATCAGGTCCACCAGGGCAGGGTGGAGAGTGTGGTGGGAGCATCTGGAGTGTCCAGTGGGAGAGATCCAGGACGTGGCCAGTCCTCTTGCTAGAAGTGGGCCGTCTCTCACCATCACCTCTCAGCCAAGTGAAATCCCAGAGAGTGACACCCCTAGCCTGGAGCCAGGCTGTCTGACTAATTATTCCTCCCTCTCAATCACTCCCTTTTGTTTTTCTTCTCCCCTTGTCTCAATGGTTCTATGATTTTGTTAATTCCGTGCCTTTTATTATAAGAAATCTGAAGTCTTTGGGGGGAGTGCATGGGTATGAATAAATTAAAAATAGTTTCTTCACTCTTGGAGCAATTCTGAAACCAAGGGTCTGCCCAGTGTCATAATTCTGCAGGTTCTATCCCTCCTTAACTCTTTAACTTTAATCCTTTATTACCTGTGGGTTTTGTTTGTGGATCATGCACAATAGCAGGTCCTTAACATTTGTAACTGATGTATTGAGAGACATTTGAAGATGCTCGTATTTGAAATGCCCTCTGTCATCTATAGCTTCCTCTGCATGGAGCATATGGTGGGTGTATTCATGTCATGGTTCAGAAGAATTGCCTAAATGTTAATTTTCTAACTAGAAAACTTCATTTTATTCCTTCATTAGCCTTTCTTAATTTTTTTTTATTACTGTTGCTAGCACTGGCATTTGGCTTTTTTTTTTTCAGAGTTGTTTTCATAAAGAAACAATGCATTAGTCATACGATGAGTGAGCTCCTGCCTGGGCAGAGGACAACAGAGCGGTACTGAGAGGCTGATGCCAGAGTCCCCAGCTAGCCAAATGACTCATCCTTCTCAGAGGACATAATTCAAATCATGCTTTGGAACACTTAAAAATAATAACATGCTGAGGAACTTCCCAGGTCACTTTTCAATTGTAGAAACTGACTGTTAGACATTCAAATGTCAGGCACACTTAATGAGAGCGATAGTTTGTACCTGTGGAATAAGGTATACAGGGTCCTGTCTAAGTACTTTGCATGTATCATCTCGTTTAACACCCACGACAACCCGAAGAGTTAGGTGCTGTTATTACCCTCATTTTATAGGTGTGGAAACTAACGTATTGAGAAGTAATTTGCCCAAGGTCCACAGCCAGTATGCTAAATAATATAGCTCTTTATTTCTTTTTCACATAAAAGAAGCCTAACAGGAGGCAGGCCAGAGCTGATATGGGAGCTCCTTAGTGATTTCAGGGACTCCAGTTCTAAATTTCTGCACAACAGCTGAGCACATGACTTCTATCCTCGTGGTTACTTCATGGTCTAAAATGGTTGCTGGAGCTCCAACAATCTCACACACACACACATTACAATCTAGAAGCAGGACAAAAGATAAGCCATCTTCCTTACTTATAGCTTAGCTAAAATTTAGTTGCAGGCCACAATCTAGTTCCATGGCCTCATCTAGCCACTAGGGTGGCTCTAGGAAATAGTCTTTTATTCTATATGCCCAGATAAAAATTTGTGGTGTTCTGTACAAGAAGAAACAGAAGAATGGATATAGGAGTGGGCAACCACCATCCTTTGCTATAGTGGTTGGCTGGGTTTGAACCCAGATTGTTTGAATCTTGAGGAGCCCTCACTCTTTAATGGCTAATAAATCTACTGGCAGACTATAAATGGGTTAATTTAATACTGTAGTCACTCTCGATGCTATTCTATAATATGCCAAAAGCCATTGCCATGATATTTTTTCCAGTAAATTCTCTTCCTTGCTTTCAGTGTCTCACACACTGGTAATAAGCATAGAGAGGGTAAGGACTTTGATAAAGGCTAACTTCTCAGCAGAATAAGAGTTCTGACAGATGACCAGTGAGGGCTTGGGGTGGGCGGGGATAGGAAGGTGAGAGCCTAGGCCTGTGATCTGCTTTCACAGGTCTGACAGAGCTGCCTGGCTGCACCTTTGCAGAAAAAAGCCTTACATCTCAGGCCTGCTGGACCTCAAAGAAATCCAACACATAAAGACCTATCATCTCTCCGTCTTCATCTATATTAATCATTTCCTTAAATAAACTAATTCTCAAAAGAAAATATAACATGCAGAATTCACAAGACCCATGCTGGTAATGGTAATGAAAATTCCATCAGCACAAGCACGTTTGATTAATCATATACATGCATGATTTTTCTCTTATGCCATCTGTTTAGAAGATGAAAAATGTATTCTGCTGGTAGTTTGGCATAAAGTATATTTATAGAAAGATTTTATTTATAGCCTGCCAGCGGATTCTGAGCCTGCCACGACATAGCTTTCGGAACTAGGTATGCCGAAATGTTCAAATATTAATGCCAACAACATTCTTATCATTAAAACATGAAAGTTAAAACGTTTTCATATTCAGTTCATATTTTGGTCTGTGGCTGCAGACTTAACAATCTACTTGGGACTCAGTTTAAAAAGTATTAAAATAGATTTCTCTAGCCATGGTTAAGCTCTGTGATTGATGGTATCTAAATGATTCTGGTTAGCCACTTTTATTTTCTGGCTATCCAGCATTAAGAAACACAAGGCTTCTCTTGAAAAACATTTCCACAGAATGGCATAGACGTAATCACTGATTTTAGATGAAGAGACCAAGTTACGGGAACTCCAAAATAATCAAGTCAATGGGGAAAACACCACGAATGGAATTGAGGCGTTGGATCTTTGGCTTTAACATATTAGAAGCAGAGAGATGATTAAAGGATAACACTAGAATAACCATGCCCTAACCCACTGTCACCTCCTTATTCACATACATATTGCATAAGTTAAAATTTCAGTTGCACTTGACTATACTTTAAATCTCGAGGATGCCTGTGTAAGCTAATGGGCCGCTTGAGGCAAAAGAAAACCCCTGTTGCTTTTGTGGGCTTTATGAGAAACGGATGGTTAGACTTTGGGGATATTCGGGAAGGTGATTGTCCTGCTCCTTTTGGCTATCTGCCTCAGATAGCACTGATAGATAGCAAAGTAGCCTTTTCATGGTCTCTACTGTTTGAAATATTGTTGCACTAACCCACAAGATGAGTCAGATCTGCAGTAGACTAATACGTACTGAGATGTGAGAGGTCAAGTGTAGAAAAATTGGATTCTTCTTGTTATCAACAAAATTGGTCTTTTCTAACTTTTTAAGCAATAAGCCCAATGGACAAAGACACATTCACAAATAACAATATGAGGGAAATAAGCTTTATGCTGCATCTGAACCCAACCATCCTTGACCTCCAGAAGATTTAAGGCAGATCCATGGGGGCTTTTGGAAAAAATTTTTTGCCTTATTTAAAGGGGAAAAATAATCTTATTTGTGGAAAGTCTCTTCTCTAAGGATTCTGAATTGCATTAATAACATAATCAATATCTTGTCCCATTGGCGCATAACAACTAACAGGTGCTTGTCCGCAGAGTCTGGTGGGAAAGGACATTCTGACACATTTTAAGAGGTGCCCCTTCTGGCGCTGTGAGGACGAGCTGATGTCAGACAGATGAGAGACAAGTGCAGAGACCGCTGCCGTAGAAAATGCCAGACTTCTCATTGCAGAACCCCGGGGCCCAAGTTGAGACAGGTCCTGCCAGGACGTAGGGGGACTTGACTTGAGAACTGCAGGAAACCTCTCTGTCCTCTCGTCTGACCTTGCCCAGGCTTACAGGGACAAACATCCTGTCCCTGTAGGCGTCTGCACAGCACAGAAACCTCACCATGAGAGAGCGGGGGGCCCAGGAGGTCCGCTGGTTCGGGGCTCAGTCCTTCACTTCATGTGCTGAGACATCTGCAAAAGAGCCAAAGATGACGCCGTCACTGGTAACAGTGATGGATATCCACTGCCAACAGTCACATCCCAGGCCCTGCGCTGAGCGCCTCCTAGCTGTCCCCTCCTTTAATCCTCATGGCCACTCTCTGAGGGATGTTTTAGGGGGATTTTGGTCAAAAATAGGAGCAGACACCTCTCAAGTCCCACGCTGAAGAGTAAGTTCTTTTTATATGACAGCTACAGGAGGGTCAGTGTTTTGAGACAGATAACAGAGTCAGAGGGTTTTTCCCCCCAGCAAACTTTCTTTACTGCCAATTAAGATCCTGTTACAAAATAATCAGATAGGACATGACCTGGCTTTTCAGCTTTCTGATGCCGAGAAAGGGTTTGATGGGTTTCAAAGCTCTGAATAGAGATGCAAGTCTGTCCCTGCCTCCCCCCGACCTCAAAGCACCAATCTGCCTGTAGTAGATCAGGCAAGATGTATTTGTCCCCTGAGGAGCACCGTGCATGTAACACAGTCACAGTTTCTCTCCCTTGAGAGGCTCTGCTTCTCTCTGCTGCCTGAGGAGCCTGACGACGGAGTCAGGCTGCAGCTTCTCACCTGGTGCTGAGGTGGGAGGCTGTTCCAGAGGGGTGAGGATGCCGAACAGGACAAGAGCCTCGGGACAATTCAGGACAAAGCTGAAGAACATCCTACGCACCCTGCGCTCTGTTCTAGTTCTTGCGCACTCTCTCTTTTTCTTTGGTGAGGTAGATTGTCCCTGAGCTCACATCCGTGCCCATCTTCCTCTATTTTGTATGTGGGTCGCTGCCACAGTGTGACTTGATGAGCAGTGTGTAGGTCTGCGTGTGGACTTAACCACTATGCCACCGGGCCAGCCCCTCTAGTTGTCTTATTTTAACTTAATATATTGTTTTGTTGAAATGCAACGGCTTAAGCTCTGCTTTTCTTAAGGCAGTTTTGTAAATTCGATATGTTCAAAGATGTAAGAACAACGGTCGCGTAGCAAATGGCCAAAAAGTAACCGTGCCTGTGTCAAGAGCATTGACCCTGGAGGACGCTCTGACCTTCTCTACTTTATAGACAAGGAGATGAGGCCCAGGAAGCTGAAGTAATTCGACTGAGATTCACATAATTAGAAAGAGGCAGAGGAGGGAGTTAGAAGTCAGGTTGAGTAGTTTCAAAACCGGTTCTCTGATCTGCTGGAGCTGGCTTCATGGAAGCCAACATGTTTGCATCTTTATCTTGAGCAGTCCCAAGATAATAATAAAGTGAATAAGAGATGAGAAATGCAGACAGGTGGCTCTATGTCTGCAATTGTACTGAGGGTCCAGGTAGGGGCAACCTTCATTCTGCAAAATTAGATCAGAACCCCAGAGAATCTGGTGCTGACACTCAACTGGAATGAGTCAGGTAAAATGCTCTGAAAGTCTCTTCAATTTTCCGAGATTGTTCATTAGTCAATTAATTTTCTTTCAAGGAAACTCTTAAAAAGGGTTTTTTAATTTGGGGGTTGAAAGTGGAGATGCTAACTAAATATATTACTTGTCCTATATAAAAAATGTTCCAAAAGCCCACATTCGTGGGATCAGAATTAGGCAGAAAATCAGACTGAGCTCAAAGAATTGTAAGACAAATGATTATCATCTTGGTAGAAGGGACTAGCAAGGAAAGAGTAAAATTACTGAATGTGCGTAGTCAGACTGTGAGTCTGCATAAGCCAGAGTCCGAAGTGAGGAACGAGTAAGATGGACAGAGGTTTTTGAGGTTTGTGATCTGCAAGTATGGCCACAAGGGATTGGACGCAGATATTCCGTCAGGGTGACAGTGTGGCCTCCATAACTAAAAATCATTTTTGACTGTGAGCTACGTGAAAGCAAGGGAGGCACTGCTTCTTCATCAAAATGGCATCACTTTGGATAACACACTGTAAATAAAAAGCAGGAATAAAGCAGGCTATCCTTATAAATATCAAGATATGTGAGTTTGTGTTGGGGAAAAGTGCAGAAATTTGCTGGCCACGTCCGAGGTAGACCCGAATTGTCCTTTGAGATAGACAGGACTTGCTCAAAGCACAGAGAAGCCTAAATATTCTTTTCCTAGTTTCCAGCTGCTTCCTTCAACTTTCTTTTCCCTCTGCCGTCTTCCTCCCTCCTCAAGAGGGCACCAACACCCCGTCCCTGGAAATGGTGCTGCGCGTGTGGGTTTTACACTGAATGTGGAAAACCACGCTCTGCAGGAAAGAACCTGGTTATAGACCAATAAACCAATAACAAGACTTCCTATGTTAGTTTCGAATATCTCTGAAAACAAATTGCATTTTGTTTAAACCCAGACTGATTATTAAACACAAACAATCGGATGTGTTTGGGAGAGGAAAACTGTGAGACTGGGTTCACGGTCTCAGAACGTAAGACACAGGCTCGGCTGACTCCAGTAATGACACACGATTGTGCATCCACACATGCGGGGTATTTTCCTTAAGTCTTGGTAGGATCATGAAAAGAGACCTTGTTTTGTATGTGGGCCTGGTACACACGCCAACAAGCACACGTTAGCCACAAACAGTCTTTGTTGAAGGCAGGCAGCAGACCGCTCAGAGGTATGCCAAAGAAAGCTCAACATTCCCTGTTGAACACATAACACGGACTTGTATTCCGGTTGAGGAACATTATATACAAGCGGATATATCACCGCTGTGGACTTGCTGTGTTCTTTCAACATGCGCTTTCTTATGTAATAGTGTGCTTCGTTTCTCCTGATACTCATTATTAAACCTGTGCCTGGGCTGTAAAATCCGTCAACAGCATGAGTATCATGCCATGTTTTCCGTACTTCTTTGAGTGATATGAAGCTCTGTTGCCTGTAGTTTTGTTTTTTTTTTAGGTCGTGAACTAATGACCACACGTAGGAATCACTGTTTATAAAGGCTGTTTACATAGAGTTTACTGCTTTGATCAAATGAAAATTTACAATAATTTAAATCTAACATTTAATGACACTGTGCATAATTGTTATTGTGCTAGAAGGTTATTAGGCATACATGGTAAGCAGCTTACAGAATTAGTATTATTTTATCCAGCAGAGCCAGATTTTGGTGTTTTACTCCTCATTCTACTTTGGTTATGGATATAAAGTCACTAAAAGTGTTACCATTTTTCTCTAAAATCATGCTTTTCTCCTCGATCACCTTTCTTTTGCCTTGTTCCTCCTGTTCCTCCTCTTTTTCTTTATCATAGGAACAGTTATAGTCACCACATTACACCATCATCTTCCCTGCACGCTGACACTCTCTGATATCCACCTCTGTTCAAAAGCAAAGCCTGGATCTGGCTCCCGACACGGGCGTCTGTGGTCCCAGATCCTCCATCCTCCTGTGCCCAGGGGAGGTGATCAGGGCTTTGCTTTGTCCATCAGTACTTAATCCCTGTGATGACCTGTATTAATTTTCCAGGGCTACTGTAGCAAATGATCACAAATTCGGTGGCTTAAAACAACATAAATTGATTCCCTTACAGTTCTGGAGGCTGGAGGTCCGAAATTGCAGTGGCAGCAGGGCTGCGCTCTCTCTGAGGGCTCTGGGGCAGGGTCCTTCTTGGCCTCTTCCCAGCTTCTGACGGCTGCTGGCAATCCTGGCACCCCTTGGCCTATGTCACTCCAGCCTCCCCTCAGTTGTCATCTGGTGTTCTCCCTGTGTGTCTCTCTGTCCAAATTTCCCTCTTCTGATGACACCAGTCATAGCGGATTTAAGGCCCACCCTAATCCGATATGACCTCACATTAACTTGATTACATCAGCAAAGGCCCTATTTCCAAATAAGGTCACCTTCATAGGTGTTGGATAGACAAGAACTTTTGGGGGACACTATTTAACCCAGCACGTACTCCCAGCCCTATTCCACACTGTCCTGGTGGAGCTTTGACCTGCATTCTGTTCCTACTTTCCATTTGATTTGCTGCCATGTTTCCACATCTAAGCAATATTTAATTTAATATTTCTTAATTTAATAAATATTTGGTAAAAGAATAATGTTCCAGAAGCATACTTTCTAAGGGGCTTGAAGCTGCACTAGCTCCAAGGTCTGAGACCATTGATCTCCTGAGAAGGGGAGTTGATAGTGAACTCCACTGTGTGGAAAGCAGAGAACCTGGGTGGATGGTGCAGCCCCAGGAGGGTGGGGGAGCATCAGAGGCAGGTGGGGGACTGAACAGTTGGGGGTCTCAGAGCAGAAGGCTGAAAGGAGAACCACTGACTGCAAGGAGTGGGGGAGCGGGAAGAGGGCGGTGTCGCTGGGACGCAGCTCTCAGTCGTCCTGGAGCTGCACAGAGCTGGCAGCAGTGTGCTACTGGAGGAGCGTGAGACAGAGATCCAAAACCATCCATTGTGTTCTGGTCCATTTCCCATCAATCACCACCTTCCCACCAAGAAAAGTCTCTACTAACTTGTTGCTGCTTTTAATGAGAAAGAAACAAATTAAAACTGAACTCTGACCAGGACAATTAAATCTGGATAGAGTTTGGTGGAAGTGCACAACCAGTGGTGTTCCTCTGCTCTTTTACCTGGGAAGAAGGTAAAAAGCGGGGTCTCTAGGAGAGAGGGCAGCCCCTGATGGAAGAAAGGGAGAAGGAAGCGGAAGCTGCGGGCTTTGAGGTTGCGCTGAGAGTCTGGCCTGCTTATCTCTATCCCTACAGGGACGTGTACAGAAGTGTTTCATATTTAGAGCAGCTGGGCTGACCTACATCTCAGCAGGTGTTTCCTGTGAAAGGGCCTTACAGATAATTATGACCAAATCATATGCCCAATGTGGTAAAATTCATGGGTGACACATGGATGTCACAGAATAATTGTCAAATTTATTTTTAAGGGCCTTGGAAGGGCTTGGAGCCACATTCATTCTGGTTGTCACAGAAGACCCTTCAAATGATGTATGTCAAGTGATGAAAAGAAAATCCTACTAAGTCTTATTTTAAGGCCAGAGCAGAAATTTTAGCCAACCAGATGTTCTGGGCAGGGCTCAAGGTCATCTCAGAGCTGGCTTCAGCTCGCTTGCATAGACTCAGAGGTTGTTAGACCAGAATGAGCTTGAGATTCCTCCTGATCCAGCCCCCTCCTCTACCCTGAGGGAACAGAGGCCTGGAGAGAGGAAGTGGTTTGTCCAAAAGTCTCACAGATGATCCAAGGCCAATCTGGACTCAGCCCCAGGTCTCCCGAGCCAAATGCCTCCTCTGTCCCACTGTGCTGCAAAATTTTCCCAGCCACCTTAAGTTCAGCTGTTACCACCATTCTTGAGAGTGCCTTCATGATGGAGGCCTGTGGATGCTTTCAAGCAAAGGCAATAAGAAAATTTCTTTATTCATTTATCACATATTTATCATGTCCCGATGCTGTGTCAGATACTGCACCCAGCACTGAGCCATTATTTGAGCATCTGATCCAAAGACACAGAGTTCACCATTGAGGATATCAATCGCACTTTTGGTCAGCATCCTAGCTTTTAGCATTGTTTTCTTAATTTGGCAAAATATTTTCTTTAGATCCTATTGCCCTCAAATAAAATACTCCCATATCTGATGGTAGTGAGCAAGGAACAGGCAGGGGTGGTGGGGTCACTGATATTAGGCTGTGAAGCCTCAGGTTGACGTGAGAACTCCTGTGAGCCAATGGGACTAAACTCATCACATTGACATGTGACCACTTGGTCGTGTGGGCATGTGGGAACCACCCTGTGCAGCCCCCTTCATCCCCACCCCAATATTCTCTTAGGGAAAGATAGACATTTGGACCAAAAGCTAAATATTATTAATCATTCTCTCCACTGTCTGTTCCTTCTTCCTGCCTCCAGCTCTGAAACATGGGTATGTGTGCTGAGAGGGTACAAGATAATTAGTTAAACCATCGATGCTAGCCTAGCATAGTAGGTAGAGCTGAATTTTCTGTGCTTTCTTTGTACCTTATGCCTACATCACTAGAGGTTCTTTCTTCGCCTAGTGAGATATTTGGGAGTCATCTTCACGTTCTCCTCTCTGCCATCCCATAGCTGTCACAAAGTCCCATAGATTGCCTTTAAACTAGCTGAAGAGATTTTCTCATTCTCAACATCTCCTGCTGCCACCGTAATTCAAGCCATTATCCCCATGATGATAGAGAAAGCAGCAATCTCCCTGTTCCAGGTTTTGTTCCTGCACTACTATCTAGAAACAAGTGGTGTCTTTGTAAAACATCAGTGTTGTCAGGGCATTTTCTATGCAGATGTACTGAATGCCACCAGAATTTGGACTGCCTCCGTAATTAGGAATTTGCTCAGAATCTGCTTTAATTTTTGAATCATTATATCATTTATTCTCAAGAATGTAGAAAGGCTTCCTTTTGCCTTTTGGATCATCCAAAATGTAAACATTCATAACTTCTACTCTATATAATTTTATTCTCCTTTACTGCTCTTAATGCACCCTCTGTCCAACGGACTGGCCACCGTGTGATTCACCTCTGCCCCATGCACTATTCTTTATGGATTTTGGCTTTTGATTATGTGGTTCTTGCCCCCAGTGCCCAACCTCTTCCCATCCAGACATTGCTTCACCTATTCCGATCTCACCTACACTTTAAATACACCCCGGGCACCAGCTCCTCCCTGATGCTGTTTGTAGTCACTTTAGTCATAATGATTTCATCTCTTCTGGACTTTCCACACTGCTTCCTGAGAATGATACATTGTAGAACCTGATGATACTCAATATAAGACTTAATTATATACTATCTTGTATCATTTTCCAGTTGTTTTCCTGCTTTCATGCACATTTCATTCATAAAATAGACATCCTAAGGTCTCCCTTGAAGGGTTGCCATGTTAACCATAAAGTGCTCAGAACTGTGTTTAGCATATAGCTGCCTCTCAATGAGTTTCCGTCTCCTTCCCCTCCCCTTTATCAGAGGGCTGGAGTTATACCTGATAATTCTGTATCGTTCATAGCAGGTATTAGAGTCAAGTGCATAGTAGTTCCTAATCGATGCTTATTGACTGGAACATGGTTGACCTTGAGACCCACACCCATGAATTCTGACATTGAATATATATATTTATGTACTCGTGGTTCATAATATTGCCAATTCCTTAAATCAATATTCTAAAATTATACCTAGTAATCTATCTCTGCAAACTTCCATCTTATCCCACTTATTGGTACTTACAGTTAAATATTGTTCTGAAACACATACAGACTAAAATTCTCTCTTGATGGCCTAGCATCACCGTTACCCATCATGCCCTTTTCTCTGAGACATGTGAATACTGCCGGCTGGCAGGCTTTTCTGAAAAGTGCACATTTCCTATCTTTATGTATACCTCGCCTTTCTGTTGGCAGCAGAGGAAATCAGAGCTCCAGAAATTAGGAAGCTTGGCTGAATCGAGTCCAACTTTGCAATTCTCAAAGCCCTTGTCTGGACAGCTGCCCTTCTGAGGGAGCGGTCAGTTTTGACTCTTGATTTCAAGAGCAGTCTTGTTCCACTCAGATGTTCTTTCACAAACTTTTTTGCTCACTAAAATTAAAACATTTGTTTCTGACTTCCCTAACATTGTTTATAGTTCTCAACTGCTGGCTAGGCTGCACAATTACTCCATGGAATAAAAGTACTCTAAATCATATTTATTTCACTTGCAGCTACTCTCCAGGAAAGGCTGTCTGAGTTTTCTGTGCAGCGATAAGATTCATACTACACACAATTATCCTTGGCCATGTATATTCTGCAAATAATCCCCAGTTTGGCAATAGCTGTCTCCTACGGCAATATTGCTTTGCTAGCCGGTATTGCACAACAAAGCAGAACTTTGCAAAGTATTCTTATCATCCAAATCTAAGACAAGACATTATTTATTTCAAATGGTCACCGGTGTTCCAAACGCCACTGCAAATTAGATTAGAAATTATCCAATTGGTGTGTAAACATCCCACTAATTTACCTAGTGTCTGGTTCTTTTATTTGACATTCAGGAATTTAAATAATTTAAGGATGTTTAGCTCTCCGTTCAACCTTTGCTTTCTGGATATTTACTTGGAACTTTCCAGTATTTATTTAAGGATATTAGAAGAGCTTGGGAAGGATTTTTTACTGCCCTGGAGGCTGGTACCGTGATGTTGCCCCATTTGTAAAGATAACGTGGCGGCAGGCTTACAGCAGTCCTGCCTGCTTGGTGCAAGAAGCGATTCTCTAAATTTTTTCCGTCAGGAACCCACCCAAGCTGCTCAGCCTGTTGACAGATCACCACCAGGGCCATGGACCTGCAGCTCCAAGCAAAACTGATAAGACAACCAAATTCCTTCAGGGCGTTCCCATCTCCCATTTTTAATTTTATTTATTTATTTCCCTCCATGGTTTGGAGCTTTGGAATCAAACAGATCTGGACTCTTCTACTTTCTAGCTGTTAGGACTTCAAGAAATTGCTTAACCTATTCGAGACTCAGTTTCCTATCTACAAAACGGGAATAAGAAATGCCTTTCTTAAAAGATTATTGCAGAGATTAAATGATATAATGAGATGAGAGACCATCTAGCAAGATTTTAGGTTATTTTGCCCTCAAAACAACTCCTTCTTCTTGTATATTTACTAGGAACCTCTAACCTCCATGTACTTAAAGATACGACAATTTATACTCAAAAAGCATAATTTCCCTTTTCTTCTCTTAAGCGCCCTGAAACTTCATTCTTGCTCTCCCTTGCCCACTCATAACCTTGCCTCCAGGAACTGAAACTCATCAGACTAAAATATAAATTACTGATAACAACTTAGATTCTTAATCTATAAATGGGAATTTTTACTCAAATGTGTCTCCCAGAGTTTTAAGCTAAAGGAATGTGCGAATAGCTACAGAGTGACAGACACTGGATTGCAGAGCCTTTCAATCAACAATTGTTTGAGTGCTACTATGTGCCAGGGGCTGTTTTAGCTGCTGGGAACATTGCAATGAGCAAAACTGATGAAAATTTCTGGTAGTCCTTGGGCTGACCCTCGGAGATAAAAGCTATGTTGGTTAATTTGACCATATCCTAGGTGACCAATAAAGACACAGCAAAACAAGAGCACGAGCCGAAGACTAAGAAAGCAAAGAAGCCCAGACCAGCCTGAGGCAGAGAGTGTGTTCCTGCTCTCAGGACCACCCGCCCCCTCTCCCCACCCCACCCTTCCGCCACGCTCCTTGCAGTCTAGCAAATAGTTCTTCTGCAGCCAGATGGGGTTAAGGACTACATTTACACTTTAAAATGCTCAAAAGATAGCTGGCGGTGATGGAAGATTTGGTTTATTAGTTCATTTTTATGTATGAGAGAAACTGCAGCAGAAAAAAATTCAATGTTCATCTTTTTTCAATTTGGGTCTAAGAGATATTTGGCATTAAAGCTTTTTCAGTTTCAAATGTTCCAGCTTTAGCTGTATCTATGTGATGCCAAACCAACTAGTTGAAAAATTACAAGCATAGGAAATTAGCCAACTCTTTTGTCTACAAACTGCCAACCAACCAGGTTGCCTGATGTTTTTTCTTTACTGAATTGTCCCATCATTCAATTGAATTGACTGACAATGGCCTGTGAGATCCACACAAAGCACAAATTCTGTTCTGTTTAATTCAAAGTACTAATTCATTGTCCCCTGGTAGGATATGCTCATTGTAGAAAATACAGACAGTACAGAAAATATAAGAAAACAAGTCACCCAAAGTCTCATCATACACAAATATTGATAACTACCCTTGCGGGATTTTTCATGTAAATATACATATATTAGAAAACTGGAATACTGCTCTAAACATGATTTTCATCCAGATTTTTCTACTTTCAATTAATAGTGTATTATAAACATATTACTAAATATTCTTAAAGATCATGATTAATCCATGTAAGTATGTGCTATCATTTATTTAGTGATTCCCCTACGTGTGGACATTGAGGTTATTTCCAGTTTTGACTACTATAAAAAATTCTGCAATGCACTTTTTTAAAATATAAATCTTTGTGTGTTTCTCTGATTATTACTTTAGTTCAAAACTTTGGAAACAGAATATTTTAAAACTCTTAATCCACATTGCCAAAACATCCCACCGGCAAAGTTACAGCAAAAAGTTATAGCAAATTTATATCCCTACATACAAGCTGTTTATAAGAATGCATCCTCCACTCTCTTGCCAATTTTTAATCTTCACCAGTTTGATAGGTGAGAAAAATGATATTTCCTTGCTTTAATTTATATTTTTTTAAGTACTAATGAGAATAAACATTTTTTCATTTTTATTGGCCATATGTATTTTTTGCAGTCATTCTTATTTCTGAATACTTTCTCTTCAAAATGAGAAAAAGCAAATAGCAGCAGACTAAAATAATGTCTTAAAGTTTCCACCTCCAGAAAATCAAAGAAAGCACTTTAATAAATACTTTTCTCTTCTTCAGATGGACATGAAAAATGAAGCTTTTGACTCATTTGCCCTTTGAGCAATTATTTTTGGATTTACTAGCTCAGTCCTTGTTAAGAAATTCTAATAAAGTGCTAGAGCTGAGCTGAAGAAATTTTAAAAGATAAATTTTGTGCCAAACGGTTTTGAGGTCCTCTTGGATGACATATGGATTTGAATGGTATTTGTGTGTCATAGTCATGCTGGGCTTATCTTCTGAATGCTGCTTCCTATCACCTTCCCAGAAAAGGCTTGTGGGAAAGCTTTTGAAGCTTGCAAATGCTCATTGGCTGCCTCCTTGAAGCCACTAGCAGAAGTTCCATCTCCCGAAAGTGGTTATTTTAGAAATTATATAAGGCAAAATTAACAATTATGCTTAATTGCTTTCACTCTTGTGCTCATTAAAATCAAGTGTTGTCAGCCTGTTTATTATTATGGAGTCATAACCCTGATATGGTCATTTCCTTTGATTCCTAATCATGCCTAAACTTGATATGCCTAAATTTCCTTTCCTTTGTGCCAAGATAAGCAGGTCACATGCTCATCTATAAAAAGCAATATTCTGCGGTAGTTCTAAAAGAACAAACTGTATTGCTTTGATAGAGCCTTTCTTGAGATTTCATTTTATTTTTTAAATAATGTGTACTTTTTCTACTTTGCTATAAATTTTAAACAAGAAAACGTATCAAAATCAGCACATGGCTAGGCCAGTATGTCTGGACCCAGGCACTATAAATAACCATGCCAGCCAGTCCCAATGTGGAAAAATGGAAAACCAGATCCTGTTAACAAAAGGAAAATTCCATTTTTCATACATGGTACTGCTCTTATTCCTGGCCCAGTGAGGAACAAGCACTTTCCTTTTCTCAGTATTTATTACATTAGTGTGTCGGCAATACAGGTGTTTCAATCGTCATAGCAAGGGCAAAAATCCATCGCCATGTTCATTTCACTCAAAGCTTGGTCTCTGCAGAAGCAAATTGGTGCCATCTTCCATCTTCTGTCTTACATTTTTTTTCTTCTCTCTCTTAAACTAGTTGATATTGGAATGGAGGTCTTGCCTCACAGCCTCTGAGTCAGACCACAAATGGGCAGGACCCTCCTGTTTAGACAAGACTTAGTCAATGGGTACACCAGGCCGGTGGGAAAGTCAGAAGGATACGTGAACAAGGCAGGAGCTGGAAGGGCACCCACTTCTCACCAGCTCTGTCTTTTGAGGAGGTATCTTGCGTTAGCTCCCCTCACCTCTGAGCTAGTGCACATTGGATATATTCCTTTTCATTCTCTATAGAATAATTTCCTTTAATAGAGCAGGACAAAGGAAAGTTAAAGAATTACTCCTCTAGGCAGGTAAGAACTTTGCCACCACTATATTGTCCCTAGCCTTTCAAATATTCAAAACATTCAAACAGTCAAAAATTATCAAACATCCATTAAGGTTGAAGGAATTTCGCAGTGAACATCTGTATATCTACCACTTAGTTTTACCATTAACATCTACTCTACTTTATCACTATCTATCCATCTATCTAAGCCTCTATCCATCTGTTAATCCATCTCAGTTTTTGAGGAATTTCAAAATAAATTGCAAATATCAGTATATACCCACCGAAATACTTCTGCCTACTTATAATTAAGTAGAGTTTGCTATTTGTTTAGTTTTTTCATTTGATATAAAATGTAAATACAATGAAATGCACAAATCTTAAGTGTACATTAGGGAAGTATTTTAAATGCATACACTGTGCAACCCCAACTCCTATCAAGATATAGAAAATTATCATCACCCCACGATGTTTCCTGTTCTGCTCCTGTCCCTGAAGCAGTTACTGTTTTTCTATCACAGACTTGTTTTGCCCATTATAAACTGTCATATATAAGGACTCATATGGTATATTCCCTTCTGTGTAGGGCGTCTTTCGCTCAGCATAATGCTTTGAGATCCATCCAATATCTGGTAGTTTGCTCCTTTTTATTGAGTAGCAGTTCATCGTATGGCAGAGTCTGTTTATTTGTTCTCCTATTGATGGATATCTGGGCTGTTCTCAGTTTTTGGCTATTATGAATAAAGTTGCTATGAACATTCTTATAACGTATTTTGTAAACATATGTTTTTATTTCCTTTGGGTAAGTATCTAGAGATGGCCTTGTTGGATCACAGAAAATGTGTGTGTTTAATTTGATAAGAAACTGCCAGACCGTGTTCCAAAGTGGTCGTACCGTGTTCCAAAGTGGTTGTACCGTTTTACATTCACATCAACGAAAGATGAGAGTTCCAGGTGCTCCAAAACCCCATCAACATTTGGTGTTGTCATTCTTTCTGATTATGGCTATTGTCTTGGGTGTGGACACCACTGTATTTTAATCGCTGTCTTTCTAAGCCTAACATCAATGCTATTGATAGGCAACGTTTCTAACTATTCTCTGTCACCTTGGGGAAACAGTGGCCCATTAGCTTTGGGGAAACTATCTCTTTCTTGCTTTTTGGTACTGAGGTGATGAGGTGATGAACACAGAGTGTAAAACAAAATGCATAAACAAACAACAAAGCATGGTGATATTGACAAATTGTCTGACAGAAGCCTGATAACACTATCAGCTGCCATCATACAGAAAGCATACATGCTCTGTGCACTCTGCTAAGCCTCTCACAGAAGTTTTTGTCATTCATTGTTTTCAGTGATCTTGTGAAGTAAGTATCCCAACCCCTATTATACATGAAGAAACCAAAGATCAAAAGGCTGAAAAACCCCCGCATACCCATGATCAGACTGCTACCAAGGGGCTTGCCTAAGTCACAAGGAAAGAAGGGATTTAAAATGTTAACTAAAAATATTGTTTAACTTACATGATAAATAGGAAGCGTATATTTTCCACCAACTGGTAAAGACATTCATAGTTTCAGTGACCTTGAAAAGGGCAAGCAGGGGAAGAACGTGTTGCTCTCAGCATTATCTGTGGCATTCACACAACACTGAGTTAATTCATTATCAGACCTCAGCATAACCCCTTAATGGGTAATTCAGCTCTCACGTAGTTCATTATCTTTTACTTTCTTTTCTTTGCTTCACAGATGGAGTACTTTACAATGTCTATGAAAAATTTTCCATCTGGATTAGATCAACCTCAGTGGAAGTCCAAGAGAGAGGTATTTGCTCCTGTGCATCCACTGGGAGCATCGGGATGGGAAGACTTTTCCAAAAACAACACAAGTTTGGCTTCATCAATTGGACAACAGGGAGAGCTAGTACAATGAATAATAATCACTTCTGTGCTTTGCCTCTGGTAGCTTCAGATCGGGTCTTCCTCAGCTATTATGAGACCTTGGTAGGATGGCTGTGTTGACAGCCAATAGGCTGTTGGTTGGATATTCCTTTAAAGTATTTCTTTCCTTCATCTGCTCACATTCCGTATCTATCTTGTTGTCATTTTCCTCTAAGTGATTACTGGTGATACATTGCCTTATAATGACACTTTTACCTACATTCATTCATTTTTTTCTCACAATGGCTCTTTAATGGGGAATAAGAATGGAGACTGAGATGCAGCATCTTCATTCTTTTATTCAACATTTAAAAATCCCGGCTATGTCAGGAAGTTAGAGAGCTGAAAAAAGGTGGTCTTTTTCTTTAAAAAGCTTGTGGTTATGGACAGAGACAAGTATATTAGTAGATAATTACCTTCAGATGTGAAAAGTGCTATATAGATTTAAGTAGCATGTTAGGGAGGCAGAGAAGAATGGATGACCAACGTTAGGCTGCCTCCTGTTGGTAGCAAGGTCTGAACAGAGATTCCAGCTGGTCTGATTCTTTGACTAATGCTTCTTTCATTAACAAAAATAAAGTTTACTCTTTATAAACTAATTTTTAAATATACAGGCTGCCCTCAAAAATACTTAAGGAGGCTTACAAAAAAGTACACATAATACAAATTATTTGTACATGGATTTTTAACGTTTTCAGAGTGGATTCATGAGACTATGCCTTCAAACAAACCTGAAAGGTATTTTTCTTCTCTCCTTCCCCCTACATCTTTTTCCTCATTAGCCTGAACACAAGGATGCCTGGGTCCACCCCGTGATGTCAAGACTCTTGGGAAAGTTTCCAGGGAAAGAGTTTGTGGTTGTCCCGTTACCAACTCTTACCCCCCCCAGCAGCTGGCAGGCACAAAAGTGGGAGAGTCCCTATAGGCCAACAGATCTATGTCCCACTCTCCTCAGTTTTATCTAATCCTGGCTAACATATCCCCTCTGCCTGATTTTAAGATCCTTCACTTTTCAAATGTTGTCATCAAAGTCTTTACTGTTTATTCTATGACTAATATCCTCCAAGGCAGGGCTGGGGGGTGGACAGGCGGGGAGGAGAGGTGATGAAGAGCCATTCTTCATACCCGTAGGACCCCAGGGACCATTTCATATGTGATCATTTTCATAATCCCTCACTGGAATGGCTTCAGTTACTTGGTATTTTTCTTTAAAAGTTAGTGGCAATCTAGTTTCCGTTGCTTGAGATGTAGTGTCCAGGAAAGGAGGAAGAGGGGAGGAAGAGGCAGAGGAGGAGGAGGAGCAAGAGGAGAGAGAAGAGAGCAAGGAGACAGAGGGAGAAGGGCCAGCACACATGCTGAAAGAGAGGGAAAAAGAGTAGGGATTCAGTGTAGTAAAATCGCGTGACAATTTTGGTTGAGGGTTAGACATGGTACTTAATCTGTTGGACTAAATTAAGCCAAATGAGAGCAAGCTGCTACTGAGCTTTTAACTAAAATGTTCAATTTTGATTATCTTTTACCTCTTTCCTTAGAAGATGAATGTATTAAAAACAGCTCCTCTTTCCTTAAAGGAGGTGACTGTTGTATTTTCCAGTTTGTTCTTCCATCCGTCTTCACTTGCTATCTATCTTTGAGATAGGAAGAGCTCTGAGAAATGTCTTGTTGCCTAGAAAAACCCATTCCCTCACCTTGCCATCAGTTTCCCATTCCATTCATTTAGCCTTCAGCCACTTGAGTTATGGGAAGCTGTTGTAGCCTTTTAACTATCCTATCGGACAAACTCCAATTCCTGTAATAAACTATGTGCTGGCTTCACTCTTTACATTCACGGAAAATAACTAAAAAAATGGTGTTTGGAACACTCTGCTGGCATTTCAAGCTCCGCTTCTGGTGTGTCTCAGCAAAAGCTACGTGCAGATTCTTTTTCTCCTCTTACACTTCCCTTTCCCCTTTCCCCTTTCCCCTTAAAAATATGGGAGATCATGTAAGTTAAATTAAGGCTTGATGTAATTTCCTGTAATAGAATACATAGGCTCCAGCACTAACTATCCTTTCATGGAAAAACAGCTCATTGCCTCTGGATGTGGAGTTACGCCCTTGAGTTATGAGTCTGGATTGTTGCTGAGTGGATCACTCTGGAGCCAGAAATCAGGGTGGTAGCAGGAGAAGGAGATGGCAGCTGGAGGGAGGGAGAGGGTTTGCTGGGAATGAGTGCCAGGACAGTGTTTAAGAAAAGCAGAGACGCAGTGGGGCCAAGGCAAGGACGCCTAAGCTCTGTGGAGAGAACTGAGAAGCTCGAGAGAGATTCGGACCCTTCTGGGCTAGACTTTAGCCTGCCATGCAGCAGTTTAATTTTCAATATTATTGATAAATGGAAAATCCCAGGGTTATAATGCTTTTCAAGAGGTGTAAATCACAGTCTTTGGGAGTCAGGAGGGCAAATATGCTGACGAGGCAAAGGAATTCTGTATGTGGGATGGGTAAAAGCAATCTGTCCACAGTGGTAGGTCTGTGCTTGTATGTCTTTCTAAACTCATCTCTAATCTTAGGTCCGGAAATTAAGCCTACATGCTGGACTTTCCTCTCTTGATTTACCTGTTTATCCTGATTTAGGTCAGGTCAGATTGCTGTGTAAATAGGACTTATCTGGTGGTGGATTATTATAGTTTATATTGCTTCTTGACTAAGCCTAAATACACATCCTGAAACATTCAGTCAAGTTACTGTGGTTAGCTCTTCTAAACTTCCAGGGACTTTGGGTTTAGGTGGATCCAATATTTGAATAAAGGTTCAAATTGGTGAGCTAGCTCTCTTTTGAGATAGTCTCCAATTCCATTTTTCTGCTTAAGGCAAGATATAGTCCTACAGAAGGCCTATTGTGCCCTTGTTACCCAAAGAGCAGAGAGTAATAAATCAGAGCACACTGTGAGGGATGAGCATGGCTGGGAGATGGGGATAAGATGGGCCCAGGGAGTCCTTGAGATCACAGTGAATCTTTAATCCACACTATTTGACTTATACTCTTTTCTGGAGGTTATTTATTTTATAAAGGCAAAGGTGCTCCAAAAAAAAAAAAAAAAGGATAAGAAGAAGATAGTTGTGGTAGAACAAACAATGACTTTAGCTTTAGGCGAAAGAGAAGTTTAAGTTTCTGAAATACTAAAGAAGGGAGGAAAATTGGTAAAATGGATTCCCGTGCAGCCAGCACAAGAACTGGTCTGCAGCATTTTCCGTATGGAGAAGGTCCATCCATACACTTGGCAGAGCAGGATTTCTCAACCTCAGCACTACTGACACCGGGACTGGATATTTCTTTGCTGTGGGAGCTGTTCTGTAGGAAGGACCATCTGTAGGATGGTTAGCAGCATCCCTGACCTCTACTCACTAGTTGTACGTAGCACCCCCCACCCTAGCTGTGACAATCTAAAATGTCTCCAGACATTGCCAAATGTCCCCTGGGGGGCAAAGTCACCCCTGTTTGAGAACCACTGCACTAGAGCAATCACTAAGACTAGTCTAGATAGTAAATAGTTACACTTTTATTTGATAGTATCTCAAAAAAATTTATCTTCCCAATGACAGACAAAATGGTGTAGGAGAAAAGGTGCAGGCTTAGGGGGTCAGGCACATAAGGTCCCAAGCTAAGATTATTTTATCTAAGTCACAGAATTTGTCAGATGAGAGGCTCTGGAGATTGTGGAATGTGAGAGAATTGAGGAGGAGAGAAAAGGGAATACCACAAAGGTTTAGTGTCAAGAAATCGATATTCTTTTAAAAAAGAGTTCCATTCTTGTGTTTCCAAAAGAGGCTTATCTGAGCCTCTAGAATATACCACTATTCATAGAGGGAATCACTTAAGTCTCTTAGTTTATTGGATTAGGGATTGATCACCTACCATGCACCATGCACTGTGATATGCACTAGGGATCCAATGGGTGGAAAGCAGATTTGATCCTTGCCTTCCTAATAATCCTAATAACCTTCCTGGTGGGCCATTGATGTTGTTTAGCAGGAAACCATGATTGAGTAAATCTAGGGAGTGTGTAAATGGGATATAGCGCATACAGGTGTTGGGAAAGGCAATCTCAGTGGGCTCTGAATGTCCCTCCATATTCTTTTTGATTTTGCCAAGACTGCAAGGCTTTGACTGATGTTTACTAGGGCCATTTCTCAGGGTCTGCAGCAAGCAGCCTTCAGGGATGAGGGTCTCCGCCTAGGATGAAGGGTGGGCTTGCTTACTGCTTGCTATAAAACAACAGGTTCCCAAGCTCAGTGTTCTCCCACAAAGCGACTCACTGTGTGCACAGCATTCACCTGCACCCCACCATGCTGCCTGCATGGGACTTGGGGACAAGAGGAACAGCCACAAACATGATGCTCGTGCTGCTTGCTGTGCCATGTTAATATAGTCCTTTGTTTCTGACCCGGGAGTCTCTTGTCTTCCTCCAACCGCCTTAAACGGTACTAGGCTAACTGATTCTCTTAGAAGTGGAGGAAAATCAAATCCCAGCTCCTGCCAATGGGGTCCAGTACAGAGAAGCTTTAAAGCATCAGCGAGAAAAGGAGGTTGCGAGGGTGACTATGAAGAGAGATGTCAGTGCAATAGGCCTAGGGAGCAACCGGTCCCAAATGAAGCAAGAGAACATGGCTCCAGGAGTGGTCTTCTTATGAAAAAAATGAAAAGGAGAAGTTTCTGGATGTGCTTAGACATAAAGAAGGAGAATTACACTCTGATGGAGAGTTTGAGGATGAAGTATTCATAGACTTCAAGAGATTTTAAGAATTCTCAGTTAACCCAAATAATTCAGCCTTACAGCAAAGACCACAGTAAAGATATTACCTTCCCACTGAAGCCTTTGGTTTCAGGTGGCTTCCAGAGAGCCACCACGAGTGGAGAGACAGAAACAGAGGTGAGGATATAAAGAAGTCAGGGTTAGAACTATATCTAGGAAAGAACTTTGAGTGAGTGTGGAAATGATTGACAGAAAATAGATCAAAAATCTAATGAATTTTTGAGGGAACTGTATTGTCCAAGATACCCTAAACCTAGACTCAAAAGGCCTATAGCTGTTCGATAAGTCTTGAAGCAACGCCCAAGCAGAAAGTGTGCTGTCAAACCTATACAGTCTCCCAGGAAGACACACACATCAACACTCACCCCAGATGTGTCAACGGAAAATAATGGGACAGGAAGAATGTCCCAGAGGGCAGAGTCAGGAGGCAAGGAAAACAATGGGTGAGCGAGTTCTTTGGGAGAAAAGAATTGGAGTCTAAGCAAAGAATTTGCTGTTACCCAGGAGCTGAAATGGGGATATATTTCTAAAGTTGAGCCAGCAGGATTTTGCCGACATAAGAGATATGAGAATAAAAGAGTCAAGGATGACCCCAAGCTACTTTTGGTGGAAGGAATTTTCCTTTTATTGATGTGTAGAAAAGACCAAATTTGTTGGGATGGAAATCAAGAGTTTGGTTTTGGACATGTTAACTTCAACACGTAAATAGAGTTGTTGAATGGGCAGCTGGACATACAAGTCTGGAACTGAGACACAGAGAGGTTAAGTAACTTACCAAAGGTCACACAGCTATTAATGGGGGTGAGGGTGACATTTGAACCTCAGCAGTCTGGCTCCTGTCTTGTTCTTAAATAACCAACCACATCCTGAATCAGAATCCCACACCTTCCTTCATGCAATATTTCTATGTTGATGGGTACATTTTTTATGGGCCAGCATATATATCTAACCTATGTGTCTCTCATGTATCTAACCCCATTCCTGCAGCCCACTTGGTCTCAGACTTCTCCCTTCTCATTGTAGATTTACTGTCCAAGTCAGTTTACTTTCTAAAAATGAGTGTGATGACCTAATAACAACTATATGCTGGAAAGGAAAAATTGTTACAGGAAAATGACTTTACCTCCTTCTTCTCTTATTCTTGGACCCTGGCTCCATTTAATGTATTTTCACTGACTAGCAAGAAAGAATAGAGAAACAACGAGATACACTACACGTCTATCAGAACGGCCCAAATCCAAAACACTGATGACACCAAATACTGAGGAGGCTGTGGAGCAACAGGAACTCTCATCATCGCTGGCGGGAATGCAGAGGGGTGCAGCCGCATTGGAAGACAGTTTGGTGGTTTCTTACAAAACTGAACATCCTCTTGCCATGCAACCCAGCAGTCATACTCCTTGGTATTTACCCAAATAAATTGAAAATGTCCACACAAAAACCTGCACATAGACGTTTACAGCAGCTTTATTCATAATTGTCAAAAACTTGGAAGCAGCAAGATGATCTTCAGAAGATGAATGGATAAATAAACTGTGGAACATTCAGACAATAGATGATTACTCAACATTAAAAAGAACGAAGAAACAGTAGAAGTTCTCATGAAGTCACTGACTAACATTGACACCTTCCTTCTGGACTATCCTGAAATTCTGTGTGTTTTTATTTCTTTAGGCCTGTTTCATTTGGGTTAAAAATAAGTGGTGCAGAGGACAATAGCACTCATGAGAAATATCAACAGCAGTGCAGCATCTTGTTTTGGGAGACACCCTGAATGCTGGCTTTTAGACCATGTATCTGTTGTAATGAAGAAAACTACTGTGGATGGTGCTTCTGTGTGACTATTCATATAGAATAACAAATGAATGGCCATTTCTTATGCATTCCTATAACAGTGATTGAAGCTCAATTTCCTTGGAGCTCTTTCCCCCCAGAATAGAATACCAGTGCAGGCAGGGATGTTAGGGTTCCTCTAGCCCAGCACCCTCATGTCATAGGTGAGAGAGCTGAGGACGGGTGGAGGCAGGGCTGCGAGGAGAGTCCAGACTGCCTACGCCATAGCTCTGCTCTGCTTTGGGATTATGGACTGTCTTTTGCTAGGAGCTGGGACTGCTGCTTGCAGGGCCTTGTTCCGTTAATCCTGTGTCTCTTCCATTATCAGCCTTAATGGCACTTCCGGATATCATCACCCATGTGGATATTCCACACTCCTGAAATCTTGCCGCTCTTACAAGCTGTGGCCCATTTCACAGCTGTTCTGAATGGTAAGTCATTCTGAAAAACAATACCTCCGCGTTGCTTTGTACATTTTCTGTGAACCAATCACGTGGACATCCCCCTTGAGGGTCCCGGTCTGTGGAGTTTAAGAGGCCTGCTCTCCTGATCCATCCAGTTCATTATGTCATAAGTATTCAGAGGCTCAACTTCGTTTAAATCCATCAAGATTTTATGTTCTATGAAAGAGTTTGAGATCGACTTCTTTCCTATTACACTTAATGTGCAAAAGTGCCAGTGGAAATAAAAGAGCTCATACATCTAAATGATTTAAATTAAGTAAAATAAAATTTTCCACTCTTTCGAATTAGGCCATTAAAACTATAGCTTAGTCTAAGTACAGTATTAACGAGCAATATCGCAAGGAGAGTATTAATTTTGCATTTCCTGACATAGAAATTTAAAACATGCAATTTTAGCTTTGCTTTAGGTAATATTTTGTATTCCCTTGACTTTTATTTAGGGACATCAGAAATTAGGGTAAAAAATGGGATAAGTTCAAAATTGGATGCACTGAGCCCTTATTTAGAGATATGCAGCCCTCTCATCTAGACGGTAGGTATACTGCAGGCTGAAACCAGATCTAGGATCGTGTGGCATTTTACACCATCAAAGCGTTAGTGGTGAAAGTGGAAATGAAACAGTCCTTTTAGACCTGTTGGTTTAATACATTCAACATTTTTCAGTTTAATGAAGAATGGTTTAATAAAGATAGGCAAGGCTACAAAGATTGTAGTGACATCCTCAAAGCGACTGGGAAGCCTGGTGGCTGGGTGGTAGCCTCTTCACAGCCCGGTGTTAATGAGTCCCAACGTTGGTGAGTCTGGTAAGACTCCAGATCTAGGCTCTGAGGGCTCTGGCGGATTCCCAAGACTGTGGGGAGACTGTCCTCACCAGCACAGAGCTGTGAGAAGTCTCACGGTCTTCCTTTGGCTTTGCATACCACCAATTGCATCAAATCCGACGAGTAGGATTTCACACCAGAGGCCTTTCCAGCCAGCAGAGGACCCCAGTCCAGCAACTGCTATCTTGGAACACTGGCCATGTCCTTTAATCAGGCAATCCAATTAGCCACACACAAATTAGGAAGTCGATGTACCTAAAGCAATTTTTCTGCAAAAAATTTAAAACCTCCCATATGAATTTGCAATCAAGGAAAATTTTCTTTCTCTTTCATTTTTTTAAAAACTGCATGTTGGACACAGGACAGAATGAGGCAAACATTTTCAACTTTGAGTGCTGCCTAAGAGATTCCAAGGTATCAGCTAACATCGTGTTTGAGTAAGTTGTGAGTGAGAGAGGAACCCAGAGGGTGAGACTGGGAGTTTAATTGCATCATGTTCCCTAACAAGAAATGGCAAATATTGTATCTGATAAAGAGGAGAGGATGTCTTATTCCCATTGTGTTCTAGTCTTGCTTGTCAGAGCCTGCAGCACTGTCAGTCACAGAGGAGCAAAGTTAACCCTTGTGTTTCTGATCTTTGCAGCACCAAGCTTCTCTGAGAGCAAAAGTAACCAGGAGCCTGCATGGCAGAGCACTGATGCTTTCTTATTTCTCCATTTAGTCCATGTATTTTTCTCTACCACGCACAAATCACCTTGGATTTAAAGATGTCTGAGAATTCTCCCATATCCAATTCTTTATCAGAAAGGAAATTTTACTGCCTCTCTTGCGGGCTTTCCCTACTTGGTTTATATAATTTTAGAGATGGAAGAGTTCTTAGAGTCCAATCCAAGGTTCATTTTACAAATGAAGATTCTGTGGCCCAGCAGGTAAAATGATGTGCTTAAGATTACACAACTAGTTATTAGAAGACCAGGGATTAAGTGTCAGAGCTCCCAACTCCACGGCCCGTGCTTCATAATATTACTAGGAGCTGAATTGGACAGGAGAATTGGTCAGGAATGGGGGCCCAACTTTCAGGACTTGTGTCCATAGACATTTGTACGAAGTGGAAGGAAGGGTTTTGCAAGGCCAGGCAAGATGGCATCATAGCCTCAGGGAGATCTTTGAATAGCAGAGAGAGATGTGATTTGCTTATTCAGGAAATCCAGGTATAGCTTGAATGTGCGCTCCAACAGGGGAGGGGGTCATGTTCAGGGAGAAGCGTCTGCCACGGAAAAAGAGGATACGAATGTGCATAGCTCTGGGAACTCTGCAAACCAGTTTTAACCTTGGGCTAGATGTGTGGGAATCTTGGCGTAGCCTCCATCTTCGCATAGGATTGAGTCACTAATAGTGACCAGGGACTGGCTATCCCAGGAGGTGTTCCGAGGCAAGCTGTGGTTTGTATGAAATATCTACATACTACACACTCAAAAGTAAAAAGATAAAAAATATACACTCCGTAATTTATATTGTGCTGGATTTTATCAACTTGGCTAAGGTTCAGAACTATATTTCTCAAAATTCCCTTGCAAATATAGTTCCAAGTTAGAGTTGATCAAAAGAGGAACATGTATGATGTTTGGAAAGCAGAAAGGGAGCCGAAGCCAAGACTCTTGGAAGGTCGTCGTGGTCAGACACTGTGAACATCAGGCAAGAGGTGCCCAGTGGGCCCGCTTCTCCTTCTTCTCAGCTCTGCGTCCAGTTTGTCATCTGACTCCTGCCAATACTGACCAATCGTGGCTCCAGGTTTGCCACCAGGCGCTGGACCGCACACCCATGGAGTGACAGCTGCACCGAGGCAATCGCCTCCCAGAAGTGATAGTTTTCACGGCTCTCTCTGTGTCTTCTCCCATCAAAGCCCCATTCTGGTGGCCAGATATGTTTCCATCTCCTCCTCTGCCATCTTCTCTCCTCTTCTCCCCTTTCATCTCCTCCTCTCTGGTGCAGATGTTGATAGTGGGGGAGGCTATGAATACGTGGGGGGAGGCATATATGGGAACTTTCTGTACTTCCCACTCAATTTTGCTGTGAGCCTAAAACTGCTCTAAAAAAATAAAGTCTACATATAAAAATAAGCAAAGCTGCTCATTATATAGATTTTAAAGTTATAAAATAAAATACAGAAGAAAAAAGAAGTCAGGCATATATAATCACTGTTGACATCTTGGGGTATTTCCATCAAGTCTTTTTTCTATGTGACACACACACACACAAACACACACACTTTTATTGTTGGCAGGTTTTTCTTTTTTACTTTTTACAAACTGGAGTCAGACTGTATGTTCTCATTTACATCCTTCCTTTTTCATTTAATACTATGACTATTTTAATATCTTTAAGCATACTTTAAAACAGTGCTTGATCATATGACATGGCATAATTCACTTAAGCAATTCCCTGTTGTTGGACATTAAGGCTGCTTCCTTTTATCCTCTTACTATTATAAATAATGCTATAATAAACATCCTTTTCCATAAATATATGTTTGCCTTTTTTGTCATATCCTTGGGATAGATCCTGGGAAATGGAATTTCTGAGAAAAGATATGACATTTTAAAAGCTCTTCATATGTTGCCTTCTACAAAGGTTGTATGCGGCTATACTTTCATCAGCAGTGTGTATAAGAGCCTGCTTTTAGCCAATTTTATTTTCAAAATTGCTAGAGTTGGTAGAATAAAACATTGGAAAAATAAAGTAAAAATATTATCTCTTAAACTCTATAAGAAACAAGAGTCAAGCATGTAATAATAGTGGCCACTACCATTGTAACAATACCTTCATAAGAGTCCTTAAGTAGAGGGTGCCATAGTAAGAAGATTGTCCATAATTTCAGAGGGTGGAGTTAAGGAGGGTGAGAAGGAAGGCGAGTTATTGATGAGCCGTCAGAAAAACCTGGAGCATCACAAGCATTTCTGAGTTCACTCAGACAGCACAGGGGTCATGCTAAGGAATCCTTGTGTATGTTTAGCCTGGGAAAGAGAAGATGGAGCAGGGACATGATGCAGTCCTTAGGCACCTAAGGGGCTTCCACATGGCCAGGAGATTGGAAGTGACTCTGGCCAGGTTGCAGAGGTAGGACCTGTGGAGAAAGCACATGGAGGTATTGACTCACACTCAGGAGAGCCCTTTCTAACAAGTTGAGCAAATCCTGAATGGAGTGGACTTCCTGTGGGACCCAGAGGTCTCAGTCAAGAGAGGTTTAATATGGAGGACAGATGACTAAGGGGGGCTCTGGTTGACATGGAGATTGGACTGGTTGACCAACTGAGTTTATGAGTTATCTTAGCTGAAAGGAACTGGAACACTAGGAAGAAAACCAGGTTCTTTAGGAAAATGAACTTTGTCTTAAAGCTAAAAAGTTGGATTATCTGTGTGTGTGAGATGTGTATATGAGAAATCCTGAGACTAATAATATGGACCACCAATGGACAAAATAACAGCTAGCATTTATTTTATGCTTATTACTTTCGAGACACTGTTCTAAATTTACCATGAGCATTGTCTCATTTTGTTCTCAAAACCAGCCTTGGGGTGGTGTGGTGGACAGCAGGAGGAACAATGCCCTCCTCTCCCCAAGATGTCCCCGTTTAACCCCTGGGGCCTGTGGATGTGTTACCTTACACGGCAGAAGGAACCTTACAGCTGTGAGTAAGTTAAGGAGCTTAAACGGAGAGACTAACCCGGGTTTTACGGGAGGGCCCGTGTAACCACAAGTGTCCTATAAAGGGAAGAGAGAGGCAGGAAGGTCAGAGTCAGATTAGAAGATGTGACAACTAAAGCAGAGGTCGGACTGAGGTGTTTGCTGTTTTTGAAGACAGAAGAAGACCACGCACTAAGGCATTGGGCAGCTTCTAGAACTGGAAAAAGCAAGGAAATGGACTTTTCCCCTGAAGCCTCCAGAAGAAATTCAGCCCTGCAGACACTGACTTGAGCTGAGTCAGACATTTTCCTGACTTCTGACCTTGAGAATGTAAGATAATAAATATATGTGTGTTGTTTTAAGCCACTAAATATGTGGTAATTTGTTACAGCAGCCATAGGAATCTAGTACAGGTGGTCACTACTATCTTCCCCATCTTTCAGATGAAGAAATCGAGGCACAGGTAGGTAAAGGAACTTTCTCAGGACCTTACAATTAGTAAGTAGCATTAAACTGTCCAGCTCTCAAAGCCTGCGCATCAAGATAAAAATATTTCTATTTATGTCTTCCTTATGCTGAGAGTTCTCAAGGCCTCAGCAACAAAGTCCCTCTGAGATCTCTTGAATTCATTTTATAGTCAGATAAAGAAATAAATATAAGAATTTTTATAGGTCAGACCCAGATTAATCAAGTCCAGCATTGTCTCTCTCTGTGGAATATACCACAAATCACCACAGTTCCTCTTAATCCATTTAGGGATCTCGTACTCATGGATTTAAAAAAAAATAACTTTACTCTTGCTGTATAACATAGAAATCCCTTTTGTTATACCTAAATGTACCCCCTTGCAGATTCAGTATATGTCTTTTAGTACCCTAGGATTTAATGGACAAATCAGTGTTGAGCTGATCCACTGTCATATTTATAGACTGAAGGTCCTAATATTTAAGTCTTTCTTCATATAGTGTCTTCCCATTGTCGAATCAGCATGACTATCCTACTCTGAGCTATTTCTAGCTCTGTTTTTCAAAGACTTGGGGGGAAAAAGTAAAACCAGGTGAAATGATGGCTTTCCTAAGTTATGTTGGAAGTCTTCGGCAAAGCCAAGAACTAAGTCCAGGGCTTCTGATTCTCGGTTAATTTCCCAACTCCTAGTCACAAGTCTTCTATTATAAAAATATTCTTTTGGTTGGAGTGTTTGGCAATATGCTACTAGAGGAGACCAAGTCAAAAATCCAAATGTCAATAACCTCAGTATTCAACAGCAGAGCAGCAAATTCTGAAATGAACGGAGGTTCATTTTGGGATATTGTGGTGGAATACCAAAGCATGATGAGAAGGGGATGGCTTCTGCTGGTGGAGGAAGCCAGTGTACTTGCTTGACTGGCCAGGAAAATTCAAGGGAAGAGAGAAGACATTAAATGACTGTTTTTCTCCTGTTCAGGGCAGTATCTTAGGCATGCAGTAACCGAGAGTCCCCAGTCTCGGGGAGGAAATGTATTTCTCATTTCCCGCAGTGTCTTGGCACGGCGTCCTCTTCTCTGCTGGCTGGGAAAGCTGAATATCCTACAGATGAAGTGCTGGGTGAGGGTAGAAAGAACCGTGCTGCTGCTGACAGACATTTAGAAAATCAACACAGTGCCATAGCGTTTACTGAATGCCCACTATGTGCCAGTTACCAAGTCAGACTCTGGGGAAATAGAGTGAATAAAACACACATTTTGCCTATATTAGATAGGCTCTTTTGGTCACAAGTGATCAAAAACCCAACTCAAACTGGCTTGAGAAAAATCTCAATTTAGTGGTTCACATAACTTAACTGTTCAGGGCACTGGCTGACCAGTGTTCAAATGATGTCTCCAGGTCCCAGCCTCTTTTTCATCTCTTAGCTCTGCCTTCCGATATCCTGACTCTGTTTTTAAGGAAGGATCTTAAAGGGGGACAAGACGGCTGCTACTGACCCAGCACATCCCATGGGAAAGATACAGAGCTTCATGGTATCTCACGGGCTATCATTGGGCCATATATCCACTCCTGGGGAATGCAAGGCTTTGATTCAGTTCTAGTCCTACTCAAACAACATGGGCTCTACAGGAGGGAGCGGTGCTTTAGAAGGAAATTTGAATACTGTTACCATAGGCTGAGTGGATATTGAACACAAGATTTCCATTCTGCTCTCCTTGAGGAGCATACATTCTTAGTGGACGTCAGTTACCTGTCATTTCCACTGCCCTCCTACTAGGAAACTGTAAAGCATACAGGGAAACAAGAGGAAAGAAGGATTACAGTGATTAACAGCAACTTAGAGACCCATTGGTAGATTGCTACCCAAGTGGACACACAACAAAGAGCACGATGAAATTACAAGTATTTTAATCATTCCACCAAAACAGCATGGTGTCCACCAGGCCCTCATTGTCTAGTCCCTATTGGTACAAATATCTCTTTGCCTGCTGTCTTCCACTTCCCTGACTTCTCAATTCTTTAAAAATATTCACATTTTGTACCTTCCTCCGCACTTATGCCTCTCCCTCCCTCCCCTCCAGCTTTGAGTCATACTGCGTGCCTGAATTGTGTAGAGCAGAATTTTCAACAAATTAGAGTGCATTGTTGGTTCTCCTGTTTTAATTCTTGAGAACATTTTGGGAGACAGGCTGTACAAAAGATCTGATGAGCCTCGGAGCTGTAATATATTATCAGATTTGAAATGCTAATAAGAGTCTATGGAAAGAATAGTTAGTTAAAAGAAATAGTGAACTTAAAGTAGAGAAAAAAAGCAAATTTTGAAGAGATGTGAAAGGTGCTCCAAAAAAATGGTTGTGGTTTAATAATACTGAGACAGTCCCTTATGGAAAAGAAAAAAAGAAGTATTTAAGATTCAACTGGGGGACTAGAGTCAACCTTATTTCCTATGATCAAAACCCCCATAGGCTGTTTAACTAACTTTATAGGAAAGTTTCAGAGGCCTGAAAAACCATACGAAGCACAAATGTGTGAAATGCACACGCTGCTAGCCTCAATGAGGTATTCACTTCCAAGTGGAGAGGGAGACTGGAAACATTATTAAACATGGCAGGGTAGAGACTGGAACCCATTTTAAGGTTAACATAAATGTTTTCTGACCACCTTGCTGTTGTTGGGCACTTTATGGGTCTTGGCAGCAAGTTTCAACGTGTGGCTCATTAGAAGGAATGGAATGTTGGGATTTATTGGGTAAGACTTGAGAGAAATCTCTCCTGGGGAAACTTTGTGCTTTGCCCAGAAAGACAGTACTTTGACAGGAATAAAAATATTAACTTGTTCCAGCACTTTCCTTCATGACAATAATATTACCTTGATTTAAGTTGTCCCTATTTCTTACTAGGAGCTCAAACTGAGTTTTATGTGAAACATTATTTCTGTTTATCATCACAAATCCCTTTGAGGTAAGTAAGGGGTAGGAATTACTATTCCTGTTTTAAAGTTGGGGAAACAGAAGCTCAGAGAATGACTTAAATAAATACCACGGCTTTAACACACAGGTGATAGCTTAATGCAAATCCAAATATCCTCATTGATCTAAAGAAGCTAAACCAGCCCCCAAAGCTCTGTGAGCATTCTTAAGAGATTGCCCTCTAAGTTTACAGGAGAACTCAGAACCGCCTCCCGCTTTAGAGGCCAGGAGGGAGACATCTGTGCTATCATCTCTCACAGCTGGATATGCTGTGTCCCCTTTCCCGACTGCTCATTTATGATTTCGGTCTGACTTGCAAGTTGCCTCCTCCTTTTTGCCCTGGTGGGAGCATGTACCCGACTTTGAGCTCTCACTCAGAATTCCAAACTCTCGGCTCCCTAATTTTTTATGTTTCCTGAAGGAACAGGGGGATCCTCAGAAGCCACTTGAGAAGGAGTCAAGAGTTACCTCCTATTTGCTACCATCTTCTTCTCTCAACTCTCCCAGGGCCTTGTTACCCTGCTCTGTGACACTTCCACTGAAAATTTACCAGCCCAAGTGGGGATCAACTTGAAAAACATTGTCCCAGAACTCTGGCCACATCCTCCATAGCCCGGCAGTCTTAGTAGAATCACCTGTAAGCCAACTCAATGGGTGGCAATCACAAAGCAGCTGATTCCTGTTAGGTCTTAAGCCACAACCAACAGAGCCTGTAGAACAGTGTTTCTCAACATTGGCTGCTCTTGAGAATCATCTGTGGAGCTTTAAAAACATATAAGGCCTGGACCCTATTCTCTAATGATTGTAATTTAACTAGTCTGGGGACGGCCTAGGCCTTAGTATTTTTTTCCCATTTTTTATTAATTTTTTAGAGTAGTTTTAGGTTCACAGCAAAATTGAGAGGAATGTATAAACATTTCTCATATACCCCCTGCCCCTACACATGCATAGCCTCCCCCATTATCAACATCCTCCACCAGAATGGTCTATTTGTTACAATTGATGAACCTACATTGACACATCATCATCACCCAAAGTCCAGAGCTTACATCAGTGTTCACTCTTGGTGTTGTACATTCTATGTGTGTGGCAAATTTATAATGACATATATCCATCATTATGGTATCATACAGAGTGTTTTCACTTCCCTAAAAATCCTCTGTGCTCCACCTATTCCTCCCTCCCCCACCCCCAACTCCTGGCCACCATTAATCTTAGTATTTTGTAAACACTCCCTGGAGTTGAGAGCCGCTAATCTAAGTCCTGAATGTGAAATTGTCATCTGTGCTGTCATTAACAGTCCCTCATGCTCTGTCAAGTGTGAGTGGATGTAATAAAATCCATAGCACTGTGGACCTGGTTCTGTGCTGAGCGCTCCACATGCATTCTCCTATTGAATTCTCTCAATAACGCCCTGGGATAATTACCCTTAATTTGCTCATTTTACAGATGAGAAAACTGAAGCACAGAAAGGTTGAGCGAGTTGCTTAAGGTCACACCTCTAGAAGTTACTCTTTGGCCCCAAAACTGAGACACATCAACTCCTGCACTACAAAATATTTGTAGCCAGGTAAGTTCTATGCCTCTAAGTTAAAACTTTTGCTGCTGTCAGTACCCTCATCTCAGTGGTTGTAGACTCTTCAAGTCCAGATAGGAACATTGAGAAGACACCAGTCTGGTACCTAGAAACTTACGGAAAAAATTTTTATTATCTGCCATCATGGAAACAAAGCTATGGATGCTTCCAGCCTATCTCCAAAGAGAAACAGAAAGCAAGCCTCGTTTACATTATAAATCCCCTTTCCATTGTGGTATTTCACAATCCACTCCATTTCGGGTTCCTCCCACTGCACGATAAAGAATGGGAACAGATGCAAATTCAATCTTTAGGGCTCCATATTTTCTGTTAGTTTTCACATTTCTGTGGCGTGTCACACCTATCCAGAGCAATGAGAAGTTTAAGGCGGACCCTGGCTTACACTAGTACCGTGACACTAAGGGCATCTTTATTGTCCTATTTGATAGACAGGTGCAAGTGCAAGGCGACAGTGGGCAGGTCATTGCCTGATGTAGACTAACAAAGGGGAAGCAATCTGAACCCAAGAGCTCTGAATCCATCTGCCTGCCAAACTCTTCCCTGGTCAGTGTCCAATGACTGTGCCGGAAATTCCTGTAAGGGAAACCCTGAGGCCATCCCTACAGGGTGCAGGTGATATCACCAGATGTTCCTCCACCTACTCTTCTGTGTGAAACTGTTTAAATAGGCATTAAAACCAGGGTTACAGGGAAAAAGAGTAGCCTGATACCAACAGATGGAAAAAGAGATGAGGGAATCTACTTTTTTCTTGGGATAAGGAGATGGGGATGGCTAGTGTCTTAGGGCAGGTCATAGGCTGATAGAATTTAAATAGCTTTTTTTTTTTTTTTCCTTAAACCAACACTACGTCTTTCTTCCCCTAGAAATATTGACCCAACACTCTTTTTTCCCAGCAGGTTAATTCTCTCCACTCCTAACCCCAACCCCAAAACTTGGGATCCTGGAATGCCCCCATTTTCTACACCAGAAGAGGTGCTTTGTATCTAAATAACACTAACTCAGTGGGGCCCCAAATACATGTAACCAGAAATGGACAGTTCTTCTCCTTCAGTGTAGGGTGATCCTGGTTGGCCCCAGGCTGTCAGCTTTTGCACTGAAATCCCACTTCCTGGGAAACACTTCAGTTCCAGGCAAACCAGGAAGGGTTGTTGGTTACCCCACAATGTCACCCTCCCTAATTTATTATGGGGACTCCATAGCAGAAGAGAACACTGGCTGCAGTTTATTCACAAATATTTGCAGCTGCCTTTCTAGCCCTTATACAAACGCTTCTTGAAACTTCCTCTGGTGCCAGAGGGTTTCTGGGCTGTGTCCTCCTGTCAGGTCTATGAATTAGGTGAGAGAATGGTTTCCCACAGCTAGTTCAGAGTCAGGGCTAATTTTCAGGATAATCCACTGTCCCGCCTGTTGAGACATTTATGCGACTGTGTGATTCCCATGAATGCATTTGTGTCACCCATGTATGTAAACACCCGTTAGTTCTTGGTGAATTTGAGTTCTCTCCAGCGGTTGTGGAAAACGCTGCACTGTGATTACAGGCGACTGCACTGATATTTTATCTCTTCCGAATGTAACGAGGAAATTATTGTTGATATTTAATGATGAGGCCTTTCCTGAGGAAGAATGAAGAATGAGAAATCCCACTTTCCTCCCCAGCATCCTGCTTCTTCTGAAATATGTAATTCCACAAAGGTAATTTTTTATCTCACTGCTAAGGCAAAGAGCATTGTTATATTTAAGAGTCAAAGTGTAACCAGTTGAAATCTGACATTTTCTACTCAGAGAAAAAAAAAGGTATGGTTGGCCAAGAAATTAAAATCACATTTCAATAAAAATTCTTGTTTAAAAAAATCAATGCCATTAAAGGTAATTACTGAACATATTTCGTTTTAATGTAAATTCTTTCATTCACAGCTAATTTCCTCTTTCTCGTTTTTATGGTAAGGTGCAATCAGTACGTAATACTCACTCTTTCTTCTTAGGGGACTAGACTAAGGCAGCACTTTTAAGAAAGGCTGTTACAAGCTTCTACAACTTGATCCTCAGTGCTCGAGTTACTCCTGTGAAGTGTGGCTGAATGGTAAAGTGGATGGTAGAGCGCTAAGGAGAAGGTTAAGGGCAGGCGATGGGTGGGGTGATAGAGTTGGGCCGTTCATTTGAGCGAGAGTCGTTGAGAACCTACTGGATTCCTAGTGTGAATGTGCTGACCTTGGACTATGGAGGATTACAGAGCTGGATGAGGCATTTCTTAGCCCCGAGACGCTTAGACTAACAGAGTATGTCCATGTTTATCTAGTGCAGGAATGGCAATAATGCACCACCTAGGCTTTCAAAGTAAAGCCAACATTTTTGTTGTTGTTAAATGATTTTATGTTTAGGATCTTATTTTACCAATAGGCAAATTTAAAAATTAAGTCTCTGAGGGCCAGCCTAGTGGTGTAGTGGTTAAGTTCGGGTGCTCAGCTTTGGCGGCCAAGGGTTTGTGGGTTCGGATCCTGGGTGTGGACCTACACACTGCTTATCAAGCCATGCTGTGGCCACGTCCCACATACAAAATAGAGGAAGACTGGAACAGATGTTAGCTCAGGGACGATCTTCCTCAAACAAGAAGAGGAAGATTGGCAACAGATGTTAGCTCAGGGCCAATCTCCCTCACCAAAAAAAAAAAAAAAAAAAAAATTTAATCCCTTGAGATGTTTCCTGCCTGTGAAAACTGGCTTGCACTGGGTGCTGGGGTGAGGGGTCCGGCCGATTCTGGGCACAGGGACAATGCTGGCATGCCACCTGACTCTGGCTCACCTCAGATTAGGCAATTAGTCCCACATTATTTGAGTACCCAATTTACTTTTACATTTTAAAGTTGTAAAATGCAAAATGATTTTTTTTCACTTTCTAATTACGAGTAATAAAAATTTAAGGGAATATAAAGTTTAACTTGTCTGTTAATTGAGGGGAAAGAGCCATGCTAAATCAGTCAAGAACAGAACGGTCACCGAAGAAACACAGAGGAAACTGCCCGTGAGGATCCCGTTTGCTATTTTAATTAGCATCTGTCAATTAGAAGCGAATGACAGAGTGGAAGAAACCCTGATTAATGAAATCATCATCCCAAATTGAAAGGGAAGGTCGAAAAGAACATGGTGTCTCATTCGACTTCGTCTTGAGGGTCTAATACACCTAAATTTCTGGAATCCTCTCTTAGACCTCATGAGATAAGACTGTTAATATGACCACTCAATTAACTCTGGGTATAATTAACTGCCTGCTCGGCCCTGCCAAGAACCAAAGCTCTCCGTCAGCAAGACTAGTGCAGCCGCCTCACGTGAGGGGCCGACACGGCTTCCTGTCCTTCACAGTGACTGAGGGGCTGAGGGAGGGGACGGTACCAGTCCCTCCTCACCCCGTGTCTGTAGGACATGGCAGTTCCTCTATGATTTGTCCAGTGCATGCCCCTGTGAGAATATCAGCTGCTGTTTGAACAAATTTCACAGTGCAATAGGCCGATTTCAGCAGCTAGTTTGGCAGCTAAACTAGTCTTAGTCATAAAAGGAAGGCTTCTAAAGCATATTCAGCTGCTGAGAAACAGCCAACCCAGTTTCCAACCAATAACCTCTCCTGTGAAGTTGGTAAGCAGGCATCTGTCCTCCGTCCTGACAAATCAGGCACAGACGCCAGTCAGTGCTCAGCAGGCTCCATTGAAGGCCACCGGCATGCCACCACTTCCGAATCCCCCCTTTCTCTGAGCTCAGCACAAAGTGCAATCTGAAGTTGTTGGCAAAATTAAAATTTTATCCATCAAAATGTTTGCTTATTGAAGGAATGCTCTGGCTGGAGGAACTGATGATCTCAGTGACAGTGGTTTTAGGACAATAGCCTCACCTTGCATCTCATGCCCGCCATCACATACACCGTTTTCTAAGAGTGTAGCATGGAATGAGGAGAGGACCTGGTTGTAAATAGCATTAAAATAGGCACTATTTGGAAATATCCAGATGAATAACGAACATTTTAAGGACAGAGGTAAAAATGTTTGGAAAATGTTAAGAGAACCATAAACACATAAGTGATTAGTGTTTTTGTTTGTCTTACTGTCGTGTTGGTCTTACTTACAGATGCTGCCAAGGCCTTTGAGTTGCTGATTTAGGAACCATTTAGGATAACTGAATATATTCTAAAACAGAAATGGTTCAGTACTCATCTTCGTGGAAATAAACATGAAGATACTATGTGAGTAAGAGGCCTATTCATTGAAGCAATTTCGTTTTTAGGAAAAGAAAAGGGAAGAGACAATATAGGAGAGAGAGAGAAAAAGAATGAAATGAGCAATTAAATGGTAGGAAAAATCAATTTTAAAACGTGAAGCTGTAACTTACTCAAGTAGTAGCCAATGAGAGAAATTTACATCATTCGTTGAAAGACCACAAACTCTGTAGAGAACAACGGACTAAGGGGGGCTGCTTGGCCTCTGTCTAGAAGTGAGGATATGAAAACCTAAGAAAGAAAATTATTCTTTTCTAAAAGTTTCCTCACAGGTACAGTGAAGTCTACTGGACTAACTAAACGACAAAGTGGCAGGGGCCGGCCCAGTGGCTTAGTGGTTAAGTTTACGCACTCCGCTTCGGCAGCCCAGGGTTCACCCGTTTGGATCCCAGGCTCGGACCTATGCACAGCTTATCAAGCCATGCTTTGTCAAGGGTCCCACATATAAAGTAGAGGAAGATGGGCATGGATGTTAGCCCAGGGCCAACCTTCCTCAGCAAAAAGAGGAGGATTGGCAACAGATGTTAGCTCAGGGCTAATCTTCCTCACAGAAACAAACAAACAAAAAAAAAAGTGGCAGAGTTCAACTGACCGGAGCCATGTAGGGTGGGGTTAAGGCAAAGCTGTGCCGTGAGGTTCCATGCCCACCAGTTACGTGACTCTCAAAAGTTATGGAAGCTCTTTGTGTTTCTATTTCCTCACCTGTAAACTGGAGGTGATGATAATCGTGCCCTCCACAGGGCTGACCCGAGGATTCCGCGGGCGGGGAGTGTGGAGCACTTCACACAGTTGTTGGCACATAGTAAGTACTCCACGACTGTTAGCTTTTACTATTTCAGCTGGGAATGGGGAAACCTTGTAAATCCTGAAACCTCAGAAAAAAGCAATGCCTGTGGTGATGGTTGTGTAACTCTGTGAACATACTAAAGACTGTGAATTGTACACCCTAAGTGTGTGAATTGTATGGTATGTGAATGATAGCTCAATAAAGATGTTACAGAAAAAAAAGAAGAGTAAGAAAGAGCTTTTCCTTTTTCTAATAAGAGTTTTCTTCTCTAACGTGAATGTAGGGAAATGGAGGCATTCTATTTCTTGATAGAACAAATGTAATTTTCCTAAATCTGAATGTCTGAGTTTCCTTCAGCTGTGAGGGATACCTGAGACAGAAGTATTTTGAACCACGGGTGTTTGAAATAGTGGAAATAAGCAAAGAAATATGTAATAGAATTATGGAAATAATAAAAATATATAAAAAGAGAACAAAGGCTATTTAGTCAGCGCTTCTGATAGCAAAGGGGTCAGCCACCATCACTTGTGTTTTGTCGGAGATTCAAAGGCACCCAGGGCGATCAGAAAGCTTGATAGTAGAAAAATGGAAGGCCTCAAGCACGCTCTGATCACAATCTTTGGCATGGGGAAGCTGGAGGTGGGCTGACCAGAAGTGGGGCGTTTTATATGATTGATTTGGTGAGCAATTTGGCTTTCTCTGGTTGATCCTGAATTGGAATGCAGGGTGGGGACAAAAAATAGGGGAGCTGGCAGTCGTTGACCAGTCCTGACTGTTTTGGGCTGATTGCTGCACCCATCAAGGTTTAGCTTCCTGGACCGACGGCTGCAGAGGTTGGGGTCAGAGTTCTACTGGCCTATATGGTCTGGCCACTGTTCTTTTACACAGTCAGTCTTGCAAAACAGATCACATATTTGGCCAAGGATTGCTACTAAAAAGGATCAAGTGTCTCATCAGAATTCTTTAACTATAACAACTTTCGATAGCTCCGAAGAATGACGATAAGAGGTATAAAAGGTATTGATCGAGGAGAGGAATAGTGGAAAAAGAGAAAGATGCAAATCATCTAGGTTGCAGTTGGAGGTTTTAAAAGGAAGTACCAGCACATTATTGCAAAGTAAGAACTTCAGCTGCTCTGCCACCTAAGTGCCCAGCTTTTCCCATCTGGCTTCCCGTTGCCCCAGGTGGCCCCAATTCCACCTTCTTTCCTCTTCCCTCTTGGACTGTATGGCTAATGCTCACAGAAACCTCCAGAAGCTTGAGCCAGGAAGTGGACTTAGTGGTCTGTGAGGTTATAGCTGTGGAATTTACCCAGAGGGAGTAGGCCTTGCTGGCTCCTACTCAAAGGAACCCCTACAGAGTTGTGATGCTGGTAGAAAAGCCTCAGGAGCCAGCCAGCTTCAGTAGATTGTGAGATTCAGCTTAAAACTCATGAGTTAGTTGCTTGGCAGGATATTCATGGGGAAAAATTCCAATGAACAGAAAATAGAAAGAGTCACAAGGAATGAGTCCTGGTTCTCCGTTTTAGGAGAAAACCGAGAATATCATGTCATTAAAGTTCAGCACAAGAACAAGGAGAGATATTTGAGAAGCCATAAGGTGGAGAGCCTCCATGAATGTAACGAATGTAATCAATGTGGAAAAACCTTTGGCCATCTTCCAAATCTTCCTGTGCTAAAAAGTACCCCTATTGGAGTAAAACCCTATGAACGCAGTAAGTATGGGAAATCCTTTATGGATCATTTATCCCTGAGAATCATGTCAGATCTCACCTGGACACAAACCCTACGGTATAAGGAATAGGACAAGCCTCCCGTTGTAGCTCGTGTTTAAGGACTTCTGTGAGTACTCACAATGGAGAGAAATGTTACAAACGGAAAGAATGTGGGAAAGCCTTCTGATGTCCCTCGTCCTTTAGGGCACATGTCAGAGGTCACATTGGAAAAGTTCAATATATATGTAAATAAAGAATGTGGGGAACCCTTAGTCATTCTTCATATGTGGCAGGTAGACTCTAAGATGTCCCCCATTGACCCCCACTTCCTGGTGTTCACATCTTTGGATAATTCTCTTTCTTGAGTTTGGGCTGGCCTAATGACTTACTTCTAATCAATGGAATATGGCAAAGACGATAGGATATCACCTCCATGATTTGGTGTCTTAGTCTGTTCGGGCTGCTATAACAAAATACTGCAGACTAGGTGCCTTATAAGCAACAGAAATTATTTCTCGTAGTTCTGGAGTCTGAAAGTCCAAGATCAGGGTGCCAGCATTTTCAGGCGAGGGCTCTCTTCCAGGTCACAGACTTCTTGTTGTATCCTCACATGGCGGAAGGGGGAAGGAGAGAGTGGCTAGGATCTCTCTGGAGCCTCTCTTACAAGGCACTAACCTCATTCATGAACGCTCCACCTTCATGACCCAATCACCTCCCAGAGGCCCTACTTCCTAATGCCATCACCTTTGGGGTTAGGATTTCAACATATGAATTTGGAGGGGGAGCACAAACTTTCAGACCACAGCCTTTGGCCACGTAACATTGTGACTTTTATCTTGCTAGCAGACTCTCTCCCTTTCTGGCCTTAGTAAAATAAACTTCCATGCTGGGGAGGCCAACTTGGCAAGGAACTAAGGGCTGCATCTAGCCAATAGTCAGTGAGGAACAGAGGCCCTCAGGCAAACAGACTGCAAGAAACTGAACCCTGACAACAACCGTGTGGTTTGTAAGCAGATCCTCCCTCAGCTGAGCCTGCAGATGAGACTCCAGCCCTGGCTGATGCCTTGATTGCAGCTGTGAGAGACTCAGCAGAGGACCTAGTAGGCCACACCCATACCCCTTTATGCACAGAATCTGTGAGAAAATAAATGTATGTTGTTTAAACATCTTAATGATGCTAAGTTTGTGGGTATTTGTCATGGAGCAATAGATAACTAATATGTTATCTCTGGCTCGACATTTAAGCACTCCTCAGTGGAGAGAAGCCTTATGAATGTAAAACGTGTGGGAAAGTCTTGAAAGAGTATTCAAAATTTACTCTACACATGAGAACATAGGCTGGAGAGAAACTTCTGAAATGTAAGGAACATGGGCATTATGTGAGAACTCACATAAGAGACATACATGTAGATAAGCAGTATGAGAAAGCCTTCACTAATCATTTATATCTCACTGTACATGTAAGAAGTCACACTATAGATAAACCAAATGAATATAGGGAATTTGAGACTGTAGGAGGAAAAATTCTTTTTCCTACTACCCTTCTAGATTCTCTGGCCTGGGATCTATAAATTGGATTAACAAAAGACAGATTAACCAGAGAAAAATAAAATAAAATTTATTAGTATGTGCATTGTGCTTACATATGGGAGCACTCAGAGATGAGTAACTCAAAGGGGTGGTTAGAACTTGAGCTTATATAGCATCTTTGCAAAGCAACAAAAGGTTTATTTATATATTTATTGCTAGGAAAGATTCGCCCTGAGCTAATATCTATTGCAAATCTTCCTCTCTCCCTTTTTTTTTTTGCCTCCCCAAAGCCCCAGTACATAGTTGTATATTCTAGTTGTAGTCCTTCTAGTTCTTCTATGTGGGCCCCTGCCACAGCATGGCTACTGACAGACAAGTGGTATGGTTTCGTGCCCAGGAACCAGTCCTAGGCTGCTGAAGTGGAGCGTGCCAAACTTTAACTGCTAGGCCATCAGGGCTGGCTCAACAATAGGTTTTTAGAAAAGTAACAAGACAACGGAAAAGGACTTTGAGTTTCTAGGGGTGACGAATTGTGAGAAGGTAAATATACGGGGAAACTAGTGGAAGATAAGGGCTAGTTAGTAAAGTTTTTTGTGCAGATTCTTCTGGTGCCATCTCTGGGCTGATAAGGGTCTAAAGCTGTGTCCAGCCGTTAACTTCTGTCCTTCCTGATAGAGAGGGGAGAGGTCACACCTCTGCAAATTTATGTTCTGCTCTTAGGCAAACAGGAGGAAGGAAGAGAGCTTTTCTTGTATCTACTTCTCAATTGCTCTCAGCTTGAAATAATCCTTATGCCAAAGTGGCATCTTCTGGGTGGCATATTCTGCTACCCTACGAGACCATCCATAAGTCTTTTCCTAATCTTTGGCAACATATAAGATCTCCCACTATGAAGAGACCCTGTAAATGTGAACAATGTAGGAAAGCCTTCAGCTGTCCCTTATCCCTGGGACACATACGATAACAACTCTGGAGAGAAAGCAATGTGGGAAAGCCTTCATGCACAGCATTTTGTTATTGTACACAACAAAATACCACAAGAGAAATCCTATACAATAAAATCCTTTAAATATGAATTTCCTTTTTCAATAACTCATGCTTTAAAAATGGATTGCTAACTCAATTTCCACTTATTATATTCTGATATGAACGTTAAGGTAATAAATATCCCTCTAAGAACCTTTTCAGCTGTAGCATATAAGTTGTGATGTGTAGGTTTTGACTATGTTTGGGTTAGGTAGAGATTATTTTATTTCTGTTAGAAAGTCTTTTGGACCCATGAGTGATTTGAAGTGTCTTTTTCTTATTATCTCATGTCTTTATTTTTAAAATTTTTCAGATTATAAAAGAAGTACATATTAATTATAGAAAATTTAAATTTTACATTGAAATATAAAGTAAAATTCACTTGGCATCCCCATAGTTAATGTTTTAAATTATTTATGACCAATCTTCTTTCTGCACAAAAAGAAAGGTTTTAAACAGGAGGAAGAAAGTGAATACAGGGAGAGTTCATTGAAAGGGAGAGAAGGTCTTTTCTTTTATGAGTAAAATAAATTATCGCTTGTAGATGATGGTAGTAAATGGTAATAGAGGGCAGAGACTGAATATGTGCAATGAGACACACAGACTATGTTCCTAGAATACTAAAAAATCGCAGGTTTTTAGTTATGTATCACTCTGTGAAAGCAGTTTTGCATTTTTACTCATTTTAAGGCCTAGGATGGAAATACCATATCATTTTTCTTTCCTGTCATTGTCGTCCCTGCGTCAGGATAAATAACTTACCCTTGCTGAGCCCTTCAGAAGCCAGATTTTGGTCTAGGGAAGCGAAATCCCAAGCCTAGTGTGCAAATGTCTGCTGTTCCTCCTTCTCAGCCCGTCTGGGGACCCATTCTGGATGCACAGTCCTCTCTCCATGCTTTATAATTTAAAATAGATTATTTTCTTTCCCAATTATAATAATGACTGAAAATGCTAGTCTTTTGGCAGTTACTGTAGTAACCAGGAACAACTTACTTCTTTTAAATGGGAAATGGACACTTAACTCTCAGTTTTTGTTTTGTGTTCTGAAGGCCAAATGCAGTCGTATGCTTTGTAAAGACTACACCTCTGGATAGTATATACCATACCTTGTGTGTGAGTGTGTGTGATTTGTAGATGCATAGGTGTGCGTCAATATTAATACAAATCCATAAGAGACACTGATCATAACTCCTTTTTTGAACTAAATTACTTTCTGACAGAGACATGTGAAATTAATTGAAATGCAGACAATATACAAGAGATAGATTTAACACATGGCTTCTCTTTATTATGATTTTTTTTTTTGAAACTTACAGGAAGCTGTTCCTTCCTTTAAAGGACTAAAGGATGCTTGATAGCTTTGAGTCATGTAAATGCATTTCTTTCAGAGAGAAAGAATGAACTGTCATTAGCAAGAGGACTGCCAATATTTACATTATTTGAGGCAGCCTGAACCAGAGCATGGAGGACGTAGGTGGCTGAGAAGTCAAGTATTTTTAATCAAGAATAAAATAAACATCAAGAGACAACCTGAAATGGAAGCTAAATCTGATGCCCAAAGATGTCCAACTGGAACCAGTCGTTGAGCAGAGTGGGTTCAGTTAAGTAACTTGGTTCTTGGAAAATACACTTTGAAATAGACAGCTTTATAATGTAGAATGATTGAAAGACATTGAAATTTCAGGCAAATTCATAAAAATATTCCTGCTTTAAAAAAAATATTCCTGCTCAAATCTATCACGGCATTTTAAGGAGTGCTGACTCCATAAATTCTGACTTTTATCAACAGCACTTCAATAATGTTCAGAAAATAAACTTCGCAGGAAAACCTCGGGTGTTCAATTAGTGTTAAACGTTTTAGGGCAGAAACTGAGATAATGAAATTATGAGGACACTGGCGGCTGAACGTTTTGTGGCTCACAAGAGATTTATGCATTCCAGTATAACCTCCAGCTACACATATGGCATAATAAAGAAGACCGGATTCCTGACAGGGGAACATAGGACAGGGAATTTGTTCTTGTCTTCACACTAGTTCTTTGTCTTAACAGAAAGACTAAAAATGCTGCCCCTTACTTACTCTCAGTACAAATTTAGGCTTTACTTCTCCCTGAGCCCCCCACCATTAGGACTGAAAAAACATTTGAATGGAATATAGCTGCTTTCACAAGAATCATTTCCACTTTAATACAAATTACATTAGGCTCACAGGGGGTCCTGTGGGAATTGCTGGTCTAAAAAAAAGTCGGTGGAGAAATGCCTGGCCTCTTCCCAACTTCTGTACTAAACAAGAGTGAGCAGTCACCCTCACACAAGTTTTCCAGAATTTCAGTGAGAGGTGAAAGGGAGAATCAATCGTGGTAACAGTCTTCATGCCAGAGGCACCTGGCTGTCCCCTCATCCTGCTTGCTGGCCCTAGCGTGAACATACTCTTTTTTTAGGGAGTGGGAGGGGCCCTTCTTGGAGCACCCCTATGGATCTCTCAAGATTTCTCTCAAGGCTCATTAGGTGGGAGGACTGCTGGGAAAATTGCACAGCCTTCTGGAACATTTCCTTGTCCGACTATCAGGGCATCCCCCAGCGGTCTGCAGAAATTAAGGTATTGAATGCAAAGAGGCTGCCAGTGCGCTCCTTCGTAGTGGGCTTTTCAAGCAACTTAACAGATTTTCAAAAGATAATTTGGAAACACTGGTAGCTTTTCTTTCGCCGGCTGAAATTTTCCCTTCAGGGTTGTGATGATAAGGTAGTGTATCATCTTGTTTTAGAAGACCACCTTGGGCAGAAATTCTTTCATTTCAATGACCTTGCTGAGGTTGACACCTCTCTTCTGAATAACTGTTACGCCGCGAGGTGAGGTGCGTATTCACAGGTTGACACATGTAGAGTCCATCATAATAATAACAGCACTTACAGGGGTGGAGGAATTCAGATTTCCCAGAGACATGGTCTCTGAAATTCTACATGGAATGGAGTATAAGTGGGTTTGGAATCATGGAGACCTGGGTCTGGGTCCGGCCCCACCATCTGGTGTTGAGAACGTAATTTAACTTCTGAGCCTGCGTCCTCCTCTGTAAATGGGGACGATGCTTATTTCCCACAACCGTTGTGAGAATTAAATAAGGTAGTATAAATAAAATGCTTGGCACAATGCCTTGTACATTGTAAAAGTCCAATAAATGGATCTTATTTTGTGAAATGCAGTTGAAAGGGCAACACTCTCTTTAGAACCGGGGAGAGCAATTGCCTCTGGTGATGCACATGTCTCTAAGACTCTTCCCTCTCATCTGTAAGACTCTTCCCTCTCCCTGAGAAGTGATGGTGGTGCATCTTTCACCAGCTCTCCTCGGTTCTTTCTCTTCCCAGTCATCATGCACTCAGGATACTATTTCCAGTGCCAAGCTTTGGGAAAGGTGGGAAGAGGCATATAATTATAGACGTGAAAAGAATATCAAGGGTCGTTCTGCATGTAGAAATATAAAAACATAAAAATCCAAATCCATTTATGGATTCCTTGCTATATGCTAGGAAACCTAAGTGCATTAAATCTCACTTAAGCTTTACAACAACAAGATGAGATAGGTCTCATTTTATCCCCATTTTACAGATTAAGAAACTGAGGTATAGAGAGATAACTATGCAGCTCATGGAAAATTCAGGACTCAAACCCAGGTCCATGTGAGAGCAAAGCCCACTAGCTCAACTGTGATAGGATACTGCCTCGCAGCAATCTAGGGAACCGTCCATTTCCTTTTGAAATATCTTTGAGGACGAGAGACACAGCTCCAGTGTTCAGTCTCCTTTATGACCAAGAAGTCTTCTTTACAGCTAGCTCTCATTCTCTGATTCTCATCCCCATGTAGTCCATTCATTTTGATTGGTGGTCTATTGAGATTGGAATAGAGAAAATTTAGTGTGCTCCTGATCGTGGCCACCATTTTCAATTACGTGACATTTAAGTCACCTGTTAGTCTTCTTTTCTACCAGTGAAATTCTCCCCAATACCTCAGTCACATATGGGGGGCATGCAGGGGAATAGGAAAGTGGGTCCTGGAAGGAAAGGAGGCCAAACAAGGGCGCCTATGAATCAAAGTCCCATGGGGTGATTTGGCTTAATGCAGCAGGGGGTCTGTAGTCAGTGCAGACCACACCTAGGGTGTGCTGTCTGGGACAAGGCAGCTGGTATTTAATCCTCCAGAACTGTCAGTCATTGGTTAAGGGCTGCCCCTAAGGGGACAGAAATTTCTGAGTACTTCGTGCTGTCCCTGTGAACAAAGCAGGTTGCTTCAGCCTCAGGGCTGCCCTCAGACAGACAGACGCAGACGTTAGCAGCTGGGAGCTGGTGTGCTTAAAAGCGGAAGGAGACCTGAGGGGTTATGGGCAGCACGCAGAGCCTGCCATGCTGACTAACCCACTGGCGGGAGGACAAGGATCTCTCCCTGGTGTGGGCATTTCACATTCTGTTAACACTTCCCAGGGCCTCACTTACTCTATCCTCTCAAGCCGAGAGAGAAAATCCTTCCTCTAGCAGAGAAGCAGCAGAGTAGGATTGAAAGACCATGGTGTGGGGCAGAGCAGTCGGGTCAAATCCAGCGCACCCTAGCTGTGTGATCTCGGGCAGGTTGCCCAAAACCTCCGTCTCCTCCTCTGTTCATTAGTGACACAGCACTTCCCTCACAGGCGTGTTCTAAGGATTAGTTGAGATAATGTGTGTAAGGGGCCTAGTGGAGTGCCCGGCACACAGCGGATGCATAGAAGATGCTAGCCGCCATGTTACTTCTCTCCTCTTCTCCTCCCCATACTCCCACAAAGGAAAGCAGGTAAGACGCTTCCTGTAAACAATTGCCAACACTAAAATTACGGAACACCATTGTTAAGAGTGAGCCTCTGAGTGTCCATGTCAGAAATACATGACCCTACACGAAAACAAAGAGTAACTGTTGGGCATACATGTGTAACTTTGCATATATTTTTTCTTGAATTGTGTCAAGAGTGATCATTGAGCTCAGGATCGAAAGCATTTCTAAAAGGTCACCTATATTCCTCAGTGCTGTAGAATACTTATATTTGCAGGTGGGCAAATTCTACAACTCAGGGCTGCAGACATGTAAAGATTCCTGCCATTGGCTCCGTAGCTGCGGCTGCCACATCAGGGCCTCCGACAACCGAGGTTTGCACTTGTCCCCAACCAGGAGCTGGTTTCTCTTTCTCTTGATAGAGCACAGCTGTCAAGGATGCTCAGGAAGTGTTTTCTAATTTGAAAATAACAGCATGACCCTGTAATTGTTAGTAGCCTTATTGGTTAGCATGGTGTAGAGAAAACACATATGAAAATGTTACTTTACAAGGGCTTCCCATGCTTAAATGCAGGGAGGGAAGGGCTCCAATAGGCTGTAGCCATTTTCAGTGGCTGTTACCCACTGAATCAAATCTGGACCAGAGGATCCATGGGCCTAGTTTTGACAGAATCTAAAGTGCATCCTGTATCTCAACTTACTCCTTCTGGAATAGGTAAGAGGGACTTGCAAGTAACACCTCTATTTGGTCAAATTCAAGGCATTTGGTTAGAACATGTTAACGGCTGTCTTTACTTTTTGTTGTATATGATACACTCATAACCCTGCACTGTATTAGAACATACACCCCCTCACACACACACACACACACCCACCTCTCCTTTCTCAATGCACATTCCTTTTGTCCCTTTCATTTTACATGCAAGTCTCCTTGGGCATTTATCATATAAGCACATGCAAGTGTATAAATGAGGCCTGCAAAGCAATCTTGGTTTCCTCCAAGTATAGAGTAATCAGAATAGCCCCACACTCTCATCTCACAAGTTGCCAAAATTATGTTCACTTATGGCTCTCTGTGGGGTCTCAGAATCTTCCTCCCTGTGCACATGTTCCTCTCGTTGATGCTAATGAAAGTTATGCAAGTGTGTTATGGGAGAAAGAGCCCTCTGGATGCTCCTTCCCACATATAGATTGAAAGACTAGACTGAAAAACAAAATATCACTTTACTGTTTATTTTTATCACACCAGTTTTTATTAACCAGATCTCATACGATGAGGTCCAGGCATCTCACCAGCATGATTGTGCTGATGGAGAACATGTGTAGCTAATCTCTGTATGTTCGGATCTGTAGGCCAGGCTTGGGAAAGCTGGTGTGTGGGCAAGGCTTCTAAGCCTTCCCCATCCACGATGGATGTGCAATGGTGAAGATCAGTTTTAGATTATTTGGCCCACAGTGGGATTTGCTCTATAACTGATGAGGATTGTAGAGAATTTTGGCTGGAAAACTGCAAAAAATTTCTCTATATGCTCTCAAAAGCCTCTTGTACTTCCGCATCCTGAGATGAACTGTTTCCAAAAGAAAACTGTAAAATACATTAATTAGCCTTCCCCTCTGATTGAGTTTTAAAAAAATTTCTTCTCACTCTCCTCTTTTCCCTCCCCTATCCAAAAGTTGAAGCAACTCTTAAACAAGCCAGACTTTTTGTAGTAGAAATGTGACCCTCAACATGGCCTCAGGAGTGTACATTATTAGATCATTCAACCAATTAAAGAAAATCAATAACTTCTTGATCCACCTCTAAAGTCCCTAAACACTTACATCTCATATTTCCACTATTATTCAAGCTACTAATGACACTCTGTATATCGCTTTTTGAAGAAGACACTTACACAGCCACACATAATACGAAAGAGATCCCTTTATGGTCAGGTGGGAGTTATTTGTTTTTCCATCTCAATGTATGATTAAATATGATTAAAGATATTGTGTTGTAATAAGGTAACCTTGGAAAGTTGCCCTGGGGGAAACCGTAGCTGACGGATTCATTAGTTTAAAGTTGGGAAATGGATGCAGCTGCTCAGCTGAATTCAGTGAGTGGAAAATGGGAACCATGGGCAGGTGCAGGTCCCCACCGCCAGCTCTGCAGCTGCAGCTGAGCCGGGAGCTATGGGTGTAGCAGTTTCTTAGGAAAACGAAGAAAAGAGCCGAGTCAAATGCCTGGAGAAGGCCCTATGCAAGGGACTGAAGCAGTCAGCAGTAAAGAACAAGCCCAAGAATCAGTGCTCTCCAGGGCCCCGAGAAGACAGGGGCCATGCAGGAGCTGGGGCTGTAGTACAGCATAGGAAGCATGTATCGAGGCTCACTCTGTGCACGGGGCCTTGCCCTTGGGTTTTACAACAGCTGGTTTAATTCTTGAAATGACTCTCAGAGGTAGGTACAATTAGTTATCATCCCTTTTTTTCCAAGTGTGAAAGCTGAGGCTTGGAGAAAAGGTTAAATATGAAGTTGTCCAAGGCCACATAGCTAGTAACCCACATTGGAGTAGGATTCAAGTTCAGGCAGGTTGACTTCAGGAGCATTCTTTTACTATTCTGCTATAAGACTTCATTGACTCAAAGTGATAAAATTAACTTGATCATACAGAAGCTCGGAAATAAATCCTACATGGGAACCTAGCACAGTGAGGCAGGGGCGGCAGTTCTGCGTGACTTGGAGTCACCTGCCCTGTGCATAGATGTGCTGAAAGAGATGCACTGTGAGGTGCTCGGAGGTGGGACTAGGAAGGTCGGGCTTGTTCACTCTTCAGGTTGCCTGGCAGAGTGCCTGGCATTGGACGTTCTCCTTCGGCCCTTCATATATGACTTTGGGAAGCAGATGTTATGTCCCCGAGGCTGGGAAGTGGTAAAGTCAGATGGCAAGAGATCTCAAGACTCTAACTAGAGGGCGTTAGGAAGCAGAGAGGGAGGGGATATCTGGAGGACCAGAACCAGTAGAGGAAGTAGAGCCAGAGGCAGTATGGAGCCCACAGGTGGGTCCTAGAAAGGAAGTGACCCTTCTCCTTGAGGGCAAGGGATCAGGGCAAAGTGAAGAAGGAGATCAGCAGATTCAGACTACAGGTTGTTGCAAGTTCCAAATCCTTTGAGCCCCCTTCTTTTCTCAGGCTACATTTGCTCACTAGGTGGCTTCATCTTGCTTCATGGCTTTACTGCTATCTCTATACCTATGTCTACAGGATTTATGTCTCCAGCCTTGATCTCTCCCTTGCCTGAGTGATGTCAACTTATATAAAATACATAACATACAATGCCTAACAGGCGTCTCAAAAATGTTTCTGTCCAAAACTGGACTCCTGATTCCAACAGCCCCACCCCAAACCTATTCCTCACTAGGTCTTCCCAAATTCAGTCAATAGCAGCAAGACCACCCAATTGCTCATGCAATTGGCAGTATCATTAATTCTTTTCTTTCTGCACCTCAATCCTCTCCCATTCAGTCCATCAATAAGTCCTGTGAGACCTGTCTCCAAAATACTATATATCAGTGGTTCCTAAACTCGTCTGCACATTGGAATCACCTGGGGAGCATCAGCAGTTGACACCTGTGTTCTCCTATTCTCAGTGAATGTGACCTAATTGGTCTGCGGGTGGCCTGGGTTTTAGAAATTCTGAAAGATCTCTGCCCCAGGTTATTGTAACCTGCAGACAAGTTTGGGAACCATTGTCACATATCTTGAGTCATATATACCACATCTCTTCATCTCCACTGCTAGGACAATTGCAGTACCTCCTAACTACTCTATTTTTTCACTCTTTCGCTCTATCATCTACTTTGTACATGGTATTTAGAGTGATCTTTTAAAAATGTAGGTCATATCAAGTCACCTCCCGGTTTAAAACATCCCAGTGGCTTTTCATTGTCGTTAGAGTCAAATCCAAACCCTTCATTGAGCCTTCAATGTTCTACAGGGTCTAGCTCCTATGTTCTGCTCTGACCGCACCCCTTTCCACCCACTTTGGTTCACGCTGAACTACAGCCACACCGGTCTTCTTCTGTGTTCTCTAACATGCCAAGGTTATTCCCATCACAGAGCTTTTGCATTTGTTGTTCCTTCTGCCTGGAGCCTGTTTGTCCAAATTTTTTTTGGTGAGGAAGACTGGCTCTGAGTTAACATCCATTGCCAATCCTCCTCTTTTTGCTGAGGAAGATTGGCCCTGAGCTAACATCTGTGCTCATCTTCCTCTATTTTGTATATGGGACACCGCCACAGCATGGCTTGATGAGTGGTGCATCGGTCCATGCCTGGGATCTGAACCTGCAAACCCCTGGCCACCAAAGCAGAGCATACAAACTTGACCACTACGGCACTGGGCCAGCCCCCTCTTCGCCCAAATTTTTGCACTGCTGACTTCCTTCAGGTCCTAGCCTGAACATCGTTTCCTCAGAGAAGACTGTATAAAATAGCATTGTCCACTCCAATCATTCTCTCTCATATTTTCCTTATAGAACTGAGTTAAAATATTTTTTACTGTGTGTGTGTGTGTATGTGTGGGTATGTCCACGTTTCTCCCCGTGCTGGATCAGAAGCTTGGTGGTGTGTCACCTGTGTTTCTTTTCCTCCCTCCTGTATTGTCATATTTAGAACAGCTCCTGGACTGGAGTGGTTACTTGTTAAACATATCTTGACTGACTATCTGAATGATGGAGTACATTATCCAGACAGTAGCGTGATTAGCAAGAGATGGCTTTGTCCAGGAGCTTGCATCACTCAAGATTTGTGAGTCAAACAATGGCGTTAGGACCTGCTGCTTATGTCCACCAACAAAATGGCAAGTTAAGACCTAGAACCCAGATTTGGTTTCTATATTCTCTTTCCATTTACTTCTTCTAGGAAATATCTTTAAATCCTTTTTGGGCCTCATGGGTGGAATTGAGTAGGAGACACAGTAAAAGAAAGCTGTAGGATGTATTAGTCAGAATAGTCTATGCTGAGGTAACACAACTTAACACAACGAAAAGGTTTATTTCTACTCATGGGAAGTCTGCCTGGGTCTGGGCACCTCTCCAAGAAGCTGTCCTCCTTCATGTGATGGCTCAGCATTCCAGACTGCTTAGCTCTGGAGACAACTCCATATCAACACGGCCACAAAGGAGAAGACAGACAATTGCACGCCAGGTCTTACGTTCTTTTGTTCACGTTCACTAGCCTAAACAAGCTGCATGATGTTCCCACAGGACAGAAAAACTATAAATCTTGGTGAGTAGTAGGAATGTCTACCCCAGCAGGTGGTGGCCAAGGTGGGGCGAAGGAAAGAAATAGCTAGGAAGCATTTTTAATGTATGAGTCTGGTGAAGGGCTACAGTCTCCACTTCTGGTCAACATTAGAAATATAGTGGTGAAACTGGATTTCCAAAACCAGATAAACGTATCAGAAACAAGAAGCTTCAGCAGAAATCTCTTGGTTTGAGAGCAGTCATCCCCCACATTTCCCCATTATTTCTCACACTCTTGAGGCACTAAGTATTAAGAAGTATTAAGGCAATAAGATCTTAAATGCTGTGTCATTAGGAGACCCAGGAAGTCAGCCTTTATCGTGGGAAGGTATTTGAAGTCTTCTGACTTAGAAATCCATTTTGTATCCATTGGGTTACTGTCCCAAGCTCTGCACATAGGGTATGTTATGCATAGAAGAAAAACAACCAAAGGGACTCTTGTCAGACCTCTCAAAAAAGTCCCAGGCCCTTGTGGCTTCAAAACTGAATTGTTACAATGTTCGTTATCGGGAGCTCCCTTGATTCATCGGTGGGTAATGCAGGGTGCAGTTGAACAGTCTCCTAAGTGGTGTGCCACATAGAGGTTGTTATGTCTGTGTTTGAAGCCTACACTTCCTGTCATCTTGCTCCAGGTGCAATTCAACTCAATGACTTTGATCTTTCAACTCACTCAAACAATTTTATACTCTACTTTCTTCCTAGGGTTCTACTTAAATATTGAAATAAACAAAGGACCTCTGGCTGCAAACGCTAACCTGGCAACCTTATGAAGTAAGTTAATCCAAATAGATGACTTTAGAGTCATGATTTCAAAAAGAAGTCCACATTTTCTGACCTTTCTCATGGCTCAGTGCAAATTTCTGTGTTCTCTTAGGCTCACATAATGACAGTATCAGAAAATTTTCACTTGGCAACTTACTTTAAAGATACTGTAAAGATATAGACAAAAAGAGAAGAAAACAATGACAGTGATGGTTCCAAGATTATAAACCACTCTTTGGTAGCATTAGCATTTGTGGTCACAGGAATGCCATCTAGTGAACTAATTCAGCCACTCACTCACTGCTGTCACGAAAAGGAGCATGGTTTCCAGTGTCCAACTTTGCCCCAGGAACACACCCTTCATCCAGCAAGATGTGTTCCACTGAGTCACCCAATGCTGTATAACTATAAAAGGCTAAACTGAGCTATGATGTTGAGAATATTCTATTATACTTCAATATCTACCTAGATGTTTCACAGACATATCAAACATTACTGGATGCTTCTCACGCATATCCTACAAATTTCCTATTTCTTTTCACAGTGAACTGTCTCATTCATCTCAGTATCCCTCGTGCCTAACACATTGTTCTATACATGTTTATGGAATGAATGAATACAGATTTTGATGATATAAAAACTCCTTGATACGCATAGGTATTTACTCTGAGAATATTAACAGTATTATTATTGTCATATACAGACTGGTAGAACAAGATAGTCCAAAGTTACTTTCCTGGCTTTTTTCTCAGCAGTCTCCTAACTCTTATGCACATTTCTACGTGCAATTTTTTGAGTGGATCAATAAATGCATAGTATGCACGCATTCCTGTATTTCTCTTATAGCTTTCTACTCATGAGATGAACTATATTTTCTTTACAGAATAAATAAAATCATCATACTGGTGTTGTGTGGTGTCAAACATAGTAAGCGTAGGCACCTACATTTTTTTCTGCTGGATAGTATATTTTGAAATGTGTTAAAAAATAGATACATCAACAAATATGCATAAATGTATACTTTCTAAAGTCTAGTTTTTGTGTATATATTTACATATTTATGACTTACCTTATTTTGGAAAGATTATAAGGCCACTGGACAAGGTACATATGTGTATTATATTGTTCAATTCAATTGAAAATAAATAGTTGAGAAAATTGGAGCAATGGGAAAATAAGGGTAGTTAGGAAAAAAGAGGTTAACTCCATCACAGAGGCAGAGCACAAAAATATTTCATGAGGTCCTACTTACCTGCTCCAAGCTTCCTAATAGGCAATGTATGAACCAGAACTCAACATTCTTACTCTTTGTGAGATAAAACTAGGTGCTCAAGTGTGACCCAACTATTCCTGGTGCTGAAGTGTGAAAGAAATTTGACACATAGATCCTCATAGAGATGACAATCTGTAATGTGGTTGATAATACTTTCAACAACGTCCTTATAGAAAATACAATGAGCTTCACAAGACTGCTTCTGGTAATATCCCTTGGTACAGGCTGATGACACTGAAGTCAATGGAAAAGTAATTCTACAGAGGACCAATTTGTTGAGGTCTGGGGCACAGCTCTCTGCCCTCTAGCTTAATCTCGAGATAGACTCTTAGAGGGTCAGAGTCATGGGTGGACATCAGGACACCTCCATAAATTGTTTCTTTCAATTGAGCTTTGGGTAACTATTGGCTGACACTGAGTTCAAGATGATACTGTCATCGATATGGAGATGCCCCAGGAGCCACAGACTCCTGTGGTCTCAGAAAATGTCATAAAGATAGAGACTAATCAGACTCAGAGATTCTAGGAAACCTACCAGCTGTTGGATGTCCTCCAGCATCAAGTAAAAGCCATGATGCAAATATAGCTCTAACTTGTTCAAGTAAAAGAAAATTCAATACACTACCCACTGAAAAACTTAAATGTTTTTATCATTTAGGGACATGCATAAGTCCTAAGTAGATGCCCTGAAAATTAAAGGGTATTAATAAAAAAATAAAGATTGAAATGAAAACTTGCTTTTAAGTAAATGGTAACTTCTTCTTACTAATTCTAGGATCAAAATTAAAGAAAGATGAATTCAGAAATCAGTAGACTCACAATAGAACCGCAAAGTTGCATAAGCGGTTAAACAATCTAATCTCTGAAGCAATGACCAAGAAGAAAAATGTATTCTACTATTTTCAGTAAATATGTAGCATTTAGAATGCACTTCCAGAGCAGTTTACATGCATTAAGTAAGAAAGAAAAGAGCCCTGCAGTCAGTGGTGCTCGGATAGCTACAGAAAGAATCCAGCAACTATGGCCTGTCCATTGTGTAAGTGGTTGATGGGCGAAGCAGAGAGCCCAGGCCAATAGGGTCCATGACATGGTGAGAGCATTGGTGTCATTTCTATTGGCCTTGCTGAATCTATACAAAGCTCTTCCTTAGTATTTAGGGTTTTAAAAATCTGTCAGATGGCGCCACAGCAGGCTAACGTGATGGCATGTTCTGGAGGCATTAATTTGTTTTTTTCCCTGCTAAATAGTGGAAAAAAGTGAATTTTAGTAATTAATAGGCACTTGCCCTTCTTTCGTCATATTGTCACTTTCAGTTGGTCTCTGTCTTGCCATTAACATGTCTAATGCATATGTCAAGCGAAAGCCTGACATGCTAGTGGCAAACGGAATATTATGTGAAGGCGGCAATGTGTTAAAACAATTGAACGAACAAGCACTAAAGTTTGCCGCTCAGGCCATATGTTGCAGTGTTTAATTTCCCGTAGTGGAGAAACATGGTTGTCAGAGAAAAAGATGATGAATACATTTACTTTGGGCAACTTATTACAATGAAGAATGACTTTCCAGAGGAAGAGAAGAGAAGAATTAGGCTTCGTGGAGAGCATATGGGAGGCATTCAGACACAGGCAAGGATAGCAAGACTATGTGCTTTCAGAAGAAAGACGTTTAATCAATGCATGTGGCTGGTGTTGACATATGGAAGTGAGAAATGGGTTTTGATTTGGAAGAGAGGAGAAGGTTAACGGTAGTACAGGTGGTTACAGAATGATTGATACTTTGAGTAACTAACAGAGAAAGACTATGTGACTCTTTTCTTGGGCAACAGACTCCAGAGAACAATGTAATTTAGAAAAATACAGATCATGAAATTATCCAGGGCAGGTCACCTGGCTACAAGAAGAGATGACAGACAGAACAAGCTGACGATCAAATGGTAGGAAAAGGGGTGTGCTGGGAAAAGAGCAGCCAGCAGAGGCCAAGGGCTCCAAAGGGGCAGATCAGAAATGGCTGAGGCTGGGCATGACCATTGTCCATGCTCAGGGGAAATGAAGGCTAATGATTTTCCCAGGCTTAACTTCTTTGATTTGCTCGCTTACGGCCAACTTAGAGCATCAGAAATTCTACTTAAGCTGGAGAAAATCATCATCTGCTGCTATCAAGGCTCTGCTGTGAAGGGGTGAGAAACACAAACTAAATGGCATTCGTATATTTTCTCCCCTGAAACAAGAAGTTCTAAATGGACCTGTGTACTCACTTTCTATTCTTGGTTCCAAAAATACATAGAAGTGAGCTCTTAAATTACCTTTCTCCAAGTGGTATTTAATCCCATCCTTCCAGAGGTGAAAGGTTAGCTCGTGAACTCGGTGAAGCAACATATGATTTAGTATTTAATTCCTGCATTCTTCACTTGTTTTTTGTTACTTGGTTAGGGAGATGGCCTCAAAAGGATGTTGTTTCAGGAGAGGTGATTTTGATCACTAATGATTATTACCAAGAATATGTAATGACCAGATCCTGCTCAAAATACTGTGAAAACCTACGCTGTAGAAATACCGTGTTCTCAAAGACATTACATAAATCAGTGCCTCATAATGGTTCATTTAAAGTGTGATTAGGCTAATGGGTTTAACAGTCAAAGACAGCTCAGTGTTCTTTTCAACAGAAAACACTTGCTAGACAATTGAAGTGTTGATCTAGCTAGCAAAATCTTTCCTTTCTTAAAAACTGAAGTTCTCATGGGTCAAAGAAGTTAGAAGTCTCCCTTCAGATGTTTCAAGAACAAGACATTAAAATAAATGTCTGAACACCAGCAGCTGCTTTCACAGGAATGTCTGACTAGTGTGGGGGGGTGTGGGGAGGTGTGAGGAGGGACAGTCGGGGACTGTTCGAAATGGAAGGTGGGGATTTTGAAACGTTGATATTCACCTATAAGGCAGAGAGTGGCCCACCTGATTTTATATTTTGCCTGTTTATGCTCTTTAGTCGTTACCTTTTTCTGAAGATTAAGCTTTAGCCAAGGAGACCTACAAGTTGCAGATGGTATTGATTAAATTCTGAGAGTGCGTCTAAATTGATCTGACATAAATTACCCTTGAAACCACAGAGTAAGGATGAGTGATTAGGAAAGGGGCCAGACAGGAAGATAATTAAATTTAACTCTCGTTCTCTTGCAGAGAAGTCCTCATGGTGGTGAACAACCAGTGCCTTAGTTTCCTCTGTCCGAAAATGAAGACAACACTTCCCCTTCTCATCCAGCGCTGTGAGGCTCCATGACGGCCTGAAATCCACCTGGAATCTTTGCAGGAAGGCGCTGTGGATGTGAGATGAAACGAGCATCTGCTCTCACTAGGTCTCCCTCTCGATTCCTTTTCGAGTCTCCCACTTCTGCTTTCAACAGTATGCCTTATGCCCTGCCATCCCGGGTCCCTTGACTAATTCTCTAATGTTTAAAAATTGCACCTGCAGATAAAGTGACAAGGGACATGGAGCTGTCATTACACTGCTTAAAAATGGCTTAAATCATATTTTTATCTGAACGTATGTTGCACCCTCGGGAGTTTGATGAGTGGTACAGAAAGAAGCAGGCCAAATCAATAACCATTAAAGTCATCAGAACCTGTATGATTTAAAAATAGGCAATGTGAGCTTCATAAATGACACAGGTGGATCATTGTCTTTGTTAAATGTGCATGGACTCTATGCACATGTGATTTAAGAAAGAAAAAATAAGAAAGTCAGTCTGGTTACTGGAGGATCTGAGAGCAACGAGCTAGCCAGGGACTATGATGAACTGGCAAATTGCCAGAGGGGAATGAGTGGCCAGTATGCCAGATTTGAGTTTTTTTTTAAAGAAAATCTGGAAACATGGACATTTATGTGAACTCTCCAAAATTTTAAATGTTGTTGACAATTAAAAAGCAATGTTGTGTGTCAAACAAAATTCTCACGCAGGCCACATGTGAGTAGATAGCCAGTGTGCCACCTTTGATTTGAAAAATCTTCCATGCCACAATAATGTACTTTTCAGATGAATGCTCAGACCTGCGTGACCTCTCTTACCTTCTAGAGCACAAGATCTCTTTTTTATTGACTACTGCTAAAATTCTCCCCGTGTGTAGAACTGTCCTTAATCCAGTTCTAAGACAATAATTCCTGGAGACCAACCCCGGGCCAGCCACTGTCAGGCACACAGACTGTGAGTGAAACAGTCCCACCCTCAAGCTGCTCACGGGACAGGAGACAAGAGCAGACAGAGTCATTAAGCCCACAACGGAGGGAGGAGTGAAACAAATGTCCAAACAGCAGCACAGCCCAGGTGCTGCGGGCTCTGAGGACAGCTGCGCAGGTGCAGTTGTGGGTTCCAGGGAAGAGACCTCAGGGCGTGCACAGCCTGAAGTGAGCCAGGAGGGTAAATAGGGTCCTGACAGTTGGACATGCTGGAGGAGGGCATTTCTGGCAATAGCTTGAGTGAGGGCATGGATATGGGAGAGGCTGGGGCATGTTTAAGGAAGCATGCACACCCAATTTGGCTACAGCATAAGATAAGTGTGAGGGATTTGTGGAGACAAAGGCTGAGCAAAGCAATGGGCTCCATACTGCAGAGAGCCTTGAATGCTTGGATGGGGTATATGCACCTTCAGCGTAAGTAACGAGGGGCAAATGAAGGAGGTTGAACTGGATAGACTTGCAGCTTGTCAGTCTCTGCTTACCTGAGCCCATCTTCCTACACATCGAAGACTGTCTGTTCCTGGCTTAACTGCAGTCAGATCTTGAGAGAATGTGTGCCCAGGTGGGCTGTGTGTTAGGAGTCCATTCCCACCAGTAGGTGAAGTCTAAATTAGGTTTACTCTCCTAAGTCTGGCATCCATGCTGTCCCTTGGCTATCTATCTCCCCCCAAACACAGACTGGGGTGCTCAGTCCACGGGATGCATTTTCTCGCGTGTTCCTGATGTGTCTTCAAAGACTGGAATTTAGCCTTGAACGCCAGCGAGGCTGCCTAGAGTTTTAACCAAGGCTCCTTGATGCTTGCCGACTTCCTTTTTATGACAGAGTGTGAGAGGAAGGCATTGTGCTCTGTCTCATCTCCACATCTACCTGGAAACCATCTCCAATCTGTGTGGACTACTCCTCACACAGCAAGAAGCCTTCACCCTCTGACAGGACACCCAAGGCTCGGATTCCCACTGCTGTGACCTCTCCACCCTTGGAGACTGCAGTTAGGATGGCTGGCTACTCTCTTTGGGGCTGTGTCCCTTGTATTCACATTTTATTTCTCTCCTGCTAACTCTTAATATTTAAATTAATTTAAATAAAATCAGACTAAAAATACAATTCCTCCTGCTATGGTCACATTTGAAGTGCTCAATAGCAGCAAGGATTACCGGCTACCATCCTGGACAGCACAGCCCCAGAACATCTCAGTCACCACACGAAGTTTTATTGGAGTCCGGAGAGCACTGCTTTGTTTCATTCTCCAAATAAGCTCTGTCCTAAGGACGCTGATGTGGTTATAGATTTACCACATCCCTGCACAGACACAGCACGGCACTGATACAGCTTTACCGCTGGCTCTCATCTGCCTGAGGTAGGATAGGAGGACGGACAGGACGGCAGAGGAAGAAGCGAATGCTATTCAAGGCAGTGGTATGAACACCCAGGAACTGATATTTGGCTTGAAAAATTAATCATAATGGAATGTAAACCAATAAAACTAAGGAGAAAGAAAACAGAAAGGAAAGGAATGTAGTGGTACATTGTATAATTCTGGAGTATTAATAAAAAGGCATCAATATAAGTCACAGGAAATTATCACAACCCTGGATAAGTATAAGCAAGGGCCATATTTGGAACAGAGTTTCAAATTATATTGTATTATACACAATAAAAGATATTGTGGAAGTCTACAAAGAGGTGCCATTGAGAGAAACCAAAAATGCCTGCAGCCTGTACACATCTTGTTTGCTCATAAAAATCAAGGATATTGAATTTTTGAACTCTGTGACAACGGAGATTTAATGTGCTCACACGTAAGATGAAGGGCAACTTGTCGATGTGGGTCCTAGGGTCCTTTCTTGCTGATTGGAGACCCCCAGACTACAAACGGGAGCGACCCTGGGCTAGAAGGTAGAGTCTGTGCAGCAAAGACCTAGTGGGTCCTGATCTCCACGCTTCCCCAGAGCCCAGCAGAGCACCTGTCACACAACAAATTGTAGATGAAGATTTGTTGAATGAATGAATGAAAGAAGGACGAATGAGTGGATAAAGATGCTGGGCAGCCCCATGTTAATCTGCAAGTCTTAACCTTCATGCTCAGAAACTTGTTAGCATCCTCAGAGTCAAACAGGGGGCTGAATTATTTTTCTTCTTTGATTTAAAAGTATAGCTTTTGAAAAGATCATATATTTGCATCGTTCTAAAAATACACAGAGATAAACAGTGAGTGATCTTGCTACTCCTGTACCCCAGATCCCCAGTTCTTACACTCACCTCTTCCTAGTAATCACTATGTTTAGTTTCTTGTACGTTTTTCCAGTTTCTTTATGTGTGTAATAACAAAGACAAATTCAGGTTATTATTTCTCTTTTTTTTTATATAAAAGGTAGCCTACCTTGTACACTCTTCTTCATTTTGATTTTTTCATTCAATAAAGTCTCAAAGATCTTTCTATAGAGAGTCAGCTCACTCATTTTTTTTGTTTCATAGTATTCTGTTGTATGAATGTATCATGATTTATTTAATAGGTTTATTTAAGCACTTTACTGTATTGAACAGTTTAGGTTATTTCAATTTTTTGGTCTTACATCAATACTGTGATGAATATCTTAAACATATGTCCTTTCATTCCTTTGCAAATGCATTTGTAACGTAAATTTCCAGAAGTGAAATTTCTGGAGCAAAAGATAAATGCATTTGTAATTTTGATGGATTTTGCTAAATTGCTCTCCATATGGGCTTATGCTAACATATACTCCCACAAGCAATGTACAAGAGGGCCTGTTTCCTATGGCCTCACCAATGGAGTGTGTTATCAAGCTTTTGGATTTTTGCCAACCCGATAGGAGAAAAATGGTATCTCAATGTAGTTCTATTTGAATATCTTTTATTATGAGTGAAGTCGAGCTTATTTCCAAATGTTTAAGAGCCATTCATATTTTATTTTCTGTGAACTATGCGTATCTCTTTTGCCCCGTTTTTCTTCTCAGCTTGTTCGGCTGATGTTGTATTTCTCTATTTGTAGGAACATTTTATCTCTTGGGGAAATTAGCCCTTTGTTTATGCATGAGCTGCAAATATTTTTTCCTAGTTTGTGTGTTTTTCTATCTTTTGACTTTGCTCATGAATGTGTGGGGAGTGTGTGTGTTTGTGATGCAGAAGCTTTTATTTATTTATTTATTTATTTATTTATTTATTTATTTATTTATTTACTGTGAAGAGATCAGCCCTGTGATAACATCTGCCAATCCTCCTCTTTTTTTTGCTGAGGAAGACTGGCCCTGGGCTAACATCCATGGCCATCTTCCTCCACTTTATATGGGATGCCACCACAGCATGGCTTGCCAAGCAGTGCGTCGGTGCGCGCCTGGGGTTCCAAACCAGCGAACCCCGGGCTGCTGCAGCGGAGCGTGCGCACTTAACTGCTTGCGCCACTGGGCCAACCCAGAAGCTTTTATTTTTATGTATTCAGATTTATCAATATTTTTTTTTATGGCTCCTGGATTTTGAATCAGTTTAAAAATACTCTTTCCATTCCAAGGTTTAAAATTTTACCAGATTCTCTTAGTAACTTTATGGTTTTATCTCTAACGTCTAAATCTCTGATGCATTGGAATTTATCATCACATAGAGTGGGAGGTAAGGATCTAGCTTTATTTTTTCCAGATGCCTACCCTTTTGTCCCAGCACTATTTATTAAATAGTCCATCTTTTCCCCAAGGGTTTGAAGTGCTATATACCTAATTCAGGAATGCTGATCATTGAGTTGAATGGAGATTAAAGAACACCTTACTTGAACATCTTACAAGCCTGTTGTGAAAACTGTTGGATTTGTCCTACAGGAAAGAGAAGAACTTCTCCTGGGTCTCTGAGCCTTGTCACAGATCCCCAGTAGGCCCCCTTATGGCCCCAGGAACAATGGGCAAGAAATGCAGAGTTTTGCTCTCTGGGCAGATGAACCCTTAAGGTTTAAGGTCTCTGCAGTCAATGCTTCTGGGTTCCAGGTTATGGCAGGATACAGGATACACCTTCTTAAAGAGATTACAGGGGCAGGCACTCCAGATGAGCAGGGAGAGGAAGTTTTCTTTTTTGTGTAACCTTCAAGAAAATCACTTCGCCTGAGTTTTCCTCTTAACCTGCAGGAGGGAGCTGACCTAGGTGCACTCCAAAGTCCCTTTAAGCGCTGACATGCCATGAGTGATAAGAAGGAACAGTCTGATGAGAGCATTTCAGCTGCGTGACAAGAGGGCTGGATGGTGTTCCGCACTTGATCACTGGCTCCACCACATAAATCGTGCCCTCCAATGAGGTCAGTTCCAGGGCTCTGTGTGTAAATCTGAGGCTGAGACCCACCACTTGTGAAACGGCTAAAGAATGGGGGTGCGGACATAGGAAGATTTATGACGTAGCAAGAGATTTCCAAGACTATGAGGGAATGAGAGAAGGCATGTATGCTCTCCCTCACTGTAATTTCTAAGCCTGTGATAATCCATCTACCTGCAAACTTTTGAACCTGTCCTATTGCCCTCCTAGGGCTTATATACTTTGACATTTTCAAATATAGTATGAGCTCGTCTAACGTGAAAGTAAAGACTGTTGCTCGTTGCAAGGGCAAATTTCAAGATGACATGATCAAACATGGTGAAAGGATCAAATGTTGGGAGTAGTTATTTACATCATCCTGGATAAAGAGCCCCGCGGGTACCATATCAAAAGCTCTGTTTGTGACATTCAAAAAACTCCAGCCAACTAGCTGCAGGAGGTATTGGATGGACTGGCAAACATTTGTTTTTTTTTTTTTTTTTAATGTAGATCTTAAAACCATCACACATTTAAATCATGGATCAGAATAACTATCTAAAAATGGCTGGAAGGCAAACATATTTGAGTTTAAACAACACGCATTAAAAATACTGAATAACCATCTTCCTGTATTAATCACATCAAATGATTTTGTTTTTCTACAGTATGCAGATGTCTCTTGCGAAGCAAAGTAACACATTTCTATTTCAAGGCTATTAACAGTGGAGCAGCTGTACACCACCAGAGAATTTTTAGAAATCATAATGAAATTAAACAGCAAACAGAAAAGAAAAAAAAAGAAGATACCTTGTTTAGAGCTGTGCTTGGTTGATGGTATTATCATATTAAATGTATATCTCAAGTACATGATACCTTTCCACAGTTAGGGGTGAGATCGGTATATTATAACTAATTGGAACAGAGCCTTGAGGTTTTAAAAAAATTCCATCGTTAAGAGAACAAAATGCTTTTCTATGAAGGATCAAGACAACCTTTTATTCATATATTATTACTCTCTTTTGAATGTGTAAAGTTGTTCTGGAGGCGAAGCTGCAATTGATGCTTAGGAGTGCACTAAGAAGGTTCTAATAGCAGCGTCAGTCAACAGCATTTGCTGAATATCCATTGTGTACCAAACGTCATTCAGCACTCTACTCCAGACGTTAAGTGTTTATATTCTACCCATTACTTGCAATAAGGAGTATGCGGTGTTCTTCGTGTTTCTTTGGTTTCGTTTTTGAGAGAGAGAATCTTGATTGTAGTTGTGTTTAATTGTTCTACATTCTAAAGTGACTCACTAATTACTGAATTTTTAGACATTTACCCCATTTTTAGTTGGGCTTATTTTTCTCACATCTGAGTAAACCCTTAGAAGAGTCAAAAAGCACATCTATGCTGACATATCATAACATGACTTTGAGAAGAGAACTCAGGTAAGTTTTTGTAGAAGAAAAGTTCATATTCTGATTTAAAAACCGTATAACAATGGTGGCGGTGTATGGTAGTAAATAAAATAAAAATGAAAACCTATTTTCACTATTTGCGCTATATATACATATATATATATATATATGCACGTGTGCGTGTGTGTGTGGTGTATATATATGTCTGTGTGTGTGTATATATATGTGTGTGTATATATATGTGTGCGTATATCAGTGTATGCATATGGTGCATATATATATATACATATATATATATATATGTATATATATATATCAGTTCCACAGTTTCAACTATTTGTTAATTAGAGTTACATCAGACACATAAAAGCCAAATTGAATAATAACAAATGTTGATTATTTTGACTATCAAAGTAGTATCAAAGTACTATCTTATGGGAAAAATAATTTCTTATTTATCGTATGTTAACATCAGTATCTTAGCTCCAGAAAAGCAAGACAGTAACTTGAATATTCAGATATTGTAGATGAAATAAAACAGACAAAAGGCAGAGAAATGAATAAAAACAAACCAGTTATGTTGGTGGCTATGAGGTTACACATTGTTTCTGTTTGTATTGGAGAAATGTTTTTAACTCTCTTCTTCCTACTATACACTACCATTTTGTTCATACAAAGCACAGCTCAGCACCTCTTCAAGCCTTACGCCACGTCAGAGGATAATTTGTTGTTGTTGGATTGTTTGTGAAAGTTGAACTCCTATGGCAAGGGTTTTATTTTAGACAAATATTAGTCTTCAATTTCATGTACCTGAACTTTATCTTAAAATGAACTACCCAATTTGTCACTCTTTTGACTTTACAACATATTTTGCATGTTCACTAGAAATATCTCACTGGACTTATACACACTAATTTTACACAGAGCAAAAATATGTTACATGTAGTGAAATTATGTGATAAAGCTCATTATTGGTGAATTTCCTTGCTCTCCCAAAGTGTTGGTAAAGCCACCTCGTATAGCAGACACCAACCAAAGAAGCCAGCCAACAGCCTCTTCCTCTGGCAGGGGTAGAAGAGAATGAATCTATATTTTCTTTTTTTTTTTTTCAGGGAAAGATTCACCCTGAACTAACATCTGTTGCCAATGTTCCTCTTTCTTTTTCCCCCACAACCAAAGCCCCAGTACATGGTTGTATATCCTAGTTGTAAGTCCTTGTAGTTCTTCTATGTGAGCCGCCACCACAGCATGGCTACTGACAGACAAGTGGTGTGGTTCTGTGACTGGGAACTGAACCTGAGCTCCGAAAGCAGTGAGAGCACCAAACTTTAACCACTAGGCCATCAGGACTGGCTCTGCATCTATATTTTCAGTGTCAGTTTTTCCCCATTCCTAGGTTATCCAAATTAAAAGCTAAACACATAACTAATATGCTGGGAGGCCATGTCATTTCTTTCTTTAGGAGATGTTGGTGTTGAGGATGGGGCTGGTAATAAGTGACATAAAGCTGCCATTTCAAACTGGGTCCTCCGAGAAAATCAAAACAGGGCAATCCAGTTCAATGGATTCTAGACTTCCAAGAGTATTCTAATTCTCCCAGACATGCCTTTTTTATTTAAATAAAAAAGCTCAGGTTCCTTTTCCTTTTGCTGCCTGACTCCAGAAAACTTCTACGGGAGCAAAGCAAGGGAGGGCTGCAATTATCTCCCGCTCTCTCTGGGAGCCTCTCTGAGGGCAGAACACAATTTGTCCTCCAGAAAAGCACCTCCAACACATGGTCTAGAAGGGAACTTTGACCCTGCGCCTTGGATTCTTTTTGCCTATAAGAAATATTCTCTCTTCCTTTTTTCCTGCAGAGTCAACACATGACATTAAACAGCCTGTCTGCAGTATCTAATTAACAAACTGACTGCAAAAGATCACTTACAAGATGAAATATTAAATCATCCTAAAAACTAATATTCTCCACACCTCATAAATTAAAATAAGCAAGAGACTGGAATGAAATAAAACCCTGATGCATATCATTCTGGGCCTTTGCCCCCCAAAGAGGTTCTACTCCTTGAAGCATTTAACCATTTCAAAGAAAAATACACACACCCACACCCACACACCCACACACACCCACGCACGCACATCAAGCAATTTTAAAACGCTCTCTACCCCCAGTCTATACTTCATCGTAGCAACTCTGACTTGAGACCTTGGTCTGTACTTCTCTTGATCTTATGCTTCACAAATCATTTTAAGTTCAGATATGGAACTCATCAGTTACATGTCTTTTCATTAGAATTGCAGCACAGTCTTGGAGCTCAGTTCTGCTCCCATTGGCTCAATGGTCATCATTTATCTGCTTTGTGTATTTAGGGCATTATTTAACAGAAGCAGCAATCTGTTTGAAGAATGCAAGGGCTGTTTGATACGAACACAGAGAATGATTAATCAAAGAGCTCTTGGTCCTCAAGCAGCAAGTGAGAGCCGAGGTCATTAGCAGGGCAAAACTGGGAAGCAAGCTTTGACTAAGAAAATGAGATGGGCCAATACTTTGAGGATTTAAAAAATAAATAAATAAGAAGGTCATGGTTGGTCATTTCCAGAGCTTTCACTTTAAAGGACCACTGCATTAGGATATCTGAAGAAATATTACATTATTTCCAAAGCTAGAAATCATTTCCTTTACATTAAAATATGAAACTATTTGCATCTAGGTAATAGCTGAACCCACCAGTGTCTCTAACAATAATTATTTCCTAATACTGGAGTGTTAAAATATTTCAAATTTTAAATGAGAAATATCAACAGATGCAGAACCAGGCACTGGATATGAGACAGAGCTGGACTAATTAAAACTGTTACTCTAGTGAGACCTCTCTGGCGCTCCAAGGTAAGGGCTCCTCTGCCAAAGAGACAGAGGTTTAATGTAATTAGCCAGACATCATTCCAAATTAGTTCTATTTTCTACATTGTTTTGGCAGTCAAATCCACCAAGCATTTACCCCATCATCTATTAGGCAAAGTGGGACTGAACATCTCAAGAATAATAAGAAAAGCAATTATCATCCTAAATTTGGGTTTTCCCCAAAGTGTATCCCAAGACAAGGAGTATTAGTTTTCTACTGCTTCTGTGAAAAATGACCACAAACTTAGTGGTTTAAAACAACAAAAATTTATTATCTTACATTTCCATAGATTAGAAGTCCTACACAGATCTCCCTGGGCTAAGACAAAGGTGTCATCAGTGTACATCCCTTTATGGAGGCTTTAGGGAGAATCCATTTCCGTGTTTTTCCGGTTTCTAGAGGCTGCCCGAATTCCTTGGCTCATGACCCCTTCCTCTCTCTTCAAAACTTGCGAGATCAGGCCTGGTCCTTCTCGCAGTGCCATCTCTCTGGTTTTCTCTTCCGATCCCCTCTCCCACTTTTAAGGACCCTCGTGATTAAATTGAGGCCAGGACAATCTTCTTCTTTTGAGGTCAGCTGATTAGCAACATTAACTCCATCTGCAACCTTAATCCCCTTTTGCCCTGTAACCTAACGTATTCAGAGGTTCCAAAGACTAGGATGTAGACATGTTTTCAGGGGGACATTACTTTATTTACTACACAAGGATATGGGTGTAAGTATTTTATTTGGAAGTGATCCCAGGAAGCACTATGAGGGAGTGGAGATGTGAGACAGAGAAGGGAGAAAAGCAGACAAAGGGAGTGTTCACCAGCAGGTCACTGTTGTGGGCATTTGGGGCTTACTCTACTGGGGACTCTTGAAAGCTGGGGTATTTATCCACCTTCCACCATTGTTTATTGTTCGAGGGTTATTCCAGGAGTATTACTCTCTTGTTGCATGTATCTTTCTCCATGGAGTTAGAAAAGATAGCTGCAAGTAGATCTAATTTACATTGCTCTCAATGAACTGAATCCCAGAAGACAGCATCTAAATAGTAAAGCTCATTAGACACTCTGGCATTACTTGGGTCATATGGCTATCCTTGAACCAATTGGTGCGGTTCAAGAGGGATAAGATGCCCATGATTGGCCAGGCCTGAATCATGTGCCATCAAGCACATGATTGACAGTTCCACTAGAGTCACATGGGATGTAGGAGTAGTAGTGCTCCCACAGAAAGAGGGGTCTCGTGCAGAAAAAAGCAATCAATGGTTTTGGAAGAATGAGAAGAATCTATAGAGGGCTCAGAGAGGCCAAGTTCGAAGAACAGGCCTCGGCTCACAGCTGCAGTAAGACTCGCTGGCATCCAGAGGTCCCAGCTCAAACCCGTACATCTACAGAGACAAGGACGATGGCTGCTAGGAAAGAAGAAAGCAAAAATGTCAGACACAGAGTCACCACAGTCCAGGGCTGGGGGTCCCTGGAGTCAGAAAGCCAGGCTGTGGACTCCCTTGATGTGCTGCTTTGAGCTTGGATCCTCAGAGTTTTCAGAGAGAAGCTGCCCCAGAAGGTAGTGATATAGAAGGGAAAGACTTGAGAGGAGCAAGGAAAAAATGAGTCATGGAAAAGGGAGAGGAGACACACAAACATTTGAAACACTAGAAGATGAATAATAAAGGAATAAAGAGAAGAATAAGCAATGGAAATTTAGGGCAAACTGGAGTAGGAACAAGTTAAAGAAAATCAAGTAGGATTATGGCGCGAAATTAAGAGGACAGGTAGAATGACTGCATTCTTGAGGAATCAATCAGATATTTCGATAAGTGGGCACTTATTTGCTAGGCTTGCGTTTCTCTATCAATCAATTGATCTATCTATCTAATCTAACATCTACCCATTCTAGGATTAGGATTTGTCTCTGAATGGAAATTCATGCCAAAGAAATACAAACCTGACTCCTAAGTACTTTGAAAAATATCTTTTAGTTTGAAAACCCTCTTGAAACGTTGCAAAGGGAGAATTTTAGAATGTAACACACTGAAAAGGTGCCTAAAAATCTTCTTAACCTGTCTCCCCAGAGTTCCACACAGCCTCAATCTCTCTGTCTCTGCCACCTCTCCCCCTGCCCCCACCCAGTTTCCAGCCCCTCCTGACCCACGGTCTCAGTCTTTCCCTTCTCCTCCATGGAGAGAGTTCCCTGCCCTTCGTCAGCTCAGGGAGCCAGGAGCCGAGCAGCAGCAGGAAGCATCCTCTCAGGAAGGCAGAGACGAGAGGCTCTTCTCTGCGTATTTACTTTGCATCTTCTGGCTCTGCTTCTCATGCATCATCTCCTTTAATCCCACAACAGATTTGGGAGGCAGGGATGATTATCATCACTTGATAGATGGGACAACTGAGGTTCAAACCAAGATCTGTCTGATTCCAAAGTTGATGCTCTTAGATGCTACACTACACTACACATCAGTGGTTCTCAGATTTTGGCATGAAAGAAAAGCCACTTGGGGGTATTTGTTAAATATGAGGATTCCCAGGCCCTACCCCCAGAGATTCCAATTTAATGGTTTTGCGGTGGGGGTCAGGAATCTTCATGTGTAATAAGCACTCAGGTGACTCTAATGCAGGTCAGGCCCAGAACACACTTTGAGAAACTTTGCTAATAAATCCTTCCCTGGGGAGGATTGTTTGGAAGTGACGTAAGCTCGAGCTGTCATATGCATACACAGGATTACGTTTTAAAATACAGCACGTGCTACTTCCCACAGATGTATGGATTTTATGTGCTTGATTCTACATAACCATTTGTGGTCTCTGTTGGTTCTGTGCACAGTGCACTAGTTAACATAATATTCTTGTTATTTAAAACCTTTCACAATTTAAGAAAAGAATTCAGTCTCTTTGCTATGATTCAGGAGTAATACACAGACATACCCCATGGTGTTTCAGTTTAGAAACCATTATAAATAGCCATTTGTGGTCTCTGACAATGGCCTTAATTAAGAAGAGTGCTTCTTCTCTAGTGAAATTTTTTTGGGGGAAAAGAAAGAAAATGAAAGAAAGTTCAGCTAATGACAACCCTCAGAGGTTAATAGCTCCAAAGAGTTTTGTTTCTAAAATGATATTCATTTGTGGAAATTCCTCATCTTTTGAAAGTAGAGTTGGGTCACCCTCCCTCAGAAGCACAGAGCGGCAATTCAGTGGGTTCTTAGAAGTGGCCCAAAGTGCCTGGGGATGGGAAGACCCCCTGCAGTGCCAGACGTGAAGACTGCCAGAGTAATGAGCGTCTCTAAAGGAGAGCTCTCCCCACTCCGAAGTTGTTGGCACTCAGCCTCTTCTGGGCTTTGGTGGGAAACAAGCAGGGCCGCTCACAGGACCACCTCCCCTCACCCCTATGAGTGTTCTGGGGGGTGCTCAGGTTCTTTTTGGTTTCTCTCCAGCCTTTGCTTTAATGAGCCCCCTCCACCACCCAGTGGTGACAGTAGTGGAGTGTTGTGCGTGGAGACTTTGGTGCCAAATGCATGGGTTTGAATCCTGGCCCCACCACTTACCAACTAGGGGAACTGGGCAAACTTCAGTTCCTCCTCTGTAAGACAGACATGATAACTTGGGGTTTCGAGGAGAAACTAAATATATGTAGAGTCCTTAGCAGGGTGTCCAAAATGTAGCAAATGGATCCATGATTTTTAGCTATAGTAAGGTTAATTTATAACTTAAATTAAAATTTACTGGGTGCCATTAAATGCCACAAAATATGCACGTGTGCAATTTTCACTCAACGCCCATGCAGAGCTCCCATCCTGGCCCGGCAGTGAGTTCATTAGACTCAGCCCTGCCCTGGGGAACTTACATTCTAGGGAGGAAAATAGACAGTGGGCAAACACTGAGCACGTTTTGATAAGATAATGTTCTTCCCAATTGATAAGGAAACAGAAGTTTAGAGAAGTTAGAGAACTTGACAAAAATTCAAGGCCTGTGGGCAGCAAATCAGAAATTGGAATACAATTCTGCCTTACTCCAAAATCCACACTCCATCCACCACCATGAGGCTTCAGCAACAGAGGATTTCTCTTCTGTCAATTTTAACCGCTTTCCCCTGCTCCAGCACCACCAAAGGGCTTGACTGCATTCCTCACACTGTGTGTGTAAGCAATTTCTAACCAACAGGCCAATGATAATTTATTTAATGTTTGGGAAATGTAAAGGTGAGGAGAAACCTTTAATTCATCTGATTTTTTTGTTTGTTTGCTCAAACCTAAAATAAATAAACAAAAATTAGAGACTAGGGAAGAGCAAAGGTCTTAAAACACGTTATCAGGTATTTTTAGTCACACCCCAGGAAGCAATAAGTAAAGGGCTATAAATAAAAGTGCTTGATTCTGCAAAGTACCCATTTATTAGGAGACACCATATTATGCAAGCATACCCAAATGTCAGACAACAGCATAGACAGAAAGAAGCTGTGACACACAGCGTGGCTCATGGCCAAATTCGGTGGGGAAGAAAACCCACAGCATCGCCAAACTGATGAAATAAAATATTCCTCTTATTCAGTTTTCTTAATTTAAGCTTTGTAGTTGTTTCTGTGAAGTGGATAAGTTCTGCATATCTAAACAAAATCAAAAGAGAAGTTGACTTAAATATCCACAAGAAATTTGTATGTATAATGAATCATAAAAATAATTGCAAGATTTGTAACTATGCTTTTGGGTTCAACCTTCTTCAGCATCCAACGCCTTCTGAGGAAGTTGAGGATTTCTTCTCTCTGCCCCTGATCACCCTCTAGTGATGACATGGAGACCAAAAGTCAGAAGGAAGAGAAGAATCAGGAGGATGAACTAACCAGACCAAAGGGCTAGTGGGGTTGAGAACACTTCCATCCCCACGGTCTTCCAAGGCCTTTTTGTTATGTTTTATGTTTCTACTTTCAACTACTGTCACTGCAACAAAGAATTTAGCAAAGAGGATCAGAACATAAGAGCCAAATTCAAGATTACTTTTAAAAATACTGGTAACAAAAACAATAGCTTTTATTGGGAGAGTTGGTCCCGGTCAGCTGGAACCACTGGGAGATGCATTAACTCTTTCAAGGCCCCAGGACAGAGTTAATTAAATGTCCACCCAACGGGTCACCCAGAGCTTCACCAGGCTCACACTCAGCTCTACGTCCCAGATGCAAGACAGACAGCACCTGATTAGTTAAAATAAATCATTTTAACTTTATATAGATTTTTCTACTTAAATAATAAACTCCTTCGGCATTGCCATTTGTGCTGATGATGACCCTCTCCAGAGGGGAGCCCCCAAATGCCGTGTCTCCCCGTCTGTCAAGTGTTCAGAGCAAGTCACAATCAGAAGGACATACTTTGAAGAGGCTGTTTATTCTGCGTAAATCTTGTGTATTTTTGGTGTCAGCAATTTTCCTCTCTGTGAAGAAATCTCATTTGACATCTAAATAGGCAATCGTACATGTGAAGTCTTATCTGAATTCTCACGTGGGGTCACAGAGTCTTCATCATGGGTGGACTGCAGTCTTGCTCTGCTTTCTTTTCCTCAGAGAAGCAGTTTTCCACCTGGACTTTGTGGATTGGCCAGAGGGTTCTGTGAGTATCTACAACTATGTGCACACCTAGGTATGGTTTTTTTTTTTCCCTGAGAAGTGGGCTCATTAATTTCATCAGATTCTTAAAGACATCTGGGAACAAAATAAGGTCGAAAGTTGGCTTCCCAGTCTCTAATCCTTACCAGTTACCTAGAGTCCACTCACTGGCTTGATCCTTACCCGCTTGGCAGTGTCTTTGGTTCCTGCAGCGTCATACAGGTCTTTTCTGGATTCTTGATCACCACCACTCAGAAAATGTACATCAATCACAGGCTGAAAGATCTGCAAAGTCCGGCAAGTTTTAGAAAGCTACAAATTAAAATGCTCGAATCTTGGGTTCTTTCCCCATTTCTGATTAAAATGCCCATGCCATACATTTTTAAAAATCAGGCTCAAAGCTGCAGGGTTGGGTTCAACCTAGCCACATTCTTTGGTACAAACAAAACCCGTGTTGAAGTCAAATGCTCTCCCCGATGCACATTTTTTCTTTATAAGGAGTAGGAAGGCAATGAGGTCCCCCCTATTTTTCCCTAAAGCCTCTAGGCGCCTCCCTACCGCCTCTGATCGCAGAGAAAGCCTGACTCCCACTAGTTCCCGGGCATGGGGCTGGGGGTGGGGGGGGCACCTCCCTGAGAATTTCCCTGGTCCTCCTCCAGGTGTCAGTAGAGACCTACACATCCTCCTCCCTCCCTGCCCCCTCCGTGTCCATTCACAAAGTGGCGTGTGATTTGTGACTGCCCGGCTGTGATTGCGGAGGGAAACAACCATCTTTGCTTGTCTCTCTGCTGGATTTGTTTTTCTAATTTCTTTTCACTTGAAGGTTGAACAGCTGCTTTATTACAGAGCGAGGCTTCCTTGCAGTCTCTTTTCTTTTTCCCTCTCCCCTCTGCTCCCCTTCGTTGTGTTCCTAGAGACAATCAGTGTCTCTGGTCCCAGCTGCCACTGCTGATTTTTCATTACAGTTTAATTTAAAACTGGGATTGGAATGGAAATGTCTTTTTGCCATTTGGGGTTTGTGAGGCCTGTGGTTTTATTGCCAAAGGCACAAATGTTAGTTACTACTGTTTTCCCAGAGTTTGCTGGGGAGGGTAAGGAGGTGTTGGAGGGTGGGAGGGAAAGACAGACAGACGGACAGAGCAGAAGAGGGAGGGAAACGAGAGGAAAAATCCCTCTCAGAGGCAACGTTATTCTGTGTATTGTTTTGTTTGATGTTTTGAAAAATATAAGTTGGGTCAGGAGGAGGAGAAAATAGTGTGGCGTCTCCCCAAATGAATGTTTATGCAGGTCAAATATCTGTCAACCTGGGAGGGAGGAAACGAAGGAGGGACTCACGCGCGCGCACACACACACACACACACACACATACACACACACACAGGGGACTGGCACCTTCATAGAAAAGCTGGTTTTCTTTTTAAGTGATAGTAACATGTCCAGCTATTCACTGGACCACAGCTTTAAATGAGAACACCCAAGGAGAGACTAAACTGTGTACAACCTCAGGGGGAACAAACTGTTTATATATTTATACAGCACTTTCACCTAAAAGGAGACATCAGGCATCTTTCTGCCCTAGCTTCTGATTTCTCTCTCCTTTTACATTCTTGGGCTCAAGTCCTAGGGCTTATTTATGAGTCTCCCTCCAGTCATGAAACCCAGCTCAGCTCCACAATTAATGTTTCCTGTAATCTCTTGGAAGGCTCTTGGTGACTAATGGTTTTGATTAGATTAAAATCAAACAGTCCTCTAAAATTGATCGTGATTTTACCTATCTCAGTGTAAAATTATGAAGGAAGGACATTCGTATTTAAAAGTAATCTTGGAGGAGGAGGTGGAAGGAAGCTGAAGACTTGCACGCCTTCATTTGCACATTCAGCCCAGACACTGGAGGGAAGGAGCTGTTTCCCAGGTGTGGGGATCCGCAGAAACGGAATGTCGTATCTGTCACGCTAAAAACAATTACTGTCTCCCCTCCCAGCAAGAGTCCTGCTCTTCCTGGGTATGCCAGTTTCAGATGTCAGACTGAACTCTCCATCATCTCTCCGGGTCATGTTGCTCCTCGCTTGGTGAACATTTCCACTTCCTCTCCAGCTGGCCTCGAGGGCTCTGGAATTGGCGAACCTGTCTGGGGTAGACACATCTCACTGTCACGGAGCAGCTCCAAGACCGGGGAGCCTCGCGGGTGCTTCAGGCCTCCACTGCCAGCGTGCTCTCGGTTAACTGGATAACTGGGACATTCTATCCAAAAGCATATGTTTCTCATGGCCAGAAGTTTCAGCCAGGTTCCCTCTCCTCCTGACTTGCCCCAGTCCGCTCCTCTCCCACTTGTCTGGTGGATTCTATTTCCATGTCGAGGGAGGAGGGACGTGGCCAGGGAGCCCAGCAATCATTCCGCAGACAAATTTCAAGACTGTTGTGGTCGTCTTTGCAATCCGTGGGACATTCCAGTGGTTGGAATTTCCTCACAGAGGCCATTCCACTAAGAAAAGTGGAGATCTCATTTCTGTAGGTCAGAGTTCAGGACACACAAAGGGGGAAAGAAAGCAATAACAATGGAAATCATTTTAACCCCAACAGCTGCCTGCCTCCGCGCCAGCAACAACAACAAAAACAATAAGAACAACAACAAATCTTCTCCCACCCTGTGCCTAAGGTGGTTAATGCTGACGTGTCCACAGCCACCATCCAGGAAACCGTGTGTCGCTGACCTGCCCAGCGCCACACTGACGTACGTGCGGAGGAAAGGCCTCCCCCACGGCTGAGGGAAGTTGGAAACTTCAAGGAACTGCCTGACATTTGAGGAAAACAGTTATTTTTGCATGCGTGCGATCTTCCACAGCTGTCACCTTTGGGTGATCAGCCCTCGTCTCTAGGATAAACTTAATACCAAGCAGCAGGCTCTAAGGCTTGTTCTCCTTGTGCCGTGAGGACACTAGTTACATCTTTAAATGCTTCCCTGCTCCGGGTACCACATGTTGCGGTCAGCTCCTTGCAAGCAGATATTGCAGCCAAATTTTCTTTCCATATTTATGGAGGTGCATGCAGGGGGATCTAAGGACTGAGCATTCGCTGTCCCGTTTGACAGGAAAATGGCTGTTTGATCTTGTTTTGTGCTACACGAATCTCTTCAGAAATCTCTTGGAAAATCTCATAAACCTAGGTTAGTGACCACATATGGGATCCATTAACTCCTCATTTCTGCTTGTTCTTAGCAAATTTTTGTCTGGTGACAACACATGATCTTTGGGGTGTTTTTGTTTTGCTTTACACCACAGAGAACTCTGTTGACTTGCTTGTTTTGAGAAGATATTTGGCAAAAAGCAGGCTGTGGTTGGAGAAACAGCTGATTGCAAGTAAAACTTGGTGGAACGTTTGGTTCCCGAGAATGCACAGGGACATTTTTCTTTGGATTTCAGGGGATTCCAGACGTTGCCAATATTCTGGGAAGAATTTTCCTTCCTTAGTGAAATCGAGGAAGAAATCTGGGTTCTCTTCCTATCTCCATCCACATCTCATGGTGCAGCTTTGGGAGAGTGAATTGGTCTCTCTTCATTTCTAAAGTTTTGTTTTCTAAATATAGGACAAAACAGGAATGTACTTTTTGCAAGACATGCCAATATCTCCAGATTGAAAGGCGTTAAATAATTACATCACACCCATATTTGGAAACTAAAGTTACTTGAGTATGTAAAAAAACAGACAAAGAAGGAAGACAGGCCAAGAAATTTAGAAGAAAATTAGCTTTTATTTTCTGTGTAAAGTAATTAATAAACTAAACACAACAATCAGCGCTTTCACCCACAGCCAGCATTAGGGGACTTCAAACATTGCCTTTGAAGTGGCCCGCAGTGGGGAGGACCTCAGTGTTCAGGCCACTTTATAGTGGTAATATTCTGTCTGGGAAAAACAGATGCCAAGAGAGTGTGCAGACTGTATCTCTGAGCATCTGAAACCCTAAAACTTCGGGGGGCCAAGGAAGTCCCAGTCTTTTGATTTTTTTTTTTCTAAAAAAATGAAAAAGATAAAGAGGCCTAAAGTATAAAATTGAAACAGGCAGTTCATTTCTTTCCTCATTTCTCCCTTCACCTCAGGAGACCCACGTTAAATTCCACTTAGATCACAGCTAGACGTGGGTTTGATGGTCTCAAGCCACCTTTTAACTGTACATTCTTCCCATAAATAGAAGATGAATAGAGACGTCAAACTCCATCCACAGAATATGCTGACACATGTGGCTCTCTCGGTGAAAGAGGAGCCTGGATGAAGGCAGACTACGATGGATCCCACAGAGCGGGGAATGCAACATACCGTGGTGAACTGATGCGTGTGAACAGGAATGCGTGGATTATGAGTAGCTATCAGAGCCTCGGCTGTCAACGTTGTTCTGAATGGACACCTGCGGAGGGACAGCAATTGTGCCAGTACAGAGTGCGTTCAGTGTGGGCCACTTTCCTACAGTCACTGTTGTCAAACTTGGTGCTTCCATGGCTGTTTCCAGGGCAAGCAAACCAAGGCCTATGTTTAGAGCAAGGTGTCTGGGGACCAGATTCAGTCCTTCACGTTCTGAGTAAAATATATGGAGAGTGATTTGGGGATTAAACTATTAAGATTTATTCATCTATCTGTGTCTTAAATAGGGAAAGAACCAAATCTAACAACTGGAAAGCAAGGAAGACACTGCCAAATATTGATAATTCCTTCCCTGGAATACTCATGGCTATTTTCAGTTTGTTAATATAAAAAGCCAGTGAGATGAAAAGTGAAGTGATCCACTTCCAGAAGAAAAACCAGTCGAATCTTCATTAATAATTCCTTGTAGAACGCTCTGTGGGCCTTTATCTGACAGCCTGACAAGCTGAACTAAACAAGAGAGACTGTAGAAATGTAAAAGACATAATCTTAACACCAAACCTTCTGAAGATTTGGCTGTCATTTTACATTAAAGGCAAGGGCTAAAAACCTCCGTGGAAACAGATAGAGCTTGCAACATGATTATAGTGCTAGAATTTAGTGGGGGGAGAAAAGGCGGGCATCAGAGTCAGCAAATGGTGATAATGAAGAGTATTGAACAAGTAAGCTTTCTTTCCACGTCTGCTTGGGATTTTTGAGAGCAAAAGATAGGAGACAAAAGATAATGAGATGCAAGTTAGCCTAGTGACAAATCCTCATTATCAATAGGCTATGTAACAAGTGTTGGGCTAACCACTGTATAAAAACTAACTCAAAGATCTGGACTCTGCTTATGTTTCTATAGCAATTTACACTTTCCAATGTCTTTCCACATTATAGGGTCTCATTGGATTTTCATGATAAAGCCATGGGGCAGTCAGGATAAACATTATTGCCCTATTCCACACATGAGTAAACTGTCATTCATAAATACTAAGGGACTTGTCCAAGGTTGACTAGCCAGTAAACAGCTGGGTTGAGACCAGATCCAGGTTTCCCGCCTTTATACCTATGCTCCCAGTGTATTTTTTAAATAAAAACAAGTGCAAGCTGCAAAACTTGGATAGTCTAACGTCCATCAAAGGCCGAGATGAAAAGAATTGGAGTGAAAAGGCAAAGAGCAAGGAGCCTGGGAACCCCTGCATGCTGCTCCTCTAAGTTGAGGGTCTTCTTGCCCAGAACGTGAACAAAATCAGGGTGGGAGATTTTGTCATTGTGGTGGGTTACTTTTAGCCAAATCCCATGATAATTTGTAATAAAATACTAACAGTAATTCACTCATAAAGTACTTCCTTTATGTCAGGCTGTATTCCAAGCTCTTCATGTTGATTGATTCATTTACTCCCTGTGAAGTAGGTTTTAATATTCTCCCCATTTTATAGATAAGGAACCCTTGACTTTATTTGACAGAGTTCAATCCTGCCATGGGCAAGATGCAATACAGAAGTCTATTAGGACAGCCTTTAAAGTAGCCTGCACACCGCAACCTGGAGGGGAGAGAGAGAGAGAGATGAGGGGAGGGGAGAGGGAAGAGGAGGGAGAGAGAGAGTGTGTGTGTGTGGGGGGGTGTAGGTGGGGGGGTGTAGGGAGGCATCTCTCTCTCTCTCCCTCCTTATTCTCTCTCTCACTTTATCAATATTTCCTGTGCACACCCTGTCACGTGCCCCTTTGTTAATGCCCCTCCAGTGCTCTCAGAGCAAAGGTTAGCCCACAGCTTTCTCCCCTTCCTGCCGCCTGTCAGGAGAGGAAATCGCAGCTTTCAGAGGGCCCTGACTCCTCGGAGGGGGAGCTGGATAGCACCGAAGGGTCAAGGGTAAGCATGCAGGCAACGGTGAGAAACCCCAGATAGTGTCCAGCCGTGCTCGGCAGGAAAGGCTGCTCGTGTGTGCTTCTCCTGTTTGCTGTCTCTGGTTCCTGGAGGAAAGACAACCCTAGCAGATTTTGCTGTGACTGTGCTGACGCACAGCTGTCCGCACTGCTAGAGAAATGTGGAGGGCTTCAGGAGAGGTGCAATCCTAGACCATGGGTTTCCCAATCTCCTGTGTACAAATAAGCCAGGAAATTTAACTGAAATTATGTGATATTGGTTAAATAATGCAAATTTAATGTATGATTCATCACCAGGTCCTATGGATCTAATAACCTAAATGGCAAGTCACACAAGTGCATAGTAAGAATGATGTTCATGAAAATGCTTCATGAAAAGAGCACATGAGAAAACCTCCTGTCAGGATTCCCTTCCATGCATCTCATTCCAGACCAGGCTGCTGACACTCTTAAGGATGGGGCGCGAGGTGCACAGCTCTCCTTCTCCATCTGTCTTGGCTTCTGCTCTGCCATGAGGACTTGGCCTTTGATGAGAGCGTACCTTTCCCAAAGGTGAGTGTGTCCCGACGTCCATCTCCTCTCAGCCCCTCTGCTCAGAGTTAAGGTTTCCCTGGTTAGGAAAGTACTTTATGAGTAGAGGCAACAAAACAACAGACAGGAGGTTGTGGTTAAAGGTTTGGGCATCAATTGTTTTGCTAGCGATGTTTCTAACTCCCATTACCTTCCATTAAGAATTATGTGTATGGAGCACGAGGAGAAGGCACGCTGATTAACTGAGACTTTCTCTCCCACTGGCAGGGAACACTGCTATTTATTAATGAAGTTGTGTGTTCCCAAAGCAGGTAATGGTGAAGATCATGAACTTTTAAATCTAGAGTGGGCATTGGAGATCATTTAGTCTAACTCTCTCACTCTAAAGAGGAGGAAACAGGTCCTGAGAGGCTAATCACTGACTCGAGGAAGGTCAGTTAGTGGCAGAGTTGGGGCTACACCCAGAGTTTCTTCCTCCCACCCCACCTATGCCACACTGACAAATTAACACGTATTAGATAGCACCTAACACCTCAGGAGCCAGGGTGTGGTGGTAAATCTGCATAGCTGCCAGTGTGGATGGACTCTGAGGCGTAATTAGTGGCCAGAGTCTGTGGGCAAGACATCCTTTAACACTGCAAATGGCTATCTACTAAATAAAATGAGTGTTAGTTTGAGGAAGTTAGTTCAGCGGAGCTAATAGGCAATAGTGTTAACTGGTCCAAGGGCATGGGTCCAATTTCCATAAGGGCCAATTAACTTCACTCAACGGAAAAAAGACTGTTTCCAGACTTGGCCTGGACCCCAAACTCAGCCAGCTGGGTCCCCGGGGAAGCCAGGTGAGAGAGTGAGGGTGACACAGCATGAGCCCCTCCACTGCCAGAAAAACAACTCAAGGCGTTTCTCAGTAGAATCACCCAACTACGCTCAGGGCAGAAGTTTGGTGAAAAGTTTCATTAAGGCTGAAAGACGGGGGTTCCTTGGAGCACATTTTCACATCCATTCTCTTCACTTCTTTGTACAATGGTAGGAACAGGGATTTCTATTCCAGTTTTGCAGATTGGGAGCTAAGACCCAGAGAGGTAAAATTATCTCCTTTTTACCCAACATCAGGCAATGAGAGAACATCAGATTCAGCAACTAAACCTGGGTCTCTGGGACTTGCCAATAACCAGATGCCACAGTGTCTTACAGGCACAGAGCTGCCGCTTTGCTGACTCAAAGAGAAAAATAAAGGCGTTTTGAGTTGCATCCATGTGCTAGGTCATTGCTCCGCTGGAAAGCCAGCTTCTTTCCACAACTGGGCCAAAGATAAAAAGGAAACATGTGGGCACAATTCAACTCCAGTTTTCTTTGGCAGAATAAAAACAGACACAAATGAGAGGCCTCCTGTAGTCCTGCCTGAAAGACTCTGCCCTGTTTCACAAGACAAAGTCTGAGACACGTTGATGAGGCAGAGGGAAGGAAAGAGTGGCCACAGCTGAGAAGAGAAACTTGAAAGCAAGTGGAGGGGGCACATCACGTAATATTTCCATGTCTGTGTGGCCCTTTCCGTCCTTTATTGTCTTATTTCTGGTTATGCTAGTTTGTGCAACGGTGACCTAGTTATCCAGGTAGACTTTGTCCTTTATAGATATATAATAAGTTGTCAGTATCAGACATAGGCAGTCAAAAAGAGGCACTGGGTGGCTACAGATGATGTGGAGGCAAGCAACTAATAGTAACCTTAGACCTCCCTAGGAAACATAGCCAAGATGGTCCACACCATTCCCCCAGATAAAGTAGATTTTAAGCGTCATAACAGAGATTGCACCTCATTTTAACTATGTTGCCTTTTGACAACTCAAGTAAATCAGCCATTGTTTGAAAAGATTTTTACACATTACTGCACAATTCAGCCAACATTTAGATTAAATTCTATTTAATCCAAGAATTGCTGACTATGATGCAGAGAGTTTAGGCAGCTTCTCTTTTACTCTTACTGAAGGTATTTTATTAAGTGCTTATGGTTTCCTGGAGACTTATATTCATAAGCGAACAGAGAGCTGCCAAGACAAGCAGTAGCAGCTTCTCACTGCATGGGGCGAGGCAGCCTCTGCCATCCTTTTTCTGGTGTCTCACATCCGTTTGGGTGGGAGTTCTTCTCAGGGAGGCCAGCCAGTTTCTCTCTCTGTGCTCATACCAGACGCCAGTCTCATCTGGCTGCTCAGCGCTAGGACAGTATTGTTGGGAATTACAATGAAGAACCTACTGACAATCGGGTTATTGTTTGATCTAACTGAGGTGGTACCAGAGAGGTAAAGCTATTGGGACAGTTTCAAGCATCATCTAGTCTGGTGCCCAGGCCTAGCCTTCCAGTCTCATTCCACACCTCTAATGATAGGAAATTCACTCCCTCCCAAGACAGCCCATTCCATCCGGGGCCGGTTCTAACTGTGATCAAGTTGTTTCTTAAAATCAGGAGACATCTGCTTTCCAGGTAACTTTGAACACTAGCCCTGGCTCTGCTCTCCAGAGCCAAAAAGAATAAGTTAAATCTCTCTCTCACCTTATAGGCAATTATATATTAAAACCTAGCTATCTTTAATTTATGAATTTACTTATTACTTCATTCAGTTTGCATTTTATAGTGTCTATTGTGTCATATACAAAGTTGAATAGACCTGCATCCTCACCTAAGGAGTCTTCAGTCCATTTGTGCTCATTTCTCTTCAATCTAAAATCACTCAGTTCTCTCCACTTTTCATGAAAGAGAGAGGCCTCCACAATCTGGATCTCCTCCTACAGAATTCACAATGAAAACACTGTTACCAAGAACAGTTATTGAGGACCCACTATGTAGTAGGTGCTGGGCTAACTCCTATAATAGTCTCAAGTGCCCTGCAAGGCAGGTGTTGTCAATGCTGTGTTAGCCATGAGAAACGGAGGCTCACAGAGATACAGTAACTAATCTTGGTTCAGATGTGAATGGGCCACTACGTAGTGGTAGGGCGTCTGAAGAAATGTTGACTCCAAAGCCTCCAGTCGGAGGCTGTTTCTCTAAGGGGCAGCACTTGGATTGAAGTACACATCTCATCCATGGCAGGAAGACCCTCTCCTCCCCAACATGAGCGCAAACAGCTCTCAGCTGTAGCCTTTTCTTTTGGACACCCCACTATATCATAGAAAACATAGGAAAGCACATTGATGAAAGCCCACATGAAATGCATTTTCTGTTGTAAAATTTCTGAAGGGATTTTAAAAATCATTTGCTTTTGAAATAAAATTTTTTATCTAAGAGTAACTCATTTAATTTATGATTGGCAAAGATTTCTTGGCAAGCATCATGCATACTCAGGAATTCTTATAAAATGAGAGAATCTAACCTACAAATTGTTTTCAGATGTAATGAAATTTTTATGAACACTAAATATAACAAATAATGAAGCTGACATTAAACAATTAAACATTTTGTAGATGTTTAAGTAAGCATTTATTAATTTCAATTTACCAATTTTGTATTTTGGAAACAGTAAATCTTTTGAGATCTTAAAACATTTTTATAGGCCTTTTGAAAGAACAAGACTGTAAGAGCTGTATTGTTAGTGACTAAATAAGACTGGGTCTTTCACCTTCTGTGATGGAGACGGAAGAGCCAGCACAGCCACGTGTGTGGCTTACGATGGCAATAGCTTCTTTCGGAGACCACGTTGTTGATTTTTCTTTTTCTAGCTCAATGTGGCTTCTCTTGGTTGCCCTGTCTGCCCGTTTTCTACATGCTGGAAACCAGGTAAAAGGGTACTCTTTTGCATAAAACTCCGTGTGTCTTTCAGCTTTCCTTGGTCATCTTCATCTTTCTCTTTCTCGGTCAGCGCCCCACCCAAGCCGAGCTGCTCCTTTGCTTCCAATCTTGGATGAAAGTCATATTGATGCATTTGGTCTCATGCATGGCCACCGAGGGGCTGGAGAACGCAACCTGAAAGTGAGGGCAGTTCCCTTGGCTGTTGCCCAGTATGAAAAAGGAGAAAGGAAGAGCAGATAAATTCCCCATCCTTTCTTCCTTCTTGCATCCCTTCCGGAGAAGCCCTGTTTGCCAAACAGACACGCCTGCTATGCTGCTTCATGGCTTGTGAGGCAGGGCCAGCGTGCAAATCATCACGTTGTGTTGATTTGCATCTTTCTTCACCTTACCTCCCGTTTCCCTTCACCCCCAACACCCTGGGTTTGTACTTTAATTCTTGCCTCTGGCTCTCTCTTTAGAGATCCCAGGGAAGAGAGCGCCAGGCACCAAGTTGTCATTCACAGACCTTGTACTGAGTAGCTGACCTTGACCTGTTCTTTCAATTGTATCCTGGTTACCTTTCCAGCTTCTGACTGTTGCTTTTTGCTTTCCTGTTAGTTTTTATTCCCAGCTCATTCTTGGATGTCACTTTTTGCAGGACAGACCCGGAACATATTGAACTTCCTAGGGACGAAACGTCAAAGGCTGCTAAGCTAGGTCTCTCTTATGCTGCCTACATACAGTTAAATTTTTGAGCCCAAGTGCAAGACCTTTTATTTATTCTTGTTAAATCTGATCATTTTAGTCAGCTCATTATTGCTCTTGCCTGTCAAAAACATTTAGAATCCTGAAATAGTCATTTTCCATATTCCTCACAGCTTTGTGTTATCCATACATTTGATGAGCCTTTTTTTTTGCCTTCATTCACTCATACTAGATTATACAGGCCGTGGTGGATGAAAGAGCCTGGGACAACCTGTAGAAAACTTCCAAACCCTAATCTTCATCGTTTAGGCATATTTGTTTATTTACTTACTAATTCAATTGTCCTTTGCCTGAAGGCAAAGGAACTCAATTTGATTTCACAAACATACATTCAATGATTGCCAGATTGGGAGAACCACAGCATTATGTGTCTCTTCTTGGGACACAAAGATAAATAAGATGCTAAAGAATTTTTATTGGTGCAGATTTCTCTTCTTTAAAGGAAGATAGGCCTGCGGTAGAGATACTGCAGAAGAAACCAGCCTTTTGGACATCCGTCAAAAGACACAGAATGTGGCTACCTATTTCTTCTCCATGAGATGCTGGCTCTGACGAAGAAAAAAAAGAAATGCAGTTTAAGAATGCTCTCAGAAACTAGATAAGTTAGTGGAAGAATCACCTTCTCCCACTGAAACTTGAGTTTACAAAGAGGGTGTGAATTCAGAAACTGAAATAACCTCCTTCCTAATCACCTACCCATGTGGATGAAAATTCTTTGCCAAGTCACAAAGTCCTATCACGGTTGCAAATTACCCTGTCACAATAATTGTTTCCTGTTAACTTCTAAGGCAAGAGTGAGAGGTTTATTGAAAGGCAGGAAGAGCATCTGGCATTTCCGGTTTAGTATCTGGAATTTCAGCAAATGTCAAATTCACATTTCTTAGAAGGAAAAAAGGAAAAAGTCATTGGGAAAAGAAAACTAAAAGATAACAAACCTATCAGAAAATAGCAGTACAATATATTCTCAGAAGTATGTAAAAACTTTTCTCAAATTCATTATCACCAGTTAAAATGAACTTTCACTGCGGCCTGAGAACAATACTACTTCTCAGAAATTGGTGCAAACTGCCATAAGGAGTAGAAACAGGAAAAAACACAAATCTCTGAAAAGAAACCAGAAACAAAAGCCATCGATTCAATCACCTGGATAATTTAGTAGGTGCCACAGTGAAAAACATGGAGAGAAACAGAAGCCAAAACATCGTTCAATATACAAGTCAGAGGGTACCTTCAAGGAAAAGCAAGACCATCATTAACAGATGACTCAACTTCAACGAACGCCATTGGTTAACATTTACCAGGATGCCAACTAAACATGGGGGCATGGGAGGGCGGCAGTGTGGTTTGTAATTTAAAGGGCTCTGAGCTCACAGACATGCCTTCCTCCCCTCTTATTTTCCTCTTTCCTCTTATTTTAATGGGCTGTCATGTAGAATATTGCTAACTGATTCTGATCCTTGTTAAAAGCAGGCAACCAATGGCTACATATGCGCACACACTCACACACATACACACACACACGGGGAGAGTCTTTTATTAATAATCTGTCAGACATTGAAAGCTCGAACTCCCCTCATGACGTCTGGGCTTTGACAGAACTGAGATGGAGAGACCAGGCTAAGTGAGACCCGGGGAAGGTGGCAGGTCATCTCTCTGGTCTCAGCACCTGCCCCCCAGCTTCCCGGCGGTGGCCTCTGGCCTCGTGGAGGCAGCTCAGCGGCATATTCCACCACGAGGAACTGGAGAGGAGGAAAACAGGAAAAACTACACTGTTGGCAACCCAAATAAATCCCTAAGGATTTATGCCTTAATCTTAGTGCAGCGTCATCGAAAGAGACACAATCCAGTTAACTGAAAGTAATTTAAAAAGCAATTTTAATCTTTACTTGTTCTCTCAAGGAACATTAAAGGGAATCCACTTCATAATCTACAGCAATACATGGGAAAATCCCCTTTCTTCTCCTTTTCAAGTCTTTGACACACACAACAGCCCACACAGGGTCTCCGGAGCTTCTCGTTCCCTAAACCCCTCCCTCTCAACCATCTGTCTCTCTAACTCTCAGACACACACCTGCACGGCCTCTTTCTTCTCTCCCTGAGGCCACTCGGACACCCCGTCTGTGATGCCCTCAGAATGCTGGAGACCCTGCATTCCCCACTGAAGGAAGCGCACAGACCATACTCGCTGACTCTCCTCACTTTTTTGGTTCCTTCTGTAGCATTGCCAGATAAAATATATGACACCCAGTTAAATTAGAATTTCGGGTAAAGGGCATCATAAGTATGTGGGAAATACTTATACTGAAAAATTATTTGCCATTTGTCTGAAACTCAAGTTCAAATGGATGTCCTGTATTTTTATTTTCTAAATCCGGCAACCACATCATTTTGGAGAATATTATTCACCAAAAATTCTTGTTCACATCAGGAAAACAAATAAGACACCTTTTTAGACACTTTCAGAGCTATTTGAGAGGAAACGGAAGGGGCCTAGATCTTCCACGGAATGAGACAGAGAATTCTATTTTGTTGTGTTATCGTGGACATGCATCATGTTGTCCAGCCTCACCCATAAGAAAATGCTCGGCCAAAATTAACTTACACGTATAAATTAACTGTGTTTCCAGACTCTCTATCTAGAAGTTCAGGATCTGCCTGGCATAGTACTTGGTATACAGTAGGTGATATAAAATAGCTCTTTTTGAGTGTAAATAGAAGATTCCTGTGTTATCTAAAGAAATATAGTGCTCCAAACACTTATCAGTAGTATTGATTGCATGTTAAATTCCTTGAGACTGGAGTTTGGTCTTAATGTAAATGGTATCCCAACGCCGAGTCTCCTTTTCCCAGGAGTCACCTTAGAAGGTGGTGAATTTACTCAGACGACCTTGCGCTGTGTCCGGGCCAGCAGAAGAACCTCCCTGCTTCATGTCTTCTCTGTTTTGCCCCCAGCCGGATTTCCTCTCCGTCCCCCGCCCTCTTGGTTCTCAGTGACCTCTGGGTCTCTCTGAAAGGTCATAGCTCTCCTCAGAGGGTGGAGATTCACAACCACCGGGAGCACAGTGACACCTCAATTAACAAACTCCCTGGGAGCACAGCTCTTCTGTAATAAAATGCCGTATTAAAAATGAGATTATCTCCTTATAAATCATACAAAACAGAGTGGCCTGCATGTGCTCACTGGACAAAAATGCCTTCTCATAGGGCTCCTGTTTGTCCCTGTCCCATTCAAAGCAAAGAGATTGATTCCACTCCAAAGGGCAAGTCTGGGAGGGAAGGTTCATTTTGTCCCCCTCCTTCCCGTTGGGTGCCCTCCTTCCTCACCGCTACCCTCACCCTGGGGTGATCTCCTAGTCCCCAACTTCAGGGACCCAGTATCCTCGCTGCACTAACAACCATGAAGAATTTACGCTGACTGATTCATTACCTGGTTATATTTTACTGGGAATTCAATTATTCAAAAACATTTATTTAGAGTAAGCTTTAGTTAATGTGTATATTTTAACCAGCAACTTGAATGATGGTTGGTGTTAAAATCTTTATCCCTGATACAGGAGAGCCAAGGATCACCAGCCATACATGGATATGTTTTAGGAAGTGAGAATGCATCTGAATTGCTGCCTACCCTGAGTGATCAACCTGATTTGGGAGAGAGGGTCAAAAGTGTTGTCATTTATACTCAAATGGTTCCCTTCATCTTACAGCGAAGGAGGGAGGTGGGCCAAGTTTAGGTTTCTGGAAGCCTATTTCTCAGAGTGACTGGGAGTAGAGCAGCCTGTGAGAGACTTTATAACCATCTTCTGTGAGGACACCTCTTGACGCTTTGCAGTGTCTAAGAAAGTAAATGACCCAACATGGTGGAGGGCAGAATGGAAAAGCGCATGTGGATTTTGGTGACTGTGTCTTCCCATTAGTAAAGAGGGCAAGGTAATAGTTGGTCCATCTTCAAACCCAGTCAAAGTTTCCTTTTTGCCCCACCAATTACATCATTGTAATTAGGACAAATTACGTGATATCCTAATTTACATCACTGACATCATTAAAGCCAACCATATAGCCAATCTTAATGTCAGCACAATATATTTATATTCTTTTTAATATTTCTTAACCAAATTTTGGGCAACCATCTGGAAGATTTGATACACAACTGCCTTAATTCTTTTCCTTTAAAAAAGTAAACTTTTAGCTAGTACATTGCTGAGAACACCCAGAATTTAGAGGTTCAGGAAAGTGACATGTAGGGGTGAAGGTGGTTGCGTAAATATCATTCATTCGCCTATATTCAGGGAGAAGTGGATGTGTTCCTACCCTATTCATGTCTCTCTCTGTAGGCCATAAAGGCAAGAATAAGCAAAATGATGATGCATTGTTATGATGACTAATAATAAAGTGGAACAGCAATACCTGTCTTCAGATTGTGATGGCAGTTTCTTAGCCTTTTTGTATGCAGATGAAGAGGTGATTTTTACAGCAAATCTACCTTAAACCCGAAATGCCTTCCCACATCTCACACCCACTCCCAAACACACACACACACTTCGGGGTTGGGAAGGTGACTTTAAACTTAGAATGTCACAAATGGTATGAAATTGGATTTGTACTCCTCAAATAGTTATTCTGATCATTTTAGTTGGACATATTTATATAATTGTTAATAAAAGGCATTTATTGAGTGTCAAAAATGATCTGTGTTGAAACTGTGGAAAATACAGAACAAATGGTTATAAGTGACTATTTCCTAATGAATGTATCTTCTGAAAACTTAAATAGAAATGAAAAAACACATACCTAAGAATAGAACAAATAACAACATCTTTCTTTATCTAAAGGCAAGAAAGAAATGACAATGCCGAAATATATCAGTATGCAGAACAGGTTTCCACAAAACCTTAATTTTTATTCAATCTTAAACCACTTGGTTAATTCAAGTCTCTTCAGAACCTCTAGGAGATATATTCTATACTGACTTCTCCAAAAGGTCTGTTAAACTGATATACTGAAATAGTTTGAGGGGGGCTGAGAAAAATATCTTAACTTTTTAAATCATTGGTTCAAAACTCCTTTCTCTGAGGTGTCTTCTATAGAATTTTTAACTTTTGCCTACATGAAATTTGCAGTCAATTGTAAATCATTTCCTTTGTGATTTTTACACTCAGTAAACAGAAAAGCACCCTGAAGATGATTCTAGAAAATGCCAGCATACATGAAAATTATCTTCAAGGTGATAGAATCCACTGTTTTGACTCTTTAATTGATTTCCAAGGTAATGAGAGAAAACAATTTATGCAGACTATGTGGCTAAATTGACCTTCCAATTCTAGAACTATGAGATACTCTGGGAGGCAACGTCTGACATGGTTACTATATTTAAAAAAGAGGTTTTCTAAATTAATAAACAATTTGGATCCTTAACGGATCTTTAAAGAAAGGAAGGAATGAGCAAAAGGGTACATTCTATGTAGGTTAGGGATTATAACATCTTTTTCTATGGGGAAATTATTAAAGTTTTAAACATGGGCTTTAGCTATGCCAATATTTGTACAGAGAGGAGGATGGGTAAAGTAGAACTGTGCTAATAGTGGAAGCAGGGAGACCAAACAGGCAGCACTATGAGAAATGAGAATATTCTGGGGAAGCTGGACAAAACAGCAGGAGGACTTGTCCAAGTCTTCAAGGAGAAAGTGGAAAAGCCAGGGAGAAAATGAGGGGAAGGATTATGTAGGGGAGCTGACCGGAGAGCTATGGCCACAGGAAAGTAAGGTGAATTGAGGGAAAAGAAAACTTCTAAGGAAGAATGAGACCATAACATTGGAATTAGTGTAGCTGTGTGTGGTTTATACACTTCAAGATCATTTCCGGTAATAGTAAGGTGGTTTTTCTTGTTTATTTATTGCCTGTTGCCAAATAGTGTCTGGACAGGTGTTATGTGGCCAACCAATGGGGTCTGGAAAGGTGTAAAGTATGGGTCCCAGGTGTAGAGTCTTTGGGAGGTGATAAGTAGAAATTTACTGCAGGTAGATCACCAGGAGATGTTCACCTGGGGAGTTATCCTGGGCCTCTAATAACTCGCATGCCCCATAAAGAGGTCCAGTTTCTGGGCCTAGCTCTCCCACTGATTTGCCTTGTGACCCTTACCAACTTGCTTCAATCCTTCAGGGTCTTGGTCTCCTTGTCTGTAAAATGAGAGGTGGCTTCCAGACTCTGCCCTCAGAGTCCCCTGACACTGTGGAGGTGCCTCTGGGTGGCTGACAGGTGAGAAGGAGGAGTAGGCTCCATTGTTGACCCTTCCATGCATACAGCTTAACCATTTTTAGTCCATTTTACATATTGTTTGTCCAGATCTACTTTCGCTTTTTTCCTGCTTTAAAAAGATTTGAAAACTATTAAGCAGATAGTCTCTAAAGCTCTTCTTTTGCTATATAATTCTTCTATTCGATGTGATTCTTTTCCACGAAACACTTCTTGATCTCATTTGTACCCAAACCAACACTGAGATGTGGCGAAGCTCAGGGATCCATTGCCCACAAAAACGCCAAGTCACAACCACAAAACTTGGTAGAGCAGTAAGCATTCACTGGCTGGTGTTCACAGGCTGGTGACTTAGGCTGGGGTGGCAGGGGGTGTTCAGATCTCAGCTGGCAGTCACCTGGGGGCTTACCCACCCGAACTCAGCTGCAGGTGTGCTGGCTGTTGGCCGGGCTCTCCTCCATGTGCCTTTCATATTCCTCCAGCAGGCTGGCCTGGTCATATTCTCATGGTGATGGCAATGGATAAAGAGAGAGAGCAGAAAAGCCAAGAGCTTTTTCAAGATTCTCTTGTGTCATTTGCTATTGTCCCATTGGCCAAAACAAGTGACATGGCCTGGCCCAGAGTCAGTGTGGCTGGGCACTTCCAAAGGGTATGGATACAGGGAGGCATGAAAAATAAGGCCACTGATACATTCTGTCTACCATGGGGAAATCGTAAGTCTTATGTTCTTATAAAAGTGGCCTATAGGTTGGGCTGCAGAATCTGCAAAAAGACTATCCAATGGTAGCCTGGTTTATCAAAAAAAGAAATTTTTCCAGCAAACCTTTAAGCAGGAGAGGATGTGAACATGGAGAAAATTACTCTTTTAGTGAACCTAAAACCCTTGATTTTTCTCTAAATCACTCTTCTAAGCCTTTCAAGGTTTTCCACTAGGTACCTGTGAGGTCACATCATTCACGTTTTTAACGCTAAGAGCTCAAATGTTTGTGCAAAGCCTGGAGAGAAGGCGTGAAAACCATTTTAATTGTGCAATAGAGTGAAGCCCTTTCTACTCACGGGTGTGTGATCTGAGTGTGAGACGAGACAGTCTTAGTTTCTGTGTGTCCCTCAGAGCATAAAACTGCAGCCAGCAAAATACAAGTTCACAGAATCATCTTCTACTAAATCAAGGGAATGGTGGCCTCTACCAATGAAAGGGAAGAATGCCCATGTTTGAATGGGAATTTGGATTATGAGCACTTTTGGCCTCCCCTACTGACCTTAGAATCTTGTTTAAGATAGAATTCTACCAAGCACCCTGACAGCAAACTTTCTGACTGCAGTGCAGAAACCCTGCAGACACGTCCCAGAACTTCCATCAAACCGGCCCTGGGCTGCGGGAGCGACAGTTCTCTGGGAATCCTGCCCCACCCTGGGACGTGAAGGCTGGGCCCTCCCTGCGCAGTGAGTCCTTCAAGCTGAAACTGAATGGGAGCCCAGGCTGAGCAGTGCTTCAGCGGGTGATGCTGAATGATCCTTTACAAGATCGAAAAACAAAATAAAACTCTTCACCTTGATGCTCACTTTGCCAATAACTTCCACCTAAATAACTTAATGCTGTAGGTCAGTCTGGGCTCCCTGTCAGAGCAGTGGGTCAAGGGCAATATTGCAAAGATTGAGGAGAACTCATGTACTGCTTAAGCACTGTTTTATGGAGTGCATAAAGAGAAGTAGTTATTGCTCTAGACGGGTGTCTGTCAAGCCTCCTTCCCAAGAGATGTTATTTGGGGTGTCACATCCAATTTCAGGGATGCCAGTTAACAGCCTATAAAATGTTTCTGGGATAACCCCTCTCCACGAGAAAAGCATGTGCTGGGCACTGACAAGTGTGACCTTGTCGTGCACACACACCGAGGCAGCCACTCAACAGCAGCAGCCATTTCTGCTCCTCTTTAGAGTTCTGAGTGACAGCCGTGGTCAGATGAAGGTGGAAAGGGAACAAAAACATGAAACACAGTGATTTCCAATACATATTTTCCTTGTCTTCAGGCGAAAAATTACACCATTATGTCATGTTCGTGATGTGCTCATCAACAGGAGTGAAAACCTCATTTGTCATCTTTTGTTCTGATAGGAAATCAGAGCATAGGAAATTCAGCTGGGCTGTCAGCATTCTTTGCTGTCAAGTAGAACACCGAAGGAGGGCAGCAAGAATCGAGGGCCTCTGAGAGCCGCTGGGCCCTGACGCCGGTGCTGCCTGTACAAATCCACAGGAAGATCTGTTCCTCGGCATTCCAATCCAATTTGCCGGAGCTGTTCATCAAGTTGCCATGCAGATAGGATGTAAATATGCCACCGAAATCTGCGAATGCAATAATGAAAACTGATATTTGTAATTGTGTCTGTGTGGTCCCACTGACTCAAAACTAAATGGATTTCCAACCTAATATTGCTAAATGAATCCTTGAAAAATGGTGAGGTCCATTACAGCGGAAGAGTGGCATCGCTTTTCACATCCTGACATGATAAGGACATCTCTGTCATTTTGGATGATTGAGATATTTTTATCTGTCTCCTGAAATTGCCTTGCCACAGTTTTAACCCCATCTTTTGTGCCTGAAAAGTGTGTGCCATATCAGTGTTCCGTTTGCTCTAGTCTGCAGAACAGCTGTTGTGCCATGCCAAGGAGAAGGCGGTAGACGGCGGAGACAGACTTATGGACGCTCCTTCTCCCATCCCCAATTCAAGCATCTCTCCGCAGGCATCCTCCCCAGAGTTTTCTCTTACTGTAAAAGGTTCGAAGCCCAGTTCTGTCACTTACCATCAATGTGTCTAGCAAATGTAAATCCCTACGTCCTACAGGCCTCAGGTCGGCATGGTGCCACAATCCCAGACACAGCATTCCAGCATTCAGTCATTGAAACACAATTAAACCTTTACTGTGCACTCTCTTAACTAGGGAGAGTTAAGGGGAAAATACATTCTTACTAACTATCAGAACTTGTTTACCATCTGTCTTTTCCTCTCATTCCCTTTCAATATTTCTATCATGAGGTTTCTTTTCCCACAGCAAATTGCTCAGAACCCTTTCTTCATTTCAGTCCACACAGATTTTCTAGTCTTCTCTTTGACTCAGCTCTGTATTTTGTAGAGTAACTTGGCCTCCTTACTCCCCGTCCCCAAGTTCTGTGACACAGAAGACCCTGGACTGCCGGAGGAAGGAAGAGCCCCTTTCTCCTCCGGTTGAGAGGAGAAGAGACATGGGAGAATCACAGACATTTGTCACAGATCCTTTTCTGAAATTCGCCTGCATTCCTGAGCCCCAGCTTCCTCCTCTGCCCAGTGGGCACAACGGCAGTGCGCCCACAGCCCAGGGTTATTGCCGGTGAAAATGCAGTATGGAACCCCTCCCACAGTGTGGAGCACATGATAGCTCCTCAGTAAAGGTTATCTCCTTCCTCTGTTCTGTGACATTTCCAAAATGTTCATCTGTTATTAGGATGACTCTTCTTTCTGTGAATGATTTTCTATAGGTGCACTTGCTTAGAATTATGTTCTGATGTAGTAATGTCATTAAAGCATGTGACAGTCTATACTATTTCATACTTTTCACATTTTGAGGGAAGGAACGGTATTTTGCTGTCCCTTATAATACCCATTAAAATGCTTTAAATATATTTAGTGCTCAGTAAATGTTGGACCCAACTGTACCACTGGGTCATGATACTGATTGGATCTCAACCCATTTCCCAGACACACATGTCACATCTGGCAGGACTTAGAGTTGCTTTAGAAACCCCAGGAGATGATTCAGTATAGATAATCAGGAAGCTGCGCCCGTTGGTTGGGACTTGGCATCACTCCTTTGAAGGAGAAATTTCACTTTGGTGATTTTCCCAGCACCTAATGTACCTGTTGCCTCTAGCAGGCGACCCTGTAGTGAAACTCGGCAAAGACTTCTGTGATTGCTTACAAACCGTAAATTATTCAGACAGGAGGAAAATTTTAATTCCCTTTGGAAAAAGTTTCTGTCCAGCATAGTTACATGTTCCTTTATGATAAAGTTAAACTTTGACGTTGTTTTTACCCGTACACCTCTCTCTCCTCCTGCTACAGCCTCATGGTTCCCGAGTAAATGAAGGATCCCGATTCACAGGTCTTGTTTGAGAGCAGCATTGACTTTCAGAGTTTTACAACATTAGTCATTTGGGTGCCCCCTGAAGAGGGGGTTGAAACAGACAACACCTGGGAAGTCCTAAAGCAAGTTGGAAGACACTTCTAGAAACGGAAATAAGAATTTATTTTCTCTCCTCTCTACATCTCTTCATTCACCCCCACTCAAAATAACAAGTATATTAACACTTCTTGTTTCCATGATAATCTCTTTATCTAGAAAAATGATCCTATGTAAAGAAAACAGTATTTAGTGTCATTTTACATGTATTTTTCTGATCATATTAGTGATACATGATCAACATAAAAAATTAGGAAATACAGGGGCCGGCCCGGTGGCGCAAGCGGTTAAGTGCGCGCGCTCTGCTGCGGCGGCCCGGGGTTCGCTGGTTCGGATCCCGGGCGCGCACTGACGCACTGCTTGGCAAGCCATGCTGTGGCGGCGTCCCATATAAAGTGGAGGAAGATGGGCACAGATGTTAGCCCAGGGCTAGTCTTCCTCAGCAAAAAAACAGGAGGATTGGCAGATGTTAGCACAGGGCTGATCTCCTCACAAAAAAAAAAAAAAAAAAAAAAAAATTAGGAAATACAGAAAAAATCACTTTAATCACAGTATCTAGAACTGGTCGTTGTTAGCTCTGACATCTAGCTTATATGTTGTGTGTGCATCATGTTGTATGTGCATGTGTGTACACAATGCGTGTACTTTGCATTAACTTTAATTTGCTTAAATTATCACTTTAAGATAAACAAATGAGAAAACTGCTTGAAATTACATTGCCATTTTTTCCCCACTCCTAACTGAGCTGAAGAGAAACATTTTTATAAACTGGATGCAAAGTGAGCTTTGAAGGCATATTTTCAGAGAACTAGTAATTTTGGAGCTTCTAACAGCCAGATTTTTTGAATGGTAAGAACTAAAAAAAGGCCCAGAAGGCAGCAAAGGGTAGAGAAATGGTTGAATCATCAGTTGTGTTGTTGAGGTGGGCAGAGGCGGGAAAGCGCCAGCCTATCGAGGCTAAGCCTTATTCAAAGGGAAGCCGGCTCCACTGGTGGGCAGGATGCCAGGACAGCAGAATAAAGGAGCTGTGGAGGAGTGCAGCATGGCACTCCAGAAATACATTTCCCAATTAGTCCTGAGTGTTTATTCATCAAGGCGCCCCACAGTGCTTGGGGGCACTGCACAAGCAGCTGTAATTGGCAATTGAGAAGCATCAATGCAAATGTTTGATGTCTAATCCTGAAATTGGTTCCACTCCACGCTCCCACTGCACGGTCCCTCTGTCCTGGCGTGTTGACAGTGTGCCTGCGACTACAGGTTCAGGTCCTTCATACCCATCAAGGGTTAAATTAGGTCCATCTCGCAGCTTTAGTCCATTCTCCTGACTGGCTTGAGGAAGAGCAGTTGAAGTGGATTGAAAAACGTTCCTCAGCAAGGTTGGTGGATATTTTGCTTAAGCACGAAGAGAGGCTTGATAGGATGGTCAACTTAAAAATACTTTCCCAGGTCTTCAGAGTAAAAGAGTGTCGGAAGCCCTCACCCCCCCACACGTTCCAACACGAAGCTCAACTGGACATGTCACAAATGGCGGCAGAGCGGCCTGGATGGCGGGGAGCCCGAGTGACGGTTCTGAGAGCTCTGTTTTGCTAACGTATCACATTTGCCTTCTGTGCATTAATCTAGAAGAGTTTTTAAGCCAGATAAGAAGCTCCAGTGAACAGAAGAATCCTACAGGATGTTTCCTGCCTTTAAAAAGAAAAACCATCAGGACTGAGAGGCTTTAGAATTAAAAAAAAAAAAAAAAAATTTCCTCAAATGTTAGTAGCAGAGCTGCAAATGATGACTTAGAAGGGTCTCCTTCCTTTATCCTCCAAAGTTTTCAAGTACTTAGTGTGGGAGGCTTGTGACAATTAAATCAATTTCCACTGGAGTCCCCAGAGGTGGGGCTTATCCCAGTTTCCTCAGGGAGACTTCTTAGACTAAGAAGAAGCCGGCAGCTTACCTGGGAGGTAGAAAAATGGAATTTCAGGTCAAAGAAAAACTTTGTAGTAAAATTACCACTTCTCATAGACTGAAAATCAAGCTTATAATCAAAAGAGAGTCTTATTTATAATGGGAAGAAGAGTGTAGCCAAAATTAGGCTTTGAAAATAGCTTTCTGATAACGCTATTTGACTCTTGAGAAAAGAACTGTCATTAAAAAGAAATTTACTTCACTCTCCCTGCAAATTTAAAAGGTACTTTTCATTTCCAGAGGTGAAAAGGAACCCACTGATTCTGTGCACGTGATGGACACAACAGTCTGAGGCTTCAGTCTACAGCTTGGAAGCAGGAGCTAAATGAAGCGCCCCGGATTGCCCGTCGCCTGTGTTGAATCCAGTTAATTATGTGAAGCTCTCTGAGACCGCGGACTCCTGTCCTCCTCTGCTCTCACACGGCTCAAGCACGGCCCAACCGAGGACCAAGTGCCCGCTTTTTTTATCAGCAGGCTGCCTAAGCTGACGGGTAAGGCCCTCTGCTCCCTCCTCACACGCACCACTGGGCACCTTTTATGTGCTCTGTATACTATATGCAGCCAGGAGGAGTGCTGTGGAACCAAACAGCCAAAGGATGAGATGTGGCATACATTCTTCCTGGCCACCTGATCGGGAAGCCCCAGAGCCACCTGCTCAGGTCACCAGGCGACCTTCCCAGGAAGCACCTGTGCTGGACAGGTCACCAGCAAGCAGAATGTTGGCTGAGAGCACGCGGGCATGGGAGGCAGCCTGAGCGTCTAAGGTAACAGAGAATCCACTGGGCACAGCTGGGCTGGGGCAGAAAAGGGGTTTAGAAGCCTGAGGACCTGGCAGCCAGGGAAGGATCTCAAAGGCTGCTGCTCTGAGGACCTGGAGATCTCCTGACGCCTTTTAAGCCAACACATTCTGGCCCAATGACTGGGTTAGCGCTGCTCTGCATTCCTGGCTCCGCTGGGTTCAAGAGTCTCATCAGCTCGGCCGGGCACTCACTCGGCGTCTGCTCTTTGGGTCTCTTCTTTTCATGCGCCGGGATGCAGAAGCCTGGAGACTCCAAGCAGGGTTGGCTTCATGGGCGTGCCACCGGTGCATTCTCCCAGGAACCCCGGCTCAGACAGGCCCCACTCTTAGTTTAATGCTCTGCTGTTGCCATCTTGAAATTCTTAATAATTTTTATAAAAGGGGCCTCTCATTTTTATTTTCCACTGGGCCTACAAATTGGGTCGCCAGTCCTGACTGCAAGCCTACATCTCAGGCTGCCGCTGCTTCTGCTGCACCTGGAGCTTGGCCATCCCCTCCTCAGGGGAGGGAACTGCTGATTTAAATAAAGCCAGAAGCTCTCCTTGAAACACCGAGTCGTCATCCAAAGCTGGTGGAGGGTTCTCTGGAGACATATCCAGGTCTCCCATGCAGAACAGCAAAAACAAAAGTTGCTCACCATGATAATTGGGATCCGTTGATTCACAGGTCAAGACAGGTGCCATGCTAATTAATGGGGTAAATGTTCTCCTTTTCCCCTCTGCATGGATGTAGACTTCACCCTCAGAGGAAAAATCCAGGTTTGTCCATGCGAGGTGAGCTCGCTGTAATCTGTCAAGCACAAAGTGGCCAGTAAGCCGGTAGTGTATGGGAATGTTGAAAAGGAATTAAGACTGACCCCAGAATAGGATCCTTCCCCCCAAGGCACAAACTAGACAGCAATACAACAAAACCATAAGGATAACCCCAGGGCACAACTCGGGACAGAAACTGTGGTCTCAGACCTGGGATGTTGTTCACGATTTAGGATCTAGTGGCTGAGAGTTTTTAAAAGGTAGCTTCCTTGAGAATCAAGAGAAAGTCCAAGGTAACTGAGATGTCATCCTTTGTCATTGCTATATTGCAGTTCCCTTCTAAAAGTGCCCTAGCTCCTCATTAGGAAGTTCGCCCAAGTGAGCACTGTCTGTTCTGTAGTTACACGGAGGCTGCTGGGCGTATGGGCGTGAGTAAGGGGGTGAGCTGAGGGCATGTTCTAGCCCTCCTCTTTCTGACCTCCCACAGTGTGTGTCCACCCACACAGGGAACATCGGCTCTAAGCTCAGGAGATTATGGGGCCTTGGACGTGCTGTTAGCAGCTCCATGAGCAGAAGGTCCATTCCAAAGAGGACTTACACAAAAGTGACAGTAAAAGCAGATCACTGCTACCCCTGTATGTTAGCTAGAGAACGCTGTTTCCCGGAAGGGGAGGAGGATCCTGGTGCACTTCTGGATTACACCATTTACCTAGCAGGACTAAGAATTCCTTACCAATGTTCCTCCTCATTTGTCGAATTTGTGGGCCAAAAGCTTTACTGTATATAAAAGCAAATGCTCTATCCTGCAGATATAACATATATGGCTATGTAATAGCCATAGATGTTAGTCCTGCACTGAAATAGTTTAGTGGACGCAATAAAACAGGTGACGTTCTGATATTTAATGACGTTTACAATTGTTATTGAGCTGACGGTGTTGATGAGGCACAATAGCAGTGGTCCACGTGTGACTGAAATTAACGCTGCTTTTACCAAGTTTTGCAGTGTCTCTCTGTTACTGGGCCCCTTTGTTAGTATCACTGACCAAGGGTGCTGGCTTTGCCATTGGGCAGTCTCTGTCCTCTTGACTGAGGCTGGTCCCCGTGGACTCTGTCTTCGGGGCTCCCCTGCAGGGGAAGGGCTGGATTCTGGCCCGGGAGGAGGAGGGAGGTGGAGATTCTCTCTCCCGCCCTCCCCCGCCCTCCTGACCCCCAGTCCCTGTCGGGAGTGGGATCTCTCTCTCTCTCTCGGCGAGCACAGCACCCACTGGGTGCCCCTCCTCCAAGGCTCCTCCTCTCAGTGGGCTTAGGCACCCGTTTCTCCCTGTCCTCTTGGCCCTGGGTCATAACGTCTTTCTGCTGCTGCCAGCGTCCAGTTGTTTTTTCGCCCTGCCTATACCACTGCCGTCGCCCTGTCTTCATGTCCCTCCCCTTGAACCCCGCTGCTCTTTGCCTGACACCAGGAAAGCACAGGCAGGTTTTCTTCATGCCGCAGGCAGGCTTGCCCTCAGCTCTCTCCCTCCCTCCGCTGCATGCACACTAAGTTCTCGAATCCGCTCTACAATACGGGGATCCTATCTGACCAGCGCCCCACATCCTGCCTCGCCACCAGCTCACCTGCACGAGTGCAGGCACAGACTGCTGAAGTCTCCAAGTCTTCTCCCTGTCATCCTATTGCAGTTATAATCCTCTCCACATTTCAAGGTTTTTTGAGCAGCAAATTCCCAGAGTCAGTTATGGCACATGGGCTGAGGAGGGGTGTATGTCTGGGGGAGAGTGCCAAAGTCACCACTCCAGATGCTCACACCCTCACACCTCGGGGAACCGCATCCAGAAGCTGCGTCTGGAAGAACCTGTGCTCTCCCCCGAGAGGGAGCGTGAGAGGAGGGCGGCCTGCACAGACTTCTCCCATCCCCATCTCTGCAGGGATCTCCACTTGTGTCGACCTGTCTTTCCCATCACGAGGGACCTTCCGTGGCACAGGAGCCCTGCCTTCACTTCTGCATCCCCAGCATCCTGCAGCAGTGCGTGGCTCACAACGCTTGTTGAGTTAATTGTTAAAACAGGTTTTCCTTCAAGAATTGCAATGATTAGTTTGGGATAAGAGAGGTTGCCACGTTCCTCATGGGGGTGGAGGAGGTCAACGTGGACTGTGAACAAGATGAGCAAAGAGGCGGGGGAGTCCGGGACCCCAGGCACAGCCTGCTCCATTGTTTGTCCAGTGACCTCTAACTCATCAAAGCACAGGTGGGCAGGGATTGTTATGGGTTTTGAATAGCTCCACATTTGTGTGGCATAGAGGGAATCCTGCAGACCACGTGTGCGTAACCTTGCATAACGCTGGAGGGCTGTGGCTGGCGCCGTGGCAACGCTGAGGGAGAAGTGCCAGGAACAGCCCATCAGTCAGAACCTCTGGGCCTTGATCCTGTCCCTGCCACCCACCAGCCCTCTGATTTGGGCCAACACCATCCAACCTTTTTCTGCCTTTTTTGAGTTTAACCTAATGCGATAGAGATTATAACACCTCCTTTGCATGCTTCCCAGGACTTTTGGGAGAGTCATACAAGATAACGCAGGAGAACTTTGCCAATTGAAAAGCACGAGACAAAGTGAAGTTCCAGCATCAGACTCTAGACCCAGGAGGGGCTGGGCCGGGAGCTGCTCTGTCCTGGCAAAGCGTGAACACCAAGGAGGGGCACTTGTGCTGGTTTCATTCCAGGAGTTAATTGTGTGTGCCCTGGAGGCCCCAATGTTTTCCAGCCCAGCTTTGGGGCAGTGGACTGCTAGGGAGTCCGTGTTCCTGCCAATGCAGATCCCTCGTGCTCCCCAGAGCTGCTCCTCTCTTTTTCCACCTCAGTGTGATTCCTCACTAATCCCTTCCCTTCTCACATTTACTTCTGACCAGACCCATGTGCTTGACTCCATAACGGCTCCGTGGGTGCAGGCTCGGACGCAAAACAGTCGGCTGTAAAGCCACTCAGGGCTCCTACCACGAGTGATTCTTAGGGTTTCCAAATACACCCTCTTGTATCCATCAAAATGTCTTAGGTCAGAACATTTTCGTATTGTCGCTGCATGTGTGTGTGTGTGTGTGAGTGTGTGTCAGTGTGCACCCAATTTAGTGGAAAGAAGGCTCATGGGCCAAAAAACCCATTTGGGTTTGTTTGGGTGAGTAAGAAATGGCGGGAATCCAGGTGTACAAGATTATAAATATTACAGAGGTTATTCAAAATCTCATTTACTTTAGTCTGACTGCCTCTTTACTCCACGTATTTAAATTCCCTTTGCAGCCCCCCACCCGATACTCTTAAAGAAAATAACAACAAACAAGCTCCTCTGAGGGAAATGTAAATTGGTTTGTTTGCTTCTCTACACTCTGGGCAGTGAAAACACAAGCAATTGTTATTCCAAGGGTCTCATTGAATATACAAAATCTTTGTCTTTCTTAGGAGCTGCTTTAAAGGTTAACCACTTTCTAACGACTTCTTTGTGTCTAGAAACCAATTTTATGCTCCTTTTGTCCAGCTACAAAGTTCGTACAATCTTGTTTAGGTTTCCCACACAAACACATTTGCTCTCACTTAGAAAATGGAGAAAACAGTTTGCTTTGGGAAAATCTGTTTGTTGTTCTTCTTTGACTTTAAGAAGTTCTCATAGTGTGCTGGGAGTAGCTTCTAGAAGCGAACTGGCCTGAGGTGTTAGTGTCCTAGGGGATGAGATCAGGATTCTGAGACGCCAGCACCCTGGCCCTGGGCTGGTGTGCACACGACAGTGATCATGGTGCCCTGGGCCAGTGCGCAAACGACAGTGATCGTAGTGCCCTGGGCTGGTGCATGCCCTGGGCTGGTGCACATACGACAGTGATCACAGTGCCCTGGGCTGGCGCCCATGTGCACACACGACAGTGATCTCGGTGCCCTGGGCTGGTGCACACACGACAGTGATCACTGGTGCCCTGGGCTGGCGCCCATGTGCACACACGACAGTGATCACGGTGCCCTGGGCTGGTGTGCACACATGACAGTGATCAGGGGTGCCCTAGGCTGGTGTGCACACACGACAGTGATCACGGTGCCCTGGGCTGGTGCACACACGACAGTGATCACGGTGCCCTAGGCTGGTGTGCACACACGACAGTGATCAGGGGTGCCCTAGGCTGGTGTGCACACACGACAGCGATCACGGTGCCCTGGGCTGGTGCACACACAACAGTGATCACGGTGCCCTGGGCTGGTGCACACACAACAGTGGTCACGGTGCTCTGGGCTGGCACCCGTGCACACATGACAGTGATTGCGGTGCCCTGGGCTGGTGCACACATGACAATGATTGTGGGTGCCCTGGGCTGGCGCCCATGTGCACACACGACAGTGATGGCGGTGCCCTGGGCTGGCGCCCGTGCACACATGACAGTGATCACGGCCGAAGGGATCTGTGCTCAAGATGTGAGAGCTCTGCTCATCCCACCCAGTTCCCAGGCCCCAAGACCCTTCCTTCTGAATCATTTTTACAGCAGCTTGGTTCATCGCACTCAGAAATGTCTCTTTCCATGTGAATTCCTATTCGACATCTATTCACTTTTGACTCTAAATGATTATGTACTAGCCAGGACGGTGCACTCTGGCTGTGTCTTCTAATGCTGCCCTCAAAGAGAGAGAGTACAGTGACCAATGTCCTCTCTCTGAGTGGGGGCCGTAAATGAGCAATCCCTCAGCAACATAGATGTCTTCTGCCTTCCCCTGGGATGAAAGAATATCACTCCTAAAATCCAAAACCCAAATTACCAAAAAACTCAATATTTTCATACACACGGATTACCCAGTTTTAAAAAGGATTCTTAAATATGGAATCACTCAATGGACATTTAAAATGGGATTTAATTGTAATTAGTATTGAGGTGGTGAACATGATGTGACCTATGCAGAAATAGAAGTATAATGATGTACACCTGAAATTTATACAATGTTATAAACCAATGTTACCGCAATAAAAAAAATAAAATAAAATGGAATTTGATTTACAGAAATTTCATTCAAGTATGTGTGGAGGGAGGTGCACTTGTACTGCAGTATTTCAGTTTGTGTACAAGTCTCACAAGTTACCGAGCATTCACCAACCACCGGCAATGGCTGATTGCTCAGAGCAGGATTTGCCTCTTTTAAACGCTGTTTTCTCAACAATTCCAAAGGAAACCTCCTCTGCCGCACAATACCAAGACTCTATTAAATCATAATATAGGCACTTTCTTTTGCCCCAGTGATTTATCAAACATTTTTTAAAGATCTGAAATGAGGGTATTTGTGCTTCCTGTCTGTTTCATAACATATTTGTTCTCAGTCTATGACTGCTCAATGATACAGAATGCAACTGTAATTATAGCCCATATAGGCTGTAATTGTCCAACAAAGGGGAATTCGGTGAGGTCAAAACAGAATTTGAAAGCAATGACAACAAAGCAGGTTGGCTGGTGGTGCAGCAGTAAGTCATTGCCCTGCTAAAAGGGAGGCACAGATGTGGGTACATGACAAGGAGCTGCCTGGGCCTGGTGAAATGCACGCTGAGTAACTGGCTAGGACTGGCGCAGAAGGGACGGGGCTGGACGGAGCTGGTGCTGGAGCGCCCACGTGCCACAGCCCAGAGGACGGCCTGACCTCAGCTCCTGGTTCTGCCACAGTCCTCAGTTCCACGTGGATTTAAAGAAGAGATCATAAGCGTGTGAAAACCCAGCCAAGGTTTTGATTCCTAGTAACCTGAAGTATTTGTCCCCTTTCAAGGGAAGGCTGGAATGCATCACAAATATTAACTCTCTGATGTAGCCACTGAAAGATCAACTGGAAAGCACGTGATTCGTTAAAGCCGATCTTCATAACCATGACAATGTCCTAACCATATCAGTTATGATGCATTTGGCTTCTTTTTAATTCTCTTAGGACCACAATCCTAAGCCTCAAGTGTTCATGTGATAATATCCAAAGGCAAGAAGAAAGGGGGTGGGAGGCACCAAGAGCTCTTTCCCACATCTCTTTCCCCGACTCAGTGCTAGAGCTGGGTCACACGCCACCCCTAAGCCAACCACCAGGGAGGGGAAGGACTTACAGGACAGGCCGCCAGCCATTGGTTGTCTGGGGAGGCCGGAGAGGAGCAGAGGGGATCCCACTTTTCCGGAAAACATCACCAATGCTGTCTGAATGTAATTAGGGTTCTAAGTTTCACCCAGTCCGCATGGGATACAAAAGAACAATCCCAAGCCACTGAAAACACTGCCTCCTGCACTAAGCTGAAGTGACACAGCCTGGGAGATCAATGCTAGATTGAGAGCTGTTGCTTTGTCAAATGACCCCCTCCCTGCTCTGTGTCCCTGGACAGCTCTCAGCAACTCTAAGCCCCAGTCGGCGCTTCTGTCAAGGGAGAACAGTGTCATTTACCACCTCCTGGTCTCACGGTCGGGCTGTAGGAAGATTAAAAGGAGCCTCAAAAGGGCTATGACTTTCTCAGATTAAAATATAGAGTGCTAAGTTTTCTGGGGATGGCACCAATGTCAGATCGCTGAGTGCAGAGCCAGCACCAGCTCGCCTCTCAACGTGGCTCGGAAGCCACACGACCCACGGTTGGGGTCCTCTCTTGCCAACCCCGGCTGAACCCCTTGGCCTCGCACCGTCCCTGCCCCAGCTTTTCTCCGCTGTACTGGGTCTACCCTTTCTGCCCCATACCCTACCTCCCCCAAAGTTAGGAGCACAGCGTGCGTATGCAATAAGCTCAAGGTTAAGATGAGAGTGTGATGAGAGAGCTGGAGGAGGAGAGGGAAGAGGAGAGCTAGGAGGATCTGCTCTGGTTTCCTTCCCCACATTTCAAACCTCGTTCAAGTCCACCATTTTAACACTTGAATTAGACCGTTAAATGCTTTCACGGTGCCTGAGTCTGGCATGTTCTGGTCTCTGGAAGGCAGAGTTCCTCCTGTTTAGGGTTTCAAGCCAGTATGCCCTGGTGTCCACAGCCACCTGACTAGTGGTAGTGTGGTGGCTGGTGCAGTTATGTCCAGACGGGGCAGCCGTGCACAGACGAGCTGCTCCATACCTCCTGCACATGCCAGTCCCCAGTTTTTAGAATATTCCTGTTAGAGATGCACGCCAGAGCAAACCCACTGGTGCTACATTTCTCTTTACCTGTTCCCCAAAACAAATGGAAGGGGCTTACATTCAAAGATATAGAAAGTACAAGTCTAAAAATGTAAGGAGAGCTTAGAAAGAATTTAGAGCAAAGATATATCCAAGGGGGATCCTAAAATGAAACAAGATGAGTGCAAAGTTCCACAGTAAGACCAAAGGACAACCTGATGGGCTGTATGATCCTCTGGCTCTGATTTGTTTTTCTTGTTTTCCTTTTTCCTTCTCTCTATCTCTAGCTCTCTTTTTGAAAGACATGCTTTTATCTGGAAAGTTAAACTGATAGCTGTCATTAAATTAAAAAAGAAATTTAATCATGCACCTTATCTTAAATTATTCTTCGAATAAGGTACAGCACTTGTGGATTTATTGGTTGGTCAATCATGCTGCTTCTTGCAGAAGAAACATTGTGGGACCACAGAGAAGAAAATATCTTTAACTCTGGTTTTGTAGAAGATACAATGTTATTCTCCATGCTAATGCTTCTTAAGACAATTTCTTTTCTTTTTTTTTTGTGAGGAAGATCGGCCCTGAGCTAACATCCATGCTAATCCTCCTCTTTTTGCTGAGGAAGACTGGCCCTGGGCTAACATCCGTGCCCATCTTCCTCCACTTTATATGGGACGCCGGCCACAGCATGGCTTGACAAGCGGTGCATCCGTGCGCGCCCAGGATCCGAACACGCAAACCCTGGGCCGCCACAGCAGAGCGCGCGCACTTAATGCCTACGCCACCGGGCCGGCCCCCAAGACAATTTTTTTTTAAAAAGCAGATGGTGTATCACTTTATTGTGACTGAACAAAAGTATTTCCATAGAAAGCTAAGCTAAGAGAAAGAAACAACTACAAAATGTATAACTTATGTTTCAGTTTGCATTTCTGTTCTACTGCTTGCTGTCCACCTATAAAACTTCCCAGTCTGCCTTTGGACAGTGAGCCCCTCAGTCAGCCAAATCCCGTCCTTCTCCTTCCTTCTTCTGTAAGCGGCACGGCTCTGGCTGATTTTGGTAGGGAGCCTCCTCTTCGGTCACAGAGGTGACATGGCCTATTGGAAGAATGTAAGCTCTGGAACCAGATGGGCACGGGTTCAAATCCTGTTCCCGCCACTCAGTAGCAGGAGCCCTGGGCAAGTGACTTAGCTTCCCTCAGCCTCAGTTCTGCTGAAGTAAAGCAGGGATAATGTCACTTCCTGGGTATCTTGTGGCCTCCTCTCCTTCAGCCACCACATCAAGTCCTGTTGGTCAGGCTCCCTCAATAGCCACAAATCTGCCCTCCAACCCCAGCCTCTATCCTAATTCACCCCGCCCCTGTCTCTCCCGATACCACACGGCCTCCTTCTTTCCCATCTCCCTGCTTCTGTTCTCACTCTCCTCCACTCCGTTCTCCAAGAGAACGTGCTAAACGCAACCAAACTGTGTTACTGCTAAATAGCCTTTACCGACGTGACGTTGCTCCGCAGCAGGTCCAAAGCCCCTCCCACGGATCATAAGGCCCTGCCTGCTCTCTCTGGCCTCTCTCACCAGCCCGCCTCCTCCGCGTTCCTGCCGCTGTGCCACAAGTGCCACGATGCACTCCCTCCTACTCAGGGAACCTGTCAGGCGCCGACTCCGCGTGGAGCCTCTGCACAGATTTCTCCCTGTGCTTAGAACACCGCTTCTCCCTGGCCTCCCCCGAAGCTCACTATTCATAGGCCCTGCCTGGATGAGCTCCCCTCCGGGTCCCCATCCCCAACCCCGGCACTGCCGGGGGCACTCCCGGCAGAGCCCAAGGGGAAGGTTTTTCTCCTGGGGCTTCCTTAGCTCCCTGCACTGGCACGAGCCTGTTTACTTCTGTGCCTCCCACCAGCGGTGCGCTCCGTGCGCTCAGGGAGGGAGACGCCACATTCTCCGGTCCTGATGTCTTCAGGGCGCAACTCAGTGCCTTGTAAGAGGTGCTTACTACATATAAAGTAAATGAAAACGTGAACTAATGAATATCTTTCAGGGGTTTTGTGTGGAATAAATGAGATAAAATAGGAAAGGCCCTGGAAACATCGCATGCACTCAATAAATGATAATCCTTATTACTGTTATTATTGCTGGTACTATCGCATGTGACCGTACTGCTTTTAGAAACGATTGTGTCCTTTGCTTATAGAAACTCATGTACAAATGTCTCAAGGGGTTTTGACGCTTTTAACTCCAGAAATATGATGAAAACTGCTATAGCAGTAGTTTTGTTGGGTCTTTGTAAAAATGTGCCCCTACCTCCACCTTTTTTATTTTCTGGTTCAAGTGCCTCTTGCAATCTTTTACAAATAAGTGGGTTGACTCTTTCGAACGTGCACTTTCGCCAGTTGGTTCACTTCTGTAACCCCTCGCGTCCCTATTCAACGGAGGCTAGTAATTACCATGGCAACCGCAGCATGTGGGCCTCTGCACTCGCTCAGAAACAAAGCATTTACCTGAAGAGCATCACACACACCCACATTAATTTGTAACATGAAATTATATTTCATGGTATTTATGAAGGGAAATCATGCCTCCAAGTGAGCAGACCTACCCTCCTGGCTGGACAGGGGCTCACAGGGTCCTTCTCCTGTCTGCCCCACCTGCCCTGCACTCCCCATGCACATACTGACTCATTTTGAAAATGAAATTTTTGTGCAATGGGGAAAAAAAAAGATGGGGGAGGATTTGGTTTCAGCGGGAAGGTACAAAGGTCAGGGAGAGGGTGCAGAGCCCCATATAGCAGTTGGTCCCGCCTGAGTGATGATTATACTACCAAGGGGATTTATTAAAATGGAGCCTATTGCTGTTACGCTGAATGAGGCTCTCCATAAATTCCGTGTGCGTCTGTCAGTGGCTAAGCCCATACGCAAGGCTGAAATGCAGCACCTGCATCCGCCGGCTGGTGTCTGCATCCCAGCCAGTGAACGCTCCCCAAGCACTGGGGGCATGTGCAGGCACGCTGCAGCCCAATCAAGAACAAAGGCCTGAGATGCTGAGCATGCCCAGCAAGGGGGAATTCCCAGTCTCACGGAGTGTGTGTGTGTGTGTGTGTGTGTGTGTGTGTGTTTCCTGCAAGACATGTTTCAGAAGGGGACAGAATCAGGAGTAATCACTTGTTCTGGGTCTTGATCTGGTGGAGGATGGGAAGGGAGGAAAAGAGTTTGGCTACAGCAATTTCAGGCTGCGTGGTTCCTTGACCTCCTCACACCTTCTACTTAAAACCAGAGGGAGGGAGGCATGTGCCAGGGAGTGTTCACGGTGCAGAGCACTCTCAGTGTCGTTAGTCATAATCAAAGTCCAGCAACAGAGGGTGACCTCCTGGCCTGCCTCCTTAAGTCACCTGAGGAGACAAGAGGCCTGGGGCCAGACTCCGCTTCAACTAGACCCTGTTCAGTTGTTGTTTAAACCCAGTCGGTTGGAAGCCTCTTTATGAGTTCTCTAGTTGAAACTCCGATTTTTTAAAAAAATTGCTTTGGTCTGAGGAAAAAAATAATACATTCCAGTCAAAGGCTTTGCAGGGCCCCAGAACGATCTGAACCTTCCACTCTGTTCGGTAGGAACTCAGCGAGACAGCCTTCTCTAACAACATGAGGACGTGATCTTAGAAAACGGAGCTCCAGAAGGGCTTAGGGCAGGGCCAGGGGCAAGTGTGGGGCTGGGGGTGCGGGGTGGGCGAGTGTTCTCATCTGATTTACCAAATGTTGCATGAAACGCTCTACGTTTACTCTCTCAATGGGGATTCCTGGTTATCATTTCCCTGCTTGGAGAGGAGGCAGCGACACAGGCGTGAGACGACGCGCAGTCCTTTATTAACAGCCCGGAGGAGCCCACCGAGGGCGTGCGGCTCTCGCGGAGCCACTGCCTCTGGCCTCGGGGCCGCCGCCTCCGCGACCAGCGGGGGGACCAGGCTCCCTTCCCAGGGCGGCCGCCCCAGCGGCCCCGCGCAGCGGCCACCAGAGGGCGCCTGGCCCCCAGCGAGAGCGCGCTGGGGGGAAGCAGAGAGCCAGTGCCATGGGGCATTATCACGCACAGTTCATTTGCTTGTAATTTAACTCTCAGGGTACAAAAGCATAATGCATAGCCTAGTTTTCGGGTCTGATTTACAACGATTTAAACTAAAAGATGATTTCTGCCTCGCCCCACCCCCTCCTAATCGCTTCTGCTGATATCAGCAGCTGAGGATTTGGTATTTCTTCAGGCACCCTACCCGCCTAAGGCCGCAGATCCGAGAAGAGGAAAATGGAAAACAGGGTTCCTGTAAACAGCCGGATGCAGATTTTCACTTTCTGCTTCAAATTCCATTATAGCCTTATTGTCTGTTTTAAAAACGTTATGTTTTCATCGTGTTGGTTCGGTTAGTATCCCCCACTACTTGTAAACATTGTGAAGTCCAAATGGGGCAAAGCGCCTCTGTCCTCCCGGGGCTGTGGGGTCAGTTTCAAGCCCAGAGGAGGAAGGAGGGAGCTCCAGGCCTCCCGGGGTCCCAGCCCGGCGCCGGGCCCTTCTCTCAGATGCCAGCCCCTTTGATCTCCTTCTCCCGCTGCTTAGCACTTACTGACTTTACCAGCAATTTACCATTTCGTAGCTATTGTCTGCTTCTCTAGTTGCTTCATATGTGCACATTTTTCTCCCTAAGGAAAAGGAAAGAACATTTTTTTGAATGCCTACTTTGTCTAAGGCTCTTTGCTAAGGGTTTTACGTGTAATTTCCTTTAATCCTTTTAACCACCCTAGGGCTTAGACACGACTGATTTCATTTTACAGATGAGGAAACTGAGTCAGAGAGGTTACCTAACTGACACACGGTTATCCTGGAAATAAGAGGGAGGATTCAGACACTGGTATTTCTTTCTGTTATATCATTCTGAGCCCACCTTCATTGTCAACTGAATGAGTGTCTCCCTCTTCCACACTCTCAGCACCACCCACAGTGGTGGGTGCACACACGAGCGACATACCTGTGTGCACGCACACACACACACATATACTTCTTACAAGATATTTTCTGGGCTAGCCCCTATATCTTGGTGAAGAAGTTAGAATTGTCCCCATTTTAAAACTTAAGTAACTTGCTGAATATCAGCCAGCTTCCCAGTCTCCTTGTACAGGGCTTTCTCCACCATTCACTTAGCAGGTACTTAATAAATATTATGCATTACGGTCCCGTTTCCTCAAATCTGTGCTGTTGTTGTGTCTTAGCTGGGCCCTGCTGTCCAAGGGAAGGAAGACTGTGTCACTCCAGGATCTATTGCACCAGAAACGTCAGCGCCAGAGCCCCTCTCCTGGGGTCCAGTGGCTCAAATAGTGGACTAAGTGGGACTAACACAGACCCAGGCCTCCAACTCCCAGCTCTGTCCCACCCACGACTCTCACTGTCTGTTCCCCCGTCATGCTGTTGATTTGGATGGGCTTGGTGTCATCTTGGATTTGAGTGTTTTCAGACCCCAAGTCTACCTCCCACCCCAAATATTGGAAGGAAGATCAGTCAGGAGGAAGAGGGTGGATAAAAATAGGCCGTCTAGAGCTGGGGAGGGAGCAATGGACCTCACAGCCCTGTAGGCTCACGCTAAGCCTGGTGTATTTGAGGATAGCCAGAGGTAGAGGAGGGGGACTGTCCACGCATGTGTGGATACAAAAGGAGAAAAATTCACTCGCTGAGCTGCTCGCAGTTCTTTCCATGTGCTGATGCAGACTGGCGAGGGGGTGAGGACGTGCATCCACAAAGAACAAGAGCTGGTCACAAGCCTCTGGTTCCTCCCAGGACTCTCGGAACACTGGGCCACCACAAAACCACCCACACAGGTTAATAAAGCCGCTGAGCAAAGCCAGGGAGGAGGTGGTCTCTAAAGACCCCGAGGAGCCGTGCTCATCTCTGGTCGGTCTGGCTTTCAGGAAGTGAGGGAATTAGGGTGCAGAGAAGGCAGGCTCCTCGCCTCTGAGACCACATGCATAAAACACCTGGGACCATTGGAAAGGAGGTTATCATGGTCCCTAAGGGGTGGGTTTTTTTTTTTTTTATGATATTCTAAGATATCTTTATTTTTTTTATTTTTTTATTTTAAAATTTTTGTTTATTGCAGTAACATTGGTTTACAACATTGTAAAAATTTCAGGTGTACATCACTACACCTCCACTTCTGCACAGATTACATCATGTTCACCACCAAACACCAACTACAACTCATCACCACACACATGTACCGAACCATCCCCTTCACCCGCCTCCCTCCCCCCCTCCCCCCCGGCAACCACCCATCCAATCTCTGTCCCTATGTGTTTGTTTATTGTTGTTATTATCTACTACTTAATGAAGGAAATCATACGGTATTTGACCTTCTCCCTCTGACATTTCACTTTGCATTATACCCTCAATGTCCATCCTAAGGGGTGGTTTTAAGAACTCAGAATTTTACCAGATTTTGGGACCAAAGGCACAAAAAGGAAACATCTCATATATCTTGGGGGTTTTGAATGTTAAGGTTACCAAGAATCCAGCTAGTGCCCAGCGTTACAGGGTGCCCTGAGGACGATGCTCACAGCCCTCTGCCCGGCTTGGACGCGAGTCTCTGGCTCTTTGCACCATTTCCCTATGAAGAGTTCAGGATGGAGGAGAAGGAAACGCACTGGGCTTTGAGGACAGAAAATCAGACAGGCTTAATTCCTGCCACTGCCTCTTCTCTGCTCTGTGACCTCGGGCCTGTGACCATCTTTTTCTTCATTTTCTCACATATGGGATGGCAATAATCATTCCTGCCACTTAAAGTCATTGTGAGCGTCACCTCAAATAAAGCATGAGCATCACAGACCCCGGAAAAGCTGGAGGGAGCTAAATTTAGCAAAACTGGCATGTCGAATACCCCTGAACCTTACCTACCCATGAGGGATCCATCACATCTTATCACATCTGAGACGCCATTGGCTGTAAGATGTAGCATGACTTTATGTATCAGCAAGAATCAGGGGAGAGCAGAGACCGGGTGGGCATTTGGGTGGCAGCAACCGGCAGTCCGAAGCAGCGGAGGGAAGCTGCGGCCAGGCTGCCTGACAGCATGGGTGACACCTCCTGAGGCCCCCCATACCTGGCAGGGGGAGGAGACCTTGGAAGTGAGTTGCAGGTGCTTGTGGGAGCAAGGATCCAGGAGCTGGGAGCACTCTGGACAATGATGTCTGATTTGTCTCCCAAAGCTGCTGAGGCTATGGGGCCTCCGGGTAACCCTTTAAGTTTCTAGTGCAGAGGAAATACTAAATAACCCTTAGTTTCCTTCCATTCCCTTCTCTTCTCTAGAAAGCTTCTATTTGGGGACCTTATCCTAATTGAACAGTGAAGGATTAAGACTCAGTCAATCTACAATCATTTTTTATAAGCTTTACTAAGCAAAAGTCGAGTCGCTAAGTTAAGTGTTCAAAAAATTCCCCGAGGTGTGAGTTCAAATACAGTGCTTCCTCCCCACTGATGCATCCCTCCCTCTGCTGTAAGCCTCTGTGAATCCGCACTGTGAGGTTCTGGGAGGCACACCAGGCACACTCCTGTCTCAGGCCATTGTACCTGCTACGCCCTCGTCTGTGGAAAGAACGTTCCAGGTGGTCTGCATGTCTCACTCTCTTGGGGTCTTTGCTCACAGGCTCTTTCTTAGTGAGATCTTCCCAACCACCTGAACCAGAATTGCAGCCACCCACCAGCCCTCTCTACATCCCCCCTGCTTTATTTTCCTGTGAGCATTCATCACCCCTGATCCATGTTTTGTTTATAACTTGTTTGTCTGCCTCCTGCACCAACAGGACAGACTTTTTTCAGTCCTGTTCACTGGGTGTCTGCAGAGCCTGGAGGAGTGCCTAGCACATGGAAGGCCCTCAAATATTTGTGTGAAGGTGATGAAAATGTCACACCTTTCATTAACATTTCTGCCATTCAGTGTTTCTTGGATTGAAGGCAACATTTTATTTCCTTAGCATCTTTCTTAATAGATCTAAGAATTTTTTCTTGCAACTCGAGATAAAGAAAAAAAGGATGCATAAAGGAATTAAAAAAATGCCTTATCAACAAGCAAATGAAGGCACACAAAGCCGGCATGGCAACAAAACCAAAGGAAGATAATTCAGTCCTGGAACGCTAAAGTGCTAATACAACAATAACAATAATAATAGTGATAGTGATGGCTGTTAGCGGGAGCACCTGCAGGCCGGGGCTTCATTTCCCAGACATGTAATTAGTATCAGAGAATTGTCTTTCAGGAGCTGAGAATTCCTGTGACCTTATTGGGCAGGGGTGGGGAGCCAGGAGGAAGCTGCCAGGAAGATACATAATAACAGGAAGCGGGAGGAGACGGAGGAGGAAAGCGAAGAAACAGGCCAGCACCCCGCCCCGCCCGGCCCCGCGCAGCCAGCCACCCCTGGAAATGTTCCCTTTGCAACCACCACGGCTGCCACCGCCCTTTGTTCCAGGATCAGCCAGGGCTCAGGCCGGGTTCTTTTCCCTCAATGTGTCAAATATTCAAAATCACCTGCCATGTCTCCCTGGGGAGTCAGTGAGAAATAAGGCATTTTTTAAAATTCCTTAAGACACGACACTATAATGCTTTGCTATTGTGAGGACCCCAGCCCAGCTGCAGTTCGCCAAGCTTCGGCATACACCGGGGAAGGAGATCCCGGGTCCTCCCCACTGGAGGAAGGGCTGAGCGCAGGTTTGGGTGTCTGGTGTAAGCTTCCGGCAGGAAGGTGCGCGGGGACTCAGGGGCAGGTCAATCTGGGAACTGTCCCTCGGCGGTTCACGGCCCGCACAAGCCCACAGATCATCCCAGTTCCTCCCTGCACCTTGTGCAAAGCCAAGAACATCCGGGGGGGATGACATCAGGAATCTAGGCACTGCGCCTACAACACAACCCCGTCTGTTTTCAGTCCAGCTGAAACGATGGCCAGGCCTTGGAGCTGGGAACCCACCGTGAGGAAGCCCACAGACAAAGGGGAGACTCGAGACTGGTGTTGATGAAAGGTTTCTCCCCGGGAGGAGCCGCGTGGCAGAGAGTGCCCCCGCTCTCATTTCAGATGGAGAAATTATGCCAGGAGGGAGAGCGGCTTCAGATTGCACAGGTGGAGTGGAGTTTTTAATAATTACCGGCTGACAGCAGCCATGGTTTTGATTCCATAGCAACAATCAACTTCTGGTTTATTCTGAGTTGATAAAATTGTCCAGGCCACAAAGACATTATTAAAAACAAAACAAAACAAAAATATCTGTCCCATGGCTCGAAGGAAGCACTTTGGGATCAACGGGGTGCCCACTAGAGATGCAGATTCTGAAGCCTGAGCCTCCCAGATCACAGTGTGACGGCGAGGGCCCTGAAACATTTCCTGTCAACAAGCTCCCTCAGTGAGCGGGACGCAGACGGTTCTGAAGCGCACTTTGAGAAACAACGCGTTAGATGACGCCTGTGGGTTGTCAGTTCAAGCCGAGACCTAGTGCCCTCCGAGGGACACTCTGACCTGCACTGTCTAATGCAGAAGCCGCCAGCCACATGCGGCCTCCGAGCACTTGACAGTGGCTAGTCCAAACTGAGACGTGCTCTCAGTGTAAAATAAACTGGATTTCAAAAACAGTATATATAGTAAAAACAGTGTAAAACATCTCCGTTTCAATTCTTATGTTGATAAGATAATATTTGACTATATTGTGCTTAATAAAATATATTCCTAAAGTTAATTTTACTCGTGCCTTTTTACTTTTTAATGTGGCTACCAGAAGATTTGAAGTCATGTATGTGACTCATGTATGCTTTTAGAGCTGCTCCAGAACAGGAATTGCAGATCATGGAACAGGTCGTAGAAACTTGACAGAGAAGGAGGAAGTATTTCCACTTTTATCTCCTTCATCTTATCTACACCCTTATGAAGAAACAGAGGCCACTGAGGCTGGTCTCCCTTGTAGAGCAGAGGTTGAAAACAGGTGGCTTTCAGCTCAACCAAACCCCTAGAGATGTTCTGTTTCACCTACAAAGTGTTGGCCCACACAATGTTTTTCCAAAAATATACTGTCACTTACATAAAAAATAGTTGAATACATATTTTTATTTCCAGTGTCTATAGAAAAATCTGAAGATCCAGAAACCCAAGGCACACCATCCCAAATGAAGAAATCCTGCTGGCCCCAGGCAGCAACGGCCCCATCACGAGCAGGACGTGAGGTTTGCAGTTTGCCACAGTCCCAGCCTCTCCCTAGTGCCTCCCTGCACCGAAATGGGAGGGTCATTGCCATCTTCATTGCTCTTATGCTGCTGTGTTCCTTATAATCAAAAGGAAAGTGAACTATTTCCTGTATCCGTAGTTCTGCTGAAAGTGGGCGAGTAAAAGCTAGACCAAGTCTAGCACAGATAATAAGGAAAACACCTGGCCCACTTCACAGATTACCTTCCCTGCCCAGACTCAGGCTCCGGTGCACATTTGAGTTTGCAACCCTTGCTCGAGAATCATTCCAAACAAGAGCCCAGCGTCGGCTGCGCTTTCCTGAACTCTTGGCTCCGGCACTGCGATTCCTCAGCCCTTCCTGGAGCAGCCCTTATATCACAGGGAGTCCTGATCTGCCTCGTCCAGAGCAGAGAATGTCCTGCTTCATCTGTGTTCCTCTCTCAGTGACAGCTTATCATTCTCTGGCAGGAGCTCTGTCAAGTCCTGCCCTTAACGTGCCCCACCTCCAGCCCGGGGCTGGCCAGCTCTGGTCCTGGGGGTGCAGAGACGGCAAGGTTCTGCGCGTGTTGCAGAACTGCTGGTCTCAGCAGCAGCAGCTTACCTTCCTGTGTCCATCAACGTGAGGAAAGTCGGTCCAGGTGTCACTGCCATAGTTTCTTCTCTGCTTCTCAACTTTTATTGTGGCTCTGCTTTGTAAGATTCTCGTCAGATAACCCGCAAGAGAAGGCAAGGAACCAGAAGGGTAGCTCTTATGCAGATTCAGATCTGAGGGCTGCATCTAACCCTGAGGCCAGTCTCTCCTGCCCACCCTGCCCTTAGCCAGAATCATTCTTCATAAATAAGAGTGGTTTCAGAACTGGAGAGACAACAAGATCCCAAATACTAAAACCAAAGTAGATGAAGGTCTAATTTACATAATTAGACAAAGCCTCTTATTTCCTCCCTAATGATTTTTGACAGTATCTCAGCCAGGGCAGGTAATACTAGCTACTGTAACAAACAACCCTGAGGGCTTAACATACTACAAGTTTATTTCTTGCTACTATCACAGTCAGCTGCAGGCTGGAGGGGAGGCTCTGTTCCATGTAGTCATTTGGGGATCCAGGCTCTTTCCATGATGTGGTTCCACCATCTTTCAGGGACTTGGAGTCCTCCATCGGCTCCTGTGAGCCTGGCTGGCAGACAACACAAGGAGACAAAGCATATAGATTCACAGGAGCGGCTTTAGGGTAGGCAGGAAAGTGATGTGTATCACTTTCATTTGGTTTCCATTGGCCACAGCTCAGTCGTATGGACCATCTAACTGCAAGGGAAGCTGGGGTATAAAGTTTAGCTGTGTACCTGTTGAGAAAGGGAAATGGATTTTGTGTACCCATATCAGCATCTTTGCCAGGTCAGGGCTTGGTAAGGAATAGAATGGGCAGGAAGAATCAGGGAACCAACCCTCAGAAGCCACGGGAAGAGCCAGGATCAGATCACGCTGGTGTGGTGCTGGGTCTTCCACAGCCTCTCTGTGCTTCATTCATTCCAACCTTGGATTCATAGGGCTTGCGAATTGCTTTTTGTATGTCTACAGGCAGCAAAAGGGACTACTCTCCTTCTCCCAAATAAATTTAATAAAGAACACAAGGGCCTTTCTGTTACTCAGGATCCAGTGTTCAGTTCTGGCCCAGTGTGATCTAAACATCTGCTCTAGTGATTAATACCATTTGGGCCCCAGAGAAATATTTCTCCAAATCTCTTGCCCTGTGTCCTTGAATCAAAAGGCAACTGCATCCAAATGCCCTGAGGGTTCGTGGGCTATTCAGCTGACATCAAAGACAGACCTTGCTTTAAACTATGCGGAGGATTTGATCCATGGAAGCATTTAGGTAAAAGAGCATCAAAATTTCCCTCTCAGTATCATTGACACAGATTCTTACATAATGAAGTATTCTTTTTCAATAGTGCCGAGAACCATCTTCTTCTCATGTTCCAATTTGTGGTTTCAGAGGTACTCACAAATCAGGCAGTGTTCACAGCAGCGCGTATGGTGGCTGGGGAACAGTTTGCAAGGTTAAACAACTCATATTCCTCTTCATTTCCATATATGTAAGTCTAAACATACCATGTATGAAGGGTGATACCGATTCTTTACCCGGGTAGCTCGATGGACATCAGATGCTAGAATTGTAGATATTCTGAGTTTTGTAAAAATATTTACTAAGATTTTAACAGCTTTTTGAGATATAATTCACATGCCACACACTTCACTCATTTAATGTGTACGATTCAATGACTTTAGTATATTCACAGAGTTGTGCATTTACCACCACAACCTTAGAATGTTTTCACCACCCCCGGGAATAACGGTGCTCCCATTACTGCCATCCCCAATCCCCTCGTCCCTGCCCCCAGCCCCTGGCAGCTACAAATCTACCATCTGTCTCTATGAATTTGCCTATTTTTGACATTTCGTGTAAACGGAACCATACATTATATAGTCTCTTATGCCTGGCTTCTTCCATTTGGTATCATAGTTGCAGGGTTCAGCCATGTTGTATCATGTATCAATACTTCACTTCTTTTTATTGCCTAATAATATTCCATTGTACAGATATACCACATTTTGTTTATCCATTCATCAGTTAGTAGACATTTGGGTTGTTTCCACTTTTTGGCTCTATGAATAATGTTGCTATGAACATTCACGTACAAGTTTTTTTGGTGGACATGTGTTTTCATTTCTCTTGGGTACATACCTAGGGGTGAAATTGTCAGTGAGATTTAATTAAATTTTCAAAAATTTAAAATAAAAATTTCAGCTTCATTTAAATAATTTTTACTTAAATTTTTGATATCTGTTAGTTGCAGTTTGAATTTACCTTTTATTCTCAATAGACAATTTTAAATACCTTGAAAAAAATAACGTTTTGAAAGTATGAAGAATAAGTATAATTTTTATTTTATTTTGCTCTTTAATGAAAATACATTTAAATTGTGTTTGCTTTGAATCCTTTGCTTTTTTAATCTTTTAGATCACTGCTGTTGGTAGACTATAAATTATGTGAAAATATTGATAATGTCAACATAATTAGTGATTTTGCTGAAAAAAGGTGAGAAAAAGAAATTATACGGAATAAATGTATAGTTATGTTTGAATTGTTTATGTATCTTATTCCTCACTCAAAATTGCCAGCCCATCAACAGAACACACAAGCCTGAGCCAAATATTTAAATTTGTCATTTAAAATTCAGTCATATAAAAACCATAGCTTTATATACATCTTTCCATTTTGTTGTCATTGTTCTGTTTGTTTTTATGATAGTATATTTGTCAAGGTGGGAGGATAGAATATATGTTATTTTGTAGCTTTTTAGCTTGATTGATAACTTTTAACTATTTAGACATATGATATGTGGACCCCTATTTCTACTCTTGACCCAGCGCCTGCAGGATTTGGGGGCAGACCTAGTGGTAGGCACTGACATGAAGATCAGTGAATACTGTTGACTGATTGGTCTAGAATTGGAACAAGAGCAAGAGGACTTTTTTATTATGTTTAAGAATTTTTAATTTCCTTACACTTCTTGCTTTAGTTTCAACCTGAAGACATTTGGGTTCAATTACCCTGACAGGGATGCACAGGTGCAGGTGGTTGGTCGTGGGGCCACACATGACGTCTAATCCACACTCACAAAAGGCATGTAATTAAATCCTCCATGTCAAACTTCTCCAGATAGGGTCTCATTGCCAATCCTACGGAATTCTGCCTGCTACTCTAGGAAGTAAATTGCTTATTTGAGCATTACTAATATTTTACATTCCACATTCATGAACCTAGGAGGCCACCTGCTCTTGTTGACTCAAGAGAATGTCAAAATTGGTTTTCTATTTTTTATCTTTCTCTATATAAATTGCAATCAGAAACTCTGTACTATCACTAGATAGCCAACAAAGATATACTGAGTGAACATTTTGTGTTCAGTACAATACTGGCTCTATGCAAGAAATTGGGAAGCAGAGAATACAATGAAGCAGGAGACATAGCACAGAGAACATCTGACATTTTGGAGGATCTTATCACTCTTCCTATTTGGGAGAAGTCCGTTGTATCAAACCACACGGTGGCATACAGCCGTGCACATTTATACTCATCCTCGTCATTCTGCGGTTCAGCTGGGGCAGCTCTCCTCAATGGTGGGACTGCGAGTCAGCTGAGGCAGCTCTGATCCACAGACGTTCATTCTGGGGCCCAGGCTGAGGGGGCAGCTGCTTCTCATGGCATGTCCTTCTCATGGCAATGGCAGCAGTACAGAGGGCAAGCCCGTTATGCATATTTATTTCAAGCCTTTGCTCATGTCACTCCCGCTGATAATCCATTGGCCAAAGCAAGTTGCATGGCCAAGCCCACGACAGGAAAGAAAGAAAAGTGAGTATTTGTGGAACAAAAATCCGAACTACCACAACCTCCTAGAGTGAGGCTTGGTGGATGCAGGGACCTCCACCTCCACTTCAGAAGCCTAAAGAGGTAAGACATCCCCTTCTCTGGCCGCTCTCCTGGCTTGGTCACGGGACAGTCTTCAGGGAAGGGCTCAAAGAAGGAGGATCAGTCAGAGAGATCACTCACTCAGCGATGGTGCAGTCAAATGACCCAGCAGTCATGTCATCAGTAGTTTCCTTATCAGATTATTCCTGGGGCAAAGACCTTGGTTATATTCTCCTTTGCCTAACCTTCCTTTGGCCCTGGTCTTCTGAGCCTGGTTCTATGGCTTTCCAAACGATTCAGATATTGACCCAGTTAACTGCCTTCTCCTTGATAGATAGGGATAGTTTTGACTGTTTGCTACCAGAAAACCTAACTGGTGCCAGTAAGCACAATATTTTGCCCTTGAAAAGTGTCCTGTAGTTTGAGGAAACAACATTCTCAAAGAAAACTCTTGAACAAAATTGTTCACGTATCAAATGATACTCTAGGAAGCAAGAGTATGAAATTTAGAACCTAATAGCAATGACTTTTAATCTCCACGCTGGCACTTCCTTGCCGTGTGACCTTGTGAATATGACTTAAGTTCTCTAAGCTTTGGTTTCCTCATTTGTGAATAAGAACAGTACCACATACCTCACTAGATCTTTGCATGAGTAAAACAGTAATAGCATGTTCAAACCTCCTAGCACAGTATCTAGTATGCAGTAGATATTTCATGACTAGGTAGTTACTACTTTTACTATGATAAGGTGTTATTCAGAGCAGGGTAAGCTTCCTGAAGAAAGGGAGCTTTGGGTAAAGTCTTAAAGGAAATTGGAGTCATGGACTGATGAAGGGAAATAGCAGAACATTCCAGAAAAAGGTATATGTAAAAGCCAAAGTATAGGGGCAAGACTTGACAAGTTGCATGTGAGAGAAATGGAGGAGATTGGCACGGTTGTTTGGAGGGGGTGTATCTGCGTGGGAAGGAAAAGAAAGCTGTAAAGCAGAGAGGATCTGGTGCTAGATACAGGCCCTGAATCGTAGACAAGGTTTAAGTGTGATGACTCAGTGACAGGGAGCCCTTACAGATTTTTAGGCTGATGGAGAAAACACGTGTGTGTAGAAGGAGAGGTTATAACATATTTTAAAAATATTTAGGGGGTTATGTGTGGGATGGTTTATGGTGGGAATGGAGTTCAGTTAGAAAGCAATTGCTGTGAATCCAGTAGAGGGTGATGAAAATCTAGACAGGAGTGATGGCTATGGAGTAGAACTCTGTGGAAGAAACCCATCTGAGGAAGGCAGGGGCTCAGTGACTCTTTAGATGAAGGATAGAGAGGAGCGGGGGTCGTGGCTGCATTTGGAAAGAGACTGAATTTATAAAGCTAGAATAAATAATCTCTTCTTTTTTATTGATATGTAATTCACAAACTGTATTAGTTAGGGTTTTCCAGAGAAACAGAACAACTAGGATATATTTATGAGGAATTGACTCACTTGGTTATGGGGGCTGAAAAGTTCTACCATCTGTCGTCTACAAGCTGGAGACCAGGATAGCCAGGGGTGAGATTCCAGTCTGAGTCCAGAGGCTTAAGTGCCAGGAGAGCCGATGGCATAAACCCGTGTCCAAGGGGAGAAGACTGATGTCCAGCTCATGCAGGCAGGGGAGGAACGAGTCTTTGCCTCCTCTAGTCTTTGTTCTATGCAGACCCTCAAAGGATTGAATGAAGCTCATCCACGTTGGGGAGGGAAATCTACTTTACTGAGTTCACTGATTCAAATGCCAATCTCATCTGGAAACACCCTCACAGACACACCCAGAAATAGTGTTTAACCTGGGCACTGCAGGGTCTAGTCAAGTTGACACATAAAATTAACCATCATGCATACCATACATTTCATCATTTTAAAGTATACAATTCAGCTGTTTTTAGTATATTCACAAGGTTGTGCAACAATCACCATCATCTAATTCCAGAACATTTTCATCCTGCCAAAAAGAAATCCCGTACCTGTTAGTAGTGGCTCCTTTTCCCTCACCTCTGTAGCCACTGGCAACCACTAATCTACTTTCTATCCCTATAGATTTGCCGATTCTGGACATTTCAAATAAATGGAATCACAATATGTGGCCTTTTGAGTCTGGCTTCTTTCGCTTAATAGAACGTTTTCAAGGTTTATCCATATTGTAGCATGTATCAGTGCTTCATTCCTCTTTGTGGCTGAATATTATTCCTTTATATGGATATAACACATTTTATTTATCCATTCATCATTTAATGTGGGTTGTTTTCATTTTTTGACAATTATGAATAATGTTGCTATGAACATTTGAGTACAAGTTTTTGTAGATGTACAAGTTTTGTTCATATGGTTTTTTTTTTTTTAATTTTTTGTTTATTGCAGTAACATTGGTTTATAACATTGTAAAAATTTCAGGTGTACATCACTGTACTTCTATTTCTGCACGGACTACATCATGTTCACCACCAAAATACTAATTACAACCCATCACCACACACATGTACCGAATTATCCCTTTCACCCTCCTCCCTCCCCCCTTCCCCTCTGGTAACCACCAATCCAATCTCTGTCCCTATGTGTTTGTTTATTGTTGTTATTATCTACTACTTAATGAAGGAAATCATACGGTATTTGACCTTCTCCCTCTGACTTATTTCACTTTGCATTATACCCTCAATGTCCATCCATGTTGTCACAAATGGCTGGATTTCGTCGTTTCTTATGGCTGAGTAGTATTCCATTGTGTATATATACCACAGCTTCTTTATCCATTCGTCCCTTGATGGGCACTTAGGTTGCTTCCAAGTCTTGGCTATCGTGAATAAGGCTGCAATGAACACAGGGGTGCATGTACCTTTGCAAATTGGTGTGTTCATATGGTTTTAATTCTCTTGAGTACATACCTGGGTGTGAAATTGCTGGACCATGTGGAAGCTATGTTTAACCATCTGAGGAACTGCCAAACTGTTTTAAACAGCAGCCACATCACTTTATGTTCCCACCAACAGTGTATGAAGGTTCCAGTTAGTCCACACTCTCACCAAAACTTGTTATCTTTATTTTGTCTGTAGAGCCGTCTTAGTGGGTATGAAGCGGTACCCTATTGTGGTTTTGGGTTACATTTCCTTAGTGACTAATGTTGCTGAGCATCTTTTTTATGTGTTTATTGGCCATTTGTATATCTTCTTTGGAGAAAGGTCTTTTCAAATTCCTTGCCTATAACAATGAGATTTTTGCCATGTCTTCTGACTTACTCTAAAACCATCTTCACAAAGTGCCATATTTGATAGCTCCTTGGGGTATAATGTAATGCATTATGTAAATCAGAAAATTCTGAGGTTTCCAAAGTTTTTAAGGAACTACAGTGATGTCTGTTTCATTTTGTTTGGTCTGCAAGTATGTGATCAGAAATTTAAACTGCCCAGGGAGCTATTTCTCTACTCGTTCCTTCTTCTTCATTACCGTTCAGGTTCCTTGAACGTAATTGATATTAACACTTTGGATTTATTTTTTTAACCTTCTTTCATCTGATACCAAGGACAAACCAAATAGAATTCTTTACAGAAGTTAATTAATTTAACTTTATTTGAATCTTCTCCAAAATGGAGCTTGGTACTTCCAAATTAGCGGCGTAGAAGGAAGCTACACAAGGATCTCTTTAAAGTAGCTGAAAAACAAAGGAGTTGGACTAAATCGTCTCAAACTTCTCTTCACCTTTAACATTTGGTGATTCTAACATAGTTGGTTGTTAACTGAGATGGGCTGTGGACTCAGGAATGCTAACTTAAGCCTCCTTCTCTAGTCAAGATGACATTCTTCTTTGATGAAGTAACATTTGCAAAGTAAAGTCTTAACTGGTCCCTTGGAGGCTAAAAACTCTGTAAACATAAGAAATAGGTCACAGAAGGAAAGGTTCAGACACTAATGTATGCACTCAAGTGAGTGGTCATAGTAATTATTTGGTGTGTGAACGGTACTTATAGATAAAAGCCATGGTTAAAAAATGCAAGCCAGATGGTGGTTAGGCAATGGGGTGAAATTGTTCCTTGGAAACTAATGGGATTTGGACTGAGACATTTTTGAGAAGTCCAAAATGTTAACGGAAACCTTGACATTAGATTAAAAAGAAGTATGTGGAAAATATTATCCATTTGCAATCTGCTTCCATCTAGCTATTAGGATGGAATCAAATAAACATGAAAATAGAATCAGGAGGAAATGGAAGCTAGTCTAGTGCTGCGAGCTGGAGGTAAAATGGGCTTCAGAACCATGGAAAAGTTTGTGTGCCTTAAATGCTAGGTTTTTCTCTGTTCTCAACACATTTCCAGTTTCCTCCTGGAACTATTTGAGAGAGAAGGGCTAAAGAACAAGGAATTTGAATTTGAATGGATTGGGTATGTTTTGTGCTTAGCACTTTTCTAGGATCCTTGGGCTATTTGAGCTCTGGACCAAAGGAGCTTAAAATCTTATTCCTGTATGGAACTCATTAGCTAGCAGAATAAGGCAGTGCATAATTGTATGTTAAAATGTATATTATATGAATTACATGCAGAGTACAGTGATGGATCCAGGTCAGAGATACCAGGCTCAAGAGAACATCCAGGATGCAGTGACCTAGGACATGAACTTGAAGAATGAGTGGAATTCAGTCAAGAGAGGAGTAGACAGGAGGGCATTTTGTTGAAAGGACCTGTAATGAGGAAGATTTGGTGTTGGGGACGGTCACAGTGTGTTCAGGGAGCAGAACACAGTCTTCTGTGACTTGGGCGGCGTATCTTATTAGGAGTGAGAAAGCTATTGAGCTAATTACCTCAAGTGGGTCTTGAATGTGAGATGTGAAAGCTCTTGTTATTAAAAAACCGAAGGCACAAGGAACTGTTTGCTGGAAGCCCAGCCTAAAAGGGACAAAAGCTGTATAAAAAGAAAAAATGTTACCTAGGAAGAATCAGCGTTAAGATTATTTCTTAAATGCAGTTTCAAACCTTGCCCTCATCTAATAGCTTGGCGGATTCATGCTATCACATCATAGAATCACAGAGAAGAATGCAAAAATTTAAACAAAACTTAAAGTCATCTAATTCATTCTTCCCAATGTATGTGAGAGAACTGGGGGTTCCAAGGACGTAAGTGACTTGCTCAAAGTTGCACAGTTGGGAAGTGGCAGGAGTCCTCTCTCTCGGACCCTGGCGTCTCTACCACAATAGATACGTTGTTCAAGCTTCAGCCCTGATTGCTGAGATCCTGATCTTGCAGCTGACATTCAAACTAGTGGAGGATTTGTTCCACTTCTTTCCGGTACCTTTGTGAGTAAAAGATCATTGTATATAAAACAGTCTAGAACCATGTCCCTCAAGGTGTGGTTCATAAGTCAACTGCATCAGAACATCCCTAAAGCTACCTCAGAATTATCACAGTGAAATTTCTTGGGTTAGGGCCTCAGAATCTGCATTTTAATCAAGAATCTGGGTGATTTTACTCACTAAGGCCTGAGAATCACTGCTCTAAAGCACAATAGAATTCATCCAGAATGTTTTATTTTGTTTTAGAGTCTCAGGTAGATTATGTGGCAAAAACAATTTAAATAATCACTAGTTTATTATTTATAGAGATTGAAGAATTGGAGATTCTGCATTTTAGTGTTAATACATAATATTCATATATTCAATTGCTGGAGTCCTGTGAGGAAAAATGTAAAAAGGTGAATTATTTTTTACTCACATAGCTGCAAGGTAAAGAGGACACATGTCTGAAATATGTGAGTGTGAGGTGCATAATACATCTCTATATATTTACATTGTGGCATAGACTATACCCAGTGAAGAAACTGAACTGATAATTATGATCTCTGTTTGTTGCCCAAAGTCCCTGATCCAGACGGTTTTACAGATGAGAGTTATCAACATTTCAAGGAACAGATCATCTTTGGCTTATATGTGTTGTGTCAAAAGGAAAAAAATGCTATCCCAATAATTTTACGGGTCGAACATAATTATGGTTCAAACATTAGATAAGAACGGTGAAAGAAAAGAAAAAATAAGAATGATTTCACTTATAAAATAGACGCAAAAATTTTAAATAAAATATTAATTAACCAAATCTAATCAAATCCTCAAAATATATTGTGATCAAGAAGTGTTTAGTCCAGGAATGAAAGAAAAATTTAACATCAGAAATTCACCACATTAATGGACTAAGGAAGAGAATTTATTGATTATGATTATGTCAATAGATGCAGAAAAAGCATTTTATAGAGTTAAATAGAGTGATAAAGTCAGATTATAGTGATCAATCCAGGCCAGGAAAATCGGGCTGGATTATGTTATGTTATATACATATATATATATATAAAATATATTAATTAGACTTATTTATAATAAAACCTGTCAGTAAACTAGGAATAAAAGGAACATCCTTAATTTGATAAAGGCTACATGCCTAAAACCTATAGGAAACATTATATTAACAGAAAAAATCTAGATTTATCCCAATTAATAGGTAGAAAATATATATATATATATTTATTATCACCACTACTGATAACATAGTGCTGGATGTCCTGGCCAATTACATAAGACAAGAAAAAAGAGAGTTTTGGAAAAGAAGAGCAAAAACTTTACTGTTTTACTGATGATATAATTGTCTCCCGTGACAATCCAGTGGAATCAAATCAACAAACTATTAGAAGTGTTAGGAGTTCAGCAAAGTTTGTGGATACAAAATTGTGTAATAAAATCGACAATGTTTCTGTCTGCCAGCAACAACAAACTAGAAAATATCATATAAAATAAAATATCATTCACAATAGCGACAGGAGCTGGCAAACTGTGGCTCATGGGGCACACTCGTGGCTCACTACCTATTCTTGTAAGTAAAGTTTAATTGGAACACAGCCGTGTCCATCTGTTGACATATTGTCTGTGACTGAGTTAACACTTCAGCTGTAGAGTTCAGTAGTTGCAACAGAGATTGTATGGCCCATAAATCCTAAAATGTTCACTATTTGGTCCTTACAGAAAAAAGTTGCCAATCTATACTGTATGATATTCAGAAATCAACATAAAAGTATGCATAACACTTATGAAGAAGTTTGTTAAACTCCATTAAGAAACATTTGAATAAAAGAGACGTATCATGTATAATAGGGGATGATTTATCATAGTTGTCAATTCTCCCCTAATGAATCTATAAATTCAGTGTAATTCTAATCAAATTCCTATCCGGATTTTGAGGAACTAGACAAATTCACTTTAAAATTAATGACAAAGGAATAAATGACCACATACTTAGGTAGAAGGCTAAATATTATTAGGGTAAGTGATACCTAAGTAAAGGGTAAACAGAAACAAAGAAAGGAGACATCCTACCAGATATTAAGACATAGTAAAAGCCATAGTATAAAAATAGCGTGTAATGCAGGCAGGAACAAATAGACCAGTGGGCTATACTAGAAGGCTCAGAAATGTACATCTATATGTAATTGTGTGTGTGTGTGTGTGTGTATAAGCTTGATAGCATGACACCACAAGGCAACAGAAAAGGGAAAGATTGTTTATAATATGGCATTGGAACAACTAGCTCAGTATATGTGGAAAAATGAAGTTGGACTCCTATCTTATACCATATACAAAGGTAAATTTCAGATGGACTAAAAATATAAATACGAAAGATAAAATTAAAAACCTAGTGCTAAAACATGTATGAGAACAGCTTCATGATCTTTGGGTAGAGAGACTTTTCTTAAACCAGACCCCAAAGGCATGAACTACAAAGTAAAAATTTGATGAGTTTGATTACATCAAATGGCTTCTTTTTTTTTTTTTGTGAGGAAGATCAGCCCTGAACTAACATCCATGCCAATCCTCCCCTTTTTGCTGAAGAAGACTGGCCCTGAGCTAACATCCGTGCCTATCTTCCTCCACTTTATATGGGACGCCGCCACAGCATGGCCTGACATGCGGTGCATCAGTGTGCGCCCAGGATCCGAACCCGGGCTGCCAGCAGCGGAGAGAGCACACTTAACCGCTATGCCACGGGGCCAGCCCCTCAAATGGCTTCTTTTTGTTCCATGAAAGATACCATTAAAAATTTAACAGATAGATAATAGACTGGGAAAAGTTACTTGCAACATCAAAACAAGAAGGGATAAATACCTAGAATTTACAAATAACTCTTATAAAGCAAACAAACCAAATAGAAAAATGAACAGAGAAGATAAATTGACAACTCATAGAAGGGGACGCTCCCAGAGAGTAACTAATATGTAAGAAGATGCTCAAATTATCTTAGTAATCAGAGAACATCAACTTAAAATAATAAAGAAATATCACTTCACAACAACAACCATGGCAATGTTAAAAATGTGAACAACAGCAAGTGTTGGTGAGGATGTAGGGGCAGGATGCCTTGCTGTGGGACTAAAAAATGGTACAGCCACTCTGGACAGCAACGTAGCGGTATCTGGTAAATTAAAGTATGTATATATCCTACAATCTAGTGATTCCAATCTAGCCTTTATCTCAAAGACTTCTTACAAAGATCCATGAAGGAACATGCAGGGATGTTCATAGATGCATCGTTTGCTCTGGTGAGAAGTTGAGGTAGCCTGGGGGGTCCCTCAGTAGGAGAATGTACAAACCAAATGTGGATGCATGCTCTGGAACTCTCTAAAATGCATAAGGAATAAACCTGAAATGTATACAGCAACATGTGTTGATACCAAAACGTAGTGTTAAGTAAGAAATGTTGGGAACAGAATATGATTTATAACATAATACCATTTTTATAAATTAAAAATACATACACATAGAAAACAACATTAAAATTTTATAAAACTAAATACATATATAAGGACACATATCAGATACATTTGATTGGGTACTGGTAGGGTGGAGGGAGGAAAATAGAAGTGTGGAAATGCAGAAAGGGGAGAGGGGATAAAAATAATAAAATAAAATTTGATAAGAGCCCTTCACCAACTGATGATGACATATTCTGCGAACTGAAGAGTGGAATAAACTTAACTGTGCACCCTAGGTCTAAAAAAAAAGAAAGCATAATGGCAAACATTTAGCCAAATTTTAAAATAATGAGATTAGAAATGTTCATAAAATGCACATTTGTTATTTAAAATTCATCATCTTGGGCCGGCCCCGTGGCTTAGCGGTTAAGTGCGCGCGCTCCGCTGCTGGTGGCCCGGGTTCGGATCCCGGGCGTGCACCGATGCACCGCTTCTCTGGCCATGCTGAGGCAGCGTCCCACATACAGCAACTAGAAGGATGTGCAACTATGACATACAACTATCTACTGGGGCTTTGGGGGGAAAAATAAAAATAAATAAAATCTTTAAAAAAATAAAATAAAATTCATCATCTTTGTGTATGTACTTACAGAATTTCTCTTCTTTTGTGGCCATTCCCTAGCTCAGCCAGAAAGCTGTATTTATGGGCATTTTGGAGGAACTGCAGGTTGAGAGGGTTTTGCTCTGCTGTTGCTCAGAATGTAATATCCCACCAGGCTATCTGCGTGGCTATCAGCAACATTAGTCCTCCGGTGAAGCAGAATTCTACAGGATGTGGATTAGCATTTAAATGTAATAGGATCATACCAAATACTGCTGTGGATGAGATGCTGTAGAAGCTATTTATTCCCTCAGTAGCCAGCTCAGATTTGTATCACACTCACTGAAAGTTTCTTTTTATTCCTCATGATTCCAGCATAGTGCCAAGGGCACACATTAGATATTTTTTTTCAATGTTGAAAGAATACTGGTTGAATGAATGAGTAAAAACAAAACAAAACAAATTAGCCCCTTGCCTCAGACGAGACTTAAAAATGAGTAATGTACTAAAAAATTCCACCATTAGAACATGCAATAATTGCGAACCTTGGAAAACTTGAAAAAGATGTTTAATGAACAAACCTTCCTTTTCTTAGACAAGGAAAACTCTTTTTTTGGTAGAAGGCTTCTTGCCTTATGGGGTCCATCTGTCCCCTTGTTTAGTGACTGGTAATACACCAATGATGACTTGAGCTTAACTGCAAAGACTGGAATTATTAGACTGAATGAGAGATCTCAGCTAATCCAAGGACAAAATGACTAGGGAACAGGGGAAGAGTCATGAGTAAACAAGGGTTGGAACAGATCTGGGAAAGCTATTGAGCAGGAAGGGAGCTGGCCTGGGCATTCGACCTCAGCGAGGAGAAGGCAGGCCCTCTGTCCCAGTATAGAAGGTCAAAGGGAACACAGGCCAATGGAACTAGCATTTTTGAGCAAATCTAGGAGCTAAGTGCTTTTCGGCTGTTATCTTCTTTAATCCTTACAACTTTATGGGGCGGCCACGGCAGCTACTCCTGTCTTCGTCTCGGAGGGGATAGCTTAAGGCTCAGAGATCTGAAGGATCTTGCTAAGGTCAGGTCAGCGGTAGAAGTAAAATATGAACGCGCATATTTTTGCACTCCAAAGCATTGGCTGTTTCCGTAATACCACAGTCTCTTCTTTGGCTTCAGCTGAGAGTGGAGGCAGACTAAGGAGAAAATATAAAATTTTAATATCCAGAGGAGAAAGATTTGAGTTCAAATGCGCTGGCCTCAGGTCATGGGATCCTGAAAATATTCAGAAGTGATGTTGCCTTAAGTAACGCTTATTTCCTAAACTGGACTAACACTGGCGTTGGGTCTACTCCGTGTACCTAGAGCTGTCTACTTGTGCATAATTTTTAACATTTGGAAATCATCAAAAACTTTTTATAGTGTCTGCTACATATAAGGTGTTCTACAAGTTACTGGACCAGGAGAGGGGCAAGGATTCAACAAAACATTCCTCACTCTCAAGAAGTTTGGAAAGTAACTAGAAAGACAGGACAGGTAAAAAGCGGACAATACAAGGCATAAGGGTGGAACAGACCAGGGTCATTGGAATACACATGAGATCAGGTGTGCGGAGTGGTGCAGCAAGGGGAAGTTTCAAGGAGCTAGTGAGACTCAAGACAGGACATAAAAATGAGGAATGTTTAGGTCAGTGGTTCTCAAAGCATGGCCAGAAGACTCCTGGGGGGTCCTGGAGATCCTTTCCAGAAGCCTGCAGGGTCAAAACTATTTTTATAACAATACAACCTCTGCCTTTTTCACTGTGCTGACCTTTGTATCAATAGTGCAAAAATATCATGGTTCAAGCTGCAGTGGCGCCAGACCACACAGGTAATGATAGGTGTTCTTCGCTGCTACACACTCACACTGTAAAGAAATTGCCAATTTCACGGAAGAATGTTCTTCATGAAACAATAAGATAATTACTTTTACTAACTCTCGTCTCTTGAGTCCAGATCTTTTTAATACGCTATGTGATAGAGCAGGAAGTATACAGAAAGCACTCTGCTGTGTAATGAAGGATGAGTGTCTTGGGGAAAAGCACTTGTGTGATTGAGTTGCAAGCTGAAATAGCTGCTTTTTCTTGATAGAACACTATTTTTTTCTTGAAAGAATGAAAAACAGACAAACTATGGCTATTCAGGCTTAGACGTTTGGCAGACATTTTCTTGAAAATGAAGGAAGTGAGCCTGTCACTTCAAGGAAAACAGCTGACAGTATTCGTTGCCAAAAATAAAATTGGAGATTTCAAGTGAAAATTAGGATTTTGGCAAAACATATCCACTACCATAAGCTTGACAGCTTCCCAATACTTGAAGAGTTTTCTGATGAGATAGGTGATGATATTAATGAGTGTAATATATGTATACAGCACATGTACATATAGTATCATATATATATTATATGTAAATAAAATAATGAAATGGGCCAATATTTATAAGATTTGCATAACTCTGACAATTAATCTTTTTTCAAATGACTAATGCATTATGGACAAAACCGTGAATGGGTAAATGGTGCATTCAAAGGGTAACATAGACGAATGGATTTTAATGTAGCAGAGTACAAAAAGTTTTATATGATTTTAGATTTCACATTGTAACTATCTTTTTAAAAACTACTGCTTGGAGAATTTTGGTATGGTATCAAAGAAGAATAGCTACAGTTATCTGAGAAATATCAAAATACTCTTTCCTTTTTCAAATACGTATTTGTATGAAGATCTTCTCCGCCTCTTCTCCGCCTACTGCAACCAAAACAACATATAGCAACAGATTGAATGCAGAAGCAGACATGAGAATCCCAATGTCATCTGTTAAGCTAGACATCAGAGATATTTGCGAACATGAAGAATGATGCCAGTCTTCTCACTCATTTATTTTGTTTTTGAAAATATAGTTACTTTTCATCAAAATATATTGGTTACAGGGGGCCAGCCCTATGGCTTAGAGGTTAAGTGCGTGCATTCCGCTACTGGTGGCCCGGGTTCGGATCCCGGGCATGCACCGACGCACCTCTTCTCCGGCCATGCTGAGGCCGTGTCCCACATACAGCAACTAGAAGGATGTGCAGCTATGACATACAAGTATCTACTGGGGCTTTGGGGGAAAAAAGGAGGAGGATTGGCATGGATGTTAGCTCACGGCTGATCTTCCTCACACAAAAAAATTGGTTATGTTAACACACAAATGGGGTTATTTATTATTTTAATTGAATTTGTAAATAAGTATTTAAATTGTTCTTTCAGCTTTAGTTTCTAATACAACAAATATTAGTAGATATGATGCACACAAACATGAACTCTTTGGGTTCCTTGAGAGTTTTTAAGACTGTAAAGGAGTCCTGAAACAAGCGAGAACCACAGGTTTATACGTTCGTGTGTGTGCGTATTTCATCTTGTCTTTTTTTGGGTCGGGTTTAGTGAGGTCTAAGTTACATGTAGTAGAATGCAGTCATTTTTGTATACAATTACCAGTCTTGACAAACGTATAGTCATGTGCCCACCACCACATTCAAGTTATAGAATATTCCCATCAGCCCAAATAGTTCCCTTGTGCCCCTTGGTACTCACCTTACCCCCCGACTCCAGGCCCTGGCCCCCACCAAACTATTGTCTGTTCCTATAGCTTTATCTTTTCCAAAACATCATGTACGTGGAATCACACAGAATGTACCTTTCTGAGTGTGGTTTCTCTAGGTTAGCATAATGCATGTGAAAGTCATTCACACTCTTGGGGGTTCCGTGGTGGTTCCTTTTTATTGCCGAGTGGTAGTCCCTTGTAGGGATGTAGCACAATGTGTTCATCTGTTCACCAGTTAAGGACATTAGAACTGTTTCCGGCTTTGGACAATTACGAATAAACATTCACATACAAGCCTTTGTGTGAATGTAAGTTTTCATTTCTTTTGGGTAAATCAGGATTTTAACTTTGTAAGATGATTCAGATATTTGAAGATAGAAGAGGGGAACATTCTAGTTTGAGGGAAAATATGGGCAAACTACTCTGATTTTTTGCCTCCGTTTGTTCCCTTTTGTGGGCATTTCACAGCTGAAGTGTCATCATCTCTATCTTGTTCCTCACTCCACAAGTGCCTGCCACCTGTGAAGTTGACATGTGAGAGATGTCACAGCTACATTGCTGCCCCCATCCATGGGGGATTCTACCCAGCACTTCTCGGGTGTGGTGAACAGCCCAACTCATTGCAGCAGACGACTCCTGAGGTGGAGTAGAGGGAGATGATGCTGCCAAGACAGCATGGAGCCAGCTTGCAGAGAGCCCTGAGCGCCAAACTGAGCAACAACGTGTTCCTAGACATGAGTGAGAATTAAAGACCCTCAGGAAAGAGGAAGTACTTTTTACTCCCATTAAGCAAGACAGTTTCCAAAGAAGTTTGGCAACACAGGCCTTATGGAAATTACTGGGTGATGGGTAAGAAATCTGCTCTTTGGGGATGTATCAGGCCCGTGTTCTGTCCCTCCTCAGAGTCTCTGTTTGGTCTCCCCAGACCCCAAGCTGCTCGCTCCTCCAGCCAACAGGTGACACCTGGGCTGAGTTATTATTCCTGCTGAAGGCTAAACAGCCATTCGTCCGGGAATCAAGAGGAATCAGTAAGTTTGCAAGAATTAACAGGTTTCTTTTTATTTTTTAATGGGATTATCTTTTTTAAATATAAAAGTAATTCATGGTTATTATAGAAATTTTGGAAATTTAGAGTTAAAAAATCCTTTACCCAAATAAAATCACTGTTTGCATCTGGGTTATTTTCATCTGCTCTTTTTCTATCCTTCTTTCTACATAATTGTGATCACATCCTCTATACTATTTTGTACCTCATTGTTTCCACTAATATTCTATCATAAGAATTTTCTCCCTATAAAAGACTTCATAAAAATTATTTAATAGCTTCATGATATCCTATCATATAGCTCTAACACAACATAACTTGGTCATTTCTTTATTACTGAGAAATTGCTTGGTTTCTCTTTCATCACCAGTATAAGTAATGCTGTGGTAAACTTCCTTTATAAAAAAAATTTTTTTTGTGTGAGGAAGATCAGCCCTGAGCTAACATCCATGCCAATCCTCCTCTTTTTGCTGAGGAAGACCGGCCCTGAGCTAACATCTGTGCTGATCTTCCTCCACTTTCTGTGGGACGCCGCCACAGCATGGCCTGACAAGCAGTGCATCGCCGCGTGCCCAGGACAGAAGCCCGGCCGGCAGCAGCGGAGCCCGTGCACTTAACTGCTACACCACGGGGCTGGCTCCTATAAAAAAATTTTTAATAGAATTTTTTCTTTCTTTACATTCCAAATAACAAAATCATGTGAACACTTTTGAAACGTAAAAAATTATAAAAACATCTTGAATGACCCTGGTAAAAGTTTATTTAATTTTCTCTCTTTTTTCCTCCCATTCTGGCAACATTAGATATCTACTGTCTGCTGATTCCTGTACTAGGCATGGAAAGAAAGAGTTCAGAAGAAATGCAGCTTGAGGGTCAGCTTTCGAGCATCCCATTCACTTGAGCCTGTACTGGTTGCCTGTTGCTCTCAGAGTCAGGCTCGGGGTTGGGATGTCATGTATCATAACAGCAACTGGTTTCTGACCAGGGGCCAGGCCTTCTCAATGCTCCAGAGACGGTCTCATTTCATCCTCACACCAACCCTTTATGCACGCAAAGTTGTTAGCCCCTCTTCATAGAAGAGGAAGTCAAGGCACAGAGAGATGAAGGGCTTGTCCAAAGTCATACAGCTCGTGAAAGGCAGAGCCAGCATTTGCACTTGTGTGGCCACTACCCTTTACAGCACATTGTTCTTCCCGCAGGAGAGCCTGTGCTTCAAGGAAGAAAAGGTCTTGTGTTCCAGAGAATCTCTTTCCTGCCCGTGTTTCTGTGTCAAGGAGGAGGAAGATATGAACTGTCCCAGGCCTTAAGCTGCTAACAGTGGAAGGAAGTCAGCAAGGATTCCACCACCAGGCTGCCTCCACATAAAGTAAACAAGTCCTGCTCACGGGAATGTTTTGCTGCTAATATTTATTTGCAATGCTTTGAAATGTATTTCCATTTTTAAAAAACACACACATAAGAAAAGCAACACAGTTTGAAGTGCAGACAAGAAGGTGAAGAAAACCTGAATTCTTAAGGAAAAAAACGTTCAGACTGGACTAGACCACCATTTCCCAAACAGTATTTTATGTAAAAGACTTTTGTGGGTCAGCCAAGTTTGGGACATGCTGCATCCTTCACCTTCCTTTTAGAGATCGATTAGGCAGGCACATTAAGGAATTGAAGGCTCCGAGAAGTCCTGCAGTGAAGCAACCTGTTCAAATTTACTTAATCCAGAATTTCCAAGACTTATTTGTGTCCAGAACCCTTTTCTCAGGCGACCCCTGTTTACAGCCCACACACCTGGGGAAAGGGTGAGGCGAGCTGTGCTAACTGGGCAGTGATCGCCTCAGCTTGCTGGTGAGAGCAGGCGCAAGCCCCGCGGTCGGCGGGCTCCTGCGAGCGCGCGGGAGGCCGGCCTGGCTCCGGCGGCTGTTTCTCCGGGGCTGCGGCCCGGCTGGTCCCGTGTCCGGGCAGCGTGCTCAGGGGCCGCCGCAGCCCCCCGCCTGCTGCCCCCGCCGCCCCCCGCCGGCCGGTGTCGGGCGGAGGCGGCGACGCAGGGAACCAGGCTGTCCAGGGCGGAGCTGGCGCACGTGGCGCAGGGCTCGCGGGGCGGCTTCGTTCGCCCTCCACGCGGGGGCGCAGCCTGGTGGTGCCGGGACCGGGAGCTTCCGTCCTCCATGCCTGTCACTCGCTGCCTCTGAAGGGGGCTCAACCAAGGAGCCAGCCGGGCGGCCGGGGACAGCGCGCAGCCCTGTAATTATGACGCTAATTCCCGAAAGGTCAGAACTCCTTAATCAGACACTCGTCAAACCATTTTGTAAATGACGATGATTCCATCCAGGGTAGAGCAGAGCAGTCAGGGGCAGAGCCCCGAGTCCTTGACCCAGAGTAGAGTTTGAGGATGTGTTGGTAAAAGCAAATAGCTTTACTCGGGAAGAGAAAAATCAGCAGTAGGGTTTTCTGTTGTTGTTTTTTTAAGTTCAAAATAACATTTTCTGTGACTGTCTTTTTACCTTGAATAATCGTGTTAGAGGACCAGTTAAGGGACAATGGTCTAAATATGCAGACATTTCTCCCCCCTTACGTTTCTAAGCACCTTCTTTGTAACAACGCTGCAATCTGCAGAGCCCACTGCAGTGGATGAAACGCTTCCATCTGCGTTGTCTTGTCTGCTCCTTGCAGAAACCTCACAGGACGGTTTAGTCCATTACCGGGATGAGAAAACTGAGACTCCTTTGCTCTCCTTGAGCCGGTCAGTAGCAGAGGGAAGACTCAAACCTAAATCTTTTGATCCACACTGCAGTGCTCTTTGCACATACCATAGCTTCTGTTAGAGCAGATCTTGGGTTCTTGGATTCTGGGGCCATCTGGGCCTCTTATTCAATAATCACGGCCCCCCACCCCCACCCCAAATAAGAATTCAGGAACTGATTTTTAATGGCTAGGGTGCTTCATCGCAAACCTCCCAGTTACAAATAAATAAATAAACTATACAAATGAAAAACCCTGCACCCTCTCCAATTTCAGAGTCTTTAGAAATACATTTAAAAGCCACACACACACACACACACACACACACACACACACAGGGTCCTTTCATATTGAAAAGTATGCCTATTTGGAGATTGGCCACATGAAAAAGCATAATCTTATTCACTAGATCACTTATGTTTCATTACACTTTTTTAAAAGGCTTTGAGCCATCTTTGGCCATATAATTTTTTTTAAAGCATTGCTGAGGTTAAGCTAATGATAAATTTCTAGAAGCTCTCGTTATGCAGCTGGTGTTGGTCATCCTCCTGAGCAGAGCGGGTTTCTCCATGGTCCCGCATTGTGTGCACCAGTCTGCAAAGTCCAGGCAGAACACGTCGGCAAACAGCCTCCTCTTCCAGTCCTCATTTTCCCTCCTTCCCAGGGTGTGGGCTCCCAAAGTGTGATTAATCCATCTATTGATCGCCTCCTGCCACGGCGAGGGTGAGAGATGGCCAGCAATCGGTGCCAGGCCGCCTGTGTGACCCGCCTGCTAAGGCGAGGTGAGAACAGACACCGGCCAGCAGGGGCTCTCAGTCCCGCAGCGGGGGGTGGGGGGGAGTGGGGGGTTGGGCATGATAGCTGCGCCTCCAGCCAGCCTCGTGAAGTGATCCCTCCCATCAACACGCTGCGGATTCTTCTTCAGATGAATTATAATGTATAATCCCTGCATTCTCAATTGGCTTCACAAAGGTCTCATAAAAGTTTATGGGTTAAGGGAAAGAAGACGATGAAACAAAAGTAACAAGACAGAACCCTCCCGGACACAGAGCCAAACTAGAGTATGCTGCTGTGATTGAAGCGTTCCAGGCAGATGGGCGACCCAACACCTGCCAACCGAAGGGATTAGAAGAGTAAGAAGGCACTTATCCAATATTCAGAGCTCCGTGGCGGGGGAAGGTGAGGTGCAGATAAGCTGAGGGGAGAAGCAAAGACTCGAGAGAGAACTTTCTACCTGCAGATGAAGAGGGTAAAGTGAAAAATACAGGCACTAAACTCCTTCCCAAAGCAACTTGGGCCAGCAAAATGAGGAAAGGAAATTTGGCCAAATGAGAATCAGAAAAGCTTTTTTCTCTCTCCTCTCCTGCCGAGAGAAAGTCAACCATGGCTGTCCTCAGCTGCAGTCACCGTCTTTTCTTTCATTCCACCCCTAGCTTGGAAGAAGCCCTCGCCCACCAAGTCACTCAACTCGTCATTTCAGCAACTCCTGTCATGAGCAGGAAGGACCCTGGGATTATGCAGCAACTTCCATTTCCTGTGGAATTGATTTTCAATGCTCCCAAGCAGAAAACAAACAAGTAGGAAAGTTGATCAGTGGTTTAAAGCCTAGTGGCCTCCTGCCTTCGAGAGAGAGGCTGTGGAAATTTTAAGATGCCCCCACAGTAGCTCTCACGTCTCTGCCTCATGTTAGCTCTCCCGCACGTCTGTTCCAGAGGGACATCTACTGACAGACATCTATGAGAGACAGACTGACTTGAGCAAGGACAAAGAAATGGCCACAGTGTAATAACTGCCAAAATGAAAAAAAGAACAGAAAATAAGTCAGATACAAAAATTTTGATAAAAACTAGTTAATTCTGATTTATGTAGCATTTCTGTTTAAGTTACATATAAAGAATCTAATATTTGTTAAGCACTCACCTAGTTTCTTGCTAGGGGCCGGGTATTCCACGGTTAACAAGGCAAAGCTCTTGCACTCAAAGAATTTGTAGCTTACAGGGGGGACAGACCATTAGCATTCAGGGCCAAAAACTGTAGTAAGGTGCTTAGCTCAGGACGAGATGGGAATCTAACCAGTCACTGAATCCAGTTTTGGTGACTCTTTCTTAAGGTTCCTGGAGGAAACGACACATGAATTGAAACCTGAAGGATGGCTAGGAGTTTGCTGCACGACAAAGGAGGCAGATGGCAGAAAGGTGAGAGAGTGGGTGAGGAAGACACAAGATTGTCCTAGACTGAAGGACTCTCGTCACACAGGCCTGGAGGTGAGAGAGCAGAGTACATCTAGGGAACTACAAACCATTAAGCATGACCAGAGCTTAGTGTGTGGAGGACTCATAGTGACAAGCCACAAGGCTGGAGAGTCACATCAGGGCCCTGTAGGAAGTGCTAAAGTGTCTGGACTTAATTCTGAGGGCAGTTGCAGAGCCACAGAGGGACTTCCATTGAGTGGTGATGTGATCCGTGTTGACAGTGTGGGGAATGGATTGGAAAGGGGCAATAGGAAGCAGGGACCCTTAGGAAAGGATTGCCCCAATCCAGGTGGCCTGACCTCAGGTGCTGGCAATGGGGATGGAATGAAGGAAACCGAGGTGAGTCTCAGGGAGGAAGCATGTCCATTGAGAATTGGTCTGGAGAATTAATACCTTACTATAATTGGGCTCCAGGAAGGGGCCAACACCTGACAGATGCCCAATACATTGTTAACAGAAATGTGTTAAGTGAACACATGCTTTTTCCAGTGGATCAGGGAAGGTGGACAACTCCAGGAGACAAGAAAACAACAGATATGCTAGGTTCATGTTCTACTTGGAGGATAGTCCCAGGATATGAAGGGAAAGCTCTGTAAAATTCAAGAGGAAAATGGAATCACAGCCCCATGTGAAGAACTGGCCGTGCCAGGCTGTCTCAAAGTCACTTCAGTAATGTCACTCTCCCAACACCAGCTGATGAAGGCAACATGCATGTGCTTGGAGATGAGCAAACCATTTCCCACAAAACCAGTGTTTCAATATTTTGCTTGGCACCAAAGTCAAATTGGACTGGAGACGAATGTGGTTTGGAAATAGGCTGAGATTTAATAAGTGAAATGGTCTGTGAGAAATGCCAGTGTTTCCAAATATGGAACACAGTCTCTGATAGAAATATTATTTCTCAGTGTCTTTATTAATAAATTGAAAAGAAGGATTCTCTTATTGTTGCAAATCGCAGATGCTTCTAAATTAGGCAGCATTGTCAACACCCAGCAGATCACAATGTCCCCAAAGAGGTTAGAAATGAAGGGCAGGAAATAATAAAACAAGGTTAAATTTGGCTGGATGGAAACTACATCTGGGGAAAGATAATTCAAAAAGCAGATATTCATTGGGCCAAAGAAATTTGGATCACGCTGGTGCCAAAGGAGACCCAGGTGCTACACCGGATGGCAGATGAGGTGGGAGTTTAAAATATGCTAGGGCAGCCTGAAGCCCATTGGTTCCTGGCCTGCCTCATCTGATAAAGAGAACTGATAAAGATCTCGTCTGCCTCAGTCTCCATGTTTGCGGGCCAAAGGAAATTCAATCAATTCACTGCTTTGGTTTTAGTTATTGGGATAAAACAAAATCATCTACTAGAACAGTAAGGCCTCTACCATTATTTCAAGTTCATGGCCAATGCTTTTCAGTTAAAGAAATAAAGCATGGTAATTTGCAGATAGAAGCTTCATTTGTAGTAACTCAGGATATGTGGCTAGTATTCTTCCATTCTCCCATTATTGTCTCTTTGTAGGAGTCCTCCAGGTAAGTGGCGTGCTTTTATAGGGTCTACCTTTGTTTTACATATTAGTAGCTGAGGCCTGGTTGCCAAGGGCATTCAAGAATGCCCGTCATTGGTCTCTCTGTCTGGTTCTGTGTCCATTAAAGGGACATGTTCTTTCTAAATAATTTAGAGTTTTGAGAGGCTTTAAATGGAAATGGAGAATTGTCATCAATGCCACCACAGGTCTATGGGGGCATGACTCAATATTGCATGACTCAAGAGCAGGTGAAGTATGTGGCTTAAGGTACCAAATGTTTAAAATTAATTGATATATAAATAAATATCATCAAATAATCTTCATGATAAAAATCAGAAATTGCTGGGCGCTCCCTTAATTAAGCTTCATTATTAATACTACTTTGAATTATAAAAGGAAATATGGATAGAGTGTAATCATAATAATTTCAGTGCTAAAGAGTTCTTAAGGGCTATATCAAGTCTAGCTAGAAACCTTGACAGAAAGGGAGGCAGGAAATGGAAGTCAACACTATCATTGCAAAGAAAATTATTTCATTATTTCCTCGATTTGCTTTCATGACTTATCAATCACACTCAGAGGATGTAAATGCTCCTAGAGCAAAAAGAACATGATTTCACCCAACAGTCATGGCTCAATTTTAAACAAACCTATTCTCTGAGTGACAACTCATTATTGCCATTCAAGTAAGGGATAGTTTGTGGCTTGGGTTTTAGTGAAGGATAGGAAATTTTACAGTGTATATCATTTGGAACATGTCTGTGTTCAGCCCATATGTGGAAATCTGCCCGGGTGCTTATTATTATGCTTATCTGCAAATGACCAGATGGCCTTGCCGACATGGAGAGAACCATTTAGTGCCATTTTAAACCATTAAGGCTATTAGCTCTGACTTGAGATAATCCTTTGCTCAAAGGGAACTAGTTTTAGCGTCCTTCAAAGTCATCAAATGTAATTAAATGCCATATTGAGAAGTAGGCATTAAAGGATTAAGGAGACAGTGCTGTCAACCAGTCCTGGGTCAACCTACGCAGACAGAATATAGAAACAGATCGGAAAGACAGTGTATGAGGTAGGGTACTGGCTAAGCTGCTGTAACAAAGAATCCCCCAGATACAATGACTCAAAAGACAGCATTCATTTCTCTTTCAGACAAAAAACAGAGGTAGGTAGGAGGTCCAAGATAGGTAGCTTTGCTCCTTAAGGTCAACCAGAGACCCCTATTCCTTCTATCTCATTGCTGTGACATCAGTGTAGCATTTTCCTCACCTATGTGGTTAAAGCTGTCTCACCAGTGCGTCTCCATTCCAGTCAGCTCTAAGGGGGAAAGAGAAAAAGAGGAGAGCAAGAACTTTTATTTTTAGGAGTTGATGGTAAAATTGTGTACATCGCTTCTGTTTACAGCTCCACTGGCAAAAACTTAGTTATTTCATCCCCTCTAACTGCAAGGGAGGCTGGAAATTGCAGTCTTCAACTGGATGGCCACGTGTTCTGCTGAAACTCAGCGGGGTGGGGCATTCTACTTCTAAAAAGAAGAATGGGAGAATGCATACTGAAGCTGTAGTGTCTGCCCTAGATGATTTTGTTCCAGAATACCCAAAAGCCAGAGGTAAGAACTGGGCAACTACCTTACTCCTTATAAGGAGTAAGGAGTAAGGAACTACGAGGAAGCCTGCAGCTAAGAAAAGATGGTGGCCTGTGAGTAGGACCAGAGATTATACTATGTCCTAGAAACTGCAGGATTCTTTGTATGTATCAGAAAATTTAATGGTCACAGTAGCTCTATGGAATGGTGTGTTAGTCAAGAGCCTCTAAGAAGAAGATACCAAGACAGGATTACATATATAGAAGACGTTTATTAGGGAAATGCCTGTGAGAGAAAATGAGAAGGGAGTCAGGGGAGGCTCGGAGAGCAGGTCTGATGCTGAGTGACGGAGAGAAGGAAGGAAAGAAGTTTGCCACGACACCTGTTGGATTGTAGTGTAGTTCTAAGGAAAGTTTGGGAAGTCTGTCAGGGAATTCCTCTGCCAGCTTTGCCCATCAAAGGCGACCCACACCTCCCATGTCTGGCATTAGACCACATCTCCCACACTCAGTCATGAGTTGGAGGAGGCCTCTGTGAAGTGTGGCTTTGGTGTGGAGGTGGTTGACACCGCAGAGAGCAGAGCTCGGGGCCGTGGGTCAATTACACTCCTGCAGTTGGAATCGGAGGATTCCAACATTTTTTCTGCCTGCCATGTCTGCAGGCAGACATGTCTGCTATGGAGAAGTATGGCTTTTTTCCCTTCTTTCTTTTTTTAGCACAAAAAGGTTGACATATGTCCAAATTTAGTAGCTGGTAAATGGCAGAGGTAGAATTAAGTACACAGCTCATCTTTAAACTGTCAATACACACGCTGCCTCCTAGGCTGATTGGGAGCACATGGTACGTAGTTTTCAGAGGTCATATCAAAGTGAACAGAAGAACAAAAGTGTACGTGATGCCCCAAACCAAAGCTTAACAGTGAGGACACCTCTCCCTCAGGCTGCCCACTGGTGCAGGACCCAGGGCCACGACCCCTGACCCCTGACCCTGGGAGTGAAGGTGGGAGGGTGTCACAGAGGAGCTGCTTGTCTACACAGGATCCCTGTAGCTCCTGCCCGAAGCCACTTTGGGAGACAAACCACAGCCATAAGGCCAAGCCTGAAGCCTCTGGATTGATCTCTCATCCTTCCTAGGCCCCCCTTGCACCCTGAACCCTCCTAAAATGAGTTTCTTGGCCCTCAGACACTGGACAGTGAAAGGGTTTGTCAGAAATGAAGATGAGGTCTGTACTTAAATGTGGCAGGTCGGGCGTAGCCCACCCTCTGGCTGTGTGTGAATTGGGTAAAGGTGCCCCTAGGGGCAGAGGCAGGAGCTCCAGGGTGAATGGCTTGGGCAAGCGGAGGGCAGGCTGGATTTGAACTTCTACCCATCCCCTCCATTGAGTTACACAGGGCACAACAGTACACAGTGACTCTGCCTAGGGCTCTGTAACCCGTCAGGCTTAGAAGTCAACACACACCCCCCAACACTTAACATGGAAGCTAATCCTGAAAGCTTTTGTGGCCAGAGTGCCCAGGTAAGCTGTCTCAGGTACCTGAACAGCAACCCTCCCGCACCCCGATTCTCCCACTCTGTACACACTGCTTGGCCCTTTCCTTCCTGCCCTGCAGCCATCTGGGCTCTCCTCGTCCAACCCTCCGCTCTTCAATCCTGTCTCTACTTCCGGGCTGGCTAATGACTGACCTCTTTTGCTGGTCCACGAGCATGTTTGCAATATCTTCATTTAACAGATTTTAACTGAGCAACAACTAGGTGCCTAGAATACAAAGATGAACAAAATTCAGAGCCTGTCCTCAAAAGCTCAGTCTAGTGAGAGGTCTGCTGTAACAGAGATTTGCTTGCATAGGTTGTGTGGAGAAAGGACATGTCATTATGCCCGAGGGAGTCATGAGAGGTCCCAATGAATGATGAATATAAGTGAACCTGGTGAGCAAATGAGGAGGAAGGTCATTCCAGGGAGAGAGAACAGCATGTGCAAAGGCCCAGAGGCAGACAAAGCTGTGTGATGGAAGCTCAGGCTACACAGAGCAGGAGAGATGGGAGATAAGGCTGGAGAGGCAGAGAGAGGGGCAAGGTCCTGAAGGGATTTGATTGAAGGGCTTTAAGCAGGGAAAAGCTATGCCAGAATTGTGATTTAGAAAAGATGGCTCTGCTTCGGCCTCTTTGGGCTGAATCCTCTGCTACTTGCACCACCTGGTCTCCCTTACCATATCTAGGGCGATGATAAGATTAGCATGCTGGAACGAGTAGAGGGGGCCTCAGAAATAAGGGACAATCTTGATCCTAAAGGAAGACGGCCTGTCCCTGAATATCTCAACATCTGAGGGAGTGAATCTGTAGGTGTTTAACCTAAGTGCAGGTAATATTGGAACCATTGCTAGAAGCTGTCTTCTACTCGCATTGGTTTTGAATGAGTCTCATTGTTCTCTCAATTTCAAAAGAGCCTTGTCCAGCAATATATAATGTTAGACCAAATGTACTTTAAGTAGATTTTTATTGTTTGTAAAGTACTTGAACATCTGTTAGCTCATATAATCCTTACAGCAATATTGTGATAACATTAGCTACCACTACAGATAATATTAACTATCTACTAGCATTTGACAGATAAAGAAACCAAGAAAAATAGCTTAAATGTTATGTCCCAAGGTCACAAACCAGTAAAAGGACTAGTTTTAAGCAGAAATTTAAAAACAAGTCCTTTGATTCCAAATGCTTTTGCCATGTATATTAGCCAGGATTCTCCAGAAAAACAGAACCAAGAGGATGTATCGAGATAGATGTGAGAGGAGATTTATCACAGGAATTGGCTCACGGGATTGCGGAAGCTGTGACCTGCCGTCTGCCAGCTGGAGAACCAGGGAAGCTGGGGTATATTTCAGTCTGAAGTCTGAAGAAGCTGGAAGGCCGCTGGTGCAAGTCCAGGAGTCTGAAGGCCTGAGAACCAGGAGCTCTGATGTCTGAGGGCCGAGAAGGTGGACATCCCCGCTGGAGCAGAGAGAGACACAATGAGCCTCTCCCCCGCCTATTTGTTCTATTCAAGCGTCCCATCAACAGGCTGGACGATGCCGGCCCGCACTGGTGAGGGCTGCTCTTTACTCAGTCTACTCAGTCACATGCTAATCCCTTCTGGAAACATCCTCACAGACATATCCAGAGGTTATGTTTTACCAGCAATCTGGGCACCCCATAGCCCAGTCAAGTTGACACATACATGCAACCCTCACACCACTAGAGAATACTGTCTCTAAAACTAATTACTTACTTATACTCGAATTCATTCCACTTTGGGCTTGAGGCTTTCTTTAAAAATACTTTTAATAAAACAAAAAACTAAATGCAGACAAGGGAATATGTAGATAGACTAGGGAAACAAGACAGAAGAAAACTTAAAATACTAAATAGCCACAGATTCCTACATAGTAACTGAAATCAGCCTGCAAACGGAGCTCGGAGCTCCCGGGCGGCCTCAGCGAAAGAGGAAAATGAGATTCATAGGCCCGTAAGGAAAAGACGTGCTCTATCTCAAGAGAAGGAAGCTCTTTCTCGGCACTCAGATGTGAGAGAATTTTCTCTTGTATGTCCTTTACGTTGAGAATATTGAGTGATGTGGTGTCTAAATTCCTCAAAAAACATTCCCACCAAGAGGGCAGAAACAGGAATGTCCAGCTATTTTTGTAGATGCTCCCAATGGATATGAAAAGCAAAAACTAACCCTGCTTTTTATCATCTTGCTCTTTTGTGACATTTTTCAGCAATAGGTGTGCTGATGTGCTATTTTTCAAAGATGACTATGTAAGAAAACAATCTCATAAGATTGATTTGGGAAAAAGAAATTCCGGCCTACGGCAGCAGGTGTATGGGAGGCCATTTGGGAAAATCTGTGGACACTTCTGCCCACTTATCAAAGCTGGCCTGGACTAGATCCCTCTTGGGGTGTGTACATAAGACAAAACTCGACACCAAAGAAATCTGTGCTCTTCCATTGACCACTCTACCCCAGAGGGTAAAGGTAACAAACTTTATTAAGACAAGTTTCCAATGCAAATTCTCTCAAAAGGGGTGCAGACAACTTTTCTCTACAAAACTATCAGTTGGCTACAACCACAACAATCAACACATTGCATTTTCTCCTTAACCTTTACATGGAAGAAGTCAGTTCAGTGTGACTTTTCCAGAAAGGGATCCCTGGAGCCTACACTCATTCAAAGAGCCACCAGGAAAGGTGACAGGACAAAACGGAAAGGCCCGCCATTTTGTTGTGATTGTTGTTTTGCCCTCTCAGAACTAAGACCCCTTCCACCTTATTTCCCCGAGGCCGTTGGCTCAGCTCCGCCCTCATCCCGCCTGGCTCAGAGACCCTGGTCTCCTTCCACTCTCCCTGTACTCCCAGCTTCCGACTTCACAGTGTCCTCAGTGGCAGGGGATTCTCCAAGCCCTCCCCCTGGACGGCTAGGACAATAGAGCTTGATGATGTAATCGTGCTGCCCAGGCTGCCTAGGAGACAGCTGGCTAGTGCTCCGACGCAATCTGCGGCTGTGGAACCGATCCAAGTAAACCGGGCTTGACCCCATGACCTTGGCCTCCTGAGAGAGACTCTAAATCAATTGCACTAACTGGCCCCACGTATGGGAAGACTGTTATGTATGATGATGATGATGATAAAAATGTATATTTGCATTTACAGAATACGTACTCGGTGTCAGGCTGGCGTTGAGTGCCTTTATGGGGATCATCTCCTAGGACTCTCAGTTCCCTGTGAAGGAAGGAGGCCCATCATCGTTTCCATAGAAGCTTAGAGAGTCTAGGTAACTTTCCTAAGGGCACATAGCTAATAAGTAGTGAAAACAGGATTCAAACCAAGGCAATTCAATTCCAGAGTTCACGCAGGTCCTATGAGGATTCCCCATGTTGCAGACACAACAACAGATACAGAGAAGCTGCATCATAAGAATTAACTAGCTATCACAAGCCTCCTGATTTTCAATTTAAAACTCTATTCATTAGCCTTAGAGCTTTTGAACTTGTAAGTTATGGCATCATTGTTTTTCATCAGAATCCCATCTTTAGTGCTAGACAATGGCAGGCCCAGGAGGAAGACACTGATACTAAACATGTTCACACCAACCACATTCTCAAGAAGTATTTTATGGAAACCTGGATTGCCAAAGAGCAAATATTCAATCATCATTGTGTTACTTATACACTGCTAGTAGGATTATAAGTTGATACAACTTTTCTGGAAGATGCCTTGGTAATAATGGATCAAAAGCCTTAACTGGAGGTACAAATTACACCCAGGCATTCACTTTATCCTAAGGAAATAATTTGGGGGAAAATTATGTAATAAAGGGATTAACCAAGAATTTTAGTCACACTATTATTTGTAAAAATGAAAAGTTGAAAATACTCTAAAGGTCCATCAATATGGTATTGATTAAATAAATTTTGCTAACTCCTTACTAAAGAATTCTACTTTGCCATTTCAAATAGAAATGTGGATCTATATTTATGTTTGTGGGATGCTGGTAAATTAAAGATGCTTGTGGTATATTGATAAGTGACAAAAGCAATCATCAAATTATCTGGAGAGTACGGTGTATTAGTTTCCCAGGGGTGCCATAACAAAGTACCTCACACCAGGCGGCCTGAAACAACTTCATTCTCTCGCACTTTTGGAGGCCAGAAGTCTGAAATCAAGGTGTCGGCAGGGCTGGTGCCTTTTGCAGGCTCTGAGGGAGACTCTGTTCCCTGCCTCTCTCCTAGCTCCTGGTGGTGGCCGGCAATCCTCGGTGTTCCTTGGCTTGTAGCTACATCACTCCAATCTGTGCCTCCATCCGCACATGGCTGCCTTCTCTGTGTCCTCTCCTTTTCATCATTGGATTTAGAGCCCAGCCTACTCCAGGATGATCTCATCTCAAGATCCTTACTTTAATTACATCTGCAAACACTCTTATTCCGCACAAGTTTACCTTCTAAGGTTCTGGGTAGGCAGAGCTTGGGAGCCACAGCTCAACCCATTACACATTGTTCTATTTTTTTTTTATTAAAAACAGGTATTTATACAATATAGATACATATATATATGTGTGTGTATATATATATGAGTTTATCATAGTTATATTGGACTTTGGAGTTAGACTAATGGGTTTTTGGTCCTGGTCCCACCTCTAGCTTACCAGATGGCCACAAGGAAATTAATTACCTTAACTCTTGGGGCCTCAGTTTTCTTATGGCGGATAATTCTTATTAATACTTTAGGTCAGTGATAATACTTCACAGGGTTAGTACAAGGACTTTAAGAGATAACATACGAAAAGTGCTTAGCATAGTGCCTGACTCGTAGAAAGTTCTCCATAAATGGTAGTTATGATATAAAAAATAATAGTTCTAGACAGATAAATCCAAAATATTAACAGTAGTCATTTACTATGAGGGTTAATTATTATGGGCAGTTTTACTTTCTTTTAAATTTATTACTATATTTTATAGAATTTTTAACCACACATATATTACTTTTTTAGATCAGGAAAAGGGAAACAATAAAGCCATTTCTATTTGGGGAAAGAACAACAAGACTTATTAGATTCTGCAGCCCCTTGATACTTACACACACATGTGAATAAGCCAGACGTAGTAGATTAAATTAGCCATGCCGCTAATTTTTTAAAGAGTTCTCCCCCGGTCTGGGGAGCACCTTCCTCTCTCTCACTCCACGTTTGTCCATATGCAGGATTTGTGTTGGCTTCACGGACATTTTTCAGTGCCAGAACCACGATATGCTGACAAACGTTTAGGAATAGCACCATCTCTTAAAAGTCCACAGGACAAAGGGTGATGCACAGCGTGTTTCAAAAGATGGGCTCCCTCTGGGCAGAGATTTGCTATCTCAACACAGTGATGGATTTGGGGAGGGAGGGAGAGAGCAAAAAGGCTAGGACAGATGTGAAATTGTCTGATGGATTTGGGTCATATTTGAACATACATTTTTAAAGTTAGCTGCCCTCTGAGAAAGGAAACACCTTACCTGAAAGTATGTACTCAAAAAATTATTTTTCATGTTAAAAGTAGCATGTGGTAAATAAAGGAAATGTGGAAAATACACACACACATGCACACGTCCCCGTCAGTACACATGGCACCTGCACGTGAAATAGAAAAGGCATCCCCCTGCAGCCCTGCAGCTCTGCAGCCCTGCAGCTGCGTGCTTTGGCAAGTAGAGAGTTTGTTCCTAGTGGCGTCGAGTGGATTCCGACTCCTAGCACCCCTGTGGACAGCGGAGGGTTCTCTGCCCAGTCTTTTTGCACCATCCTCTCCCCGTCCGGCACTCTATCAGACAATGCTCCCTGCTATTCACAGGGTTTTCTGGACCAATTTTTTTGGATGTGGGTGGCCAGGTCCTTCTTCCTAGTCTGTCTGAGTCTGGAAGCTCTGCTGAAACCTGTTCACCATGGGTGACCCTGCTGGGATCTGAAATACGGGTGGCAGAGCTTTCGGCATCACAGCAACACGCAGCTGCCACAAGATGACAACCGAGAGCCGGGTGGTGTGGTTCCCTGAGCCGGACACGAACTTGGGCTGCAGAGGTGAGAGCGCCAGATCTTAACCACCAGAGCACCAGGGCTGGTGTGTTGATGGTATGCCGAGGATAAGGCTTTCACTGTGTATTAACACTGGTGATATTGTTAAGGTGATGGAGAAGAATGAGACCTACCCTAAGGAAGTTCAGGGTTGACAGAAACAGGCTCTCTGACCTCACATAGCTCGCTGTGCAGCGGACCCCACAGGGCTGTGCTGTCTGCTCAGACTCCAGGAGCTCAAGGTCAATGATAGTAATCTGAATAACGGTGTCAGTGTGGGGGTGGTCACTTGGGGGAGAATTCTCAAGCAAGAATCGGTGAGCATAAAGAACCACAAAACCAATCCAGGGAAACTTCACATTGGATCCAAGTGAACCAGAGAAGAGGGGAAAAGCTTCTCTCTGTGTGGTCAAAATGAAGACCAGCCCAAGAAGGGGGACTCGTGAGGAGATTAGAATGTGCACATTGAAAGTAGAAAGGAGGCGTCTGAATAACCTGCCATCACAGCCCAGTGAGATCCCGCAGGGAGCCCTTCCCTCACTGAGCAGAGAGGCAGAGACTTAACAAGGGGCAGAGCCGCCAGCCTCAGCTCCAGGCCCGGAAAGGGAAGACAAATGAGTCCTTCCCAAGAACAGAACTTGATTAGAAACGCAGGCAAAGGTCCGCATGGAGTGACTTCTTCCTCACGAGAGCACGGTTAACTCAGTCATCGCCTGGCTTGGCCTTGACAGATATTTAACTAACGGAAATATTGTTTACATGTTAATATTTTTGTTGCTTTAAAAAACAATTTTTAAAAGCTCTGTATTTTTTTTCAGGAAGCATTTCTGTTTTTCTAACTGATTAAATTATTTGAATACTATGCCTAAAACCTTTACAATTGAAATGAGCATGGCTTCCTTTCTATCATGTCTGGAGATCAGAAATCAAATTTGTGTGTTAAGTAGATTGTCAATAATGCATTTCAAAAGGTCATAATGTCTGGACTTAAGCAAAATTATGTTTTTATATAAGGAAATGTTTTCTCTTCTTGTCAAAAGACATGCCAGAACTTTCTGCTTTGGTTTGCGGCATTGGCCCGTTTTGCTGTGTGACGAAATAGCGTCTGCTGGGAACAGCCACGCAATAATAGCAGTTACCACTGATTGAGCATTTATTGCACCTCGGGCACTGGTTAAGAACTTTGTATGGATAAAACAGTTGAATCCTTTTAACAGCCCTCTGAGGAAGCTGTTGATGTTTAGCAGAGGAGCAGGTGATGTTTACTGAGGTCACCTAATGGGTGGTGGTCACTACCGGAGGCAGTGACTCAGTTGTGTGCTACCTACCTTCCATCTATGACCCACACCAACTGACGCAGGGGAGAGCGTCAGCCAGATTCTAACATGGGGAGGGGGCAGGAACAAAGGGGACTGGTGGGGCCTGTTCCTTGGGTGGGGAGGAATCTTGTTAAAGGCTCCATCCTTAGAGTCCTTTGGGTGTTTCTTCCACTGTTTTCCTTAAAGTTTTTTTTTCTTCGATCACAGTCTTACACTGTCATGTCACTATACTAGCTTTTAAATTTTTTGAAAAAATAACGACCATCTTTAGAGAACGTACATAGGAGAAATGGTTGCTCACCTCACAACCACTTCAGCTTTCAGTCAGAATTACTACCCTGGTTAGAAATGAAATCACGCACTTCCACTCCCAAGCTCTGATTGGAACCTTGAAGAACATCTCTATGGAAAGTTTTCAGCTGGGGGACTCACTCTAAATTGAATTTGTGGACTTTGAAGCTCTGTCAAGGTAGCTTCACCTTCATGAGTCTTTCATTTGGAATTTACAAAGAATGCTTGAACACCCATTCTATGCCGGGAACTATCCTAGTTGCTGGGAATACAAAGATGGGTAGGACCTTGTCCCTGCCAGTGAGAAGTGACGCGAAGACCACAAACAGAAGTAAAAAGATTACAACAAAGCAAGGGCTCTGGCTGCCTATTAGAGTCATCTAGAGAGTTAAAAAAACAAAGAAACATGCCTAGATCCCACCTTCAGAGATTTTGATTTAATTGATCTTGGGTGGGGCCCAGTAATTTTAACAAACTCTCCAAATGATTCTAAAGTACAGCCAGGATTCACAATCACTGGAATTGAGGCACGTATAGGATGCCCAGGGGAGTCGGTCTAGAAGCTTCTGAGGAGGTAATATTTGAGTTAGATTTGGAAGGATGGATGGGAATGTGCCAGGCATTCTACAGCAGAGCTGAGGAAGGGCACTGTGGGAGAATGGAAGAGCCTGGATGAGACTCCAACATATAACTGGGAAGGCGACTTTCATGGAGTGGCTGGGAGCTGAGTGGGTCAGGGCTGAATGGGAGATGAGGCTAAAAAGGTGAAGTGGGCAGGTGGAGGTGAGGGTTCAGGGAGGGGTCAGGCAAGAAAGACTTTGCTGACAGACTGAGGAGATAAGACTATTCTAGAGGTGACAAGTATCCATCAACAGCTTCACAGGGTTCCCAGTTGCAGTGGTGTGTGTGTGTGTGTGTGTGTGTGTATGGTGTGTGTGTAAGTGTTGGGGGAGGGGAGGGAGGGTTGAGGAAGAAGGTCCCTACAGTAAGTGAGTCTGGACATATAGAGAGAGAAGCCTGTGAGCAAGTTCTTACAATCCTTCTAGTGAGATTCTATTCAAGAAGATGAAACAAAATAATTCATACATTTTTGTTTGTTTGTTTCCTTGGGATCACTGGCCAGTGACTACCATCTATGAAAACAACAAGTAGTTTTTTAAGAACCTGCAGACACTGAGTGAGGACCTGAGGAAACAGGTGAGGAAGACAGATCCGGGCTCTGCTGCCCTGTTGCCTACCATCCGGGGATTTGGGTTATAGGCATGAATTTCCCCAAGACATCTCTGAAGGAACAACATCAAGAAGTGAAGCAGGTTAAAAAATATACATAAATTCAAGAGAGCTTTCCATCAGTGTAATGTGAAGATATTCCTGGGTTGTTAAAGAAAAGTTAGAGACATTTGAGACATTAAAAAAATACTTTATAATTGGTGTCACAGAGGTGAATCCTGGCCTCCCAGAAGACATTGCTGTTGCCCACGTCAAAGGCAGGATTCTTGGTTGAAGGGACTGTTAGATACATCCTGACATGGAGTTTCTTATGTTCACATTATTTTACTTTGATAAATGTAGCATATTCCATACAAGAAATCTGAGTTAATGGAATTGTACTATGCAGCCATAATGATCAGGTGTTTGTTAATTCAGCCTAATGACCACTACGAGTGTCCACAGGAAACCACTTGGATGCTGTGCCGACTTTTTCCAGCACCCTGTGGCCTCACAGAGCTCTCATCCTGCAAGTGACCTGAAATATGTGTGAGACCGCTCACCCTCAAGTGTTGTGGGAATGATCTTGAGTATCAAGGCTGCGGATGATAGGTTTATTATGATTTACTAACAAATATAAATTAAAAATCCACTTAAAAATATCCATTTGTATGCAAAATCATTGTTCATTATAGTAAATTTTTGACATTAAATTAAATTAGTGGAAGATTGGGAGGAATATGGATTCAATCAGCAATTCCTTGCCTTTGTTTTTTTCTTTACTCAAGCTCTAAAAGCTGATGAGGTGTTTTAATTATTTCATTTCACATGTGGAAATAATAAATCTGAAGGAAATAGCTTCGGATTCTTTCCAAGTCTGAATTACAAATTATCCCAGGACCCTGGAGAGAAGCAACAGCAAACATGATTTTAGGCAGTTCTTTCTCAGGTCAGCCTTTCCATCAACATTGAAAGCTACCTTGAGGACCCAACTTCTTCCTTGTGCTGTTTCCCAGAGTTGGGGGAAGTTTACTCTTCCTCCTGACAGGTCTATGGTATGTGTTATTCACGTGGCTGGTATCCCAGGCCCAAATTCTGTGAACGCTGCTTCACAGGGCCACCCCCACCTCAGCTGAGTCCTATGGAATAAATGCCCCATTGTCCCTTTTGCTTGAGGCCTAATCAGAAACAGGTGATGCTGCCTGTCCCTGAGTCTTGTCCATTGGCCGTCTGGATCTTCGCAGCCAGGAAGGAGGCAGCAGGTGCTCCTACCGTGCTCAGAGCAGAGCTGGCCTATGCCGCCCACAGCAAGACTCTCATCTCAGAGGCAGGGTTCTCTGAACATTTCTTTTCCCTAGGCTCCATGCTGGACCAGCTCTGACTTAGAGAAGAGATCTACATGATAAGAAGATACCACATGGAACAGAAGAGCTCCAGGAGAGAGGAGAGAATGTGGTCCCCATCTGGCTTTATTTGCAGTCCCTTTAATTCTCTCCCACAAGCTCTCCCTCTCATCTTACAGTAGCCAATTTTATAGCCTGAGGAATCCTTCTTACCTTTGATTCATATCCTGAAATGTAGACGTGCAGTGCAGCTTTGAACATCCCTTAGGAATAAAAATGTGCCACTAACCATAACTGAAACCTGGATCTAAAAATCATACAACTTATTCTAGATAGTGTCAAGAAAAAAATAACATGAAACACAAAATATTACTTAAAAAATATCTACATAGCATTTGCCCCTGGTGAAAGGCAATAGAAGACACTGAAAATTTTGTAGACAAACTTGGCAAACCTTAGGAATTTTGTGGCATGGGAAAAACAAAACCAAGCCGGATATGTATTTAATAATGTTTGACTGAAGCTTGGCATAACTTGCCTCCTCTCCTCTGGTCTGCAGGAGAGGTATTTTTTTGGCGATGATTTTCTAAAAGTCTTCCACTCAGAGGATGTTTTCTCCCATTTGCGGGGATTTCTCTTGGGTCTACACTTCCAGCTGGGCACCGGAGCCACCTCCTCAGGCGTGTAAGCTGCAGAGCGGAAGGTCTCAGGCGTCTCAGAACGTCGTGGAGTCGCAGAGTGACCTGCCTGGAGCTGCTGGGCCTCCCTGAGCACCTGAGCACTCTTTTCTCTCTCCGCCAGAGGGACACCTCCTTTTGGCATCGACATAGGCAATTTTTTCCTCCGGTGCAATGCAGCTTCCGCGTCAATTGATGCCGGGAGCATTCTGCTGAGAAAGGAGTAAAATGAAAGCCAGCAGCCAAGTGACTGTGTCATTTTTTAAAATGCTAATTGACCTTGTCAAGATAATTACTGCAGATGGGAAGACATTGACTGTCTCTGGCAGGTTAGATGGAAAACTTACTGATTCTGGGGAGAATATATTAAGAAAAAAGTCTGCTGTGTTGAATGAGAAGCCTCAGGCTATTTTGAAGGCAAATACTTCTTATTCGGAGATGATGACGCTGAGGGACATACACTTGCTTCAAATCTGGAAGAAGAACATGTACTCACGAGGTTGTGTTGTGTCTCAGAACTTCAAGCACTACACGGTCCAAAAATCCTTCTTTGAAGGCGATAGTATTATTCTCTGTCTCTGTCAGCTCAGTGATTTAGTCATTCAACACCCATTTGTTGAGCATCTGCTGTTGACAGCGCCGGAAGAGATTCTGCAGGCAATGCAAAGATGAATCACATACCGTGCCTGCCTGCAAGGAGCTTATACTGTCATAAGGGAGGTGTTATACTCATAAATAAATATAATGCAAAATAGAAAATTCTATGATGTCCAGAAGTCAGTTAGAAATGTTAGGCTAAAATTTGGAACAGGTCGTACTTAGAAATAACTTTGGAATCATTGAAACCAACCATTTTATTGGAAATCTTGGGCAAATTCACCAACATTTTTCAACTAATCCATAAAAAAAAAAAGTGATGGGGCCGGCCTGGTGGCGCAAGCGGTTAAGCACGCGCGCTCTGCTGCGGGCGGCCCGGGGTTCGCTGGTTCAGATCCTGGGCGCACACCGATGCACTGCTTGGCAAGCCATGCTGTGGCGGCGTCCCATATAAAGTGGAGGAAGATGGGCATGGATGTTAGCCCAGGGCCAGTCTTCCTCAGCAAAAGAAGAGGAGGATGCAGATGTTAGCTCAGGGCCGATCTTCCTCACACACACACAAAAAAAACCTGATACAAACTATGATGACTAGGTTAAGGTAAAATTTACCAAAAACTGGGCTGCCAAAATAAAATAGTTGCACTGGCCTTTAATTGCCCGATTACTTTGTCACCAAATCAACATTGATTCATATGCTCAGTGCTCAGTCTGGAACTGGGCAAGGTCCAGAATGGAAAGAGATCCTTAGATTGTTTTCAATGGTGGTTGGGTTTCCTCATAAGGAAGCCTGTCTTGAAATCTTGTCCTATTCAACAGTTATAAGTTAGCCAAGGATGTGGATGACCTGTGGGTCATGGCAGACCAGCAGATGAAGCTGGGAGAGATATTTATTGTGTTCAATGGCAAAAAAGGCTCCCCAACAGTCTCAACCAGCTGTAACAACATGTTTGTTCTAACAGAAATTTAATAGTGAAAAGAGTCCAGAAAGTAAGTGAATGTGTCCAGATGGCAGAGATGTGGCTGAAGAGCAGCAGGCGTAGATACCACCAACCTGGGAACCGTGGTTTTCCTGTAAGCTTCTCACGAGCCGACTATGTGAGGAGTCATCTGAAAAATCTCATACACACTTAGTCTGCATTAATAAAGAAAGAATATTTCAGAAAAGGGGACTGAGCCCCACTAGAGTCGAAGCTGGTCAGAAACCGTGCTTGGAATGTCTCTTGCCATCCTTTCAGAAGACCATTGGTCAACCATAGATCAGCAAGGTTGGCGAAGAGAGTTGGAAACCACGCGATACAAGGAATGTGTGAATGACCATGGCTAGAGAAGAGATTGGAGGGTGGGAAGTATGTAAGGATTATCTCCCAGTAGAGGATAGCTGCCATGTGGGAGAAACATTAGACCTTCCGGTAGCTCTGGTGGGCAAAAATGGGACCCAGTGAAGGGAGTCCAAGACAGAACTTCTAGCTCAATATAAAAAGAATTCTGTCACAATTGGAGCCACTATGAAGAGGAACTTGGCGGTCCTGAGAGACAGTAAGCTTTTTGTCACTGAAAGCATTCAGGGAGTATATTTAATGAGGATATTAGTGTGAGATCACACATCAGATAGGAAAATGGGACAAATGACTGTTGATGTCCTTGATAAATTGGGGATTCTGAGTTTATGGAGATGGCCCTGGAGAATTATCCTGTTTTCATCTGAACATCTACATTCAGTCACAATATTGCTCTTACCGTCAAAATCACTGAGAAAGAGACTTGTTTATTTGTCAAAAAGTACATCAGACAAAACCTGCCTTGTCACCATGGCTCAGATAGAGACACTCAACAAGTGTTTGTTGAATGAATGAACTCGGCTTTTAATAGCAAACAAATGAAAACAAAGCACAAAGCTGTATGAATAATGCAGTATTGGAGGATGTGGATTAAATGCCACCAGCCACAGTTTCTATCTGTCTGCTTCCTGGACAGGAAGCTAAAATGACAAAATCTCAGTGTCCTCAATACATCTTTCGTCACCTTTTTTTCCTCACTTGACGTCACCTCCCATCCTTCCTTCAGGAATTCAGTTCTACACCCTTAAAAGCTCCAAATAACCTCTCCCGCAACTGAAAAGACTTTTCCCCCAGTCACTTAACCCTGCTGACTGACAGACCGGTCGGGGTGAATGCCGTTCAGTCGCTGTGTCACTTCACCAGGCCTGTGCGTTTCAAGTCTTTGTCTGACTGTGGCACAAAAGCTCCAGAAAGTAAACTCAGATCTCAGCAGCAGGAGGAGGAGGCAAAGGCTGGGAGTGAATCAGGTCTGAACCCTCCCTCCGAATTTCCCGGTGCGGTAGAACACTTCTAAATAAGAGGATCTATAGCTACCGATATACTATGAAAAGTACATAAATTCAGCTAGGGAAATAACGAACCAAAACTAGAATTCCACTTGTTTTACTACAGTAAAAAAAAAATTAAAAAATAAAAATAAGTCGCATACTTTTTTTCAAGCTAGAAAATAAAAATTAAGAAAATCTGTGAGAACATCTCTTAATAAAGACCTACTACCATTATGCATCCCAGTAAACTGTGCCTTGCCCTCCCCCAAACTGTATTTTTGTGGGGGGAATTGGTATTGTGTGTGTGTGTGTGCTTGTGCGCATATGTGTGTGCGTGTGCACATATGTTTCTCATGTAAACCTTTGAAACTAGCGATGAAAGCAGCAGAGGAAGAGGGAGCCTCCATCAGCAAGGCGAGCCCTGACGGTCAAGCTAGTTCTGTCCTCTGCACGGGGCTCAGAGTGGACTTTCCCAGCTCTTCCTGCTTCCATGGGTAAGATGGGCCAGTGTTTGGTGAGTTGTGGCTGCTGGAAGCCTCTTTCCAGATGCCGGGGGCTTAGACAAACATCTGTTTGATGCCCGCCAGCCAATCGGGCTCTGGCATCTGTCTCTGTTCTCCAGCTTTCCTCCCCTTTGGAGAGGTCTCTGCTCTCCGAACCCTCCAGCCGTTCCCCTTTCCCTCTCTTCACATGCTGGGCTCCCCCTTCTCCCACCTTGACTCAATCCCCTGCCTTCCCTCCCTTTGACCCAAGAGATTCAGATGCATGTTTTACATTTCCAGCTCATTTGTTGCTAGCTTAACTAATTTATTTTTATAACTCCCTCTCTCTGACATCCTAAATGCCTCCATGTGTCTCTGTATTACTGCTCGTCTGCTAACGTCGCTTCTGGTATCAAAGAGGGTATTGCAGGGCACACTCTGCAATTAGTTGAGGTTTCCCTCTATTAATACCAGACTCATCCTTGGACCTTCCAAGATTTCCTGCCTCCACGAGAGAGAAATAAAGCTACAGGGCATTTCACAAACAGCCCTTTCTAAATTCAGAGCATTAACACCACGGCACATCTGATCTCGGCAGCCCCGGCCCGGCCCCTGGGGAATGTCGGCTCTAAAGCAGGAGCCGTCCTTTCCAGGCACACAGTTGCCCAGAGGTGGACGAGTCCGTGCCGGGCCTGCTGAGTGCACAGATTTAGCCTTTGGTTTCATGATAAACCTGCTTCATGCTCTCAGCTGCCTCACCTTGCAATCCTTAATGCCACTGCCGTGGGAAAGAGGAAGACATGAGCTGAAATGAAAACATCCAGTGTAGAAAAGCCTCGGCAACAGCCCTCCCAGCTGTGAGGGGGGCTGGCAGTGTATGCTGTTGACCTGGATACTTAAATCTAATAACACAGACCGATGCCTGGAGCTTGCATCAGAGAGAAGAATAGAAATTATATGAAACTCTGGACATTGGAAATGGAAGGGGGAGGATGCTGACTGAGGCATTTTCCAGGCAGGTTGTCTGTACTCTCTGCAAAGGGTTCTCTTTGATCATGATCTTTTGATGACCGGCTTTTAGGAGCCAAGGCCACCTGTGAAGTCGCTGACAGAGAACAAATAGCTGAAGAAGCAGAGAGGAAAATTTGTTTCAGTGAAAATGGAATCACATCCAACAACCCCACCAGGCCCCACTTCCCCAGGGACATGGCTCCTGCCTGGCCATATGGCCTTGGCCGAAGACATCGCTAATGCCACGACAAAGAGCACGTCGCTGCTGAGGGCTGAGAGCTGCCCTCCGTGGACTATACTGGGGCTCAGAAATGTGCTCGCCAAAAATGAGGCAACTTCTTTAGAGCTTTGAGAACTCCCTTCTGTTGACTCAAACCACCAACCTCCTGATGTCTGACTTGAGTTTTCCCAGACTTAATGAAGATGCTGTAACATCTTACATGACGTCATATTAAGATGGCTTGTGGATTTGTGTCCCTGTCTGAGAGTTCTTTGCTCCCACATGACACTGGACAGGAGCTCTGGTTTCAAGTTCTTACCTAAAGGAGGTAAGAGTTCTAGCCACAGGCACACCTCTCCTGGGAAGGGGTAGAGAGGAGTAAGTTGGGGAGGGCAGATGGGCAAGATCCATTATCTCTCTTCCTTACTGTTTTTTCCAGGTCATGAGGGAATCTGAGTTACCATATCTGAATCCTCTTTATTTTTGCTGCAGTTGTGGAGAGCTGGTCACAAAAATGTAATCTGTCAGCCTACTTCCTTTCCTTTTTCCTTACAGCTAAAATTCCTTCAAAATCACGTCTGAGTTCATGAGCCATTATGACCGAAAAGATAGAGAGAAAAGCTACTGAACCCATGTAGCAATCCCAGGAGGCATAGTTCCAATACTTGTTCAAGTGTGAACAGAGAGAGGGGGAGTCTACTCTCTTCATCTCCAGTTGGGAGAAGATGAGTCTTGCAATGACATTTTCCCGCATTTCAAGCACATGTAGACGCGAGGGTTACACACGCAGACATTTGATAGTGAAAGAGCCATAGTCGTGGAGGTTGAATAGCAACAATGGTGTTTTAAAGCATTGACAATTACAATGCTTTATAATCTCTCGTGGTCTTCTGTGCCTTATTTCTACAGCTCTCCTGCCCCTATATTTAAAACAAAAAACAACTCTCCTTCCCAGAGAAGTTGGAGGCTGAAATCCCAAACCTGAACCACTAACTGAGGTTTTCTGTCAACCTCCTGGAAACTGGCCAGAGCGCCTTCTTCCCAGGCAAGCACAGGCCCCCTGGAAGTGGTCCATAGATGACTGTCACACGAGTTCGCTTTTCCCGGCAGCCATAAAGAGGATCAGCGCCCTAGTACCAGAAACAACGGTGCTCTGAGCCAAACCACTCGTTTCTGTTTCTGCCTCCTGGACACCCTCATTCCATCTGAGACTTTGAATCGTAAAGCTTGGGATCCATCTGTAATGGGACTGGTCAGCTATTTTCAAGAAATTTGTGTGGCCAGTTCAGCCAATAATAATGATAATCCTCCTACAAATGATAATAATAACAACAACATTAATTGAGCTTTTACTGTGTGCCAGGCAGGATTCAAACCACTTCCGTGCATCAACTCACGGAGGGATCCTCACAGTGCTTTGCAGATACACACACGTCCTTCTGCTGAAATTGTTGCTGTGTGGCTTTGTGGGTTTGGGCAGAAATAGTGCATGGTAACTAATATTGAATCTTTCCAAGAGCAAGGTTTCTTATGAAACACATTATGTTTGATTAGCTTTATTTCTCTATTTTTTTATTCAGGACTTGAAGGACCCCCCTATTATGGCAGAAGGAGAAGGGTCTGATGTTAGTTGATCTTTTACTACCCACCAGCCACAGGGCTAAATACTCCCACATACATTATCTCATTAAATTCTCACACCAATTCTACAAAATAGATACTCTTGTATTGATTTACAGAGAAGGAAATGGAAGCTCAGAGAGATTGACTATCTTGGCAAAGATGACTCAGTAAGTTGTTGAGTCAGGATTCAAATCCAGTTCTATTTGACTCCAAACTTCGTGCTTTTCCCCGTGCCTCCACTTTCACTTACTCCTCTTGAGCAGAGTCAGACCTGCCGGGCCGTTTCTCCTGTGCCCTGACCTGCCGCTCCTCTCACCTCTCCCTTCCTCCCCCGCTTGGTCCCACACCCAAAGTGACAAGCAGAAATGACAAGAGGAGTGAGTTGAGAGTAACGTGGTACCACTTCAATGCCTTGGACCTTGAGAACATCATGCTGAGTGAAAAAAGTCAGACAGGGCAAGACAAACACCATATGATCTCACTTATATGTGGAATCTAAAAAAAAGCAAAATACAGAAAACCCGAGCTCATGGATACAGAGAACAGATTGGTAGTTGCCAGAGGCGAGGTTTGGGAGGTGGGTGAAATGGGTAAAAGGGGTCAAAAGATATAAACTTCTAGTTATAAAATAAATAAATCCTGAGGATGTAATGTTCAGCATGGTGACTATAGTTAATAATACCGTAGTGCATATTTGAAAGTTGCTTAGAGATTTAATCTTAAAAGTTCTCATCACAAGAAAAAAAATTTGTAACTACATATGGTGACAGATGTTAAGTAGATGTATTGTAGTGATCATTTCACAATATATACAAATATCACTATGTTGTACACCTGCAACTAATGTAATGTCATATATCAATTAAGTATACCTCAATAAAAAAAGAATTAGAAAAATAAAAATAAAAAAGAGTGGATTCTCTCTGTGCTTATTATTCTGGGTCTGAGCCGGGGCCTCAATACTGCTCTAGGGAGCTGAGATCATGCCCGTTTGGGAAGGTCACAGTAAGCACTGGCCTTGCTGTGGGGCCTCCCTATCCTTCCTGGTCACATTTGTATATAGGTGGTCCACCCTTGCCTATGAAATTTACATCTGTGTTTTGCATCCCTCTGTGTTTACTATGTCACCATGAAAATTGATCCTGTTTATTTCCAATCACTCCTCTGATTTGCCAAGTAGATTTATAGTTTTTCTCCCAGATACCATCATTTCTACCAGTTTACAAGCACTTGTAATTTTAAGGAGCATTTGTGGAGTGGGGAGTAAGCCCTGGCCAGGCCTTCTGTGCTCCACCCCTCCTGGGCCTGGTACACAGGAGACAGCTGATCACATGTGCCCTCAGTCTGGTCAATGTCACGCGGTAGCAATGAGGACAACTGCATCGGTGGGGTGACTTAGTCATTGTGTCACCTGCTGTAGAAATGTAAGAGCCAGGTGACACGGCTTGTGGAACTGTGTGAGGAACCCATGCTGGCATTTCATGTCATATGGCTTGCAGTGTAAGTGGCTTCGTAAGCCCTCACTCTGAGCTTCCTGTGACCTGACAGTTCTTTCTCCTGAAAAGGCAGAATCCACCAACTCCAACAGGTCTTCTGTGAGGGACTGAGAAGACTCAAGTGCTCACTGATCAGACTCTGTCTGATATCACCGTATCTTCCAACCTGTACCTGTTTGGCTATCAGATGCATGCTTAGTTACTTGGAAATGCATCTTTTGAGATTATGATTAAGAACTGTAACATTTACAGGAGGAAGTATGTGCCTGAGTGCTTTTTTCCCACACAGCTCCAAATCTCAACTTTCATAAGACAATTTCATACTGTTAACCAACCAAGGCTACAGTAAGCACCATCGCCCCAACATCTGCACATTACCTTATGGTTTTCAGAACAATTCTATGCATTGTGATAGATTATGATAGTTACTCCAAATCCTTCCTTCCCCTCCCCCCAGGCCATGGCTTCCCTGTGGGCTGAGGATACTCTGCTGCCCCATTGACATTGGGCCTGGCCATGTGACTTGCGTTGGCCAGTGGAACGTGGACTGGAGTGAGTGTGTCACTGTCAAGCTCAGGCTTTAACAAGCATAGTAAGGTTCCACTTCCTCCCTTGCATCACGACCAACATCCATGAGAAGAGCATAACCTAAATGGCCATTACATCTTCAGCCCGGCTCATGGAATGAGAGGCACCTAAGAAGACTCGAACTCAAGTCCAGCTAAGCTCACCTGAGCCACAGCTGATCCACAACCCCATGAGGGAGAAATGAATGTTGTTAGAAAGCACTAAAATTGTGGGATTGTTTGTTATGCAGCATTATTATAGCAAAATCTGAGTATCTGTTTCTATATGTCCATATTACCTCTTATTTTTCTCAAACAGCTCTGTAAATGGGTAGGGGAGGAATTATTATGCCCATTTTATAGGAAAAGCAACTGAAGCTTAGAAGTGTTTTGAGATTCATCTGTTATCATGAAACTAGTAATTTTGGGAGGCTATGGTCAAACCCAGATGTCCTGATGCCAAGACTAGCGCTCTTTCCACTTCATATACCGCCTCGATAATGTCCCTCTCTATGGGAAGGCTCTAACCCATCAATAACCATTTTCTCTTCCAGTCTTCCGGCTAACTAAGCACATGCCTAATAGCCATGCAGTTATGAGGTAGGAAGATTCTCTGATATAAAAATGAAGAATCAATATGGTTAAATTTTATTGGAAAACATGCCGCAGAAGTGTTAAAAATTATTGAATATTTCCCATCTCAATTGATTCTCACAGTGCACTGCATTTGTCTTCGTTTTCTTTTGTAGTTGTTGTTAGAAATGGAAGGATTAGCTTTTCAAATGCTGCCTAGGAAACTCTATTCCTAGCTCTTTTCTTAAATCTATTTGCTGGACAATGAATCCCATCTCCCTGCTGGGCACTGGGCAGCATTACAACGGCTTATGGGCTGCAGCAGCTGCAGCCATTTCTTAGCAAAAATCAGACTGAGTACCAACTGGCCTGAGTCCAGATGTCCAACTGACCATGTTAAATAGCTACCCAGGCAGGGAAGGCATAAACACAATGCCACTTCCTCAACGTGTGTCGTATTATTATGGTTACTGACATGTATTAAGCACTTAGCATGCCCGAGTGCTTAATGCACGTTAATAACAGACTACCCCACACATGTGATTCAATTTGGCATGAACCCCTTTCTCCTTCCCTGCCATTTTACCCACATGAGATCTCTGGGTCTGATGAACCTGACCTTGGCTCCAAAGAGGGTGATGGAGAAGGACAAACCAGGGGATTCTACTTTAGAACAGAGTTAAAGGATGGAGGACCCAACTCTTTGCACCTGTAGGTGACAGTGAGCTGGAGAGAATGGGGTCACCAGCACTTTGGGAAACAGAATCAGAAATCTGAGTGAGTTGAAGAAGTGATCAGACCCAGATGAAATGAAAGGCAGGAAGGAAGGACAGTGTCTCAAAGTCTGGGAGCTGGCGGGGAGGGAAAGAAAAGGCACAGGCTGGGGAAAAATGCAGGAGGGTGGCTCCATGGACAACAGGCGAACTGACTCCGGGACGCTGACCCACAGAGCCAAAAGTGTAGACCCTGAGAATTCCATCCTCCTCCACTGACCACCTCGGATCGGAACCATGACCACAACCAAAGAGTTACTTTTTAAAAATTTAGCAATAATTTACTGAGCTCCTTGTCTGCACCATGCCCCGTGCAGAGCATTGTTTGTGTAAAATGGTGACTGAACAGACAAGACATTTGCTTAACTGTTTGATTGGCTGTTACAGCGTTGTGGAGACGGTTCTCCAACAGCACCAATATGATCAAGTATTAACAATACCTCTGAAGGAATACTAACATGAACTATCTGGTTCACAAAGAGATACAAAATCCAAATCTAGGAAGCACTGTGCTCAGAACAAGAAATGGGCTTCAGGAAGAGGAGGAGGGTTCAGGTTCCTGTGACAGTGACTGGTAAATAGTGGGAGGAGTTACTGAAAGGAGATGTGGGCTCCTTCCATAAATGAGGACTCCTCGCCTGTTGAGGATGGCATACATTTCAGTGTGCGCCAGACTCACCCAGAGGCCTGTGCAAGCACACCCCCTCATCTTCAGATTCAATTCGGGTTCAGTTTTGGTTCAATAGGTCTGGGATTGAGCCTGAGTATTTGCATTTCTAACAAGTTCCCAGGTGATGCTGATGGTCTTGCTATCACAGTTGAAGAGCCACTGGTTTGGAATCGTGTTTCCTAAAGTTCCCTGTTGACAAGGATCACCTGCAAACATAGAGTTGGTTCCTTTTCTTGTTTCTCTGCTGCAAAGTGGAGCCCCTTGGGTCCACAGCTTTCTTCTCCCCCTGGGGAGTGGAAGCCAAGTCCAGGAGCCCCAGAGAAGGCACGTGGATGGAATGACAGAGGGAGAATCTGTTTAAACATCCACTTTCCTGGGCCTTCCTCTGGATATTGGTATATGGAAGAACTGGGCTAGGGTGTATAAACCTGCATTATTCCCAGATACTTCAAGAGATGTTTATGATCAGGTAAATCTGGGAAACAGTAGATAAACTCTATAGTTCCCCTCTCTTGATTTTATGAGGACTGGCTGTTATTTATGTTGTGCGACAGACCAATACAGGTTTTGCTGTATTTTGCAACTTAGTGTAGTAAAGAGATAAATGGACTTGGAGTCAGACAACTAGAGGATATTTGACATGCCCCTGCTTTGTGACTGTGGGCTTCTCTTTCTACACATCTGGGTTATCTGTAAAATACAGAGTTGTCTGTAAAAGAAGGCTGATCGTTCTCATCTGTTCCTTCAGCCCCTACCTTGGGCTTGCGGTTAGGAAGGGAGCTAAGACAGATACGGTCCTGCCCTCACAGATCACACAGTCTACCAAGCAGAACATGAAGTAAGTGATGATAATGAGATGTGGTGAGGTGTCCCACCTTTGTTGTGGGTTTCTGTGAGGTATGAGAAGATAATATGAAAACATTGGAATTATAAAACACGGTGAGCATGTAGGAATTTACCCGATCATCATCATCCTTATTATTAGCAGGGGATTGAATTCTCTTAATGGTCACGGAGGACCAGGAAAGAAGACCAGAAAATGGACAGCCAAACTAGAAAGTGTTGACGAAATAAATGAACTGCCAAGAGGGGAGGGACGGGGAGGCTGTGCATTAGAGAAGCCAGGAAGGGACAAAGTTTTAAAGATTTCAAAGAGAGGATGATCAGTAGCTCCAAACTGCAGCAGAGAGAGCAAGGGGACTGAGAACTGAGAACAGGCATTTAGGAGGCTGAGCTGGGTGATTGGTGACTCGGGGGATGCAGGCAGATGGTAAAACGAAGCAGGTTATTTTCCATCCGTTTTACTGAGGAGGACACTGAGCCACAGAGAGGTACCCCCAGGTAAGTCATTTGCAGAAATCAGATCAAAACACTGCCTTCCCAAAGGTCAAGTTATATTGTCACAAATTAGAGTCCCAGCCACTTGTCTGCAGTCTCCAGCGCTGGTGCTGATGCCAGCCCGGGTGGTCCTGGGGGGACCACACAGGCAGAATGACTCTCTTTTTGGAGGTGGCTTCTGACAGGTCTGGTGGCTTCATTTAGTGCAGAGTCAGGTGGCCTGACTCTCTTCGTTACGCATCTGTAAGGTACATTGAGGTTTAGGAGGCTGGCACACTATAAATTGTTATGTCATTAATAATAAATAATGCTCTGCAAGAAACCTGCATTGCAGGCATGAGAGCTCCAGTGAAAAAGAGATCTACCATGGGGCGAATTTCATAGAAGGTGGTAAAAAGGATGAATTCCTGGGGGCAGGGGTGAGAAGAAAGAGTTAAATATCTAACATGTTGTTACTGACATTTCAAAATATACGTTTTTTAAAAGTATTGGGAGAAAAATCTGTCTCTAGGCTGGCTCTTCTAATTCTACTGGGCTGTTCACAAACCTGACGGATAAGTACTGAAAAAGTCTGACGCCAACAAAATGTAGATGAACCTCGGAACAGACACAAGGCCACAGTGGCAGATCAAAGCAAGGCGATGAGGGAGAAGGCTCTGCTAAATATGATGAGGCATTACCATAATGAAGTTTGTGAGTAAGCAACTCACTGAAAAACCGCTCCTTTTGATCTGTTAAGAAGGTGTTTACTGTAATCAGGAGAAGGTTTACTTGGCAGGGGGAAGAAAAGAGAGAGAGGAAGCGAGACAGACAGTTTTCGATCTGGTTTTAAGCAATCTTCTTTGCTCTTTCTGGTGTCTAGACCCTCCTCCTAGGTCCTTTCCTTCTCTGGTTCCTTCAACCTTCTTAGAAAAGAGAACTTAATGTTACCTGAAGTCATTGGGGTTTTAATTGGGTGGGGGAGGAGCAGATGGAAAAGGGATAAGCTCAAAGACATCTTGCTTTAAAAAGTGAATTATGGTTTCAAGCCAAATGAAACGACACAAGTCCTACTTGCTGATACAATGTGAAAAGATAGATTAACATGTTAAGAAAAAGGCAAATCTCCATCCTCATAACTGATGAGGCTTCCTTGCTTTTAGGGACTTTTGAGCATTGCTAGGAAAGTGTCCATGAAAGAATTGCTTTTCAGCTTCCCTCTCCAGCATTATCATACTGTTTTAGAGAAGCAGAGGCCCTTGGAAAGCTAAATGTTCTTCCTACTGGGTTGGGAGGGGGAGTTTCTCTGCTTTACTAACTGAGTGTGTGTGTAAGCCTTTTGGACCGTGAATGAATGTAATTAAGACTCACTTTGCCAGACTGCTGGATCAAGTCTTTGTCTTTCCTTTTTCCCTGCAATCTCTCTCTCTTCTCATCCCTCCTTCTCTCCGTCTTCCTCTATCTCCAGGGACCCTAAGGGAAGTGGCTTTGGCAATAGCTGATCTTGTTCCCAAACTGTGCATCACACAATGTGACATTAGCCATCTGTGTCCCCTTATCTAGTTTCAGTCACATTATTGCTGTGTAAAGACTACATGGAAAACTGGAAGGGTGGGGCCTGCAGGTGGCACCCCATTTCCAGAGGACCAGGTCTGGGGTCTGGGGACAGTGGATGGGCAAGAACTACGAGTTCAGAACCAGCTACTAACTGTGCCCTCAAGTCGTGTCAACAGAAGAGGCGTCATCCCTCACTTTTCCCAGAAAAATCTCTTAGGAGAAGCCTGAAGAATGTTAAGAAGTTGCTTTGACAAGATGAAATCCCTTTCTATCCTCCCAGGATTTCGGTAAAGAACACAGGAGCCTGTAGAGGTCCAAGGACAAAGAACAACCCCACACCCTGCCCTTCGGGTGAGTAGGTTGTGGCGGCAGCTGCCACAGAGGAAATTCAAGGAAAGCGACAGCTGGGGCAGGTCATGTCCTGGGGTAACCCACTCCACAAGGGCCCTTATTTCAGATGAAACTCCTCAGAAAACAGACACTTGGAAGTCCCTAAGTGCCTTAATCCCAACACTTGAATGTCTTTCCCAAGAAAACTTGCTCAGCACCCCATTCCCAGAGACACCCACATCTTTGAATGCTTTCCTAAGAAGTGTGTTCAGGGCTAACGTCATTAAAATTAATCTTTTGGTATGGTATGAGGAAAGGATTGAGATTCCTTTTTTCCTTTCCAAGTGGATGTCCATTTGTCCCAGCACCGTTGGTTGAAACACTTCCCATGACCCCACTGAATTGCTTTGACATTTTTGTCAAAAATTAATTGACAAAAGTGTGGGTCTATTTCTGATCCTCCATTCTGATCTATTGATCTATTTGTCTATCCTTATGCTAATACCTCATTGCATTGATTACTGTAGCTTTGTAGTAGCTTTTGAAGACAGATAGTATATGTAAATCCTTGGTTTTTTTTTTCAAAATTGTTTAGCTATTCTAAGTCGTTTGCATTTCGTACAAATTTGAGGATAAGCTTTTCAATTTCTATGAAAAAGCCTGGCAATAATTTGAGGAGAACTGGTATCTTAATGATATTGAGTTTTTGAATCTATGAATTGGTGTATCTCCATTTATTTAGGTAATTTCTCTCAACAATTTAGTAGTTTTAAGTACAGAGGTTTTTCTCATCTGTGTTATATTTTTCCCTAAGTATTTTATGTTTTTTGATGCTGTTGTCAATGGAATTAGTTTGAAGTGTCCAATTTTTTGTTTCTAGTATATAGAAACATAATTAATTTTTTATATATTGACCTTGTATCACAAGACCTTACTTATTCCCGATATTGGTAATTTGTGTTTTCTCTTTTTTCCCCCTTAATAGGTTTTATTATGAGAGTATTGATTTTATTAATATTTTCAAGGAACTATCTTTGGCTTTTCATTTTTTTCCTCTATTTTTCTTCTTTCTATTTTATTTATTTGTGCTCTTTATTATTTGCTTTGTTCTGCTCACTCAGGATTTACTTTACCCATCTTTTTCTAGCATCTTAAAGATCATTGAAATCAGATCTTTCTTCTCTTCTAACATTTAAAATCTAGCATTTAAAATTTACATGTCACTCTAAGCAGTGCTATAGCTTTTTGGCATGTTATATTTTCATTATCATTCAAATAAAAATTATTCCTACTTCTCTTGTGATTTCTTCTTTGATCCATGGGTGGCATAGAAATTTATTGTTTTATTTCCAAATATTTGTGGCTTTTCTAGATAGCTTATTGTTATTGATTTCTAATTTAAAGTCAGAGAACATTCTATATGATTTCAATCATTTGAAGTATATTAAGACCTTTTATAAGCCCAGCCTATGGTCTACTCTAGTGAATGTCTCACATCTCCTAGAAATGGATATGCATCCTGCAGTTGGTGGGGCTAGTGTTCTACAAATGTAATGAAATCAAGATGGTTAACAGTGATCCAGTCTTCTTTATCCTTATTGATTTTTTGGTCTACTTATTCTATCAATTACTGAGAAAAGATTGTTCATTTGTCTACTTCTCCCTTTAACTCTGTAAGATTTGGCTTTATGTATTTTGAAGTCAAATTAAGCCCATACACATTTAAAATTGTTATGTCTTCCTGATGAATTAACCCTTCTATTATATATGATATATTATGCTTTATCTCTAAATAATACTCCTTGTCTTGATGTTTATTTTGTCTCCTACTAATATAGTCACTCCAGCTGTCATATGAGTAGTATTTGCATGATATAACTTTTTTCATCATTTTACATTCAACTTATTTGTATTTCTGTATTAAAGTGCATCTTTTATAGACAGTATAGAGATAGAGCTTCCTTTTTTTTTAAATCCATTTTGTCAATCTCTGGCTTTTATTGAAGTGCTTAATCATTTAAATTTAATGTACTTATTGATATGGTTGGACTTAGGTCTGCCATTTTGCTATTTATTTGCTATTTCATTTGTTTTTATTCCTCCTTTCCTCCATTTTTTGGGGGGTAATAGAATATTTAGTAGTCTATTTTGTTTGCTCTATTGACTTTTTAGCTATACTTTTTGCATTATTTTTTTGGTGATTGCTCTAGGGATTACAATATGTATTGTTAACTTTCATAATTTGCTTAGAGTTAATAGTATATTACTTAAAATATAGCTACCTTGAAACAGTATAGATTTACTTACCCCCTCATTCTTCATGTTATTTTATCATTTATATTAATTGTACATGTATTACAAATCCCAGATACAGTTACACAATTTTATAAATGATAACATCATATGTATTTTTTTAATTAAGAGAAAAAGAATATATATATGTATAGTCAATCCAGATTATTCATGGATCCTGTATTTGCAAATTCATCTACTCACTAGAATTTATTTGTGTCCCCAAATCAGTACTCACAGCTCTTTCACAGACATTTGCAGACATAGGCAGAGAGGTGAGACATTTGAATCACCTGATGTGCACATTCCTGGCTGAGATGGGACAAGGAGATGCTCTGCCTTCTTGTGTCAGTTCTCACTCTGTAAACAACCATCTTTTCATGGTCTATGTAGTACTGCGTTTTTTGCTTTTTGCTGTTTAAAATGACCCAAAGTGTAGGACTAAAGTTCAGTCTGGTGTTCATAAGCACAAGAAGGCTGTGAGAAAATATGTGTGTTAGATAAACCTCATTCAGGCATGAGTTATAACGCTGTTGGCTGAGTTAAATGTTAATGGATCAACAACATATATTAAATATTTTGTCTTTAAACAGAAACTCACATAAAACAAAGTCATGTATTGATTGGCTCATGAAAAAGTTGTGACCAGAGGCTCACAGGAACCTAATCCTGTATTTCTCTTAGGAGCAATGATTCCGTATTTGCTAATTCAGTGTTCATGGCTACTTCATAGAGCATAACTACCATAAATAACAAGAATAATACATATATATGGTGTTTTGTCTGAAAGTACTATATATGCTGATATATAATTTTAGATTGACCTACATATTTTCCATTTCTAGAAATCTTCATTTTTCATTTAGAGTTGAGTGACATTTCTCTTCAGCCAGTAGAACTTTCTTAAGTATACCTTACAGTGCAAGTCTGCAGGCAACAAATGTACTCAGTTTTTATTCATCTTAAAATGTCTTATTTTAGCTTTTAATTTTGAAAGATATTTTCATTGGATATAGTTCTGGGTTAACAGTTTTTGCCTTTCAGCACTTTAAAATGCTGTACCGTTGTCTTCTGGCCTCCATTGTTTCTTCTGAGAAGTCAGAAATAATTTTTATCATTGTTCTGCTGTATGTAATGTGTCATTTCTTCTGGCCTGCTTTCAAGATTGTGTCACTGTCATTGGATTTCAGAAGTTTGACTATGATGTACCTTTGTCTGATTTCCTTTGCATTTATCCTGCTTTGAGTTTATAAAACTTCTTAAATCTATAAATTAATGTCCTTAGGCAAACTGGGAAAGTTTTAGGCCATTAATTTTTTGAGTACTTTTTCTATCCCATTCTCTCTCTTCTCTTTTTGGAACTCCAGTTACACATACGATAACTTTTTTTAATATTGTTCCACAGGTCATTAAGGCTCTTCTCATTTTTCTTCAATTATTTTTTTCTATGTTCTTTAGATTGCATAATTTTTTTGATCCACATTCAAGTTTACCAATTCTTTTCTTCTGCTGTCTCCAATCTTCTCTTAAGTCCATCCTGTAATTTTTTTTAAATTTCAGTTATTGTACTCTTTAGCTCTCAATTTTCCTTTTGGCTCTTTTTAATAGTTTCTATTTCTCATGATATTTCCATCTGTTCACTTAATTTGCATATATCTCCCTTTAAGTCCTTAAACATATTTATTATGTCTACACCAAAGTCTTTGTCTATTTAATTACAGTGTTTGGATCATTTTAAGATTTCTAGTAATTTATTTTTTTCTTGGTATAGGTTACTGTGGTATAACAAAAAAAATACTTGGTCTTTGTCCCCAGTTCCTGGCACAGAGCTCCTAAAACCCTTGGAATCTCATGAGTGAGAAGAATGAGATGGCTAATGAGACAACTACTGGCTGAGTCCTCCTAGGGAGCTCGAGGATAGGGACTGGTCACCAGAAAGACAAGCCATGATTAGAGAATTGGGACTTTCAGCCCCACTCTCTGACCTCTGGGGAATGGAGGGGGCCTGGAGATTGATTTCAATCACCAATAGCCAATCACTCATGCCTATGTGATGAGACCTCCAAAAAAACCCTAAACCATAGGGTTCAGAGAGCTCCCAGGTAGATGAACACATGAAAGTGCTGGGATGGTGGTACATCCAAAGAGAACATGGAAACCCTGTGTCCCCTCTCCTCCTACCCTCCACCCCCAATAACTCATCCTATGCATCTCTACCATTTGTCTATTCCTGTGTTGTATCCTTTACAATAAACTGGTAATAGTAAGTAGAGTACCTTCCTAAGTTCTATGAGTCATTTTGAAGAATTATCAAACTGATTTATAGCTGGTCAGTCAGAAGTATGGTGGCCCCCCTGGGACTTGCAACTGGCATCTGAAGTGGGGGCAGGCTGTGAGACTAAGCTCCTTAACTTGTGGAGTCTGCATAACTCCAGATGGTGAGTGTCTGAGAATTGGAGGATTGGTGCTGGAAAAGACATCATGTATTTGTATTCGATGTTGGGGAAATAAAACTCTCATTTGGTGTCAGAAAGAACCTGAGAGTCACGTTTTCCTGCTTCTTCACATGTTTAGTGACATCACATATTTAGTGAAACTGAACATTATAAATGATGTGTTGTAGAGACCCTGGATTCTATCTTGTTCCTCTGAAAAGTGAAATTTGTTCTATAATGCAGTTAACTTGGCTGGACTCACACTCCAAATTCTATCTTCTTAGTCTAGAACGGCAGCTGAAATCTCTGCTCAGTTTTTCACCTTCTAGATGCTGGTTGTTCTTAGGCTGTCCCCTAAAAACGAGAGCTTTAGTCTACAGCCTGGGGTCTGGTTAGCTGTTTTCTGCAGATTTTGGGTCTCAGCCTTTAGTCTGCAGCCTGGGGTCTGGTTAGGTGTTCTGTGTAGATCTGGAGTCTCAGCCTGTCTGTGGCTCCCTCCCTTCCATGACTTCCCCCTGGTTCTTTGGTTTTTCTGCCACCCACTAACCTGTAAGGCTGTGGCTTTGTCACCTGATCCTCTTGTGGATTAGGTGGTACTTTCGGACAAACATCACCAACTTGCTAACCTCATCATCCACAGTTCCTCTTTTGAGGGAAGACCCTCTCCAGTTTCTGATGACGCTTGCTCACTCTCCTGAGCCTTCCAAGAGTTGTGTGTGTGTTTGTGTCAAACATTGTTTTCCAGGTTTTATAACTGTTTTCTGTGCTTTAATTTCACCAACCTACTGCACCATTACTCAGTTCACTTGCTGATAATTTGAAAATGAGTTATGTTCTTGAAAGAACATAAATACATTATGAGTGTTTACTATCCGTCCTCTAGTTTCCATTTGGTATCTGGGATTAGCTAGTTTAAATTCTGATAATTTAGGTTTAACAACAATTTAAAGAAACTTGCAGCTTGTAGTGGAGGTTGTTTTCAGCCTCAAATAGAAATGGGACATCATAATGTCCTAAATTCCTTACTGAAAGCATTATATTTTATTATTTAAAAAGAACTTTTATATACACCGTCACACTGTAATCAGAAAAGTAAGTGACTTGGTTAGTGTGGGACGTTGCCCATAACTGTACCTGGACATAACTGTGGCTCCTCATATGCTCCTTCTGCTCAGAGCCCTGCAGAGACTTCTCAGCTCCAGCAATGACCTACAACGCCGCCCGTGGTCTGGCCCCTGTCACCTCTCTCGCTTACCTTCTACAGCTCTCTTTCTCAGTCATCTGCTCCAGCCGTGCTGTCCGATTTCTCCGTAAACACACCAGGCATGCTCATACCTCAGGGCTTCCTTCCCTGCTGTTCCCTCTGCCTGGAATTCTCTTCCCCTAGAGAATCTCAGCACTAGTCCCCTCTTTTTTTTCCAGCTGTTTAAAAGTTACATTCCGAAAGCATCCTTTAATTTCCACTTGATCTAAAATTATAACTCCATCCCCTCCCCCAAAAAAACCCTTTGAGTCCTGCTTTCCTTATTATCTCTCTCTCTAACATAGTATATAGTATATTTACTAGAATGTAAGCCCCACAGAGGTGGAAATTTCTCTCTTTTTTTTGCTCATTACCGTGTCCCTAGACCCTAGAATGACACCAGGCCCCGAGTAGCTGCTAAATAAATGTGTTGAATGAACAAATAGGTGAAAATCCCCTGACATTCTCTGGAACTCTGTTAAACATCCACCATCGAGAACTAACTTTCTCGGGTGACTCACATACACACAGGCAGGTTTTAGTTTTATAGAAGTTCCAGGGCCTCACATTTGTCTTTTCAGTTCAGTTCCTACATAGGGAAATGTTGCTTTTCATCACACCATAGGGGGGCTGTACATTATTATTACAAGACAAATACCACCGAACCCAAAATTCAGTCCAGAGAAAATATCTCTATGCTCTGACCAATGGCCCATGGTAATAGCACTTTGTGGTCTTGTTACACTGAAATTTTTTCATATATATTATGTATGTGTCTGAGATATATATATAATCTCAGTACAACCAATGTTCTTTTACCAGTCTCATGGCTGGTGATGATGAAAACATCTAGCCCCTGACTGTGTGACATAATGCAAACTGGAAAGGAAATATAACACAGTGGCTTTAGCTAGTGTAGCACAAATAAAGAATAAACTATGATTCTCCTAAAAAAATTACATGGGATTATAATTGGTCCAGTTCTCTGGGGAATAAGCAGAACCAAAAGGGGAAATGCCAGAGGGGAAAGAGAACTGGCTTCTGCCAGAGCGCGTCTGCCGCGGTCTGCACGCTTGGGCGGCTTTGATGAACCACCTCATCTCTGAGGGAAGGTGGCTCCAGCTCTGTTTTACGTCCAGTCCTTGACCTTAGGGAAATGACCTAGAGGTACAGGCAATGAGATTTCAAACGATGTTGATTACAGTAAATTCCAGCCCAGCGAAAGATTTCGTACCTTCCTTCAAGTTCCTCGTGATGGGATTTGACCCATAATATTTTCACAGACAGCCATAATTGAGCATCAAGGGATATGTGGCTTGCATAGATGGACTAATTTTCTCTGATTATCTAATCCTTGACAGTCAAAATTACTTTCATTTTCTAATACTCAAACGCCCCCAGGCAAGCCACCCTCCCCTCCTACCACCAACCTCCCCTTAAGTGTTCCCTGGGCCCTGAGGGTCCCTGTGCCCTCCCTCTGTTTGCCAGCTCCTGAGCTGTGGAAAAACGTTTCTAGCTTGGTGTCTTTCCTAGGTCACATAAAAATGTCACTCTCCTTTCCATATCTGGGAGCACGAGCATGTGCTACAGTATTCTTTCTTGTCTCCTTTTTCATCAAGTCATATGGCATTTGTGATTTTAGAAAAGGGATTTACCCAAACCATAAGTCTTAAACTGGTCAATAGACATAGTGACAAATTAATGGATTGACCACATGGGTTTAAGTCCAGATCTGCAATTTGCCAACCTCAGTTCCCACCTTAGATGCACAACATACCAAAATTTAGTCTCTCTGACTAAGCCTTCTTGACCATCACTCAAATTCTACTGCACTCCTCAAACCATTGTTCTCAATATGTACTCTTTCCATCTAGAGAGATTAATTTCCTTCACATCTCCTCACCCTGCTTCTTACTTACTTAAATATCCCATTCTAATGTTAATCAGCCATGTTCTAATACATTTCAGATGAAACTAAAACATGTTTATTGTACAAAATATATAATAGCCAAAAAAAGGGAAAAAAGAAAAAATATATTATTTTTGTCACTCAGAGATGGCCATAGGTAAATTTTGGAAATATTTCGTATATTTATATATTCCTACATCATATATATATATATATATATATATATATATATATATATGATATATGGAATACTAGTGATACATATAAGTACCAATGATAAGAAATTATATATATCACTGTGCATATTTTAACCTACTTTAAAAAATAATATGTAATGCCATCTTTACATTCAATTAGATAACCATTTTTTCATAATTTTAATGTATTCTTAGAGAAGTGGCATCTGTGATTTAGAGCACAGCCTCTGGAACCAGACTAGCTGGGTTCAAGTCCTGGTTCCACTACTTACAAACTGCATGGCCATAACCTCTGTGTAACTCAATTTCCTCATTTATAAAATGGAAATCATAAAAGTACCTTCCTCATAAGGTTCTGCATAGATTAAGTCAATTAATATCTTCATAGCACTTAGAACAGTGCCTGGTACATAGTAAGCACTGTATGGGCATCTGTTTGCATCATCATCATCATCATCATTATTATTCCCTCTGGGGATGTATTAGTTTGCTAGGGCTGCCGTAACAGGATACCACAGACTGGGTGGTTTAGACAACAGAAATTTATTTTCTCACAGTTCTGAAGGTAGAAGTCCAGGATCAAGGTGCCGGCAGGTTTGGTTCCTGCTGAGGACTCTCTCCTTGGCTTGCTGCCTTCTTGCTGTGTCCTCACATGTGTGTGCGCACTGTTGGTATTTCTTCCTCTTCTTAGAAGGACACCAATCCTACTGGACTAGGGCCCCACCCTAATGACCTCATTTAACCTTAATCACCTCCACATAGGCCCTATCTCCAAATACAGTCACACTGGGGGTTAGGGCTTCAACCTGCGAGTTTTGTGGGGTCACAACTCAGTCTATAACAGGAGATGTAGGCTATTTTAGTTATTGTTAGACATTTGGTTGATTTCTGGTTCTTATCACAAAGATGTTCATGCCTCAGTGAACACTAACCATTATTATTTCCTTAGTGTAAATTCACATAAATTGAAATATCCAAGAGTACGTGGAATATTAAAGCTTTTCAGACATATTTCCAAATTGCCCTCCAGAAAGGTTATACCAATTTACATGTCCACTAGCCATATAAGACTTATTTTATTTTCAATTTATTGCAAGAAATACAGTCTTTTTAGATATCATTGAAGCCTCGTTACTCCCCACCATCCCTGCACTTCAGCTCCCCCCTTCCCCAACACACACACAGTTGTCCTCTTGAAAATATAGCAGAGGGCAAGTTGGGAAAAGTACATGTCGGCCTCCCCATGTCCACAAGAAGGTTTATATCAATAAGTATGTTATCTACTGGTACAAAGCTCAGCAACTGAAATGAGAGGTGCAGTAACAGAAAACACCAGGACCATGGCGGGGCAAAATGGAAGAGGAATTTGAAATTTAGGCAGCCAAAATTACAACAAACATGGACACAGAAAGGTCAGCCCAATACCCCACATGCATAGGAAAAAAATATCTTAAAAGGAATATAAAGTTAAGCAAATCAAGCTGAAAGAAAGAGTGAAAACTGACAACTCAGATTTCACAAAAGTCAAGTAATTTTTTAATGATAAAGTAATTTAAAACACAACTTAAAAACTTTACTATGAACATGTTCAAACATGTAGAGAAGTCGAAAGAATATTATAATGAACACTTTAATATACCCACAACATAGATTGCAAAATAGTTAACATTTTGTTACATACTTGCTTTATCTATATGGATACATATAATTTTTTTCTCAATAATTTGAAGGTTGATACTTTATTGCTAGATACAACTATATGCACCTCCCCAAACAAGGATTCTCTTCTAAACATTGAAACGTTATCACACCTTAACAAAATTAGCAATAGTCCCCTGATATCATCTGGTACCAAGCTCATATTCAAATTTCTCTAATTTTCCCCAAAATACTCTTGACGGCTGTTTTCTTGAAACCAAGATCTAATCAAGTAGCAAGCATTGGCTTTGATTGTTATGTCTCTCAAGTCCTTTTGCAATTAGCAGGTAATTGGGGACGTGATACGCTGGCATCATGTGAATGTCCAGTTCCTTAGTGAACTTTTCACCTAATGAGTTTAGCATCTAGTGTGATTTAATTGAATTAATTCATTTCACTGGGGGATGCAAAGGGGATTTTTTTCATTTTAGAGTTGCTTCTTCATTTATTAGCTCAAAATTCTGTGTAAGGAAGAACTTTCCCTCCTTAACTCCTTATCCAAAAGTCCCAACCCATGCTTTATTCTTTGTCTTTTGTTAACCATTTTCATACCAAGAAGTCCATGTGAGAGTCACTTCCAATGGTGGTCAATGCCATTATTTTCTCCTATTCTTTAGTATCATCACAGACATACAGATTTTTTTATTTCAATTTTAGTTTATCTTCTTCTTTATACTCAAATTGTCACAGACATTGCCAGTGGGAGCCCTTTCAAGCTGTCTTCAACGTCCTTTGACCTGTCACCGCCACTGACTCCAAGTCCCCACCCACATGCCCCACACGGACCTTGGGCACCCTACTCTGGCTATGGGGCTTCTCTCAGGTCCTGCAATGCGCCATTCTCTCTCTTTCTTTCTTGTCTCTCCCCACCACAACTACCATCTCAGCCTGGAGCACTCACCTGAACTTCTTCACCTGGCTGACTCTTACCCATCTTCACGTCTCAGAAAAGACATCCTTGAGGCCTCTTCTATATGCTCTCCCATACCACATACTTCTTGTAGTGCCCTTTGCCTCAGTTTCTGCATCTATAAATTGAATATAATAATAGTGTCCACCTTATGTGATGGTTGAGATTTAAAAGAGTTAATATATGCAAAGTACTTAGTAAGCACTCAATAAACATCAGCTACGATTATTACTGTTATTATAGTAGATATCATACCAAATTATAATGGCATATTTAATTGTCTGTCTCCCATCTGGATAGAAAGTTCCATGAGGGCAGCAATCTTCTGTCCTTCTTAGTCACGACTGTATCTCCAGCACTGTGTTCACTGTCGCATGGCAGGGACTCAATAAATCCTTGTGGAGAGATAAGTGGATGGAACAGGGAGATGGTAGCCTGAGGCAGGGTGATTTCCCAGAGGTGGACGGAGATAGTGGAGCAGTGGACGTATGTGTAAACGACTCTCGTGTTGGGAGAGATGGGCGCTCAGGTTGGTGCTGGTTCAGGTTTCCAGGGACCATCTGCAGCAAGGACTTAGGGAGGGGAACTTTGAATAGTCTTATCTAATCCTCACAAGGGTCTTGTGAAGACAGTGGTTTTACTGAGGAGGAATCTGAGTGGAGAAGGATTACAGGACTGGTCTGGAGTCCAAGGTGAGTGACAGAGTGCAGCTGTCTGCCCAACCTCTCAGTTCACCTTCCCTGGCTACGTTCTGTGAAACTCTGGTGCTGCAGGATGTTAATAAATGTTAGTGAAAGAATTTGGGGACTGCAGGATTGCATAGAAGTGACTGTGTTATTGTCATTTTGCTGTAGGGCTGCTCAGAGCCTTCACTACGCCGGTGTGAACTGTGACTCTCCAAGAAGAGGAAGTATGCACGCTCTCCCAGCTCCTTGAACAGAAAGCCCTAGCTTCCCGAGCTTTCTTGGGAAACGCAACCATGTTCCTTGCTCAGCTCTCTTTCCACGTTGCCTACCTCCCTTCTAACTTCAAGATTCGGTCTTTTCTGGTCCTTGAAGTTTTAAGCTTAGTAACCAGGATTCAATGGTGAAAACATAATCCCTGTTTAATACTCATCTGTTTCAACCATTATTTGTTGAAGACATAGGATGTGCTTAGCCTTGTGCCAGATGCTGTGCGATGCTGCAAACCATCAAAAGTTTCCTGTTCTTGTGACAATATTGCTACTGAGAGAATTGACATAAACAATGACAATGACAGCCCAGCCTTACCGTGTTGTGCTTTGTTTGTTCCAAAGTGCAGTCATAGCTCGCATCTCACTCGCTGATAAAGGCATAGACGTAGGACGTGTTATTAGCCCCACAGAGCAAGTGAGGACCTGATCCTAGGGAGTCAGCTAAATGCTCCGTCACATGGCTCGTCATCCACCAGAGTGTTTATTTTCAGGCTTCCCTCTGCTCAGGGTCTGTTCCTCCCACGAGTACCTATTTCATGATTCTGTGTCATTCTCAACTTTCTAACATGGTAGATATCATTTTTTCACATACAGTCCACCCTCCCTATCCAGAGGGAGGAGGATCCCTCTGTGGATTGAACCAACCTTGGATCAAAAGGTCTACGATGGTTGTACAGACCATGTACTGAACATGTACAGACATTTTTCTTGTCATTATTCCCTAAACAATACAGTATAACAACTATTTACATAGCATTTTCATTGTATGGGGTATTATAAGTCATCTAGAGATGATTAAAGTATGTATATGGGAGGATTTATGTAGGTTATATGCAAATACTATGCCATTTTATATAGGGGACTTGAGCATCCGGGGATTTTGGTATCCATGGGGATCCTGGAACCAATCCCCCAGGGATACCAAGGGACGACTGTGCACATCTAAAACAATGGAAAATATGTTACAATCCTTTATTAATGGTAAAAGTGGAATAGACCCTGGTGATTTTTTAAAGCCACTCTCCTCATTTTATGGTTGAAGAAACTGAGGTACAAGAAGGCTCAGTGTTTTGCCTAAGGTCCCCCAGCAAGTGTGTAGCAGAGCTATAAGAAACGCATTCCACTATCCAAATCATCCCACTTTTTAATTCTCTCACTGTTTTGTGAAACGTACGTTTGTTTTATTCCTGCCCTAATGTTGAGCCTGGAGCTGCTCCACGGGTACCTTTGTTCCCGTGCTTGCTATCCTGGGTGGCTTTTGTTTACTCCTCTGCTGTTTGAGGAGATTTGGACAGAACTAGGAGAAGTGTTGAGTCTTCACATTGGCAGTGATCTTTAAGACCCATAAAAGATTAATCACCAAGGGAACCTATAACTTTGCACGATCAAAGTAAAAATTCTATTTTTATGGCTGCTTGTGTTTTATCCTCTATAAATTTTATAATAATGATTAGGCTCAAAGTATGAACATAATTTACATACATCAAAATGTCTCACACTGTCCCTACAGCCAGTGAAACACCTGCAGCAAATAGGAGGACGCAGAATGCTCCCCAGCCCTCTGAGGCATTAATCAATGGAGGCTCTGCACGGGAGAGAGAGAGAACATGACAGTGATGGCGGCCTCTCGGAACCACAGTTGAGTATCCTGCGGGGCTCACACAGGAATAATGCATTCTGCATTTGTCAGAAATACTCTTACTTCAGCTTTTTTTATCCCTTCCCAAGGTGATCAGCCTTATTTCCCAGAAATGCATTTTCTCTTACACTGACCAGAAAGTCTTCAGACGTGTCAGCACAGGAAGGACGTTAGAAAATGTTGCTATCTCACGTAACTGTTTTCTCCCACCTGTGACCAGAACATGTTCAAGTCTACAGAGAGATGCGGGGCGAGTCCGCTAAGTCTCTGCAGCACCTTCCCTCTCCTCCGTCCCCCCACTAGTTCTACCTTGGATTGATTTTGCCTCCTAGCAAAGAGTTAAATGTTATCATGCAGGGAATTAAGTCTGGGTACGCTGGCAGATGTGTACCAAGGCAACAGCAGCTACAAATAGCGTACGGTACAAGCTTTCAGGGTAAACATCAATTTCTCCAATTTGCTATAGCCCGAGAATCTTCTAAGCCAGCGAGTAAACTGTGAGTGTGGGTTTTGTGCTGGATGGATGGAGCAGGGGTTGTTTCTACAAAGCCCTGTGAATGTGCACTGAGTCTTCAGTTTAACCGTTGTGAAGGAGGGAACGGTCCCTGCTGTTTCACACGCCTCCCTCCTTACCTGGGCCAGTTTCAGTCTTCTTGGACAGAGGCTGCCCTGCAGAATCTCACCTGGATTCAGCCTCATATTGAAGGGAGAGGTTGCCAGAGCTTGTCCCCAAACACCAGGGTAGAATCTCTCCCCTCATCTCTCTGCTCATTGAAACTCCATCTCCATCTTCAGGTCTACTACGTAGCCTTCAATTCAACTATTATTGGCTGTGCATTTATCCATGAGTTCTGCTCTATATTTGGAAATATTCTCTGTTTCTGTGAGATCCTCCATCCACTAAATAGGTGTTGAGCTCTCCACTGGGCACTGTGCCAAAAGCTTTACTCAGATTATCTTATTTAATTCTTATACTTCTGTGAGCTAGGTGCAATTATTATCCCCATTTTATAGATGCGGAAACTAAAGCTGAAGTGAAATAACTTTCTCCAAGTCACAGAACTAGTAAGTGCTGGAGCCGAGATCCACACTCAGACGACCTCAATCTGTCTAGAACTTTCATGTTTATATCTGGGCTTTGGATTGGACGTGGGTCCCTGAGAGGTGGGTGTCAATTGTGTGTCTTTGTTTCCCCTAATATGCCCAGAACACTCAAATATTTGTCCCTTTCAAAGGGCCAGAGCAATCCTAGGAAAAGCCAGGATAACCACCACGACATATAAAACCAGTAGGCCTAGAAAGACGATACTCCCAAAGGAGGCCCAGCTTTTCTTCCTGACAACGTTCAAAGACTAGAATATGATAATTTAGTTGAAGGACAACCTTACACAAAAGTTTCATTAATCAGAATGGGTATTCCTATAATAATGAGCCCTCGGTTGGATTTTAGAACCCTCTTTATGCTTTGTTAGTAACAAAGCTGTTATAAAAATAATTTGATAAGACAGTCCATTGCAATGGTGTGACTTAACTGTGTAAGAGTGCCCCAGCCTGGCGTCTGAATATACCCGACTTATGTAATGCTAACATAATGGATTATGCATATTGTATCAGGTTAAAAATGAAACCCAGTGAAGTATTACAGCAATTTAAAAAATATATATTGGGGCTTCTTCAGCATAGATACTTAAAATTTAAACGTGTTTAAATATTCAGCTGAAACTAAAATAAAATTCTGAAAAATGGGATTCAATAGAAAAGCTCCATTAAGAGTAAAAATGCTTCTCCAAACCCATTCGGTTCTAATAGAAGCCCATTGAGTGAGGTTTCACTGTCGCAGCACCAGCCAAGGGAAAAATGATACTTGCATTTGGGCAGGAGGAAATCAGCTGGACTCTTGTGGCATGAGCTTCCCCTAGAAAAGGAAGAGAAAAGAGGCCTCAGATCAGGCCACGGTTGGCTGAAAATGATCGGGCACTCTTTCTTGAATAGCCTCTGCTCATTTGCTCCCTTGCTTCCCTGAAACCTCATCTCACCTTCCACATCGATGTAATTCCAAAAAAAAAAAATTGGCACCTTTTGCTACCATATCAGGAAACTGACCAATTTGCCTCCTGAGAGCCAAGCTTTATTTCTCTGATAAACATCCTGCAGGATGTTTTTATTCAACTAATTGGAATGATTGCTTGCACAGAAATGGACCGCTTTATCAAGGGCTGCTTGACTAGCAGGCTGGGCCGAGCCCAGCCTCTTCGGTCCTGCACTCTCGTGGCGGCACACGCACGAGGATTCTGAAACGTAATTAAAACAGTCAGCACGAATTAGCCCGCTCGGTGACTGCACTGGGGCGGGGAAGGCGAGAAGTGAAGGGTGAAATGTGGGAGTCAGTGCCCGGGAGCGGCCCGGAGGTGGAGGGAGGCTGTTGGGAGACGGAAAATGGAGGGTGTTAGGGGAAGAAATATAGGATAATATAAACAGAGTCTCTAATCTTGAGGACTGTAAATCCCTTTCCCTTAATTGGTTTAGAAACTGTGGTCTGTAATGTGAGACGAGGGCTCTGGCTGCCTCTGCTGTTTGCTGCCAGGAATCACATTAAGTGGAAAACAATAGCAGGGCTGACAGCCCCCTTTCTGTGGGGCACTTAAGGCTAAACTGCTGTTGAGACTAATGCAATTACACGGGATTAGAGCGCCGCCAGTGATGCAGAGATGGGGGCTATGGGGTGGCGAGGGGCCTCTGGAGGTGGGGCACCGGGGTTAAGGGGAGAGTGGATCAAGTCCACAGTGCCTCGAATTATTCTAGAATCAAGGGAAATAGCCATGATTTTGTAATTCACTCAGGATCTTGATTATGAATTCTAATCCAAACAAAATTCTAGTTTGAGACTTTTTCACTGGTGCTTTGCACGATTTTGCTTGTTTTTAAAGGTTTATGGTTGAATTTAGAGACTTCCTCCCAGGAGGACACCTTTCTCCTGTTCTCTCAGTGTGAGTTTCTCAAGAGGAGGGAGCCTACACAGGAATTTAGGAATCACAACTGGCCGGACATTCATTCTCTGGTCTCCACTTGTCTTCCCTTTGTAAACTTGAACTCACGGATAACAGTGGGTTTTTTACAAAATGATTATGGAAGTCTACAGCGCTGGTGAGCTATTTCAGGGTTTCCTGAAGCACCCTCCAGAACCTGACATCAGCCTCATGCTCATTCACCAGGGAGAGGGGTGATATATCGAGGGAATACACCAGAAGGAGACAATACTTTGAAAAAATAGCAATTTTTAAAAAGCACTGCCAATTTCCTCCTTTTGAGCCTTAAAAGTATCTCCAACAAAATAAGTACTATGTATTAGCTATCCACTGCTATGTTTCTCAGTCATTTGGTAAATATTTCCAACTATTTTTATTCTTATACTTTTTAAATAGAAATAGCAAAAATGGCATGCTTATTACATTCCCAGCATGGTACAGCAGTATTTTCTAATTTAATTCCAAAGCAGTTTGTCCTAAACAAGCGCCCCCAGTGAATATGCTAGTTATTCCACCTTCTCTGTGTTTTACTCAAATGATCGTGAAATTCGGAGGAGATTTCTCAAGATCAGAGTATCTTTCTGATGGTCCAGCAATAACAAAGAACTTCTGGTCTAAGAGGCCATCCACTCTTTTTGGTTATGGTATTTTCTTCAAAAGGCACATGTTTTAATGCAAATGTGACAACTTGGATATTCACTGAATATTACAGTGTGTCTCTGAATGTGAGGCCCAAAAGGAACCAGATGCTGGTGATTCTGATCCAGGTGTGGGAAGGAGAGGAGGAAAGAAGAAACGTGGGAGAAGACTAGATGAAGACAGTCATTAAGGATTTCACATGTTGATTATCATGAATTTTACCCAGCTCTGAGAAATATATCAGAAAGATGCCTTTGGGTTTGCCTTTTTGTTCAGTGCTGTCTCTCGTTCCTAGCTTGTACTTTCTTCAGAGTGGTCTGGAATCTCCTCTTCAGGCCTCGAAATGAGCATTCCTCCAGTTCTTCGAGGGGAGACCCCCTTGCCCTATCCTCCAAAGGCCTCCCCTGGTTAGCAGAGGGCAGCAAACACTGATGCCAGGCTTTTTACATCCAAGCCTACCATCCTCAGGTCATCCTATGAGACGGGAAGAATGAAATCCTCCTCTGCCTCGTGAGGAACCTACGGCTCAGAAAGTTGAAGGAGCTTGCCCACAGGTTGGAGCCTCAATTCCAGGGATGCGGCTTACTGCATTCCACAACCTGTTCTGTGCTGTTTCCCGCCAGCATCGCCGTCATCATCAATGTCACCAGCACCATGACCACCATTTGTAGAGGCCCCGTGCTCATCACTTGAATATATTGTCTATACACTATACGCATCACAACAACCCCTCGAGGCCACTTTACAGGAGAGAAAACTGAGTTTCAGTGAAGTGAAGTGACTTGCCTAAAACAACATCTCCAATAATGTCAAACCCAGGATTCCAACCCGAGACTTTGTGAAACTGGAGCTTATTCTTTCCATCACACCATGAGACCTTTTCAGCTGTCGTGTGACTGGTATGAATGTGTGAAGCTGCGTCTGTGGCTTTGCCGTCCCCAGTAGCACCTACTCTGGTTTCTCTAACCCCACCCTGAGGCATGGGCACATGACCGAGTCTTGCCGGGTAGAGCATTTCATTTTCTGGCCAGAGCGATTAGTGGGGCTGGCTTCGTGGGCCTGAGACCTGTGTAATTGCCCCGGGCCCCACCCTCAGGAAGGTCCCACCCTTGATTTAATGCTCAGTGGTCACTATCTTGAAATTCTTAATAATTTTTGAACAGGGCACCTTGGTTTTTATTTTGCCTTGGGCCGTACGAATTGTGTGTCTGGTCCTGGTGATGGGTCCAGGACTGGACACATGACACAACAGCCCACACCAGTGAGACCCAATTCTGGGACTGTGCTGGTTTTGAGAAGGTGGACTCTTTCCAGTGGAGGACTAGGCCTGGAGCTTCTGGGGGCCACCAGGGACAGAATCTGCGTGAGAATGAAGCCAGGGAAAGCAGAGCTGAGAGAGAGAGAGAGAGAATGTGTCTTGATTGAATCACTGGAGTCCCTGGGTCTAAGAAATTCCCCCTTTGTTTTTTCCTGAGTCAGTTTGGCCTGGGTGTTTGTGCAACTCAAAGAGTGCCGGCTAAAACTGTCCCAGACTGGCCTCTCCAGAGCAGATACTAAGACAGAGTCTGGGGGCAGGATGTTGACTAGGGATCAGCATCTGTCAAGGGAAGGGGAGGGAAGCATGACGGGGCCAAGGAAGAGGTCAAACTTCTGCCTCTTGCCAGCCCAGCAAAGCTTCGGCCAACCTGGCGGTGAGCTCCGGACTGAATAAATATTGCTTGTCTGAGGTCTCCTGTGTTGGGTCAAAGTGGCCAGGCCTTTACAACCTAGCTGGATGGGGCTGCCTCAGAAGGGTGTGGCTCTGAGTGAGGCAGCTCTGTGCAGCTGAGGAGACCCTGACGGAGTTGACAGTCCTAAGTGTCTGCTGACCTCACTCCCTGTAGCAGGGCGACAAGTCCTTCTTTGGAGAGGTAACTGTGCCCCACATCTTAGCCTGAGTTCTTCAGAAAGCAGAACCCAAGACAAAAGCTTATCCGCACCATTTTAATAGAGAGTGCAATCCTAGGTAAGCAGACATGGGGGGAGGGAGAGGCAAGCAGGGAAGGCCAGCCAGTAAGAGGGTGTGTTCCGGAACTGGCGTCTGCTTGGTACTAGGTGCTGCTGATGCTCCGTTTCAGACTGTGTCTTGCGTCATTCTGTCCTGGGGGAGGAAGAGCATCCTCAGATGGCCTTCCCCTTTGGACGGGAGGAAGGGGCGTTTACTGTCTCTGAAGTGGCTTTATAAGAGGTGCGAATTCCACGTGCTGGGAATACTGAAGGGTAACCTCTCAGCTCTCCCGCCCTCAAGTTCACCATCCAGCTGGGAAGAGGAACACATACCAGAAATAAAAAGACAATATAGGTTAAGTAGGCAATCAGTGCAAAATAATGGTGCAGACAATATGTGCAATGGCGCCTCTGGAAGGCAACCGGTGTGGGAGACTGGAGTAGCCGAGGAGCTCTTAGAGGTGGGCCTAGGGCTGGCCCTTAAAGTTAGGACGTTGCTAATTGGAGAGAAAGGAGCAAAGTAGGGAAAGTCACAATGCAAAATGCACAGAAAACAAACAGACCACATCTTAGACCAGCAAATGGATGGCGAGACTGAAGAGCCACAATGGAGTCAGGAAAGAAACAGAAGAACTGCGAAAAAGAAAAGAGACGAGAAAAAGAGGGCAGGGGGCTGGTGGGGACGGGGATTATCGTAGGCACAAAGCCAATATTAGTTTAGAATGGCGAGGTTAAATTCTTTTCGAAAAGTGTCTTCTTACCCATTCTCAAGCACAATGGTGTTGAACTGCCAGCGCGTGCTCTGTCTCCACGTTGTTTACGGAACATTTCGCCATGTGGATTTTGGAAGTGGTTACCTTCCATGTAGTTAACAATGACCAGGTATCTCTTTTCCTGGAAATGTAAAACCCCTCTTAAACAATTAAAACTCTATAATTTGCTGAAAATCACTTATTTGGCTTGCCAAGTTTTAAGGGAAGAAGGCAAGCAGAGAAGCTTGTAGTCTTGCCAGCTATGAGACAGCTGAGGAGATGCCCCAATCATCCCTAAATTTGTTTCCTCGTGTGTGTTCCTCATGTTTCTCGAGTGCTCAAATGCGGTAATTGTATTGAATAAAACGCATAAAAATGGGATCCTTGAAGATGTCACTTAGGCAGGAAATGGGGAGTTATAGGTTCCAGAGCTGGCCTTCTGGTGTCTGCCAGAAACTGCACACCTGCAAACTGGGTTGCAAAGTTCTGTCTTTTCCAGAAGTTGAAGTACACGGAAAACGTTAAGGGAAAAGCGAGATAATTTTCAAAATGATTTCTTTTCCTTTCAAGTACTCTCTATGGGAGCTTACACATCTTTATTCGAGATGATTCTGCTAGTTTATTCAGAAACCTTGGTGCATTGACGAATGGTTTTGGGAAACTGGGAATGTGGGAGTGATTTAAGGACCTCTCAAATAGACATAGAGGTTGGGTAAGCGTAAGGTTAAGTTCAGGGATCCTAAGTCTACGCCTCAAAAAAATCAGAATGAGACTTGTTTTCTTTGTTGCAAAATAAACAGATGGTTAGGGCCCCTCTGCCATGTAGTATTCACAGCCGTAGAGGATGAGCCCTGCCCAGCCCATGTCACCCTCTTCTCTAATATGGCCCCACACCTGGTCATTGCTTGTTTATGATTTGTTTAAGGGAACAAAGGAACAGGCTCTCTCCTCCCGGGATGTGGGGAAAGGCTCTCTCTTCCTATTTTCCTAAAGCTCTGGAAGCCTTTCCCCTACACAGAGCTATCAAATCCCAAGTTTGAAGAGCCCCCCAGTATGTCATCAGAGGTTGTGTCCTTGTTTTGTAAGTCACCTTCCTGAGGCAGGGTCAATATTATTATTCACATTTTGCACAGTAGATCAATTTTCAATTCCCGATGACTGAACTTCCCCAATTTTTATACGATGAAACTTAACTCCCATCTTATGGGCATAAAAATATGCATACGCACCAGGCATTGTTAGATTTCAGGAAGAAATTTTATTTCACCCTAAAATATGGTCTATAGTAGCCTAATTGTGAAAAAAATGCATTCTGTGTGGGCCTCTTTTGCATATTTAGATATGGAAGAACGTGAGCAGTCTCCAGATAATATAATTTTCATCCAGCCAAATATCAAGTACAATGAAGAAAATGCAAGTTTTGCAGTGTGATTTATACATGCTTATATACCCTTCATTTTGAGTCTATATGAAATGCGACATTTATAGTTCTATAACCAGAGGAATCAAATTTGAATGTGTAGTAAAACGAGAAATGTGTTTTAAATGGGCTTTGGAAACAGAACGGGGAAGTCGTCAGAAGGCCACAGTCACTAATGTCATTGGTTATTTTGCTAGATGGCCACTCAGATGGAGGCCTGGCAGGCGCGGGATTGAATTCGTGCTGATGGCCACGGGAGATGGAGTGATGGCTTCCTGGAAAAGACTGAGATGCAGTGGCACAGTAATCCAGGCTGGCCACAGAGCGTGCCGTAAAGCCAGTATGAGAAATTCCTCCTGCCCATGTGATGCATTCTTATTTTCTTACTTTTAAAAGAAGACCTATATTATGAGTTGGCATAGATCATTGATCATAGTGCTTTTCTATATCAAATATCTCCCAGTGTGTTCTGTGTCAAATTTACAAAAGACATAGCCATTATTTCCACAAAATATGGGAAGATTGAGTGACCATTTGCCTGTAGTACCTATCACTTACAAGAGAACTCCCTTGGGCACAGATTACAAAAGCCACTTACCAGCCCCAAGTGGTGTATGGGAAAGGGGGAGCACCAGTGTTCCCTGCTGTGATGGGCGGCTGGTGTTGCTGGCTGTTCTGCAGCTCTTCCCCTGACAGAACTCGGCATTCCGGTGGGACATCTATGTCATATGGTTTGAGCGGAATCTGTTCTACCACAGGGCTGTCATGCGACCCAAGCTGGGCCAATCAGAATCCCCCTGAGGGCCTTTCCATGAGCGCTTTAAGGGAAGCCTGGTTCATTCCAGCAGTGTTACTAAGCTGAGGGGACAGGGGCTGAGGGCTGCTGGCAGCCATTTTTATTAAGCAGTTGGAGAAAAACACCCTAAAAACTGAAACCAAGCCAAGCTGAACTCAGAGAAACCAAATTCATTACCCGATTTGAGTCTCTGGATCCAGTCATGCTTGATTCCAGTAATAAACCCCCTTTCCAGCTTTATGAGCTAATAAACTTCCTTTTTTGCTTAATGTAGTTTTAGTTGAGTTTCTTCTATTACTAGCCACCCAAAAAAAGCTCTAACACATTGAAGTTTATAAGGAGACACTATTTATCATCTGTATTTACCAGCCTTCCTTGTGGCCCAGGTTGGGGCTATGTGACTAGCTCTTGTCAATAGATTGTGACCAGAAGTGATCAAAACCTGAGGCATTCAAGAGACAGTGTGCCTCCTCCAGCTCTCTCTTCCACTTTTTTGGAGACTTAGAGCCCTTGCCTACACAATAGTGTGGCTAGAAGATGACAGAGCTTGCATCAACCCCAGTCACTCAGACCTTGTAGAACAGAGCCTTCTGCCAACCTTTGCTGTGCTAAGCCACTAAGATTTCAGGAATAGTTTCTTAGAGGTGCATAGGGGCTTGTGATAAAAATTAAGCTCAGCTAGGGGCCAGCCCAGTGGCTTAGTGGTTAAGTTCGCACAATCCACTTTGGCTGGCTGGGGTTCGTGTGTTTGAATCCTGGGCACGGACCACTGCACAGCTTGTCAAGCCATGCTGTGGTGGTGTCCCATATAAAGTAGAGGAAGATGGGCACAGATGTTAGCCCAGGGCCAGTCTTCCTCAGCAAGAAGAGGAGGATTGGCAACAGATGTTAGCTCAGGGCCGATCTTCCTCACAAAAGAAAAAAATTAAGCTCAGCTATAGAAAAATTAAGAAAGTTATATTTTTATTTGTTCCCCTGAGTTTGTGGCTAAGATCCATGTCCATCAATTAGCTTTTTGTAATGCTTCTTTATAGCATAAGAAGAAGAGATAGGAGATGTCAAAGAAGATGTAAAAGAACCAAGAATAGGGAGAGAAGGAGCACAGAAGCCCTCTTCAGATTGTGCCTAGAGAGAGTGGCAGAGGTCTCTGCCTTAAAGGAAAGCAGTATCCACTGAGTCCAACTCTGGGTCAGGCACTTTATCTACATCGTTTCGTTCCATCTCACCAACAAACCATGAGATGATGTGATTTCCGCTTTATTGACAATGAAACTGAATTCCAGAGGGATTAAGTACAGCCACAGATTCCTGGCTAGGAAAGGGCAGCTTTGAACCCTATCTGTCCAGCTGCGCAATATAGCCCAAATTATTCTTGTTATTACTATTAATAGTAGTATAAATATTGCTTACAGATAATCCTTTCCAGATGCATTCAGAAGATCGGTATCCCCCACCCACCCTTCAACATAGAGAAAGCAAGATCCAGCCGTGTCTGGTCTGAAGACTTGGGTTCAACCACACCAGGGCTTTAGGAGCAAAACACCTGCCTCCCAGTCCCCTGACACCCCAGTTCCCCTGTCCATGGATTCTTAGTCCCTTGCCTGGCCACCACTGGAATCTGCCCATCTTCTTCTTCAACACCCATTCTGGGACACTGTCTTTCTTAGCTTAATCCATTTTGCTCTTGGGCACACAGCCAATTAGGTCCCCAAATACCTCATTCCCAGTTTCTCATATTCTCCAGGCTATTTCTCTTTGCCTTGACAAATTTCCTGAACTGTTGGTCCCCATTTCTAACTAATTTGTCAGCCAATGTGCTCCCTTCAGACTAACCTCCCTGATCTATATCCAATCATTTTTCTGCACTTATGAAAGACTGCCCCTTCATTCTTATCTCACTGCAATATTAGCATTCTCAAAAAACATTTATAAGTGATTATCTTCTGGGTTTCTAGTAAAATAGGATTTAAATTTCAATTCACAGTAATTTGGTGAAGGAGATTATTTCCTTTCAAATTTATAACTTATCTTTGACTCAATAAGTGTCTCTTATTCTAAATCCCCAGGCATTTATGTCAAATATACACTGTTATCCAAAATGTAAAATATGAAATTAGAGAGAAACTGGCCATTGTGGATTCCTGCAAACAAGACAGCAAACACAGGAGGACACCTGGCCATTTGAAGGGGAGTCAGGGGGCCTCCAATAACGCAGAATCAGGTACAACTGTCCAGTGCTTCATTGCCATAAGGTAAAACAAAATCCAATAGACAAGTATGTAATTTTCCCAAAGGGAAATCTGGGGAAGAGACTGGGATTAATTCTCTGAATTTCCGTGAAAGGACACTAGTGCTAATGAGCTGTCAGGGCGCTCATGCAGTCACACTTAAGTAATGTCATCATGCTGTGGCACAGTTAGGACTCCTTATGGCCTATCATGTAGATCAGTATTTATGAAGGCTCAGGCTGCAGATTATGAGCCAAATCTGGCCTTTTTCCCACTAGTGACTAAAATAATGCATAAAAGCCCATTTAATATGTCTCTGTGAACATCCTATTGTCGTGAACTCTTCCCAAGACAGTGGATTCTGTGAGCATTAATGGGTTTTATTCAACAAATATCCATTTTGTAGTCAGACAACTTTTGCCACTGACACCTGCCAATTCAGAGTCTAAGAAGAAATCACTGAGCTTATAGGGTTGTCATTTTAAGAATGAATATGGCTCATTATCTTTATTTATATCTTTCTGACTTCTCCAAACTATCAATCCAGAAGACTTCTGAAGCTTTTTGGGAAAAAAAATTGTTTTGCAGTCAAAATCAAACACTCTATTTTGCCAGTTAACAATGGGTTGATTTCCGCATTAAGTTCTCACTAATTTTATTGAAATTGGACTGTAGGCAGAGGTCCCTGCCATCTGTCCCTAAGCATACATCCTAGCACTGGAAGCTTTCATAAGAGGTTGGATGGGGGAGAGGGACCAAGGTTCCACCTCCTTTGTGGCCGCCAGTCTCCAGCCGTCAGCCTTTGGTCAAGTCATCACACCTCTTTGGGCTTCCGGTTTCCTCAACTGCTAAACCCTATAGTTGGAACCAGAGTTTCTCTAAGGCACTTTCCTATTTTGTCACTTTCTTGTCTTCCAGAATGATTCCCTTTCTTCAAGCAGATGGGATGTCATTGTTCTCCCTGCCCAGCTTTCTTCCAATGTCTGTATCAGACAAACTCCTATTCAGCCTTCAAATCCCAGCTCAAACATTGCCTCTTCTTTGGTTTTCCTTTGACTTAGGATGCCTTGTCCTAAGCTTACATTTTATTTTATAAAGAGGCTGCTCTTTATTCTATAATAAATACTGTAGTAGATAGGATAACGGCCCTCCAAATATGTCCATGTTCTAATCTCCAGAACCTGTGAATGTATTACCCTACATGGCAAAAGGGACTTTGCAGATATGATTAAGTTAAATATGTTGAGACAGGGAGATTATCCTGGATTATTTAGATGGGGCCAGTGTGATCAGAAGGGTTTTTATAAGAGGGAGGCAGGAGGGTCAAAGTTAGAAAAAGGAGATGTGACGTTGGAATGATGCAATTTGAAGATGGAGGAAGGGACCACGAGCCAAGGAATGTAGGCCTCTAGGAGCTGGGAAAGGTAAAAAAAATAATAGTAATAGTCCTCTGAAGCCTCCAGAAGAAACACAGCTCTGTCGACACCTTAATTTTAGACTCTGACCTCCAGAACTGTAGGAGAATAAATTTGTGTTGTTTTAAGCTATTAAGTTTGTGGTAATTTGTTACAGCAGCAATCAGAAACCAATTCGGAGACTATGATATATGATATAGTGTACCATATTATAACTATTTATTTGTGTGACTGATTATCTCTTTGCTAGCCAAAGAACTTCTTGAGGGCAAGGACTATATATTTTTATCTTTATATTCTCAGTTCTTAGAATAATCCTTGGCCCATAGTAGATACTCAAAAACTATTTGTTGAGTAGGTGAATAAATCTTGTTTTACAAACGTAATGTCAGAATTTAGGGGATAAGTGACTTGCCTTAGGCTTCATAGTAATAAGAATGTTGCCCAAATGCTCTCTTTCTCTGGGATGTGATATTTTGTGTGATTAATATTTTCACTGAGTGTGCAACACCAAAAAGGTTTAAGTATTGTCCCCATCACTTCACATGAAAGCACGCTACAGCGATCTAGACTCCTGGGCAGAGGTGGCTTTTATTTATTTATTTAAGCATAATTCTTGTGATTCCATAGGGGGAAAAAAAAAAACATTCTAGCATTGGCAGAGTACATTATATTATACAATTTTACTTGGAGCTCTTTCAATGATTCAATTTAATGCTAAGTAGTCCAGATTTTGAGTAGTAAAAATATTATGTGCGCTTCATCTGTTTGTTTAAAATGGGCTCTCTAAACAAAACCTACACTTTGCTGAAAGTTACCAGCGTCCATGGGTGTGAATGTGTATATTTACACGTCACAGAGTGGAGAGGGGCTTGGGTGGGGGAGGGGAAGGCAGGAAAGACCAGTCCCATCCCTTCCAGAGTCAAGGTACCGCTGAACTCTGCTGGCTCCTCACTGTGGTTCCATGCAGGCCTCGACAGGAAGAAGGCACACTTTGAGCTCTAGTCCTCGGAAGACAGTGCAGACGTGACTGCCCTTTAAACTGCAGATGGTCAGGACTGTCTTGGTCTTCGTGTGAACAGCTGCTTGTTGTCCTCTCACTCTTCTAGGAGAGTTTGTTCTGTTGTTTGGCGAGTTCCTTCACCCAAAAGGTATTCCTATTTGAAAAGGAGAGGAGTTGTCTTCATGTCATTTTGTAAGAAGAGTTTGACTATTTTAAAGCAAGTTTCACTGAGAGAGAAAAGTCTACCAGTGTCCATTACAGGGTTGCCTTTACTTCAAATGGGTAGATCCTGCCATGATTGTTCAAAGAACTTGCTACTGTAGAGGTTCAAATTCTGCTTTTCATCAGGAAACCCATATTTAAAATTTTGTTTATATTTGCAGGTAGAAAATCTTTAGGAACCATCAATCCGCGAGTATTTTTGAATGCCTAGTCCTCAACGGTGAGACGAAAGGATAAAATGCAGTGTGCTCCCACAATTGAACTTTCAATCTCACGAGAAGATAGGACATCACTCACACCAGTGAAAAATTAGGGTACGAGGCACACGTACTATACATTTTTATTGAAAAGATATACCAAAAATATTAAAACATTTTTGGAACAAAAAATATCCTTATTCTCCTACCACCTTAGCACAACCATTGTCATTTGCTTATTTCTTACTTACCATGTGTGGCCGTGAGCAAGAAGGCAGTGTGCTGCCTTTACAGTGTGTTTCCAGTCCGCCATCATGACCCCACAGTTTGTTCTTTGTTCCTTACATGGTGTGGGAAAGTGTCACACAATACGTTTGGAAGTTTATGAGCACATTTTTGTAATTTTAGCAATGTAACAGTTGAGAAAGTTGTTTTCATCTTTCTATGCTTGTCACCTTGTCATTCAAGTCTCAGCTCCAATGTTGCCTCCTCAGAGAGACTTTTCTGAACACCCCGTCTAACGTGGCACCCTAACATGTCACGGTCCCGTTATACTGTTTAATTCTCTTCACAGTCTTCCTTTCAGTGTGGAATTCTTTTTTCCCATTGATTTGTTTGCCTGTGTGTTCTCTTCTAGCCCAGACTAGAGATAAACTACAGGAGACCAGGCGCTTACCTGCCTTCACAGCGGCGCCCCAAGTGCCCAGAGCAGCACCTGGCCTGTAGCGTGACCCCCTTTGACGCTTGGGACTGGATTAATGAAATACAGACTATCAGTCTTTTGTCTGATTCACAGTTAATTAACATTACTCATTGAAAAAAACCACAAAAAAAAATTGACAATGACTAAAACTTGTGCACAGTAAAATTTATAATTGAAAAGTTAACTAAAGAATCAATCTTGTTGGTAACATTGAAAATCCAAAAATTGATCTGAGAAAAAATACACTTGGTTGAAATAACTGACAAAGATAAAACAGACAATGGCTAAAACTGCATATGGAAAAGTTTTCCCTTGACTGAAAAGTGACAGAAGGACCAAGTCTTCTAAACACAATTTATGTCTGTAACACTTTACCCTGTACAGTTATACTCCGTGGAAGTGAGGGTCATAGGAGAAAACTCATTGTAGCAGAAGATGTAATAGGCAACATTTGCCATGTTTGGGGGAAAAAACCTGGTGGATAAATCAAATCTTCATCATAAAATTCATGAGAAAGAATTGATTTTGAGAAAAATAATTTCAGTTAAACGAAAATGGAAAAATGGAAACTGTTTAAATGATTTATATAGAAAAATTGATCAAATTATGAGATTGGCTTAATGTAGTTTGATTCAAAAAATTCTTTCTTGGCAATGGTGATATGATTCTGATTAGAATGATTGTGTTCATAAATATGGAATCAATACATCTTACAATCAAAATGGTGGGATAACAACTTCCTACAATCTGGCTAGGTATATGGCTTTAGAGCAATATAAATAATAAACCACTAAACTGTGAATCAAAAACAACCACAAAATAGACCAGTGTATAATGTGCTAAGGATAAAAAGATGTCATTATAAATTGCCCGGGGAGTCTCCTCGGAATGCAGGGCAGCCACTGATCAGCTGGCCGGCCTTGGGAAAGTCACTCAGCTCCTCTGGGTCTTGGACATTTTCAACAAGAGTTTGAGCTACAGATTTAGACTAAAGTCAGCGACATAGAGCCGCTCCAGGGCAAGTGTGTGTATTACTGAGGACGGGAGCAGAAATAGTGAGTAACAGGATAACCTTTAGGGGCTACCAATATTTAGAGGATAGGAAGATGACAAACCACTGGAAAAAGAGGCAAAGAAGTTGCAAATAAATAAGAGAATAGAATGGGGCAATGTGAGAGGGCCTGAGGATCTGAGCATATTTGAAAGCAGACTATCAAATGCGACTGGCAGATAATGTCAGGAACAAAAAGAAGGCACTTGAATTTGTCCGGAAGGCCAACACCGACAGGGAAGCAATCGCATTGGGACATCAGAGGAGGAGGTGGTCATTGAGAACAAGAGAATACCAGGAGCTTGAAGTGGAGGCCTCCTGGTCAGAGCTTTTTAGTTTCCTGCTGACAGTAACTGAACTTGAGCATAGGCAATAGGGTGAATTTGTCAGCTCACCTGCAGGTGGGGCATAGGTGTGCTGACTTCAGGGACGACTGTGACCAGGGACTGGAATCCACCCGGGACTATTTCCTTATTCCATCTCTGCTTCTCTCTGAGTTTTGGCTTCATTTTCTCCTGCTGTAAGACTAGCTTCTTATACTTGGCAGAGGAAATTGTGGCTGGTAGCTCTTACATCCCAGCTTTGCCACCAAAGAAGTTTCTTTAATTCCAATGTTAAAAATCCCAGGGCAGGACTGACTGGCCAGTCACTATTGCCAACAAGGTCGGACCTTGTACGAAAGCCCAAGAGGACAAGACAGTCTCCAAAAGAAAGGAGATTGCTGATTCCCAGAAAACAGAAGAAGAGTTGTGGGGTAGGCAAAACTATATGTCCACTGCAAGCAGTTAGTTAATGTAAATGCTTTTAAGTTTTCAAAAGAAGAACATATCTACAGGCAGAGAGGAAAAGATGAAGTGGAGAAGAAGAGATAAAAATGAGGAAAGAGAGATGGAAGAAGGTAAGAACACCAAAGCCAATGCCCACTGCGTGAGAAATGAACCAGAACGGGCCTGAAACTGACAAGTGGCTTGGAATGGTCCTCTTCTACTTAGTTTCAGTCCTTTCTCCCACTCTTCTAGTCTGGTGATCCCATTGACTAGCCCTCCTCTTCACCCCTGGTCCCGAGTTTATCTTCTGCCCTTCTAATCCCCCCTTCATTCACACTCCTCTTTCCATAATGGCTCCCCGTGGCTCTGCACATCTGGGAAGTGCCGGGAGCCTCGGACTCTGCCTCCTCTCCAGCCTGGAACTGAGAAGGCTGGGCAAGAGACAGCCGGTCTCTCAGGACCCAGGCAGGGATGGGGTCAGGAGGACAGATGGAGAATTCAGCTTTTGCAAAAAGGGAGAATGGGCATCTTTCTCTTAGACAAACTAGAAGGAAGAAACAAATGGATACATTTCTGCAAAGACAGATTTGGGGAGAGAAAGAGCGAGATTAGGGTAAAGGAAAGGGTGAATGAGGGTTTCTTAGGGGGATGACCTCAGTCTCCTCAGAAAAGGAGAAGTCAAGGCCATCTACTGCTAGGAAGGATGGAAAGTGTAGGGACACAAGGAGTGTGTTAGTTTCCTAGGGTGGCTGCAACAAATTACTACAAACTGGGTGGCTTAAAACAACATAAATGTACTCTCTCACAGTCCTGGAGGCAGAAGTCTGAAATAGAAGTGCTGTTAGGGCGGTGTTCCCTCTGAAGCTCTAGAAGAGAATCCACCCTCGCCTCTCCAGCTCCCAGGGACTGTTGGCACTCCTTGCTTGTTGCTGCATTATTCCAATCTCTCTCTCTGTCTTCACGTGGACTTCTTCTGTGTGTGTGTTAAATCTCCCTCTGTCTCACTTGTCATTGGATTTAGGGCCCACTCAGATAATCCAGGATGATCTCATCTCCAGATCCTTAATTTAATTACACTCTTTCCCCATATAAGGTAACATTCAGAGACTCAGGAATTAGAGCTGTACATATCTTTTTGGGGACCACCATTCAATCCACTATAAGGGGAGAGGAAAAGATCTGGATTAGCTGATGTAGAAAGGCAGCCTTGGAGCATGAACTAGAAGAATACTTATGATTACCGAAAAGAGACGATGGCCAAGTTGGAGTTGGACACGTGAACTTTTCATAGGCCCAGACTGCGTGATTCTCCAGCAGCTTCTGGCAGCCGGGAAGCTGATCCAGCGGACAGCAGGAGGAACTCGGAATTAGGATGTTTACAGGGGGCTTAACAGGGGGCCAAGGAGATGAAAGATCTGCCTTTTCCCACTCACGGCTGCAGAATAGAGATGTCTGTTGTTTGAGTAAAATAATAAATGTTAAATCATCTTGTAAGCTGTAAAGCATTTAACAAAATAAGGAGGCTAGTTATTTGTTCTCCTCACTCCTCCCTATACCTTATTCTTATATCCCAGATAGATTCTTACTATGCACCTCCACTTGCCTTCCTATCTTCTCCCAAATCCCCCGTAAATAAAACTGGAAACAAAATATCTATTCCAGCAAACCCAAACATTTTTTTTCATGAATGATGCCTGCAATGCCCATGGGACTGAGTACAATAGCCAGTGACAAACCCTCCCGCCTCTCCTGGCTTGCCAACGTCCTGGCGCAGAGTATCTGTCTGTATCACAAGGTTCTAAAGAAAAGTGTGAGAGAATTTTCATTTACTGGTGGGACCAGAGATAGCTCAGAAACCACGCCTCTAGATCATATCTCCAGGGCAACACTCAGTAGTTCCCCCTCGTCCTGGAAGGCTTGCTGGGGCAGTGAAAAGGCACAGGTGACTTCACAAGCCACTAGATCTGTGATTTTTACAGTTCATTTTTCCCCTTTATCTTTTTCTGTCTTTTTAAAAAAGCGGCAGAGCTCTCTCCTGAAACAAAAATTTATATCAGACAGATCAAAGTGGAGCTGCCGTGGCTGAGTGGGGGAGGGGACCTCAGAACCGCCCCAGCCTGCTCCCCAGCCCCTAGTGTCGTCCCCCACTGGCCCCCCTTCTGGTGGCCCCTGAGCACTTCCGAGGAACAGTTTCTGAGCAGCTGCACGAGATAAGTATGGAGTTGGCTTAAAAGTGCACTGGACAGGAGCAGCCTTCTGGTCCCGCGAAGTTCAGTGTCTGGTCCACGGAGAGTCTACGTCAGACTGAGCCTCCATAAATTAACTTTATTACTTAAATCGTGGAATCGCCAAATATTTACATCCTGAGAGACTTTAGATAAGATCCAGGCAAATTTTGTCCTTTTTGGTCAGTTCTGGGAATATTCAGCAATAACTAACTCAAGTTCAACTGCTCCTTCCAACAGGAACACGTAACTTCTTTCATTTTTCTGTGAAACTTTGCAAGAACACCATTACAGAATAGCTGATATAGAAGTGTCCAGGATAAATGGTCCTATTTTCATTAGTGTTGGCATCTTACCATTTGTGAGAATGCTTTTAGGCCCAATTAAGGCCTCTGAAGAAAGGATAAGTGTCAGGCCAGGCTCCATTTTATACGAATGGCCTCATCTTCCTCAAGCTACTTTCTGAAGAACATCCTTGTCTCCTTCCCCTCCTCCTTTTTCAAGATTTTTTTCCTTTACCCAACTTCTTTCTTCTAATCTGAGGATACGTTTTTTTCTTTAAGCCTATTTATTTCTTAGCCATCTGACATGCCCAAGATAGCACAACCCTCGCAAGGTCTGTTTTTGCTGCACTACAATCGGCGATTCTCCCTGCTGGAATAAACTTGCACACATTAAATTTTTAATAGAGTAGTGAGGATTGCAAGTAGGTGTTAATAGGGCAGGCCTCCAAAATGAGCCAAGTACAAAGGTATTTGGCAGAGGAAAAATAGTTCACTAACTTGAAATTCCAGATAGACTGCCAATGGAGTTAGATTCAAATGCTATTATTTGCAAAAGGCATTAAGTCAAGTCCCTTAATACAAATCAACAGATACTTATCCGGCACCTCCTCTGTGAAAGAAATTGTGCCAGGCTCAGTTATGGGGGAAGATGGGGATGGGAATGCAAAGATGAGTAAGATAATTTCTTTTTTCAAGGAAATGATCATGTAACTAGAGGGTTTAGGCAACGAACTATAATGCAGCACAAAGTTATTCAAGATAGATTTTGAATAGTGAGAAATGATCATCTGGATGTGAAGAAAGGTAGCTATCAGTGGGCATGGAAAGAGGAAAAGATTTTCAACGCTTATTGCAGAAGCAAAATATATATGTATTACACTGGCTACAGGGACTGAGGGAGAAAGATAAACCAAAGATGGCAGCATGGTTTAAAGCCTGTGTTAGTGAGAGAACAGGGTGTCATTATCAGAAAAGGGAGGCAAGGATAGCTGTGAAATGATAAGTTTTGGTTTGGAAAGGAAGAGTTTAGGTGCTAGGAGATCAATGTAAGTTCAGACACTGATAATCAAGAAATGGGAAGAGTGGGATTTTGAGTTCACCCTAAGAGTGAACTTAGCTCAAATCATCTCCACACAGTGACTCACAAGGAAGATGAGTTCCTCCAACAAACAGCAACAACAACAAAGACAGAGACAGAAAGGGAGAACGGATAAAGCACAGGAGGATGAGACAGTTTCAAAAGAAAACACAAGAATGTCCCAAGCTACAAAGAGGACAAGCAGGATGGGACCGAGGTGTTATTAGGATTGGTGATTTGCAGGCCACTGGGGACTTTAATGGGAGCTGTTTCTGGAGGGTGTGGATCTTCCTGCCCTCACTGCCCATTGATTCATAACTTGAGTTTGCAGTGGCTTTGACTTGACCTCGTGGCTTCCCTCTGTGCAACTTCTCAGTCCCCTCTGCTAATTGCTTCCTCATTTCCTCAGAATTTTCCAATTCCAATACCCAAGAGGAAGAATCTACTAGCCCTAGGAGTTCATTGTGGTCATATGCAGGCATCCCAGGTTGTTGGCAGCCCACGGATTAGTGCCCTTGGGTCAGGTGCCTCTTCTGGTCCAATTGTCTGTGATCAGGGGACTGGCATCTGTCACTGGTGTGGGGCTGTCCCTTCAGCAGGAGCTGGGGTGACGTCAGCACCAAAAGCAACCTGTCTAGTGTACTGTGTCCACAATATAACCCTCTGTGTCAAACTGTAAGTATTCAAACTCTAAATGGTTCCTGAAATTTTAAATAGTACCTACTAGGGAAGAAAAGTTCTCTTTACACCAGCATCTAATTAGTTCAAAGGTCAATATTAACAACACTTTGCATTTGCATAGCATTTTAAACTTTTCGAATGTTTGTAAAATGTTATTCCAAGGAGGGTCCAGGGACAGAAGGATATGTATAAACATATTTTACAGCCTTATTTTATGCAAATAAATTAATAAAAAAGTATATGGATGACTATGTCTAAACAATTCCCCACAACAAATTGTCTCGGTTTTATGTGCTTAACAAAACAACAAAATCTATCAACTTCTTTAGTTCTATACCTTTAATGACTCTTCTAGCACTTCTGCAGCAACAACTATAATTAGTTTGGAGGCCAAAGAATTTGCCTCTCCAAGTGCCATTGTTACTACAGAAACTGATATTAGGCCGTAAAGATCCATGTCCCTACCTCTGGATTTGGTGCTTAGAGGCAGTGTTGGAAGTGGGCAGAAATCCCAGGCCCATGCAGAACGAATCAATCCAGCTCGAAGTATAGTAGGTCTTCTGAAGTCCACGGCCACAATGAGAAAACGGAGGCATCATGAATTGCTGAGGTCACACCACTGCTTATGGGTGGCAGCTGGACAAAAGTACCTATTTCCTAACTCTCAACCCAGTGAGTCCTCTTCCCAGTGCTCCATCATTGAATAGGCAATGTGATATCGGAAGAAGGAGCAAGAAGCGTGGAAGGAAAGGAATATTTTCACTTCTGAGCCACCGCCATCTTCTTTGGTCTATTAAATCAACCATATTCCACCCAATTATTTAAGCCAGAAACATTTCCCTTTTCCTCCATCCACCCACCAATAATATCCAATAAATCACTAAGTTCTGTCAACTTACCTCCAAAATATATCTTGAACACATTCTCTCTTCCCTGTCTTCACTGTTACCACCTTAGTCCAAGCCACCACTATCTATCACTTAGCCCACTACGATTTCCAGTTGGTCTCCCTGCTCCAATGCTGGCCTACCTGCAGTCTGTGCTTAACAGACTGGCCAGGGTAGTCTTTTTCAACAAAGGTCATATCTTGCTTTTCCCCTATGTCAAATTCTTCACTGGCCTCTAGTTTCATTTAGGGTAAAATCTAAACACCGTACTCAGGCTCTGCGTGATCTTGGCAGCTCCACCAAGATCACTCACTCTCCCCTCACTGACAACTCCAGGCACACCAGCCTTCTGACAATTCCTCGGACGTGCCAAGCTCGTCCTGCCTCATGACCATCACGCGGGCTCTTCCATCTGCCTGGATTTCACTTCCCCAGCTCCTTGCCTGTCTGGCTCCTTCTCAACGTTCAAATCTCATCCTCACGGGAGACCACTCCGTGACAACCCAATTTAAGTAGCCACCTACTTCCCCCAATTATTCTCTGCTACACATTCTGTTTATTTCTTTCCTAGAGATTATCACAATCTATATACCTTCTAAATGTATGTAGGTACGTATTGTCTTTATCCCTCATTGCAATAGCACCTCCATGAGAGCAGGAATCTCATTTGTGTTATTTACCACTGCAGCCTCAGGGCCAAGCCCAGCGCCTGGCATACAGCTCATCCTGTCAGTTCCGCCTCCAAAATGCTCAAATGCACACCCTCTTCCCTGTCTCCACGTCACCATCCTGGTCCAAGCCACCATTATCTTCTCCTTGGACTAATGCAACAGCCTCCCAACTGGTCTTCCTGCTTGACCTCTAGGCCAGCACTGAAGCAATATTTGTGAAGAAATAAATAAGCATATTGTTGTGGGAATAATAATAGTATCTACAAGAGATGGAAATCCAGACCATGAAGGAGAATCACTTCCTTTTTTCTAAGCCGTGAAGGAACATCAATTCTCACCAGCTTTTGCTGCTTGAGTGGTAGAGTATGAGGCGTTTTATTCAAGCTCAGACACAGCACAGTTGAAGAGCAGCATGGAGAGCAGAGAGCATTCAACTTCTCTATCTCTGAGCTGCTGTTCCAGTCATACACCTGGAGCTTCGAGGCTCCCAAGGAGGGGGTGTAAGAAAAAAACCAAATGCCCAGTACCTTAACCACAACCCACAAAAGTAATCATAACGTAAAAAGACCTTCACAATCCCAACCCGGACCCTGACCACTTCAGAAAAAACTAATCTGCAGACTTTTCTCTAATACCCGTACCTATGAGGTTGGGGTGTTGTAGATCCCAGACGGGAAATAGGAGCTCTGTTAATTAGAGACAGCTCGAAGCTTTCATTACACCTCTGACGGAGTAATAAGAGGATTGTAGCTCCCGAGACCATGTCCCCATTGTCAGACCCAGATCAGCTTCTGAGCTGAGAAGCGAGGGAGTGGAACAAAGGAAGTTGCAGTCCCTCATGCCAGGCTGCTGTTTAATCACGCCGGGCCTCTTGTACAGTCTTAACTGGAATCCCCGGATTTCAGGACACCCCAGGCACGGTCTATAATATACTCTCACACAGAACGCGAAATGTGTGTAGGTGCGGGCTGTGGCAGCTGGCTGTGTTGGAGGCTGTGGGGGCTGAAACTGGCGTGGCTAGGGCGAGAAGCGCCTGCTTCTTGCCCCATTTGAAGTGACTTGGAGGGAAAAATTATCCCAAGGTGACAGAAGTAATTACGTAAGTTTGTCAAGAACTGACAAAAAATGCATTTGACTGGCACCAAGCAATTAAGGCTGTGCTCCTCCAAGTTGGCACCAGGCAATTGCCCCAGGTTAAAAATCCAACAGATACTCTATCGAATGATCATTATCTTGGCAGCGCCTCCCTCTCCGCTCCTCAGCACCTCCCAGGTCCATTCACACGGCTGGTGACACAGTCTCTGGACCTGCAGAGTGTTCTAGAGATCACCAGCTAGTTTCCTTTTGGTTCTCTCCCATCCCCCACCTAGATTTGTAGGCTGGCGTTGACCTGAAATCTAGCCCATAGTGAAACCTCAGAGCTTAATCCACTAAGTCCGTCTGGATTTGAGCCCCAGAGAAAATGAGATTTCTATAAAACGTTCACTTTAAGGAGAGATTTGCTCCCTTCACAGCTCCTTTTCTGCGTCACACACCATTAACTCACAAAAGGCTGGCTATCGTCTGAGGCAGAGACTCCAGCCGGTTGTGCATAAAGGGGCAAACCCTGCATTTGCTGGGTCTCTTTTTTTGTGTGTGAGGAAGATCAGCCCTGAGCTAACATCCATGTCAATCCTTCTCTTTTTGCTGAGGAAGACCAGCTCTGAGCTGACATCTATTGCCAATCCTCCATCTTTTTCTCCCCAAAGCCCCAGTAGATAGTTATATGTCATAGTTGCACATCCTTCTAGTTGTTGTATGTGGGATGCCGCCTGAGCATGGCCGGACAAGCGGTGTGTGGGTGTGCGCCCGGGATCCGAACCCGGGCCGCCAGTAGTGGAGCGCGCGCACTTAACCGCTAAGCCACGGGCCGGCCCCCTTGCTGGGTCTCTTAATGAGGCTCCATCGGGTTCCCACGGGCTGAGGTCCTCTGCTTCACAATCCAGATCACAACGCACACCAGTTTGCTCACTTTCTTGACTCCTCCAAGTATCATAATTTGACACAGTGACGAAAACATGGCGACTTCATTGTGTTTTGACTCCCCACTCTCTCTCCATGTTACAGAAGCTTCAGGAAGGTTCTGCTCACAGCTCAGCACAAATGCACATGCCGAAGAACCCAGAGCTGAGGCATCCTTCATCGAGAGTCTATGCCACACTCCCAAATCCGTAAAGGCATTTCAGAAGCACCACTGGCTTGACGTCACTGGACCCCTCCTTGCCCCTCGGGGAGTATGGTGGTGATTTTCGGTTAACCACCTCCCCCCAGTCATTCTCCACTGTTCTCTGTCCTCCCTTGTGCCCAGCAGACTGACCCCTTGTGGGTGGCACCACCCAGGCTACTTGCCAACTGGCTTCTCCTCAGGGGAAGCCCCAGCAGGAGGTCCAGGGTAGGGGGACAGCCAGGTCAGGGTGGTTCTTCCTTCCTGCCCTCTCAGCTTTAGGGGCCAGTCTCTCTGAGTCCCTGTGTCCGTCCAGAACTAAAAATACCCACCAGGAAATCCCTGCTCCTGGGTTCCAGCTCTGACTTAGTTCTTGCACCGCTGGTTCCTCTCCTGGCCCCTTCGCTCCTAGGTGTGCCTCACCTGCAGTCTGTGGGAGCCTCACCATCCTTTAATTGTGCCTTATTCTGCCCACACCTGTGCAGACAGTCCTGCCATGAAGGGCTCTTCATTTGAACCTCGGTGGGAATTCTGCTTCCCCCCGATGCAGGCAGATCCAACTGTCTGGGCTGAAAGCTACCCCTGCACCAGAACTTGGTTTAATACTCAGAGAGCTCTGCCTCGAGTCACTCTTGCTGCTGGTCTGGTCTGTCCTGGGGTCTTTGCCTGATAAATCGTTTCTGCATTCCCCTGAGAGCATGCAGTGGCCTCATCTGCTAACTAGGTGTGTTGTGATCTTGGGCCTGGTTCCTGGCCCAGACACCTGTCTGGTATCCCCAACCTTCTAGAGCTTCATGGATCCCATGGATCCCATAAACCCTACTTTCGTCTTGATAACTTCCCCTGCCCCAAATCCTGGCACCTGAACTCCTGCTGACACTTTCCTTCTCAGTTTTTGGCTCATGTAAGTAGATACCTGAATAGTACCTGCCTTTTGTTTCCCTTCTGCTGTGTTTTACTACTATTGATGGTATATCCATAATGCCAGTGGCTTGCCAGGTCAACCAGGACAACCTGCCATTGTTTTTGTCATATTCCCCAGAGAGCATGTACCATCTGCTTCCAGCCCCGAATCCACATCCTAGGACCAGGGGTCTTCCCATGTGTGCCACCTTGCTACCGTTTATCTGTGCATCTCTAAAGACGGCTGCCTGCCAGGACAACCACCTAGTTTTTTTTTCATATTTTCCAGATACCACATCCTACCTGCTGTTCAATCAATCAATGACAACTCACCATAATCTACTTGACCAATAGCCACCCACTCCACTGAATCCACATCTGAGGCCAACCAGTCGGTGACAGTCCCATAATTAGTACTGACAGTTCTGAAACTGAGCCAATAAGTCTTGCCTCCCCAAAAACACACTTTTAGGTTTGATGTCAACCAACTACTGCCTCTGTCCCCAACACAATCCCCACACCATCCCTAACCCCAAACCCATCTAAGATCAGCGGGCTGCTTTGCTGAGAGAGGTTATGGCTAACGGTGTACTCTCTTATTTAAGTAATGAATTCAGCTTTTTGTTTCAGTTATTGAGTGCCGATACCCTCCCTCCGCAATACAAAATAACACCTTTCAGCAGCCTAAGAATAGAGGTAACCTTCCTTGACTTGATGAAATAAAGGTACCAGACCTCTAGTGAGTCTTGTGCTTAATGGTGAGACAGTGGCAGTGTCTCTCTAAAGGCAGACACAAGGTTACTGCCCTCACTGCTACTGTTCCAGTGTGACAGGTAATACTGGGCAATAAAATATGACCAAGAAATAAGGAATACATATTAGAAGTGTCATGATTTGCCAGGAAACGATTGTTGACCAAGAAAATCCAAAAGAATCAACTTACAGACTGTTAGAGCCAAAAAGAAAGTTCAGTAAGGTGGTTGGACACAGCTCAACCCAATACTAACGTTAATAGCAATTGTTAACCTGCACTGGGTGCTTGAATGTGCTGGCACATTCTCAGGGCTTCGCAGGTTTTATTTACTCCAGTAAATAACAACAAGAACGACAACCCTTTGAAGGCAGTACTGTTATCCTCTTATTTAAGAGGTGAGATACAGCAAGACCTAGTGAAGTGCTAAGAACACTGGCCCGTCTGTGATGAGTCTGAGATTTGGACCCAAACAAACTAATATCAGAAACCAGGCTCTTACCCACTGTTACGGACGCCTCTAGGCTTTTTCTTCATAGATTCCCATGAGTGAAAAAGATTGAGCAAGCACCCCCAATATACGTATATTGTTTATTTTTAAATTATAGGCACTTTATAAAACAAATAAAAGATAGAAATACGTTAGATAGGAAATATTTAAAGGAAAAGATAAAGATGAATTAAACAATATTTTAAAATAAATTTTATTTTACTTGTGGCCAAAAACATCCCTTTAGCCATCTCTGAATTAGTACAAGTAATGTGACTGAATGTACATCTTTTGACGTTTTAAATGTACAGCGTGGACACTTAGTCTCAGACCATGCGTTTGCTCTATCACAAGTTCAGTTTCTTTCGACACAGTGTGTAACATCTGTGAAAATAACTGGATTGGGGAAGCCGATAAAGACAACTTTTGATTTACATATGTTATTTGGATGTTTTTAAAATAAGAGTATATTCATTTATTACTGATGTAATTTAAAAACCCAAACTTCTGTTGATTCTTGTTGCTCCTGGATAAAGACAAACACTCCTGCGTGACCTGCCCCGGATTGCCTGTCTCCTCTCCACTGGCACCTTCAACCTCTCTTGCTCTGCTTCTCACCCACAGTGGCTTCCTGCTCCTTCAACAAAAGAGTCCCCTACCCTCTCCCAGTTTTAAGGACTTCACACATATTTTTTTCTCTGGAAGCTTTTCATCCCCAATTCCCACACTTCCCCCAAGTCTTCCTCATCCCACAGATACATCACTTCTGCAGGAAAGCCTTCTAGGCCCCCAGGAGAGATCAGACCCCTGTTATGGCTCCCTCCACTTATCACAGGTTATGGTTATACATCTGTGTGAATGACTGCTCGATGATATGTGTCTTTCCCATAAAACACTAAGTTCCGCCAGGCAAGAACCACCTGTTTTGCTCACCATTGTATCTTCAGACTCCAGCACAGTGCTTGAGCATCCGGTAGATTTTCAATAAATACTTGATGAACTCGTGATTGAATGAATTCATCCCCATTTTGTGGTCCAGCCTGGACACGGGAGGATTAACAAAACAGTCCTAAATTAGCTCCCCACCTGTGATACTTGCAGAGGCACTTGCAGACTCACACTCGCGCTGGATTTGGCTGGCTACTGTGCCACCTCCAGTGCCGGCTTCCTCTAGTCCCTGTGCCATGGATTGAGGTGGCAAGACCAGAACCAGCTTTGGCGGCTTGGGTCTTAGATCTGAGGAAGGAAACAGTACTTCATCAGTGCACGGGCGCTCTGGAAAGATATGCCTGCTCAATAGTTGCTGCCTGAGTTTGTTTTCTCCTAAAAGCAGAGCCCAAGACATAGACTTGGGTGAAGGCAGTTTATTTGGGAGATAATCACAGAAGCAGGAGCATGTGGGATGGGAGAGTGAGGCAGGGAAGAAAGGAAGAAGAGAAAGCCAACATAATAATTGTGCACTGTCAAGGTTGCCGCTATGAGCAAAGGGGGCTCCGTGGGGCTCCTGGGAAGTATCAAGAATGCCTCCCAGAAACATCTATCAAAGGATGGAGACTAGGGCATTTATCTACGGGCTCCCCTCCCCTCTTGGTTAAGAGCTACTCGTGGGCATTAACTCCCCTTCACTTCCAGGCTGCACAACTTCTCAGACATCAACCTGAGTGCCACTCACAGACGTGCACCATGATGGTGATGGGAGCGGTGGTGAACAAGTGGCTCTGATTTGTAATTGCAACCCCGCCACCAGGAAGAAGACTTCCAGGGCAGCACGATTCATGCAATAATCAGAAAATCAGAATAGGAAATGCAGACACTAGATGAAGACACTCTTTGTCTCTGATGATGATCATGGCTTTGCTCAAATTGACAATTGAAATTGACAACGCTGATAACTACAGAGCAGGCTGCCCTGCATTTCTTACCAAGATGCATTGATTTTAGTTCTCCCATGAGCCTCTTGACTTCTTTTTCCTCCTGTATCAAGGGGAGTGACAAGTCGCAAGCATCTCAGTGAATAAGGTCAAGAGGAACAAAGAGAGGCTATTTCTTGCCAAAACATCATATCCTTTGTGTACAACTGCGCATGGCTGGGTGACAGCTACTACCAAACTGTGCGAGCACAGGGCTGAGCCTTGAGAAGCACACAATGTGTAATGTGGTCGAACATCCTGTTGCTCACAACTGCAGCTCTGTCTTCCCTGCCTCCCTCAACCTCCCCACACCACAGCCCCCTCGCTGTCTGATTGCAAAGGCAGCAGAACTACGGAGCTCTCAGATTTAAAGATCTACTGATGACACTTCCAGGTCCTTCCTTTCAATCTGTGGCTAGGCTGGCCACCACCAGTCAGTGTGATCACTACCCTCTCTCCCCATATAGACCCCCGCATCATTCCCCCTCTCCACCCCCACCCCATTCCCCATCCACAGCCCCACCCCATTCCCCATCCACCCCCCCACCTCATTCCCCATCCACACCCCCACCTCATTCCCCATCCACAGCCCCACCTCATTCCCCATCCACACCCCCACCTCATTCCCCATCTACATACCAACCTCACTCCCCAGCCACACCCCACCTCATTCCCCATCTACACTCCACCTCCTTCCTCATCTACACTCCACCTCCTTCCTCATCTACACTCCACCTCCTTCCTCATCTACACCCCACCTCCTTCCTCATCTACACCCCACCTCACTCCCCATCTACACCCCACCTCACTCCCCATCTACATACCACCTCACTCCCCATCTACACCCCACCTCACTGCCCATCTATACCCCCACCTCACTCCCCATCTACACCCCAACTCACTCCCCATCTACACCCCCACCTCACTCCCCATCTACATACCACCTCACTGCCCATCTACACCCCACCTCACTCCCCACCTACACCCCCACCTCACTCCCCATCTACACCCCAACTCACTCCCCATCTGCACCCCTCCTCACTCCCCATCTACACCCCACCTCACTGCCCATCTACACCCCACCTCACTCCCCATCTACACCCCACCTCACTGCCCATCTACACCCCACCTCACTCCCCATCTACATACCACCTCATTCCTCATCCACACCCCACCTCACTCCCCATCCACACCCCTACCTCCCCAAAAAACTTGTTTAGCCCCCATGGGACCATGAATCCTTCAAAATACAGGTCTGTCACCACACTGTGTTTGCAAACACTTCTGAAGTTCTCTCTCACTCTCTTGTGCTGCTCATCTGACCGAGTATTAAAATCACAAACCCATCCCTTCCCCTCAGGTAATTAATGGACTTTGGCCTTTCTGGGAGCACAGAGCAATCTTCCTTCAGGCCACAACATTTGATACATAAATGAATCCTTGACATTATTAATTCCCTGGGCTGAGATTTTGTTTAATAACTGTTCTGTCAGTGATAGATCTGAAGAGGTAGCGTGTGTGTGGGAGAGATGGAGAGATAGTGGGAGGAGATTGGGGAGAAAGCGGGGGATAATTGGACTGTGGCCTGGAGATTAGGGGGCTGGCCTTACAAAGCACCTCTTTATTCAGACCTGGAGCCCCAGTGAGACACCTTTGCTATCTCCTTGCCCCCACCCCACTATCTGATTAGGCCCCAGCCAGCTAATCACAGCCCACGATTTGGGAAATATTTCCTCCTTGACATTCTGGAGAACAATCCCTTGCTGAGGAAAAAATACATTATAAAGTAAATGGAAAAGCATCAATCAGCTGGGAAAACGTATTCTACTGGTTGGAGGGAAGTGATGTTTTTATTTAAATAGGACTGCAGGCAGAAAGGTTTGATTCTTTACTAAGATACCAAAACAGAGCAGGGAAGTATTTGCATATAAGCTATTATCTTCCCCCTGGATGGTGGTTTATACAGCGAGATGGGCCAGCAGATGGCTGCCGGGGAGGCAGGCATCACGTGGTGGCCAGTAGATTACTGGTCCAATTTGGTGTGATTTGGATAAAAGTACAAAAGTAATGTCATTGCCAGCAGATAGTCTCTTCCGCTTCCTCTTCCTCCCTCCCCATCCCTCTCTCTCTCTCTCTCTCTCACACCTTCCCTAGATGGAAGAATGGTCAAGTTGCAGAGGAGATCTCTCCCTTTTGGAATGTGCCTCATCCAGGGTTTTAGTGATTGGCCGGCAGATGTTCACACCCGAGAGGAAGCAGGCCTGGGGCAGAGCCTACCAGGACAGGGTGGGCCTGCCACCACCCAGACCTGCTCCCTGAGGCCTTGGCACAGCTGTCCACCCATCCCTCACCTTCGCCTCCCTCCCTTCTCACGGCACAGCCTTCCATCCTCCTCCTTTCCCCAAAGATAAAGAAATGGACATGTTTGTATGACTCATAGGTCCATGAACTCAATTCAGAGAGTAAATAACTCACTGAATGAATGAGATATGTCATTTCCAGGCTATAAAAATAATTCACCACCTCGCCTTTTCCTAATGGGGCTCATGGCCCGGTGCTCGCCTGTCTGCCCTGGGCAGCTGCAGCCCCGCGGCCTCTGCAGAGTCCTTCCAGCTCGGCTTGTGCTGTGGGCTGAAGAGCAAGGGCTTGACCAGCTCTGAGAACAACATCTGCCTCCTCCTGGATTTGGAAGTATATACATATATTCTTTCCATTTGTGATACCCCAGAATACCTACGGGGACTTTCTTTCTCACGAATTAATAATAAAATGCAAATATGCTACAGTTTTTGTTTTCCTTTCTTAGTCAAAGGACAGAAACTTCCACAACAGAATATGTGCATAGACGGACTAAACTGAACTGTTCTGGGCAACATAGTGAGGAACGCTACGCTGATTATCCGTTGCTTTTCCCTCTGTCTGTCTCACCTTCCATTCTACCACCTCCTTACCCCCAATCCCAGGCTCACCCCTTCGTGTAGACACACACACGCACGCAAACGCACGCTGGCAAACAGCCAATTCTCTCCCCTGCTCGATACCCCATTACTGCTTTCATAAAATGGTCCCTTTTATTACCACACTGAGGTCTGCCCGCCTTCCCAGGACAACACAGATAGACTTGACTCGATTCCTCTCTCCCTCCAAAAGTCAACTCAATCAGCTCTGCTTTCTAACCACCAGACCAGGAAAGATTCTGTCTCCAGCTACCTGGAATCCATCCAGGATCTACCTCCAATGTTCTAGTCGGGGTAAGTTACCCCTCAGCACCTACCCTCAATAATTCTTCACTTCTCAATTTTTCAGACAAAAATGTTTTATTATTTTTGCGTCTGCTTGTTTTTTCCATCCAGGTTCTAAAGCTTCACTGAAGGCAAGACCTGTGTCTGTCGTTACGCTGAACACATAAAGACACACATACACATGCTCCACCCAAAATATTTCATTGCACTAAGCTGGTGTTTTGTAAATTTTTGCTATTAAATCTTAGCAATTTCAAGTCCTGTGAGAGCCCCGGGAAGAAGACATTTGGAGGCAGACAAGAATTTGACATCAGACCAAAAAAAAAAAAGCAAGAGGGCATTAGCATTTGGCAAGTTCTGTAGCCATTCTGATGCTCAGTATTGTTGCATGTTAAATGGTGATAATAAGGCCTTCCATCGGGGGGTGTGGGAGTTAACAGGATGGAGTGTGTAAGGAGAGGGCCGAGTGGCTGGCACATGGCCACCCTCAATAGAGCATGGTGGGTAGAAGTCACATCGAGTTGGCTTCTTTGTCCTCGTGGGTCAGCCTACTCCGCACTCAGGCCTCAGCTCAGTGATGCGTGAGGTGAGTTGTCTCTGGGCTCACTTCACGGCCCACGCCTCCCCCACACTCCCATTTTCAGCATGGCTCTCTCCCCATCATCTTTTCCCATCTCCCCACTCTTCCTTTCCTCATTTTGCCTTTGAAAAGCAGTCACAGCATCACAGTCCCTTCTTTCCAAGACACACAGGAAAAATTAAATATTTGAAAACCCTTCATTCATGACATCAGTCCTAAGGGTATCAAACAAGCTATCAGGGGGCTGCCACAAGGCACCTGTGCCTGGCTGGTGACCATCTCCCTAGCAACAGGGTCCCGACGGCCGGGGGACACTTCTGAAGCTTTAGCGGAGATTCTGTTTCCAGAGCATGTCCAATCTTCCTGCTTTGATTAATCAACATCACCTCTTTCAGTGTGTTTTTAAGTGAAATAATAGATGGCTGTCCAACTGCAGTTGAATGACACAGGTTTTTGATGACTCTCATGAAGAAAAGGCAAAAAAAAAAAAATTCTACAGTGGATTTTGTTGAAAAGGAAAACTTAGAAATCTTTCTCTTGCTGCCTGGATCCTTGTAAACAAGTATGTTTAGAAAAATGATCTTTTGAATCATGAACCATTTCCCCTATCTCACCAAGCCTGTGGGTAATCCACCCTCTTCAGCTTTTTCTTCTGCTTAGAACAGTTGAAACCCTACAAATACAGCCCACGCTTGGCTCACAAGAGTAACACATCACAGTGTCCAGTGTCGTCTCCCAGTGATTCTTAGAACTCTGTTTTTTGATATTCTGACAACTGTTTTGGACTGTGCCTTTTGTTTTCTGGCAGGAAAGGTTAAAATGTGTTTTTGAAGATATATTTCTCAGGGAAAGATTTTTTTTCTCTTTCTCTTTTGGAATCCTTTTTTCAGCCTTAGAAAGTCCTCGTGATTCTACGACACCAGGAATTTGTCTGTGTCTCCTCTTTACCCTTTTGCTTTGGGACCAGAATTCTTGATTTATTCTAATATACCTAAAGTTCTCATCCTCATTTGCTTAGGATATTTAAAACAAATAGAGGTACTCCATTAAAATGTGTCATTCCTTAGTTTCCAGCTGACTTTCTCCTCTAAATTCCTAAATACTTTTGAAAAGGTAAAATAAGAAAGTAGAACCAGTTCTGTCATGTATTCAGTTCCAAATACTTAAATGATAATTCTTGACTTATAAGTCAAAATGGCTTTCATTGCCTGGCAAGGAAGAAGACAAAAGAAGCCACGTGCTTGGTTTCGTATGTTATTAACATGTGCTGAAAATACATTTGCTTTTGTCTTGCACGCATTTTCACGATGATTCATAGAATAGATTGACACTGAATTTTTTTCTAGGCTTAAGGAAGGAAGCTGAGTTGGGGGCAGCTGTATTAACAAGCAGGTCTTTCACAGAGTCCTAAAGTCACCACCAGATGGCACACCAGCACAATCTGAAAGAGGAGTGACGTCCCCGCCGGGTCGACTCCTAGCCTCTATTAATGGCTTCATTTTCCACTGACAAGCAAGAAAATGCCATGGAAACTTTTGTTTTCACCTTCCAGTGAAGGAGGAGGGAAAGAGATGGGGGAGGCACAAAGTCCCCTTCCACTATGTGTTGTGTGCTGCCCCGTATCCACATCTGGACATTATAAATCATGCGTTGTTGGGGTCCAGCATTTTCTGATCTTAGCAACAGCCCCATTCTAAGCAACAAGGAACCAGCATGTTCTGTTTAGCTTAAAAACCACTAAAATCACAAGTAAAGGGAAGAAAGAAGGGCATTCTCACAGAGGGGCAGACATCAGTGGAGTTCATTTGGAGCCAGTCCTGGGCAAGTCCCTTTAGAGCAGAAGAGGCTCCTGGTTCCAGGTGCCAATTCGTCCTCACCTGTAACTTGTTCTGCTTCTAAGAGACATGAAACTGCAACAGAGTTTTACCTTAAAACTTCACCTCTGCTCACAGTCCCTCCCACTGACACCCCACCCCCAAGTAATTACCTTTTATTATTATGACTTTTTAATCTAGGCAATTGCTTAACGTTCCACGGAACCTGCTTGGAAAAGGTGGGGCGTTGCCGCCTTTCTCAATGGAATCACTCTGGATGTCCGGATGCTGTGTTCTAGCTCAGCTGAGTCTGATGCCTCCATCTGCCCACCTCCTGCACTCCAGAGCTCGTGGATCTCCACACAGAGTACCTTTAGACCATGTGCACTAGGATCTGTCTAATCGCATTAGGTTTCTCATTTTCAGCATAATACTGTCATGGCGCTGTGCACCAGTGCCCCAGATTAGTGGCTTGTCAGAACAGTGCCCCACTAATGAGCTAATCCAAATAATGCTCAAATCCCAAATCAGATTTAAGACGATCCAGTCTGGGTAGAATTAGGGAGCGAGAAATGCTAGTTGAAAGAACAAGCTTTCATTTTCTTTGTTTTGCCTTAAAATAAAATAGGTGGAGTGCTGTCAAACTCCAGGGTTTTTCCTTTGCACGACATTAACCTCCATTACGCGATTGGGAATAATAAACAGAAAACAGAAAAGAGTACATCTGTATGGACGGTATAAATTCACCCTGGAGGACTGGAAAACACACAAACACACATATGCAAGCCTAATGCATTCAGCAGATCCACATCCTTCGCAGCTTCTAGTTTTCCTGACTTTCCTGCGAGCCTGACCTTAAGACCTTGCCGATTTTGAGTCTGATGTATTTCAATGGTGACCTTAGGGTGTAGGGTTAGGTCAAAAAAATTTTTTTTAAGCTTATTTGTTTCCTTATTTTCCCTCAGGGTAAAGCTGGGCCCCAGAAATCCCAAAATGCATAATAGCAAAGTTGAGGTCAGGCCTCGAGCAAATGAGCTAGGAAAACAGAATGCAATCAGAACCATTGTGGTTTCAGGTGTTCTTGAAAATGAAGGCTTGGCTTAAAATGGTTTCTTATTTCTGTACTTCTCTAGTCTTTTTGGGAGTGAAGGAAATTATTTCTGTTGGCAAAAAGGCAGTTTTTATGATGGCCACCTGGTGGGCCAGCCCAGAGCCAGGAGAATAAAAAGTCTTCCATTCTCCTCCCTGGCACAGCAGCAACTCATGTGCGTCCCAGCGACAGGCTCCCTCCTTCACCTTGCTGCTGTATGAAGCCCAAAGAACATAGTTTGACTCTTTAGAGTCAAGTTCAGCGAAGCAGGGCGGTTTGCTGTTGTATTTTGACACACAAACCGAGCCAATTCGACGTGGGAACAGTAGCCTCGCAAGACACATACAGACCATCCTGTACTCTGACTTGAATTCTGGTCTCCGTCCCGGTGCTTTCCATCGGTGCACAGTAGTCCACTCGCAGGGTCTTCAGAGGTGCCTTCTGTCATGAAGCGCCGGTGAAGCACTTCAGACTTGTTTCTCCTCATTTTTTGTACGTCTGTTGGATATTGTGTTTTGTTTTATAATTGCTAGCCTTTTTAGGTTATAAGCCACCAAAAGTTTTGTTTTCGAGTTTTGTGCTTGAGGGAGGATTATTGTTTTGCAACTTACACGAGATTTCTTTCATTGATGTCAAACTTAAGCGCATCACACACAGTCACAAATACTGAAAGACTACCTGGAACCTGGGGTGCCCACTGAATGCCCACGTGAGAGATGACACCTGCAGCTCTCATGCCTTCCTGCTCTTTCCTTTCCCCGTTCTCTGAAACATACAGAATTGTGCTTGTTCCTGCACCTTAGCTAGGCCAATAGCCATTCCTCCGTCACGGGCCAGATGATCAGTCAAGGAGACAGATTTTATTTATTTCCCTATTTATTAACAGAGGGGAAGATCACCCAAAGAAATGAAAACATGTCTCCACCAAGACTTGTACCTGAATGTTTTACAGCATCATTACTCATAATAACCCCAAACCGGAAGCAGCCAGAATGTCCATCAGCTGGTGAGGAGGTAAGCAGGCTGTGGTCTCTTCCTACAGTGGAGCACTACTCAGCAATCAAAAGGACCAGATCGCTGAAAAATGCAATGACATGGAAGAATCTGAAAGAGGTCAGACTCGAAAGGCTGCACACTGTATGATTCCATTTATACAAAATTCTAGAAAAGGCAAAATCGTTACAACTGAAATCAGATCAATGGTGCTATGGGGCTGGGTGAGGGATGGGGAATGAGACTGACTGCAAAGGGGTGAGAAGGAACCATTTGGGGTAGATGGAAATGTTCTAACATCACTGTGGTGATAATTACACAAAGGGACACATTTGTCAAAGCTCATCGAATTATACATTTAGAATATGTGAATTTTATTGCATGTAGATTACACCTCAATTACAAACCATTTTTAAAATCCTTTTTGGATGGATTAGTATTCCTACTTTATAGAAGGCAAACAACAGCCAGAGTGAGCCATTGTGTGTCTGTTTCCCCTAAATCACGTGAGCCTTGTTGCTGCGGTTGAAGAAAATCAGGATGGCGTACCGTAATGACAAAACAAGCAGGTCTAAGTAACAATACTACCATATTTTTGTCACACCTCCACAGCCTTGATAAGTCTCCTTACCCAGTGCATCAGGAATGTGAACCTGTTCATATCAACCTACTAGAAGTCAGCTAGTCAATTACCTAAGTTTCCTCAGTTAACTGCACCCAAGGCCACCACCTCGTGCCATCCTTCTCTCCTTGCCCTGCCCAATGCTAATAACAATAGAAACGACAGTCCGCCTCCTTGGCTTACCCCGGGAACAGGGCGCAAACTGATGATCATTTTTCTTTGTGAGTTATGACAGAGGCACATCGCCTCACCCCTGGAAGAAAGCAGCCCCTGCCAATCCTTTAAAACAGCCAGGAGAGAAATGAGAGGCCTGCTAGGGCCAAGCCGCCTCCCTGCTGACTCTAATTACCCAGCCAGGAATTCCACATCCCTCCTTCCCGCCCGCCCCCAAGTTGGAACGAGGATTCTGCACTCCACAGACTTCGGCTGATCCTTTTGTGTGCCCACGGCTGCCGAGTGGATTGGGCTCCTAATGAGCTTTGACACTAATGGAACTGTGAGACAGCGTGATTATGGCTTCTCCCCCCGTGCAGCTCAGACCTGGCAGGAAATGACCCGAGACTCTGCACCCTTCCACCCCCCAAAGAATGCTGTGGAAACCGTCTTCAGCAGCCAGCTGGAGACCTCCCCCCACCCCTTCTCAGCTCAGTTTCCTTTTCCCTCCATCATCCTGCAGGTGGCTGAAAATAAGATTTTATGGCCTGACGCGTGGTGGGTTGGTTGACAGCACTGGAGACCTTCTTTAATTCAGGGGGGCCTTGGAGCATGGAGGTGAGATTGGAAATGGGAACTGGGACCCATAAAAAAGACTTTCCCAGCTTGCCTTTCAAAAGCGTTCCGAGGAGGAAGGGAGCTAGGGAAGGTAATGTTGTTTTCTATTAGATGCTTAACAACGTGTGTAAGTGGAGGTGATTTAAGAAAAAAACAACATGTGCTTCTGTAATTTCCATGTTGTGTGTGGTTCAGGTGTAAGGGACTGGCGCTAACTATTGGACTGTGAGCTAATTATAGCAAGAAACAGCTGCTGTCCTCTAATGAGGAGTCAGAGCTGCAAGATGCGCTCGGCCGGGAAGCCGGAGGAAGCCTGTTGCAGGGCCTCTCCTCGATTGCTCACTCGTCCCAGAACGCTCCCTGCCACACTCGGTCACCGGCCCGTTCTCACACCCACTCCAGCAGGTGATAAGTAATTTTCGCCTCCCTGTGTCTGGAGAGAGGAATACGCCCCATTTTATTAACCTCCACGCTGCTTTTATTCTCACTCCCCAGAAGTGACCATCCCTGACCCCCAGCTGTGTATTACTGGGGGGAGGGGGTTTTCCCATCCCCCTTTGATTTCTTTCCGTTCTTTCTCATTTTCCTGTGTTTCCAGAATAATCAGAAATTCCCAGAGCTGTCAGCTCTTTATCAGGTGATGTTGACGCTGACCTGGAGCGCATTTTCTGTTTCGGGCACTACAGCTTTCTCCCCCAAGTCCCTTAAATGTGACCACAAGGCATGCAGTATAGAGCCTGGAGGGTCTGTTGGTGAGGAGAGATGTGGGTCCCCATTTAGAGCTCGTCCCAGACAAATAGGGGAAGCGTTAGCTTAACAGTTATTTTTTTAAATGTTAATAAAATGTGACATTCATGCCCCAAGTATTGAGAAGATAAGGGGCGCATTCAGGGCGGTGCGGCAGTCGACGCTGCAGTGCAGGTGCTCAGACCGCAGTAAACCTCCTTGCCTGGCAAGGAGGGCAAGCCCAAGTCCAGAGAGGCTGAGAAGCAGGGGCTCTGCTCCGTTACTCCAAGCCTAAAATGCCCCTTTTTGACCAAATGAGGAGGAGGCAATTTAAAGTGACCATTTCTTCCACCGTGTGTAACATCTTATTTACTGTGCAGTTGGATTAAACACCAGGGCTCCCTACAGCGGCCCCTGACAAGAGGCGCTGTTCACAGGCTGCCTGGAAGCCCGGGGCTGGGCCCTGAGCACCGTTTCCAGAGCGCTCGTGGGCAAACGGGTGGCCTGTGCGTCCTTTATGGCGTGAGCAAGGTGGGGCTGGCCCCGTAGAAGGTTTCTTTGCTGACTCGATGGCTTCTGCAAGGGAAAGGGGAACGCCAGCAGCTCGGTTTTGCTCTAGTTTCAGATTAGTAGGAATTTAAGTGAGAAGAAAACACAGAGAGCTGGGGTGGCTCCTGAAAGGGAACGAAGAGTCCTTCCCGGAGCCAGCCCCCACGCGGCCTCGTCCGCTGGCTTCCATGCGACATCCGGGGCCTGGCAACCAGCCACCGTGTCCTGTGGCACATTGGCGACCCGGGCCTTCCTGAAAGAGCCAGGACATAGACAGAGAAGCACGTGTTTAATTCATATTTTGGTGCATGTGTCCACTCAAGGTCAGCGGCTTATTTCTTCTTACCCCAGCAGCCTTTTCTGATGTTTTCCCCTGTACTTTCTAGAGCTTTCTTTGTCCCACAGATTATCTCTAAAATTCTTATTTCACTGTTATTTTTTTAAACTCAGAGAAAGTAATCTTTCTTTCTCTCTCTCCTTCTCTCTCTCAATGAATTTTCAAGAAGACATAGATATTAATTACAACATACTGGAGGCAAAGATTGGGTAAGAATGAAAGGCTGAGAGGGCTTTATCTCCCAAAGACAGGACCGGAGGTTTCTGGCTACTCTAAGTGGTCCTCTTAAGGCTTCCCAGGTGTTAGAGATGAGCGATTTTTTTCTGCTGGTTTTTATCTCTTTCTATCCCCAAATAACAGCTTCTGGTATATTCTGGCAGGAACTCCTCCAGCGCTGAGCATCCATGTGAAGGTGACATCACAGTCTCTCTCCCTCCTGCTCTCCTCTTCAGGGTGGCAAAGGTCGCTCCTCAGTAACCTTGCTGCCTCTGACCAGGCTAGAAGCACGAGCAGCTTCTAGCTTATGGCGTCTGGGGACTCAAGAGGCCAGGTCCCCCTGTTCTGTGTCAGTTACATTAGCTAGCTGCCCTGATTCAGAGTGGCTGCCTCAGGGGCCAGCCCTGGTGGCCTAGTGGTTACACTCAGCGCGCTCTGCTTAGGCGGCCCGGGCCTGGTCCCTGGGCACAGACCTGCACCACTCGTCGGTGGCCATGCTGTGGGGGTGACCCACATACAAAATAGAAGAAGACTGGCACAGGTGTTAGCTCAGGGCGAATCTTGCACAGCGGGGGGGAAAAAAAAAAACCCACAAAGTGGCTGCCTTATAAGTATTACCTTCTCATATATATTATGCTTGATAGTTTAAATTCATACATGCTGGTATTTTTACTCACCACCACTTCCATACCACTCAGAGATTACATCAGAGCCTAGCATGGTGTTTTGCAAACATCAAGGGTTAAATAAATGTTATGCTGTGAATGAATGAATGAATGAATATTCTGCATTGGAAAATAGCAATTTGTTTTAATCTATTTTCAGATGAAAGCAGCTTAAAACAGAACTTACTAACATGCCACCTCACTCCTTGAGGAGCCGATATAGAAAGGGGATTTTGATTTAACTTGTGCTTTAAAATATTTCAGCAGGGGTAATAAGCAAAACTGGCACAGCAAAGCATTCCTAATTTTGGCAGTCCTGCCTTTGGAGGGGAAGACAGAATCTTATAGAATACCGATCCACAGTTCCTTATTCATAATTCCAGAATCCAAGAGCTGTGATAAACACAAGTTTTTCATAACTCATTTGGCAGGAAACCGGGCTTGAACTGACACGAGGCTGTTGAGAGCTTCGTTTGTATTTCTCCCACCGGAGTTGCTATTCAAGCACACTTGTGCAGGAATATTGATGTTTGATCATAGGGAGCGCCAGGTGTCCTTGGGGTGTAGGTAATAGATGGCATAGTCACCATATTTATTCCATTTCTAAAATTTAAAAAGTCTTGAATTTCAACACATACGGCCTCGAGGGGTTCTGAAAAGGGATCAGGGATCTATATGAACAAAATGCTGATTTAGTATGTCCAAGTTTACTCAGTAACTTAAACAGATTGCCAACAAGACAAGACACCCTGAGGTCTTTATTGTATAGAAGAGATCCCTGTGCTTAGGACTTTACAGCATTATATTTTTAAAGCATGAATTCCTCATCCAGCAAATATATCATGAACACAGCCCCGGCAGCTGCATTATTCTTCGGGGAGGCAGGCACCACCACTCTTGTTCTCAAGGAGCTCACAGTCTTTTGAATAATTTTATAAGTGGTACAAAAATTACTGGAAGCTCTAAAACAGGCTTTCCTTTTAGATCCACTTGGAGCTTTCTTTGCTTCTTTTAATTTTTTTCCATTAAGACTTGCAAAAATCACAAAGTGACTTCTTAATTGCAGCCACATTAACTGACACAGGCTTTTAAGCATGGGGCATTTTTATCACGATGGGGACCGTCCTGGTGCACCTACCACACAGTGTCTTCCGTGGACAAATGGCGCTGCTGACCACCCAGCACACCGGTCGGAGCGGAAGGGACTGGCAGGGGCTTGGATCAAAGGAACTTGGAAGTCACAGCTCCAGCCCAAATACTAGCTCCGGCGGACGCATTTCTGCCTCTAAAAAGCCATAGTTACTCCTGAATGTTAAATGGGTTTGAAAAATTCAACCACCAGCACCAAATCCCAAGTCGCTTTCCAACGTGGTGGGAAAACAAGTGGGCGAGGGCTGCGGGGGTGGCTGGTTGAGAGCCCCACCCACTCGGTCTGGCTTCATTTGCTCAGGCCTTCAGAGCCCGACTTATTACTCGTTCTGTTAATGTAAAAGCTACAGATTTCAGTGTAGCAATAAAACTGATGTTAAGCAAATTACATATCTGGCAGGTGAACACCGAAAACTGCAGCCCGGCCACATCCATCAGGCAGCGTTGTGGTGCCACAGCGCTTAGATGGGACAGCTTTTGGACGAAGGTGACTTCTGTGCCTGTGTCAGGGGTGAATTACAGAAGAGTTCTGCATGTATTTAGATATTTTGCTGCACTGTGACTTGATCTTTTGAGAAAGTGTTTCTGCCAGTGTGGTTTCCATGCGCTTTCCTCGTGGCAGTAAAAAGGCCCACAGAACTTGCTAAGCAGGGTGAAAAGAACCAAGGGCTCTTCTAAACCTCAGCTTAGGGGACATGTTTGGGTGGCCCCATTATGTCCCACGGAGTCTTTGTTGATGGGAATTTTGTTCCAGCCATGGCACCCACACAGGTTGCTGGCACTTGCATCTCCAGGGGGACAAATTCTGTTTCAAGAGAAATCACATCTCTTGTGTCCCAGCAGCTCCTCACCGCTGCAGAGTCTGGGAGGCGCTGCTCACAGCCTGGGTGGGAAGGCAGCTCCCTGAGTCAGCCCTACAGAGCGTGAATGGTGCACAGTCATTAGGGTGATGGCTTCCGTGGGAAATGACCTGAAGAATTTCAGTAATGAAATTCCATGCAGGAGTCTTGAAAGGCCCGTGAGTACCAATCCATTCTAGAGTCTGGGCTCAGAGCAAATTCTGTCAAGCATGAAACCAAGCACTTGCAAAGCGTGCTTTGACACGGCTTTAGACAGAGAAGCACAAGCCTCTGCCTCCAACTTATTCATTCGCACCAGCTCTCAAGAAAGAGCACGGACTAACGTCCTTTGTTGAGGCTGTCACAGGATTGGATTGCTGACTAGCAAAGGTCACTCCAGTGACTTTGCAGGTGGGGCCGGTGGAGATTCCTAATTCGTGAAGCATTGGAGGGAAGAGGGTGAGGATTCATAATGAGGTGGCTTTTGCTCTTGTTTTTGTTTTGTTTTCCGGGAAGGTGGCAATCCAGAACTCTGCTATAAAACAAACTTTGTGACCCAAACCAGCCACAATAAAATAACAATCCCTCCTCTGGTTTCTATGTCCTAGTTTCTTAATTGGGTGGGCGGGAGAGCAAATTTTCACATGGAGCAAGTAGGTGGGCACAGGCTGTGTAAATCCCATACTGCCATCCTTGGCAGGAGACGTGCTGCCATTATCCTTCGAAATGTCAGCCGAGGTGGAAACCGGCTCCAGATCTGAGAGGCGCCAGACACCTGCTCCCTCGGCTCCGAGGCTGCTGCTGCTGCTCGACCGCCCGCGCGCAGCCCTCTCTCGACACATGGGGAGCCTGTGAGCCCAGCAGCAGTGTCGAGTTCTGCTATGTTCAGATTCCCCTCTGTTCTCACCTCCCATATTTCTCTCCCACAATTTGGTCTCCTGATAGGAGGCTGAGGTGGGCATCTGTGCTTTCATTGGTACCTGAGTTCTCAAAATCCCTGAAATACTCCCCCTGCTGTCCTGTCCCTTCTGTGAAGGCCGTGACCTTTCAGAGAGCCCGAGGCCTCCATCAGCAGCAGCAGCTGAGGATCTGGGTGAGGATCACCTTCCTCACCCAGAAGATAAGCTCAGTTGGGGGAGCTGCCTCGTGGAGAAGCAACAGGACTGATTTATTGACAGTGATCATAGTCGGGGTGATTTTCACTTCATTCATAAGTAAAATTTTTATAAATGGTTTTATTCACTTTTCCAAAAATTGAGTTTGGGTGCAACTACATCTAAAAGCGAATGGAGCCAACAATTTAAACATAGTTACCAGGAGTCTGGCCCCCAGAACTTTGCTTGCGGAGTACAGATTCTTTGTGACGACTTACATCCCCAAATCCAACAAGTTAGGCTCTCAGGCGATGATGACTAACACTCATTGAGCATTTACAATGTGCCAGACACCAGGAGCCTGAGAGTGTCTCCCTCACAGTCAGAACAGCCTATCAGGTATGCAATGCTGTTATCCCTGTTTCACAAGTGAAGAAACTAAGAAACCAGGGCACAGAGAGATTCACTAACTCTAAAAGAGTCACACAGCAGTGTAGTAATCATAGCAACATTCAGAGAGCAGTTATTTTGGGCCAGGCACTGTTCTAAGTGCTAGAAAGCACTTAATATAAATAAACGTGTTAACTCATTCGTTCTCACAACAATCCTGGAGGTAGGTACTATTATTATCCTATTTTACTGATGAGAAAATTGAGGCACAGAGTTGCCACATGCTCAGGTAACCCAGCTAGTAAGTTCGAGGCAGGGATTTGAACCAAGACAATCTGGTTCCAAATTCTATTCTCTTAGGATGCTAAGTTGCCTTTCATATAGTCTTTAATATTGTTATTTTAGTCTTTGTTTTCTTAATAAATGCTTCATAGGGTTGTTATTAGGATTACACAATGTACTCTGTGAACTTAGTGCAGCACCTGGCGGGTGGTAAAATACTACAATAAATATCAGTTATTGTTATTATTAGTTGTAACAATATTCAAGCTGCATGACCTTTTCCCAGAGGGAAACAGAATGAGAAAGACACATTTTTCTCCTGTAACACAGTTGTACCAGAATGCCCAGCTATGGATAGTTAATAAAACGTTTTTTTTGATGAGGAGAACTATTGATAAACTACCTCCATTACTCGCCATTCTTTCTAAGACTGTGAAGCATCGCAACCTTGTCTCTTGTTTGGCATGTTTGTTCATGGCAAGCCTCAGAGCCAAAAAGTCAAGTGAAAAAGAATGAGGATGTTCTATTAGATTTTAAATAGGAAAAAAACGTAATAGCGTCTTCATCTCTAAAACACAGATGATTATCCCACCTTATCTAGTTCTCAGAGACGGTATGAAGCTCAAATGAGATAGCAAATATGAAGACCCTTTGAAAAATGTGCACCCAACCACAGCAGCATCATTCATATAAGACAGTGGCCTGGAGAAATCCCGGATTTATACAAGTCACAGACACCATAGACAGGGCAAGCCGTGCTGGGAGCCTCGGGCGCAGATAAGGAGGCTGCTGAGCAAAGGGAGCCAGTTTGGGGGAAGGAAGAAGAGAAGTTGTGCCTTTTAGAGACCAAAAGGGAAAATCCGTGGAGTAACAATAGCAGGAAGGGAGGCTACTGCGTGGGTAGCAGGTACCGAGGGCGCCCAGTGCGTTAATGTCATGACTTCCTCCCGCACAGCTGCACGTGGGCCTGCCCTTAGGTGGCCGGCCAGGCACCTCAGCCTTCCCTGGGAGGGGAGAACAATACCATGGGGGCAGTTGCTATAGCAGGCGAGTGACAAATCTCTGGGGGGGGCTGGGGGGTGAGGTCGGCAGGCAGCATATTCCAGCCAACGTTATCCTGCCACTGGAGCCACCTCTAAGCAAACCGTGGAAGGTGCAACTTCAGGGGAAGGGTTAGTGTTGTTTAAAGGCCCAGCCCACAGCCAGAAGACGTAAAGAGCCGAGAGAACAAGGAGGAACGGCTCGGAGAACCCGCCACGCGTGGCCCCAGCCATGTGCCGTTTCTTTGGGCCTTTCACTGGGTGTTGCCACAGTGACAGTCAAGGAGACACTGACAGTTGATGCGCGGCAGAGCTGCAGAAAGGCGGGTGGTAGAAACACCTGCGTGACTCCACTGCTGGCCAGTCAATTACAAGGGAAAAAGGATCTGCAGAATGGGGTAGTTCAAAACCTTTTCAACAGCATCGCCAACTGAAATATCACCTCAGGGCAAATTCCCTCTAGCCTGTGTTAGAGCCAAGTCGGGCAGGGGCTGCCATCAGCCAAACCTACAGTGTTAGAGGCATTGCAAATATGCTCATTGGTTGAAATGGAAAATCGTGATTTAGTATCCTTGGAACCAGCCAGATTAGCAAATGAGAATGCTTTCTAATGATGAATTGTGCTAATTTGGGTTTCATTGGTCAAGTGAGATGTTGCTCTGTATTTTACAACCAAGTCTGACAACGGGAGTTACTGAAGACGTTCCAATCATATTCTGGGTGAGTGTTTCTGCCAGGACTCCAAACAGTTCAGCGGTAACGGTTGCCTCAAATCTCCTTTTAATAAACAAAGTTATTTTGGCATGTTTGTGCTGTTTCTCGTGGATTTTTGGAAATCAATTCTAGCTTATTTGGATAAACGGCTTTGTAAGGGCTCATGAATATCAATACACGGATGATATACAAAATACAACGTTTATCACATGCACTTTTCATAAGTTATTTTTTTCCACCATCAGGAGAAACACATACACATTGTAGAAGACAGAGAAATTTATAGAAGTAGCAAAATTACTCTTTATTTGGTAATAACAAAAACCCAACTCAAATCAGCTTAACTCGCTCATGTAAGGACAAAATCCAACTGGAGTGAATAGCTTCAGGCATGGTTGGTTCCAGGAATTCAAGCTAGGTCTCGTGTGTCGTATGTTGAGGGAGGGGCAGACAAAAACTCTGGCCTCACAGTCCGCTACAAATAGCCAAAAACAAAATGATAACCCATTTCCCATCACTCAAAACAATCGTGCCTGGTGTTTTGGTGTCTTTTCTTCTGTCCCTTTTTCATGCATGTTTTACCTTGTTTACATGTAAATTTTAAACTGAGCTAGTTATTGCACCCTGGAAGGTGCAATGAAGACGTGAATGCATCTTCATTAGCTTCATCACAGTGAGTAACCAGTGTCCTGACATATCACTCTGTCTTTGCAGGTGGGGGTCCAGGAACGCATGTGTGCAATGCCTCCTCAGAATCTCTACATTCTTTGGTGACAGTACCGTCCAAGAAAACTTTGTGCAGTGATGGAAATGCTCTATATCTGCACTGTCCAATACACTAGCTACTAACCACATGTAGCTGTTGAACACTTTAAATGTGGCTAGTGCCACTGAGGAAATGAAGTTTTAATTTTATTTAATTTTGATTAATTTAAATAGCCACATGGGGCTAGTGGCTGCTGTATTGGACCACACAGGTCTACACAACAAATTACATGAGTAGAAGCCACAACTTAAAGATGAACACATGTCAACCCTACCCCTCTAGGGATAACACAAGCATCACTGAAGGCTCAGGTCGGAAAAGCCTATTAACAGACACTGTAATAAGCTTCCACGGTGGCTGCTTTTTGTCCTCAAGCAAAGCCCTGTGCTCCTGTGCAGGCTGGAGCGTTGGTCTCCCTGCTCACCCACTCCCGTCTTAAGTGCTTGCCTCTCCCCAGCTCAGAGCAGAATTCTCAGGAAAATTAGCAGGCTTCCCTGCACTGTCTTGATTTGCAAGTTACTTACTGTTTTGTTCTCAAGAAGCAAATATGATACAAAGTAAAGAGGAGCCTGTCTGGATCACAGACATGTGTGTGTGAATTCCCACAGCTATAAAAAATAGCTAAAAAGGGTGTAATTGTTGTGATTTTAGGGTTTCTCCTGAAACAGACGTTAAGTACATGCTGTGTCATGACGCTGCTCTCTTCCACATTTTCTTTTCTGTTAGTGAAGGTCTGCAGTCCTTTGGTAATTAAAATACGGAGTCTATTCCTGTCACTGTGATATTTATTTTATCAGCATCAGATCTGTAAATACCCTAAGTGATGCAGCAGAAGACCATAACATTCAAGGAGTGTCAAACACAAGACCTCAACAGCAAACATATGATCCAATCTGTTGGTCTCAAAGATACAATAGCACAACCACTTCAGGATCACTCCTATCACGCATGATAATGTGGAATCTGTTATATGCCTCCTGTTCTAGATTTCAAGCTCTTAAATGGCAGGGGCTCGTCTGTCCACTGCCCAAGATGGTACCCTTGTTAGTAGGCCAAGCAGGAGCCTGAAGGCAGGGCTGTCTGGCTGTGAAGACGCTGTGTTTTCTCGACGCCAGCCGGTGGTGTCTTTCTCTGGATGACTTTGTGTTGCCGGCACTGGGAGGGCTACAGAATCAAGAGACTGTTCCCCCAAAGAATGCAACCAAGGGGCTCAATAGGCTTTGCTCCTTTTTTCCCATTATCTTCAGCCCCAAAAAAGTTTGCCAACCCTTGTTGGGGGCTTAACAAGGGTCAACTGAGGGTCACAGTGCCTGGCACAGAGTAAATGCTCTGTAAATATCAATAGCTAATATTGTTGTTAGGCTTCTCTCCCGTCTTGAGTCTTTGCACTTTCTTGCTTGTTTCCCTAATTTCATCCCTTGCCTCAGGTTGATCTTTCTTTTCTCTTCCTCTCCCCCCAACTAACTCATTGAACATTCTTCTTGCTATAGATTTAGTTCTATCCTTTCTCTTCAGATCGAAGCTACTCTCTCAACCTGAATTCTCTGGCTCCCGTGGAGTATGCTCACCTATATCAAGCAGGGCCTGGGGTCCTCTCACCTCTGCTAGAGCCATTTTCCTATCTAGCCACCTACTGCTTTGGTCTAAGTTTCTTGAGGACATGAGAGGGACGCTCACTGTGTGTGGTTGTGTAGTTTGGACATTGCTCAGCCACGTGCAGGCGCTCTGCGGGCCACATGGGTACCAGCCCCAGACTCCCCATTTGGTCCTGCTTTGATATCTGCCTGACTTCCTGTCTACTCCTGCATGGAGAGGAAGCCTCCATGGGCCTGTTGACCTTCTCTCTTAAGTTTACAATCCCGTGTTTCATTTCCTATTTCACCACTCTGGTCTGCTTTGACCTCCCAAACTGAGAGCCATCCTGGAAGGAAGCACACTCAGCCCAAATTTTACCTGTTAGCTTAAATCATGGAGGTGAACACTCTGCCAGAGGAGGAGGGAAGGCAGTGTGAACCCTTCATTCACTCCTCAAGAGCTCCTTTCTCCACGACACTGCCCCCATGGGGATGCTTGGCCTTCCCTATGTACAATATACACGTGCATATTTCTTTATCCCATAATCTCAAACCATGTTTGGAACATGTCTCAGTCTAACAGGCAAAGTGACACATTAATTCTAATCTGCATGTCGTTGTCTATTCCATCCTCCATTGGTCTTTCTTTCATCCTATCCTCAGAATTTTTTTTTCATGTATTTTGGGCACAATAAGGATTTTGCATAGTGATGTTTCCTCAATAGAACTAAAGATGATCTCAGTGTTCCCAGTCACACAGGGGCAGGGTTTTTGACAAAGAAGTCAAGTTATTTTGGAGCAGTTGTTTCCAACTGGTGTGTGTTTCAGGGGTTGCAGGTGAAAGAGAGGATGGGAATCACCTGGATACTTTGCAAACTCTCCATGGCCCCCAAAGATTTTGATGAACCTCAGTTCTGATATACTCTTCTCTGAATTAAAGACACTTCATAGATAGATCAAATGCAAGGACTAGGGATTAGGTCTGTGGGAAGCTAAGGTTTGCTTGGGCCGCTCTGGGTTATCAGAGGGTGTAAAATCTGATCAGTCACTTTCTCTGCTCAGGAGACCCAGCACAAAGATGAGAGACAGAAGGGATCACAGCCATCGCGCAAGCCTATTTTGCCTTCATTAAGGCAACCATAAAACAACAATAAAAATATCCCAAATCTTCAAATTATGAAATCCAATTTGATTGAATTGCATTAAAATTTGTTGAGTTTCAACCCAAACTGTCTCAGGTGCAATTAGATATACAGAGAAAGTAAGATATGGCTCAGCCCTCAAGGAGTTTACAAGAGGATTGAAAGCCATTTCCAGTGGGAGATTCTCCTTCCTCTTCTAAAGGCATAACCTTAATTGTGGAGAAAATTTTTTTAAAGATTCTAACACTGTATACATTAAAGATAGTTTGCTCATGGAAAGCACACAAATTGACATAGTCTTAAATGAATTTTCTCTAAAGGGACTTTCTCCTTATAAGAATTTCTGATACCTGACCCCACACAATAAGAAATTTGACCTGACCCACCGTTAGTCTTGGCTAATCCGAATCCAATTTAGGTCCATCCAAGATGTGGTGAATGTCCTCATCCTCTTAAGCCCCTGGATGAGACAACTCCAGAAGTTTAATCAAGAACCAGAAACTGCTCTTCTGCCCACACAAATCCTGTAGTGATTTCTATATATTGGATATATGTGCCTTTTCTCCAATTAGATTGCAGGTCCCTGAGATGGGGGATTCCATTTTTTTATTTCTTTGTATGCCCCCCTCTTCCTAAACAGCCCCAAACTCTCAGCATATATTTCTTAGTAGTAATAACACAAATGATAATTTACTACTTGTCAGGCGCCGTGCTGAGTGGTTGACAGGCAATATTGCAATTATTCCTTACAATTACCCTTGGAGGTGTGGAAACTGAGGCTTAGAAGGATAAAATGATTGCACCAAGGCATAAAGGTAAATTTAAAGGTAAACAGCACTTAAGGGTAAATGCACCAGTGGCATTTACCACTAAAAAGTGGTAAATTGAGGATTTGAACCCAGGCTATCAGAACCGAGGACCCACACATTGAAGCCCCAGGCTGCATGGTCTTCTGCATCCATCGCTGTCCAGCTAAGCTGACCCAGGTGCCCCAGGCGCATGATGCCTGCCTGTGGAAGAACACTTCTCCCCGAGAACACTTGAGAGGCGTCCACACTGAGCTCCTGTGATGTGATAATGAACACCTGCAGCCTCCCTGCGCACCCAGCTGAACGTCTGGCTACATCAGTTTCGCGTATTCTATTGGAAATGCGCTCTATGGTATTTTTATGAGATGTGCTTTTTTCTTTCACAATCATCCAAGTAGGCAAATCACTCACAATCTCCCTTTTATAGATAAATAAAAGGCAGAGAAAGAAGAGTTTGGGAAGAAAGTAAGAGGGAAAGCCACGATTTGCCTCTGCAGCCCTTGGTTCTCAGCAATCTCTTAATCCAGGCTCTTTTTTTTTTGCCCCTCAAAAAGCCCTCCAGACATGTAATAGTAAAAACATAGGGGTATGAGACCCCTAAAAATAAACAAGATAAAACCATGAGGAAAAAAAAGAACAAGATAAAAATGCTGAAGAAGAAATTCAAGTCATTCGCCAGTATATTGGTAAAAACATTATAAGATATTTTCTGTGTATAGTAGCCACATTGAATATTCTTGAGATTCTGACTCCACAGCAGCTCTTTGTGCTAATACAGTTGCTAATATATAATTTAAGGTAGAGTTGTAAAAAATCACTCTTTTTTTTCTTTCAAAGAGACACTGTGTGAATCTGTTTTCCAGGTCCTTCGTAGAAATATTGAGATATTCTTCAAAGATGCCCACTACACCCAGTTAAACACTGGTAGCTATACCACATTCTTTGCAACATATCTTTTGCATCTCATTTAGACGTATTACTCATACGGCTCAACTATCGCCTGATTTAGAAGGTCTGTGTTGAAATGGAGAATATGGAAATGGTCCTAGAAAAGGAATGATATATTTAGGATACTTTGAACAGTGTTAGGTATATTTAGCACATCCACTGAACACTGTTTTGGGTGACTTACTGGGCTATGCTATGCTTCTTAGAAATTATTCCGGTTATACATCAAATTTTAATTTGAAAAGTATTTTAAGAAGTACAAAACAAACAGAGGTGGGTCCAAGTTTTGTTGGATTGAAGGAGCAGCGATAACAGAGACTCGGATACAAACTCTGGGCGCAAGGTGGGCTCTAGCGCCATCTGTACCTCTTCATAACTTCTATCTCTGGTAGTAAGAGTAAGAAGATAACTTGCTGAATTTCAAATGTCCTTCAGTAACTGGAACATTGCATTCTAATGCATTTTGATGAGTCCGATTAGTTATTTGTCATATATGTTGGTAATGCAAGGAAACGTATTCAGTACAGAAAATTAATCCAGGCAGCCAGCCATGAGCGGATGAATGAAAGTGACCAAAAGTCGCTCGGAACAGAAAGCTGAGGAAAGCATGTTTAAGGAGGCTATTCGCAAGCCAAATTCTTTTAATATTGAGTAATAGGTTTAAGAGGTTGAAATCTCTACCTTTTTGTGAAGAAGGCAGAAATCCTTTCCTTGTTTGATGGAGGAGGGAAGAAAAGATATTGGAATGAGAAGACGACATAATTTTCTCCTTCCCTGAATGTATGTGTCTCACTTCTAGGACACATGTGGATTCCACTAACCTGGAAAGAGGGAGATGGGGGAAGGTTCTGTTGCCAGCAGGCTTGTTTATTAGAGATTAGGGAAGGGTTTGGATTCCCTGACACAGCTGGCTGGGGACACCTTGCCTTGGAGATCAACAGGAAAGAGAAAAATCTGGGCTAAATTTTGCTCTGTCACTGGTCAAATTTCTCCCAGTGCTGAAAATGACATTGCCCTTCCCAGGCTGTTGCAATGAGATAATGTCACATCCCGAATGAGATCACCAGGTCATAATCTCATCCTCAATGTGATTTTCTTGGCATGTGTGAGCGTCACTGGGAGAAGGGGGAAAGGATGAGCAGATTGAACAAAAGCATTCCTTTAATTAAGCTCGTAGCCATGTCACCTTCTGCTCTGATCCCATCAGATCTCAGCAGCTAAGCGGGGTCGGGCTGAGGGTCGGCAATTACTCTGTATCTGTGGCATGTACTATTGTAGGGTGTAAGCTGAAGCCTTGCACTCCCAGCCAGGTGTGTGCTGCTTTGTGAGCGTCACAGAAAAGAACATTAGTGAGGCAACCATCCTAATGTGCTTTGGGCTCTTGGAAAGATTAACATGACATAAATGAAGGTGGTGTGTTTCAGTGTCAATATTCTGATACCCCAGTGAAGAGATCCCTGGAGACAAAGCTTCTTTCACCAAGTCAGACAGGACCTCCGGTCCGCTAGAGAAATTCCAGCCTTCCCAGATGTTAGGAGAGTGGAAACGACCATCAAGATTCAGTATTTAGAGTGTTGTCTCTGGCAAAGAAATCCGCAGTATCGGCTGAGGAAACGGTTGAACTCCTAGAGCTTCTATGGCACGTTTTAGTGGCTTGGATGGGACAGAAATTTGCCAAGACTGATTGTGGATATTGCAAATCCCATTAAATTGTTATGCAACTACGATGATATTTCGCTGTGTCTGCTTGCCAGAGCCACCTTCTCTTTAGACGAGGAGCTCTCTACCACAGCCAGCTGTGGCTTTGGCTCCGAACTTCAGCAGGGAGTCTCAGTGACTACTGGAGGACCCCTTCTGCTTGGCTAGAGGAAGGTCTAGAAGCGAACCACGCCTCCGTCTTAGCCTCCATGTCTTCACACTGGAATGGTAGTGCAAAGGCCATCTGAGGAAAAACCAGACCATCGTTGAGAAGAAGAAAGAGTGAGAGGAGCACCTGTTAACTGTTGCTCCACTTAATGAATGCCTTCTATATGTCTGGCTTCTCCATCTCCTTTAATCCTACATCTCCAGATTTCCAGAAGTAAATTCCAGAGTAAGAGTCTATGCTCATGGATTGATTTTCAATCCCTTTGTTCCTTTCAGAGACAGCTGCAACTGTCTGCATTTTGGTTCAGTAAATATCCTTGTCCTTGACCCGCACTCACCCTTGGGAGAGGAGTGAGGAGGGAGAGGCCAGGTGGAAGGGGAAGAGAGTGTGGGTCATGATTCCAAGACGCCGTGTCCCTGACTGTTATTCACAGTTGTCCACCGATGCTCCATCACAGGCCTCCCATCAGGTGGGTGGAAGACCTTGTCACTCTGCCCTTTCACTTCATTACTCCTGAGCCATTTGATCCTGTTTTCCTTTGAGCCTTAGGCTTCTCTCTTGGTTTAGCTGTGGCCGTTTGGGTGCAGTTCCCATAGCCAGGAGGGAGTATATTCAGAGAGAGGGCTGTCTGACAGGAGCCAGCCTGTAGTATAGGAATGCAGCCAACCCCAAACTGTGGCCTGACAAGCAGGATGCATTCTTACTCTGGATTTTACTTCTGGAAATTTGGAGAAGTAAAGGATTAAAGGAGATGGTGATGATGATGAAACTAGACATATAGAATAAATACCTGACCTCCCTCTCTTCTTACCTGCTGATATCCCACCAATGCCCTCCACTGGCCAACGCCCACCAGTCGATGAAGAGCAAGGGAGCCCCCTCCTGCAGTCCCCACGGCCAGCCCTTGGGTGTGGAGCAGGGTGGGGTGTTGGACTAGAGGAGCAGGTGGAGAGTATCAGCAGGGTCCACAGACACTGTCGGCTGCATTGTGCATTTGTTTGATTTTTGGATCTGATCAGAGATCCAAAGGGCTTCCTTGAAAGCAAACACAATCCAGAAGGGGAGGACAATTTTTATTACTCCAAATAAGTATATAGATTTAACACACGCTCAGTCAAAAGCCCAATGGAATTGAGGCAGGGAGAGGAGTGTGCTTTACAAAGTTAGCCTTTGTTCTTCAGAAGTATTTCCTTCCAACACAAGTTTGCCTACAAAGCTACTTTTACATTCTAAAAAGTCCCAAATGTATGAGCACTAGCTCCAGATGTGTTAATAGCGCTAAAGCAGCGCACAACAGGCTTCTTGAGTTATTGAATAAAAGAACTCAACAGGCAGCTAAGCCTCCGACCACACACCCTCACCTTTGCACGCTCTGAGTCAGCTTTCAATAGGCATTAAATTCTCCCCTTGTTTTCATTCTTTGCTGCAGTAGCTTTAGTGGGGACACGTGAATAGCTGCGCTACAACTAAGTGCCCTTAAATATAGGTATTTGAGAAATCTCTGTGTGTATGCGAATTCCATACATAATGTCCAAGGGGGAGGTTGAAACACTGAAATACTGAAATAAAAGGCAGGAGGCTTGAGTCCGACTCCTGGTCTATTCTTCTTGACTAGCCCTGCAGGACAACCTTGGACAAACATCTTCGCCTCTCTAGGAGTCACGTTTTGCGACTCCAGAGTGGAAAACAGAGTCCTGTTACCGGGGGTAGACGTGGGCTAGAACAGGCCTACACCCAGGACCCCAGGCTTTGCTGAACGTGGACAGTCCTTTGGGGCCGGAGAAGGTGAGTTTTGTTGTGGCGTTTGTTCTAGGCAGTTGCTTCCAGAAGATTCCTGGGTTCAGAATTTAAGAGACAACCAAGCATGGGGATAAAACTCACATTAAATGGCGCCCGTGTTTCTGGTACTAGGACAGCCCACACACCGTGCACTCTGGCTTGGTTTATTAATTTTCACGTCTGAAAATTGTTACATTGCTCCATTTCCTTCCATTTAGAGTCTTCCCCTGAAAGTGTTTCATGGTGAGTTATTTATTTAGTGTGACAGGAAAGGGATTAAAATGCACCATATTACAAAAATCATATCCTCCTCTTCTGCATGTCCACACGAGGCACCAGAAGCAGCAACAACGCCATAGCTCTGGGACGGTATCCCAACGCTGGTGAGATTGAGCCCTTCCTTGTCCTTCGTCAAAGCCTCAAGCTGCTGAGACTCCTTTTCTGTCCTTCTCAGTATTTGTCCAGCTGGGGCACTAATAAACACATGTTTTTCACAATATGTTGCTACCCCCAGAAGCATTCAGGAACTTTCTAGATCATTCGAAATTTTTCCTAATTCAAGATCTGTCTGGAAAACCCGAAAGCATCCACGTCTTTGTTTTAGAATCGTTGTTACGACTGATTTCGCTTTTATAGTTTTTATTTTAACTGGGATTAAATGTTATTATGACAGATCTGGGATGCTGCTTCGCTAACTGCAAAACTAGAGAGACAGACTGTAAAATGGATTTATTCAGTGTTAAATGAACACCAACATACCTGCCTCAAAGGAGAAAGAATTAAATAAACAGGTATTCGATAACTTGTTATTACACCCCCACAGGCAATAAAGTCTTCAGAACCCTTATCTCCTTTAGGAAGCTCTTAGTATTCTAATAACAGCATTTCTTCTTTCTTCATTCAAGCTTACACCAGAAGAGCTCCTCTGCTGAATGAGTTAGGAAGCCAAAGAGCAGAAACACTTAAGGACTTGAGGGGGGAGCTTTACAAGGTGAAGAGGGAAGTAGAGCAATAAAAGTAAAAGAAACATCCACTCGGTAAGTCCAGGGCAACTTTGTAAAGAAATCTGCCTCAAACACATTTGTTCCCCTGCCTGAGGTACAAAAGGGTCACCCACATCCGTAAGTATAATTTTAAGGACTAGCATCTCAGAACAACGGTAAATGTGTTTCTCAGCGATTATGACAGGGCCAGGTTCCCAACACTTCAGTGACGTATTTATTGCCTTCCTAATTTTATTAGATGTATACAGCAGTGCCATGAGATTGGGCCTCTCAGATGTCCCATTTCAGAGTGCACCATGGAGGGTTCCAGCTGCTGCCTTCTGAAACCCAGAGACACATGTGCAGTGAGCCATGCTTTCCACAGGTGGCTCCCAGCCACTGACTGGGTGCACCAGGGAGGTTAAGGCAGACCCCTTACTGGGAGATGTTCCTAAAATGGGCACACACGCCACGTGGTAGGTGAGTTGATTTTAGGTACTTTGCTGAATATGTTTGGTGTTGATACTTGTGTATGTCTTTTTATGTGCGATTTCATAGGTGACATAGTTTAGGAGGAGGCTAAGTATGGGTTTCCCTGAAGGCTGAGGCCAAGGCTGGGCAGGGACTTCACGGGAAGGGGATCCCAGGAAGCAGAAGTGGGAATCTGGGAGTGGGAAGCCAGATGTGGGTGTAGGGTGGAGCTGACCACTGCCGAGACTGGGTTTGAGGACCTTGAAGACAGCCTGGCCAAACTCTCCCTAGAGCTCATTAGAGTCTGAGAGTTGGCCACCTGATCTTCCTTCCTTCCTTCCCTCTCTCCTTCCCTCAGGGTCCGACTTGATGTGACCCTGGTGGTCCTCAGTCCCTCCTGGCTCTCTCCCCATTTTCTCTTATAGGCATTTCTCCTAATAAATTTCTTACACATTTAGTCCCATTCTGTGTCTGCTACTCGGAGGACCCAGATTAACACATATAGATAATACCACCTGAATTATGTATGTGATTATACACAATTATATATTAATATGTAATTACATGCCATTATGCATATAATGTGTACGTAATTATAACAAACTTATAATGGCACACCTTCAGTTCATCATTCACATACTCTTGGGCCTCCCTCTTACTCCAGCCACTGCTGCAGAACCAGGTTCAGGCAGGTCTCCACCACCTTTGCGCTGTTACAACTTGTTTAGCACCTGAGAACACCTGTCAGAACTGCTGGCCACTCCTGCTCATGCAACCCGGAAGTCTGGGGTGTTGATGCCCATGGGGTCGTCTTTGACCAGTGGAGGATAGGCGTCCCTGGATAGATGCTTTCCCCTTTCATCCCCTGAGACTCATGTCATGACGTGCCTCAGAAGGTGCTGTCAATCAAACGCTAGTCATGTGTAGCCGTGGTCAGCTCAAGCAAGCATCTATCCATGGGTTCGCTCCATCACAGTTTTCTCTCCCAGACTCTCGCTTCTGCTTCCTGGGTGGGAAACCTTTCCGAGTTTCCTCTCTTTGCTGTGACCATACTTAGCATCTTCTTAAACCATATCATTTATGAAATCACATAAAAATAAATGCATAAGTATCAAAACTAAAAGTATTTAGCATAGCACCTAAAATTAACTCACATACCACTTGGTATTTGTACCCCATTTTAGGAAACAGTAACAAAAGATATTGAGGTATTTTTGTTCAAACCCTACTCTCTCTTCCCATGGCCATATTTAAAATAAAATTCACGTTATACCATTGAGTAAAAATGTCCAGTGAGACCAGAAATAACTAATGGAACCCGGGCTGCTTGGTATATTTTGCTTTTGTATGTTTCATACACACTCAGTAACAATGGGCTTCTCTGTAAGAATTTTGTTCTGTTTGACTTTGTGTAATCTGGGTGCATTGTGGTTTAGCCTTTTACAATCATTTGGTTACAACTTTGTTTCTTGGAAGGATTTCCTCAAGTAGCTGAAATTATGGACCATGAGCTCAGTGTGGTGGACAGAATTCTAAAGATGTCTCCCAAGATTCCCCTCCCCTGGTTATTCAAACTCTAATTTAGGAACTGTCAAGGGACTTTGCAGATGGAATTAAGGTTATTAGTCAGCTGACCTTACGGTAGAGCAACAATCCTGGAATTATTGGGGGGGACAATGTAATCACATGAACCCTTAAAAGCAGAAGAGGAAGGCAGAGAGAAGTGGCAGAAAGGGTGAGTGGAGGAGAGATGAGGCAAAAGGGGAGGTTGGAGATGGAGCAGCTGTCTTGTGATAATGAAGCAGTGAACACGAGGACAGAATGCAGTGCGCTGAAGGTGAGCGGAGGCAGCAGAGTCTGTCTCAGAGATGTCCAGGAGCCACTGCCCCAGGCCCCTGCCCCCACCAGACTTCTCATCACACAAGGAAAACAAACTCCTATTTGGTTAAGCCACTCTGAGTTAGCTTTTCTATTGCTTGTACCAAACTCATTTTTAACCAATACAAGACCCTTCCTAAGAGGGTTCACTGATACCCAACGAGAGTCTCTGATACTCCTGTCAGCAAGAGGCTTTAACGTTTGCTTCATTGTACAGATAAATGTTATGGGCATTTGGGCTGGATGGGCCAGTTTCCCCTTGGTCTGATTACCAAGGATACGAGTGACAGGCTGAGCATTCCTTGCTGTGGGACTGCAGCGTCCACATCCAAGAGCTTAGTGATCACCCCCACCAAGGTATCGCACGATGGACAGGACACTGCCCATCCGCATGACATCTTTCTTTTCACAGCTACACATATTTACAAATATCCTGAGTTCCTTTACAAAGGCAGAAAATGGCTACCTCAAAGCAGAGCAATGAATTACCTGTCAAATCCCTGAGATCATTTGCTTACCCATAATGAGATTACTTGATTTATCTTCTCAGCCTAAAGTTTCCACCTTACGACTATAAGTTTTTGCCTCTTGCCCTAGAGGTATGACACCGTTAGGATTTTGCCCATGTGTTGGTTACCTCCGGGGTAAAGTATGCACCGTTGACATGGAGGTAATCGGTGCTGCCTAGCTATCTCCCCTTTGGGGTGGAAATCACCCCATGTGGTTATTTGTCAGCTAGTTGCAATGCAGCTGACAAATCCTGAAATCCTGTTGTGAAAGACAACCCTCTCCTGACTTGTCCGGCACTTCCACTTTGCAGCCAAACTGTAAATGCCATCCCAAAGGTATTCGGTGGCTCTTTTTCTATGTTCATGACAAGAAACAAGAAAATGAAAAGCTGCACGAAGCTGGGAAAATTGTAGAAAGCTGGCAGGGGATGACTTTCACCTGAGCAATTTGTCAGTTCCAAAGGGACATCTGAAGCAAGTTTTAAGAATAAGTATCTGGTTCTCATTCCAACAGGTTTGCCTGGCCATAATTACTGCAATATGGACCAACATTCCCTCCAATGCACCTGTGCAGGCTCAATAAATACAACCAACCTGCAGTATTAATTAACGTTGATGACAAAAGTCAGAGAGGTCTTTATTTATTACAATACCTTCTCTTTTTAACTGGGGACATATTGTATTTTCCTAGCTTACAGCCTGTCAAAATATACTGGCGTCCATACTCCTCCCACCTCAGGGGGAGGAAACTTGGTGCGCTCCACACCCCATTCCCAGACTGCCCTTCCTGGGGCCACTAGGGAACTAGCCTGGCAACGGTGCAGACTGGTACAAGCCACTCCAACGACACGAATCTGCTGGTGGTCAAGTCACCCGGTAAACGTGGCTTCTGACTTGAGAAGTCTAATTTTAATTCCTCCTGCCCAGTCCCCTGGTCCCACTAAATTTGTCTGGACCTAATAGATCAAGATAATACTCAAAGTGAAAGGTCAATTTTAAAAAAGGGGTAGAGGATTTGGAAAGAATTTGGGGTCAAGGACTGTAGACTTTAACCCTTATTCAGTCACCTCTTCAAGCCCCTTAATTGTTGTGCCTTTGTGTGTGGAAGAAAAGGGACTAGCATTTAGAGGATTAATAACTGCTGGAAAATCCCTCTGCAAACATGAAATGCTAGGTAAATAATAACAAGCTATTTGAGCAGATATTATTGAAGAGATCTTGAGCCAGTCGGCCCTTCCTGACTTTGCTCGGCATTTGGAACAGACACACACACACACACACACACACACACACACACACAGTGGGCAGTAAAGGATGTATTGATGACAATTCTCGTGAGGATGGACGACTTGAGCGCAGGCTTATCTGACGGCTGCAGCAAACACTGGTTGGCCTCTTGAGGTCCCTTCTAGACCTATTAGCCTGTAATATCATGTCGATGATGCTATACCTAACGAATACAGAGTGAGGGCAGTATCTAAACGCCAGTGATGACAATGTTTATCAGTATTACTGAGCTCTGCTCTTCATTTCTAATGAGTATTAGCACCAACCATTTTAGAAATATCTATTTCCCAGAACTGCTACACGATGGAAAACAAACCAGAGAACTCGGGGAGAATCAGTGGATATTATCATATGAGGCACAGTGCTGAGGGTAACAAAACAGTGGTATAATTACTCTCAGGATGACATGTTGATGCACAAAAACTTCGGCTTCCTCTAAACAGTGTCTGTCAATTTCCCCACATCAGCGTGGAAATCACTGACATCCACCATTTTACCCATCAGTGTGATGCCCAATTACTTGAAAAGGGTGAAAACTTTATGCCACTTTCCAACATGATGGGCATAACCTTTAAATATTGGCAATTGCTGAGATGTTTCGTGTTGTAAATTTTCTGAACATATTCATGAGTTTCCCCCCGAATCATCTTCACTTTCTATTTAATTTATGGCGTATTAACAAAGTTTCACTTGTCTCTCTTAAGTTTCAGATTGATAGCCACAAAGGATGCTCAACTGTACTAGAGTCGTTCTATGATTGCTAAGGGAGATTGTGTAGTCTGCTTTGGGGATATTTGAAAACAAGAGTTTCCTTCCTGGGCGCTTCTTGTGTGGCATAGCCTGAGGACAGAGAAGGCATTGCATGGACACTTGTAGTCCCATCTGGATGTGTTATTCCACTTATTATTCTCATTCAAAACTCAGACCTAGTCACACACACAAATGTAGTAGATGTTTGGTTCCATGTTGGTCTGAAAGAGTTAAGAGTCTTCCCCAAATCATACACCAAATTCTCAAAATGTAAATTTGTATAGCAAATAATTACAGCTTCATATTCGCATATGTCACATAATTTGAATATGCATTTAGATGCTCTGAGTGTATATGCAAATGAAATTTATTAAAAAATTCCAGGGCATGGATGGCCTCCCAACTATAATACCCCATGGCTTTTTTTTTTCCTGGTATTTTCTCACTTCTTGTATGTCACAGAAACATTTGACACTCTTCTCTTGGAAATTCTGTCCACCCTTAGTGAACTTGCACAAATGTGGAATCATCTATGACTCTATGATGGGCATTTGTTGGATTTTTTTGACCACCTATTCCGGATTCCCTTTCTTGTTTGCAGACATAGAGAAGGCCAGTTGTTTGTTCTCCAGCACCCTGGCAGCCAGGGTGAGGGCGCATGACCTAAGCTTAGCCAATCAGATGGCCCATCCAGAGCTTTGATCCTGGAGCAAAGGCTGCAGAGAAGCAAGAACAATTTAACATCCACTGTGGTGGCAGCAGTGGGTCTACAACCAGTGCCTGGAGCCATGGTGGCTGTGGAGTCAAGAGTCTGGCAGTGTCCAATGGGGAGGTTGTGGGGAGGGGGTTCCGACCAGACCATTCTTGCAGCACAATCAGCTGTGTCTCTGTCTCTTCGACTACCCATTTCCCAAGGCTCCTTCTTGTTGATTCTCTGAGCTACCGGGTATACTTCCAATAAAGCTCTTTTGAATTTAGGTTAATCAATTTTTGTTTGTTTGTTTGCAAACAATAAGTTGCAGTGTTGATTATGTCACTCTCCTGCACAAAACTGTGCTCCAGATCATGTACTAATACAAATATCTCCTCATCCTAGCAAGGTAGGAGGCCTGAACATCTTCTCAGTTTACCTCTGTCTCCATTCTTTACGTTTCCTACTCTCCAGTCAACATTCTCTAGTCAACATTTTCACACTTTTTCCAATCAGATGCCTCAATCTGTCTCAATTGCCTTCCTATAACAAGCCCGCCTATCATTCGGATCCATGTTCATTTGGCTAGGCATTGGGTCATGTTTAATATCTGCTGAGCTACAGGCACTGGAGGTTTCAGATTCCTCCAGATTCCAGCTTCCCCATCAGAACTTCCCTGACTGCCCCCGATCCATGGAAAACAGATGTGACCTTGGTCTTCTTGACCTCTTCCAGCATTTTACATCTTTCTTATGTCGAATATCACATTCCACGTTGGAAAAAATGGTCATTTGTTTTTGTATTCAGTACCTCCTAGATTGTAAGCTCTTACTAATTCACTGCAAGATATATCTTACGTGGTTTTTTATCTGTGCATTTTCTAGCAAACATCTTGTGATTCATAAATGTCGGTTCAGAAACAAAATGATTATGCACACATCTTTCTTACTCAAATGGAGATTAGTACAATTCTTCAAATGTACAATTTCTGTGTCTAAAATTCCACCCACCCACTGACCGACTTAAAGATAAAAGATATTTCAAATTATATTCTATGATCTATACCTAAACAAGGAAATAATATATTTACAAAGTTAAAAAATTTAACAATTAGGAGTTTAGGAGTTGAATAAGTAAATCAACTATTTTTATTTTGACTTATTTAATTGAATGTTTTAGGTATTTTGCAAACAATCAATGTCTATAGGTGGGGTTTTGGGGGACAACAGTCTACCTAAATGAACAAGCATTATTGTCATGGCAAATGTTCACCATTATAAGCCAGTTCCTAGCCAGTAACATTCACATATCCTTTGAGGTACACAGAGTTTCAGAGAAAGAGATAAAGGAACACCTGATAAATTTAGGGGGGTGAGTCAATTATCCACGTTTGTGTGTTTTATTTCTCAGAGGAAATAGGTTTGAAAAAAGCATAGTTCTCTGCCATTAGTAACTGATCTAGATAAGACAGCTGCAAGAAAGCAGAGAAGAAATGGAAAAAGAATCCATGTGTCTAGGAAGGTCTTCATTGAGATGAAGTATGGCCTATTTGGAAAAAAATTACCATACCTGTAATGCAATTCTGGAAGGTTTTGTGCAAAACTTACTCCTTGTAGGGTTTTTGTTTTCTTTTAGAAAAGAAGCTTCTGTTTTTCTCCCAGTTTTTTTCCTACACAGACGCATTTAGGAAATGGTGAAAGGATCAGTGCCTTGGGGCAGTCTAGACTTAATCGATTCTGGAGGATCTCCTCTAGTATTTTGTCATAATGCTTCAGTGGTAGTTCTAGGTTAGATAGTCTGATCACATGTGGGGAGGCTTCTGCGTAGTGAGACCAGTTCCTGCGACTCACAGTTCCCTCTCTCTCTCTCCAAGCTCTCTAACTACAAGCCACCTTTGCCTTTGCTCTTTCCTTTCAGCATGGCTTCTGTCCAGAGCCAATTACAGAAAACAACAGCTCCCCAGCACTATGCCGACAATAATCTCAAGGAATGAATTGCGCCTACTCAAGCCTGAGAACATAGTCAAGAAATTAATTATTTCCTAGCATGGTCCTTGGAGCAACCTTTTTTTTTTTACCTTGTTTCACTACACAGGGCCATGGGGTATTATTCCTGTGAACATATGGGGCACTATATAAAACCAAGTTGTTGCTGATTAACATCAGTTTTTATTTCCTGTTTTATGTCTACTTGTTTATAGCACCTCGAAACATCTCCTGCTTGCTCGCCCGGGTCCGAGGCCTTCCATCCGGAGCCTCCTCTCCCTGGTTCCTCAACGTCTCACTGCAGAGGGTACGTGACCCTGCACGCTGAGGGAGGGAAGAGGTAATGCCAGACCCTAATTTTCAAATAAAATGGCAATATGATTGAAATGCATTCCTCTAAATTCAGTATCAATTAAGTTTAATGGTCACAAGTCTTTCATCGATTTATAGAGCTGTGTATATCATGATTTTTAGAGAGAACATTACCCCCGAGACAGCTCTCTAATTGAGAGACGGATTCTATAGCACAGAGACCTTTGATTAATGTTCTATAAAGATAATTTGTGGCTTTTTGTTCTGTTGGTCACTGGGCCAGCCAGACAGGGACTCCAGCGAGGAGGTTTGGGAAATCTAGTGCAGCCACAGCAAACAAAGGCTGATAACTACATGCTCCATGACAACAGGAATGGGAAGAACGCATTAGTAACTGACAGGGCTTTTGTTCTCGTCTCACTTTCCATTATGGGCAAATCCTCCAGGTGGTGTGGAGACAGTGGATGGAAGACACAGAGACCTGCCCCCGAGAGACAGAGCAGAAGAGGAGGAGGAGGGAGCCTGACACACACTTTGTGCAGCAGCATGGTGACAGAAAACAGGCTTGGGACTGGTCCTGGGTTCAAACGCCGGCTGATGATTCACTCAACGTGGACAGTGTGACACGATATTGATGATTCATTACTGGCTTTGGGCAAGTGACTTAATTCCCCAGATGCTCAGTTTTCTCCCGTATAAAATGAAGTCATAGTAATTGACTTATGTAAAGCTGCACATATCAGCGTCCTCACATGGTAAACACTTATCAGCAGAGACTTCCCTTCACTCTCTAACATCGGAGAGTTTATGGCACTGGTGGGATGCAGTGACTCCGCTGTGACAGGTAACCATTTAGACATCTCGAGAATGGGCTAGTGTGGGCTGGGTGTCCCTACACCACCTGCAGACAATTACTTTCTAGTTGCCTCTCGGCTTTTGTGTTTTTATTGATCGTTGGTAGCGTGCTGTGGCTGGACTCAGTGATTGCTTACAAACTCGGCTTCCCCCAAGAACTAACAAGCTAATTTGAGCTTCCCAGGAATGCAGGGTGCTGATAAAAATGCCAAAGGCATGAGCCAGTCAAGATCTAAAGAGGTCCGAAGACAGAAAAGCCAGAAACTGAACAAGATGGAAAATCTAGTGACATCTCAGGACTTCACATATTTCCTTGGGCAAGGCACTTCCCCCTCCCCATGTCCCCAGGCCTCTAAGGTCACATACTGCCTTGACATCCTGCAATGTAAGCAGCAAATGGCATTCTGACAGGGGAAGGTTAGAACAGTGACCGCCCACACAGCACCCCAGAGTTCGTGTTGACAAAGGCTGTTTGGTGCATCAAATGGAACTGGGTTTGGATCTTATCTGCCACTGGCTCACTGTGTGAACTTGAGGAAGTTATTTACCCTCCTGCCTGCATGAGGAGGATTTCATGGGATTATTGTGGGGACTAGGGGAGAAAATGCATTTAAAACAAAGGGCCTAATGATGTGAAAGACATTAAAATTAAGATCATAGGCTTAGAGAGATTCAGAAAACCCCTCCAAGGTTCCACCTCTTCCTCTGTAAAATGATTATGATAATAGTTCCCACTTTTAAGGCTGTTGGGAAGAGTGAATGAACTGGTCTATAAATAGCACCTACAAATAGCCCCAGCACATATTATGCTTTATGTAAATACTAGATATTGTAATCCTCCTTCCTATCCCATTCCCTGGACTCTCTGCCTTTTCCTCTGCTTACCCATCCCCCAGCACCATGCATAGCCTCTGTAGCTGTCTCTCTTCTAATATCCAGCTAGGATTCCCCAAAAAGCCTTGGAAAGCAAACTTCAAGTAGACATCATGGCTTCCTAGTGGGGAAGTTTCCTGTCCCTGTATCCTGATCAAAGACGGTTCTCCACTTTGCAGTTAACTTCAGCCTTTCCTAAGAGCAATAGCCATTAGCCAAGTAAATGTGACACCTCAATCTCTTTTATAAAAGTGAAGAGAGTGCTAAAATTATTGCTGGTTATTTCACAGTTAATTGGCTTCCCCTTGAAGAGGTGATGTGCCTCTGTCCTTGTGGGGCGTCTCATGGTCACTTCTGGACACCTCGTTTCAAGAGAAAGTGGAACTGAGATTGAAAAATGCTGGAGAAGGGCATGATCTCGCTCAGAGGTTGAAGATTTATGGACTATGAGAAGCAGCAAAGAATAGGATTAGCTAAAGATTAGGATGAATTTGATAGCAGGACTCAGCATTATGAGAGTTTAATAAAAACTCATTGGTCCCTCTTTGTCAACATAACAGCAAAACACGAGAGCAAGTGAATGCTTGATAATATCAAAGGGCAGCAAATGAGAATTGATACCAGGAAACAGTTATTTGCACCAAATGTTTACTTGTATAAATCTCTGATGTCAAAGACATCTCTGTAACCAGGACTCTGTCCCTGTATTTTAAAAGACTGAACAGTTGTATGCAATAAAAATATGTGATTATGCAAGTATGTCCAATACGGGTAATTAAATTTCATGCTTCAGGAGACAAATTAGTTGTTGAGGGATATCTGGAAAACAATTCTTCTGCATATACGTCATTTCACAACCAGCCAGCCTCCCCGGTGGGGCATTGCCTTCCTGCTGGGAAGAGAATAGGGGGTCTGTCTAGAGGAGCATTTAGTGAGGTAAATTCCTTTTCATTTACTCTGAACATCTCTTACCCTCAATTTGAGTGTGCGTTAGCCCTTGGGGTCTGAGCCTTTTCTAAGTGGATCCCAAACTCAAGGACCTTGAAGAGACCTGGTCAGTTGGTGTATTTAGCTTTCCAGAGTGGCCTGGAATATCTCTCTGGAGGTCCTAAACCAAAATCTTAAGATGATCCCAGGAAAATTCCATTTCCCCTTGAACTCCTTTAGGCCTGAGTGGGTCAGGCGGCGACTGTCACTGGGGAGCTCTGGTTTGCAAGAATGGAGGGCCAGGAAAAGAGCTGGTGATACCCGGATTGTGGGCCTTTCAAAGTCCTGGTTAACTGCATCAATGAGGAATGCACATTTTTATTTAGATAACCTTTGCTGGAAAAATATAATTTTTCATTAAAACTGGAAAGTGGATTTGGAAGGAATTGGCAATAAGATTTTATTTCCCATGAAATAAAACTGTCTCTTTTGAGGAAAAAATATTTTGAGGAGTCGCAAAAAAAAGGCTTTTTAGGGGGAAGATGTAGCAAAGCAAGAAAAAAAATGGTGTTTGGTCCAATAGATGGCATTAGCATGAATAATTTATACATATCAAACAGGTGTATTAGAAAGTCAGGAAACTTTTGAGATCATGACTTTATTTGGATAAATTATTTCTTCCTGATATCTGTGTTTTCATATTATTTTACAGGCTGTAAAGGACAGAGCCATCATCAGTTTGAGGCAACTTTTGTACCTAACTCCATCTTCAACTAACTTAGCTCCCAGCACCTCATGTGTCTCTCCAAGACTTGTTAGGTTACAGTTCACTGACTTCTGTGCAAGAACCTACAGATCTACAGGGCACTGGATCCTGTCTGCTGATGGTCAGATTTGGGTTCCTGACTCCCTCAGGCTGGTGATACACTCTGCATGTCCTGATGTCCAGGTAGAAATTATGGTCATAACTCCAATGGCCATAAATGGCTCAAGGGCACTCTTAGGGCAGCACAGGAAGGATAGAAAGAATATTCTACTGGGTTAGATCTTCACCGAAATCATTTATTTTTCACAAATGCCCATCATAATGTGTATTTGCATTCCCACTTTGTAGATAAAGTGACTAAAGCTCAGAGAGGCTGAAGACCTTGGCTAACACCACATAGCCCATTAATGGTACAGCAAGAATTTTAACTCTCATCTGAATGGCTTCAAAGCCCGTGTCTATTCATACTCGGCTCAGAGCAGGAAGGAGAAGGTGACTATGGCAGATGATATTCTCCAGAAATGGCCACAGCAATATTTCCAATCCCACATGCTCTTTCACAACCTTGCCCCCTCTCATCAGGAGGTAGAGTCTGTCCACTCCCCTGGAACGTGCGTGGGACTTGGTGACTGGCTTGATGACTAGCTGCAGCAGAAGTGATGGCAGGAGGTTGTCAAGGCTGGGTCATAAGAGGCAATCTGAATTCTGCTGTCTCCTCTGAGTGATTCTCCAGATAATTCAGCTCACACCTTTTAGCTGCCCCAGGTGACACCACATGGAGCAGAGATGAGCTATACCCTCCAGGCTCACATTGCAGACTCGTGAGCAAAATAAATGTTGCCATTGTTTTAAGCCACTATGTGTTGGGATAATTTGTTATGCATCCATAGTAATGGTGACAATTACAGAAAATATATCAACTCCATACTTAGAAGCGTGATTTTAGCATAAAGAGCAAGATCATGCCCATGTGTATATATGCACATGCACGTGCATGCGTGTGTGCATAAATGTGAAAACATGGATGTGGAGACCCTGAACACAGCACTGGGAGAATTCACAACAAAGGAGCAGAAGCTTACGCCTCCCCTGCCTGCTCTATCCCCCACCCATCTGTGAGACATTTGCAGGGGAGTCAAGGAGTAGAGGCTCTCTGCATATAACTGCTCGCACCCCTTTTCCTAGAGTGCAAATGGCAGCTGTGGGCATGCTTTCTCATGTACCTTCTCATCCCTCTGGAGAATTCCTTCTGTGCTCCGCGTGGTCCCAGCAATGATGCCCTGTTACCCCACCATTAACGCCACCTCCATAGGATGCACTGGGTCACTCAGGCTGGTCTTCAGAGTTCACTGTCTCCATCCCAGAGGTTGGTTCGGGGAAGGACATGTCATTTAAACAAAGTCCACTTGTGGGTACCCTGAGATTGATAGCTGGGCCCCGGACAAGAGAGACTTGTGGTTGATGGAACTGTGAGTACCAGTTCTTCACCTCCTCTCCCCCCGTGCCCTTTGCTGTGTAATGTTGCAGTTCCTCCAATAAAAATGTAGAACGTATTTCCTCACCCCTTGACTTCAGACTTGGTCACGTGGCTTCCTGGCCAATGGGACACTAGTACCCACGATGCAAGCAGGGGCTTGAAATACGCTTGTGCTTTGAGACCTGCCCATTTGTACCTCTGCTTTTGTCTTGACAAGAGCTGCGTCGGGGTGGCATCTGCCCCTTCACCCTTGGCCGGAGAAGGAACACGCGTGGAACAGAGCAACTCTGGCTGCCTCAGACTGAAATGAAGTCTCCCCACAGTCAACCTTCAAACTGATAAGAAATAAATGCTTCTCACTGTATGCTATTGGGATTTCTGGTCATTATGCAGAGCTTTTTTTAAAAAAACAATAGCTAAGTAATATACCTTCTTTCCGTGGAGTTGCTAAACCAGGAAAACATAAATTCAGATTACTTGTGGCTGTCTTGCGGAGACAGCTTAGCTGAGAATGAGGCCAGGCAGGGGCTGGCAGGGCCAAGAGATGGGGAGAAAACCCAATCCATCTGAGCCCATGGCTCTAGCCGCTCCCTAAAGCATTTGGAGCTGCCTTTGGAATTTCCAGTGACAAGGCAACAGATTCCTTTTTTTGCTTAAGATAGTTTGAATGCAGTCTCTGTCACTTGCAACAAGAATAGCCTAGACTAGCACATGTGCCACAGAAACCACGTCCGATATGTCCTGGCCTCTTGGGTTCACTGCCCACTGCTGCCCGCATCGCCTTTCTCGAACTTGAATAGCTGGCTTTCATCCAGATACTTTTTCAGAAGGTATAAAAGACTTTACAGTTGAAGTTTTCTCAAAAATATAAATTGTCACATTTGTCCTCCCCTCCTCCTGTGCAAGATGCAGCAGAGCTTGACCTGCAAAGGACGTGGCTTCCATGGAGTCCCTCAGCTGAGGCAGGGCTTGGTTGTCATTTGAGAAGACTAACTAGATTCTGCCTCTCTTGGGGTCTTGGCAGGACAGAATGCAGGAGTTGAACGCATGCAAGAGACTTCGGCTTTCTCTTTCTTCCTAGGGGCAGGCAGCAGCCAGCCAAATTTAGTGGAGGATTGGCAGCATCATGCTTGATGTATGGGTTCTAATCCTAGAAGGTTCACTTACATCCCAGTGGTATACAATTTATGATAGAAATGAAGAGCTCCCAAAAAATATGTATACATGTATATTTTTTTTGCTCTTTCCCAGCTCTCTGGGCACTTCAGAAATGTAAGCTATAAGATATTCCAAACAACTCCACCCCTGAGCGAATAGCATGGGAATGTTGGAAGCACTACATTTTTCTTACCAGTGTCTGAGATTCTAGTTTACTCTTGACACTGGGTTATTCTTTTCTTACAAGTGTCTTAAACCTCCCCCCATCCCATCACAAGGACTTGCCATCCTACACCTCACCAGTGAGAGCAGAGAAACGCAGCCTCCTGTACATATATTGGCTCGATAAGAAATTGGAGGAGGCTGAATCGCCACACTAAACAAAGGCCCCAGGCCCCTGCCAGCATATGGGGCCAGGCCCAGAATCAAACGCGATATTCCATCCATAGCAGCCACACCGCATGCTAACGACAGGTCCAGCGGGCTTGTGTTCTTTCAACATTAATTACAAAGCAGGAGTGTAATGAGACCGTGTGGCAGAGAACTGCTGTGGAGCCTGACAAGGTATTCTATCAATGTATTATTATATCAGACCTAGGCGAGTCCAGAGGATGACTCAGGGCTCCAAAACCAGCCGAGGTCTGAGCAGACCAACCGTGACTGCGCCCATGGGATTTCAGCTGGGGAGAGGGGCCAAACCACCCTGAACAGGAGACCCCTCGGGTGAGGAATAGGGGTCAAGAGTGTGGAGGAAAGCATCGGTCTCTGTGGAACCCATAAGTTCTATTTAGAGTATAGTCTTAAAATCAGAAACTTTAAAGAATAGATGTGTGCATTTGTTCTGAACTTGAGTAGAATGTACAGAAAATATACCGTTGCTTTTAGGTGGGGCTAAATCCCTGGGATAGGGAGGCTAATTAACAGGAATGGAGGGGAGGACAGTGAGCATGGAGGGCTCAGAAAATTCTTTCATGATAAGACTGGGAATCCCTGGGCCAAGCCTTGTGTATGTGTGTATATATATGCAGACAGCAATGCTATGAGATTAAATAAAAGCTCCACAAAGAGAGAAAGAGGAGTGTCACTAAGTGGACATCACATGTAAATGTGAGGGAAGCAGGTAAACACCTAACAGTGTTCCAGCAGTAACAGACAGGATTTCTCTTTGCTTCCCTAACCCTTTCCTCACCCCATTAAAGTGAGTTTCAGAAGCACTGTTACACCAGAAAGGAAAAGAAATTGTGTCTGTGTTCAAGATACTGGATTTAAAATTTTTTTGTTATTCCAAAGGTTTAATCCTCTGTGCCCTTTACACTCAAATGGAGATGAAGTTATCCTAAAAAGTCACTTTATTATTACCTTTCAAATGGGGTTATTAATAAAGAGTGGTGGGAGGGAATCTTGTCAGGGCTTCTCTTTCTTTAACCAGCTGTGCCCTCCTGACGTAGCCTGGATCTGCTTTAGAAGCTTCCTTATTCATGAACAGTTAACTCAGGGAGCCTTAAGCAAGTCAAACCCAAACAAGTTTTTCACTTATACCAAGAATAAATGATTTTCCCCTGAAAGCGCCTAGAGAAGAAAATTCTAAAGACAGATTTGACCCTAAACTCCAGCACTCCACGAGCCCTGAACTCCAGGGATATCGTTCTTGCTTTGATCACAGATGTATGAAAGAAAAGAAGACATGATGACCCCGTATGTTCTTAGCCGTGCCTTGCCTTTAGATGGGAAAGATCATATTGAGTTTTCCCAAGAACTCAGGAATTTATGCATCATTTAAAGGTAATTTCTAGAGGGATTTATGACTTAGTACCAACTTTCCCCCAATCAGCTGACAAGTACCACCTTGTCCCCGATCAGATGGCTTAGTGCCACCCTTTCTCAATTGTCAACACTGCCTATCAGCAGTCTGGGAATATCCAGCAGAAATTCATCTAAATTGCTACAGTGCAATTGGAGTAAACTCAATGCTATAGGAAGTGAGGAATAACTGAAGGTGTGGAATCATGTGGAAGGATTTCAAAGCCATTCTGATCACCAGCATCATGCCAAGGTGTGAGGTCCAGAGCAAAGCAATCTATGTGCCCCTTCTCCACACTATAGCATTTTTATTCTGATGAATTCAGATAAAATCCGAACACAGCCTGAAATGATGAAATCATGAGCAGTGACTATAAGCAGAAGACGTTCAAGGCCAATGAAGCCATTTGCGGTAAGGACACCTCCCCAACGAAAGACACAACCTGAGGAGAGGAAGGTTATTGATGTTCAGAAGACAAGGCTGTTCCCATCCACCCCGCCCGAGAGAGGAGGGGTGGAGGCCACAGAGGAATGAAGGCATAGCTGGCCCTGAGCTGGTCTCCAGCCATTTGTTCAGACATTTCCATAATAATAGCACACAGTTATGGAGCCCTTCCCTCCTGCCAGGCGGTGTGTTAAGAACTTCACTTGAGAGCCATGTTTTCTTTTCAGAAGTCTCTGGGGTTCTTATTAGATCCTTTAATAGAAAGGAGACTGAGTCTTGGACAAGTTAAGTAACTTGGTAGGTAGTGGTAGTCACTATGGTAGTTAGTGGCTGAGCCAAACCCCAGACTTGGCTTCTCAATGCTCACTAAAATTCGAAATGTCTACTGCATGCTAGACAACGCCTTGGGCACTGGAATATCAACGTGATCAAGACATTTCTCTCCTGTTTATGGCTTTTTTCTATTTAAAGATTTATAAAATCTAGTGATTTCTTGAGATTTCCCATTGGTTAAAGGCTTTGCCTACCTCCAACTCCCAAATTCTGGAGCTGCTTGTGCAGTCCTCTGCACAGTGACTGTCCAATTAGTGGTTCCCAAGCTTGGCTGCAGAAGACTCTCAGTCACCACTTCTGGGGGTGTGATCAGGACATGGGTAATTTTCATAAATTCTCAGGTTATCCCATGTTTAGCCAGAGGCAGGAACTTTTGCAGTGGTCCATGGGACAGCAGACAATCCCCTCTTCTGACTCTGCTCCTATGTCTCTGCAAGCTTTCTGCCCTCAATCTTATTCTCTATGGCAGGTGGGCCATGTCCGTGTATAGGACCATCCTCAACTCTGGGTTGGAAACTGCCTTGCTCTCTGTTCAGGCCCCCGGCAGCAAGTATAAAGAAACTGAAGTCTGGAGGAATCGGTGAGGCCCAGTTCTCAGACTGGTTCCCCACAGTTAGTCTTGGATGGGGGTAGAGAACAAGATTTCAAGTTGTTAATAGAAACCCAGGGTTTTACATCCATTGAACCCTCCTGGGAGGGATCGAAGAGCCAGTGGAAATGAGATGACACTGTTTGAAGAGGGTCATTTGGTCCTAATGATGAAGATAAACAAAGTAGGTAATTATTTCCTGCATAGAGAAAGGCCACTTGGGTGACCTTCTGAACAGACTTTGTGAATAGATGTTTGTTTAACCTCCATTGTATCTTCCTTATTCATCACCTTTCCTTATAAAGATAAAAATTCTATATGGCACACATGATTTCCCTTTTCAAAAGTCTTTCAATAACAATATTTGATTAAACAAATAAATTCAAAATGTGTGTAGGGGGAATATTTTGGTAAAAATTATCACCAGCCAACTAACAAGGCCAGCTGGGCTCATTCTGAGCTGGATTCTTAGCCCTTCTGCAGCCCACTTGGTTTTTCCTTTATCTTACCCCAAACACTCTGCCAATGGTCTTCAGGGCGTTAACTAATTGGCAGGTGAGAATTGATCCCCATCTATAGTTATCAGGTGGCTGTTCACCATCATCTAGTTAAAGGCCCCTAGAGCTGCTACCTACCCAGCCAACCCTCGATGTATAACCGACACATGGAGTGCTTAGGAACTAGCCCTAAAGGATGTATTCCCATCACACATTCTTCACATGACACTCTGACCTCGTTCAAGGAACACCTGTAGCTATTTCTCAAGGAATTCAGCAAGAACATGAAATGGTCTCAAGTTCAAAGTTATTCCATAGTTTTTGTTCTTTTATATAAAGCTGCTTGACATCTTGGTCCTATTCACTACATGAATTTTATAATAATTACCTACTAAGTCAATGGCTAAATATAACGCACAGGAGCAAGATCATGGAGCTTTGTAAAGCCTGTGCCTTAGTGGGCTCATTTTGTATTATAGTGAGGATGTAAGAAGCATGTGAAATGTTAAATAACCAATAGTGTTCTGGACCCTTCTACTCCAGAAAAATGCTTCAGTGAGTCATTTTCAGACTTTTGAGATAGGTTTAGAGCTTTTCTCAGCCCAAAGAAGTGGGTACACTGGGTACAAGTACAGATATTCGAGAAGGCTTTTACCAAATATCCTGTCGTTATTTTGAAGGTATTTCGGTGTTTAATTCACTAATTATCCATCCATAATTGGTGTGAGAATGTGGGATTTCCAAGTGCCAGGCCCAGAGGCACCATCAGTCTTCAGGATGGAAGTGGGTGCTGGCCAATGCTAATGTGGTTCTGTGGTTTCCTCCCCTTTCCAGAACCCCCACGGCATGAACAAAGGCTCACTCTCCCCCAGCCCAATATCTCAACAAAAACTTTGAGTTATGTGGGAGAAGGCAGAGAGACGATTAAAGGCTGGAAAATGAGACCTATGAGAAATAGTGAAAGGAGTAGGGATTATGGAACCTGTGGAAGGAAAGCCCAAGGAGCGATTTAACAGCCTTCTCCTCTTTGGACTGCTATCTGAAGCCAAGGAACACTGCCAGCTGTTCAGCATCTCCACTGAAGACTGGCCAGGTGGAAGCGGGTTCAAGCTACAGCATTAGCGATTTAGGACACAAGAAAGAATTTCCTGACATTGAGAAATGTTAAACATCAGGAAAAGTTACCCACAAGAGTTGAGGAATCTCTTTCTCTTGGGGTATTTAAAAATAGGATATTTTCTTAGCTGTCTTGAATGATTTAAAGGGCCTGCCTACCCCTGGGGGAGGGAGAAGAGATGACCAGACAATCTCTTGCAGAGTGTCTTTTGGTTTGAAAAATGAAGAAGGCATTTTCAAAATGGTTTTAAAAAAATAAGATACTTAAATGTAGATTTATATTCTCCAGTGACCCTCGTTTGTCAATTTAGCATAAAATTTATGTTGAAGCAGCAGAAAAAAGGAGGAAACACCAGGATTTAAGGCAAAAAACCCACCTCATTTATAGTTCCATCCTTTTAAGCTATTTGTGCTCCAGAAGATGGAGTAATTACCTCGGTCTGTGTCCTCACCTGTAAGCTGGAGCCCAAAACACCTGTATTGTATCACGAGGTTACTGAGTATCAAATAAGAAATGAAAATGCTTCTCACAGTGGAAATAATTACTGTACAATTATACAAACATAAAACATCAGTATGGAAAGGCGATTTTATACAAACATCTCAGTACTTCTCTCTCTCTCATTTCTGTCGGAACTAAGAGTCAGGTCTGACAGAGGAAATCCTAGACTCTCAGGGTACAGCTGGCTGTTCTGGCCACACCTCTGGCCCACCATCAAGAAGAAAGATTAGAGAATTTCACTTTGAAGTCTGGCCTTAGACTATTTCCTGATAGTCTGACAAACCCAAGGCCTTCCAGCTAGAATTTCAAACCTGGGCAAACATCTGAGCTCCCAGTCAGCCTCTTGGCTCGCCTGGATCCAGGTGAATGGCTGTCATCCTGTTCCAACCGTTCCCAGATGCCTGCACGAGAAGAGAGTTGGGGTGGACCACGTGGCTCACAAAGCAGCTGGGGAAAACTGCCAAAGGAACCCCAACACGGGTTCTGGAAAATGGCTCGAGTTACAACATGCTCATGCTCTTTGCTTGGCGAAGACGCCATCAGCGGGGACTGTAGAGAAGCCCATGGAGACGCAGCCTTCTCTCCTCTCCTCTTAAAATGTCTCCTTAATTTGGTGAGTGTCGGCTAATTGGGAAAGTGTTGATTAACAAACCACATCCCTACTTTGGGGCCTGTTCCCAGTGGGCCTGGGCTTAGCACAGGAGGAAGCTGCTCTCCCGCTGCCTGTGTGTCCTGCTACCTTTGAGGTCCCCTGTCAATTATTTTTTCAAACCTGCCTCCCTGGTGAGCCAGCTTCCTGCAGTCCTGGCGCCTGCCGTCTCCAAGGTGTCAGTGCTGTTTTAGCAGAACTTCGTTGAGGTTCTAGTCTGGAAAAATCCAATCTCAGTTATTTTCAGGCTGCCCCCTTGCTAATGGAAAATTTATTTTATCCTAAAAGTACCAGGCAAAGAAAAGAGAAAAAGAAGTTTTTTGATGGAAGGAGTTGGCTAATAGCTAGAAAACCATAATAAGAATTGCCATTAAATCTTCAAGCTCAGGAAAACTCGCTCCCTAAAAGGTGGAATCCAAGACTAACGGGGCGGCATTCACTGGGCGCAGCTGTGCTCCGTAGCCCACCGAATTCCACGAGCAAGCATTTGGCAGCCCCATCCTGAAACAGGCGGCAGAGACCCCAAAGTCCCCCACCTGCCCCCCAGTCAGAGAAACACTTGCAGCCAGCAACTAAATCTCAAAAGAACACTACTGGGTATTGTCATCTTTATCCTCTGAGTAGCTCAACTTTTTCTAGTGCCTGACTCCTGAAACGATATTTTTTCTTCTCCTGTTGGTCCCTCGGCAGTTCCTCAGGTGGGAGAAGAACAGGAGCTAACACACACGCTGCTTCTGGGGAGCCGCCTCCTTCCTTCAGGATGAACTGCTGGTGCTCAGTTGCTTCCCACCTTCCCTCCTCCCTGGGGGAGAGCAGTGTCTCCCCACCATGCTGGGTGTAGTTACAACTTGATGTGTGAAGTTCACACCAAATCAGGTGTGAGGGGCACGAAACGATGAATTCTCGAGTCCTACAGTTTTAACCTTCAAATTAGTACTTGCAGGGAGAAATGGGAGGGTCCTCCATCTAGTCAGACACCATAGCAGGTTGTTGAAAGGAAATGACATTGATGAGACGGTTAGACAGTGACTAATACGCACCATAACTCCCCTTGACATCCCTGCCTCAGCCTTCTCCTCTTCAGAGGGAGGCCCAGTCGCTCTATTGATCAGCGATGGCATCGCACAGAGGAGGATGGCAGCGTCAATTCATTTCAGCCTATTGACTTTCAGCCAATATCAATTGATATTTGGCACATGTTTCCCAGAGACATTTGTCTGCCATCAGGGAGTTGATTAACAGGTTGGCAGTTGTTACGTTTGTGAAAAAGAGAGGGAAAGTGTAAATTCTGCCTATGAATTTGTTCTCATACCTGATGTGGAGAAAAAGGCAGTGTTCTCCCCTCCTTACCTAAATTTAGTCTCCACCATCAGCAGTTCACCCCTGCCAACCTGTTCACGTCAACACTGTTCTGCCCTTATTTTTTTATTGATAATCATGTGAATAATTGAAGTCCAAGTACATGAAACCACATAAATCATCTTCAGTGGGCACATAATGGACCTGGGCGAAGCCACTCCTCACGGCATAAATTAAGGCCAAAATATTCACTATGTTAACTAGGCACATCATTGCCTCCTGCAGAATTCATAGTAACCTGCTTGTCACTCAAAACCTGCCACCTTCAGAGGAGTCAGCAAGCAAAGGACCCTTCTCTCCCCAACCATCCCGGGGACCACTGACTGCTTTTTTACCTTCCATTTGCCCCAACCATTGCTGTTACGTAAGCAGATGACATGCTACTTGTTTTGAACAGCCTGCTTGCTTCATTTGGCCATTCCCGCTGTGGCCTTAGCATTTGTTCTGTGCTTGGAGGAGCTCAAGCAGCCCGCTCCAGGACTATTAACCTCTCATGCTAATGTCACCCATCATGTGCACGGCACACGGGCTTTGCTAGACAAATCTAACAACATCTGCCATGCATTCTGCAACTTCCTTTTGATTCCTCACACTTTATTTTCACTTTCATCTCCTCTCACTGGTAAGATTTATGTCTGATCCCTCTCAGATGCCAGGGAGCGGGGAACGTGCCTTTCCTCCACCGGGCAGCGTGCCTGCCGTGAAACGGGGCGGCCGCTAGCTCCGGGCTGGCAGACATTCCTGGTGCCAACATCCAATGGCCACTGAAGCGTTTTACCAGAGAAGCTCCCTGATCCCTAGGACACTGCACCTGAGAACCCACTCACATGTACGTGCAAACAGCCGGCACATTAAAGGCATCTTTGGAAAAAATCATTTTATTTAGAAAATAGGTTACACACTTCCTGCCCAGATATTGGGAGCATCCGAGAGCACGATGTTGGCCAAAGTCTGGCTCTTTGTTCATCTGAACCCCCTCCTTCACTACCCCCATAGAGAGGCCCCATTTTCTTCTTGTGTCCTCACAAGTCTCAAGACCAGCAGTTGCCTGGCATCACAGGATCAAACCTGCCACCCTGGGTGTGGCTTTCAAAATCCTGAGATGACACCAAGCCGTTTACTCTGAAATGTTCAGGAGCCCAAAGATCAATAGCCATGGCTCCTTCTAGAGGTGTTAATGTCTCCCCACATCTATTTCCTTCCCAGCAGACATTTCCTCTGGCCAGTGTTCTTAGGACTTCTGGATGGACGATCTTAAGAGAAAAATCCAAGGTTCTGAAATATCCACCAGGCCTGTTATTTTATTAGTCACCTTGTGAAAACTTAAACTTGTCCTCAGCGTTTTGTGATGGAAGATGAAGAGCCTGCAGGAGACATAGATGGATTGTTAAATAAAAAATATCGGCTTTCATGAAAATGTCATTAGTAATGAAGAATGCATTTAAAAGTTCTCTACAAGGCATCCAGGGGTATTTAAATGATCAAGGGAAATGAGCACTCATACCTCAAAGGTCTTTTTTTTTTTTTTAATATTCAGTAACTTCACTCTTGGCTTACTAAGCCTAATATTTATCTTTTTCAATGCATGTCATAAATTGTGAATCTTTTTTTAAAGAAAAGTTCACGTTTATATAGTTTACAAGCTCATTTATCTTCACTGCATAAAATTTACTTTTTATGATGAGGCCGTAAAGTAAGGGATAATATTTTAAGGTCCTCCTCATCTTAAGGAAATCTTGAATTGCCAGTCTTTGGGTGAAAGAGAAAAATGAGAGAGCTGATTCAGTCAACACTGATGCAAGTGTATCCTAATTCTAAAGAGCTCTCAGATATTTAATAGAAAAATTTCCGTAATAGGCTTAAGAGAAGTAGGCAGCAAGACACGCATCATATGATGCTTGTGATAAAGAGATCCATAATTGAGGTGGTGTGAAAGGGCAACGCTGCCCTCAAATACATTGATATTACGTTTTTTCCACTTGGATGCCCTCCCCACGCACACTAATCCATGGATCTGAGGGGAATAATCCACTGACATCCAATTTTCTGGGAGAATATTTTTTTTTCTTTCTTGAATGAGGCAATTTGTTCTCGAAATAGTGTAAGTATTAACTCTTTCTCAGCTAAATGGTCCTCACAAAAGAAAGATTAATTCTGGCATTGAAGATTAAGGTCACTAAATCAAAAAACCTAGTCAGATGCCCTCAATTTCTAGCCACATCCCATCTTGTCTAGAAAAATAACAAGAGAGACTGTGATTTTCCGGTAAAGCAGAAACAAGAAAAGTTCGATATTGGACCCACAAAAATCTTACAAATGAAATGAGGTAGTGGTTCAACCAAAATATCTGGTTCTCAATATTTTCTACTTCAAAGACAGACCTAGAGAATTTTTCATATACTTATATTTTTAATTCAGTTGGTAATTTGACAAACATTTATATGGTGGTCAGTTCAGAGAAAATAAAATGTGAGCACAAGTTGTTCAGAGTGTAGTAGGGGAGACACACGTAAGCAACTTCCAGAAAGCATGGCAAACGATAAGAACAGGAGCACTCAAAAGATGCCATGGAGTATAGAAGGCAGGCTTGACTTCGCCTAGCTGACGTCAGGGGAGAGGTTCATACAAGGAGGGCAGGGTTTTAGAAGGAGAATGTGGCTAGAGAAGGCAAGCCAAGAGAGAAACAGGCAGGTGCCACCAGCAGCCTAGGAGAAAAAAATCCCAATGTGGTTTGATCTGCTATTATAGGTCATTTATGACACTAACTTATTTTGCAAGTTCTTGATCTCATCTACCAATGCAAGACATCAGGTCCCTCCACATTCCACCACCCTACCCCCATCCAAATTTTTTCATGGAGTCTCCAGGACGTAACGCACATGTGCTTACGAGAGAAGTCCAGCCTGTTTTTGTATGGCATTCACTGCTCTTTCCTCCTCTCCGCTCCAGCCTCCCACTGCTAGGCACTCTTTGGTCTGCTGGGTGCTGCTGTGTCTGCTGGCACCACTGCCGGTTCTGCTGAGTTCTGCTGCTCAGCCAGGCCCCGCCTGTCAACTGAGCACTCCCGATTCCTGAAAGACAGTGCTGCTCCCACAAGATCCTATCTCCTCTGCTGCTACCTCCCCTGGCCCCTCAAGTACTCTAGTGTTCTCAAACCTTGGACGTGTCAGGACTGGTCACCGTAACTATGTCATAGGCTACAGAGGGTACCAAACATACTGTGGAGTCTTACAGAATTCCTAGTGAGGAATTCTTCCCATTTTCACACACGGTTCCCTCTCTCTGAAGACCCCAACATGGGGAAGTAGGGGCAACTCTATGCTATTCCCAGAATCAACCCTATGCTATTCACCCCAACCAGGCCAAGCTTCTATGCCTGGCTTCCTCAGCCCTCAGGAGGACTTGTCTCTCAGGATGTAACTTGGCCCTTGTGCAAACACACATATGGCATGCACTGATGTGCCTGGATTGTCTCAGGCCCTGTGATGGATGTGGCCTATGTTCAAGTTAAGACACCCTCCCCCCCATGCATGATAACCGGGGACGTGATATGGAGAATTCCTTAAGAAGCCCAATAAGTCACTATAGCTGAGAAGAAAGGTCTTCTGTATTAAAACTCTTAGTTACGAGAGGTGGAAAAACTGATCCAAAGTGGCTTTTTTAAACAAGGGAAATTTGCTGGTTCGTGTAATTGAATAGTCGAAGGGATCCACTTCTACACGGCTTGATCCAACACTCAAACAGTGGGATCAGGACCCATTTCTCACCTTCCGTTTCTCGGCCCCACTTCTTTGGCTCTGTGATTGGGCCAGTTGGTACCAGGTAGTACTACATCGTTCTCTGTGCACTACAGCAGGAAAAGAGAAGGTAAGAACTTCTCTTTCCTAGAAGCCCTGGGAAAACATCCTCTTGTGTCTCAACGGCTGCGACAGGGGGCTTCCCTGAGCCATCACGAGGGCCAGAGGAACACAGTGTACTGAATGGCTTAGCAATGCGCCCCCTGCTCCACCCCTGGATCTGGGGCTGGAGACGACTGTATGTGGAAGCACATGACTGAGAGTGGGTGAAGGAGCCACTCCCCAGAGGGAAATCAGAATACTGTTTTAAAAGGGTGGGGAGGGGAGACAGAAGCTAAGTGGCCAAAACCCAAAAGTCAATATTACACCACAATTTGTAATCCTAAAATATTGTGGTCATGTTGGCACAAAGGTGATCTAACAAGCTGGAGTGGAGTTATTTGCACTGTTGAGAGAGCTTGATGGATATTAGCCTTTGGGGTTGAGACTGAACAAAAGGTGTGTGGTGATGGGCAAGAGGAGGGAGGTGGTTTGGGCACAGAGACTAACCTAGGGCTCTGGATGCCTGGGAGGACATCTCACAATGCCCCGGCTCACAGTAAATGGGGAGAGTCTAACACTGCTTGGATCAATCAGATCAGAGACCAGAGAAGATCCAGCCATGGGCCAGTCAAACTACACGAGAGAAAAATGGTGGACTTCAATGCAAAAAATAAAACAAAAAATATTTTAAGAAAGTGTAAGATACTTCATATATAATCTATGGGTTGAGGAGAACGTCCTAACCAAGACTAGGAATTCAGAGGCTAGAGGAGATAGGACAGGCATATTTAAATATAAAAAAACCAAGAGTATTTGTATGGCAAAAGATCCAATAAATAAAATCACAGGCAAATATCAGAGCTGGAAAAAATGTTTGTACCAGATTTAAAACAGTTGATATCTATAACATACAAAATCCTCTTAAAATTGCCAAGAATAAGTCAAACGATCCAGTAGAATAGTAGGTAAAAGATACAAATAGACAAATCTCTTAAGAGCACATGTAAATTGCCAAATGCATTTTTTTAAATTCTCAGATTCTCTGGTAGTCAGGGAAATGCAAATTAAAGTAACAATGAGATGCCATTTTATAACCATCAGACAAACAAATCAGTAAGAATTATCACACCAGTGATGGAGGGCTGGTGGGGAGGTAATGGAAGGGGTGTTCTTACACATGATGCAGAAATGGGATGGCTTATAGCTGTTTAGGAAAACAATTTAGCAATAATTATAAAAATTGAAATTACATTTACTATTCAACTCAGCAATTCCACCCTTGAAAATGTATCTCATAAAAATAAAAGCACCAATACATGAAGATATGTGTGTGTGTGCGTGTGTGTGTGTGATCATTGTTCACAGTGGAAAAAAACTGGAAACAAAATAAATGCCCATCAATAAGTGAACAGTCAAAATGTTATCGAATATTCACAACATAGAGCATTATACAACCAAAAAGAGAAGGAGCCAGAGCTAAACCAGTTGTCTTGGTTTTCTTCATGGGCAAGTCAGGATGAGGAAACGTTATAATATAAGACATGATAGGATATGATATAATATAATATATAGAGATTATAACCTCACTTTATAAAACAATGACAATTATAGAACCTGTACTATATTAATATAGAGAAAAATTTGGAAGAGCACACATTGAAGTTTTTTAATTAATTACATAAGGAAGGCACACAGGGGCACAGCAGGGGGGGGTGACCAAGCCTCCTGATTTGCCTGGGACTGAGGGGTTGCCACTGCTAAAATGGGGACAGTCCCCAGTGAACTGGGGTGGTTGGTCACCCTAGAGGTGCCAATGTATAGGATGGAGCAGGGAGGGAAAGGCAAGCAAAAAAAGACGGAAAAAAGATATGACTAAAGTCGTGCAATCACATATACATTCAGGGAAAATTATTTATCTGGGTTGATAGTTGTAAAAGGAAGTTCTAAAAATACTTATTTTCACAAGTTTCTATGCAACTTGGGGAAGGATTAAAGTCATGCTCACGGAGTCCTGGGCTTTAGAGGCAGCTTCTCTAGAGACACAAGGGCTAAAGGCAGCTTAGATTAGCAAGGAAATATGATGTATTCATTTGTTCAATAAATGTTCATTGAACATCTCTTCTGTGTGTTAGTTTACCTGTCACTAACAGGACACAGAGAAGGCAGTCAATAAACGTGCTGAATGAACACACAAACATCTGACCATAAGTATAATATATATAATTATTATAATAACCTCGACATAGTATAACATATGTACAACATGATTTACTACAATAACAAAAGCCTGAATAGAGGGGAAAGCAGAAGAGGTGGCGCTGGCTTGCTTAGTGGAATCATGGAAACACAAATGAAGTGGAATATTGAAGGTCTGAAAAACAAGTGAGGGTTTGCAAAATGGAGAGACGAAAGAGGAAAATCTGGAAAGTAAGAACACCCTGTGCCAGGCCAGGAGTCACGCAAAAAGGAAGTGTACTTGGGAGAATAAGAAGTTCCCCGGGGCCTGTGGATGGGGCCAGGGGAAGTTGGTGGAGGGAGGCGAGACAATGAAACTGCACAATGGGAGAAGGAGAGGTGAGACGGCAAAGGCCCTGTGCACCCTGCCAAGGAGTCTGCATCCACTCTGAAGGCACTAGGGAGACAGAAGGCTCCTACAGGGGAAGAGACAATGGGATTTAGATTGTAGGAAGAAGATAACATGAGCACCAAGATGGCAAATTGGCTGTATGTCAAAGGCCAGTTCCAACTGATTGGTCATGAGAGCTTGAAGGAAAATGTTAACAAAGACTGGGTGGTCCCCCACATCTGGGCTTAGCAGTTAAAGTGCACGACCAATTAGCAATGTCTACCATGGACAAGGGAGAAGGGGAGCATGGACAAAGCTGCTCTGTGCTTCCCAACACTGCACTACCGGCAACGTGGAGGAGGGACCACGTGGAAGAGATCACCGTCAGGGAGAGCAGTGATTTCACTAATCCAGCAAGAGCTGATGGATGTCATTGACATCTCAGAGGTGGAGTGGAGGAGCCAGATTCAGAAGAGACTTCAGAGACGAGATCAGGAGGACCTGCCAAAGGAATTTAGGAACGGATGAGATCCAGGCACTAAGGGCATCTCTGGCTAAAGAGCAAATTTCAGGCGAGGATTGCTTTATGATGTTGGAACCAAACCCGCTTGGCTTCCATGTGCATCTCATAGAGGCATGACGACTCAGCTGTTCCTGGAGCTGCCAGGGCACATCTCAAAATTCTTGCCACCAAATCACTTCCCGGTGTGTGTGGCCCTGGCTGCTTACCCAGCAGTCCTTGTGATTTATTCTCCAGAGCAGCCCTCGGAAGTTGAAAAGTCCTCCTAGATCTGAAAACAGGAAGCATCCCCCGCTCACCTGGCTGTGGGTCCAGGAAGGAGTGTGTGTTCTCTGACACCCCAGCAGTGTGAGTTCCCATTATGTCAGCAGTGTTTACCATCGCCAGGCGCTTCCTGTGACAGAGGAGCACAGCTAAATCTCTTCACCAGCAGAGAGGAAATGACTAACTCCAGGAAATCAGCCCTTCACCCTTCCCCAGCCCCCAAAATGGAGATGCTGTTGGACTTTCACTAAAAATATCAATACCATCTAAAAATAAGGTTCATCAACTCTGCCCTTTCCCCAGGAAATCCTGACCAAGCTCATCTTACGTCACCTCTAGCCCTTGTCAAAGTTGCCTCTCAGAGCCACGCCCCACCTGTCCTTTTACCTTAAAGTTCATTTTGAAATCAATCCCACCTGCCTTCCCCACCAGTGACAGCGAAGAATTGCTGGCCACAGTTGTATCCAACAAGCGTCTTCCAGGAGGACGAATAGTCTTCCAAAACTCTCCCACAAGCACACGCACCCAAGTGGGTTTATTTCCTGTCTGGCTGACTTCCTCCAGGCTCATTACGGTCTCAGTGTCAATTTCCAGAGCAGGAAAGAGAGTGCAGGAGTGTGGCCTTTACAGCCTCGAGTGGACATGCAGCAGCTGACCTGGAGGAGAGAGAGTCTCGGCGAAGCCATTTGTCAGGAAGCCATTGACAGGCACGTGGAGTATTCGGTAGTGGTGCTGCTCCTGCGGCTGGCTCCTGGGGCACAGAGCGGGCTGCAGAGCCTATATTCTGTCTGTGCTAAGAAGCCACAGCTGAAAGTGGGCATTTGCCTTTGAAGAGGGGAGAGGGGGCTCCTGCTGGACTGGACTGATCTACAGGCAGCATTGGGAAGAAATGCCTGAACCCCAGGCCAAGGGGGAAGGATGGGAGAGATGAGAAACAATTCTTGATTCAGCCATTAACTTCTATGTTACTGGAAGATTCCTTAATAACTGAACTGAATCATTAGTTTTACTTCCCAAACAAGGAGGCAGGAGGGTCTCAAATAAGGACCCTGACTCCCAGGGAAGTGGCACAGAATAGTGGACAACGGCTTTGAAGGGTTTAAATTCTGTTGTCACTATGTACAGCTGTGTGACGCTGAGCACGTTACTCAGGCTCTGCAAGACATGTTTCTCAACTGCGAAATGGGAGTTGGTATGAAGATGAATTAAAATAAGAAATGAACAGTGCTCCATGCGTAGTTGGTACCCCATCGATGTACCTATCAGTTTTCCTTATTAAGGGCCTTACTGCGTGTGGGCGCTCTTCCAGTGCTGGAGATCCCACAGAGAAGGGGACAAGCAAGGCCCGGACACAGCAGGACGCAGTGTGCCATGAACGGATCCGGAGTAGTTGGTTGATGGGAAGGGCGTGTAAGCTCAGTAACTAAACCAAACTGAGGACTGAGGTAGAAGACATGCCCTCATTGCGGGCCTCTGTCCCAGAGCCAGAGAGCCTGGAGGAAGGAGCAGGAATCTGCGACATGCAGGACCATTGGGGGCAGGCACACGTGAGGCCATGTGGGCTGGATGACGTCTCCTCAGACCTCAGATCTGCTTGAGCACTCTCTCAGGAAGGGCCCCAGCGAAGGGGGCAGTGGTCACCTCGAGCCTGGACCCCCAGCCATCTCCACAGCACACCAACAGCAAAGGGGGCTTGGCCAGCGTGTCTCCCAAGTGGTCATGGGGAGGGAATTGTGAACTATGAGGAGGCAGCTTCGGAGACCAGGAGGCAGGCACAGAATGAGGACAGTGGCAACAGTTTAAGGGGAAAAAATACACTAAGTTTGTGGGTTCAAATGAAGGCTTTGAACTGAAGTCATCGGGGACTTGAAGGGTCTCATGTAACCAGAAGTCAGTGTGATTCTCCCGAGCATCTCGCAGGAGTGCACTGGCAAAAGCTTCCTTCCTCTAGGGAGCCTCATGGTTCTTCTCTCTCCCGGCTCCAAGTCCAAGACCAAGATCAGATACCAGGATGTGTTGCAGTCCTTTCCCCCAAATCTTACACACACACACACACAACAACAACAACAACAAAACCCTGCAAGAACAAGAAGAAGGCAAATGGAAAGACAGAAAAGGAAAACCTCCCATTAGACCACGTGAAAGAGACGGCTGTGCATCAGCCGCCTCCGGAGTGACCAGGCACACTGCCCTTGTCTTCCGTTCCAAGGCAAGTCAGCGTCTCCCAGGGCCGAGGAAAGCTCATGAAAGCTGAGGGAGACAGCAGGAGATGGGAGTGGATGCTCCCGGTACTGATTAGGATTTCGGCTGGTGAAAGCAGGGATCTTCGGCTCTCTTGTTCAGTGAGGGCCACAAGCGTCTGGAACACTGCCCGGCGGATGGAAGGCTCTCAGTAATTGCTTGTTGAATGCGTTCCATCACTTGCTGACTGTACCCTATTGTTCTCCCGACATCTTAAGTTTTGGGTATATTGTATGGGGTAAAAATGTTCACGGCAGTAAACAGTGTAGTTAGGATTTCATTTCCAATGTTGGTTGTCACTCCAGACTCTCGTCGTCGTCAATGCCTCCATTCCTAACATTCGAGGGAATCAAACCCAGGTCAGATATGCCCAGCTGTTTCACAGATTCTAGTGGGGCCCCCCTCTGACGCAGATTACTATTACCCGACAGCCAGAGTGGCCCAGTAGCAATTCCGAAGCTGCACAGCGTCACAGCCAAGCATGCAGCCCTTTCCCTCTGAGCCAACTCCGCACACCGATTTTTCTCAGGCTGAGGGTCGTGACAGAGCGGGTCCCCTAGGGGGCAGTGTGTGCACACGTTTCGGCCGAGCAAGCCGCGCACTGATGGCCGCTGAGGTGGTCCCGGCCGCGGGAGATGCGGGGCCTGAGCATCCGAAGGCACCCGATGAGCTGTTGCTTAGGAGCCGGAGAAAGGGGCCGGGAGGACCCGCGCGGGGGAAGGCCTGGTGACGCAGCGGAAAACCGGGGTGGTCATTTCAGAGGCTCCAGCCACGTCACTGCTGACCGCGCAGCACGGGCGCGGTTGGACTCGGAGCTGAACGCTAGCAGAAGGGGTTTTCACATTTTACTTTATTACCTTCCACGTTTACTGTTTCTGAAATCCGTGCTTGTCTATTCTGGGTGGCAGTTCAAATTCAATTAAAGGTAACCAGTTTTAACTGAGTAATGATGGTTCGGTCTGTATCATTGAGGAATTATAGTGTTCTGCGCGTTGTCCTTGCAGGACGTGATTTAGTTATTTACCTTAGTTATATAATGCTCCCAGGTCTCTACGAGATGAAGTCTGTTCCCATGTGACAGGTGGGGACACTGGTGTAGACGTTTACGGAACTCACTCAAGACCCCAAGCCTAGATGTTGAGTCCAGAACCCATTCTCTTAGTTATTTTACTTTTTTACCTCCTAGAGCAGTGCTCTCAAACTTGAACGTACACGTATCACCGGGGATCTTGTTAAAACAACAGATTCTGACTCGGTAGGTCTGGGTGGGGCCTGGGAGTCTGCATTTCTAAGGAGCAACAGGTGACTCCAATGCTGCTAGTCTGTGGACCACATTTTGAGTAGCAAGAACCTGAAGAGGAGTGTGTGTGTGTGTATATGCACACGTGCATGTGTGTAGGCACACGTGTATATGTGTGTATGTATATGCATGTGTGTATATGTGTTTGTGTGTATATGTACATGCGTGTGTGTGTGTGTATGGGGGTGGATATAAAGATGTGCGTGCATGGCACAATCCCGGCCCTGGAGAAGGTTATACTAGTAGGGAAGATTAAGACAAGTACACAAGTAACAATATTGTGAGAGAGTGTGTATCTCAGGGACTATGGAGGCAGAAACAGAACAACTTGATAGATACTAGTGAGGGACTTCTCGGGTAGGACAGTGCACCCCAAAGCTTTGGGAGGGACCAGCAGGATAAACTAGACATGGCTCCCTCCCTCACGGCACTTGCAGGCTGATGGGGAAGGCCAGTGGGCACAGTCGACCCCAGTGCCGGCACGGGTTTTACAAAGAGGCTCCAGGAGGACGGTGGGGCAGGAAGGAAGGACGGACGAGGTGAGTCGGTGAGACTCAGTCGTGGCTGGAATTAGAAAGCAACGTACTGAAGACGCTCGAGGAAAGAGCACTCTGAGCTGGCCGTGGGCCTGGAGGAAGGCTTTGGGAAAGAGATGGTGTTTGAGATAAACCATGAGAGACAGATGGAGTTTTGACAGTGGATATAGAAGGTTATTTCAGGGAGAAAAACCAATTTGAGCCAAAGTTCTGAAATATAATAGTATAAAAAGCAAATTTGGGGATGAACACAGAGTCCTAGTTTCCTATCTAGGCACTGGATGGAAAGTTAGGCTGGAAACCATGTTTTAGAGCAGTGATTCTCAATTCATATTAAAAGTCACTTAAGGAGTTAAAAAGATTTTGATGCGGGGGCTCTGTTCCCAGAGATTCTGATGTCTTGGTCTGGGGGGTAGACCTGGGAATAGGTATGTTTTAAAACAGTCCTGTTTGTAATTAGATGATCTGTATGTGCAGTCGGGTCTGAGGGCCATTACTCTAGAGCGGTGGTTCTCGAAGTGTGGGCCTGGACCAGCAGCAGCAGCTTCACCTGGGAACTTGTGAGAAATGCACATTCTCAGGCTCCACCCCAGACCCTCTGAGTCAGAAACTCTGGGAGTTGGGCCCAGAAGCTCTGTCTTAACAAACGCTTCTGGTGATTCTAGTGCAAGTCAAAGTTTGAGAACCAATATTCTAGAGCCTTGCTTCTCCAAGCGTGGGTCCACAGACTAGCTGCACGGGCATCTCCTGGAAGCTGGTTACAAATGCGGGCTCTCAGGCCTCATCCATGGCTAGCGAATGAGTCAGAACAGCAGTTGAACAAGATCCTCGGGAGATGAGTGTGTCAAGTTTGGGAGGCACTTTGAATTTCAGAGAGAGACACCTAAACTTTTTTAGGTAATAATGGGAGCCCCTGAAGGTTGTAGAGTGGTGAGATAAGTCATTAGGGTTCTAGAAAGAACAATTTGATGATTGTATGTAAGATGGATTAAATAAAACAGGTCCTGTGAGAGACACCTTATTTGATCCTAAGATAATTATAGAAAATTCATTTGCCACTTCCCCTCCCGGCCTTTCTTCCCCTTTTCGTTCGTCCTTCTTCTAGGCTCCGGCAGAGCCCAGTGTGCTGGGGCCTTGGGTAGAAGCCTGCCTCACTTGGAGCTCCTGTGTTGGTGGAATCCGGCCAGCCATCGATCCAACATGGGAGATGTCTCAGCGGTGCAGCTGCACTCAGGCCCCAGTTCCAGCTTGTATAATATTTCTGATAATAAGAGAGCCTAAATGAAGCATACTTTAAAAGGCCTTCACTGTTAATTTGGCACAGGGAAAAAAGCCAGCACATTACACTAGGTTTTCCAGTCACTCTGCTTGTGCTGTATGGACTTTTTGAATAGATGTCCATAATCAGATTACTCAAAATGGAATTCATTACCTGACTTAAGATTTATTGCTTTTTAACTAGAAATATAAGGCTACATACACTCTGCTCCCAGAGTTGGCCGTGTGACCGCTCTGCCTCTCCATGGAGGATGCTAAGCAGTGCAGGGTTGTAGACGGTCAGAATGGAGTAAATGACGTGGCTGCACTAGGACTGGTGCGTGGGAACCCAGGACCCTGCTGCTAAGTTCTGTTTCCACAGTCTCACCATGGGGACTGTGGATGGGCCTGTCACCTCCTCACTAGCATGATGGGAAAGACTCTAGGGGCCCCGTAATGCTGAAGTGCTGTAAACTAGCAGTGTTCAGTTCTGATGAACATTAACAGGAGCGTGTAGTTAATTCCCACACACACGCTGATCGCGACGTCTTCCCACTGAGGGCTTTTGACTCGGAGCGTTACAGGCCCATTTGTTCTGCCTAGCTTCTCCAGCAGGGCAAGGACCTCAAGGTGAGTTAATAGGCTTGGCTTCTCAGCGCTTGATTTTAATCTGTATTTACCGTCATCATATATATTTTTAAAAACTTCTGGTGCGTGACATGCCATGAATGCTGCACAAATAGGTAAGAGAGACAGGGCCCTGGCCTCACGGACAGTTGGCAGCAACGCACTCAAGGGGGCATTGAGGATGTCCTGCCTTGCACGCCCGTTCATGATGCTGCTTGGTCCCCACAAGCTCGACCATCTGACACATGTCTTCCTAGGTCTTCCCTTCTTTATAGGGTCTGGAGCCACCTCCCCTGGACCAGCAGGAGCAAAGGGAGGTCATGTCTGTGCAGTCATCTCTTGCAACCACTGTACCCACTGCCCTTTCTACTGCCTCTGTCATCTCCCTCTTTCTTCTACATTCTCCCTCTGGCATGCAGTGTAAAAATATTGCTGATGGTGGCTCTACATGAGATAATAATCTTAAATAGATGGTACTTACATGGATAATAAATAAAGTAAAACAGGATGGGCAAATTGATAATTGCAGATCAGGAGGAAATATAATTAGCAAACCAAACAAAAGCCAAATTTAGGGGGTAATAAGCACGGTGTGTTAAAATTGTTGAGTGAGATATTTTCATACACAAGTCTTTATCCCTGAGGTAAAAACATCAGTGGCCTCTTTACGTGTTGTGGAAGTGTGTCTGAAATGGCACATTCTGTTTGTTTGTTTAAGGATTTGATATCTTGAAAGCAAAAGGAATTGTTATTAGACATTATTTTCCGTAGCTTTAGGAACCAACAGGGGAAATGTCATCATAGGTTATAATATTGCCCTGGACAATTGCAGGACAAGCCACTAGCCTGAATTCTGGTTGTTATTTTAATTTGTATATAAACCTTGTCAGATAGCCAGACATATTTTTAAAAATGCAAACTAATAACCATCATCATCTGATATTCCTGAGACAAACCTGACAGTGACAGCATGCTGTTAAAGGCCATGTTTGCACTATCAAAATAATGAGGCCACGGCCAGGCTGCCCGATCATTTCAGCTATCTTTTAGTCAATTTTGGTTGTCACTTGCACAACACTATAGACAGATCTGGGATCAGCTGTTTATATTGCTAGAAAATGTCACATTTTCCTCTTTTTGGTGAATGCAAAATGGAACAAGCTTCTTCGTGTCCCACAACCTTCCAGTCTCGTACCGGGTCTACCTCTGACACCAGCCCTCAGCGCTGACTGCCGTGCTGTGACTTGTACATTTGCCCCCCGCTGGAAGGCAAAGCTGTCAAATAAATCTTCCCCAATGCACTAGACACCCATGAATATGGATTCTGTGAATGCCCAGGGTGGCATATTCTAGGCCATGGCATTCCTTCTGGGAGAGCCATCCAGCCTTCTGCCTCCTCTTTGGGGAGGCAGAATTTGGGGCTCTTCGGAGAAGATCAGAAGGATACTTTTAGAGCCTCTGGTGAATTCCCAGTGCTCTCACGCTGAAGTCTCAAAACATAGTCAATGAGTCGGCGTTGCTCTTGGCTGGGCTGGGGGCCACTAGCATCATCAATATGACATTCTCAAATGGCACGTTTAGTTTGTGGGATTATCGAACAGGGCAGCTAAACTTGCTGATTCTTGTTATTGTTTGTTGAAGTTGTTGTTCCTACCTTGTAACATGTCACAGAACAAAACCAAGACACTTATCTGAAATAATTATTAATTATCCATTGCTAGAGTGTGCTTCAATTGCAGAAATTGGTTAAAGGTTGGGGAAGGGGACGGTGGAAAGGATTTAACAAACAAACTCCTAAAAGAGAAAATATCTTGTACACTAACATAGCTTAAAAGTTTATGAAAACACAAATACACTTTTGCCAGGTGACTGTGGTTGCTAAAATGTCCACTCCTTTTCTTTTTTTTATTACATAAGTAAATAATGAGTCCCTTCTCACTATAAAAGATTCAAACGTTTATATAAATTTACAGAGCAAAATCTGGAAGTTGCCCTTGATGCCCCATCTACATCCTTCCCAGGAAAGCAGGTGCTTCCTTCCTGTTCTCTTCCTATAATATAATATACATGTACAGGCACGTATATGTGTGTATATATAATATACATATGCATACATGTATATGTGTGTATATATAATATACATGTGCATACTTTAAAAAACATAACTGGGATCATACCACGCATAATGTTCTGCAACTTGCTTCACCCATTAAATATGATTTGAAGACTTTTCCTGTATCTGTACATATGTATTTAGCACCATCTCATTCTCTTTAACAGCTGCCTAATGTTCCATATTAAGGATGAATCATAGTTCATTCACATATTATTCTATTGGAAATTATTTATGATTTTATTTTATTTATTTTTCCAATTTTAAACTCCATTTAACCTTCTGGAGCCCATGTGCAAGTATACCTTTAGGTTACATTTCTAGAGTAGAATTGCTTTTACAATTTTAGTGACAACAGCCACTTGCTTTCCAAATAGCTCCCCAATTATATTGGGAATTTTGCAGATTCATAGGGTACTCACCAAAGATATGGTCTTAGAGACAGTAGGCTCAGTACTGTGGCAGCAAACAGACCTGAGTCTACATCTCAGTCCTGACACTCACCTCCCGGGGCAAGTCACTTAAACTCACCAGGCTTCAGTTTCCTTGCACGTACAATGAGGATAATGCTAACAATCCTGGAGGGCTGTTGAGAGGATAAATGTGATAACATCTACAAGGCACTGGGCACATAGTAGGTACCCAGTAGGCCATACCTATTATTAATGAGTCTAGACATGACCTGAATTCCACAACTTGAGAGAGAAGTACCATAACCAGCAGTTTTGAATTTTGCGTGGTTCTATCTTCTTCTTGTTAAAACCACGAAAAGCCACTAATTGTATTTGCTTCTTCAACCTTTGATGTACATCTGCAATTCGGTCTCAAGAAGTCAAGTCAGCACAGACAGCGTTCTTAGTTTACCTCTGCATAGTTGACGCTACATGGAGGTTTATGCGAGGAGTTATGCATTGTGGATTACATGTTCCCAGGTTAACGTTAAGATTGACTGGCCTGCCCTGAGCACACACTGATGTAGATGTCCAGTCCAGCCTGTCACTCTGGCCTAATTGAGAAAGTCGTCTGTCCCTGTCCCACCTCCCCCGCCTCCGTGGCCGGGTTCATCTGCATGTTTGTCTCTTCCCCAGCGTCTCGGCTCCGTGTTACGGCGTGGCTGCTTCACCCGTTGCCCTTCTTATTTCGGGCTGCCGTCTAAGAGAAGAGATTTTTTAATTAATTTATCTCATTTGATTTCCTAGCTTTCAGCTGTTTTAGCTGTTCAGCTATGCATGCACCTGATCACTCAGATTTACATGGAACTATCTGCCAGATCAGCCTAAATAGTAGCTGAGGCAGGACCACTCATTTATTGCCAAGAAATCGGTTGGGGCTTATAAATGAGAAAGGGTTTCCAAATCTCCCTGTCCAGTAATACGCCCATTGCCCCAAGCCTTATCTCACCTATTTAATTCTTTCTTTTAGCTGCCAGCTGCCATCCACAAAACAGAAGCAGAGGCAAATAGAAAACGATGTTTATGGGAAGACCCTTTATTTAAAAAATGGCTTTTTATGGTTTTAAAAAGACAGACACAATTCAAAATCAACAAAATGCAGCCCCAGCAGACCTTTGGCAGGGAGGTTTTGAAGCCTGCTAGACGCTGGGAACAGTGTGGTGGAGAGAGGAGGAGGGCATCGCAGTTAAAATGCAGTCTCCAGCCCCACTCCACTTTGCCATCTACCAGGTGGGTGACCTTGGGCACGGTACACGGCCTCTGTGTACTTCATTCATCTCACCAGTAAAAGCGAGGTTAATTTCAGTACCTACCTCATAAGGTCAAGGTGAAGATTAAATGCGTCTCAAAAATGTAGAGCACTTAGTGCACCACACCAGATAATTGTTCTATAAATGTTGGCTATTGGTATTCGTACTTAAGAGTCCAGGGTCTGGAACAGGCTGCCTGAATTCCAGTCCGAGATCTGCCACTTATTACCTGGGTGACGTTGAGTAGGTTTCTTACCCTTTCTGTACATGCTTTCTCATTTGTTAAGTAGGAATTATAACGGTATGCCAGAGAAGCAATGGATAACATACAGTGTTTAGCATTGAGAAAGTGCTCGTCATATCAGTTCTTATTATTTTTGGTAAACTATACCACAAGATATTTGTACCTTGTCCATAACAAATTTGTTCTGGTATTAGCGACCACGGATTCCTGCATTCTCTCTTTTAGTTTCTTACAGAGCCTGGTTTTAAATATACCTAGGTCCACAGAGAACTAACAGAAGACGTGGAGTGCCATTTCTTATTAATATGTTGAGATTCTATTGATAAGGCAACATGAAATGGGTAGACTTGGGGCCTCAGCCAAGGAGTCATTTCTGAAGTAACAAATGGACCTAATTATAAGGTGGTTTTACCTAAAAGGTCAGCCTGTGCCATGTAACTGGAGGTTGGCGTTACCAGAAGCTTCTAGTGTATTATATTGCATGTCATTATTAACACGTGTTCCATTACTGCCATGTGAATGTTATTTAGAGGCCTTAGCTTTCCATTCTGTGTGCACAATCATGCACACACACTCACACACACTCACACACACATGCTGTAGCTGGGACCACTAGTCACCCCAAGTCCCATGGTCCTGAAAGCTGACTTTGCTGCTGAGGGACTCTTGTTTTTCAGGTTAGTCGCACTGTTGAAATGAGTCCTTGCTGCTTGGAAGTCTTATTCTATAATTTCATTTGGCTGAGGCAGGAGACAAGTACCTCATTTTAATTAGAATTTCAAGCAAACTGCATTATGTTGTTGTGTGTTATTCCAAAAGAATATACCACATCAAGGACAGCTGTTGATGGAGTAAAGCATCCTGTTTATTCTGCCTAAGAAGTAAAAATCCTTTCATTCACTTCACAAGTTCTGTCATGACACCGCCTTAACACATCCCACGGAACAAAAAGATGTGCCCCGAGGTTCTCCAAGACAGTAAATGTATTAAATAAGATGCCAGGTGATAACCACGGGGCCCAAGAAAATATGGCATCACCATGTCATTAGAGGGCAAGTCGCAAGTCCTCGCCTGCCCTCCGTGTCCCTGCCGGCGTGCTGCACATCTCAGCACCCTCCGAGGGATCCGCTTTCCGCCTGTTGCCCTGAGAAAGGTCCCAGCTTGTGTTGAAGAAAACCAGTGGCTGTGCTGCTTTAGACCTGCAATTAAGTCTCTGCTGCTCTCCAAACCAACGAGTCCCTCCAAGTAGTAATCTAATTTATTTTTCACATTTTCTAAGTAATGCCAAGGTAAGCGCGTTCATCATTTTAGACTCACTGATTCTAATTCCTAATTCAGGCTTGTTTGTTCAGTAGAAGGTAAACAACCCCCAAGCTATCACCCACTCCCATTTACTTGGAAAGAGAGAGTTTCAGTGGGAGAAGATAAATAGCATGTCAAACATGGTTTGGAGGGGCTGCAATGGAATAATTTCTAGTTTCCTACACCTGTCTCCAGCTGTTGTGGCCCAGCGTGACTCTGGCAGCTGTGTCCTGGCTTCACTGAGCTGCTATGTAGTCAAATCAGATCAATACTTCCAAGCATTTGTCTGATATCATCATCTCAGGTTAGTCCAGAAAGTCACACATTGAACCACATGGACAGTGATGACTTGTTTCCAGTTATCTGTCCCTACACACAAGAGCAACCAGTTGATACCTGTAATCCTAAAGTCCTTTAGAAAATAAAAGGCAGGCCACATTTAGAGGATTGGTGGACTCAAATGGCCCTGGGGATGCATCAATTCAATTCCACAAACATTTATAGGGTGCTACTATATACAAGGAACATAGCAGATATTAAGATCAGCAAGACACAGTCCCAATTCTCAAGTATAATTTAATACCAGGCTATAAAAACATCAGTAGTTAATTGTTATTTATATTTGGCCTTATTCCAAAAGGATCTAAGAAGGAAGAATACTTGCAAAAATACATACATCAGGTCAAAATGAAATAAAATAGGATTACGTGAGAAGGAGTTGGGGAAAATTAAGGGTAGGGGAAGTTCAAATACAACTGGAAGTGAAATAAGTTCAGAAAATATAAACCATGAGAAATAATGCTTTCTAGTTGTGGGCCATACATTTGTCTTGGAGCTTCCTAGAAGCCAGCACAAAACCAGAAACAAAACTGATTTTTTGTATGATTGACAATGTCCACATTGATCCTGCTCAGGAAAAGAAGCGCTATCCTCTTTATGGAATCTACACGGATCTTTCTCACATAAAGAGGACTTTGGTTTGTGCCAGTCAGTATCCACAACTTACTTATGGAGAGCACAATCATGATTTTCACTGGCTGGGAGCACGGACAGTTTGTTGCTTATGTAACAGCCATTCCTCGTCACCTTCTTCCTCGCTGCAAACACCTGCCTCCACCATCACACATACACACACGAGGGGCTGAAAATGCTGGATATTAACTCTCCCAGACTTCCTTGGACATTGACCCAATCATGGCCAATGGAACCCAAAAAGAAGCATCCTGGAAAGCTCTTGGGAAAGGTCTTTCTCTCTGATAAGAAGAGATGCTTAGGGAGAAACTGCCTTGTCTGCCTTTGGGTGTGGTTGTGAGAGGATGCATACCCTGAGCTGAGTTGTCACAGCTACGACCAGGAGGGGACAAGCCTCTAGATCAAGCCCACGTGAGGGAGGCAAGTCTTTCATGAAGGCCCAGAAAAAAATAAAAACCCAAATTTCTGATGCAAGATTAAGATGGGTGAGAAAACTCATGCCAGAATCTAGAAAAATTTATACAAATTACGAGGAAGTAGAGCTGGATGAGAAATCTCTACTCTGGCCTCATAGAGACAATTCTACAAAGAGAAAGATGTTTTCCATGGCCCAACACCTGTTTTTCTTTTCTTTTCTTTTCTTTCCTTTTCTTTTCTTTTCTTCTCTATTAGAAAGGCCGGGTATCTGTTCCACTCTCACGTTATGGTGTTACTCTGGGAAATGAACAGAATCCTGCCCGTCCTCCCCACCGTCATCCCTGTACATCCAGGTTGAGAGTGAAGGCTGCTGTAAACAACTACGTTTGTGAGATAAGAGTGGACAGGAGGTGGGAGGAGAAGCAGCAGGGCACGGTCTTAAAATCCACATAAGTAAAGTTTATAGGAGAAAAAATGGGCAGATAAAAATCATGGTAGCAGTACAATCTCTCATTTTTCAAGCACTCAGGCCATTTGATACCAAAGAACCAGGCAGTAGATGATGGAAGATGGTGGGGCGGTGGAACACTGAACAAGACTTTGATAGAGATGGGGCGTTAGACCAGAAGCTCTTCACGTCAACTTCCCTTCTGCTTGAGATCTGAGAAGGGAGTTCAACCATCATACAACTAGGCAAAGAGTGTAATTCACTCACCCTGTCTATTGATAAACACCAAGTCTAGATGTATTTATCCTTGTTCTAGAATGAGTGAAGATACTATAAACACAAATGAGACTCATGAAAAAATATTACCGTGGAAAGAAATTGAAATATTTGACTCAAAGTGGGATTGAAATATTTGACTCAAAGTGGGAGCTCATCTGTGAAAATGATCTATCAAAAGATTCAGAAGGTAATATCAGGAAACCACTGGGAATCCTTGAAAGAATGCAAAAAGACAGGAGCCTAAAGCAAAAGCAAGCTGAGATGAAAATTCAGATCAATGAAATTAAGAAGGATCCCACAAGATCTAAAAAGGTAATGAGACTTCCAGGTAAAGATGGAGCATTGCACTAACACATCTCATTTTTCTCCCTGCCAAAAACCCTTATAAAACCATTATACACCCCCCCACACACACACACACACACAGACACACACACACACAAACACACGGATAGAGAAAATGGAAGAAGAGAAAATACTGGCAACATTTTGAAGCTGGAAAACAGACAGATATATGGAAACTGACTTAGATCTGAGAAAGCCAAATTCTAAACTGTAGGTGGGGAAAGCTAAGGACCACCAACCCAATTTATACCACAGATCCCCTCAGGAAACTCAGCAATTAGCAGCACTAGTACTTCTGGGAGATAGGATGAAGGAGGGAAGGACAAAAAAATTAGAAGGACTGGGAAAGTTAAGGAACAACTAGATCTCTAGATTACCCTCACTGCCACATGCTGCTGCTGGGTGCTATTTCCTCTCCCCACTGGAAGCCTGGAGGTTTGTGTGATAGACAGGGTCAGTCTCTAGGCTTGGGGATACCAGTGGAGACCCCTCAGGCTCTGTACCAAAACCAGGAGGGTTCCACACATGTTTGCATACTGAATGCTCAGCTCCAGGCTCTTCTTCCATTGGCTCCCAGAATTCAGGCCTTTATTTTTCAGGAAGGAGATGGATGAGCCTTCTGTAGAGGATCTGATTATCTCATGGTGCTGAAAGCCTCCCAGATACTGACAATGGGGACAGTAAAAGCTCTTCAGTGACTCACGGAAGACGAGCTGTGGCAATGCACTGGGAGAGCTCCCACCAGCCTGTTAGCACCCCACTCTTAAATGTGAGCCAGCAATCAAAGTTTTCCATAAATCTGAAAAAAGCACCTAGTGTAAAAAACAAAGGAGAAAATAAGAAAGAAAGGAAACTGGAAGAAAAAAACACTGTGCAGGGAGAAAAGAACATTAAAAATTAAACTGTGATTAATATCACCCAAAAGATAAATGAGTTTTACAGAAGAAACAAGAGCAGGGTGCTCTAAAAATGGAAGACAGAAACAAAGAACGTAAGAGAGCCCTTGGATAAACACAATGGAAAAAATGGAATTCAGGTGAATAGTAGTAAAAATCTGAATGAGGTTGTGAAACTTTGACTCAGTTGTATGGATGATGAACTTTAAAAGTTTTCCTGGATTGCAGAAGCAAACTCAAAGAGAGTAAAATGACAGGTACAAGATAGATATGGAAGGCATATAATGGAGGGCAAACACAGATCATTGGTATTCTCAGAGGGGAGATCAGTTCAAGTAGAAGAGAAAAAATAACCCCAGCTAAGAAGGAAAGGCCTTCCTGAGCTGAAAAAAGATCTGTACTTGTAAGTTGAAAGCATCCACTGCATCCAAGCAAAACGAATTTCAAAAGGCCCCATCCAGGCACATTCTGGCCAACTTTGGGACTCAGAGAACAAAGGGAAGAAATTTGCAAGGCCTTTGGCTGAAAAGGAAAAAACGAGAGATTAACCACAAAGGAGTGAAAATAAGAAAAGACTGGTCTTAAACATCTTTTCTATAACTTGAAATACCCGAAGACAATGGATTAATGCCTACAGATTTTAAAAGAGAAATAATGTCATCTAAGAAATTTGTACCTAGCCAAGTCTTGGTATGAAGGCAACAGAAGAAAGTACTCTCAAACTTGCATTATATCATTCATGTGAACTTCTTGAAAAAAATTATTTGAAGATGTACTTGTACTGCCTGAGAGAAAATAAATTTTAAAAGTTTCAAAATGTGAAGGTAGTTATATAAAAGGACTGGTCACAAACACTGAGCCAGTCAGAACTGAGAGATGTCCAGATTAATTTTTGTAAGTTTGGTTATAAAAGAGGATGCCAATTTCAAAATTTATTTTCAAATTAGAAGACACGTAATGATAGGAAGGGAGAAAGGGAAGGAGAAGGGGAGGGAGAGGGAGAGACAGAGAGAGAGCTTCAACTACACTAATCATGGCAGAGAAGTGGGAAGAAAGGCAGAGGTAAAACTGTGCTTCAGCCCAGTAGCTGTTGCATTTTGCCATGCGTTGGAGTCAGCTGGGGATCTTCATGAAACACTGATGCCTGGCCTCCACCCCCAGACGTGTTCATCTCATTGGTATGGGGTGCAACTAAAAGCTCCTCAGCTACTCCCACTGTGCAGCAGTGTTTCCTATTTAATTCATTAGACAGTAAAAGGCAGGGACAGTAAAAAGTCTTCAGCCTATGTCCCAACTCTGGGTAATTGGCCGTGACGGCCTGAGGGCTTTGTTGAGGTCATACCCAGGCTCAGCGGCACACTGCTCTGATCTGCTTATAATCTCTTCACTGGAAGAGAGGAGAATGACATCACACCCGTGCCATCTCTGGGTTGAAGTAGATTTTGAAACTAAAGTAAGTATTAGTGGCTTAAAAAACAGCATAGATCTCTTCTAAAATATTAGAGAAGAAGAAAGCAAAGAAAATACAGTCATATAGTAAAAGGCAGTAGACAAGAAGAAGAAGAAGGGGTGGGGGCAAGAGAAGGAGAAGGGAAGAAAATCTGATAGCAGAAATCACAAAATAAGATAGCAAAATACGATCAAATATGTTTATTATGCCTATAAATGCAATTGGAAAAATTTCCTTTATCAAAAAAGTATATCTTTAGATTGTATAAGAAGACAAGAGAAATCCATCTGTGTGACATTTTCTAAAGACCCACTTGATACAAAATTACTAAATAAAAAATATATTAAAATGGTTAGAAAGTACGCAAATATATCAGGCAAATACAATTAAAACAAGAATCACAATACCAATAATAAATATGATAGAAACAAAGCAGAAATATTAAATGGGATGAAGATATCCTGTCAGAAAGTAAATTTCACAATGAATATAAAGCTGTCATGAAGTTTTATGTATCAGATAACATTATATCAAAATACATAAAGTGAAACCTGCTATAAGTTAGGAGAAAGGGACCTAAGTACAATACTAATAGGAAGCTTTAATAATACCCCTTTCTCTTTTTGACAGGCTGATAAAAAATGTAAATCAAACTTTATACCACACAAGCATAGAATATACCTTTATTTCCAATACTAATAAAACATGTACCAAAAAAATAAATAAAAAGATCATGCATCAGTAAAATTACAAAAGCCCAAAAGTATACAGTTCACATGCTGATTAGAAAGTAAGAAGTCATTATTGAGTCAAGGAGAAAATTAACACTGCAGAAAATTTAGAAATTAACAACAATAAGAATAGTATACGTCAAAATTTATGGGATGTGCCAATTTTCAGAAGAAAATTCATCGATTTAAATGATTGTTTTTTACAAAGGAGGTAAAAGGGACATAAATACCCTACCACTGGTATGATGATGAGAGGAATGTCCTCATCAGAGGGAAGCTGAGGTTGATGTTGAGGGCCACAAGGATTTAATCATATGAAATCTGCCCCTACCTCTTAAGTTCCTTCTTCCAAAGAAAAGTTCTTCAGTTCAAATTTCAAGCCCAGAGCTGGAGTGACATTTCTCTCCATCCTTCTGTCAATCCTGGCATAGGTGAAAAGTCTAGGATTTGCATATGGGCTTTTATTTTTTGTTTTAACTCAAGTTTAATTAGCATATGAGAATTGTAAAAATTCATAGGAAGTTATTATACTATTGTTTCTAAAACCATAATAAAACGGCTTCTTTCTGAACTCATCAGTCTTCGTATTGGGCTAATCATTTCTTTCCTGCTCTACTCCATTTTTGAGGGGAAAAAAACCCTTTCTATTTTCTAAAGACACAGAAAAATATGCTTTTTCAAATAAATTACTATTTCCCACAAGCCCAGCTGCCTGATATACCATATAATGAACAAATTAAAATTTTAATGACTAAATGTAAAATACAAAACTCTACAACTTCTAGGAGAAAACATGAAAGAAAATGTACATCACCTGGGGTTTGGTGATGAGTTTTTAAATACAATACCAGAAGCATAATCTATGAAAGAAAATCTTTACTTTGTACTGTATTAAAATTAGACTTTTAAAGATTTTGGATTTTATTAAAATTTTAAAATTCTGGTCTGTGAAAGACACTGTTAACAGAATGAAAAAAAAAAGCCACCGACTTGGATAAAAATATTTGCAAAGGAAATGTATACAAAATATATTTTAAAAAACCTGTTAAAACTCAACAATAAGAAAACAAACAACCCAATTCAAAAATGGGCACCTCACCACGAAAGATATACAGATGGCCAACAAGCATATAAAAGGCTGCCCAACATCATTTGTCATTAGGGCAATTAAAATTAAAACAACAGAGCAATACGAGTACATTCTTATGGCTAAATGGCAAAAATCCAAAAAACTAATAATACTAATTGCTGACAAGGATGTGTAGCAACATGAACTCTCACCCATTGCTGGTGGGAATGAAAAATGTATAGAGACTTTGGAAGACAGTTTGGCTGTTTCTTCCAAAGCTAAACATAGTATGTACATAGTACATAGTATTACATAGTATTTATACAACACAGCAATCATGCTCCTAGATATTTACCCAACTGATTTGAAAACGCAAAAATCTGCATGAAAACGTTAGTAGGAGTTTTATTCATAATTGCCAAAAACTAGAAGCAACCAAGATGTCCTTCATAGGTCAATTGACAAACAAGCTGTGGTACATCCATACAATGGAATACTATTCAGTGATAAAAAGAAATGAGTTATCAAATCATGCAAAGACCTGGATGAACTTTAAATGCAGGTTTTAAGTGAAAGAAGCCAGTCTGAAAAGGCTACATACTGTATGATTCTATTTATACAACATTCTGGAAAAGGCAAAACTATAGAGAAGATAAACAGATCAGTGGTTGCCAGGCTTGGGGGAAGGCTGAATAGGTTGAGCACAGGGGAATTTTTGTTTGGTGAAACTATTCTGTACCATACTGTAATGTTGCATACATTACATGATACATTTATCAAAATCAATAGAACTTGACAGCAGAAAGAGTGAACCTTTATTATGAGAATTTAAAGAAACATTTAGGTGTTTGAGGCATCCCAAAATGTAATGATAAATAAATCTAACTGTATGACAAAAGAATCTAACTATGTTATAAATGCAAGAAACAATCTCAGTGAAGGGGGTAGGGGGAAAAGATGCTGACCTAAGGCACTCTGGAAATCAGTGGACTCTGTAAGGCAAATGGAACTGCACAAAAGCATTGTATTCTAGTTGATCAAGTTGTTTCCCGTGGAAGTATGCAGCAATATATACGTATACTGGAATTGAACAATTAAGTAAATGGACGGCAGGTGGTAGGAGCCAGATTTCCCACCATTGGAGTGGCAGGTTACAGACGAGTAAGAGGAGAAGGCTAGAATAATCCATGTGGAAATGGATTAGAGTTGGAGACGTCAGTATGAACTCATGCTTAGCTTGAGAGAGAGAGAGAGAGAGAGAAAGAAATATTTATAGATAAGCATATATACATAGGTTCATTTACACATATATTTCCTTGCTCTGTAAGCTGAGGGGGCCTAGAAACAATGGCACCCCAGTAGCAACAAGTGTACCTAGCACCCAGATTTGGTTTCTAATACCATTTTCCAGTAAAAAGAACCAGAACTCCTTGGAAAAATGGCTTACTCTAGGCCTGAGGAAGGAAAATTCCAAGATGGGCCTGGAGCATCTTGTAATGCCAGAAGGTAAGGAAGTGCTCCAAAAACACGGTGATGGTGGCATGGTAAAGAGATACAGGAGTCAGTTAAAAGAGTTCTCAGGGTCAAAGCTGTAAAAATTTTAAAATAACAAAATAAAGTAGTATTGCAGTACAACCAACGGGAGGAGAGACAATGCTCCCAAGAGAATTCCGAATAACTGATGTACATATCTGCTCCCAAGAAGGTGACGCACGACTGCCACTCCATAAGTGTGGGCCCTGCACAGTGACTCCCCTGCAAAGAGTACAGAGTGGAAAGTGGGGGAAAGAATAACTTTACAGAGGAGAAACCTGACAAACACGACCTCAACCAGGTCATCGGATCAACATCAACAGTGCTAAGTCCTGTGGATAGAATGTACCCTTGCTACAATGTGGTGAGAATGGCACCTGTGTGGTCATTCTCTCTCTAACCCATAACCCCAGTGTAATCAGGAGAAAAACATCAGGCAATCCCACCTGAGGGAAATTCTATAAAATACCTGACCAGTCATTCCTCAAAACTGTCAAGGTCGTCAAAAACAAGGGAAGTCTGAGAAACCGTCACAGCCAAGATGACTCTAAGGAGATGTGATCCTTAACAGCAACGTGAGAACGAGAAAAGGGTATTAGGTAAAAACTAAGGAAATATGAATAAAGTATGGGCTTTAGTTAATAATGTATGAATATTGGTTCATTAATCATCACAAATGCACCATACTAATGTAAGATGTTAATAACGAGAGAAACTGGGCGTGGAGTATATGGGAAATATGTGTTATCTTCAAAACTTTTCTGTAAATGTAAATCTACTTAGAAATCTATCCTAAAATAAAAAGTTTATCTCAAAAATTTTTAATGGGAACTAAAATCTAAACCTCTGTAGTGCAAAATCTCTGGATTACATTATACTGATATTACTTTGCTAGTGCCTGCCTTCTCTGGTGTCACCCAGCCACTGGCCAGAATGAACCAACCCAGAGCCTGGGCACCAGCCGGGGCCAACAAGTGCCAGCTCTGAACGAGAGCCAAATGGACTAGACCTTACTCCACATCTGTGTAGTGTTTTCAGTGTCCCTTGCATCGTGCTTGCTGAGTCTCCATAAACTAACACTGAAACCAAGAACCCCTGCTGTCCTGAAGCGCCTACAGCGGCTCCCACCCTGCTCCCTCCAATCAGACCCTTCAGACACAGACAACAGCATGAACCAGGCTCAATGGGACGTGATGATCAGTTAATTTCCCCTGTCGTTAGCTCCCTCCTTCTCCCCTGCTGGGAGCTGCCAACGTGCCGTGCAGCCAGGGCCGGCTACATAGGATAGAGCCGATTATCCAAATTAACCAAGTGCTCTGTGTTCGCACATTTACCTCCCACTGTTTAGTCTTCGGCCACTTTAGTGCTTGTAAACATATATCAAAGCAGCAATAGCAACCAGCCCTGAGCCTTGATATGGCACCAGACATCAAGGGGCACAAATCTATATACTTGTATACACACCAAAAGAGGCCTGAAAGAAATCACGTGAAACGGTCGATAGTGGCCACCTTCTACCTCTGGGAGGAAGATGGGCCACGGGGTAAGGAGAGGAGTTTTGCTGGGTACTTATTCTTTGCTTTTTATTCCTATCTGCAGGATTGTTTTGACACAATTCTTGCACATAATTATGTTCAAATTTTTTTTACAATGAAGATGTAGTACTTTCGTAATTACAAATATTTTTTAATGGGGGATACATACTGTTAGCTGAAATTATTGATGCCGGCTCTTAAGAAAAATGTTTCTACTATACAATGTAGATGGAATTTGAGGATTTTATTGGGTTATCTTGTATCATCATGCCCAGGGGCAAAGGTCAGTGGAAAACTACAAAAAGGGTCTCTCAGGGCTCAGAACTAGACCAAGGAAAGAAACTATGCGAGATAAGGTTTTGATTAAAGCTAAGAAGATGATGGAGTAGGTAAGAGAGAAGGGAGACCATTAATTGCACAGTAGCATCAAGAACTATGGTTTCCACTTCTCTGTCCTTGTTGCTAGTGCCCAATGATTGAATTACTCCACCCACTTTCCCTGTTCTCTTTCCTCTTTTCATTAGGAGTTATTATTGTTCCTTGTACATTTTTTCTTCCTTTCCTCCACACTATTGTGTATCAAGTGTGTTGATATAACGGTTTGATTCACTCACCATTGAAGGAATGAGAACAAACACACAGGAGACATGCGCATCTCAGGGGGACCGCAGTTTTTGAGGCAGTGGCAGATTGACGTGTCTTGTAAATATGTTGCTCTTGGTATGACCTTGAGTTACTTCTTGTTGGAAAGAGTTTATGACTATCTGGAGAGTCATCTTTAGAATTGTGTGTGGTGACAAAAGTACGTGTGCTCTGGGCAATCAAGGGGTGAAATAGCAGAAATTTTGGGTGCTTCTTTCCAGAAATTTATAAAATCCTAGAAAAGCCATATATCAAAAGTCAAAAGGAGTCGTATATCTCCTTTAAGAGAACTCGCCCAATCTATGGAGTGGGGCTCCTCAGCAGTAGTGGGTCTACTCTGTGAACCTGACCTTTTGGTTATAACTGATTAAAAAGACCTAAGTCAGGCTGACCAGATATGGTCAAGAGGGTGGAGTCATGTGATAAAAACACGGCCGTGGGGACTCACACCTTTAAGGAGGGAAAAGACATTGCTCACCAACTGGTTAGGCACCTCCCACAAGGTCTTATCAATTTTACTAAAAGGTATTCAATTGTATACGGTAAGACCAATACAGAATTTTCCTTTTAAAAAATTATAAGAAAATGCAACAGTACAGGAAATAATGATTCAAAATTCTCCCCAAAAGATATGTCTGTATATAACACATACCCATATATAATGTGTATATAATGTATATAAAACTTATATAATGCATATAAGACTTTTCATAGCTCAAACAGGTATACTAGCTATAAAACAAGAAATAATTGATTTCATACAGAAATCAAAGCAGAAAAGGAATGAGTTTGGGAGGGTAACAGGGTAAGACTATTTCCTTTTTTGTTAAATCAACTTTAGTGAGATACAGTTTACATACAACAAAATGTTCCCATTTTAAGTGTATTATTTAATGCATATTAACCAATAAATATACCCATTTAATACACCCACTTAACAGCCATGCAATCAACACAAAACATTTCCATCACCTCCCAACATTTATTTGTGCCCCACACTCCACCCTGGCCCCAGGCAACACACTGATTTGTTTTCTGTCCTATAGATTAGTTTTGACTTTTCCAAAGTTTCATTTAAATGCATTCATATAATATGCACTGTCTTATGTCTGGATTCTTTCTCTCAGCACAATACACTTGAAATTTGGCCAGAAATTGTTGCATGTGTGGTAACTAGTTTCTTTTTATTGCTGAGTGGTATGCCGTTGTATGGGCATCCCTCAATTTGTTTATCCTCTCATCTGCTATTGGGCATTTGGGTTGCTCCAGTTGTTGGTTATTATATATGTTTTTAAAAAGCTGCTATGAATGTAGGTTTACACATCTTTGTATGATACATGTTTTTATTTTTCTCAGGTAAATAAGTAGAAGTAGAATTTCTGGATTGTATAGTAAATTGATAGAAATGGCCAAGCTGTTTTCCAAAGCATCATTTTACCTTCCCACCAGGATTCATGAGCATTTCAGTTGCCCTACATCTTTGCCAACAATGTGTCAGTCTTTTCGATTTTAGACATTTTAGTGAGTTTTGGTGGCATCACATTATACTTTTAATTTACATTTCTCTGATGACTAATGAAACAGAGTTTTTTTCATGTGTTTATTGTCCAACCTCGTAAAATGTTGGTTCAAATCTTTTATGTATTTTTTATTGCATTGTCTTTTAATTATCTAATTGTAAGTGTTCTGTACACATTGTGGTTACAAGTTCTTCATCAGATATATGTATTATGAGTATTAGCTACCATTCTGTGGCTTGCCCTTCTGTTTTGACAATGGTATCTTACAAAAAACAAGAGACTTTAATATCGATGAGGACCAATTTATCAATATTTTTTCTTTTATGGTTAGTGCTTTTTTGTCCTATTTAAGGAATCTTTGCCAACTCCAAGGTAACGAAAGTTTTTGCCTATGTTTTCTTTTAAAGTTTATGAGTTTTAGCTTTTATGTTTAAAAATATGATCCATTTATAGTTAAAGTGTCAAGATGTGAGGAAGGGGTCAAAGTTTGTTCCCTTTATGGATGGCTAGTTTCCAGTACTCAATCATTGGTTGAAAAGACTTTCCTTTTCTCATTGAATTACCTAGAGATCTTTCTTGGAAATCATGTGTGGGTCCATATCTGTATTCTCCATTCTGTTTTATTGATCTATATGTATATTTATTCTTATAACAATACCACTGTGTCTGGTTTACTGTAGCTTTATAATAAGACTTGAAATGAAGTAATGTAAGTCCTCCAAATTTGCCCCCTTTTCTTTTCAAAATTATTTTGGCTGTTCTAGATCTTTGCATCTCAATATAAATTTAAGAATTAATTTGTCAATTTTACATAAAGTCCTGCTAGGATTTAGAATAGGATTGTGTTAGATGTAAAGATCAATTTGGGGACAAATTTTATTTGATCTATGGTACACTTCTACATTTATTTACTTCTTCTTTAATTTGTCTCAGCAATGTTTTGTAGTTTTCAGTATACAGGTCTTGTATATAACTTAAGTTTATGTGTAAGTATTTTATGTTCTTTGATATTTTTAATTGTACATTTTAAATTCTTTTTTCGGTTGTTTGTTGCTGGTCTATATAAATATGATTGATTTTTAATGCTGATCTTGTTTACTGTGACCTTGATAAATTGACTTATTAGTTCTAGTAGTTTTTTTTCCCAGCTACTTTAGGATTTTCTATATGCATGATCTGCAAATAAAGAAGTCTTTTTTCCCTCTTTTTCCAATCTGTTTGCCTTTTTATTTATTTTTATTGCCTTATTGCATTGGCTAGGTCTTCCAGCACAATCTTAAATAAAAGTGGTGATAGCGGACAACCTTGCCTTATTACTGATATAAAGCACATTTTGTTTGTCATCACTGAGAATGATATTTGCTCCTCATTTTTTTTTTTTTTGTAGATGCCCTTTGTCAGATTGAGCAACTTCTCCTCTATTCCCAATTTGCTGGGAGATTTTATCATGAAGTGGTATTGAATTTTGTCAAAATGGTTTTTCTTCTTCTACTGAGAGGCTCTTATGAGTTTGCCCTTCCTCTCCTTTTTATTCTGTTAGTGGTGAATTGCATTAACAGATTTTCAAATGTTAAACTAGCACTGCATCCTGCTATAATCCCTATTTGGTTATGATGTATTATACTTTGTATATATTACTTTTGCCTGATATTAAGAATAAGTCAAGGATGCATATTATAAACCTCAGAGAAACCACTAAAAAATATAGATGAAAGAGGCTTAGAGAATTAGATGGTAGCGAAGATGCAATTGATTTTTGGATCTGTTTCTCTTCACATCTTTCTCGTCTCCAGCACTCTGTCTTGTAAATCCCAGGTGCCTCAGCCTGTTCAGACTCCAATCGCTTGCTGCCTTTTTAACTTCGCAAGACCACTGTGCTCTGCTTGGGTTTCCCTTCCTGGGCCACCGTCCAGAAAGTGCCCCCTTCAGATAGAGGCCAGTGTGATCCTAGGGCTCACCTTGTTGGTTTGCCCTCTGTCATGGATTACAGTCCTGTGCTGCCTATTATCCAATGTCTGAAAATAGCTGAAAAATGTGTCTTGCCTTCTAGTTATTTACAGTGGGAGGGCAAGGCTGATACCAGCAACTACAATATTGCCAAAAATGAAAATTACAAGATAGTCACTTTTGAAAACATAGTCATTCTACAAGAGTTAAGATACAAATAGGTAATCTTACCATCTAAGCAGGTAACATCACTGTTTTAGGGAGAAATATACAACATAAATAATTCAGACTCTTTTATAACGAAGATAATGAAAACAGCATAAAAATTAACTACCTTTGTCCAGATATTTGAGGCCCAGCTATAAAAATAGTGTAGGTGAAACGATGGCATGATGGGAAATGTTCAACTCAAGATTGGGTAGCTATCCTTTAAAAATCTGAGAAAAGAAAAATCCAATTGAGAGAAAGAACATGAGTAAGCCAATTAAAAACATATATGCTAATTAGAGAGAGACAGTGAAAAAGTTTTTTTTTTAAGATAAAAGGAAAACAAAAATTAACTACTTTGAAGCAGGTCACTGAGGGGAAGAAATGATGATCATTAGTCTGAAAACATTCAGGTACAGGCAGAGGGGAGAGCCTCAGACCCCTTGGTAACTTTTCCGGTTTAAGGATTCTGTGATTAAAAACAAAAACTTTAAAAGCCATTCCATTAACAAGCCTCATTTATAAACCATCAACTGAAGCATCACCTTCTGGACTTCCTATTTCTAGTTTTCAAGAAAAGGCACAGGAAGTCTTCCCTTCATGTTAAGGTGCGTTTAGATCTTTGGGACGTGCACGAGTTGAGGGATATAAACAAAGATTGGATTGGAGACGCTTTTTGTGAGATATTATACAAATCGCATCCTTATCATAAATACCACTTTACTTACTTTCATATTTCCCATCTCATTAATTCTTCTCTACTTTCCTGTGTTTGAAGAAAAACAAAAAAGGAACTTTCTCATAGTTCTCCATGCTGTTCATTCTTACTTTTTCTGACATCTATTAGCAGAAGGCTAAAGCATGTATGCTGTTTCAAAGAGCAAAGAGTTCCACTAAAGGCTATTTCCATTCATGCATTAATTTATTCTTTCAACAAACTTTTTTTTTTTCAGTTAGGTTGGGAGTGACAAATAGATTCCATATTTAATGCCATCTCCCATTGACTGGGAGTAGCTGATTGGAGCTCTGTATTGAGAAGGAGGATGCTTTTCTGGCTCAGCCGAATTGATTTTTAGTGGAATCCTGCCCTGGACAAAGGAGGAGGAAAGCAGCAGAAAGGTGCATTGCCACCTCTACACAAGTCACCACACTTGGTCAAGGGACATTGTGGTGGATAAGGCAAGCTCCTGTTCCTAAGACTAGTGGGGAATAATTACGGCAACAATGATAACTGTAACCATAACAGTGTATCAGTCAGGGCTCAATCAGGACAGCAGAATCAACGGCAGATATTTCAAGTAGGAAGGGACTTAATGCGGGAGATTGGGTAATTATAAACCTGTTGCAAAGTCTGGAAAAGAGAAGACCAGGGAAGCCACCAGCTGATCTCAGCTTTGCCACTAACTTTCAGAGAGTGAGGGAGTTGCCAGCACTTTTGAAAAATGCTGGCACTGCTCATAGCTGCCTACGGCACTGAAGCCTGTGAAACTGAGTTCCAGGTAGCGCAGCCGGAAGAGAACTCAGGCCCTCCTCTCCTGCACGGTCTTCCTACAGCACAGCCTGTTTCTCCTCGTCAAACTCCCGCTGACATTGCTCCCACATATGTACCCGTGTCTTTATCACTGTTTAACTGGTCGTTTCCTCTTCTTTGTAAGTCCTAGGAATCTTTTTACAAAAAAAGAGCTGCCTGAACTATTACAACCTTTACTGGTCCTTGGAATTTTGACTTCTGGGGCTTCCACTCCACACCATGTCACACATATTAACACACACCTACTTTTTGGGTAAAAAATGTAATTTTGCTTATGAAATAATTTGACTAGAGATAGCTAATTAATTTGAGATTGGCTATGATTTCTTGGTAATCACTTTGCAGAGTGAGAAATTCTTTCAAAGTGAGGAAAATTTAACCTTTAAATTGTTTTAAGTGTAATGAAATATTTAGCAGTAGTACACATGACAATTAATGAAGTTGGCCCACGGTTACATTTTGTAGATGTTTAAACATTTATTAACTCCAATTTTGCAGTTTTCTTTTTGAGCTAATACATTTTTTTTAGGTCACAAACACTAAGTTCTGAGCCTCTCTAGGGTTGGGTAGCGAAAATGGCCCAGGGCCCTGTGTATTCCCATCTTAGCTCCTGCCGCCTCTCTCTCGACATCACCAAGCACAGCTTTTGGCACAGTTGTGAGCCTCCACACACACTGCTCCCCATGAATGGAAGGACCTCCATTATCCACAAGCCCTCCCAGGGCTGGTCCACACTGTTCAAGGTTTACCTCCTCATCAGATCTTTCTTAAATCCACTCACACCATCCACTTTCCTATAGAGTCGACCTATCCCTCTTCTCTCACAGAAAGGAATGTTTAATTTAGAGCATTTGTTTCCATATCTGCTTCTTTTCTCAAGACAGGGATAATGTGAATGTTGTAAGAGTGTATTTCAGCGCAGGTCCTCATGTATGTGGAGTCTGCTACTAGAACATCATGTATTAATGTAAATTCATTAATTAGCTTTCAAGCACCTCCTATGTGCAAGACAGTATAGCGGATATCAACAAAGGATTTAGTACCTTCCTTACCTTCTGGTCACCTCAAATTTTTCTTTAAGAGTTTTGATCTACAAGAAAAGAATGATAAATGTCATACCTTAATTTAGTCACTAGACTCAAAATTCTGTACTCAGTGTTGTAAGTAAACATTTCTAGTATTTTTTGTGTGTGGTTTCTTTTTCTTTTTTTTTTTTTTTTGCAGGGAAAAATTCGCCCTGAGCTAACATCTGTTGCCGATCTTCCTTTTTTTTTTTCTCTCTGAAGCCCCCGTGCATGGTTGTACATCCTAGTTGTAAGTCCTTCTAGTTCTTCCGCCACAGCAAGGCAACTGACAAATGGGTGGTGTGGTTCTGTGACTGAGAACCAAACCCAGGCTGCTGAAGTGCTAAGAGCGCTAAACTTTAACCGCTAGGCCATCAGGGATGGCTCTGGTTTCTTTTTTTTAACTCAATATCCAAACAAATGTGTGGACAAAAGAATATGTTATTAATAATGTGTCCCATGGTAGTAAGTTCTTGAATATCAAAATATGTTCACATATATAATTTTGAGTCATACAAATATCGTGGCATAAGCGGAGCTGGTAATATCATCCCACTTTACAGATACAGAAACAGAGGCTTTAGGAGGCTAATAAGATGCAGATCAGATCTTAGGTTGATATCAAATCCTAGCTTCCCGCTCTCACTGCACACTTTGCCCCAGGTTCCAGAATGTTAAATTGAAGGCAGAATGGTTATAAATTAGCAAGTTGGATAATTCAGCAGTGAATGTAAATGAGACTTATAAGATAAATGACATTTAGTGACATTAATTAACTGATTAAATTAAACCTGATATTTTAATCAGAATTTGTTTGTGTAAAGTGCTAGATAAAATGAAATGTAGTTTAACCTAGTTACTTTTAAAATTTCAGTTACCATAACAACTTCTTGTGATTTCAATTAAAGGTGGTCTTTATATTATTTTTAGAACTTCAGTTACCATAACAACCAGATGCCATGTATTTTATCAGTTAAATTATTCTCAAAGAGTTAAAATATGGTGTTCTCTTGGAAACAATCAAAATGTGATAAGTGGCGTGTCAGGAATTAATGCCCAAATGACGCCGCAGACTCAATTTTTCAAGGAACTCACATGTGAAATAAACTACCAATGAATCTTCCTTTGTATGTAGGGCTTATGATGTTTCTCAGTTACAGAAATCAAAAAGAGATTATTAATCAATTGGAAGAAAGTGGAGATGTCAGGTTCTGGGGTAATATGAATTGTCAGAGCTACAAAGAGAAATGATGTAAGTGATAAATTCGTTTTCACTGGGTTTGGGGGCTTTGCAGGAAACAATATTAGCAGAGCTTGGCCTGAGCTGGGGTGGGGAGAGGAATTCAGCATCACACAATGGATGAGGTCTGAAAAGAGCTCTGCCTGTCTCTGTTCCTTCCTCCCCACCCCTCTCCCCACGCGGGAGAATTTTTAAAGGCGTCTGCTCCCATCGTAAGAAACTGGTTTCCTGATATCAGTGAGAAGAGCTACCACGTCTAGAAGGTTCTGCATCTGGAAACTGGGAGCCAGAGAGCTCAGAAACAGGAGAATGGCTGACCAGGACGACAAAGGAAGGAGAGAGTCGGGAAAGGTTAGCAGCCAGGATGAGGCTGGCCAAGGGAGGAGGCAGGAAAGACAGCCTCATAGGTGGCCAAATGCTCCTGTGTGGGGTAAATAGGCAGAAGTTGGAAATGCTGATGGCTAGCCACTCCAATCACATGGAAATATTCTCGACGTATTGGGCCCAAACGCAGGGTAGTGCCGTCAGGAAAATTCCCTTGCTCTGGGAATCCCAGTCCTCACTTGTTTGAGGTGCACTGGCCCTTCTGGGCAGATGTCTGGCTTTATTTGATGGGCACCCATCCACAGTGGAGGTGTTCAAAAGGCACAGCTGTTCGCCCTGAAGGAAGGGCCCAGTTGCCCACAGGTGACAGATAAAGATGGCCTCCCCCTGCTGTCCGCCCTCTGCCCGTGAGGCAGGGGAGAGCGCTGCCCTCTGCCCACGGCCGCCCAGCGTGGGCGGATGAAGGAGGAGTGTCGGTGCGGATTCCGGGATTAATTATAGTCCTCCCGCTTAATGAGGTTTCAGGAGCAGGGGGGGCGGGGGGATCGGCTGTGCTCGTGTGGCTGGAGGTTATTTAATTAAAAAACAATAAAGCTGCCAGCTGCCGCTGGTTAACAATCTGGAACCCTCCTCATTCTCCACCCAGACAGGAGCCGGCCGCAGAGATGAGGCCCCTCTAAGCTGCCGTGGGCTGAGGGTCTGTTAGACCTCAAACAGCCCCCCTCTTCTTCCCTCACTCTCTTTGGTTACAAAAGCATTGCCATCATGTAGATCTACAGAAAAAAAAAAATCCTATCCACCCTCTTTCCTAGACGCACTTGTTGGAGAACAAAAGACTTGCCTCTGGAAATGGACGCGGGAGCCTGGAGCAGAAACAGGGTCCCCTGCTCCCCCTACTCTGTACGTCCTGACTGTGGAAGTGGGACGCACGGCCTGGTTTCTTCTAAGAGAGGGACAGGTGCACGGTCTCCTGCTGGTATGGCCCCTGGGCCCGAGTTCTCCTGGAGACTCTGAGTAAATTGGTCTTGGAATCTGTACTTTGAATAAGGGCCTAGCTGATTTTCAGGGCCAGGAAAATTTGAGGAATTCTCTTCTCTCATTGCCTGTTCAGGTGAGGGAGCAGAGCAGGGACTGGAGAGAAGGGGACGGAACAGAAGAGTCCCTGAGTGAGGGTGGGCTCAGCCTTGGACATGTTTCACGGTTACCAACAAAGGCCCAAAGGCTGTCTACGATTTTCACTTTTGGTGGAATCCCCCACCACCTCAGCTAGCGAGAAAGCAGGATAAGGTAACCACCTTGTGTGTTTCTAGGAGCAAAGCTCTGTACCTGTGAGTGCGGTATCTGACAACATCCTTGTCTCCACCCGAAGGTCAGGGATTCCTGTGGCAAATTATTGACTCGCCAGCCTGGTGCTCCAACCAGGAGGCCCCCACTCACTAACTAATCACGTTCACAGCGGACTTCCAGGTTTCACCACCCAGTAGGTGACAACTATTTGCCTTAGACTGCCTAGGTTTTAGCACTGAAAACCCCATTCTGGGCAGCCCCTCGGTCCCAAGACAACCAGGGCGTTGGTCACTCTCTCTAGTAACCTAGTAACAGGCTCACGCTATGAGACCCTGCCTTGGGATTATTCAGCCTTGGTTTTTGGGTTTTTTTTTTTTCGCTAGCCCAGGTGCACTATGAATTTCACAAGTGTTAAAAGATAAACTGAGACATATCAAAAATTTTAAGAGTTTATTTGAGTGAAAATTGATTCAAATTGGGCAGCATCCAATCTAGCAGAAAGGAGCTCCGAGGAGCTGTACAAAATGAAAGAGTTTCATAGGCAGAAGGGAGCAGGGACAAGGAAGTTATATGGGCGAAAAGCAGGCGTCATTGCAAGGTCAGTTTCCTTTAGGGACGGCAGGGGTCCATCAGGCAGGTGACCTCTCTAGTGCTGACCAGGCATCCATGATGGACTGGTTTAAGATTCCACTTCTGGGAGAGCTGAGACTAAGTCTCAGTTTGGTGACAAGAGCCTTAGAATAAGCTATCTGTGTTTTTACCACGGTGAAGTTGTCCATTTTGGGATCCTCAGCCTCACGTGTACATTCTCTGGACCCCGTTCAGCACCCTGTCCTCAGTTTTCTCTTCTTCGGCACTGATCAGTTGGCTTAAGGGCCAGTTCATTCTCTTCCCGGCTTCCCACCCTCTCATGCTCCTGCCCAGGAGTCTCACACGTCTGAAAGCCCTGTATTCTCCAATTCAAGATTCTCTTGTGGCTTTTGCATGTCCTTTTAAGTCCACCAAGTAATCTGGCCTGGGATTAAATTAAATCATCGTTGTAATTACATTTTATTTGCATTTCTAATGTAAATTTGCATGACATTGCTTAGACCTCAGTTACAGTGGCTCTGATCTGATCCATATTTGTTTGGGAGGAGGGGAACTCTGACAGCAAAGTGCAGTGGGTTCCTTGTCAGAAAAGCCGACCCTTGACATCCACGTGCTCAGCAACCTTAGATCAGTCAGTTCTGTCATATTGAACATGGACATGGTGTTATGGGTTGAATTGTGTCCCCCCAAATCCATATGTTGAAGCTCTAACCCCCAGTACTTCAGAATGTGACCTTCTTTAGAAATAGGGTCATGTTAGAAGTAATTAGTTGAGATAAAGTCATACTAGAGGAGGGTGGGCCCTAATTAATATGACTGGTGTTCATAGGGAAAAGGGAAAGTTGGAGACAGATACACACATATGGAGAAGGCCCTCTGAAGAGGGGTTTATGCTGTCACAAGCCGTAGAAGGCAGTATCAGCAGGTAATAAATGAGAAGCCTGGAACAGATCCTTGCCCACAGCCTTCAGAGGGAGCACGGCCCTGCTGACACCTTGATCTCTGACTTCCAGCCTCCAGAACCGGGAGACAACAAATTTCTGTTGTTTAAGTCACTCAGTTTGTGGTACTTTGCTATGGCAGCTCTAGCAAACTAATACAGATGGTAACATCTACTTGGAAGGGTTTTGTGGGGATTAAATACATATGATTATTTATGGGACAGTACTTGGTATGTGGGGTCATTAATGAACCATAGGAAAAATCACCCAGAATGGCAGGTTATAGAAAATTACACCCTTGGAGTTGCAGCGTCAGGGTTCACACCCCACTTCCCGAGCTGTTGTAACTTACACGACAACTGCAGATGTGTCAGCCTCTCAGCTATTGGATCCTCGTGGTCTCATCTGTAAACGGGAGCAATGGTACCAACTTCATTGGGTACTTGTGGTGATTAAATAACAGAACGTGTGAAAGCTCATTAGCCAGCTTTGTAACCAGGGGCCGCATGGCTTTTGCCCTTAAAATGGAGACGGCCAACATTTTCGGCCTCCTTTTCTCTCAGCAGTTGCCCCCACCTGTGCCCCCTTCGCCCCTAGTCGAGCCCAAGAGCTATGGCAGCTGACAGATGGCTGGAGCTTGAGCCCCTGCCAACCCTCTGTGTGTTGAGGACACAAAGGACACCCTTTGTTGGACGGAACCCTGAGGACTACTCTCCTCCTTGCTTCTTCCTTGCACCCTCCCATCTGAGGGCAAGTTTCTTACTTCTTTTCCTGAGGATCAAAAGAGCTATGACTCTGCTAGTTAATCGTTTAAACCTCCTTTCCTTTCTTTTTTGGAAGAAACAATTTGATAGCTATAATTCTTCCTCCAGACCCAATTATTTTCACAGAAATTAAATATGTCTGTGGTAGTACTTCAATAGACCAATGTGTTTGTTACACTATGAAAACCACTTTTTTTCCCTTGCTATGTTGAAGAAGTGAACAATTGAGTGCCAGATTGTGGAACTAAGGTTTTGTTTGATATTTACTGCTGGGAGACACATTTGCTCTTCGAAAAGCACAGAGCTGGGCCACTGGTATCCAGTCAAACCCATGATCACAATTCATGTACCACCCCTCCCCCAGGGTTACACATATAATATTGCTAATCAGCTATTAGCTCCAAAAAGAATATCTAAGGCCTTAAAATATGAATGCCCTTTGACCCAATAAGTCTACTTATAGAAATTTATCCTAAGGAAAGAAATATTCAAGTGTTCAACAATGCAAAGTTTATATATCAAGAGTATTCAGTGGAGATTATTTATAATATATTTTTTAGAGAAATCCTAAACTTAAATAATCAGGAATTGGTCCAATAAAGTATAGTTCATTCTATTAAGTACATATTACCTAACCATTAATAATAGAAAAATGGATTTCTATCTATTGACACAGGAAAACTCATCCTATTATGGTTAAAGGAAGCAAGTTACAAAATAACATGTAAAATATTATTACAGTTTTGGGCTAAATGTTTAGATGTATAGGGAGAGAGAGTATGTGAGAAAGAAGACATAAGAACAGAAGAGAAAGGGGGAGTGAAATGAGTGAAGGGGGTCAAAAGGTACAAACGTCCAGTTATAAAATAAGTAAGTCCTGGAGATATAATGTACAGTGTGGTGGCTATACATAATAATACTGTAGTGTATATTTGAAAGTTACTAAGAGAGTAGATCTTAAGAGTATTCATCACAAGAAAAAAATTATTTTGTAAGTATGTATGGTGTCAGAAGTTAACTAGATTTATTGTGGTGATCATTTTGCAACATATACAAATATTGGATCATTATGCTGTACACCTGAAACTAATATAATGTTATATGTCAATTATACCTCAGTAACAAAAATACTGCTCATATACACCAAGTTAATCAGTGCTTCACTCATCTGTCCAATTCCACAAGCATCCTTTATATTATGCATACATAGTCATATCTTCTTAGTTTTAGAATGTTCTAGAACAGATATCCACATTTCACCTGGAGGTTGGGAAGGCAGAGGGTATATCAAAGTTTTCTCACTGGTTCCCTTCCCTACACCTCCTACGGCTGGCCAGAACCCTGCATCCTTAGGATGAAATCAGCAAGAGCCCTTGTCCAATGAGGACTGGTGATCATGTAGCTGATATTTTCCTGCTACATTATGAAAGTGCCAGTGAATTTCAGTATCAGATCCATAGGCAATTCGCCATCAATCAGTGTCTCCTGGGCTGTTATAGGGTCCATACCATGGGGTTCCCTGGAAGTGCCAACAGTCTAATAGAAAATGGAAGCTTTGAAGTGACACACTACCCTTCTTGGCTTACGTTTCTCTCCAACAACTTCTATCTCATCAGTCAATGGCACATCTGCCTCAACTATGCCATTACATCATCAGGAAGCACTTTCCTGAGAATTTAATTGGAAATACCAATGTGGCATTCCAACCCTTTTTTCAACACGATAAAAGTCCCCCTAAAAAAGCATCTACTTTGTATCTGTAAACCGTGTCCCAAGAGGCCAGAGAGCCCATCTGCTGATGTAGTGTATAGTTTCTATCTATAGACGGGTCTGTGTATACGTAAGCATGGTTGGATGTAAAGGACTGGTTGGGCCCCCATCCCATAGCAAAATCAGTTAAGAAACAATAGATATCAACCTGGGTACAAGTCTCTATAGGGATGGGAGAGGGGTCAAAGAGATATAAGGAATGACCAATAAAAGCTTTGTTATTATATATATATATATATAAATATATATATATATAATATATAATATAATATATGTATATAGTGTGTGTGTGTGTGAGGAAGATTAGCCCTGAGCTAACATCCACTGCCAATCCTCTTCTTTTTTGCTGAGGAAGATAGGCTAACATCCGTGCCCATCTTCTTCTACTTTATATGGGACACCGCCACAGCATGGCTTGACAAGTGGTGCATTGGTGCGCGCCCGGGATCCGAACCTGCAAACCCCGGGCTGCCAAAGCGGAGCGCACACACTTAACTGCTACACCACCGGGCTGGCCTCTATATATATATATTTTAAGTAAAGGCCTTCTAATAATAGCTACGTATGACAGATGCCAAATGTCCTGGGCATGTTCTATATTGTCAACTGCAGACATATGCCACTAGTTCCCACCGCTAAATAAACCTAAGCAGTCACTTCTCCCTGCTGTATGATCTGATGAAGACAGAGTTTGAACATGACTTGTTTACAGTTGGTGGTCACCCCAGATCAAGGTTTTTCAGCCTTGGCACTCCTGACATCTCAGATGGGATAATTTTTTGTTATGAGGGGCTGTCCTGTGCATTGTAGGATGTTTAGCAGCATCCCTGGTTTTTACCCACTAGATGCCAGTAGCTTCCTCCCAGTTGTGGTGAACAACAAAATGTCTCTAGACAGTGCCCAATGTCCCCTGGAGGCAAAGTAACCTCCGCTTGAGAATCATTGCACTAGATTATGCATATCATGGTTGCTTTGTGCTATATCAATTTGGTTAAGCTGGGAGCTCATTCCCTCCAGAATTCCCTCCCTTGTATGGTTCCAGGTTAGCATTGAATACGAGAGACATTTTGCTTGAGATCTGGGAGAGAGAGTGAAGCCTCAGCTGTTTGGTTATGCTCTGAAGTTCGGTGCAGAGTGCCCGGTGCTGTGGCAGCCCATGCGCATTGTCTGCTGGCTCACCTTGTTGGCATGGGTGGCACCCAGACCCACAGCTCTCTAATACCTGCCAGATCTCTTCCTTTACCTTCCTGAGTTCTGAGTCGAAGGGCACCAGCTTTCCTTCTTGATTGTTAGTCTAGCTGACCTATGGTGGCTTTGGGCTCATCACCAGACACAGAGGCAGAGGCTGCCCAGACTGCTTCAACAACTCCCACATTGAGTAAGCCCTAACCCCTATAATACAGCCTGTATTCCATGCCACTCACAGCAGTTCTGTTCTCTGATTGAACCTGGACTGACACACTTATAAGTGGGGATTTCAGGTTGGAGTGACATTTTGGAGGAGAACTGGAAGACTTCCTAGCATTCATTCTACCCCAGATAATGAGTCTAAGCCAAAGCAGGTGATTCCATCCCTCTTGCCAGGGATTGGTTCAGAGATGAGCAGAACTAAGTCAATGCAAGCCAAAGAGATGCAAGGAGAGGCTTGCTTGGGGTTTCTGGAAATGGAAAGTCAGTCTATCTCATCCAACTAGAAATAAACACAAAAGTATGCTGTACCAGTTGCTGTTGGCAGCCATCATATGACCATGTGGGGAAGAACCAGCTTCAGGGTGAAGCTGATACCGTTGACAGCAAAGAGAAAAACCAAAAGAACCTAGGTCTGAAAATATCTTTGAGCTGTGGAATCAACAAATCCTGAATCCTTCCCTACTTCTGAACATAAGATAATAGGTTTTCCTGTTGTTTAAAGCCAGTCTGTCTGGAATTGTCATAATCTTAAAGTAACTTTGTAGTCTGGTTTAGACCTCAGATACAAATTAGTCTCACTTCTTAAAGATGATTAGCTTGGTCAGCCTGGGTGAAGACCCCATGTCTTCTTCACACGTGCCCCACTGCTTCTGCTCACTCAGAACTGGAAGTTAGGCGGTCTGACTGCACTGCCTCTACCATTTTTAATTGAGTCATGGCTGCCTACTTCTCTCAACCTCAAACTTCACCTCTTTTGAGTCAAAAGCAAAGGCAAACAGAACTCAGCAAAAACATTCTGAAGGAAAGTTGGGCACATGTGGTCTTGCCTCCATCAGCACCAGGATTTACCTGAAAGTTCTGGGCCTTCGCCACCTATGATCAACACCTACCCACCCTGGGCCACCACGCCCAGCAGGAAACAAGCAGTAACGGAGGCAGCAAGTGAAAAGCCTCCAGGAGTATCAGCACCTTCTCTGATTTATGTGGGGCTATCCTGGTCAACTGTGGCTTCTGACCATTTGTAGTCTGGTTTGGATCTAAGTCTATGGGGATAGTGGGATGAAATGGAAGAGTCATGGAGGGGCTGCTAGCAAAAGCTGTCTCTGTCTCCAGATGGATCCTGTGGCTGGATTTCCTCTCCCACTCACTCCTTCTGCCTGGTACCACTGCACAGGACACAACTGGCACAGCCCTGAGCCGTGCCCTGACCAAGAACGTTGGAATTTGACAAACAAGGTTCAAAGGTTCCTTGTGGCTTTTACCAGGAAATAGGCACGTCATGCAACCTCTCAAAGCCTCACTGTCTCATTTATAACACAAGAATAAGAAAATCTATCATCATGCATGGTGCATGGTAGAAACTCAGTAAATACTGTTTTCTCTGTCGGGTCCTCCTCCACCTCCTAGTGCTTCCGCTGACTTCTCTGACCCACTGCCTCGTCCTCCCGGGGATTCATCAGATCCTTCTGCCTAGCTGGACGGCTGGTCCTACCTGCAATTGCTCGTACTCTGACTGCTAGAGGGACTCATATTAGGCAAGGCCTGCTGTCCAGGTTCAAGGCAAGCCATGTGTACTTTCTGACTCTATAGATAGAGGGAGGTGCACAGCCCATGGGCCGGAGAATCACACTTCTCAGGTAAGAAATGGAGTTGTCAGGCAAACTTGCTGCCGTGCACCAGGGGTGCCTCTGCTGTATCCTCATGTCATGCCTGACTCAGAGCACCTAAGCCTGACGTTTCAACCCTGGTCACAGCCATGATTGTCAAGTTGGCTCTTGTAGACTAATGGCTTGAAAGAAGTAGAACACGTGCATGGCTGTGATCCAGCAATCCTGAGCTTACTCCCGCTCCCTGTTGACTGACAGTGTGACTTCAGATAAGCCATTTCAGCGCAGTTTCCTCTGGAACCTAATTGGAGGATTATCTCACACCATCTCAGATCCCGTATCCCTGGGGGGTGGGGTGGAATGAGCGCATCATGAAAAGTGCCCTCCTCTGGCCTCTTTCAAGGCTTCGGTGTCCTTTAGCTGGGATAATCCCATGAAAGCCTGGTTTCTCAGGAGTCAAACAGAGTGTTTATACTACCTCACCCACACCTCTGAGGTGGGTGCAGCCCATATTTGGTTAATTGAATATCATTATGTGCTTTGAAACTGGTCTTGCATTTCAAAAAGCCTGTTTCTTATTAAGAGAGACATATATATTCATTCAAAAATGTACAATAAGAATGCAGCTGCCTTAAGAATATTTCTGTGGAGAAGCCAATTGTTTGGGCATTGGGATGTATTCTGCCGCTTGTGAAAAGAAGCAAAAAAAGGAAGAAACCAGAGAAAGAGAGAGATGAGAGGCACAAATGTATTGACAGATAAGAAGAATAAATGTTTTTGCTGCGTGTGTCGTGCAGAGGTGTCACATGTCCCGAATTATGACATGACTGCTGGAGTGATGCTGCAGCTGTTGTCTTTGTAAAGTGAGCCACAAGGCCCCGCTCTAATAAGCCCAGCAATGTGTCCAAGCCACTGCACACAATGTAGACGCCTAATCCCACGCCACGCGAGCTCTGTGCCAGACATGGCCGTATCGCAGCAGCAGGATCAAGCCAGGAATAATCACATCTTCAGGAAAAAATCCCCTGTGTAACACACTGAAATGTCTCTTAAACAAAGCAAGCATGCGAGTCTGCTGGTGAACAGGAAAATTCCTTGATGAACTGCCAAGTAAGAGTGCAGGGTAAAAATTCCATATGTTGCCCCCATTTCTGTGGGGTGATAACTGCTAGAGGGAAAAATTGATGGTGAACACAGGACTGAGCTGCTGGGCTGAGGCATTCACTTGTTTGTTCAACAGGCGTGTCTTGGGCACGTGTGCCAGACCCTGAACCAGAAATACAGTGGTGAGCTCAAAGAGGGAGGTGAACGTTGAACAAATAAAACAAATCATCGATTCACTGCGATTGTGATAACTGCTTCAAGGAAGAAGAACTGGGTACTGTGAGTGTAAATCACAGACTGTCTCTTCTCTTTAAGAGCAGACTGAAATGCACACACCTGCAGTTACTGCGAGCCTACCTTGAATAACAAGAGACTGGGGAGTTGGTACCCAAGAACTAGAAGTTCCACTGAGGATTCATCTCTGAGCGTTCTATTTGACAACATGCTCCTGTCATTGAATATCCAAAGTTTGGCAGTGAATGTGTCAGAACCGTCTTCTCAACTCAGCAAGTGACAAGCACTGAAAGTGATTGTGGATATGGGGAAAATTCCCCGATAAGAACACAATTCCCTGTATCTGAGGTGGTTCCTGCAGCAGCCAAGGTCATGGGCTCTGGAACCAGGCTGCCTGGGTACCAGTCTGTCTCTATTGCTCACCAGCCATAGAAGTCAACTTGCTTAAACTCTCTGGGCCACAGTCGCCTCCTCTCTAAAATGGGAATGACTCTACTGCCTCCTCCATAGGGTTATTGTGAGGATTAGGTAACTAAACACACTTAGAGCACTTCAAATAGCCCCGGGTCATACTAAATGCTAAGTTAGTGTTGCTATTATTACTATCACTTGAACTAAATCTAGGACCCCACACTGCAGCTAAATAAGTATGTCATCTCTAAACATTTTATTTCTTGTTATCTGGGAATCACTCAGATTTGGGTTGTTCCTCGATCTCAACCCTGAATCTCTGCTTCTTCCAGATGTGAAAATCTCTTGACCCTTATTCCACCTTCAATTATTTTCATTCTATCAGTCAAAATATGCAGCCAGGTATATAATCCTTTTCCATCATGAGTAATCGTTTTCCCATTTCTCAGGTTTTGTCAGGAATGATTTTGCTAAGCAGCCTGTCTTCTACATGGGCCAGATGTCACCCAGCAGAGGTGCCATGGGGACCTCCATAACTGCCATTTCATTGGTTAAAAATTAAAAGTAGGTGAAGACTACAGCACCTAACTCCCCGAAACCTCACCTCATTCCCCAGCCACACGGCCACCTTCAAGGACTATAAACAATTAGCAGGCACCACGGAGAGGTCAAGCACCAGCATGTCCATCCTTTGTCCTTGAAGATCACAGCAAGGTGTATTAAGTCCAAAATGAAAGGAGAGTCTTGCTTAGATAATCAGTTACGCGGCCTTTGACTCTCGTGGTTTGTGGAGGGGGAAGGGCCTCTTTGACACCGTGGAAGCAGGTTGGATGGTGGAGAAGATGATGGAGAAAATTTGCTGAGTTTGGGTCATTTGTGTATTCCCAAGTTCCTCCTCACAAGCAGACTTGAACGAAAACAACTCTACCGACGTGTAAGCACGATGGTTAATTGTGTATGCAGTAAATACAATTTACTTCTGAAGAAACAGTTTGCTGTTTATTCACTGGGAAAAAAAAAAAACAGCTTGATAACTCTGACAGAAGGGGAATATTGTGGGGCAGGTTGAAGGAAAATCCATTTAAAATGCTTTTGAAAGGACGGATAAAAGCAATCTGATTTTTTCTTCTTTTTGTACATCTTCCCCCTCTGCCCTCATCTGTTCTTTCCTTTTCCTTTCCTACTCCTTCCAGTGTATCCTTCAGGAGCAGTGCAGGAGACTTTTCCCAAAGAGAGTTTTCTGAGGCATTCAGCTGATTAATTATTTTTATACCTGACCTCTGATCTCCTGGCAGCCCTATAAAATATCTTGCTGCATTCTTCATTCACTCAAGAAAGATTCTGGGAAGAAGTTATTAATCGAAAAACGGGAAAAACTATATTGTCTTGAGACACACAGAGCATATCAAAATCATCCAGACCCCAGTTTTGGAACCCCATGCTCTTTCCCTTCTGTGTCCATAAGCCCCATAGAACCTGGTGCATCTTCTGGCTCAGCAGGAAGCCTCATCTGGGTCAAGGCAGCCGGTGAAGTCTGTTTCACTCGTACGTACGTGCTGCGTGAGAAAACCCACCTCTCTCTCACCACTTGTCCTCCTGGGTCCCAGACAAGGTCTGGTCCTGCCTGACAGGCATCACTTGTCCTGGACTGAGCAGGCTGCTGGTGATTCTCGCCCATTGCTGCTGCTGTAAGTTGGCTAAACTGGTGTTCTGAAGGCGAGGTTGTGCACCTGCTCCCTTCATCTGGCCGTCTGAGACTTGTCTTCTGAGACATACTGCCTTCCCTCTTGTCCTCCCTCCCTACTAGAAACACACATTCTCCTGATTTCCCAGGGTCTCTCTGATGTAGTGTGTGGTTGAACATTTTGCTGTGCTGGTTTTCCATTTGATAAAATCATTGAAGTGATGTAGATGCTATGAGGCATGGGGGAGGCAGATAATTTCCTTTACAGGAGTGAAAAATACACCCTCCAACTCACCACAAGTCATAGGAAGTGATGTCTTTTTCCATGAAGTGCAGTTCTGCCCACAGTGGGGATAATTGTCAGCAACCACCAGCAATGGCAAAATAAGCTGGGGCCTACGTGCGTGCCTTTCAAGGTGCGTGCTGCAATAACAGCAGTGGTGGGCCTGGTACCATGACCAATGCTCACTGCATGCATGAGAAACTGGGATCCTGCCCGCTGAGGACTAGATTCCATCACGACTACGTCTCTTGCACATTCCATGTATACCGACTTCATACACACACCCAATTAGTCCAAAATCTCTCGCACACACACGACATTCAGTGTGGCGACAAAGCGAGCACGGCAGTTGGAGTCAGAAGGGGTCTACACTTCCAAAATTTGGCTTTTTGTGTCCACCTAGAGCAGGATGTTTCTTATTACAGACTGATGAAATGGGACTCCCTTCTTTCTAATGAATGATAAACAGAATCGTGAAAACTGAAAAAGATTCGGTGGGATCCTGCAATTGGAGATGACGTTAGTGAGCAGAAGTAAAATTATTTTCAAAAAACTCAATATGCTTTGTGAAACTTTCCATATTTTTAACTCACTTGCAACAGATAATTAGTTCATATATTTAAATTAACCCACTGAATTTTATTCAGCAATTTTTTAAGGTGCTCATATGCTATTTTCTTCTTACCTTAGTTCAATCACTAATAGAGTACACGGAGACAGCTCTCCCTGCCCCCAAAAGGCTTTTTGGGGGGCCATTTTCAGCCAAATGATCTGGATAGTTTTCTCTCAATGCCACACTCCACTTTACCAGTGAATTTTTTTAACCTACATAGGGAGAGGCAGATGATGAGAGGAGGAAGGGCAGAAAGGCAAGGGATCAAGGAAGCATTTGGAATCAGAGACTTTCATTTGGCTTCACCCTGACTGACTGTGGGTGACTCTGGGGAGCAAGCATGGGCTAGTTTCTTCTTCACAAGAGATGAAATGCCATATCTGATGGGAAAGCCTTGCCAGGGAGGAATTCTTGCAGGAACGGAGGCATTAGTGGGGAGAGGCTCAGGGGACACAGCATTTCTCATTAAGAGCCAAGTTTAGGCCCAATGCATCATTTACACAAAAATATGCCACCTTTGCGGGGAGGAGGAGGCCGGGGTGTGTTTTCTTTCTCTTGCTCGAGTCATTTCTCAGAACATCTTAGGTGGAAGTGTCCTTCTCACTGAGGCCCTGGCCCTGCTTTCAGTCCTGCCCTGGTTGGAAGGTGCGGAGAAACGGATTCTGGGTAGTCACAAGTGTCATGCAGCATCTTACTCAAGTTTAAAAGACTCTTCTTTCTTTCCCACCTTTTCCGTTTTCTTTTATCTCCAATGAAGATGTTTCAGCTCCTTCTCTCTTCCTATCACCCTCCTTTCCCTCATTTCCAGGCTTCTCTGTCCCCAGCAGAGTTTTCTGTCTTTCCTCCTCTCTGTCTGGTCGGTCCTGCAGGAACCCCCACAACCCAGCCAGAGGAGAACGTCTGCCGGCACGTTTTCGGCAGGCGTGGCACATCCTGACCGTGTCTGTGTTAAGGGGGGAAGGACAAGATTGTTTACTTTCTCAGAAGGCTAACCATCTCTCTGGGAGTCCTTGACTGTGTGTTTAAGGACACAGACTGAGAGGACAAAGGGCGGCAGAAAGTGCTTCTGCCACTTCGATTTGCATCCGAGTTCAATTCAGCTCTGCTTTAAAGAGTCTCATTTGAATACACAGTCCATTAGCTCCACTCTGGCTTCCGATCCAATATGGGAAATGCGTTCATAGCTCAGTAACCTCTCCCCCAGCCAGTCCAGACAATGGGGAAGAGGTAGGGAGGGGGACCCACCAACTGCAGAGAAATCGTATTTCAAAGGAATGTCTTTTCATCAACTGCCTATGTATCCCTCAGCTGCACTTCCAGAGGAGATTTGCATATTTTTTCTTACTAATGGAAATAAATATAGGAGGAAGATTTTGCTTTGTTTTGTCCACTTAAAAATACTGCTCTGGCCCTCATGCTTGAGGGCTTCTAAGTAAGCAATGGGAAGAAATGATTTGTTGGACTAAAGGAAATCAGAAGAATTTTAGACGACGTGTCTACCATTATTATCTGTGTGAAGAACTCCGACTACAAATCGCCTCCAGAATACTTTCTGGCAAAAATTAGTAAGTAGATTTATGATGTACAGCTCTGTGAATGTAGTCCCATGATGGAGCACTGATCTAAATGAAGGCAGCCTGCAGAGAGCCCTAGCTGATGCACGGTGGGGAAATGGCATTAATGCCCATTGTCTATTCCCATTCTTTTCAGTTTTCAGGGGAGTTCAGATATTCCCTGAGATCTTTGTGTATGTTTTCTTAACTCTTTGTCTTCCTTTAGCCTGGGAGAGCAGAGGGTAGCTCTGAAGGAGGATGTTAGAGTGTAGGTAGGGCAGCGTTGATGAACGTATGAACCCTGGAGCAGTTCTTCCTCTGTCTACTTAAGGCCTATGTATTTGAAGTATAATAATAATAAGATAGTGATATTGACTTTTTTTAGAAACAAACATGCCAGAAGTTGTATGCCGCCCAGGCTTTTACATATCAATGCCTTCTTAAAAGCAGTCAGCTTAGAGGCTGAGTTTCTGTCATTTTAGCTTTTAGTTTTTAACTGCGGTTTTTGTTTAGTTTTAAAACCACAGAAAATTGGTACTAAAGCCTGCAGCATTTCCTATTGAGTATTGCCAATGGAGAAAATGTCATTTTGTCATTTGAGGGTGGACTTAATTTTTTTGTTTAGTTTTTTTGGTGAGGAAGATCAGCCCTGAGCTAACACACTTGTTGCCAACCCTCCTCTTTTTGCTGAGGAAGATTGGCTCTGGGCTAACGTCCGCACCCATCTTCCTCTATTTTACGTGGGACGCCACCACAGCATGGCTTGACAAGCGGTGTCTAAGTCCACGCCCGGGATCCGGGCCTGCAAACCCCGGGCCGCCGAAGCGGAGCTCGCGAGCCACCAGGCTGGCCACACTGGGTGGGCTTCATTTTTGCAAGTAGTCCAATCTTATCCGGATCCAGGGTAACTAGTGAATGAACAGCTATGTGTTAAAGTGATATCTTGTTCCGTAAGTCCAGCTGTGACGCAGTGTCTTCTGAGCTCAGTTCAGTGCCCGCTGGAAAACGCAAGATTCGTGGCTGTTCACACGCCCAGCCCTGACGGTGCCCACGCCTTTAATCAAAGAACTGGAGTGGTAGGGGAAAGCAGAGAGGTTACGAAATGAAGGCCCTTGGTTGAGGGAAATAAAAAGGCCATAATGGTAAAATTTTACTTACGGCAATTTTTTTTCTTGACTGTAGAAGTTTAAGTAATGACAATTTTGTTTAACTAATTCTTGAATACTGTGAACATTTGGATGCTGTGTGTGTGTGTGTATGTGTATGTGTGTGTGTGTGGTCAGTGTGACTGTGATTGTGTTTGTATTTGTAGGACATACTTTCAGGGCATCTGCCCAGCTCTCAACAAATTCCCTTACTTTGGGACTGTCCTCCTCCACTCCAGGCCTGATTCTTGAAACCACAGAGCTGGGGACCCTGTCAGCCATGTTGGAAGGTGACACCTGCCCTTGGACGTGGCTGATTGGGCCCGGAGCTGACTCAGGGCAAGCCAGTCAAGTCCTCTCTCCCAGGAATTTGGAATTGGCATGTAGGCCGTCTTTCAATTGGCTGGATCTAGAAGGTAGAGAGGCAAGAACTAAAATCTTCCACATAGGCTGGAGAGTGAAGAAAGCTGGTCTATGGGGAAAGAAAAGATAATAGAGAAGACTTGAAGAAAGAGATAAGAAGGAAATTCAGGGTGAGAGCACTGCCCACGTGTCTAAAGTCTCCAGTTCCCAGGTAGAGCCTTCCTGAAGCCAGATTGTATCAGTGACCTTATCTGACGCAGTCCCAAGGAGACCGGGGAAACTAACCATGGCATTGTCATTCTCCTGTAGTCAACTCCTTCAGCAGCAGCCCCCTCATTGCCTAGACTAGAGGATGAAAGTCCAAGCGGACACCAAGACAGCGGACACCAAGGATTGGCACCCTAACTCCATCATCACTGGCACCTTCCAGCTCATTCCACCTCATGCTTTATGATCCAGAAACACGAAACCCTGCATGCCCTTCCCCCACCACACACCTCCAGCCCGTGCACAGGTGGTTCTCTCTGCTCACATGCCCTGCTCACTCCACCTCCCCCTACTCCACCCTACCTGCCCATTCCCTTGGCCTAGAATATTCCTATTCAACTTTCCACACTGACTTCAAGATCCTACTCTGGAAGTCCTTCTCTGCCCTTTCTCCATCCCAGGATGGAGTTAATCCTTCTTTTCTCCAAATGACTCCAGCGCTTTACAAATACTTCCACTGCTGCCCTTGACTGCACTCTATTGTGGTGATCTGTTTGTGTGTTTTCTTCGCAGCTAAACTGCGAACAATGTGAAGGTGGGAACCTTGTCTCATTCCCTTTGAATGCCCAGTGACTAACAGTTAGCAGGTGCTCAGTTACTAATCTGTAGCAGATGCTCTGGTGTCAAATACCTTTTATGTGTTCACTAGATGCAGACAGAAATGAACTGAAATTGTGCAAAGTCATCTTCGGAGGAAGCTCTGAAGTGTGTGTTTCGAGTCATCCCTCACCTTAGGGAAGCGACTGTTGGAACTTCCTGCATTCTCAGCTATGCTGCCTGCTGCTTCCCCGGGAGATGAAGTCGACGTTCCACACACCAGAGCTGTTAGGGACTGTGCTCAATAGGGACGTTTGTGTGTGAGGAGCTCCTGCCAGTCCTGGGAACCACGATAGTGAATGCAAATGTCGATTACTTTCCGCTGGTGGAGCAGCGGAACTAAATGATAATGCATGTAAGCAATTAGCACAAGGTCTGTGCATAGTAAGTACTCAAGACGGCAGAACTGTATCTTATGTTTAACTTGGGCATTCACCTAACATACGTCCTCAGCAGATGGAGAAAAAAAGAGAAAATACCTATTTAATTTGTGTGGTCACTAAATGCATGTGTGACCTGGAGTGAGCATGAGAAGGGGGCTATGAGTTTGTGGGTCTCTCAGTCAGTCTCAGCTCCCGCATGCCTCTCCTACCATGAGCATCTCCTGCCCCCGTGGAGATCTCCCAGGTGTGTCTTTGTTATACACCGTGTCCCTTTGATGTAAGCCACCTGCTTTACGGTGCACACAGGGAGAAACACCAATCTGCTCTGACGTTGGAAGAACAACTAGATGTGTCAGGCTTATTCACAGCTGTGATTTTTTGGTCTCCAGCATAACTCTCTAAGATATCAAGGAAAATTTTGGTGAAATGTCATTTTTGCCTTTGTCATGTGCTTTGAATTGATATTCTAATTCCTTCCGTGGCTACACTGGAACTTTAACTAGCATCGTCATGGTAGTCATCATGGTCATCACTAGTGGCCTTCACAAATCTCTCTTGTCAGTCTGGAAATCTCCTCTCCTGGCATTGTGCTCAGAGTTCCCCTCAAAAGATGACACTTAGAGAGTCCCTCTTCTCCACACACTGTGTGATCAGAACCAAGCCTACAACATCTTGGGGAAGGATGCAGTGGGTCTTCCAGACCCTCTCGGTCAATCAGTCACCACATACTTAGTGGTTAATTCCAGGGTCCCGTGCACCGCTCACGGGGGCAGGACCAGCGGGGAGGACCCTGGGCCCCTGCCTCAGGTGCAAAATTTAAGGGGGCACAAAAAACTCAGGAGTCAGATAATATCTTAACACAATATTTAAAAAAATAAAAATTATGCAAAAAATTGATGGTAAACAAAATTTCGAAATGTTAAATAAAGGCAGAATAGCCATTACTGATTTTTCCTTTTGCCTCAGACCCAAAATGGCTTGGCCTGGCACTGGCCTCACCTTCCCAGGCCCTCACACTCCTCGGCACGCACACCAAAGATGTGTTGACCCTTTGGACCCCCTTGTGTGATTGTAGAATCACAAAATCAGTTCAATTTAGTCATTTATTCCACATATTGCATTGTTATATGCCAGGCACTAGTTTAGGTGCCAAAGATATCACAGTAAATAACCAGACAAAACTCTTGCCTCCATGGAGCTTGCATCTAAGCAGGGGAAACAGACAATTAAGAGAGAAATGAAAAAATACGTAGTACATCAGACGCACTAGAGGAGAACTGAAGATTCTATGGGTGGAGGTAGGAACTGAAATTTGAAATAGGGTGGTGGGGGAAGGCCCTACTGAGAAAGCGACAATTGACCAAAGACCTGAAAGAGTGAGGAAGCTAGTGACGGCGCCATCTGGAAGGAAATCACCCCGTGCAGAGGGACCAGCAAGTGCAAGAGGCCTGGAGATGGTTGTTCCGGGGCAGGGCTATGAAAAACAGCAGCTTCCCTGCCAGAGTGGAGGGCTTCATGTAGGTGGAGGGCACAGATCCGTGCCTGGCAGCATTGGCAATAAAGACAGCAAGCTCAGTAATAGAAGGGGAAACCCTAGTTTTGGTGGACGGGTGGATGCCTGAAAAACAATGAGGGTTCTGAGAGCAAGAAGGGAAGTGGTGGGCTGCCAATGGTGTCTGCGTTAGGAACTCATTCCTGAGTAAGAATGTGCGATGAGGTGGATTCCTAAAAGAAGAGGTGTCCATGTGGAGGTGAGAGTACTGTAGAGACAGCAGGAAGAATTACAAAACAGGTGTCTGAGTTTGAAGACAATAGGAACCTCTTCTCATGTTTTTGCTCTTCTTGGTACATAGAAAGCAGGTGTCAAGCCAACAGCCAGAGGTGGAGCAAATAATTTCTGATCTGCACTTCAATCTCAGAACGAGAACACCATTCATTGTTCCAATGGCTAACAGAGCTCTTCCTTGTCCATGAAACACTGGCCATAAGATCGTACTATGGAGTAAGGGGCATGGAGTCCAATTCGAAAATCTCAAGGCTTATATCAGCCAACTGGGTAACACAGGCAAAGCTCTGGCTGTCATTCAAGTTTACTCAGCTAGCAAACGCCATATTCCAAATACGTGGATGATATGGCTGGCAGCAATGGATCCACTATCGCTGCCCCAGATATCTTCGTAGGGAAAGGACTGTAGCCTCCTTCTGATGGCTAGTCTTCCTTCTAGTTTTCAATCAAGAAATGCCAAAAAGGTTGATAAAGAAACAGCACTCTTATGCCCCGTTCCTTGATGTTGGATTCTGCTATGGTGTAGTTGCTTAATATCATTTAATAATAAAATGTCCGGAATTCCAGGTAGGAGTGTCAGTCTACAGCAATGGCAAAGATTTTGAAGAACCCTACATTGTTCATTTTGGCTCAACATGATGCTATAATTCCTCTTGGGCAAATCTTTTTCCTGACTCAAAAGCTGAAAAAACAGTGCTAAGATTTTTTTCTTGGGCAAACTCATGTGTTTGTGCATCAGAAGAGAAAAGACTATGCGAGAGGAGACAAATCTCATATTGAGGAGACAAGAGAGATCTAATACAGTGGCTGAACCAGTACTCTTAGCAATGGCAGAGTGCAACCTTTCACAAAAGGACTTTTCTCCAAAAATTGTTTGGAAATACTTAGATCTTTGGATTAATTTTCAATTTATATAAAATGTCATTGCATGAAATTCTAAAATCTTGTTTCATCTTACACATAATTTCCACTATGAAATAAAAAAAGAACTCTGTCTTCCTTCATCCCAACTGGACTTAGGGCAAAACTTCAACCCTCTCCTTTTCCCTAGACTTAAAAGGTATCTAAAAATTCCCCATATTACTAACATTCTCTGATGGAATAGGAGAGGATATTAGTCAGGATAGGCTAAGTTTTGATAGGGTTACAAATAAACCCTAAAATTTCAGTGGCTTAATTCCATAAATATTTATGTTTAGTTCACATGAAGTCCAATGTGTGTTTGGCAGTCCTCCCTCATCTTGTTAGCACACCATCAGGAACATGAGGCCTCCACGGTCACCACGACAGAGCAGGAGAGAGCTGGACAATCGTGTGGAGGGATTCTACCTATACCCAACGGCCAGAACCCTGTCCCATGACTGCAACCTACTAGGAGGCCTGGGAAATGCACAGGAGCTCATGTGTGGTATAGTGACCACCAACAGCTCTGCTTCAGCCCACTTTATGATTTGAAATACTGTTTTGCCCCTTCCTCCCACACACAGAAACTAGATCCCACCACTGCCACCACCCCCAAGAGTCAACCCCCATTCCACTGCATTCAGCTTAAATTCTAGGATCTCTGGGTGATGCACAATAGTCTCTATCAAGTCTGGATGGCCTCTCCTGGTCCAGAGACTAACGAACTTTAAAAAGATGAATTATCTGTCCTGTCCAACGTACAATGGTGGAATGAAGAAATAATCACCACAATAAATGCTCCTATTCAGAAAGGGAAGAAAGAGAGACACAAAGCAATTATACATACATCTGGAGTACTGAAATCCTCCTGGCCACATTTTGGAGACCTCTACCCTGGGGTAGGGAGGTTCCTTGATTAGCTCTGGTCCTGTCTTCTGGGAGGGACTTTTCTTGTTTCTAATCTCTGACCACACCTGAAATGGGTGTGAGGAATCTTCTCCTCCTCCAGACTGGAGCCTTCAGCATTTGCTTCTGCTCGTGGAAGCTTGGGGACCAAACGTTGTTGTATGACCCAAACCTTCAAAGGCCTTTTATACTCTAGACTCATGGGTTTTTGGGGAGAATACCGTTCCCTCAAAAATTCAGTGGACTTTGATCTCTTTGATTCTAATTAGCTCCATGTGTCATAAATACATCCACAGTTATCTTTTAGACATAGTCTCAAATCTTCTCTACTTCCCTGTCTTCGCACCTCTATCCCTACCCCCTGCAACTTACCAGTGGCCACCTTTCAAGTCAGAGAGGAAGGTCGCTCCCTTAATCTGATCGGGGCTCAGAGTCACTTATCTACATTTCATTGAGTGTTTGCTGCTCAAAACCTTGTTTAAGCTCCACCACTTACATTTTGGAATCTAGAAGCAGTTGGCTCTTCCAATCCTATAATGCCTTAACTTTCCAGACTTGATTTCTGTTTGTAAAGTGGTCAGTTCTCTTCTGAGCTCATTTCTTCTTTATAATATCTTTCTAAACACAGTCAATCATAGCCAACACACAATATTAACAAACTGTTTTCCAACCATTTCTGCTAGAGGTACCAGCTCGGTAAGCACACGGTTTGTCTCCAAAATTATTGTAGGTGGCAAACTTTCCACATGTTTTGCCTCTGTATAACGTGAATCAAGATTTTTCCAGCCTCCGGTATTAGTTTCTTCACTGTCTAGTGGCCATCCATTAATCCAGTGTCACATACTGGTACCTTGAGTTCCAGGGCTATAATAAAAAACAAAAGCAAAAACCTCTATTTGCCAGAACAGATAGGCTCCCAAGTTTCAGTGACTTAACAAAATAAGTGTTGTTTCCAGCTCATAGAATATACAATGCATGACAAGTGGCCTTCCTTATCTTATAGCTGTATCATCTTGAATACTTGGCCTCCAAGGTCACTGGATTTGGGGGATAAAAGGGCTGAATAATCACACTGGAAATTTTTAAGGGATGGTCTAGAAGTGGCTTACATTATTTCAACTCATCCTCCATTGGCCAGAACCCCATTCAGAAGCTCCAACCTAACCGCAGGGTAAGTTAGGAAACATCGTGGAGCATTCGGATTTCAGACTGGGCCCTCCATCCCTGTCACATATATCCCAAAATATCAAATCCAAAAATACCCACAAAAGAAATCTCAAGTTTGGGCAAGTTACTTTACCATTAATTTTTTGTTTTCATTATAAAATGAATTAATTTTATTTAATCAGAATAGAGTGATTGTGGGGATTTAATACCATGACATATAAAGTTCTGGCCTAATACTTGATGTAGAATAGTCTCTCTTAAAAGGTTTATAAAAACTCAATAGAGTATTTCTAATTTGTTCTAAGTTTTATGCATAGGGATATCATGTTCTTACTCAGGACTTAGTATTCATTATAAAATAATCTCAGGAAAGAGTTTTGACCATTGGCAGCCAGGCAAGACCCCTTTCAGAAGGGGTCTGTTGGTTGCATCTTTAACCTGAAGGTTTTAGTTTTTTCTTGGGGTCTTGGCATTCCTTACTGGTGTTGCTTTCCAAAGCCCTAGTTCAAGCGTAGATTGGGTAACAACTGAAGGCTATGAAAGGAGGGAGAGACCCATGGGCTAGAGGGGGTGATGTTGTCTCCAGATTGGGTTCCACTCTAAAGAATTTCAATGCAAATACTTTGAGAGGTGACCCCAGGAAGCATGGGGTAAGTGGATGGGAAACTGAGATAGGAAGGAAGTAAAGACAATTAAGGATGTGTTAACGATTGGGTCACCACACTGGGCAACTAGGAGTTGCCTAGGGCCTTCCAGGACATTCTGTAGAAGATACTTTTTAATTGTCCCATCAAGGCTTGAAGAACCTGGCTATTTATCCATCAACTCCTGTCTCTCAACGGTTGAGGTTTGTTCCTCTCTAGCACTTCCAGCCCACCTCGTGCACAGCAGAGCGGGCTCCTCCAGCCAGAGAGCTCCCACAGGCAGAGAGAGGCAAGGTACACCCTTGGGGTATCTGGAAGTTACCTGCGGGTGACTCTGGACTGGGCCTGGGGATATGCAGGGACACCAATAGCATGGAGCCTACGTTAAAATAATTCTCCTTGAAATTTCTGAACCACTGGGCCATGTAGCCACAATTCCTTACCAGCATCTCTTTTTTTATTATTGCCAGCTCTTAAATGTATCTTAAAATCACAGATTATGATTTCTGCCAAGGAATGAAAGGTTATGCATTGGAAAACTTGCTTATTTCCCAGTCCGTGTTGTCTTATCTCTCTGTGGTAGATTTTGTCACTCTTCTCTGTCTTGTTCTGTATTTTATAAGTGCCAAATCTCCTTCTTTGGCAGGAGGGTGTTGAAGGGCTCAGGCCTGCCCAGCTGTGGGGTTCTTGAGGAGTAGAGGCAACTTCCCACTGAAGCTGAAGAGGTGGTGACAATCAAGGTAGCAAGCAGAGCTGAGAGCAGAGTCACAAACCTCAGCTCAATAAACAGAGAGGAGGGGGCACTGATGAGTCACAGAGCCAGAGGGGCAGAAGCGAGCATGTATCTGAGGTAGGGTCCAGAGTCAGACATGAGGGAAACCAGAGGGTAAACAAGGACTGGTTGAGTGTCAGGGGAAAGATACAATTGCGTGGACATGCTTGATGTCTTCAGTTTCGTTTTAAGAGTCAGTCGGACCACTGTTGTGGGTGAGCCCCTGAGGTTAAAGTTGGGGATGAGGTGGACAGCAGGAACTTCTAGATGTTGATACATTTCCCAGATTTGCCTCCCTAATCCACGAGTCTCAATCACTCCCATTTATCATTTTTATTGTATTTTTAACTCTTTTTTGTTCTCTTTAGCTTAAAACATATCGCTGGATTAGAGTTCCCTTTTTGTTCTGGATTAAAAAGTTATACTCTTCATGACTCAAACAACATTTTGGCAGGAAGTTAGCAGGAACATATGGGCCTCAGCATTTGATGCCCAGACTGGCTTCTGCCAAAACGTTTCTTTGCTGTCGTAGAGAGAGGAGCAATGTTTGGAACTGTTGGGGAATCGTCCCACACAGCTCGGGCCGGGGACATTGCTGCCTACCAGCCTTTGTGCTAACTGAGGGGCTTTCCGCTCTTGAGTCTGGGAATTTTCAGAGGCGGAAGGGAGGTGGAGTCAGCCAGCATCCACTTCTATTTTTGTTTCAATTATTTGATTAAGGTCATAATGGTTTATAACATTGTGTAATTTTGAGTGTGCATTATTATTTATCAATTTCTCTATAGACTTCATTGTGCTCACCGCCAATAATCTAATTTTTATCCGTCACCATATATATGCGCCCCTTTACCCCTTTCACCCACCCCCAGCGCCCTTCCCCTCTGGTAACCACTAATCTGTTCTCTTTATCCTTGTGTTTGTTTATCTTCCACAGGAGTGAAATCATGCAGTCCACTTGTTAAAGCTGCAGGAGCTCCAGGCAATGTTCTTGAACTTCAGGCAGCCCAGGGACAGTGGTAGGATGATTGGGACAGGAACGCAGAGGGTATTGCTCAGAATCCAAACCAGAAAACAGAAACCACTCTGTATTTAAAAAGAGGGAATTTAATACAAGTGATTGGTCGCATAGGTAATGGAAGAATGAGAATTCAAACAGGATTCAAACAGGTAAGCAACTCAGGGGTTAGACAGAAGAGGAAGCCACTGTCACCTCGAGAGGAGGGCAACAGGATCAGCAGAGTCACCGGAGCTTGGGGGAAGCTGGAGCCATGACAGTCTTGTCCAGTGAGAGCTGGAGCCAGAGAAGAGCCTCAGCAACTGCCAGAGACACCTCCTCGGGCAGACGGGGAGCAGGAAACATCCTGGCTTTCCTTCCTCCACCCTCTGATCTTCTCCTAGTGCCTCGCACTAATGAAGCAGAAGGCAGCGGACATGGGGCCTGGGACCCCAGCGTCAGGGGTTGGGCCCACTGCAATATAGGTGGATCTGAGAGCACACAGGCCAGGACTACCTTGCAGAGGATGAGAGGAACTGTTAGCTGGGATGGAATAAACCACCCAGTCCTGCAGTCTAAAGCAGGTTCATCCAAATCCTTGCCAATTTTTCTTGAGTCAACTCAGCGCTCAGAATGTTGGCCCAAGAAGGCAAATAACAATCACAGCATCATCACATGACCTTGACTGCTCTCCGTGTACTGGGCACCCTATACCAGCTGTTCTATGTAGCCCTGACTATATTCTGAGATATGAGTATATCCCCGATGAGGACATGAGAAAACTCGGGCACAGAGAAGTTAAAGATTTGTCCCAGAAGCAGTGGAACCCGCGTGCAGACACAGGCATCCAACTGCAGAGCCCACTCTCCACCTGCTCTCTCCCCTCGCCCATCTCACCCCTCTGCTCCGCCTCCACTCACTAGAGACCTGGAGCTCCTCACACGTCATTCTCAGAGGGGCCTGAGCTTCACACCAGGATTCAGACATCTGTGAGTACCCCACAAACAACAACCCCAAAGTAACTTGTAGGCATAGCCTAGAATGGGATAAAGTTTCTTGGCTCCTATATTTCTCCACTGCTTATTGTTTTCTATGTTGCTTCTTTATTCCTTGCTCCCATCTTCCTGGTGGCAGAAGTACATGGGCGTTAGGTTTTTCCATTTGCCAATTGTAAAGCCACCTTATTTTCTCTTTAATTTATGCCAACAATTTCTACCAAATATGTGCCAGCTTCCCAAACCTTTGATATAATGATCTTGGTGCTCTTCTATTTCTAGGCAGCTGGAGCCCAAAGAGTTCCTTGCTGTTAGGGTGGCTCAGAAGGCCAATGAGTGACAGAGGATAGCTCTTTGGGCAGACGCTGTCTAACACTTTCAGCTTGCAGCTAAGGGAGCTCCAAGCTTGAAAAAACTGGGTCTGGAGATTACAGGGAATGGAGTGCTGTCTACAAAGAGGCCCAATCCACCAGCCAATGCCTAGGTCTTCAAAGACAGGAGGTCTGATGTCAGGGAGTGGGTGAAACAGAATATCCTATAGGAACCAAAGCAAGACTGTTTATATGATGAAACCAGGCCTCTAGTAGAGGACTAGGGGGGAGCTGGGCATCACATGGAGGCATAAAAATCCCCAGACGAAAACCAGAGCAGGCAGTCACAGTCATCAGAGCACAGAACTCAGCTCCGGAGAGGGGATTTCGTTTACTCACCCATTAAGTAAGTGCCAACCAAACTATTGGAGGCTGGAGATGCTAAAGCCAACCTGTGCTTGCCCCTTAGGTGCCCACAGTGTAACAGGGAAGGACAGACGTCAACATATAATTAAAGGAAGCACAATAAATAACATAAGGGATGATGAGGAGAAGCATCCTAATTCCCAGGAAGAAGCAATGGCGTGCAAGAAGTCTCTTAGGTAAGGGAGAGCAGGACTCACTTAGGGAAACGCAAATGGGAGTCCTGAGAAGTGACGTTAGAGAGCTGAGTCGGGGCTACCTACTAACTGTGTTCAGAAACAATGTTAAAAGATGTATTTTCTTTTTCCCAAAGCCAGTGGGATGCTGTTGAAGGGGTTTCAGTAGGGGAAGCACTTGAACAAATGTGGCTTTAGAAAGATCATCCTGACAGTACGACAGATGACGGATTAGAGAGGAGTCAGGCAAGAGACAGCAGAGCAGTTAAGGAATTGTTTCAACAAACAGGCAAGAAGTGAGAAAGATCTAGAACGGGATGTTAACAGTGAGAATGGATAGCAGGGATGGATATAGGAGATTATTTAAGAATGTGGAAGTGATGATAATCGGTGACTGTTTGCAGCAGGAATGAGAGAAGGTTAGATTATATCCAACTTTCAGGTTTGATAACTTTTCAGGTAGTTTCGTTCTCTAAACCAGACAACACAAAAGATGGGGTCAGTTTGGGACAGGCTAGGTTTGAGCTGTGGGATAATTCAGGTAGAGATCACACTAGGAAATTAGGAGAAATATTGGAATTGGTAGCAAATATTCAGGGGAATCATTAGCATCGGTTCGGGCCACTGGAGGGGAGAAATGTCATCACCCAGGAAAGACACTGGTGAGAAGACTGTTGTGGTTGCATCTCGGGTAGTACCAGCAACTAAGAGGATGGGAGAAGAGAAGTGGGAAGAAAAGTCGAGAGGGAAAGCAGGACGAGATCAGTGTCACAGGAGGCGGGGGATTTTCAAGCAGATTATAGATAACATTGCCAAAATGCTGCCAATGAGATAAGGGCTAGAGTGCTTCCGTTGGTTTTGGCAAACAGCAGGTCATTGGTGATGTTTGCATTTCCTCTGGACCAGTGGGAATTGAGCTCTGTCACTTGAGCAAGTAGTCTAATAAGCCTGCCCTACTTCACAGAGTTGTGAAAAGTAGATGAAATCTCAGCCCACCTAGGAAGGGCTTGTCTGTCTCTGGAATTTACTTTCTTTAGCCTTATTTACATTGTCAGCACTCCAATATGTTTTTAAAACACATGACCTTGAAGAAAAGATAGTCTTTTCAACAAATGATGCTGAAGCAAGTGGACATCCACATGCAAAATAAAGAATCTAGACACAGACCTGCACCCTCCACAAAAATTAATCAAAATGGATCACAGACCTAAATGTAAAACGCAAAACTGTAAACCCCTGGAAGACAGCACAGGAGAAAATCTAGGCCACCTTAGGTATGGTGATAATTTTTTAGATACGACAACAAAGGCATGATCCATGAAATAAATAATTGATAAGCTGGACTTTATTAAAATTGAAAACTTCCACTCTGCAAAAGACACTGTCAAGAAAATGAGAAGACAAGCCATGGATTGGGAAAAAATATTTGCAAAAGACTCATCTGAAAAAAGACTGTTATCCAAAATATACAAAGAACTCTTAAAACTCAACAACAAGAAAACAGACAACTCGATTAAAAAATGAGCCAAAGACCTTAACAGACACCTCACCAAAAAAGATATACAGATGGCAAATAAGCATACAAAAAGATGTTCCACGTCATATGTCATCAGGAAAATGCAAATTAAAACAACAATGAGATACTACCACACACCTATTAGAGTGGTCAAAATCTGGAACACTGACAAATCCAAACACTGGTTAGGATATGAGTTCCCGTGAGCAACAGGAACTCTCATCACTGCTGATGAGATTGCAAAATGATACAGCCACTTTGGAAGACAGTTTGGTGGTTTCATACAAAAGTAAACATACTCTTAGCATACAATTCAGCAATTGTGCTCCTTGGTATTTACCCAAATGAGTTGAAAACTTATGTTCATATAAAAACCTACACACAGATGTTTATAGCATCTTTATTCATTATTGCCCAAACTTGGAAGCAACCAAGATGTCCTCAGTAAGTGAACTAATAAATAAACTGTGGTACATCCAGACAGTGGAATGTTATTCAATACTAAAAAGAAATGACCTATCAAGCTATAAAAACACATGGAGGAAACTTTAATAATGTATATTACTATGTAAAAGAAGCCAATCTGAAAAGACTACATACTGTATAATTCCCACTATATGATATTCTGGAAAATGTAAAACCGTGGAGTCAATAAGAAGATCAGGAGTGCCAGGGGTTAGCGGGGAGGGAGGGATTAATAGACAGAACCCGGAGGATGTTTAGGGCAGTGAAACTATTTTGTACGTTACTACAGTGGTGGGTGCGTGTCATTACATATTTATTAAAATCCATAGAATACATAACACTAAGAATGCATCCTAATGTAAACTATGGATTTGGGGTAATAGTGATGTTTCAATGTAGGTTCATTGATTGTAACAAATGTACCACTCTGGTGCTGGATATTGACAGTGGTGGGGGATGTGTGTGTGTGGGAGACGTGTGTGCGTGTGTGCCAGAAGTACAGGAGGTATTTGGGAACTTTCTGTACTTTCTGCTCAATTTTGCCATGAACTTAAAACTTCTCTAAAAAATTAATCTACTAAAAATATATATATTACTTCATTAAGTCCAATTTTTAATCCTTCCCTTCCTCCAGAACAATGATCTGTCCAAGTCTTCTACATCCTAACTAGCAGTGGAAACATAAACAGCATATGTCACATTTGGGACTATTGCTCCAACCTATTTACTGGATGACTCAGAAGGCTGTTAGTTTTGAGTGGGGCCCAGCACACTTTGCCCCTATGTTTGGGAAAGCATTCAATATTTTAACATTAAGTATGATATTAGTTGGAGATTCCTTTACAGGTTGACAAATCTGATAAAATCAGGCTCAAGGCAATAATTTTCACTATCTCTATTTTTATCCTACTTTAAAATTGAGGTCTTAGCCAATGTTATAAAGCGAGAAAAAATATATGCATATATATTAGAAAGATGTAAAACTGTCCTTGTATATGATATGATTACATACATAAAGCATCAAAGAGAATCTAAAAACAAGCTATTAAAACAATCTAGTAAAATTGCCAAATGGATCTACAGATTTTATATAACCTCAGTCAAAATCCCAGCAAGAGTTACTTATATACCTCGATAGGCTGATTTTTAAATTTGTGTGAAAATGCAAAGGACTTTGAAGGGCCAAGACAATCTTAAAGATGAAGAAATTCTGAGTATTCACACTGTCAGATTTTAAAACTTCCTGTAAAGCTATACAATTATGACAGTGTGGTGTTTGGATATAGATAGACAAATAAATCTATAGAACAGAATAGAAAGTCCAGAAATAGACCCACATGTATTCAATTATTTTGATTTTCAACAAAAGCCCCAATGCACTTCCCAATGAGGAAGAAAGGTCTTTTCAATGTATGATGCTGAAGTAATGGAGTATCTCTACGGGGACAAAGTGAACCTTGAATGCTAACTCATACTATACATGTAAATTAATTTGGGATGGATCATAGACCTAAATGAGAGGACATAAGCTATAAAGTTTCTAAAGGAAAACATAGGAAAATATCACTGTGACCTTAGCATGAAGGAAGATTTCTTGGGCCAAATGCAAAAAGCACTAACCACAAAAGAAAAAAAATAATTGGACTTCATCAAAATTAAAAACTTCTCATCAAAATAAATGTTTAAGAAAGTAAAAAATGGAAGCCCAAGTCTATGAGAAAATATTTGCAATATACATATCTGACAAAGGATTCATATCAAGAATATATAAAGAACTACAAACCAATAAGAAAAAGACAAATATCCAATAAAACAATGGGAAAAACACTTAATAGGCACTTCACTAAAGGAGATGTCCAAGTGGCCAATAAGCATATGAAAAGAGAATCAATATCATCTTTCAACAGGTAATTGAAAATCAAAACCACAATAGGAGACTATTATACAAACACAAGAATGGCTAAAATTTTTAAAAGATTGTCTGACAAATTCAAGTAGTAGAAACAGGGACCATACAGCATACAAAGCCTGAAATATTTACTATCTGACCCTTTAAAAGAAAGTTTGCCTGGGCTGGCCCCGTGGCTTAGCGGTTAAGTGCGTGCGCTCTGCTGCTGGCGGCCCGGGTTCGGATCCCGGGCACGCACTGACACACCGCTTCTCCGGCCACGCTGAGGCCGTGTCCCACATACAGCAACTAGAAGGATGTGCAGCTATGACATACAACTATCTACTGGGGATTTGGGGGGAAAAAATAAATAAATAAAATCTTAAAAAAAAAAAAAAAGAAGAAGAAGGTTTGCCAATCCCTGGTCTAGATCAGCTCTGTCCAATAGACCTTTGTGTTGACAGAAATGTATAATCTGCACTGACCAACTTGGTAGCCACTACACACCTGTGGTTTCTGAGAACTTGAAACATGGCTAGTGTGGCTGAGCAAAAGAATTCTTGCTTTCATTTGATTTTAATTGGTTTATAGTTGTGTGTGGCTGGTGGCTATTGGATCAGACAACACAGGTCTAGAAGCAATGAAGGAAGTTGGGAAGGGGTAGAGATCTTAAGGAGGACCAACACATCTTGAAGTCATTTATCTCGGTAAGGATCTTGCCTAGTCTTCAGAAAATAGAAGGTTACTTCCCTCTAGCTAAGGGAAAAGGATCACCCATGCTGGTCCAGGAGTCAGAGGAATCTGGAGGTTGACAGTGCTCAAGCATATCTGCCCAGAAGTCCCCATCCTGGGTCTCAGTGCCCTAAGTTTAGTGCAGGAGACACTAGAGCTGTGAATTTAGCCTCTTTGTATTTCCACCACTCTTACATTTAAATCATTGATCTGATTATTAGCACAGCCTTCTGGATGCAGATGAGGCTCTCTTAAGCACTGCCACTGAGGCATTCTTGTGTTCATACCAGGCCATGAGTTTATAGATTGTTGACCTAAATCTTTTATTTTCTTCCGTCCTGTGGATGTTAATGACAGCCAACTAATTCCCCAATCTTCATAACTATCCCTGCTCCATATCTTTCAAGCATTGGAGCTGTTGCATAAGCCAATACATCCCCCTCCACATGTTCCTCCCATCAATCCACCATAGGTGAAATCTAAGAAACTTTGATGCTACGCCTTGAAAGCGGTAATCATTGCCTCACTTCTTAGTAATGGGGGCTAACCATCTATCCTGTCAGTATCCCATTCTGAGTGTCTGCGTCCTGTAACTACTCTTGGTATCAACTTTCTTAGGCTGGGTTCCCCCAGAAGCAGATCCTGAGACAAGGATTTGAGTGCATGTGGTTTATGGGGAAGGATTCCAGGGGAGAGGGGTCACAGAGTGGGACAGCAAGACAGGAAAGAGTAGAAAGCCAATACAAGGTATGTTAATAAGCAGGTTACTGGAGAGGGTAACACTGCTGGGACCCCTGGGAAACGGTGTGGGACTCACCTTGGACCTGTCCTCCTATGTCACTGACTGAGGACTACTCTCCTCAGTGTCAATTCTCTGGCACTTTCCACCTGCCCTGTGCATGAGACGAGGCACAACTCTCTGGTGGAGTGCAGGTACTTGCCGTCTCCATCTTCATGAATGGAGAGTGGTGAGGTGGAATGGGCTGGGCACTCACAACACCTGCGACAACACTGAGTAATAAAACCTGTGAGTCTGTAATGGGACACAAACAAAGAGGGGTGGCCACAGCAAAAAAGAGCAAAATCAAAACCACATACACACACACACACAGCCTCCTTGGTCACCACTGGAGGTAACCAGTATGCAATACTTCACTCTGACAACTGGCAATTAAAGGGGAAAATTAAGAATGGAACCTACCTTTCCTGTGTGAACTGTATTTCAGAGCAATCAGTTAGCCCTGGTCAGTGAGGAAAGGTCTTCCTTAAAGAAAAATGACCATTTTTCAGCATTGTTTTGAAGGGCTGAAATAACAGTCATTAATTTGCTGTCATGTATTTCAGAATAAGAAGGAGGGGGTAGATGAAACAAGTGAGGGGCAATCTTGACAAATGTGGACTCTGAATCAAATCGCCAAATGGAGGCTCACTACACTATTCTTTCTTTCATTCTTTCTTGTTTTTTTTTTTCACTAAAAGAGAGAGAGAAAGAGAAAGTCCCTTTCTTTTTGTATCCCCTCCAGCACTGTCATTAGCCTTGGATTGCACACACATTCTTATAATCCTGATTACCCATTATTAAGACGAACAAAGCTCCAAAGAACTCAGTTCAACTGCAAGAGACAGCTTGTTTCCTAAAATGCAAGTTCCAAAGCGTGATGTCCTTTCCCGCTTTGATCCCATTATAAGTTTCCCTAATGAATTGATCCACCTACAGACAGCCAACGCTGGTTGTGAAATCTGGCACGGTGCACACCTCATACGTTTTCAAAACAATGACTATGGTGCTCCCATCAGAGTGCCTGGCATGCTGGGAAGGCACTAAATGTAGACGCATTTCCCACCATCTCTTCCCCTTCCCAAACCTACGTAGGAAAAGCTCCCGTTAGTTCCTTCTGAGTGTAAATGTATTACCTGAGAAGGGTACGAAGCTAACTCATTAGCACCTCCTACACGTCAGCGGAGTTTACTATCAGATTAACTGCAGGAAAACAAGGCCCTGGGGCCATGGGGTGTCAGCTGCACTAATGTTGACACAGGCAAGGCAGTATGGAAAGCAAATAAATAATATTCCATCTTATTTTGTTTGTGGATGTGCACTTTCTGGGCTGCTTTTGTTATCAGTCTCATTTGATCCTCAGAGACCTGTATTTAAGAGACGAGGCTCAATAAGCTTTAGAGCACGGACCCAGCTTCAAACAGCTAATGAACGGCGGAGCTAGAATTGGAACTCGGATCTGCTGACTCTGTAGTCCAAAGGAGGCCTGGATGTCTGGAGGCCAGAATGAGAACACTGAAGAACAAGGGGACATCAGGGTGAGGGCTTCTGAGAGAAGGGACAAGGGGTGGGGTGTTTGCCCCTTCATGAGGGTGCCCCCTTTAATCCCCATGGTGTGTCTGGGATTTCAGTTTCTAAATTTCTCCTCATTTACATTGAACCGTGGGACAATCCTCTGGGTGACCCGGTACGGCCTAATGTTCAATTCTCAAACACAGACCACAGAATATTCATGATTGTGTTGTTTTTATACACAGCTGAAGGAAAGTAAGATTTCATCCCAAAATTTCTAAAAAAACAATCTTCAAATTATACCTACAGAATATGTTATGATTCTGGAAAAATCTAGCTTCATTTTTCGTATTCTTGACTACATATATGATATTTGATTTTTTCCCTTGAAAAACTGTTGGTAATTACCCCTATTTTAGTCATTTGAAAACCTTTCCTGTGGAAAATACTTAAAAAAGGAAAGCTTCTTATATATTTTGCTGATTTTTATGTCATACATAATTGTAGCTTTAAAAATTCAAACATTAGAGAAATGTGTACCTGAGACAGTGACGTTGCCCCCGGAATCCCATTCTTCAGCATGAACCACAGTTAATAGCTATGTGACTGTTCTTTCAGATTTTTTATTTTAGAGAGTTTACAAAGCACTTTCACATACTTCATCTCATTGAAACCTCACAACAGCAGTATTCAATTATAAATGTGAGATTGGGGAAATTGTTTTCCAGTGAACTTTAATAACCTTCTCACAAAAGGGAGCTACCATGACTGACTACCTTCTATTCACGTTTTTGCAAACCCAGGCCAGGATTGATTCACTGTGACCTTTCATGCTCAATTCATATAGCAAAGAGCTGACTGGGCTGTGGAGAGGAGAATCAATCCAAAATCTGCTAAGCCTTTTGGTTCTATCAGCTACAACTTTAGCTAAACACAAAACATTTGCATGGGTATATAGATAAAGACAGAGCAGTCTTCCAAAACACCGTAAAAGATGCTTCTTCATGATCACTAACAAAGAAATATGTTGGACTAGCCAGTCTAAACTGTGGTATAAAATTGAGTTCAAATTAGAGTAAATTGTGATATCTCCTCCCATATTAAGAGGGTAGAGATAGACTTAACACACCAATTATCACTGGAGATAAAGGAGCAGCTCTCAAATTGATGGAATAAAACAAGTGCCCCCAGGCTGACAGCATAGTCTTGGGGTTAGCAGCTTAATTAGTGGGCTCTTTGTTCTAATAGATCTCTTAGATAAGATCTTGAAATCAAGCCTGGATAGGCAGAGGAGGATGTTGGAGAGAGTTTGGCGTCTTAGGTGAATCTGGTTACCATATTCTTAAACTAGACTAATGGAAAGATAAGGACCTTGATTCCAAAAAACCAAATCAACCTTATCTTTTGGATTAGCTTGTACATAATGAACTGTTTACTTTGGCCCAGAAAGTTGCTTCAGTGAACCCAATGTAATGGCCAAGAACTAACCATGATTAAATTTCCCTCCAAGGACTAACTGAAGGATAGTTAATGTTTTTTAGTCTTTATCCGTTTTCCAAATCATGAACTAAAATGTTTACTAGGTAAACTGGCCATCGTTATCATCGTGGCTTTAATACTTGATGCTTGTATGCTTCTCTTAACCTCTTTGGTCTCACCCTGAGGCCGGAGGAAGTGGTGACTGAAGTGGATTTGATTTCCACTGAAACAGAGGCAGCAACAAGTCTCTGAGCTGCCTGACCTCGGAGCAAAATGCAGAGTGACTTGGGATACTGCAACCTGGCATGAAATGTCGTAAGGTCCCTGAGAGTGATTCCTGTCCTCACAAGACAAACAGCTGTCTCTCTAACCCCTCATGGCTGAGGCAGCCGCCACAGAGCGGCCTCTGGTTGGCTCTGCTGACTTTGATGATGAGACTCTGGCAGCCAGGCTAAGACAGAAAGGGACATTCAGGGAATTTTAAGTGGTTTGGATCAGTAGCTGTCATGTACAATTGATGTTCATTTATATTTCACTAGCCAAAATCTAATGCTGCCCAAAATTGGGAAAGAAATATCTCAAATACCGATCAGGCCCAACTCTGCTTTAATGTAAACAAATGAGGTGTCCTAACTTTTTTCAATCCTAGTCTCAGAAGGGAGATTTAATATCTCCTGCCAGTGCTTTAAATACTTTGCTGTTCGGACTTCAATGAATCCACAGTAATTATATGAGTTAAATCGGCTTGGTTTTTCCAAAGCAGTTTCAAGCTCTGGATACTTTTGAACTCCTTATGATGGCATTCATCCTTTGATATTAGGTTTAACAGAGAAAAGGCCACCACTTAACCATTTAACCCATTTACTTACTAGCTGTTTTTGCTTTTTCTTTTAATCTATTGACTCAGTGGTCTACAATTTCCCAGCCTCCTCCTTTCCAAGAAGTGTAATTGCACAGAATTTAGAAGCTATATGATATTCCCAGTGGAGAGTTTCAAGGCAGGCCCAGAGGTCCTTAATTCCCAGAAGAGCAGCAATGAGGACTTCGGGAGATTATCCTCAAGAACTGACTTAACATTTGGTGTGTAGCTAAGCCTCTTATTGGAGCCTTTATTTTGTCCTTTCTACAAAGGAGGCTAAAAAGTTATCTTTGTTTCACAGATAGATCAAGTATGAGATATCAATATACCATTGTTTCGGGGAAAAAAAGTACCAGTTTCTTTAGGTGGAAATTAAGTCTACCCATCCTTCATCACTCCCTCAAGAAATCCAACAGATTCATCACAGTTCTGGCTTCAATCAGTGCTCATTCTTACTGAACTGCACCCTCCGGCTCAATGAGATCTTCTCAACCCGCTGTGTTGCAATCTCCAGCCTTCGCCTCTACACGACTGAACAAACGAGCAGAGTTGAGAATGATTTTCCTTCAGAATAGCCAGAGAGGACTAAACACAGAAAGCCATGGAGCAAGGGCAGGAATCAGAGGGTTTCCCCTCTGGGTGAGCGGTGGCGAGCCTGGCCTCTGGAGAAGCGTGGGAATGGCAGTGTAGACCGTCTTCCTTTCTTCAGATGACCACTGAATTCCCACAGCAGAATCTGTCGTAGCTTCTATGAAAGTATAAACAACACCTCTACAAACCAGTGATCACATTTGGAACTCCATAATCATGTTCCCCATAATTTCCTGTGTAAAAATAAATTAGAAGTCATAGAGTGGATGCTTATTAATAAAAAAAGAAATTATCAAAGAGATGGACATAAATGGTTGTGAAATCAGAGCAGGCCTGCAAAATACAGACAAGGCGGCGTCAATATAGAGGAGCAATGATAATAGACAAGGTTGGCTTTGAACTTCAGTCAACATTTATCGTTTTCTCTTAATTTTCTAATAATCAACAATTTTGTTATTTTATACTTGATCACATCTTATAAATCCAAACTTTCATTATCTGATGCTCTGTTTTTTAATCCTGCCTCACCCCACTTACATGATGCTCCAAGATAAATATCTGCAACTAAATTTGCTGTTTTCACTCTAAGTGGGAAAACATTTGATGATATTAATAAGCTGACTTAGACTAGGTAACAATTTTGGACTGTTAGTAGGATTATTGCCAAGTTGGGATGCTATAATGTAAGATTTCCAAATATGGGAGTTGGAGGACACGCGGTCTAGTTCTGATTTTGCCCTTTATTAATTACATGGGCTACTTAGCAGGACATCTGTAATTTATACTTCCTCTTATACTTCATAGAAACTATAAAGTTATGCATAGTCAGTTAACTTAAGCTACACCATAAGGGTGGTCATTTGCCCTAACCAAAAATTCATACTCTAGGTGTCATCAGGTAGCCTTCTAATCAGATAAGCCCACCCCCTAGAGGCGCTTCCCAGCAAAGATTCAGCTATCTTAATCTCCCAACAATACCAGAATACTCTTCCTTTTTTTTCCTGAGGAAGTTTCACCCTGAGCTAACATCTGTTGCCAATATTTCTCTTTTTGCTTGAGGAAGATTCGCCCTGAACTAACATCTGTGCCAATCTCCCTCTTTTTGCTTGAGGAAGATTCTCCCTGAGCTAACATCTGTGCCAGTCTTCCTCTATTTTGTATGTGGGTTGCCACCACAGCATGGCTGATAAGTGTAGGTCCACATCTGGGATCCAAACTCACAAACCCAGGCCACCAAAGCCGAGCACACCGAACTTAACCACTATGCCATGAGGCTGGCCCCCAGAATATTCTTAATTAGCATAATGCATGTTAAAAATGGGTTTTCACTGGTAAAATTAACGACTTAGCATTAGGGGTGTTAGAAATGGGATGTTAACTGGTGAAAGTAGTGATACTAAAGATATATGGATTGTATAAAATATTCTAGAAACTCCCTCCCTGCTTGCATAAACAGAAGAAGAATCTGGAAAAACCTGGGTCATGTACCATTAGGGACATTGTTTCCCAGATGGTCCTGTGTCCCGCCATTGACTCAGTCCTCAGTCTGCCAGTAGTTCAATTAACTACAAGGTTAATTGAACGCTGCTCTAGAATATGGTCCTCTCTGCCTCAAGGGAACATTGCATGCACAGGTATAGTTAGAATACCTAAAAGGCCAAGAGCCGGAATTTCATCAAACTTATAGAAGAGGTTGTATGAACTGTTTCATACCTGCTTCCTAACAAATGCTTAGTATATACCTTTATGTGTCGCCAAATGTGGTCAGAGATTTACTTTCAGTATAAACTGGTGAGGAGGTTGTGGGAGATAGTTACTCCTCATCCATCCCTAATAATTGGTGGTTACCATTATCCACAAAATGATCTTTGCAACATTACCCTTCACTCAGCATTGATCTCTTTAGCCCCATCGCAGATATTCTTAATGTCACCCAGATGCCTGTAGGAAGTTGGGTATAATAAACTCATAGATCTCCAGACTGTAGACCTGGAGGTGCTCCATGGGATTCAACACATGCACAGGGCTCTCCACAGTGAAAGTCCTCTCTGGACTCTATGGTTTGGTCTGACCACTCCCTGGTCCTTTTCCCCAAGTCCTAGAGGCAGTTAGGATTTTTCCAGTTCCCTCCAGGGAACTGAAGGTCCTAGAAGAGTCCTGATCAATATTTCCTGCAGACTAAGTTTCTTCCACAGGAACATGGTCAAACCATTTGGTAATTGCCCATAAAAACACAACACAGATGTGGATATCCTGGGGACACGTCGTAGATAGAGGTGATGAGGAGGATGACGATTGTTAATACAATTTCCACACTGCAAAAACCTATGTCACCATGCATTGTGTTTGGCTGCACACAAAATAAAACTCAAGGAATATTGGCTTGAATCTCTAAGAGTTGGTTTCTCCTCCTGTAGTACACCTAGAGTTGTGCAATCTAAAGCTGGTGTAGGGCCTCAATGATGGTCTCAGGGACCTAAAGTCTATTGTCCTGCTCTGTCATCATTAGTTGGTGGCCCTTGGCCTCATGCTTCCAAGATGGCTATAGCACCTCCAGGCACACAATGAGGAAGGAGAGAGAGCAAAGGGCCTTCACAAAATAAGGTTTTGCCTTTTAATTCAGGAAAGCAATCTCTCTTTCCAGGGAATTCCAGTTACATTATATTGGCCAGAACTTTGTCATCCCCAAGCTGCAAGAGATTTGAAGAAGGGAATAATTTTAGCAGAGCATATCACCATCCTGAACAAAATGAAATTCTGATAAGAAGGGAGAAGGGGAATGGATACTGACAGGCAACTAGTAGTGTTTACCATTCCTATTTACCAGTCACTTTAACAGGTACTTTACATACTTACCATCTCTGACATCACCCAGTAACCATTTTCCACATAACGAAACTGAGGATCAAAGACTTTTAGTAACTTGCCCGAGAAAATGGCAGATCTGTGATTTGACAGCTATTGATAAATAGCAATAGTAATAATAGTTAACATTGGTCAAATGGTTGCCATGTGTCAGATGTTCCTCTAGGTGCTTTATGCCCATTGACTCATTTCCTCCTCACAGAAACCCTCTGAAGAAGGTGCCTTTTTTGTCCTAGTTTATCAGATGAGGACACGAAGGCTTAGGGAAGCTAAGGAACTTGCTCAGAGTCTCACAGGTTACAAGAAGTGAAGGTCGAGTTTAACCCAGTTCTGTGTGAATCCTTAGCTCTTGACCACTCTACTGCACAGCTTCTGCAAAACCCACTTGCTAAAACTGTGAACACTGCCACCATCTTATGAGGGTGTACAGACACCAAGCCAACAAACCAGCCGTTAAATACCAATAAGGCAGCAAGCTAGTCAGCACTCCAACTTAGAAAGAGTAAATAGAGGAGGAGAAACTGAAGATTCAAGAAATAGCAAGAAAGCGAATAAGGTCCCTGCTGGTGTTTAACCATGTGCCAGAAATGCACTTAATGTTCTTCCCTGATACAAAGGGTCTCTTTCTCTACATCAGTGTGTATTCTTGATGACGTCACAGGGAAATATCTATCACAGAAGATGACCATTGCTCATTGCCTACCCAATAACCATTTTTCACTAACAGAACCCCCATTTTACTGAGGGCAACATTAGGCTCAGTTAAAATGACTCACTTCCATAGACTTCCTTGCCTCTGTGGAGTGGCCATATGACACAAGGCCGGCCAATGACATAGAAGTAAGCACAGTCATTTGGGTAGGGCTTCCTGAAAAATTATTGTTTATCTTTATAAAGTTTCAGGCTTGTGCTGGCTTTGGTAGCACATAGGCTATAATTGGAACAATACAGAGAAGATTAGCATTGCCCTTGCTCAGGGATGACATGCATATTTGTGAAGCATTCCATATTTTGCACAGTTCCCAGAGGTCATTTGACACTTTGCTGGTTAATATTAAGGAAACAATATGAGTCAAAGCATAAAGTATGGCATCCAATATTGGAATAGTGATATTTTTCTACAGAAAGAGAGAGAGAGAGAGAGAAACTCAACTGGCTCATACAATTGCCCTTTATTCAGTCTTCTTCCTCCCGCGTGGAACGTAGCCGTGATGCCCAGTGGGGCAGCAGCTGTCTTACGAGCAGGAAGATTATAGCCTCACGCTAAGGGTGGCACAGTGGAAAGATAAGCAACTGCTTAACTGCTGAGTCCCTGAAAGCATTGTGGAGCCTCCATACTAGCCTCAGCTTGACTGTCTCTGGATTTGTGGTGATTTATGAAAAATAAGCCTCTATTTAGATAGGCCGCTGTAGTTGTATTGTTGTTGTTGTTCCATGAAGCTGAAAATAACACCTACTGATAGAGGTGGCCGTGCTCTTCTCCCCTGCAACCAGGTTTGGTCTTGGTTTACCACCAAAGTCGTCTGCAGCATAAGGTACATCATTGCATTGCCCCAGCTGCCACCGAATGGGAGACCAGGTGTGATGTTAATTACTCGGGAAGGAGTGGGCTTATGGCTCTGCTGCTTTGCACTACAGAAGGCCTCAGGATGGTAAGGTGACTTGTACAGAGAGCACAGACTTCGACCGCACAGACTTCGACCAGTCTAACCTTCACGACAATTTTTAGTCACCCACTCTGAGCCACAGCTTCCTTATCTCTAAAATGAAGACGACGCCATCTACCTTAAATAATTACTGAGAGGTGTGTGAATGCCTCGCTCAAATGGTACATATGTATGTATTTTCCTTTATGAATTCCCTTCTCTCACCAACACAAATGGAACAAATCATCTCACCGTTTCCCGCTCCTTTCTCAATGCATCCCTCAGTCTTCTTGTTATAATGTCTTTTGGAAAAACATCTCCCCCTGGAGTTTGGTCTTGGTTTTCATTTTGTCTAGATTTTGTGTGTTTAAAAAGTTGATGGGGAAGGGATTGGGGAGAAGAAAAAGGTCCATGGAGCAGGACCCTGGGCATGGGTGACTCTGCCCTCAGGCAGAAGAGAGCGGGCAGCATCTCCCCCTTCCTCAGGACTCCCATTTTCCCCAAGTGAAAGGGAGAACCGAGTTTGTGACCATATCTTTACACTCATGAAAGATGTCTGCACTTTTAGTTAGGGTTCCTTGAGAGCTAAGTCTTCTGAGATGTGCTCTTGGAATGATGGCATAATTATCTATGGTACATATTTATAATACACACACGTATACATACCACATACATATTTCTATATAACATCAGAGTCTGTTACCATGGCAACTATTACAGTACTAACAGTTAAGCATTGTGACTCCACTGTAATAAGAAAAAAGAAATTCAGATGAAACACCAAGCATTGGTTGAAGCACAAGTAGCTTTAGTAATTAAATACACAGAGACAATACAGAAAACCACAAATTAATATTTAGGAGCCTTTTCCAGTAGGAAATTGGCTTTGATGTTGTTTCCCCTTTTCCATTGCGTTACACCATACGTTTTTACAGATTAAGTTCAGGATTGGGTTAACAAGAGCTGATCTGCGGTGTGGGAGCCCTCACACACCTAAAAGCTGAGCCCTCATTCTACATAGTTACACCTTCCACAGTCAGTGAGAACCATTGCATGGCTCTTTTTATTCATCAAAAAGAGGACTTTCTAAAAAGAAAGCTCAAATGTGAAGTTGGTCTTACATTCCCTGTTTCATTCAGCCAACATGTGGAACTACCCCTGGGGTTTTGAATATATTAACATCCTTTCACAATTAACCCTAATGGGACAAGTGTAGCATTTTTCCAAGCAGATATATTCAAAGCTGAAAAATACATAGTGTTTAAATAGATCTCATTATATCAGCTACACCAAATCTCTCCTCTTTATATACAGAAGATTGTACCTCTTTTCACTGTCATGCAACATTAAAATAGGAAGGCATACACAAGGATGACATGGATTTGACAAAAAATTAATGATTTGTACATCACTTTAATGCTTCAAATCTGCAATTCATGTATGCTAATTAGTTCATAATGGGCTGTTGAAGAACAGAACTGTCATCCTGCTGCTTCACAGGTTTCTGGAAGCTCCGATTCAGCACAGACCTGCCCGGTAGGCTGCTGGACGCTGGGCTGTAGCAGGGCAGATCTACGATCGCATTTCTCCCCACAACAATTGTTTCCTGGATGTGGTGCTTTAATCTATCAGAGTTACGATGGCATATCTCAAATAAGTGGTTCCTGGGAGCCGCAGTACATGCCAGGAGCAAGAGCACAGCGTCGCTCTATCTCCATGATGGATTTCTGGATTTTAGGCCGTCAGGCTGTACCTCAGAGGGCAGCTGTCAGCATCCTAAATGTATGAAGTTGTATTATGCAGCACATTTTGAAAATGCATGTACAACTTTTTTTATTTACAGATAAAGAGGGCTGTAAAACTTGGAGAGAGGAAACAAAGAGGGCTGCAAAGACCAGATATCTTTCCTTGCTGTGTGCCGTGTCTATCTCCCCAGTGCAAAAGAAGCAGCTCCCAGGCCCTTTCTCCTTTGGTCTTGGAGCCGCAGGGGTGGAGACAGAGACTGTCACAGCACGGGGAGGGTGTGAGGCTGGACCGCTTCACAAACCAAATGGAAACGCAGGGCTTGCTGGAAGCTGCCAGATTTGAAAACCAGTTTCTCTGCTTTTACTGGAGAGAAAACCGATTTTCCCTGACCTCATGATAGAGGCCTGACCCAGTGTGTTTCTCCGATCACATCTGCTGATCTGTGAACGCAGCTGCTGCGCACGTCCAGAGAGAAGACCACACAAAGGAAAACAAGCTGGAGTTTGCTTTCAGGTTTGAAGTATCAGTCAGGCTCCTGACTGCTGAAATTTTGCCTTGAAGATTCCAAAATGAAGATGTTTTTAATTAAAAATATTTTTTTCACTGGAAAATATGAGCTAGAGATCATAATGGAAGAACTGAGCCAGGCCAGGGAAAAAAAATATCCCAAATGTAGTTAAGTTATTAAGGGATTTTAGATAATTAGGAATAGATACTTTATAAATATGAAAAATAATGCTACACTAAAAGGCAGTTTAAAAGTGATCAAGTTAACAGCAATTATTTTGTTAGAGCTTTATTTAAGGCATTTATGCAAGCATGGAAGGAAAAAAATTACTAGTAAGAATAGGTATTTATTGATGTTGAATGAAAGAAGGATGCTCTTCAAATAATGTTGTGACTTATGAAAGACATAAAACGGTATTCCAGCCTAGAGGCTGCACATGGCTCTCCAGTCAGCAACAGGAAAACTGACGTTGACAGTCATGACAATATTTTATCTATGCTAGACATCTGAAGAACACTTTCTTGTGAAAAAAACCAAACCACAAACTTGAAGCTCCTTCCAAAGGTTGGGTGATTCAAATTTGCAGATTTAAAGTTGTGTTTTGGTAAGTACTTAGGAGTGGGATGGCTGCGTCATTTAGTAGATGTGTGCTTAGCCTTTTGAGAAACTGTCAGACTGTTCCAAAGTGGTTGTGCCGCTTTATATCCCCACCCACAGTTTATGAGTCCCTGTTCCCCCACAGCCTCACCAGCACTTGACAGGGAGGATCTTTCTAACATAGGCATTCTCGTAGGTATGCAATTATATCTTGCTGTGGTTTTGATTTGCTTTTCCCTCATGACTAATGACGTTCAGCATCTTTTCATGTGCTTATTTGCCATTTGTTTATCTTCTTTGGTGAAGTGACTGTTCAAATCTTTTGCCTATGTTTTGCTCGAGTTGTTTTTTCATTATCAAGTTTTGAGAGTTCTTTATATATTCTGGATACAGTCTTCTATCAGATATATAATTGCAAATATTTTCTCCTAGTCTGAGTCTTCTCTTTTCATTATCTTAGTACTATTTTTTTAAGAGCAGACGTTCTTCATTTTGATGAAGTTATATATATATTTATATATATATGATATATATATAATTTTTATATGATATATCTATATAATTTTTTCATGTCTTCTTTCCCTGATCAGTCTGCTGGAAGTTTATCTATTTTATTATCTTCTCAAAAGAACAGATTTTTTAGGGCCGGCCCCGTGGTTTAGCGGTTAAGAGTGCACGCTCCGCTACTGGCGGCCGGGGTTGGATCCCGGGCTCGCACCGACGCACCGCTGGTCCAGCCATGCTGAGGCCCCGTCCCACATACAGCAACTAGAAGGATGTGCAGCTATGACATACAACTATCTACTGGGACTTTGGGGAAAAAAAGGGAGGAGGATTGGCAATGGATGTTAGCTCAGAGCCGGTCTTCCTCAGCAAAAAGAGGAGGATTAGCACGGATGTTAGCTCAGGGCTGATCTTCCTCACAAAAAAAAAAAAGAACAAATTTTTCAAATTAATTTTTACCTGTTGTTTTTCTGTTTTCTATTTCACTGATTTCGGCCCTGATCTTTATTATTTTTTTTCTTCTGCTTATTATACATTTCATTTGCCCTTTTTTCCTACATATTAAGGTGAAGGTGGAGGTCATTGATTTTAGACCAAAGAGAAATGAAACCATATGTGCATGCAAAGATTGTTATATAAATATTCATAGAAGCTATATTTTTAATATCCAAAACCTGGAAACTACTCAAATGCTTATCAATAGGTGAATAAATACATAAATTGTGCTATATTTACACAATGGACTACAACTCAGCAATAAAAAGAGAAGTATTGTTTCACAAACTATGTGGATGCAGCTAAAAATAAATTATGTTAGTGAAAGAAGCCAGAAAAAAAGAGGAAACACTATATTATTTTATGTATATAAAATTATAGAAAATGCAAAATAATCCAGAGTGACACAAGAGGATTACTGGTTGCCTGGGGACAGGCATGGAGGAGTGGTGAAGAGGTATTCAGAGAGGCACCAGGAGACTTCTGACAGTGATGGAAATGTTCACTAACTGGACGGTAATGAGTGTTTCATGAGTGTACACGTATGTTAAAGCTGATCAAATTATAAGTTTCAAATATGTGCAGTTTATTGTACATCTATTATATCTCAACAAAGCTCTTAAAAAAGACATCATTATGAAAATGATAAAGGCCACAGAAGAGGAGAAAATTTTTGCAATAATTATATTTAACTTGAATCCAGAATATATAAAGAACTCTTAAAACTTGACAATAAGGAGAGAAATAACCCAATAAAACAATGGGCAAAAGATTTCAACAGATATTTCATAAAGAAATATACAAGAATGGCCTATAAGCCTATGAAAAGATGCTCAATAATATAAATCATCAGGGAAATACAAATTAAAACCACAATGAGATACCACTACACCCTCATTAGGATGGCTAAAATTAAAAAGAGTGATAACATAAAACATGTGAAAGAGCTGGAATTTTAATACATTGTTGGAGCGTGTGTAAAATGATAAAACCACCTTGGAAGATTGTTTGACAGTTTCTTTAAGAAGTCAAACATGTATGATCTCCAGAATCCAGCAACTTCTCCCCTGGGTGTGTACCCAAGAGAACTGAAAGCATATGTCTCTGTAATGTGTGAATATTCACATCAGCTTTATTGAAAGTAGATCAGAACTGGAGACAATCCCCACCCTGCTTTGCGGACTCCAATTACACGTATATTTGATGTTTAAAGCTGTCCCCCAGCTCACTGACGCTCTGCTTATTTTATTTTTCAGTTTTTAAAATAAAACTCTTTCTGGGTTTCATTTTGGATGACTTCTATTGCTACATCAAGTTCACTAATCTTTTTTTCTCCAATGTTTAATTTGCTGTATTTTTTATATCAGATGTTATAGTTTTCGTAGAAGGTCAATTTGGGTCTTTTTATGTCTTCCGTGTCTAGTCTTCAAGTGCAATCTTTCCTCCAGCCTCTTGAACTCATGGAATACTGTTATAACAACCCTTTTAATGTCTTGTCTACTAATTCCATCATCTGTATAATTCTTAGATCAGTTTCAACTGATTGATTTTATCCTCATTATAGGTCATGCTTTCTTGCTTCCAAATGTTAATTTATAATGTTAATTCTGTTCATTTCTAAATGGATGTCAGACATTGTAAATTTTACGTTTTTGGAAACTGGATATTTTTGTATTCCTGTAAATATTCCTGAGGTTCTGGGATGCAGTTGAGTTGCTTACAAACAGCTCAACTCTTTCAGCACTTGCTTTTGAACTTTATTTTGTGGAACTAGAGCAGGCTTTATTCTGGGGGGACCTTTGTCTCAATACTGAAGCTAAACCTTCCAAGGACTCTACCCAAAATCCTATGAATGATGAGGTTTTCCACTCTGCCCAGTGGGAACAGCACCTATTCCTGGCTTTCTGTGCGTGTCTGGTACTGTCCCTCTAATCTTTTCAGAGAGTTCTGTCCCCAGACCTGGATAGTGTCCTCACAAACATGTGCCAATCAGTCCTCAGCTGAAGACTCAAGCAGGACCCTCTACACATCTCTGTTCTCTCCTCTGATTCTCTACCCTGCAAATTCCAGCCACACAGCCTCCCCTCTCTCCCAAACTCCAGGAGACCCCTGTGCTCTGCTGGGATCCCACTCTCTGTGCCTTGGCCAGAAACTCCTTCCAGGCAGCCGGCCGGGGCGAGTGTGGGGCTCCCGGCATTTGTTTCCTGTCTCTCAGGTTCACCGTCTTTCATTGCTTGATGCCCAAAGTCTCGATAACCATTGTGTCATACGTTTGTCCAGTTTTTATATTGTTTCAGGAAGGAAGATAAATCTGGTCCCTGTTATTTTCACGTGGCTGGGAGCAGAAATCCTGTCTAATTTTCCCCACTACTCTATGATGACTTTTGATGAGCAGAAGTTTTTCATTTTGAATAAGTCCACTTTATGGATTTTTTTCTTTCATCATTAGTTCTTTTTGGGTCCTCTAAGAAAATTTTGCCTGTCTCAAGGTTGTGAAAATTTTCTTCTATATTTTCTCTAGATAATCTTAAAATTACTTTTTGTATATGGTGTGAGGTAGAGTTCAAGAATTATTTTTTCCTTGTAGACATCCAGATGTTCCAGCACTATCTGTTGAAAAGATTATCCTTTCCCCCATTGAATTGCCCTAGAACCCAAGCTCCCTTGCCGTCTCTGGAATGAAACTATCCTTCCATGCTCACCTTACTGCCGTCCCTCCTCCACACTGAGGCAAAGGTTAGTTCTTGATAGCAATTAGCTTTTTCTTTTTTTTTTTTAAATCACAAAAACTTTTGAGCACATATTTTATATAAGACACTGTGCTAAGGACTATGAAGCATAAAATAATAAGTGAAATACAGCATCTGCTTTTCTAAGGAGCTCCCAATCTTGTAAAGGAGTAGGAAGTTAAAGATAATACTTTGTGTTGGGCAGAATAATGGCCTCCAGAGATGTCCATGTCTTAATCATTGAAACTATCAAAGTATTACCTTACATGGCAAAAGGGACTGTGCAGATGTGGTTAAGTTAAGGATCCTGAGATGGAGAGATGATCCTGGGTTATCTGGGTGGGCCCAATGCAATCACAAGGATCCTTACAAGAGAAAGAGGGAGGCAGCAGATTCAGAGAAGGAGATGTGAAACTGGAATCAGGTGTTAGAGCGATGGGATTGCTGGAAGGGGCCATGAGCCAGGAATTGAGGACAACTTCTAGAAGCTGGAAAAGGCTAGGGCACAGATTTTCTCCTAGAGTCTCCAGAAGGAAGGTAACTCTACCAAAACCTTAATTTTATTCCAGTGAGGTTCATTTTGGACTTCTGAACTCTAAAACTATAAGATGATAAATTTGTGTTGTTTTAAACCAAGTTTGTGGCAGTTTGCCACAGCAGCAATAGGAAAGTAATACAGACATTGAATAGAAGGGCTGCTTTTTGCTCCAGTCCCAACAGTGAGGGACCTCAGGGAGAAAACTTCCCACCCGGAGGCTTCCTTCCAGAGCGGTGATCATGGCTCACTGCTGGTGCGTGAAGGACTGAACTCAAAGTGCCTGTCACTGTCTGTCGGCCCCTGCTGCTGGATTAGAGATTGGACTCAGAACGATGAGTGGATCATAGGAAGGTGCTTGTAGCAACACTGGCTTCCTGTGCATCAGAAGGACTTCCCCACCCTCCACTGCCACCCCCAAGGGGATTCAAATTACACAGGGCTGAAGGGAGGCAGTAGCGTTATCAGACCTGGAATTTGGAATTTTGTAATATCTTAATACTCTAAATGGAACACTCTTCTGCCTTTTATAAAATTGAAGTCTAGGGGCTGGCCCGGTGGCTTAGTGGTTAAGTGCGCGAGCTCCGCTACTGGCAGCCCAGGTTCGGATCCTGGGTGCGCCCCAACGCACCACTTCTCCAGCCATGCTGAGGCCACATCCCACATACAGCAACTAGAAGGATGTGCAACTGTGACATACAACTATCTACTGGGGCTTTGGGGAAGGAAAAAAAGGAGGAGGACTGGCAATAGATGTTAGCTCACAGCCAGTCTTCCTCAGCAAAAAGAGGAGGATTAGCACGGATGTTAGCTCAGGGCTGATGTTCCTCACAAAAAAAAAAAATAGAAATCTATTCTTCAAACTTTCTACTTATGTTCAGAAATACAGGCTTGGATATCCCAAAATAGAGGACTGGGTATAGACGACTTTCTTGGCCATATTTCTCTTCAGCTTGATTTCCATTTTCTTGAAGTGACTTTCTGGTATTTATCCAGTGAAGTCCTTGTCGCGATGCCTGGGTATCTTTGTTTCTACCTGAGGTTAAGTCAAAATGCTTCTCTATTAATGAAAATTCCTTAATAACCAGCATAAGTTGTCTGCGTAAAGACTCGGAGCAAACTCAAGTCTTTTACCCAGATAATTGCATAAGAGGGTCAGCAGCAGAGGAGATAAAATGAAGAGAACTGAGCAGTCTCCTTCCTATCGCTGGTTGGAGTAGAACCACAGGACACAAATTACACAGGGCTGTCACTTTGTTTTGTCAAAGTCCCCCTTTCTGCGGGGACATGCTCAGACAGGCAGTGAGTTGCCCATGCACAGCATCGTGTTGGGTGAGAACCTTGCTCCTGGCTAAACAGTAGGGCGCGGTGTTGAGGCTAATCCTGACTTTCTTGGCCTCTGCAGGAGAAGTGAATAATGCTCCACAGCCTCATGTGTCCAGGCCTCGTTCTGTAAGCCCAGGCAAGGCTGAATGAAGACAACGGGCTTTAGGATCGGATTCTTCTACTCTTTCTTTTTAGGGGTGGAGGGGCCTTCCTAAGGTCCTTGTGAAGCAAGCCAAGACGAGATTTCAAACCAGACCAGGTGACACAAGAAGATGTTTATGAGCAGAATTAGGTTTACAGTGTCCTAAATCTGTCTGGTTAATTATTTTGTTTATCAGGAGAGTAACGCTTTCCACAATCAGACTGTGCCTACATAAGATCAAAACAACTATAAAAATAAAAAACAATTCCGATAACCCACTTTTCCTTTCTTGACCATGTGAAATCAAGCAATCGGTTTGACCTAATTTTCAATATTTTTATTTTAGTTGATTGGAAGAATTCACTCATTTCATTTATCTAAGAAAGTTTCCATTTTGAAATGGGTTCAATGTGCAGTTGTAGTGTGTCCCTGCTTTAAACACACACACACACACACACACTTCTTTCATCTTTTCTCTCCATCTCCTGACCTGGGAGATTCTCAATACAGCAGAGGCTAGTATACTAACTGAGTTGTAATTATTCTGATTATTTATGCTATCATCTGGCTCTCAGAATACCGATATCAGGTTCCCCATTTGCGGAGTTGCCAGGGACATGGTGTGTAGAGGTTGGGGATAGAGTTTGGAGAAACCCTGAGACTGCAATTCCAGGTCTTAGGAGCCCGTCAGGTGGAGGACGTGTGCAGACTCCTGTGAATTTTGGCATTCGCCAGGCAGGTGAGATCACTTTTAAAGAAGGAGGAGTGCAAGGGAGTTTGGCCCTCAGTATTAGATGATGAGGCAAAGAGAATTTAATATAGGAAAACTCTACAAACAGAATTAGTGAATAACTGAGTGACGGTTCACGTGGTTTTTAAAAACAATTTTGACTTAAGACTAGGAGATCCAGATAGAACAGACCCTCTTTCCTTAGTGGCTACAGAGCTTCAAAAGATGTTCCAGTCTTAAAATTGGAAATGAAACTGAAAAATCAATACAAAATGTAAGCCCTTTGCATGCAAGTGATCTCCACGCTCTTACTTTATGCAGCAAGTGAATTATTCAGCACCTATTATGACAAGGCACCCGCTAGACAGGCAGAGTCCAGCAGCAGAGAAGACAGACATGGTTCTTATCTTCAGTGGACCTTAAAATGTGGGGAGAAGACAAATGTGGTAGGCCGAAGAATGCCCCCCCCAAAGATGTTCACATCCTAATCCGTGGAATTTGTAAATATGCTACCTTGCACAGTAAAAGAGACTTTGCAGATGTGATTAAGGTTCTTGACCTGGAGAGATTAGCCTGGATTATCCAGGTGGGCCCAATGTAATCAATCACAAGTGTCCTTACAAGGGAGGCTAGGGGATCAGAGTCAAAGAGAGATGTGACAACAAAGCAGAGGTTGGAGAAGAGAGAAGATGCTATGCTGCTAGCCTTGAAGATGGAAGAAGGGGCCACAAGCCAAAGAATGTGGGTGACCTTCAGCAGCCGGAAAAGGCAAGAAGATGACAGATTCTTCCCTGAAGCCTCCAGGGGGACTGCAACCCTGCTGCCACCTAGGTTTCAGCCCAGTGAAACCTATTTCAGAGTTCTGACTTCCAGAACTGTAAGATAATAAATTTGTGTTGTTTTAAGCCACTAAGTTTGTGGTAATTTGTTACAGCAGCAATAGGAAGATAATACAAAAAATGAGCAAATAATCACTCTAAACCCTGTTTCACGATCATTGAGAGGGTGCCGTGAGGGAAAGCACAGAACACCACTGGAAGGCCTAACAGAGTCCTCATCTAAGGGGGCTGGAGCCGACCTCCCTCCATTTCTCTTCTGGAGGAGACAGGAGCAGGTTGACCAGGAGAGGATGGGGGTGATGTGTTGCTGGCAGAGCAACCTTGGCAAGGCCAGAGCTGGACGGAGCCTGACACACTGGAGACCGGGAAGGAAGGGGGCGCGGCTGTGGCACAGCGAGCGGGGACAGAGGCAGCAGGGGCAGCAGGAAGGGAGCAGGTTCTCAGGGCGTAGTAGGCTACAGTGATTTTAGACTTCATCCGAAAGGAAGGGGGCAGCCCCTGAAGGGTCACAGTAAACAGGTGCCAAGATCAGAGTCCCATTTTTGGGCAATCACCCTGGCTGCCATGGGGGAATGGAGGTGAGGAAGGATGGGCAGAGGGGGGATGCTGGGTGAAGACTTGACTTGTCAGAGTGAGGGCTGGTCATGGGAGCCGACACCAGCGTAGTGACAGCAAGAGGGGGGAAGCAGATACATTTTGGAAGTGAAATCCACAGGACTTGGTGATTGATTGATGGATTCTATCAATGATTTTCTTTTTAACATGTTAATTAGTATTCCATTACATGATTATATCACAATATGTTTATCAATTCTCCTGTTGATGAACATTTGAGATTTGCCCAGTTTGGGGCTATTCTGAAGAACATTGCTATCAACACTCCTGTACAACTCTTACTATGAACATATAAGTTGATTTCTCTTGGGTAAACACCTAAGATCGAGACTGCAGGGTCAGGGGGGAGGTGTATATTTAACCTTTTAAGAAACGGCCAGACTTTTCCAAAGTGCCTGCACCATTTCATACATCCCTTGGTGATTTACTGGACTGTGAGGGTGGGGCGAAAAGAAAAGGATGTCCCCTCAAACTGAAGAGCAGATGCTGAGCTCTTTAAACAGCTCCCGATGTTTTGAGAGTTGAGAGAGAGCACGGGGTGAAGATGAGGCCATAGTGCTGTAAGCACAATCCCTAAGAGACAGAATCCCTTGGTTTCTTGGGTAGAGGAGGCAACACAAAAGTTGCCTAAATTATCATCAAATCATCCTATGGAGAATTTTGCTTGCAAACTCCTAAGACCGTATTTTACCAAACCAAATAATAAGATTGGATCAGAGACTCAAACTTCAGAAGCTAATTGCTCTTAGACTATTTCAGATAGGGAAACTGAGGCCCCACGCTGGTGGGAGAGGCTCATTCTCCCCTTGGTCAGTGGACCGGAAGTCTGGTCTTAATCTGTACTGTGACCTATGCTGCATGCTGACTCTCTCCTTCAGATCTTCCCTACCTCCATCTTAGTTTCCCAATTTGCAAGTTCAGGCAAAGGCTTCTCCATCCATGTCACTCATTACTGACTAAACAGAATCCTCTCTGTCAACTGTCCCTCCAGTCCTCCCTCCAAAAAGGCAAATGTTCTAGCTAGGGGTGTCATCCAAACCAGGACTGTGAGAATAAGGAGGGTGCCAACCAGAAAAGACACAGGGATGAACAGGCTTCAACCAGGACTGTCTCAGGCAAACCAGATTGTACAGCCACTGGGTTGGAAGCTTAATTGATCCACATAGTGAAGTAAAGAAGGAAGGAACATGGAAGGTATACCTTCTAGAATGAGAGCTGAATATATAGAACCCTAGGACCAAGTAGACAATGAGCTTCAAGGGAGTTTTGAGGAGGAGACTACAAGAGAATGATGATCTGGAACAGCTTTGGCTTGTAAGAAAATTAGAGAGGCAAGGACAGGGTATGTTTAAAATGCCATGGTGGATTATAAATGGATTCTTCTTTGATCGATTAGTCTCTCACCTGAGAGTAAGAAATCCCTGGATTTTGGAGAAAGGGTTGAATAGTGGCTTCCCCGCAAAAGATATGTACACCCAAAACTGGTGAGTGTGACTTTATTTGGAAAAGGGGTCTTTGCAGATATAATTAAGTCAAGAATCTCGAGATGAGACCATCCTAGATTATCTTAATGGGTCCCAAATCCTATGACAAATGTCCTTAAAAGAGAAAGGCAGAGGGAGAGGAGGAGCAGGCCATGTGAAGGCAGAGTCAGAGATTGGAGTTCTGTGGCCACAAGTCAAGGAACACCTGGAGCCACCAGAAGCTGAAAGAGGCAAAGAAGGATTTTCCCTTACACCCTTCAGGGGGAGTTCAGTCCGGCCAACTCCTCAATTTCAGACTTCTGGCCTCCAGAACATAGAATAAACTTCTGCTGTTTTTAAGCTACCCAATTTGGGGTAATTTGTTACACAGCCACAGGAAACTGATACAGGGTGGAAGGGAGATTCTTTCTTGTTGAGCAGGCCTGAGGGTGGGTGGTGGGGCAGTGAATATAAGAGTGCGGAAAGATGGTACTGATATGAGTGGGTGTGAAATCCCAGGTAAGTCAAGGCAGAGTGGAATGCAAGGGCCGGGGGGAAGAAAAGACAAAGAAATTGTCTCTGTGGCCAGCCCCTCTTACAGGCCACAGCGAGGGCTCCCCCAGGACAGCTTTCTCATGCTGCTTTTATATTACCCACCCAGTTTGAAGACAAAATCCAGTCAGAGACTGGGAGGAAACCACTTCTTCCATCTCTCCTGCAGGTTCCATAAATACATGAACTTCTTCATTTAGTTCAGGCTCATTACCAGTACAGCAAGCCACACAATTCAGTTCTTTTAATCTTTTTTTCTAGTTATTTTTCCTTCTCTGTCTTAGTTGTCTTATATTTCTTCACTTCTGTCAACCAGTCCCTTGGTTATACATTTTTCTTGTCATTTGCCTTGAAAAAACAACACTAAACAGCATAATTAGTATTGCTGGTAAGAAAGATGTGACTTTTTAGGGGAAAAAAAGTTGCTATTAGTTGCTGATTCATGTTGCAAACATCTTCAACTCCTTTGAGTGCCCTGAATTTCTGGTCCCCACAGGGTCCCTCCTGGAGTCCACAGAACTCCGACTGTCAAGAAACGATGACTCAGACACGACTCTGACAGAGCCATCTAGACACGGGGATGCAGGGCTGGGACCAGGGTCGCATCACAACAGAGTTCGTGTTGTGGAGAGAAGCCCATTCTCAGCTAACACACTGCCAAACAGGGTGTCTATACATAACATTATAAGCCCAGGATTTTAAAAAGGAGGGCATTTTAATGCTGACAAAATAACAACTCTGTGTGAAATGTAATCTCTTTGATCCAGCAGCCCTGGATGTTTGTGGATGCTTTCTCTCTGCAGAGCCTAAGGAGAAAGACCCTCCTAGACCTGGTCTTGAACGTCACTCTCAGCTTCAGGGGAGTAAGTTGCTAAATTTGGCTCAAGTTTAAGATTGGGCTTAGAATTGGGAGAGGTGGTGGGGAGGCTAACAGCCGGAGCCTTAGGCTGAGAAGGATCCGTGTTTTCCAGTTCTGGGACCTGTTCTACATGATAATGGGGGGGATCAAATGAGAGGATCAAATGAGCTCTTGTGAGGATCAAATGAGAAAATATATGCAGGTGCCAGACACACAGTAACTGCTCATCAAATATATTAACCTTAACAATCCTGGGTGGCTTTACCCCACTACGTAGTGTGGAAGGGAAACCCACTCTTTCCTCTTTTGAAGTCATTCATGAATTCTACGGTTGAAGCACTTCAGAAAACTTAGGGTGAGATCTCAGCCGTCCTTCCTGGCCTCTCCACGCAGCCCTTGGGGGCCCCTGGGAGGCCCGTGCCTCCTCTGTGCCAGCACTGGGCTGGTAGGCTCTTGACTGAGGTCTCCAAGTGTGGCATACGGTGTCCAGCCTCTCTGGGACATGTGTAGCCAGCCCTATTTGAGCCCCTCCAACACCGGTGCAGGTCCCAGACTTTCCAGGGCCTGGAACAGCCCAGCCTCTCTGTCTTTGGACTGGGCCCCCTCAGGCCTGGAAGCACCTTGGGACGAGGGCCTGGGCTTTGGCAAATGAAAGCTTCTCAAGTCTCTCCTGGATCCAGGGATGTGTAAGCCACTGGACACAAATCCTGGGCCACCCTTCCAAGAGGGAGAGAGAGAAAACACCTCTTCTTTCTCAGATGGCCAACAACCAGGAAAACACGACTTGATGAAGGTCTTGTCTTGCCACATTTGCATTCCAGTCTTCAACGGAGGGCAGCAATGCAAGGCACTTAGGAGCCTGGACTGGAAAGCCTCACTTTCTGGGTTCAAATCCTAGTCTACCACTTACTGGAAGTCTGTTCTTGGAGGTCAGCTTGCCAGATAAAATACAGGATTCCAAGTCAAATTTGAACATCAAGTAATAAATAATTTTTTAGTGTAAGTATGTCCCGTATATCACATGCAATGTTTGGTTTGTTAGCAAAAATCTGTTCACATGCAATATTTGGGACATAATTATACTTAAAGATTATTATTTGTTATTCTGAAATTCAAATTTAACTGGGCATCCTGTAAGTTTATTTGCTAAATCTGGTAACTCTGTCTTGGACAAGCCCCCGAACCCTTTGAGCCCTGGTTTCCTCAACTGCAAAATAGAGATAAAAATAGTATTGTCTTCTGAACGTCTGTCTCACAGTGTTGTTATGAGGATTCAGTGAATTAATATTTGTAAAGTGCTTACAACAGGAATTGGCAGACAACAAGCACTGATAAATCATCGCTAACCAAATGATCCAGCTAACCTTTCTTCAAGTTGTCTACACATGCTTTACCTAAACAGCTATCCCTTCTTCTACAAAAACACAATATTCACAGTCTCTGAGCAAGGCTTGAGAATAAAGGCCTACAGTCATTTCAATGATCTTCCCAGACTGCCTTTTCCTTTCCCACAGTAGCCCCACTGTTGATTTAGACAGTTATTTACACCCCCATTCCCGTTCCTCCTGTTACCCCAGTGTCAGTCCCGAATGGAGTTTACACTGGCAGGTGGTAGATAAAGGAGTGGGAGGAGGGAGCTGGACCCCCAGCTGCACCCCCCTGCTGCCCTTGTCACCACTGCTGCTCCTTTCACTTGTATCCTTCATCAATCTCAGGCCAGCCTCCATCCCTCACCCCTCTCACCCCCTCCCCAGGCGACTAGCACAAGAAGCTCAAGCTGGACCCAATGCCCGCAGGTCACTGCCTTTGTCTTCTCATCCAAGACCTCAGAAAGGGGGCAGGGAGGAGGGATGTGGAATAGGAAGGGTGGCCTCTCCATTCTGAAGCCCCGCCCATGCCACGTGTCTTCAAGCCCCACGATTACGTTGATTCTCCCTTGCGTGACTGCACACGAGCCTGTTATGAATCCAGGCCGTGGACCTCCTGCAAAACTTCCAAGCTCGGACACAGGAGCCCTGAGGATGGCTTTTTAGGCAATTGGGGTCACTTGCCTTCAGGGAAGGAATCTGTTTTACCCTATATTTCTTGTTTTTGCTCACACTGGAGAACAGGCACCTGAAAAAAAGGCCTGGATCAAGGGTGGGAAGTCAGCAAAGAAACCCCAGACTGCAAAACAAGAAACGAAAGCCCCTGGCTGGAAGGAGAAGGCGAAAGCGCTGGGAAGGGGACAGGAAAGCACGAGTCAGTAACTACGTCCTCAAAGGAAAAAAGGAAGGACACCTACGCTCAGGTTCTGAGGAGTTCAAAGCGGCACAAGTTTCCAGCAATCTCTCCTCCAAAGACTCACGGCCCCAAACTCTGAAAGCCGCCTTCGGTCTTCACTTCTCAGCCTCTGACCTGCAAGGAGACTGCTCCAAGGGCAGGCACCCACTCAACGGCCTGTCTGTGGCAGAATCTCTGCCTGTGCCACCCAGAATCTATGATCCCACAGGTAGCTGTTCAGCAGGAAGAAAAGAGAGCGCGGTGTCCCTGTGCTGCAGAAATATGGCTGCCCTGGGATTTGGGCTACCTACTGCTGTATAACAAAAGCCCCCTAAGTCTAGAGGCTCAAAAACAACAATTCATTCTGCCTCACAATTCTGCATGTTGTCTGGGCAATCCTATTCCCCGTGGTGTCGGCTGGGGCACTGGGATGGGGCACCATCTGGAGACTCTACTGGAACTCAGCCAGGGCTCAGTCTTCTTCCATTTGGGCCTCTCCACATGGCTGCTTGGGCTGCCTCACAGCTTGGTGGTTGGGTTCCAAAATGAACATTCCAAGAGGGAGGGTTCCAAGAGGGAGGAAATAGAAACTTCCAGGGCAAGCAAGGGCTGGTCCCAGAGCTGGCTCAGCATCACTTCCATCATATTCAATTGGTTAAAGCAGTTACTGTACAAAGGCCTGAATATTGGAAGGCATGGTTCATGAAGGGTCATCAAAGGAACAACAGTCTACCACATCCATTGTGTAGGCCCTATAGTACTGCCTAAGCAACACTCTGCCTCGTGTAGACTACTCAACTGAGCAAATATTTATTGAATATTTTCAATATTCAAGTTACTTTACTAAGTCTCTGGGGGGAGGGGCTTGTTTGTACCTTTACTTAAGGGGCTCACAGTTGAACAGACAGAACAAACAGGTACACAAATTCCAGTGGAAGGCATAATATGAACACTTGCTATTTAAATAAATAAAAAATAAGAGGATTTAGTGGCGGGAACAATTATTTCAAGCTACAGGATTAAGGGAAGGTTTCATAGGAAATTGCAGAGAACATGCTTTAGAAATTGTAAGCCACAAAAAACAATATAAGACATTATCATTGTTGTTGTTGTTGTAAAATCATTGCTCTTCAAAAACTATATTTAGGAGCTTCTGCTTTCTCTAAGTTTAGTGGGCCAAGCTGTTCACTTAACAAGGGCATACTGATGAGGAGTCTGGGCTCTGGAGTCGGCCCAGCTGGGTTGAAATCCTAGCTGTGTGACCTTGGGCAACATACCTAACCTATCTGTGCCTCAAGGTCATGACCTTAAAGTGGAGAGAGTGATAATACCTTCTTCATAAGGTTTTTGTGACTTAAGACACATGGTGTACTTAGAACAGTGTTTGGCACGTAAAAAATGAGCAGTAAGTGTTAACTGCTATTCATGATTATGATGGGCTGAATTCTACCCCTCCCCCAAAGACATCCCATCCATGGGAAGGTGAGAACATGTTCCCTTACATGGCAAAAGGGACTTTGCAGAGGTGATTAAGGGTCTTGACGTGGGGGAAGAGTGTCCTGGATTACCCAGATTGGCCCAATGTCATCACCAGGATCCTTATCAGAGGGAGGCAGGAGGCTCAGAGTCAGGGAAGGTGATGTGATGATGGAAGCAGAGGTCAGAGAGATGCAGGGTCATGAACCAAGGAATGCTGGCAGCCTCTAGGTGCTGCAAAGGCAAGGAACAGCTTTTCTGCTGGAGCCTCCAGAAGGAACACACCCCTGCTGACCTATTTTGAACTTCTGACCTCCAGAACTATAAAATAATGAATTTGTGTCGTTTTAACAAAATAAGTGTTTGGTAATTTGTTACAGCAGCAATAGGAAACGAATACAATGCTGGTAATCTGAAAGCCAGCACTTCCTACACACAACCAAGAAACAGAATCTAACCAAGCAGAGAAGCGTGTGCTCTCCAACCCTAGGAAAAGATACCAGGTAGCAGGTTTGATGGAAACAACATAGCTCTGTGCATTGATTCAATCAAGCTGTCACAGTAGGGTTTTTTCAGATTTCTAAGCTACTAGTTCAACATCAAAACAATACTAATGCATTTATATTTTATGACAAATTTGGAGCATTTTCCTCAATAATTTTATCATGAAGTCATGAGTTTTACTTTAATTATATATTTTGTAAAGGTTTTCAGCATGCTTAAGTATGAATTTCTCATGTATTGGGGCCATTTGGGGGTCCTTTTCCCCTTTGGGTTACACATCTCCAAGCACATTGCAGCAGGCAAAGAGAAGCGCTCAACATTCCAGAATTACTAACTCCCATCTGCACAGCACTTTACAGTTTACACAGTTCTTTTGTCAGTCTCATCTCACTTTAGCCTTACAGCATTCCTGTGAGAGGAAAACTAGACTTAGGGAGGTTGAGAATGATTTATGGAAGTGGCATAGATGGTAAATGGTAGATCCAGGTCTTAATACAGGCCTCTAAGATCACAACCCCTCAGAGATATCCTCAAAGATTTTCAGGAAAAATTTCTGAGACTAATCTATTTGGAAAATGAGGCTCCCCTACTTCTCCACCCAGCCCCCGCCCACCCACACCTCCACCCACCCCCCCCCCAGCTCATTTAGGTTGGAGGGGCCTAAAATATTCCAGATGTGAAAATATGCATATGATGTCCTTCCAGCTGTCATGGTACATCCGAGTTTGAACACTGGTCCCTTAAGTGGTGTGTATTCCCATGATGAAAAGCAGGGCATTGGGGATTGTGTGCTAAATATTTTTGAACACTATCAATAGGAGACACATGTTTATGGCCTTGGGGAGGTGAGTGAGGGCTGTAGAGTGAGAGAAGATAATGTGACTTCTTGGCTAACAGTCATTCTCTCAGAACGATTCTAAGTTCAGTTTTAATCTGGTAAGCCAGAACTCTAAATGTTTAATGAAAAACTTGGCTGTGGTCTTTCAATATGTTTCCTAGCAAGGGGAATCTGAATTCAGGTCTTAGATCTTCAGATTTGGGGGTGGAAGGAGATATTGATTACCATTAAGAACACTGTGAGCAATGCTGGAGATGTTTTGGGATTTTCTGCTGCAATCTTTACTCAGCTTATCATATTATATCATCCATGGAAACAATTGTGCAGGTAGGGATTAAACAATAAAGAAATGCAGAGGATCCTGAAGGAAGCTTAAATAACCTGTCACTAAAACCAAACAGACTTGGAGACATTCCCACTAGAGGAATTAGACAGCGTTAAACAATGGGGACAGTGAAATCTCACCCCTTCCATGAAGTTTTCCTTTGACCTGGACCAGGTATGGCTTCTTCCAATTACAAAGCTCTATAACAACCAAGTTCTAGAACTTATAGAGCTGAAATGGGATCCTGGAAAGCATTTAAGGGAAATAATCTAGCCAGCTGGCTGAATACAAAATCAAGACCAATAAAAAATAATCGCTTTACTATAAATTAGCAAATACCAATGTGAAAATACAATGGAAAAAGTTCCGTTCACAATAGGAACCACAGATAATACCTAGCAATAAATCCAACAAGAATGTGCAAGACCTATGTGAGTAAAACTAGAAATTTACTGAAGAATATAAGGAACATCTGCATAAATTAGGAGTGATGCTATGTTCCTAGATGGAAATACTGGAAATTTTAAAGATTTCAATTCTTCTCACATGAATTCATAAATTCAACGAAATCTCAATCAAAATTCTACTGAAGTTTCACTGAACTTGACAAGCTTGTTTTAAAATTCATATAGAAGCAAATATGAACAAAATTAACTAATACCTTTCTTTAAAAAAAAAACAAAGAGAAGAGGCATTGCTCTAACAGATTGCAAAGCATACTATAAATCTGCAGCTGTTAAAAAAAAGTGTGATTTTAGCATAGAAATGTTTTTTAAAAATCAATGGGACAGTTGAAGAATACAGAAACAGACTCATGTATCTATGGGAATTTAGTGCATAATGAAGGTGGGATTGTAAGTTAATGAGTATAAGCTATGATTGCATTCTGCAGCAAGTAACAGACACCTGGGAAATCATGGCTTAATCAAATGGGGATTTATTTTTCTCACATAAGAAGTAGAGACTTTGGAGATCTATGTTCCCTTTAGCTTTCCATTCCAGCCTCCTAACTACATGTTCTTACTTTCATGCTCATTGCCTCGTGAGCAACTGGCTGTCCATCCTCCAGTCTCAGGTCCCCATTTTAAGCAGGAATAAAAAGAAAAAACAAGAATAATGGGTGTGTCTTGAAGGCAGGACTTGTCCAGGAGTCCCAGTAGGCTTCTGCTTCTATTTTAGTGGTGAGAACTCTGTCACACTATTACTCTAGCTTCAAGAAAGGCTAGGACATATAGATCCTTAACTAAGCACACAGACACTATGAACAAAAAAATCCAGTTTTGTTTTCCATAAAGAAGAAGAGGAGTCTGGCTAGGTAGGCATTTAGAGGCGTCTGCCCCACAGGGCCAGCCTTATGGGTCTGAGGCCTGTGCAATCACACAGGGCTCCATGCTTTGTTTAATACTCTGTTATAGCCATCTTGAAATTCTCAATAATTTTGTCTTTGAACTTATGTTTTGTAAGTGAAGTCTGATAGGACAATGGAGCATGTACATGAGCCCAGGAGATTCTGTGCAATATGCATGCTCACGGGTCTTGTTGCCCCATCCACATATGGCATTCACAACGCCCATGAGCAAAGAATTCTAGTGGACCCACGATGCATGGTAGCTCAGTGAGACTCAAAGCAAGGACAAAGTAAACATGTTACATCTGTAAATAAGTGGGGGCAGTGACAGCCCTGAGAGTGGTGCTTTCCAGTCAAACCAGAACTTGCTTCAAACACAGAAGAAAGCAATGGCATTCTGAGAAACATGAACGACTTAGGAACTCTACCATACCCTTTCTTACTCATGTTACTTCCCTGACTTAGCCAACCAGTTAAGCTAAAAGTGATGACATAGAGCAAATAGAAACAGAGTTACCTATAATTCCTTTTCCTTTCCATTGTTCCTTACTCATCAGTAAGTTAAAGGTGGAGAGTGTTGGTGGAATGTGCATGTATCAAAAAGTGACATAAAAAACTTGAATTAGTTCCATACAGTGTTCTCGCTGTTCCAGTAAGAATAAAATACATATGCATGTACAAGCCATGATGCACAAATTGTGCAATTTCAATTGTGCATACAAGTTACACACAGGGCTGTGAGCGTGTCAGGACTGTTCACATAATCAGAAAAGATCTTAGAAAGCCCTAAGCTCTTGCCCTTGGATAATGAAATCTCTGTTGAATTACTAGTGACCACCGAAGCTAACCCAGCAGAGACTACAGTGGCCACACATGACAAAGCATACAGACTCCACAGAATTCGTTCAGAAAAGTCACTAAACAAACGACAACCACTACAACTAACAGCAACAATTACAACCTCTGAGAAGGGGGAGAATCTGATTTCCAGAATTGGCACATTATATTATTTAAAATATCCCATTTTCAACAAAAAATATGAGACGTGCAAAGAAACAAGAAAGTATAGCCCATGCCCAGAGGAGAAAAAGCAATCAATGGAACCTGTCCTTGAGGAAGCCCAGACATTACACTTACTAGTCAAAGACTTTAAATCAGCTATTTTAAATATGTTCAAAAAACTAAAGGAAGCTGTGTTTAAAGAACTAAAGGAAATATGAGAATGATGTCTCATCAAATAAAGAATATCAGTAAAGAAACAGAAATTATTTTTAAAAAACTAAATAGAAATTCTGGAGTTGAAAAGTACAATAACTGAAATAAAAAATTGACTAGACGAGTTCAACCGCAGATTTGAGCAGGCAGAAGAAAGAATCAATGAATTTGATAAAATGTCAATTGAGATATCTAGTCTGAGGAACAGAAGGATAAAAGAATGAAAAAAGGAAAAGAAAAAGAGCAGGTCTGAGAAGTGCAGGAAATCAGCAAGCACATCACCATAGCACAATGGGAGTCCCAGAAGGAGAGGAGAGAGAGAAAGGGGCAGAAAGAATATTTGAAAAAATAATGGCTGAAAACGTCTCAAATTGGATGAAAGACATTAATCCCCATACCCAAGAATTTCGATGAACTCCAAGTAGAATAAACTCAAGAGATTCATATCTAGACACATCATGTTCAACTCTCTAATGCCAAAGACAGAGAATCTTGAAAACAGCAAGAGAGTAGCTACTTATAACATATAAGGAATCCCCAATAAGATTAGCGGCCAGTTTTCCATCGGAAACCATGGAGGCCAGAAAGCTGTAGGAGGATATATTCAAAGTGCTGGAAGAAAAAAGTTGTCAATCAAGAAATCTATATCCTGCAAAACTATCCTTTGAAGAACAAATTAAGACATTCTCAGATAAACAAAAATTGAGACTTCTTGTATTTTTTGTTTGTAACACTTTTTTCCTCCTATCTAATTTAAAAGACAACAGCGTAAAGCAATAATTATAAATCTGTGCTAATGGGTACACAGTGTATAAATATGTAATTTTTGTAATAATACCAGCACAAAGAAGTTTTACAGGAACTATGGTTTTGTATACTATTAAAATTAACTTGGTATTAATCTAACTAGATTGTTTTAAATTAAGATGTTAATGGTAATTCTCAAGGCAACTGCCAAGAAAACAATCCAAAAATATATAGTAAAAGAAATGATAAGGGAATTAAAATGCTACACTAGAAAATATCTATTTAACATAAAAGAAGGCGGTAATGGAGTAAGAGAGGAACAAAAAGACACAAGATATATAGAAAACCAATGGCAAAATGGCAGACATAAATCCTACCTGTATTAGTCCACTCAGGCTGCCACAAGAAAATACCACAGACATTTATTTCCTCACAGTTCTGGAAACTGGAAGTCCAAGATCAAGGTGCTGGCAGGGGTGCATCCTGGCGATGACTCCTCCTGGCTTGCAGATGGCCACCTTCTCATTGTCCTCACATGGCCTTTTCTCTGTGAAACCAGAGAAAAGGTAAGATATCTCTGGTGTCTCTTCACCTTCTTATAAGGATACCAGTCCCTTTATAAGGATTAGGGCCCCATTTTTATGACCTTATTTAACTTTAACTGCTTCCTTAAAGACCTTCTCTTCAAATATAGTCACATTAGAGGCTTGGGCTTCCACATATGAACTTTAGGGAGACACAAATCGGTCAACAAAACTGTCTTAGTAATTACAGCAAATGTAAACGGAATAAACACTCTAATCAAAAGGAAATGATTAGCAGAATGAGTTAAAGGAAACTATACTATACACCGTCCAACTATATATCCAACTGTATACTGTCTACAAGAGATGTACCTTAGATTCAAAGACACAGATAGGTTGAAAGTAAAATAATGGAAAAAGATATACCAAACAAACAGTGATCAAAAGAGAGCTGGAGCAGCTGTACTAATATCAGACAAAGTAGACTTGAAGACAAAAATTGTTTCTAGAGCTAAAGAAGGACATTTTATAACAATAAAAGGGTAAATCTATCAAGAATATATAGCATATATATATCATAGCATTTATATATATGCAACATATATAGTATTATACATTATACAATATATATTGTATAATATGTATATTATAATATAATATATATTATTTAAACATATGTATACACACCTAAAAACAGAGCACGCAAAATACGTGAAGCAAAGACTGACAGAAGAAAGCAGAAATAGACAATTCAAAAATAATAATAGGAGACTTCAATATAGCACCTCCAATGATGGATAAAACAACTAGCCAAAAGAATAACAAGAAAATAGACTTGAATAAGTCTATAAAACAACTAGATTTAACAGACATATGTAGAAAACTCCACTCATCAATGGCAGAATACACATTTTTCTCAAGTGTACATGGAATATTCTCCAGGACAAACTATATGTTAGGTCATAAAAGAAGTCTCAACAAATTTAAAAGGATTGAAATAATACAAAGCATGTATTTCCCAATCACAATGGAATGAAATTAGAGATCAGTAACAGAAGGAAATTTGGGAAATTCACAAATATGTGGAAATTAAACAACACACTCCCAATAACCAATGGGTCAAAGAAAAAAAACACAAGGAAGATCAGAAAATACTTTGAGATGAAGGAAAAGGAAAACAAACACACCAAAACTAATGGGATGCAGCTTTTAAAGCAGTGGGGAAATTTTGTTCTATCTGCATTGTTTGAAATTCATAAGAATGCATTCAAGTGCAATAATGTGGGTTTTTAAAGTTTCAAATTGTGAAAAGTTTGCCAGTTCCTTCATTTAATAGTTAGAGACCCAGAGGCCTAAAAAGGTTAAACAACTTTCCCTCAGTCACACTGTGGGTCAGTGGAGACTCAGGAAAACCCGGGGACTCCATGTTCCTGCATTATTCGTGGACCCGTCACACTTCCTTTCCTTCTTCACCACACTTCTAATATCACACTTCTATATTCAAATAATTCTTTCTTTACTGCCACAGACTACAGTTATTGCGTATTTACTTTATCTAGTCCACTAGACTATTAGTTCACAAAGTGTGAACACTTCCCATGTTTCTCTGGGTGCATTAGCATGGCACTGTGAGTAATACTTAGGAAAGCATATGTGGGCCCCCATTATATTACAGGCACAGGGCTAGGCAGGAGAGATAAAAGGTGACAAGGCACAGTCCCTTCCACTGATGAGGTCGGTCACAGTCTAGTAGGTCCTCAATACATTTTTTGCTGATTAAGTAAATGGATTACGAAGACTACAATGGGATAGTCCTGCCTAGTTAACAGCACTGGCTAGATTTACTGAAATACTTCAAAACATCATATTAAAAAGCCCAGAATGAAGGGCTAAGCAGACTCCAACTTCTCCGACAATATATTAAAACCACTAATGACCATCCCAAGCTCACATTTTTCCGACCAAAATAGTCTAAACTAAGGTCTAAGTAAAGCTTGTACCATGGGGACAGGTAATTTCCACCAACAACTGAGATAATGCACTTCCTGGTGGGTGGGTCCTGGGGGACACTTCCTGCACTTTGAAAAATAAAAGAGATTTATTTTTAAAAGATTGACAGCGGCGACAGAAGATACATCCCTAGTTTAGAAGGTAAATTCAATTAGGGACGCAACATTAAAATACACGCACGGAGGAAAAACCCTCTAAGAAATGGATTACACTGCAGACTGGATTGGTCAGGCCCAATCTTTCTAAAGCACAGTGGGACCTGGGTCTTTCCCAGCTCTGTTACCACCAGACACGCACAGGGGCCAGGAGGAGGGGTTGTGCCGAGGCTCTGCAGAGCTGCGAAACAGCGGTCACTGCTCTACGTGAGCTCTGAAGGGCAGGCTGCTGCGAAATGTAGCTCTGGGAAGACCCCGCACGTCCGCTTTCAGAGGTGACACTGTCTATTGACACTTGAAGGGTCTCTCCCTAAGCAAGAAAAGCTGTTACTGACAAGGTCAGTCACAAAGGACAGAGGCTGGAGAAGAGTTCATGGGGACAGGAGGCTTTGGAAAATGGGCCTATGAGTCATGGAGACATACGGCGTAAAGAAGCATTTTCAATACAGGCATGTGTCGCTTAACCACAGGGACATGTTCGGAGAAATGCATCGCTAGGCGATGTCGTCGTTGTGCGAACATCATAGAGTGCACTTACACAAACCTAGACTGTACAGCCTACTGTACAGCTGAGCTGTATGGTGCTCATCTTATGGGACCACTGGCTTATAAGCAGTCTGTTATTGACCAAAACGTCATGATGCATCGCATGACTATGCTTCTAAAGTGATGATGGCCCAAGTCACTGAATTCAGACTTTTTCAAACCTTAACTTGGTACTTATAAATGAATACTTAGTGACTGTTTGAGTCAGGGTTGGATAGATTATGCTGCAGTAAAAAAACTCCAAACATCTTAGTGGGTTATAATAAAGTTTGATTTCCTATTCATGCCACATGTCTGTCACGGTTGGCAGCAGCTCTGCCCACTGTAGCCCCTCAGAGTTCCAGGCTAACGGAGCTGCTGCCACCTCCAACACGGCTGGTCACCACGCCAGAGGAAAGATTGCTCCGGAGGGTCTTGTTCTGGCCCAAGACAACACGTATCACCTCCAGGGTCAACTCATTCGACAGAACCAGCCACAGGGCCCCAGCCAACGTCAAGGGGGAGGAAGAACAATCCCCGTGAGCCTGAGGTCAGAGAGCCAGAAATATTTGAACTATGAACAATGACCTTCACAGTGATAATCAAGGCAGAGCAGAAGTTCCAGCAGCTTCAGTAAAGCTCTGCGTGTGTGCCGTCAAACCTTCACCAGTACATGTCTAAGCTCCTACTGTGTGCCGGGCTCTGCCTGTGTGCCGTCAAACCTTCACCAGTACATGTCTAAGCTCCTACTGTGTGCCGGGCTCTGCGTGTGTGCCGTCAAACCTTCACCAGTACATGTCTAAGCTCCTACTGTGTGCCGGGCTCTGCCTGTGTGCCGTCAAACCTTCACCAGTACATGTCTAAGCTCCTACTGTGTGCCGGGCTCTGCCTGTGTGCCGTCAAACCTTCACCAGTACATGTCTAAGCTCCTACTGTGTGCCGGGCTCTGCCTGTGTGCCGTCAAACCTTCACCAGTACATGTCTAAGCTCCTACTGTGCTCTGCGTGACTATACCCCAGACACTCATCCTGTTATTTGTGATCTGTCCTGTCCTGTCATTTCCAGCCCCTCGCTGATCTGCCCACAGACGATTCGGAATCATAACTTCTGTCTCCACTGACTGCAGGACCCACCAGGTGGATCAGCTGTGACTAAATAATCAGTTCAGCTGAAAATTGCAGGTGGACTGATTTCAGAACAGGTTCTGCTACAATAGAATATCGGGTTTCATGTGATTTGGAGTTTAATATCTGTAAAGACAGGGTTGCAGACTGAAATGCCCTCAGGGGACAGGCAGGTAACATAAGTGCCTGAAGACCCTGGGTGCGGGGGTCCAGGCATCGGGGGGCAAAGCTGAACTGGAGAGCACGAGGCCTATCTCAGAGAAACAGAGGCTCTCTGGGTTCTTGTGGGAAATCTTGGTTTTGGATTTTGGCCAAAAAAAATCTAGTGTTTAAAAATTATACACTATGAACCAAATAAAGCATGTCATAAGCAAAATGTCACCTGCAGGCTACCAATTTGCACCCTCTGCTAGAAGGGTTTGGGTTATTAACGCAGGTCCCCCGAGGCAATGATGTCCTGTCAGGAGCTTCAGGTTCCCACCACCCGGCTAATCACGGAAAGGCGTCTGAGGTCACGGCTGTGAGCAGGGACCGTCAGGTGGGGGTGACCGAGAGTGTACGAGGCTCACCTAGGGAGCTAACAGTGCTTCTATAGAAATATCGCCCTAACGAATTTAAAGGACACTTTTTAGTAATAGTTAATATTTCCTTTTAAACACAGGGACTATTGAAATACGTATTCTTTTTTTTTTTTTTTGAGGACGATCAGCCCTGAGCTAACATCCATGCCAATCCTCCTCTTTTTGCTGAGGAAGACTGGCCCTGGGCTAACATCTGTGCGGAGCGCGTGCACTCAACTGCTACGCCACGGGGTCGGCCCCTAAAATACATATTCTTATAAACTAAGGCATCCAGTTACAGGTAATATGTGGCTTATCATTAAATGCCAGCATCACTAAATTGTACTGTGATGAATTTTATCACATCCAGTGAACTTCCTCGAGTGTTAGCCGCAGCTCCCACCTGCTCCTCAGGTACACGTGTAGTATTGCCTAGTGGCTTCAGAACACAGGATGTGGAGCCAAAGCCACCTTCAGCAGCTGTGTGATCTTAGGGAAGCGGTTGAGCTTCTCTGTGCCTCAATTTTCTTATAAGAAAAATGGGGCTAATAAGAGCACCTTCCTCCTACAGTTGCTTTGAGGATCAAATGAGTCAATAATACATGTAAATGGCTTAGAATCCTGACTGGCACAAAGTAAGCATTCAGTAAAAGTATTAGTTTCTTAACACTTTCTTACTAACTCAGAAAGTCCTGTGTTGTCATCTTTTGCTAAAGAGAAAACTCTTTATTTTTTTTCCAACAAACTCTGTCCTTGGCAGCTATTCTCTGAGTGTTATTCAAAGTCTTTCGAAAGCGAGGACTGTCGGGACAGCCGCAGTGAAATTGCCCCATGATGGTGCTTCTTCAGTGGGGCTTCCGTACTGCTCCACAGCATGGTTCTGGTCGGGATGTGCGAGAGAGCCCGAACTGCTCCCTTTTCTCCGCTGGAGGCTCCCGTCCACACCCTGTCGCTCTGCAGACACTGTAAAGGGCACTTGCACACCACAGACCAATCACTGAGCAGCGTAACCAGTAATTTCTTCCCAGGGGACTCGAGGGCATGTGTGCTGATGACGCTCTGCAGCCATGGAAACAGCAGACGAAGTGTTTGGGTCGTTGGAATGCTTTTAACTCGTGCTTCCTGTGGCAGTGACTACTAATTGTTCCTCAGTAGCCTTTCTCCCCTTCTTTTTCAGAAATTTTTAGCTAAGCACATTGCTGCCCCACTAAAACCTTTCTCTTAGAGCTTAATGTTGCCATGTGAAAGTTTTGGCCACAGAGATGTAAGCAGGAATGCTGTGAGTCTTCCAGGAATTCTTCTTAAAGAGAGAGTACCAACCCTTCCTTCAACCTTTTCTCTATCATGATACCTTGAATGTGGATATAATGGCTGGGGCTCCAGCAGCTGTTCTAGACCATGAGGTTTAAGACAGCAATTCTCAAAGTGTAGACCTGAGGACACACAGGGTCCCCAAAACTCTTGTTCAGGAAGTCCACAGGTTTCAATTACCTTTTCCAATCACATATCTGCGTGTAGCCTAGAATTTTCTTCGTGGACCTCAACCAAAACAATACATTGGGACAGATTGCATGCAGTAACAGATATTTGATTCAAGTTGTCTTCTATTAAGTGAGATTTATTAAGCGAGAATTTATACAATATGTAAAACAATGTTACCCTTCTCACTAATTTTTCTTTTGTTTTGGAAAATGTCATTATTTTCCATAAATTTGTGTTAATGTTTCATGCAAGTGTTTATTATTATTTTAAAATAAAGTAAATGTGCAAAAAAATTCTGTTTTAGTTTCTAATACAGCATGCCACAGAAAGAAAAGTTCTTTGGGGGCCTCAGTAATTTTTAAGGGTGAAAGCGGTCCTGAGACCAAAAGGCTTTGAAAACTGGTCCAGTCGCACACTCTGGGAGTGGCAGGGAAATGAGCCACGAACAGCCTGAGTTAGTGTCAACTTCCTTTCATGTGAGCAAAAATTAAACTTCTGTTATGTGTAAGCCACTGTCATTGGAAGTATTTCTGATACATACAGCCAAACTAATTTTTAACAGATACATTCATACCTTCTGTTATTCCAAGTGAAACTGTGGCTAAGAACAGAACCAAGCAATTAAAAGCTGAAGATGTATTGAGAAACGCCCTTGGTTGAGAGCACCCGTTTAAACAAGACGGCGTGAAGCATGCAATCCTGGCCTTTCGTACACCTGGAATGGCACAACTGTGTGATTGCAGATGTTGCAGAGCTCTGCACCCAGCTAGTCCTTCCTGTCTCCACAACTAGTTTTAAGGGAACAGAACTGGCTCCAGGAGCCTGGTAGTGGTGCGGCCAGGGTGGGGGAAGGGAGATTCTTGCACGTCTGAGGACCAGGTTCGGTCACACGGCTGCCCCAGTGCCCTTGGCTGAGGGCCGGGAGGGGTGCAGCAGAGGCCGTGCCATTGGGAAAGCTGCCCTCAGTCTCCAAGGCACCTCCTCTGTGTTTCCTGCCTTCACAAAGACACGCAGGAAACCCGGCAGCTGCTCACTGCCAGGAAGTGAAGGACATGGATTCTAGGGCCGTGGGAAAGGGGAACGGGGAGGCTGGGGAGGCCCTTCCACGCCGAGCACAAGCTTAAGGAGAAATTGGAAGAAGAATAGCAAGAGCTTCCTGTGATGTGAAACCCAGTTTCTGCAGCAAAACGAAGAGCCTCTGGTCTGCCATACAAAGTGCATACAATTCCTCTCTACAACGGAAGACACAGCAAATGGCCTGGACTTCCTACAATTCACAGGGCTGAAACCTATCATTTCTAAAATTCAATTTACAGCTAGAATTTAAACCTGGTTTTTGTTGAACACTCAGTAGAGGTAAAGTACAATTTTTTCCCGTATATTTGCAAGCCTGTTTTAAGAAATACATTTTAAATCATAACTCTCTTAAGAATAATATAGAAAATTTTAAAATTTTGTTTTTTTGGAGGGCTGGCCCAGTGGCGTAGAGGTTAAGTTCTCGTGCTCCACTTCAGCAGCTCAGGGTTCACAGGTTCGGATCCTGGGGGGACCTACACCACTCATCAGCCATGCTGTGGTGGCTTCCCACATACAAAATAGAGGAAGACTGGCACAGTTGTTAGCTTAGCGACAAACTTCCTCACCAAAAAAAAAAAAAAAAGTCTTTCTTTTAAGGCCCATCTTAAAGTCACTGCATTTTTCTCCAGTCTAGATTTCCTTCCCTCTGCTTACCTTGCTGTGGTCTTTATCTATTCTGTTCACCACTACACCTCCAGCACCTATGACAATACTGTGCTGGGATGGGGCTGGAGGTGCCCTCCTGTGGTCAGCTGGCCATTGCCAAAAGGAGTCATCGTGCTTCTGCAAGAGGTATTTTTCGAGGTCCGTCAGTAAGTCTAATGACCATAAGCAAGTCATTTGGAAGAGATTATCTAAATTGTACACTGGCAGGAATTAAATATTCAAGTGTAATAAGTTTAATTGATTGAGCGATATTTTTCAGGTGATGCAGTAACTAAAAAGCACGTCAGTGGGAAGGTACTTTTAAAAAGGTATTAGATGCTTGATGTCCTCTACAGCTCCCTTCCCATAAAGAAGCTGCCTGGTCCCAGCTGAAATGGAGCCGTCACTCACGGGCTGTGCAATGCCTCATGGACGTGCCTGTGAAGAACCCAGCCGGAGACCTGTCCTCGTCTAGGCTGGAAGCATCCCACCGGGCGTGCGGAGCCCACTGCTGGGGGCCGCTTCCTCGTCCCTCTCCGGCTTCTGGGCTGACTCAGATGGTGACCTTTGCTGTGTCGGGTTGTGTAGGTCACTAACCATGCATCCCCCCAAACAGGCCCCTGAACTATCTGGGACTTAGAGACGCTGCGGAACAGTGACACAGTGTGTGTGTGCCCGTGTGTGCGTGTGTGTGTGCATGTTTTCCTATGCTGTGCAGTGCACGGGGGAAGCAGGACTCCTGGGGTGAACGGGATGAGTCAGGCCTCAGCCATGCCCTTTGGGAAGAGCTGTAAAAGAATTGCCTGGGCTCTCAGAACTGTTAAAGGAGGAACTGAAAATGTCAGAGTAGGAATGTTTGCCACCTGAAAGAGAGCTCAGACGCTGCCCCTCATAAGTGAGGAGACGCAGGCCAGAGAGGTCAACGACTTGCCCAACTGCCCCGCTAGTTAGTGGTAACAGAGCTGGCCTGGGGCCCAGTTCCCACGGCTCTCAGCTGGTGCTCTTTCCCTCAGCCACAGCGTGAAAGTTACCCAGTAAACAACAAAACAAAACTGTGACAGCGTTTGGAATACACCTTCTGTGTCCTCACAGCATTTATCATCATGTATTAAAATTATCTGTTGATCTATTTCCTCCGCTACATAGGGAGCTCCGTAAAATAGCAACTTTTTTTTGCTTCCTGTGCCTACACCCAGTGCCTCACACATAGTGGGCACTTAATGACTTACAAAGAAACGTCGTGTTTGTTTTGAACTTGTCCTGACCATTCTTACACTAAGCTATGAAGTGGCTACACTGGGAAGATATGTGATTTAGGGTCCAGCCAAGGAGACAGAAACGACTCTACATGTTTACAGGGGACCTACAATATAGGACATCAGCTGCACGGCGTGAAAGAGCTGTGAAGACAAGCGGGATGCTGGGTCACATCAGACACTAGTAATGGCAGAAAGCAGGGGAAATTGGGAGGAGATGGCATTGACAGAAGTGCATAATGGGAACCAGCACCACGGAGGAAACAGCGGCCTGCCAGCCCCCATGGGGGCTTTGTGGAGGAGGCCCCGGAGCTAGAGGTCCCACAGGAAGCAGAGAGAGGGGAAGAAACACCCCCGGTCAGTAAAGGGAGAAGGGAAGAGGAGTCGGCCTCTGGGGGCCTTGCCCACCCCTCCAGTGTGCTTGGCTCATCAGTAACACAATGCAGATCCTGTGAGACCATGCCCTTCCCTTTGTGCTAGTCAGTACTCACCAAGGAGGCCTCACATCTCAATTTCCACGTGCCGTGCTGTTATTTCAACCAAAGTGTGAAGAACTTTTTTTTTAAAGAGCTCGTCAACCGATCCACAAGGGGAGGAAAAAAAAATCAATCAAAACAACCAAATTTTATTAGTTCAGGGGCTTCTCTTGCTTTTTTGTAAATTAAGAATGAGGGACCTAAAACTTTTTGACTGATACAACAAATAAAGCTTGTTTCAGCAGGACCACATAGGATGTGGATGTCAACGAGAGACGGGAGCCAGGACGGCCGCCCAGCGAGGGCCCTGGAGTTGCTTGGATTCTTTTACAAGTTCCCCGTGAGGGGCATCTTTTACATCTAAACGTTTCCCTTTTCTTTTAGAAAAAGATGGAAATAAATTCTAGCCCAGAGAAAGAAAGAAAGATATCCCAGCCTAGGATTAGGGAGAAAATGAAGAGAAAAAAGGAGAAAGATCTAAAGCTCCCTCTTGCTGAGAACTCGCCTCCTGCTGTCTGCGGGAGTCCGGCTGCATCCCTGACGATGAGCTTCCAGAGAAGCCGGGAAAGCTGCCTTCACCGCCCGACTCTCAGATGTGCGCACGGTCACATTTGTTGATGCCAACGGTTGCAGCAGGAGCTGACAGATGTGGACGATTAGAAGAAACGCTACAGGCCAGACAGAATCGAGATTAAACCAGAGCAGCTCTGGCGGCCAACGGCACCCTGTCCCCAGGTGTGGCTGGCAGCCACACTGCGTCGATGCATCTTAGACGCCATCAGGGAACCATCGCTTGCGCTCTTAGGTCTGACACTGCGGTGTGGTTAGAAGGAGAGGAGGCAGAGCTCTGGGAGACGCCTGCAGGAGGACACAGGGCTGAAGTGTTAATGACATTTCAGTTTATTTTCAAATAACTCAGCAGAAGATATTATAGACATGTATATGTGTATCCATATACACATAGATGGTTAAATGATACAAATATGAAAAGATGTTAATAATTACTAAATTTAGGTGATGAGTCTGAGGATATTCTATTTTTTTGAAGTTTTTATGGTTGAAATTTTTCACAATGAAATCAGGGAAAAATAACTGCTATCCATTTGGCAATTAAAGTTTTTACCATTAACTGTTAACCTGGAATGATTTTATTCTAAAAATCCTTATCTCGGGGCCAGCCCAGTGGCCATAGTGGTTAAGTTTGTGTGCTGTGCTTCAGCAGCCTGGGGTTCGTGAGTTCAGATCCCAGGGGCAGACCTACACCACTCATCAAGCCGTGCTGTGGCAGTGACTCACATACAAAAAATAGAGGAAGATTGGCACAGATGTTAGCTAAGGGCCAATCTTTCTCACCAAAAAAAAAAAATATATCCTTATCTCTTGAGTTTGGCACATTTGAACCAATTAACTAGAGTCTGAGTGAGATACAGAGCTGACTTTCTATCTGATAAGTGAGTGTGACCACACCCTTGCCTCGAGTTCACTATGATGAAGCACGTGGTAAGACCCTCCACACCGCTGTGGCCTTCCTGTGACTCTAACAGGAATGTCTGTTATGCTGGCTTTGACAGAGGGCAGTATTCTCAGCTGTTCATTCATTCATTCCTTCACTCAGGCTGTAAGCACCTGCTATGGCCCCTAAGATTGGGGAATTGGCACAGTCTGCTCTCCAGGAGCTTCCAAACCACAGAGGAGATGAACATGGGGGCAAATGTGGGCAGTGAAGTATGACCAATACTGTGGTTCAGGGGGCACAAGGACCAGAGAGGGGACAGAGGAAGCAGTGGTCGCTTCAGCTGGGGGCAGTGAAGGACCAGCACGACAGGCTTTGAAAAGGGTGCATGTCAGTCAGAGTGCTTGATGAAGGGATGATTGACAAAGGAGCGGCAGGGGCAGGGAAAACCGACAAGGGACGGTGAAGCTGCCCACTGTGGGGAGCCATCACCACCCCTCAGCCTAAGAGGGGCAAGAGGAAGGGGCACTGCCAGATCTCAGAGGAAGCAGGTGTGACTTTTGGCTGAAGGATACAGCCACCTGCAGTGACCCAACAGTGAGGGAGCCAGGGGAGGAAATACCCGATCCTGTCTCCCTCTGTCTCCTCTCCCACGGAACCTCCCACCGGCTGAGCCCAGCTAGAAGCCAGGAGACCAGAGAGCTTGGTTGATGTGTTCCTGATGTTCGACCTCCAGAGGTAGAGGGCAAGGTAGAGACAGTCAGGTTCAACGATCTTATCCAGCAAAACGTCTGAAGCTGGACAGGGCCTTGAAATAGCAGTAGGAAAGGTGGGTGGAGACGTGTCCACTACAGGAAAGCAAAGGGCATGCTGTGCAGAGGGAAGGCGTGAGCCGAGGCAGAAGACAGCCTCACACGCTCAGGAATGCAGGCTTCTCAGAATGCACTTTCAATTTTTTTACCAACAGAAAAAAGGAATTAGTCATAACGTACTCCCCCTTAGGATCAATCTTCTACCATTTTGGCATTCTTGTATGCAAAATAGCTGAGTTTTAAATTCCTCGAGAAATGTGGCTGGCACCATTTTGTTACAAGTTATTTTGGCGTGGTGGTGGTGGCGGTTTGCTCATCGTTTGTAAGCGTTTTGTACTCCCCTCTGAATTTTAAGCTTCTTGAAGGCGACGAGACTGGACTCACCTTAGCAGCTCATAGAGTGCTCTGTATATTGTAATTAATGATAAATGTTTAATGATTGACTTATAGACAGGGTAAGGCCTGCATCCATGTTCTGAGATCAGAGACACGGAGACAGCTCTTAGGAGAACTCGCTGTGATTAGCTATGGCACTAAGAGAGCACAGGTTAATTTCTTTAAAAGTATCTTCCATCAGTGATTCCCAATCTGTTTAAGTGTGAAGATCTTCTCTGAGTGCAGAATGCTTTTACAGAGTCCACATATACCAATAGGTTTCATATACACTAATTAAATAATGACAAGAAGTTGCTCTGGGTTCATGTACATTTATAATTTATTAATCAAATCACCCATACTCAGTCAAAAATAGTTGTATACATTATTCAGTATTTATTTAGTGCTTGGGGTCTATATGGATCTTACAAACCTTTGCAATAACTCCACAGTTGAGCCTTCCAATTGTAAGTGACAGATACTCAGCTTAAATTAGCATGAGCAAAAAGGAAATTAATTAATAACTGAGACATTCCAGAGGTGGCAGTACCTTTAAATAAGGCCCTATCCAGGCCTTCAAATGATGTCACACGCCTTTCCCACCCTCTCTTCCTCTATTAACCGTGCTTTCTCCTCTGTTGGCTTCATTCTCCAGCTGTTTTCTCTAGTTGGTGGCAAAGATGACCACAGGAAATTCCAGGGATGTTCTGTCCTCACAGCCAGTGAGCCAGGAAAAAGTGAGCAACCTCTTTCTCAGCGCTCCTATCAGACCCTCAGTGCGGACTGGCATCGGCCCAGATGGCGTTAAATGCGCACCTCACCCAACACAGGATCAAAGGAGAAAGGAACTCAATTTGTCAACAAGATCGCGTGACCGTCACGTGGGGGAGAATGGGGGCAGGGGCTGTAATTGGGACAGCAATTCATAAAAGGCAAAAATGCTGAGCAGACTAGAGTACAGACGAGCGTGACTGCAGTCCAAAGGCTGTGAAGATGACTCTTTTCCTCTTCTTTTCTTCCTTCCTCTCGCCCATCCATTCGTGCAGCATTCTAGAAGATGCACTTTATGCCGGGTACTGCAGAGGAGTAGCACAGCGGTGACCATACAGCCCACTAGGACCTTACGCTCCCTTTCCTTGTTGTTGTTGCTGTTTGTAGTGATTCACATACCCCTCTGAGAACAATGGGGGCTCCACTACGATTCTAGAGTCTGTTTCACCTTTCCTGCATACACATTCAGTCAGCCAATATTTATTGAACAACTAAAATGTGCTAGATAAAACAGTGAATAGGAATCTAAAATGGTTTTTGGCTTTTATTTTCCAAAATCTAAATTAAGAATTCTTTAAACAGTGAATAACATTACAACCACTCAGAATAAATTTCCTTGTTTACAGTTATCTGTAGATATTAGTGCTATTGCTAAAGAAATAATACAATATTTTAACTACTAGGAAAGAGAAGAAAGTGATCTTTATGTTCATTTTTAGTAACTTTGTGATTTAAAAAAAATATTTTCAATCTATTATGATATAAAATATTTAGGAGATTATTTTTAGCCTTGAACAATTATCTTGTACCTTTACCACAGTAATAAAAGGTTTTAAAACAGGGTTATTTTTCACAAATATGAATTACATATTTTGTTTATGAGTTATAGTATTTGAATTTTAATATCTTAATAAATTTTTTTTCAATTTATAGAAGAGACTGTACTCTGTTGACCTTTTTAATATTCTGCTCTCTCATTGGCTGTCTACCCTCAACCTGTCTTTCATATTAGTAGGAATTGTTGCAGGAAGAGGAGGAGTGGAAATGCCAGCCAGTCAGAAACCAGAATATTAAAAAGGTCAACATCGTACAGTTTTCTGCTATAATTCATAAAAACATTAAACATCCAATATTTCATCTCAGGACCAAGATTGTAATGAGAACAGAAAATGGCACAACATTAATTCATCTTGGTGACAAATATTGTAATCAGAAAGGAAGCATACAAGCTACAAATATTTGGTTACCATTTAAACAGTATCTTATATTCTTTATAATGTAATGAGAGTAAATTTATACGTTGTGAAGTTGAGTTCTCTCACTAAATACCCCCGGCCTTTTAAACTAATAGGACTCCTTCAGGGGTATACTGAAATGAGGCTTAATCCCCAAGAGAGCTGCTAGTACCACTAGGTTACAATAAATAAATACAAAAGACATTCATTATAAAAAGTAAATAAGTAGAAATTTTATTTTGGCTAATATTTCACTTTCAGTGTCATTCAGGTATTTGAATGTGACTAATCATAATTTTCTCACCATTTTAAATGTTACTCTGTTACTAACATTATGCCAACATAATCCCCAAATAAAGTAGTATTCCTTCCTGATTCATTCTTCCATATGACAGCAGCCGCTTTACGTGACTAATAAGAACAGAAATAAGGGCTCATGTATTCAGACCCTGAGAGAACTCAGGCAGTAAACCCATTCAATCAGGTAGTAAGCCCCACATGCGTTCAACATAGTTTGTGTCTTCATTTTTCTTTCCTCTTGTGTGTGTGAGCTGGGAGCGAGGAGATCCAGAGTCCTAGCAGGACTCAGAATCCAGCTCAAATCATTTCACCAACATGACCAATTGCAACGGTGTGAACAGGAGTGAGGGACACGGCAAGGTGGAGGCAGCCAGAGAGCAGCGCGGGAGAAATTCAGCACTGCCTCTAGGGAGAAGGGCAAGCACAGGAAGAACAGCTGCCAGAGCCCTGTGAGGGCTGGACTCGGGACCAGGAGCTGGAACGGGGTCCGGAGGCGCGGGGGAATGAAGCCAGTGCCAAGACAGTGCCGCCAAGCGGGAGAGAGGAAGGAAGAACTACCACTCCCTCCCTCCTCCCGTGTCCCCTTGACCAAACCCCACCCACCGCCAGCTGTCAAGGGAGCCTGGAGAGGGGGCACCAGGGCCGGGCTCTCTGGCTCGGAGCAGGGAACAGGATGGGCAGGGGCACAAATGGACAATAAACAACAGAGAGGTTAAGAGGGGGTTCCGAGGGAGCTTTGCTGATGGCAGTTTTGAGGTTTCTCAGCATTGTGGAAAGGAGCCCAGTGGAAGGAGGTGAGAATGCCTGGAAGAGAAAACAGAGATGGAAATGGAGAGAATGCAGGAAAAGGGAATCGAATGTAGCTCTCTGGGTCAGAATAGAATGTTGGTAAACCTATTTCTTTTAGAATATAATTTGGAAAGCTGCCTTAAATGAAGTTAAAAATAAATCTGCCAAACAACTGTATAGAATTTCTCCTGGCACATTCATTTTGAAATGCGAGATGATGCTGAGAGAGTGTGAACTTCCATCTTTGGTATTTTTTTCTTTTCTGGGATACTTGGACGTTAAAAAACTTCCTCTACAAAGTCTACCACTCCGGGTTCCTTGATATGCAACCAGTTCTTGGTCCAGTGGATGCAGCCAGAGTGAGTGACTTGTTAACAAGAGCATAATCACTGCCTGACTTTTTACCAGAGCATAACTACTACGAACAAAGATCATCTTGCAATGCGAGAGCGCCTCTCAGCCGCTGGATCCTGGAGTGCTTTATGAACGAGGAACGCAGGAGTAGCCGAAACAGAGCTCTCTCTGGGGTGGAATAAGACAGCTGTTAGCCTTGCAGAAACGTTGCACAACAGCCTGAGTGGAAACCAGGGAAGGGTTCTCAATCTAATTGAAACTGCAAGAGGAATTTAAGTTGATGGACTGATTGCTGAGGCTGGCGTTTATTCAAAACCCAGGGCTGCTGCTTCTCTGGTGGTGAGTGGCACAGCAGCTTAGCTCCACTTAAGAGTCCCTGTTGTTCCATTTAAGAGATGAGGAAACAAATTCACGGCACAAACTATGCTGGGGAGAATTGGATTGTAGTCCATGCCCTTTGAGTGTCTGGTTGCTGTTTATCCTGAGTCACATGGCGAACAGGAGCACCAGCGGCGAAGTAATGACTGAGCACCAGTGTGAGAACAAGAGCACACCCAGGGTGAGCACATCTTTGCAGAAATCGGGCTACTCCGGGCAGATCTCCGTGCCATTCTGACTCAACTTGACCCTGCGTAGTTTATGAACTCGGTCACGCTCCAAGAGCCCGAGGTGGTGTAAATGCAAAGTCCTCGTGTGTCTTTAAGAAACAGCAGATTGTGAATCAATGAAACTGTAACCAACTGGTTTGCAGTGGATTCCTCTGGCCTAACACTTCTTTCATGCTGGAACGTCACATTAATTGGTTCTTAATTGAACAATGTGATTCCCATTTTCAAAACCCAGCACAGTATAAAACAGAGAAAGTCAGACTCTTTCTCTTGGAGTAGAAAGTCATACGGGTGAAGACGCAGTTCCTGAGGACCGTGCTCTCTCAGCAGCTGGAAGCTGTCATGAAGCGCGGCTCCGCACAGCACTGGAGGCTGCGGCTCCCAGGGCATCAGTTTTTACGTGGAAAGCGGTTGAGTGCCATTGTCTGGAGGACAGCACGGTCCTGAGGTACAAGATGATGACTAAAACTTCCTCAGCCACTTGATTTCTGGAAAACCGAGATCTCTAATTGTAGCTGCCTGTTGTACATGGTTAATTATCCATTCCCTCTATAAATAAATAACTTATGTTTAATTTGTGTATTTAAAATAAGCCATCATTGGGTGGTAGCTAGTTAAGTCCTAGACATGAGAGTTTCTTATCTGTAATCAAATTTGGGCCAAAAGGTCTACTTTCCACCTGAAATTAAAAACCTGTTTGTTCATGTTCTATCTTTGGAAATGTTCTGTGCACAGGCAAGGTTATTTTTCTATTCTGAAGAAGTATTATTTTTAAACTTTTCATGTGGTGTGAAAAGTCAGAGAGAAGGAAAGTTGATTTCTTGCAACAAATAAACTTTTAAAAAATCTTGTCAAGTTTCTGAGTTATGTTTTTCCCAATACTGCTGTGCCTGAGGGGAGAAAATCAAGCAGAGTTCCCGAGATAGGATACTTACAAGTTAGGTATTGGTTTTCTTTCTGTCACATCTGTCTCACACTTGCTCATCTTACAAGTGAGAGAAGGGTTTTTCTAATTGCATGCTCAAACATGGATCAGTTCATCAAAGTGGGGCTATTTCTGCCTCTAACATCAGAAGTAAAATTACATCCTCCTCCTTGCATCATAAAATTCGGTTTCACACAGCACTTAGTTAGCAACTGATAAAGCAATTGATAGAGACTTTCCTTCTTCTTTTAGGGTAGCACTGGTCCCATGGATATTGTAGATAGAAAAGGGAAGAAATAGTTCATGAGGCAATGCCATTTTAACCACAATCTTTCCTGTTATATTATGTGTGTAATGACATTAATATATTTTGGATTAGGATGCAGTGAGATTGTGATTTTTTAAAAAAACCCTGTATATCACCAATAAATCAAATACAGCTATTGCTTCTCATTAGTAAAGAATTCTTGTGGTATTGCCTCTTTTAAAAACAGAGTCTGGAATAAAGGTCAACCAAAGTGTGTCTGAAAAACACACAGTGATCTCAAGTGAGCTAACTCTGAGCATCTCCAGCTGCGGAAGGCCTCCGACTCCCAGTCCTGTGGCAATTGACTATGCTGACACACTGATCACACATCTTCAAGCTAATTACTCTCATTCTCTTAACACCTTTCCCTTCTGCTCTAACAAGACCTCCTTCAACTTCACTGGGACTGAGTCTGGCATCAGAGAAGCAAGCGTGGCAGCAACGCTGCCACAAGAGATGAACGTCGCCCTGGGTACAAACTCAATATTAAGTGCAACACTGGACAAAGAAGAATGCCTTCAGCAGCCCTGCTCAATCTCTCTAAGAAATTGACACCGTGGAGCACAGGAGCAAAGCCCAGATAATGACAGCTACAAAAAGCTTTTGCAAGCAAAGTAATCAGGCCCATGTCAGTGGTCCCTCCTTTCATGATCTCTTGCCTGCACAGTTGGTAAAATCTGATCAACAAGATATTTTTCAGCATCCATGGCGAATCATCAATCAGAGCCAGGTGATGCTCGACAGCAATGACCTAACCAATAACAACAATAAGTCAGAAAAGGGACCCTGGTTTGAAGAGAGAGCTGCATTTTGTAGATTACAACTTTCAGGTCTCTTTTGTCACCGATTGCTCACCCAGCAGAATTCACCCACTGTTTTATGCAAGCAGCTATGCTCAGCTAATTTCTGCACCACGTAGGTGCTGGGGCGTCTGTTTCGAGGCTGCTGTGGGTGTGGGCAGAGTCCAAAGTTTCCTCTCGGGTGACTAGTCCCCACCCCAGGTGCTTCCCTTGTAAAATAGAGGTAAACGGTTACAGGTAGAAATTATTGTTATTCAATCCAATGATCCACTCAATCCATCCATTAATTTAGAAATGTTTCACTTTCAACACATACAACGACCAGGCTGCGTGTTGGCCATCGTGAGGGACTGAGAGTGTCCCTGACGAACATGAGGAGTTTGCTGCTAGAGGAGGCAGAGGTCACATTCATAGAGGGTGACGAGTTCCATAAAAGCAGTGTGAAGTGTGACGGTGTTTCCAGGATGGATAAAGCACTTGTAGCAGAAATCAAGAAGAATTAAGAGGAAAGGCTCCTTGCGGGTGGTGACATTTGCATCAAAGGATGTGTAGAATTTAAACCTGTAGAGATGGAAAGCGAACAATGCAAATGGACAATCTCACGACAGAGGCTCCTTGCTAAGATGCTTAAGATGTTTTAGCCTGAGAGAGAGTGGCTGGGCATGCGCGGGAAGGTTATTAACATTGGATATCTTGCTTTAACATTTACAAAGCACTTACACACACTCAATCTTAGAGGGACCGTGTGGTGTGGTGGTGGAGAGGGAGATAAAAAGCCACAGTGCCCTGGTGCATATTCCAACTCTGGCACTTACAGCTGTGTGACCTTGGGCAGATCACCTCAGGCCCTCGGCTGTAAAATGGGGATAATGATAGCACCTTCCTCATAAGTTGTTCTGGGGATTAAATGAATTAATTCATTTAAAACACCTAAAACAGGACCTAGAACATGGTGAGTGCTCAATAAACATTATTTTTCTCTTCTAAGTCTCACACAACCCTGTGAGGGTAAGTGCTACATGAAAGATGAGGAATCAATATTGTTCAGAAACCACACAAGAGCCTGGAAGAGTCAGCAGTCACATCAAGGCTTCTCTCAAATGTGTGCTTGATGCACCCCAATGAGCCCGAAGTGAGAGAAATCTTTCATTTTCATTTATTTGATGGAAACTTGCCTGTTTTCACATCTTGAGAACCCTTAAACACACCTTATGGTCCACTACGTGTTCCATAGTGCAGTTGTTCTCAACCGGGAGTAGTTTTGCGCGCACACACTCCCCCAGGAGACGTCGGCAAGGTCTGGAGACACTTTTGGTTGTCACAACTGGGGGTTGTGCTGCTGGCATCTAGCAGGGAGAGGCCGATTATGCTGCTAAATATCCAACAATGCCCAGGACAGCCCCCACAACAAAGAACCAGCCAGTCCCCCACGTCAGCAGCGCCGAGCTTGAGACGCCCTGACGTGGGGCTACCTCTTGAAGAGGAGTTCCTATTCAGATATTTCAACAAGTCTCCCTTCTGCGTAAAGCACCTTGCTGAAAACCACCAAAGCAAAGCGCAAGTTGTGGAGACAAGGAACAACCTAAGTGCTGATGGCATTGTTGGAGGGTTTCCTTTCAAAAGAATGCGCCTATGTTCATGAAAAATAAAGGCAAACCCAGCAGGGCGGGGAAAGGAGAGAGAATCGCCTGGAACCATGCTCTACTAAAGAAAATCCGAAAGAGCAGTCCAGCTGCTATAAGAGGCAAAAAGTACACGCCCGCTGCCTGCAGTGTTTAAAGCATGCAGCTTTACACACAAAAATAAGTTATTTCCAACCACAGCCCAAGGCTACCTCAACTGTCAAAAGTGCTGGAGAGAAATTTGTCTGTCTGTAGTTAATCTTCATTCAACCTGTAAATATCACTCATTCCTTTGATTGTGCTGCAATTATACTTTTTCTCTTTAAAAGGCCATTAAATCAGATATAAAAGACCCATTAATTTTCCACTATAAATAGTCTCACAGATACTAAATACTTCATTGTCTGAATTAGTCACTGTAGTTTACGCAGATGAAATTCTCTGTGAAGCTGTAGTTTTATTTCTTCTGCCGGCCACTCTCATCTTCCTCCAGTCCTGGGAACAATAACTAGCTTCCACACGCGTTAAAAGTGCTGTAAATAGTTCACGCCTCCACAGCGCCACCTCGATGGACTGATCGACCTCGTTGCGGTGTCATAAATTTGAAGGCATCTAATAAAAGCCGCCACGTGCAGCCAGACATTTTTGTTCTGAGACTTAGCAGACAGTTCAGCAAATCACCTCACCTTGCTCGTTCTTCCCCCACCATCACTCCTGTCTTTGCTCTTGGAGACGTGCCATTATTGGATCTTCACAACAAGAAGAGTTATGAAAACAGCATTTGTGTAACACTTTCCAACATACGAAGCACACTTAGGAACATTATCTCATTTAATCCTCATAACAGTACCTTGAACTTGGAGTGGCAGCTCTTATAAAATGATCCCAGTTTTGTAGATAAGAGCACACGGTACTACCTACTCAAGCCGTATAGAAATCTCTTCCCAGGCCTGAGGTCAGCTAAGACAAGCAAGACCTACAGGAGATGTTCTCATGGTAGCGCACGGTCTTAGCTGGGTTCCCCTAGAAGAGGACCTGAGACACGGATGTGAGTTTAAGAGGTTTGAGAGATGGTCCCAGGAAGTACCAGGAAGGGAGTGGGGAGATAAGACAGGAAGAGAGAGCCAGGGTGCTTTATTGAGCAGGTTACCACTGTGGACGCCCGGGGCTCGATGCTGCGGGGAGCTCTGTGGATGGCGTGGAGTGATCCTCTCTGAAAGCGGGGAGGCCAGAGTGTGAATGCTGCGACTCCATCTGTTATTGTCTGAAGGCTGTTCTATGGAGGGCAGACGGGATTAACTCTCCAGCACCCTGTCTAGGCTGAGAGAAACCCCCCGAGTTTCAGATGCTTGCTGTCAGACATCAAGACAAGCCAATGGAAGCAGGAGTGCCCTGGGGGGTTCTTCCATCTTCAGAATCAACAGCGTCAACTGTGGTCCTACAATGCCAAACCTATGCAATGAGAACACAGAGATGGACCTTTGCTCTCTTTTCTGTACAACTGTGTCCCCGCCATCCTGTGACTTGCATCTTTTAACTGTAACAGACCCTCTCCTCTGATCTCTGAGTCTTAGCACCATCAGACACACTCCTCCCCCTCTTACTAGGGCGACACCTCCTCCCCTCCTCAAAGTTTCTTCTCAGACTATGGATTTACTCCAAGGCATGTCTGACTGATAACTTAAAACATCTCCCTTCTTAGGAGGCAAAGCAGATCAAAAAGTCTTAATCAACAGTGGTCCCCAAAGGTGGCTTTAGGCCGATACGTTGTTTGGTTTGGCCCACACATGGCTTTTAAATTTTTAACTAGCTGCCACATTTTTTTAAAAAATCAAAAGATTTCATCTAAGAATTGGAATTCCCTTCTTCTTCTGAAGCATCAGATGATCTTGCGACGCTGACTCTCATGAAGGCAAGACAAGGATGTGCTCGAGCCAGTAGAGGCTACCCATCTAGACAGAGCATGTGTTCTCCAGTTACACATCCTCCCAACCTACACCAGACACCTTCAACACTCCAGCCACCTGCCTGCTTCCCCAGGCTTTTGAATTTATGTCACCTGACCAATAGCGTATTAAAGAAGAGAGAAGATTCTTAGAGTCTGTTGCTTTTGTTATCCTCTGTCAGTGCCCTTGAAATCACACTATCTAGTGTGTAATTATTCTTAGCACTTACCTAACCTTCCAGCTCTATAAGAAAGTAAGGTTTTTTTGAGATCTTTGTATGAAGACTGACACAGACCATTATGTCAACTGACATTTAATTTTCATTAGAATTGTCCTAGGTAGTGCTTGAACTTTAAATCCTATAAAGTAGAAGCAAATCTGTGTTTGAAATAGAAATTGCCAGAAGAAAGAACAAGGAAGACATTTAGATAATTTCGTCTGGACGTGCGAAGTCATGGCGAGATCCATCTTTCCATTATCTGTGAGTTGGGAGCCACCTGTTCTTCATGACTGACGGTTGGAAAGAGAAGCTCTGAGTTTAATTAAGTTACACGTGTGGGAGGAACATGTTTTGCAGCAGCAGCAGCTAGATTATTAATGGCCTCCTATATTGAAGTGTTCACATTTTTGAAAGGCTAATTACAATATAATTTTAGTTTTAAAATATTGCTTTGCCAGGGGTGGGAGTTGTGTCATGTATTATTAAGTAGTACCTTTTTTTTCAATCTTGGGAGAAATATTGGTTTGGTTATGGTAGTCTTTAATATCATTTATTTCCCTTGCTTTTGTACTTAATGCATCTAACTCTTGGAATAGAAAAATATCCTCCATGGCTGTCAAATACCAAAAAGGTACACTGGGTCCTTGGATTTTCCTGATTTTTCTTATGAAGAAATTCAAACTGCTTATAGATTGAGTAAACTAAATTTCACGTTTTGCTTTGCTACCTAAGACCCATGATCTAATCAGCTGTACAATTTCCACATTTCTGAGGGGAAGACAGAAGAAGCTGTCTAATGAGCTAATTCTGGAATCCCTACTACCATTACTGGTTATAGACGCACAAGTAGGGCTCCAGCTGATTGTAACGGGAATCACATGATTTTTAGATTCAAAGACCTAATTTAGAGTCCTTGTGTTGGAAGCTCTGTTTACTGCATATTCCAAACCGAAATCAACACACAGACCTTCTACCCATTATATCTTCCCAATGAAAATCATGGTCACTTCAATGACACTTCAGTTTTACCAAATCAGAGCGAATGAACCTACAGAAAAGAACAAGAATAGTGAGTAATTAGGATTTTCACATGTGCTGGGAAGAGCCTCAGGCAGAAGAGGTGTTTTCCAAGCAGCCCCTATTCAGAGTCTCCTACTTGGCCAGGTGTAGTCTGGAAGCTCTGACCAGCAGGGGTTGTCATGGGGGCTAAAGCTGCCCACCACCCCAGCATCTCCACATGGCTGTGCAGACAATCATTGCAGTAGCTGGCTGAGTACCTTGCAATAATACAAGGCTCGATTTCCTCCCAATAAATTTTGCTGTATTTTATTTTTAAAAAATCATTCTGCCTGAAGGAAGTGCTAGAACTAAGGAGAAAGGCCTCATGTGCCCTGGAAGATGACCAATCCCTTAAGCCAATCATGTCACTCTCACCTAAAACCATGCTTTCTCCTGCCCCAAGGGTGGGAAAATTGACATGACCAGTCTCTGGCAGTGAGCTAGGATTCTGCCATCCAATCCTTCGTGTAGGCAGTTCTACCAAGTCCTATCATTGCCGGACCAGAGCGGTGCCCATAGAAACCAAAACAACACGAGGTATCCTCTTGTCTGAGGAACCCCAGGCCAAGAGTGTTCCGATCTTTCTGATCCTGTGGCAGAAGTCCAGTCTGGCACAGTCTCTTCTTTCCTCATCCCCAGCGTGTTCTGACTGAAATAGAGCTGACTTCTTCCTAAACCATCAAGAGCTAGTGCCAGACAATTCGGTGGCAGATCTACCCCACAGCCTTACCCCAACCAAAGCCTCCCTCAATACTTGCTCACATATTTTCAGTTCTGACTTGTGGGTATGAGTCAGCACGTCCCCCTGGTTTGCTCTTACATTTTATATTTAGTCATTATAGCAAATCCAGTTGTCTGCTCCCCTGCAGCTGCAGCGGCTTAATTGCTGAGAGAGGAAAGGAAGAAAACTTCCACCACTTCTGCATATCCCCTTAGCGGTAGTAAGAGGCTCAGAAAGGTTAGAAAGTGAGGGAAATGCCAAGACTATGTGCTCATGAGAATGCCCCAAGACTGGTAAGGATCTGATAAGGGAGGAAGGAAAACAGCCCTTCTTGAGCACCAGCTATGACCTAGACTCTCTGATCTGGTTCTACTTGGGCTTAAACTTGTCTAGAGCTGGCCATAGTTAAAGATGAGTCTGTATCCTTGAAAGAGAAGAAAGCAAGACGGTCCAGAAAGAGATTGAACTCAGAATCTTGTCTGCTAGAGGTTACAGCTTGTACTATAGCTAGAAACTCTGGGGAAGTGAGAAAAGTCACTTGATTTACTTGGGTTGAAGATATATACAGCTAATGGAGTGGTAAAGCAAAGAATGACTTGGTATTAAGGTCTCCTTGGGCTGGTATTAGAGTTGCAGAGTTTTGGGTGCAGGAAGAAGAGGGGGAGGTTGTAAGTTTTTAAAAGGCTCCCTAGTTCTCATGCTGCCTCAGGCAGAAAGTGCTAGCTCTAAAGGCTGTCTTGTTTGTGGGTAATTGAGCCCTCAAGCTCTCTAAAGTACAGTTCCCCAATGGCAGGGACCCTGATGCTTGAGGGTCCTCAGATAACCTTCTTCTGAGCCTCAGGCTCTTCGGAGATGTGTGCAGAAGGCCCAGGACATTCCATGATGACTTTCTCAGGCCCTTGAAGCCTTACAACCTGTAGATTCCACCACTACAGGAAGGAGTGATGGGGTCCCTCCTTGTTTCCTCTTTCTGCTTTTAGAATTGGGGAACAACTGTTTGACATAACTTCTTGCCCTTCGTCACTCCTAATTCCACTTCCATCCTACTTGCAGTCTACACCACGAGGGGTAACTCAGCCTAAGATACTAAGGTGCATTAATTATCTTTGAGCAAGGGCAGAGGCCTAGATTTCTGTCGTGAAAGGCCCAGGTGCACAGAGGAGGTTTTCGGTTCCTGTTTGCACTTGGGAATGATGATATGTTCGACTTTTGGCCACAATCTGTCGATGTAATTCTCACCTTATGTGGCTAGCATGGAATCTCTTTTCCCTCCGGCCACATTCGGTCACCACTCAGAAAACTCGGAGTTGTTAGGTTCTCAACCCACAGAAACCAAGAAGGAGCCGTGGCCGGCCTCCACTTGGCACCCCTCTGAATTTGCAGTGAGCCAGGGGATGCGGGTTGAAAGATAAGAGCCTTAGCTCCAGGTGCAAAGGTGTGGATGTTTGGCTGGGTGAGAAAGAAACGAGGTCAAAGCAGGTGAGACGTGACTCAGTTACACATCACCGCGCCCTCTGGAACGCCCGTCTGCTCGGGAACACCTCAGGGTTCTCACTGTTCTCTCAGCGCTCCGTGACCGCCTTGACCCCTGAGGCCAGTGCAGCCACTCAGTCCCCTCATGGGGAGGCTCACACGCCACTCAGTAGGTCTTTTCTCCCTCCCCTTGCCCCACCATGGTGGCTTCAAACCATTTCTCTTTCCTCCTTTAAAAACCCCAGCTCGGATGAAACTCACAAGGTCCACCGCCCCCCTTCAGCTCTCAGCAATCACCACCCCTCTCCCGCGACCTTTGTTAAGGGCTTTAGCACTCAGCTCACGGTCTTGCTCTCCAACTCCACACAGGCCATTGTTTCGTCCCAAAGCGTCACTCAACAGCCCGAGGCATCTGTGTTTAGTCCTCCTTGTCTCCACCATTTTCTTCCGACACCCTCGGTTGTCTCTTCCCTTGGTTGTGTTCTGATCTGCCTCCACTCCTTTCACGTCTCATTCTTGGACATCATTCCCTGTCCTTCCAGGTCACTTACTTTTGAATCCCCCATTGCCACAATTCATCCATGTACCAGAAACCTCCAATCTGTCGAAACCACCTATTTATAACTGTCCATAGCCCCTTATCCTGGTCTTCACTCTCCAAGTTACCTAGGTCAATTCCAAGGTCCCTGTTGAATCACTCTCTTGCAAACATCTTCAGCTTCCACCCTGCTGGACCCTGGTCATCCTAGAATGGCAACAGCTCAACCACCTGTCTTCCCTGGACACACACTTGGCCAGCTCAGTGTGACTGGAAAATATGAAACAACCAGCCTAACTACTCTCTCTTTCAGTTTGCAACCACCCAATTTTACCCAGAAATTATATTCTTTTTCCCAAGGGAGTACAGCCCATCTTTTGAGACCATGCAACTTTCTCCACCTCATTCATTTCTCTGCCCTCTTAGCTGATGCCTCTCCCCCATTCACAAAATAAATGCCATCTGAGCAAAGCACCCTCATCCTCCCGCCATCAAACATACAAACCTGCCTGCACCTTCTGTTGGAAAAGAGACAGCGTCCTTGCTCATGGCCAAGTGGGCTTCCTGCATGGAGCTCCAATACCCACCTCCCCTCACTTCTACAGGACGTCACTCCTTAGTTAGCACCTCTCCTTCCTGCACCATCAAACGGTTTCTCTTCCTCTACTTGATCGCTCAAACATGCTTTAGCAGAGGCTCTATTTAACTTTTGGAAAGGTAATGCATTCACATCCTTCAGATTTTGAAAGGTACAAGAATGTTTACAAAGTACTCTCCCTTTCCCAGTGGGCTTAAACCACCACATTCTCCTCCCTGTAGACAGCACGGTGTATCCTTCTTGAAATACTTCATGAGTATGTACAGCTAAACACAACAAATATGTGGGGTTTCCCCCCTTTTAAAAGCAAACATAGCATACTACACACATTTGTCTGCACTTCCCTCGTTCACTTCACAGCACATGCTGGAGATCAGTCCATCTCAGCTTCATACATGGCTTCCTCATTCTGTTTCACAGCTCTATAGTTCCATTGTGAAGATGTATCAGAACTTAGTTAACTGGTTCTATAGTGAATATCTTTTTTAAAATGAGCAAAAACTGCAGCCTTCTGTGACCTCACATTCCCTCTCCAAAGACCTCCCATTTCCCTGTTTCTCTTTTCACCCCAAACTCCTCAAATGAGTATGCTCTATCAATATCTGTATCTCTCATTCATTCTTCACCTAACTCCAGTCTGGCTCACTCTTCACTGAAGTTGTTCTTTTCCAGGACTATTCCAGTCCTATTCCAGGACTATAAATTCAAGGACTATCTCTCCGACTTCATCTGCCTGGAATTCTCAGGAGCAATGTTGATCACTTTCCCTTCTTGTTTCTAAAACACCATACACTCAGGGTTTTCTATCTTCCTGTTTATACCTTTTCTGGAGCTTTCTCTACCTACCTTTATTTTTTGGAGTACTTGAGGTCTTCCTGTCTATCTACCCTCTGTCCCTAGGAGAATTCATCCTGACCTTTGGCTTTAAATCCACATACTGATGGTCTCCATATTTATATTTCAAACACAGACTTCTCTGAGCTCTGTATCCACCTGTCTGTTTAATATCTTCACCTGGATGTTCAATAGCAATCTCAACCTGGACTCATAACAGAGCCTTGACCCTCCTCCTTGTCCACCTCCTCCTCCTCCTCCCCATCCTGTTCCTCCATCAGACTTCCCACCCCAGTACGTCGCACCACTGTCCATCATTACTAAGGCCCCAAACCTGGAAGTCATTCTTGACTCTTCTCTTCTGGTTGTTCAGTGCGTGCCTAAGTCCTGCTAGTTTTACCTGCAAACCTACCAAGGCATGTGGCCTTCTCTCTATCTCCCTAACACCCTCCTCAAGCTGCCATCCTCTCTCCCTAGGACTGCCCCCAATAACCTCCTGGGGCCTCTCTGTTCCAGCTCTTGCCCCTTCTAGTCCATTTTCCTCAAGGAGCCAAATAATCTCTTAAAAATGTAAATGGGGTCATGTTGATCAGATTATATCACTTTCCTGCTCAAAACCTTCCAATGACTTTCTTTTGCACTTGGAACAAAATCCAGATTCCTTGTGATGGCCAAAAAGACCCCAGGGGACCTGGCTATGGTCTCCCTAACTGCCCTTATTCCCCCAAACCCAGGCCCAAGCACAAGCCTCCTTCCACTACCTCCACTCACTGTTCCCTCTGCCTGGAATGTTCTTCCATTCGTCACTTGACTGGCTCCTTTGCATCCTTTAAATCACGGCCCCAGTGTCACCACCTCAGACAAGTCCTCCCCGACCACCTCCTCTCCCACCCGAGCTCTCTTTTATAACTTTTTTTTCTTTCTTCCCCCCCCCCCAAAGCCCCAGTAGATAGTTGTGTGTCATAGCTGCACATCCTTCTAGTTGCTGTATGTGGGACGCGGCCACAGCATGGCCGGAGAAGCGGTGCGTCCGTGCGCACCCGGGATCCGAACCCGGGCCGCCAGCAGCGGAGCGCGCGCACTTAACTGCTAAGCCACGGGGCCGGCCCCACCCAAGCTCTCTTGCAACACCCTGTTTATCGCCTTCACGGGAAACATCATGCTCTATCATTGTCTTGGGTATTCATTTTCTTTCTCTTCTCTCTCCCTCACCAGGACACAAGCTCTAAGAGGGCAGGACCTTCTGGTCTTCCTGAGTGTCTGGTCCCTGGCACAGTGCCTGGAATTTCCTGGAATCTCAATAATTCTTTGAAGACAAAATTATTTCCTAAACTTTAAAATTACTAAAAGAATTTGGCCAAGTGTTCTGATTTTGCTAAAAATCTCATAGACACTATAGACTTTCAGCCTACTTAAAAAATTCTTTGTCTTTTTTAAGGTACCAAAATATTTAAGATTAGGACAACAAAATAGATGCAGTAGTTGTTCAAAATCTATGGATTTTGCTTTATTTAAAGGCTTCTTGTTTGGAAAATCCTGTTTGACTCATCCTACAATTTCATACCGAAATTTTAATTTTAAAGCTCACAATATTTTTTTTAGTTTAATTATTTTTGTGTGCTTTGATGAAAGAAAGCATTAAATAAAGTTCCATTATGTCATTTTCACATTATTTCTCCGAAAAAATTCAGAACTTACAGAAAAAAAATCCCTCTAGGGGTTGCTCGGCTGATGACGACAAAAGCAAACTTGGTGGCTGTGACACACAGGAGGCTGCCTCTCGTCCTCCGATGGTCCTGCTTTGAGAGCTTTCCCAAAACCTGATTTGGGGAAACTATCACTCTGCCGTGATTATCGTTGGCCAGATCACCACTTCCAGCCACTTCTTCTCCACCCCTATGTCTGCTCCCACAAAACGTGACGCATGCTCCCCAGAGCTTTCTCAATGCAGAGTCATGCGTGCATGTTGGAGGTCAAACAAACAAATAAATCCTTGCTTCTCCACTGTTGACTGTCTGTATCACAAAGCTCCCGCTGACCACCTGGTACCCACATAGCCTCTAAGGTTCTGGGGCATGATTTATTTGCAGTTTCTTAATTTGTACCTATGATGCCACGGCTGTATATTACAGGGGCAGGGCCATCTCTTCTATAAATTACGAAATCAGTTGGAAAGCCAGACAGCCCGTTAGTGAATGTGTGCTCTGTGGACATTAATCTCCACACTGGGCTGCAGTCAAGGAAGCCCTGGCCTCGGGCCAGCCCACCAGTGCTGGAGCACTTTGGGCTGCAAGTCAGGTTCACCAAGCTGGACAAGTGTGGAAGATGGATTGCAGAGCGGCCCACGCTGCCATGGTAGGGTGCAGAGGACCGCGGTGACTTCAGACTGAAGAAACTCGAGAAAGACGCGGCAGAATATCTTCAAGTAGACGATGACAACGAGAAGCAGCAGCAAAGGCCAGATCTTTCTGGCATAGAAGAATCAGAGATAGAATGGCAGAGACATCATGAAAGGGCAGCCAAGAGGCAAAACGGCTCCAGACCCTCGAAGAATAAGGATCCAGGAGACAGAAACTAGTTGATTAAGGACATGCGTGCTGTGTACATCAGACCTGGAAGTGGGTGTGTGGGTGTGTGGGGGTGTGTGCGCACGCACAGATGCACCTACCAGAAGGAAGGCCTGCTCCTTCGCGGTTACCCCATTTGTCAGTGACGTCATTATTTTTAATGTCCTCCATACATCTTAGGATTGCATTTTTTAATGCACGTCCTTTGCAAAAAAAAAAAGTCACACACACACACACCATTGTCCTGAAGCGTATAAAGAGTATAATATGAAATATAAAATCCCCCGTCTCCCACCTGCTTCCCAACCCTACTCCCTAGAGGTAACCACCTTGAACTAAAGGTTCCATACAGTTCTCTCTTACCTTCTTTGAAGCTTTCCTCAAACTTCCTCTTTGTTCTCTTTCTCCAAGAAAAGAGCATACTTCAAACTCCCACCCTCCAGAGCTGGGGGGAGCAGCTCTCCAGTCTCCATCTCTGCATTTGCCCATCCCCAGCCAGTGCTCAACTATTCTTCCTGGAGCCCTGTTTCCTCTTGGAAAAGCCCCCGTGGCTCTCCCAGGGCCTACACATGGAGTCTAGACCACCGTCCTCAGCCCTCCTACCTAAGGCATTCCCAGCCCAAGTCTTCTGTCCAGCTGGGGCTGTCGGCACATTCACCTGATTCCTTCTCCCCTGGGGATGCTGTTCCTGATGCGTTCTCCTCTGCCTGCTCTCTTCCTCGGCCTGGTGTGCAGTCACTGCACACTCCATGCATCTTCCTCCCCTCCTTCTCTGCCCTTCTCTTTCCTCCTTATTCTCTCATGACCCCTCACCCTCTGCTTCCTCTATAGGCACATCTGCTCCTCTGCCAGCAGCTCTCTCCTTTCCCTGAATGCCTATTGAGTCACGTGGGTTAACATCTATTGTTTTCTAATTATTTCAGGAGTGTTAATTCTATCTCTTCCAAGTAAAAAGAAGTCTCTTGAGGTTAGGAAACTCGCCTTAACAATTCTGTTGGCCCCACAGAACCCGACATCATGTTGGACACTTCCGAAAACTCAGTGTCCTGCAAATGCGTATGAAATGGCCAGAAGGCAGAGAAAGTTTACTTTTCCCTGAAGTAGTGATCTCCCCACTATTTTGTATGTAGGGCTGGCTTTCACTTTTTTGGTTTTGGTTTATGACCCTATAATCATTCCCTTTTATGCGGTCATTAAAACAGCGTGGAATTACCTGCAGGGCAAGATAACTAAATAGGCCTGGTAGATTAACTGCACTGGCCCTTTCAGGAATAAGAATTTGTGTGTGTGTCCTGGAAATTTGGAAAAATACTCTCACCTCAAAACACCAGCTCTTACAGGTATAGCAGGTGGTTAAGCCCCACAGAAGGTTTGAGACCCCCTTGATTTTAACCTTAAACATGTAGCCCATATGCCATTTTAACAAGTTATGAAATGCTTTATTTTTTCTCATTTTAGTGTAGAAGAAAATTTTAAAGAAAAGGGTAAATCTATTGGTGTATGGCATATGGAGGTCAAGATCTTACATAGATTTTCAGCATTAAGACAGAACAAATGGACTGCGAGATTACAAAGAAAACAAATTCAGAGCAGTAACCTTTGAGGACTGCCAAATTGCTGGCAAGATGAAAATCGCGCTGCGTTTGAGAAATTATGCAGTGTTGTGCTTCTTGGAGAAATGTACAGCACAGAGGAGGGTATGTGTTTTCGTTTGAAACTCTATTTTTAATATTCGTAATGACACCAACTGAAACAAATCTGACTATATGTAGAACATCCAGTGAGTGGTAGATGGTGGTGGTGAGGAGGGGGAGTTGAATGGAAAGAGAGGCTCTGGTGAACCAAGTATATTCTGAAATATCAAACACACATTCAGCCTGGAGGCTGGAGATCGCTATGAAGGGTGAGAAAGAAGTCGAAAATTTGCCCAGAGAAAGTCTGAAATCACAGCAAACGGAAGGCTGGATTCTCAGCAGTGTGAAGGAAGGGAAAATATGAAAGGAAATGTCTCTCTGCATGTCATAAAAACAGCCAAATTCCCGGCATATGCTGCTATTTTACTTTTCTATTTTGGCAGACCGTTTGTGGCGCGTTCCGGGAGGGGTTGTTCTTGCGTGTGGGTTTCAGCCAAGCACGAGGAATGCTCAGACTGTTCTTCCTGACCTTCCATAATTCCTCATTCTTCCTTCTGTGCTTTTCCTGGTGTTTTCTGTCAGAGGGGCTCCCGGGAAGCTCCATCCAGGATCACAGCAAAGACAGGGAGTAATTCCATTTAGATGTGAAATTGACCCATTTCTGAAATGTGTTCCCTTGCTTCCTTCATTTGTTTTGACAAACACAAGAGAGCAGGTCAATGAGAATTTAAGTGACATAAGATTAATAAAGAAGCAAACACCCGCTAATAAAGATTCAACTTCTACATCCATCACTTTTTTCTGTAACTGTAAACAAATTACACTTATCGGTTTTTCCGTAGTTCGATCAGTGCATCAGATCTTTGGGTCTATTCTATTTTCAGATTCGTTTTTCCACTCACATATTTCTACATATTTATAAAGCTCACACATTTCTTATTTTTAATACAGATTTGATGTTCTGTGTTCTTAACATACCATGGCTTGTCTAGCTGTTTCCTTTTTGTAGTGGGTCTGAGTTATTATCAAATTTTACTACTGCAGACGCCACTGATGCGAACATCTGTGTGAGATATCACCTATTTCTTCTTTAGATTATTTTTTTTTTAGATATTTTTCCAAAACTGGAATTCTGCATGAAAAGGAAACAAACTATGGTTCAGAAGCTCCCGTAACCTACTTCTAAATTGCTCTCCAGAAACCTTCAATTTGTTGTGCCAACAGCCATTGAAAGTGTGTCTGTTTTCCCATGTCCTTTATAAAATTGAGCTTTCTTACACCTACTCATTTTTCCTAATTTGAGACATTCATTGAATGATTTTTCATTCATATTTCTCTAATTTCAAAAAAGTCTGTGATTTTCAATATAGTTTTTTAATAAAATTTATCTTTTTGTATACTAACTCTTGTTCGCTTTTTTTTTTTTTTTTGGAGGAAGATCAGCCCTGAGCTAACATCTGCCAATCCTCCTCTTTTTGCTGAGGAAGACTGGCCCTGGACTAACATCTATGCCCATCTTCCTCCACTTTATGTGGGATGCCTGCCACAGCATGGCCTGACAAGCGGTGCGTTGGTGCACGCCCAGGATCCAAACCTGCGAACCCTGGGCCGCCGCAGCGGAGCGCGCGCACTTAACCGCTTGTGCCACTGGGCGGGCCCCCTGTTTGCCTCTTTTGAACATTTATTAACTTACATATTTATATTAATTTTTATATGTTTTTATAACAGAGACTGTGGAGAACAGAGGTTGAAAGGATGGCTCTGCAGCCACTCCTGGATTGAAGTCAGTCCCTACCACTTATTAGGGAGTGAACTTCAGCAGGTTAGTCACTCTGAGCCTCAATTTTCTCCTCTGTAGAATGGTGATAATAACACCTGCCTCACAGGCTGCAGTGAAGATAAAACGGGTTATTATATGTAAAGTGCTTAAAACAGCGGCTGGCATACAGCAAGTCTGTGTAAATATTTGCTTACTATTATAGATAAGGTTTTGATTTTTAGTTTGCAACTTATTTTTCCATTCTGTTACTTCCTTTTTGGTATTTGTTCTATGATACTTAATTGATTATGTAAATAAATATAAATAAAAGGGTGTGTATAAAAGTATGCCCTTTGATTGCTAGGAAAAGTGTTGTTTATAACAACTCATTGATGATTTGGATATTTTTTTTTCTTGCTGAGGAAGATTCGCCCTGAGCTAACAACCACGCCAATCTTCCTCTATTTTGTATGTGGGTTGCTAGCACAGCATGGCCACTAACAGAGTGGTGTAGGTCCACTCCCAGGAACCGAACCTGGGCTGCCGAAGTGGAGCACACTGAACTTAACCACTAGGCCATTGGGGCTGGCCCTGACGATTTGGATTTTGTTGACTATATGATGTTAGAATATGGATTCAAGTGGAGGTAATATTCAAAATATTTAACAATTGTTTTAGAAAACAATCAAGATATTTAACAATTGACAACATTTAACAATGATTAACAATTGTTTGAGGAGCCAATCAAAATGTTTAACAATTGATAGGAAACAATCAACCAGAATACGGCACCTGCCAATCAGAACAGAGCCCAATGAATCAGAAGCCAGCATCCACCAATGAGAATAGCCCAATAAATCTAATCCCTGCCCTCCAGTTAACTCGATTCTGTACTGGGAGCCCACTGTTCTATTCACATGCACTTCATAGCAAATTCTTTCTGAGGCATGATACTACTCTGACTTGCAATATAGTCAGTTCTCCTTCCAATAGGGATATTTAGGTGAGTTTAATTGTGTTCCAAACACCTGTCTTGTACCTTTTATTTCTAGTTACTTAAAACATCTAGCTATAGCTAATCTCATTAGTACCATACTAATTACAAATAACGCCAGGAATAAGCGAAGTTCAGCCTGTTACAGAAATTTCAAATGGAATATTTAATGCATTCAAGCCATTTAGGCCACACGATATAGATTCAGAGATTGTTATCACAATGTTAAAACCTTCTGACAAAATGTGAAGAAAACATTGAAAAATCGTATTTTTTACACATGATAGTAAACACTGAGACGTCGGGAAGCCCCTGGCTGCTCGGAACGAGCTGTTCACTCGCCCTCGTACATATGGATGCAGCTACGGCCTCTGGTTCAGAAGTGCACTGACAAGCAAATGGGGCACAGCACGCAAATTGGCATTGACAGGGTTCTGTCATGGTGGTGCCCACTCCATTGATAGGTGCTGTTTTTTCTCAGAGAAGTGAAGGAATAATTACAAGTTGTCTCTTCGGCTTATATATGGTTTATATCCCCATTTCTTTTCCCACCTCTTAGACAGTTCTCAATCTCAATAACTGTTTCTTACCAGCTGTGTGCTGCTGGGCATGGTGCTCTGAAAAAGTTGAATCAAGAGAGAACTGCATTTACTGATCACATTAGCCAAGACTCCAAGACCGCACACTCTGAGGAATGTTGGGACTTTGTTCATCACGTCTTCCCCACTCTGTCTCTTCCCTTTTAAACGTTAATTGATGTGTTTCACTGTGTGCACATTTCCTAACACTTTGATGCTACGTGTAGGAAGTACAACGTGGGCCCTACTGTTAGACAGGCAGCCCCAGCACTCCGAGAGGCACACTCATCAAGTCGGCACATGATGGGTGAAATCCGACACTCGCAAAAGTCACCTTAAGGGATGTGGCCCAGGCTAAAAGCAGCAAGCTCAGGCCTTGACAATGGCTAATCAATGGGGTTCACATACTCTGAGAAAGCACGTGTCAACCTTGTGGCATCAGCAACTTGGAAATCCAGAAAATGAGCGTGAGGGGCAGCATTTCAGAGTTCCCATCAGCCAGCTGGAGGAGGGCCCATTGAGCAGCATTTGAAAGTGTGTTAGCTGTACCCCAAGGAGCAGAGGAGCCTACTGGGTAAAAACAGGGGTAAGCCTGTGTTCAAATCCCAATCCCGCCACTTACCAGTGACTTCAGGCAAATTCTTTAACCCCTCTGGGCTTGTTTTCTCATCTGTAAACCGGAGATGATGACAATAATACTTACCTCAGAGACAGGGAACTAAGTTACTATATGAAAGCGTTTAGGACGCTGCCTAACACGTAGGGACTATAGAAGTTGATCATGAATAAAGCCTTAGAATGTACCTAATAGGTAGTAAGCACTCGGTAAATGTTAGCTGTTATTGTTTGATGCCATTAATCATAACCACTGTGCTTTGATGACATAGTCACAAAAGCTACCCTCTGATTATCAGGTACCTTCCAGTGTAGATTTGCCTGGTGGGACAGGGTGTGCTGATCTAAGAAAACGACTATCCAGTCCAATGAGCTGGTTTGAGCTTTCACAGAAATTAATCTTCTGGTGTAGACATCATCTTTTTACGAGTTTGGTTAGTATTACTCTTTCTGAGGAAATAACAAGACCTGCTTTTTGGACCCGCAACACTGAAAGCCTGACTTTGGATAGAGGTGACTCGATCAAGACACTCTGTGTTTGCTCACTTCTGCCTGAATGACAAGAAGTCATTCTTGACAGCAAGTCATATTCATATCCTCCAGAAACTACTCATGAAATGAAACCTGTTGAGCTTGCATGAGAAAGTTCTAACAGAGACACAAGAAAGTTAATTGATTTGTGAGCACACGCACCCTTCAGCCAATACTTGCAGACCCACGGAAGTCTTAGGCTGCACGGTAACTCTGAACCTGAGCATCAGATGAACGTACAGAATGACGCACAGCCAGAGTGCCTCCCTGTTAGCATCAATTGTTACTCAAGGATTGCTTATTCCAGCAAAGATGTGGCATCTGCAAAAATGTACAGTGCTTTTTGTTCTGTTAATACCTTTTAAATAATATATTTTGTTGTATCACTCATTATATTCACGGAGTGGCAATAATTTGACAAGTGTGGCAGGATAGATATCTACCAAGCACCCCATGGTTGCAGAGAGTCCTGCAAAAGCTCACTGAGTCTGCTGGAGACTTGCTGGAAGAGTGTGGCAGGCCTTTACTGAAACTTTCGCTGGAAACCCCTACTGGGCAGATATGTTTTCTATGGTCATATTAGTTTAACATTTAATAATTGTTCAGCATTTTTTGCTTCAACAATAAGCTCCCATTAGAAAAGAAAAAAAAGTAAAAATCTTCCCTGTTGCTTCAAACTATAGTACTTTTACAGCATGCTGTTGTCTGGAACCAAATGCTGGTGCTGGGTGGGGGCTGCGGGCTGAGCTCAGGGGCGAGGGCTGAATGGCAGCCTTGCTCCTCAATCCCAGAGACCAGGCCCATTCACGAGCAATAAAAATCAGCTCCAGGTGCTGAGGATGCTGTCCCCATCACACACACAGCATCACGTATGCAGCAAGGCCTGGCCTGCTTCCTGGCGTTGGAGACAAATAGCAGGTCCCCTCCTGAATCTTTTTTCTCTTTAGGTTAAACATCCATAAGTCGTTCATCATTCCTCTTAAGAGATGGCTTGGGTTCTACCACCATCTTGATAAGATTTGCCCAGAAGACCCTTTAAGAGGGCCAGATCCTCTGTCGGTTTTACTCCCAGAATATGTGGTGTCCCGACTTCCGGAACCAGAGGGCGAGGCTGTGTCACATACACCTCCCATCAAAGTTGTCAGGAACTACTGTTCTCTGTCCACCCAGGAAGTCCTCAGAGGGAGCCACGTGCTGTGTGACTCAGCTTTGACAAAACGGCCAAAATTCTCCATGAACTTATTCTTGGGACAGAGCAAAGTCTTGAGAGCATTTCTTGGAAAGCTGTCAAAATCCAGGAGTTAAACTTAGAGGATAATAAAAATAAGAATGGAGTAATAAAACTGCCAACTCCTCTTTTCTCTCCGAACTGCATTTAGGCAAAATTCTATTTGTTCTCTTACGGAAAGAGAAGACTGTCAGATTTAAGGGCCCAAGCAAACAAGAAACAGGGCACGTTAATTGAAAGAAGTATTATAATCGAAGTTTGAGTGAAAAATTACATCCTTCATAATTTTACACTTAAGTGAAGTGCATTTCAGTCCATGCTCGTAACGACAGAGAATTTTGCTCGTGTCTGGCACGTCAAACACCAATAACCTTGCGGTGCAGTAACGGGTGAAGGAGGTTGGATGGGCTGAAAGCTTTTCTACTGCAGTGAACACGAGGATGTGAAAGACGAGTTGTCTCTACGGTGCAGGCATCCAGGTGTGAGATAAGTGATCGACACCCTGCAAGTGTGACTGGCGACAAGAGGCACATAAAAGAAATGTGTCAGTTCTAAAAAAAGTTTATAGACATACATATATTTCAGAATTAAAGTATTATGATCTAAAACATTATCTTATAAAATAAACATCAGCTAAATGAACACAGGCACAACTTGACGAAAGTCACTATACTGTTGCATTTGTGACACAAACACAAAATAGGGGACAGGAAAATATAAGACACTGATGCTGAATCATTTTTAACACCTCTCTTTAAAGTCAGAGGTAGATGCAATCTAGATGTAAAATCCTTCACACATCAGGACTGACTAGTTCAAGAAGGGGCAGAAGGCACAAACGAACCGAGTAGGAGGGGAGCACCGGGATCCTTGTCAGCACCGACAGGTGCGTGACTTCATATCAAGCATCACACGGCTGACGTTCCGACTGGTCCTGACTGACTTCCCTGTAACAGCGAACAGCTTTTCGAGCCATTGCTACGCTTTCCCTCAGTTTCTCCTGTGACGAATGGCTTCCTGCAATTAAAGATGCAAATGTGGTATGGTAATCAGAATGGAACAAGGATGTGCAGTCGCTCTGTGTGAGGCTAAAGAGTCTCCAGGTCAGCGTTCCTCAAAGTGGGTTCCAGACAACAGCCCCGACAGAGCCATAGAATCCCTTGGGGAGGTTCAAAGCCACGCAACCACATCTGCACCGAATCCACAGGATGTCTGACTTGGTTGGCCTGAGGTGATGCCAGGCAGCAGTACCTTTTTTTAAGATCCACACATTATTCTAATATATAACTAGTTCTGAGTGTTCACAGCAGCATTAGTCACAGTAGCCAAAGCAAGGAAACAACCCAGTGTCTACCAACAGATGAATGGATAATCAAAATGTGGTATAATGAAATACTATTCAGCCATAAAAAGGAATGAAATTCTGATATATGCTACAACACAGATGGACCTTGAAAACGTTATACTAAGTGAGATAAGCCAGACACAAAAGGTCAAATATTGTATGATTCCTCTTATATGAGGTACCAAGAATAAGCAAATTCATAGAGACGGAAAGTAGAATAGAGGTTACCAGGGGCTGGGGGAGGGAGAAAGGGAGTTATCACTTACTGGTTACAGAGTTTCTGCTTAAGGTGATAGAAAAGTTTTGGAAATATACGGTGGTGATGGTTACACAACATTGTGACTGTCTTTAATGCCACTGAACCATACACTTAAAAATGGTTACAACATTGTAAACTTCCTGTTACATGTATTTTACCACAATAAAAAAGTTTTAAAAAGATAAAAACGCATATATGCTATAACTAGGATTGATAACCTCTGTACCTAACAGATACAGGTGAAGCAAACCACCTGCCAAAGAGAAAATGGAGCCCGTCACCACATTAGTTAAAGCGGTTGACCAACTCCTCATTGCCCACTGGAAAAAGGTGACGTCCTCAGCGTGGCCTAAAAGGCCTCCCTGATTTGACCCTGGCCTACCCACCCAATCTGATCTCTCATCCTTTGCTCCAGCCATCCCTTCAAACTGAACCACGTGTAATTGCCTGAATACGCCATTCGGATCCACACGTCCATGCTTTTCCCACAGGCCGGTCTTCCTTTCTGCAAAGCAAGCTTCTTTCCAAAGACTCCTGGTCCAGCTCGTTATTTAATGCTGTGGTGTCAACACTTGCTGCAGGTTAGAATAATCTGGGGAGCCTTTCAAAACCAAGCATGCCTGGGCCACTCCCTAGACCCATGAAATCCGTGTGTTTCAGAAGTGGAAACTGAGCATCAGTAATGTTTTAAATGCTCTAGTTTAATGTGCTAGTGTGGCTGAAAACCACTTCTTTGTTCCTTGATGTGTGGTCTGCGACCAGCAGCCGTGATGTATTAGAGCTTGTTAGAAATGCAGAATCTCAGGACTCCTCTTAGACCTACCTACTGACTCAAAATGTACATTGTAACAAGATCCACAGGTGGTTTATATGTCCATCAAAACACTAGCAGCAGTCTCCAGGCTCATCTCAGGGCTTTAAGAAGCCACTGCACCCTGGTTGACAACCTGTGTCTAGAACATAACTCTATTTGTGCACTTCACTCATTATACTAAGATTTTGATATCTTGAGGTTGGGGATGACATTTTATCTTTATACCTCTAGTACCTAGAAAGGCATCTAGCTTCCAAAAATAATTTCTTGAATTACATTAAATTTTAAAAACAACAGTCAGTCTTATAATTAGTGTTTCAAAGACAATGATAACTCTAAAAGTAAAGAATAAGGCATGACAGTAATAAAAGAACCCCCTTCTTGAGCAACTATTACATGCCAAGACCTTCAAACACGGCATGTCCGACCCTCACAACAGCCCCACAGGATAAGCATTGCCACCTCCATTTTATTGATGGCGTAATTGAAGCTCAGAGAAGAGAAGAAAGGTGTGCCCAGAGCTGGTGCAGGATGAGTCTGGGATTTGAATCTAGCTCTGTCTTGTCTCACAGCCAGCTCTGCTGAGCTTCTAGCAATGTAACACCCCAGCTCTCATTTCAGAGCCTCCTGCGTGCATCTTCATGCTCTTCTCTATTCCTCTCTTTGCCTGCCCCTCACCACCCCTTCCTCTCTACCGGTGAGTCAACCTCCACACTTGGTCCAAAATACTCTTTCTCCCGTCTCCTTTCTCTCAATCTCAATTTTCTGCCCCCTCAATGGCTTACCTTGTCCTCAACAGGAATTGAAGTACATTTCAGACTCTTTTTTTAATTATCAAATGTATTTTCTCTTTCTAAAATTCAATATCAAGGCAATTATATTCCTCAGTAGGTATTTAAGATTTCTGATAAGTCCTCTTCTGATAGGACTTGAAGTAGGTTCTAGATTAAACTACAATTTGAAGGTAATTTTAATTGAAAGTAAGAAATATTATTGTTGCTTCTCTTTGGTTTGATTTTATGCAAATGATAGAAAATATAAGCCTAAATTAAGTTTCTTTTGTTGGGAAGTAGGGCTCCAAGGATAACTCTCGTCGTTCCTTGCCCTTCAACAGAAAAGGGGCCTAACTCTGCTGCATTTCGTTTTCTCCTATGTGTTAAACACCAGATTGGATGGCAACATTAATTTGAATAACTATATGTTTTATTATTTATCTAGATATCACATGTAAATATCCATCTTCACTGAAAACTATAACAAATTACTTAACCCAGTTCACAAATATATATATCCCTTTGAAAGAATTTTTTTAAATAGAACATTTCAAAAACTTCCTAAGAAAAAACAATGGTAACATTAACTCAAGCAAAATGTCAAGACTGAAAAACCCCAAATTTAATATAGAACAATAATTCCTTAGCTGGAATAGAATTTGAACAGAAAAGAAATAGCACTGTGATATATGGCCTGGTATATCCAAATAAAGATTACCACGATATTTTATGATAGCACTGTAAGGCCAGATGGAATAAAATTATCACAGGGTTGGGTCTCCACAACGTCAAATAACAAACTAGCTACAGTCATTCAACCCCAAACAGTAAGACCTATGAGGTACAATGGACACCCTTTGGATGTCTTCTCCCCTATGCTCAGTAGGGTGACCACCTTGTCCTGGTTAGTCCAGAACGGCCCCAGTTTTAGCTCTTACCCTGCCCTGAGAGCCCCTCAGTCCTTGGCAAAGTGTAGTGGTTGGTCACCCACCTGGCCGTCTTGTTTGTGCCTGACGCACTCCCTGCCTCTATTTGCACGTCCAGGGAAGGTGGTCTAACTTAGACTGAGCCAATCACATGCTCTCTCCACGGGTTAATCTTCCTTTTCTGCTGCAGGTTTGAACCGAGGAGATGTAAACCAGGTCTAGGGCAGCCAGGGCACTGCACAGTAGAGCTGGTTGTGCACTCTGTCAGGGTGCCATGTCTGAGGGGGCACCATTCACATGGTAGACGTTAGAACTCTGTATGTTCATTTGACATTTTTTTCAACAGTAAAGCGTCTTGTTACTAAAAAATCAATATATTATGACAATTTTCTGACTGATAGAACTATAGTAGCCCACCCCCTTTATCTGCGGTTTCACTTTCTGAGGTTTCCGTGACCCATGGTCAACTGTGGTCTGAAAATATTAAATGGAAAATTCCAGAAATAAACAATTCACAAGTTTTAAATTGGGCTCCATTCTGAGTAGTGTGATGAACTCTCTCGCCGTCCCACCCAGGACAGGACGTGAATCGTCCCTTTGTCCAGCGAATCCACACTGTACGTACCACTTTCCCGTTCGTCACTTAGAAGCCGTCTGGGTTTGCAGATTGACTGTCATGGTATCACAGTGCTTGTGTTCAAGTCACCCCTATTTCGCTTCATAATGGCCCCAAAGGGCGAGAGCAGTGATGCTGGCAATTCAGATATGCCAAAGAGAAGTTATTGTTGTTAATCTCCTACTGTGCCTAATTTATAAGTTAAACTATATCACAGGTATGTATGTATACAAAAAAACAGTATATTCGGGTTCGGTACCGTCGGTGGCTTCAGGCAGATAAGGGGGGGACTGCCATAAAGTGTTTTGAGGAGGGAAGCCTATTTCTATTTGACACATAAGTGCCACACAGGCTGGTGGCAGCCCTGGAGACAAGCGTGTTTGGTGATTCGCATCAGGGGACCCTGAGAAAGCTGCTCTGAGGAGAGAAGGGAGGATGGAAGGGTACTACAGGTCGGCAGAGACCAGAGCCCGTGTGTGTAGAGGCAGCGTCGGCCTCCGTCCCACGTCCCAGTCTTCCCCTCCTGAGCCCGACTGCCTCCTTAGGAAGATACTCAGAGGCCTTTTAACAACGTCCTCATTTTTGTTTAAATCAAATAAGTGGATTCTCTAGCTCGGAATCAACAGAGCTAATTCTGTAATTTGCATCCAAAAGTTGAAGACATGAAAATAAAACAAACATATTATCTGACAAAATTGTTCATTTTGTTTATTTTCTGAAATGACCAGAAATTTCAATAAAAATAGTTAATCTTCTCAGCACATTACTCCATGTAGACATAGCCTCTGCAAAAAGAATTTATTAGAGAAATCATAACTGGGAGGAACACTTTGAGTGTACATTGCCAATTACTTTTAGCGAATAATAATACAGACATCTGGGAGTGCAGTATTAACAGTAAAGTTCCCTTTGGATCTCTGTAAATAGATATTATTAAATCTTAGTAATCTAACAAATTCTGTATAAGAACTTAGCCTGATGGGTACGGATGTTGTTACTGGCAAAGAGATTAAAAATGAGCATCAAATTTGTTTATCTCTCCCTTTCAGTGATGGGCATATAATGCCATCCTTGAGAGAGTGAAAGGAAGGAAGTCTTCAATTAAATCCTTGATAAGAAACTGCAAATATCCATGCCACTTCAAATTCTTTTTATAATTACACGTCTTGATATTTTCCAAAGCATATTGTTTGGGCTCACTCACATGTAATATCTAGAGTCTTTCACGTGAAATGTAACTCATTCACAGGATTGAAAGGTTTCGCTCTGTAATATCACCAATAATCGTAATGCTGTGTAATTCTAGAGGGCTTTTCTTTAAAAGTACTTTAGAGAATTGTCCTGTTGATCTGCACCTGTGAGATGGATGCACACCAACGTCGTGCACAGCAAAAAGACATCTTTCCAATGTGTTCTAAAGAAAGCCACTTCCTTCCAATCTTTACTTACCAACATTACATACTCTGTGGCAAAACAAAATGAGCCCTGCATCTCCTGGCATAATTGAAAAGCTTATTTTTAAATGCCATATGTTGCTATGATTCATGCTGTGTTTTTAATGATTATCGCCCAAGCAAGCAAAATGCTATATTAGTTTTATATTCATGTAATTCCTGATTATCACAAATACGCACAACAAAAGACAGGAACAAGGTTATGGCGCCAGAGATGCAAAGAATCTCAAAAAGCTCTCTCATCTACCACCTCTTCTTTATAGACAATTGAACTTAAGTCATCCAAGACAAACAGTAGCACTTGCCTTTCAATTTGATAAGTGTTTTATCAAAGTCCACAATACCACCTATACCATGGAGAATAAAAGAAAAGTTGAAGAACCCAATTCTGTCCCAGTCTTGAGGAATATACAATATTTTTTCAAAGAGGTATAAAGTAAATAGGAAATAAATCCTAGCATATTCGTTTTGTGTATATCTTGGAATGGCATACAGTGAAGGCATACAGTAAAGCTTGTATCAGAATCCCCCAGCAGGTTTGTTAAAACATAGATTGCTGGGTCCCCCTTCCCGTTTCTGACTCAGCAGGTCGGGGGGGCCCGAGAATCTGCATTTTCAACAAGCTCCCAGGTGAAGCTGATGCTGCCTGTTCCCGGACCACACGCTGGGACCCACTGCAGTAAAATATAGGGATTAAAAATGCAGGCCCTGGAGTTCATGTGTGGGCTTGAATCCTGGCTGCATAATCTTGAAAAAGCTGCTTATCCTCATTGCCTCAGTTTATTCATCTGTAAAATGGACACAATGATGGTGCTTACCTCGGTGTTAGTGTGGGAATTCAATGAGACAATGCTTGTGAGACAATAGCACATGCCTGGCTATTGTCAGGCACCCAATAGTCAGCACACAATAAAATTCCTTATTAATGCTGGTTTATATTAGTAGTTCCTACATACCAGTTCTCAGACCATTACTAGTGTGTGAAAATATATATATATACACACAAATGATGACATAAAGTTACAAAACATCTTTTCTTGGGAACAATTTTTCTTTACCCTAAGATAACATTCTTCCTAAATTTTGGTGTTGAAATGTATTTATGTCTATGAAAATAATGGTAATAAGAATTGGCATTTATTTATTTGAGGAATAAAACCTAGGCAATACCATAACTGTTATCCTCCCCATTATAATTTAGGGTTGAAATAGAAAAAATAAATAGAGGAGAGTTAGGACTGGGCTCTTCCTATGAAGACCCCCACGACTGTGTCATCCAGACTGTGATACAGGGGGCCCACAAATCTCAGCAAGGGGCTAGGAGCTCCGATGGGAATGACACTCCTTTGTGGCAAGAGCAGCCGTCGCGGGAAGGAGTCAGGAGGGCAGGATGCAGGACCGGAGCACACAGGACCCAGTGCTGGCTCCATCTGACTCACTCAGTGTGGCAGAACAAGGGGCTGAGACAGGCCTAGGTGGTCTCCAGTGGCCTCCCCCCTGCCTGCTGGTTGCTGTACAGTGCAGCACACACATCCATGTTGCCATAGCTACTTTGAGGCGAGCCTATCTCGGTACCTAAGCTGAGAAGCCAGGGACTAGATCCCTGTCCTGAGCACTTGACTGATGATGTTTCCAATAGACGGTTCACAAAGGCAGGACTTACACTCAAAATTCACTCTATTCTTCCAGAGTGGGGACACACGTTATCCCCTGGGGTTAGGGGACAGGCCTGGTGTGGCAGTCAAATGCTTCTGGCCTTGCCACCCCGGTCCACATCCCATCATCAGGCAAAACACACTTAAGCCGTATGAAGCTCTCAAAGATAAAATATAATATCTCTGTGGATATTTTGGCCTAGTTGCCTTGGCTCTAATTAACATCATTCTCGTGCTATTAGATTAGAAAACAATTCAAAGCAAAGATTTTGAAGAAACATTTTGTTAAGGTCCAATCAAACCTCTTTAGGCTGAGATCAGGAATGGGAACCAGAGAGACGGAAGGATTCAGGAGAGGGACAAGAGTTAGTGATGTCTTTGGGCCCACTAATAGGTGATACCCAACTGTTCTGATGATTCAATGATCCCATTTTGAGCATAAAAATGGCTCCCCACATTGGCCATCAGCCTCTGCTCCAAGGTTGACAGAGTCTCAGTAACTAAAGGTCATTGAAAAGCATTGTCATGGGGGATGGGAGAAAATACCTGCAAACCGTCTGTCTGACAGGGAGTTAATATTCAAAATAGATAAGGAACTCATACAACTCAATAGTAAAACCCAAATAACTCAATGAAAGAATGGACAAAGGACCTGAATAGACATTCCTCCAATATATAAATGGCCAACAGTTACATGAAAAGGTACTCAACGTTGCTAACCATCAGGGAAATGCAATCAAAACCACAATGAGTTATCACCTCATACCTGTGAGGATGGCTATTACTAAAACCTAAAAGATAACAAGAGTTAGTGAGGATGTGGAGAAAAGGGAACCCTGGTACACTGTTGGTGGGAATGCAAATTGGTGCAGCAGTTATTGAAAAGAGGGCGGAGGTTCCTAAAAATATTAAAAAGAAAACTACCATATGATCCGGCAATGGAATATTATTCAGACTAAAAAGAAGGAAATCCTGCCATTCATGACAACATGGATGGATCTGGAGGCATTATGCTAAGTGAAAAAAGCCAGTCACAGAAGGACAAATACTGAGTGATCTCACTCACGTGTGTAATCTAAAACAGTCCAACTCCTAGAAGCAGAGAGGAGAATGCAGGTTGCCAGGGGCTGGGAGGTGGGTGGGGGGGAGGGAGGCGGCTCAGGTAACAGGCAAGTGATGGTCAAAGGGCACAAAGTTTCAGTGACACAAGATGAGTAAGTTCTGGAGATCTACTCAGCATACTGCCTAGCGCTAACAATACCGTATTGTATACTTAATGTTTGCTAAGAGGGTAGATCTTAAGTGTTCTTACCACAAAAAAGAAATTAATAATATTAAAGGAGGAGGAGTGGGAGGCAACTCTGAAAGGTAATGGGTGTGTTCCTGGCCTTGGTGGTGGTGACAGTTCCACAGGCGCCAGCTTATCCCCAAACTCAGGAGTTGTACACATTAAATATCGACAGCTTTTTACATGTCAATCGTACCTCAGTAAGGTGGTTTTTTTAAAAAAAAAACAAATTAATGAAAAGCATTATCTGAGTTTGGGCTTCTCCAAAAGCCAACCCTGAGACAAAGATCTGAGTGCAAGTATGGGAGGTGACCCCAGGAACATGATGAGAGAGTGGAGAAGCGAGACCAGGGAGGGGGAGGGCGGTGCTGCAATGGGCACTGGGGCGCAAGCCCGGGGGGCATCACTGAGGAGCCGTGCGGAACCCCTCACAGCTGTCCCCCCCGGGGGCTGGACGTCACCCACCGCGGCAGCCGGGAGAAGGGCCCGGCAGGCCAGCTCCTGGGGGAGCTGAGCGGCGGAGGCCCAGCGGCCCTGCTTTGCAGTCCCCGGCCACACTGGTGCTGAGGCCACACCTCCCACCAGCTGCCCCGCCAGTGACCGGGTGTGGCGGGGACACCAGGCAGGCGTGCTTCTGAGAGACACGGGACTCCTTTCCTGGAGACTTCGGCTGGAGGACTTCCTGACAGCTCTGCTGACCCGTCCTTAGACTGCGCCGCCATGTGGGAGGCATCCCCCCAACCTTCGCCGACTTCCCTCGGGCTCGGAGTGCGTCCTGTCTCGGGTTCTCCCAGCCTGCCTGGCCCCTGCCTGTTTCCCTACACATAGCATTTCCCCTATGAGCCTTTTTAATCCCGCCGTAGCATCGGCTCTCCGAGGACCCAGCCAGGCACGTCCACCACCGCCCATCCCTCCTTGGTCGAGGGTCGCTCCAGGGGCATCAACGCCCCCGCATTTCCAGTATACCCCGGGCACTGGCTCCCCCTGCTCCCAGAACCAGCAGACCCCCAGGCAGGAGAGGCAGGAAGGCTCCTCTGAGGGAACTGTCAGTGGTGGCCCCTGGGTGAGCCTGTGGGCAAGGCAGCCACAGTGACAGCGTTTGCTAGGAGTTCTGTGGTTTGGCTGCCTGCTCAAGAATGCGCACGGATTGCTGCGCTCTGTGAATAGGGCCGGTTGAAAAGGAGGGCTTTAGGCGGTGAGAGTCCCAGGCCTCTGCTAAGACAAATAAATATTCTCCACAGTTAGGGGTACTTTGCTTTTCCTTTCGCAATGTATCTGAAGGTTTATTTCATTTTCTTCTTGCTACTTTTCTCATGACTTCCCAATTTGGTTGGTTGTTATTGATTAAAACGGGAAACGCTTTGTGTTCAGAACATTTACATCTTCTGGTAACAAAATGATGTAAAAAGACTCTGAAGAGGAGCCCTTAGCAATGAGTCTTACAGTTGGCATTTAATGGTGTTAGTTTTCTTCCTACTTAGCCCCTTGGAGATTAGGGACCATATGTATAATACGTAAGGTGCTGAGAGGCATACTCCTTGTGTGGTCATAAACAGGATCACGACGATATAACGATATGAAAACACTGCTGTAAACTGTAAAGTGCAGAGGAGTTCCTCTGAGCTCTTTGCAACTCATTATTACGCTGGTTCAGATGGACCACGAGTCAAGGCAAATCCTCAGAAGCAGGACACTTGCAAGGAGGAAAAGCTTCCTAGAACATGGTTAGTATATAATATAATATGTCCTTCCAAAGGTGTGTTCCACTCTATTAGCTCACTTTAAACACTACTTGAAGCTCATTTATGCTATTCAGACAATAAAAGCAATTTTTAGCTATTGGGAAAACATTCTGTTCCATATGCCAGACAACGTACCATTTGTTGTTATTCCAGTGTTCCTGAATGTTCTACATTTATTTGTAATGTAATAGAATCAGTCTTCTGCCTTTGGGATATTATAGTGCAATTTCATGTGTACCATTAAAAATATAGTTGATATATTCTACAGGCTAACTTAGCTGCAAATGTAGAGAAATTATTGACACCACATGATAAAAATGAAGAAACATGAAACCTTAAGAAAAATGAAGAATCTAGTTTAAAAGAATGGAAAAGGCAGAGATGAAATCAGGACAGTGATCCAGGACGGTGCACTAATATATCTTTTATACTTTCTCTTCTTAAACTGAATAATAGAGGTAGGTCAGGATTTGCATTGGTGTGAACCACTCAGATCAAGAGATAGGAGGAAGCAGATACATATATTATCTGGTCAGTTTTACCAGATACAGTTCAATTGCTCAATGGTTCATTTGTCTTTTCTGAGCCAGATTTGAACAAGGGTGACCCTCAGAGCTCGTTACAAGATCTTGTTATTTGAAAAACATTTTATTTTTGTATTTTCTTGAGACAGCCTCAAAGATTAATATCTAAAATAAACTCAGCTGTTGAAAAATTTTAAAGATAAATCAGAAAAGTAATTCAACATGTCCCCAATGTTTTTAACTCCAGTGATGAAATTCTAATCTGCAACAAACTTGGCAAAAAGCAACAACAATACTCTGGGGTTTCATACTTCCTTATGTATGTCTTTCCACTAACAATTTTAGCTTCAATTTCATCCAAGGCAAATTAAATTAGACTTCACCAGAATTCTGCAGGCATCATACTTCTCCCCTAATCATCCCAAGGAATATAGTTGGCACAAATTAAAATATTAGAGATGCCCCAGATTTATCAGAACAATGCAATGCTGTTCAAGCAAAAACAAAAAAGGGGCTGGGGATTGCTCAACTAAGAGTCGGTCTGTTCCTGGCTCTGCTGTTCGTTTGATACTGACCTTTCTTAGCCTCAACTTACTTAGTGGTAAAAGGAGAGGGTTTGGCTCCCCTTGTTCTAAAACACTGTGTCCATGTCCTTTCACCTGGTCTGATCATTGCTTGTCATCTCTCTCATCCCTGGACTCTTGTTCTTACATCTAGCCCAAAACCTAGCACACAGTAGGAACTCAATAAACTTTTGTTGAGTGAATGAATAATCACATGTAAATAAATATAAATCTCTCTCTCTTTCCTCATGTGGAGATGTTCACTGAGGATGTATGTTCACTGACGAGAGGTGATAGCTTGTCAAACTGATGCTCACAAATGCCTAACATGGTGGGACCTCAGGACACATCAGGGAACATGAAATAAAAGGCATGTCTGGGTGTCTGGGTATCTGGAAATTAGATCCTTTCTTACATGGCAACAAATTTAAGGGACAGATGGCAAAATAACATAAGAATTGCACGCTTCCATGTTTCTGGGGCAGAAATTCTTCCCACTGAGTGTAAATCCAGGACTCTTTAAAACTTGAAGGACTAACTCACTCCATTGAGTTCATCAAATATTTAGAAATAGTACAATGCTCCCTAGGAAAGGACTGTTCGGGTGCTATGTCTTGAACACTTGATTTGACGTCTTGATGTAACATCAGAATGTTATGCTAAGCCACCATGTGCTCTTTTGGAGCAATAAATTAATAATGGGATTGAGCACCCCAGATGCATTTCCAAGTTTTATCAACGTCTGTGGAAAATGACAATGAAGCCCCACAAAAATATATATCCTAAACTAGGAAAGAAATAGGCTAAATTAAAATATTTGGTGGTATTTTGGGAACACTTGTGCATTATATAATTTTTGTTTTTGAACATGAATGAGATAGCCTCACACAAGGTATTAAAAGGTGATAAAAATACTATTGAAGGTACCCCACCTAACGCCAGGGCAGTGAAACTGTTCTGTAGGATACCGTACTGGGGGATACACGATGTTACGCATTTGGCAAAACTCATAGAATGTACAACACAAAAGATGAGCCCTTATGTAAACTACAGACTTTAGTTAATAATAATCAATAGTGGTTCATCGATTGTAATAAATGTACTACACTAATACAATATGCTACCAATAGGTGAAACCGTGAGTGAAGGAGACAGCGAGTATAGGGGAGCTCTGTCCATACTATCTGCTCAATTTTCTATAACTTAAAGCTGCTCTAAAAATAAAATTTATTAATTAAAAAAAAAAACCACCATTCAAGCTATTCCACCTAAAGCCAGCAACTGACATAGCAAATTGCTACATCCACAATGAGCAAAATGATTCATTTATATCATGAGAGGTGATTATACCCAGAGATGACGATGACTGAAGATGTCACAATCTGATATGAAAATTCTTGACTGGCTCCAGACCCTGGGTATAGAACTCAAAGAGTCTTTCCAAAGACCTGCATTCATCTTTCAGGAAAGGTCTTCCCATTTTTTCCTTACACTTAGCTCTGCCAAATTTTACATAACTAAATAATAGGACCAGAATAATATGCCCACAGTCCAGGTTTTATCGGATGATATTTCGGAAGTTATAAACCAAACAAAACAGTTATCATAATAGTAAAGCAAAATGTCAGAGCACAAAAGATCTAAAAGAAACCAAGGCAATGATCCAGGTCAGCCTCCTTCTTAGGTAAGAAAAAATGAGGCACAAACATATGTCCCTGTGACATGAAAAGCCCTATGGAAAAAAATTAATCTCTGGTCAGATTAGGGGGCTACTTGAGCTATTTCCCGAGCAACAGATTAATATTTAACTTGTGATCACTGTGAAGTTTATAGGCAATTGCATTTCCATTTTCATTTGGTCCAAGAAAGCTCATTACAGATTTTTGGCTCATTTCCAGCAAGTTTATAGGTTAAACCTTTCTCCTGCCTAATCTTGCTTTCTGACTCATCTCTGTGATGTTTTGACTCATTGCTACCTTGCTGTATTAAATGTGAGGTGGGTGACCTTAAAAAGTCCCTCTCCCAGCTCACTCTCTAATTCCCTTCCCTCCAATCAGGGAGAAATATGTGGGTTAGGAGACAACATTTAGAAAAATGGAGATCAAAGAGAAATTATTTTAGAATGGTGCTACTCATCTTACCTGACCCAGACAGAGGCCCACGTGGTCCTTCTTCAAGGAGTTAGATCTTGCAGAAGTGTTATTGTCTTGCAAGGAGTAAGATCAGAGTTGTGCTAATTGTGGGATATACATTCCTCTTGAAATTAAACAAATGTGCACATACTCCCAGGTGGTGCACAAGATGACCCATTGGGGTATGGAAGGAAAATACTATAATTTTTATTTAAGCTCTACTAATAATTTAATATTAAGATGGCCATGGCAACATCATCTGGTCCATACGTCAAGACTGGTGTCACAGAAGGATTCACAAGGAATTATGAGTGAAAAGTGGGAGTTCCACAATGCATCCTTCATTCTTATTGCAGTTTATATGCGCCCTGATTATTCACTAACTCTCACAAAAGGGAAAACAGCTATAATGTGCAGTGTCTCCTTATATTGACAAGGAAAAGACTCAATAGAAAATGGGCCAAAGATCTGAATAGGCAATTCACAAATAGGTAAAATCTAAATGGTAACAGACATAGAAAGGGAAGCTCAAAACTACAAACAAGTCCAGTGAATGCAAGTTGGAATAACAATGAGAAAGCATCCATGGGTTTGACAAAAATTTAAAAGTACCATAACATCTTGGGCAAAACAGTATTCTTGTGCCTTGCAGGTGGAAATGAGAACTTTTACAGGCAAGATGCAGGAAACTATGTATAATATGATTCCATATTCATAAACTAACACCAAAAAACGCCCCTGTGTCTATGTGGGCATATTTAGCACATATGTGTTTAGATGTATGTGAGCATGGAGAGACAATGGAAGGATGCATGTATTAGACAGGTAACATAAGTAACATTGTGGGATGAGGAGGTCTAATGTGGATAGAGTAGCAAAGAGGAGAAAGAGAATGCAAAAAATGAGGAAAAAAAGATTACACTAAAAATAGCATGTATGACATGAACACACTTTGAATTTTTGCATAATTTTATATAAAAGAACTTAAAAATAAAAATAAAGTGGGAAATGAAACGTCTTGGAGCTTTCAACACGCACAATGTATTTGCTCTGGGGAACTACAGCTGAGGTGGTATTCAGGAATAGGGCAGCTTATTTCTTTGTCAGTTTTCCCCAAGTAGCAGACATCTCCCAGAAGACTGACCATCCCCACAGGCAAGGATAGGAGGCTAGACCCTCACCTGCATTATATATGCATTTTATAAAGGGCATCAAGTCTCTCTGTGTCACATTGAGGATGTGAACGAAGAAGTACACGTATGGTCCAGGTTACCAGGGTAATTTCTGCCCCCTAACACCACCACTGGGTTCTAATGCACTGAATTATACTTGTAAAGAGCTCTTGGGTTCTGTAGTCCAAACTTCCATGTGGAGGTAAGACTAGTTTCTTCTCCAGCTTTGCTGAGTGTTAGCACAACCGCCTAGAACCAGCTCCCAGTGATTCTAGTTCTGTCCCACGGAACAAAACAGAATAAACCCTCTGGCACTTCTGTTCCATAACTCTTCACAAAGTCGAAGACAGCAAAACTATCTTCATCGGTCTTTCTTTGGGCCAAAAAGCCCCAGATTCTTAAATGATGCTTCGCTGGGTTTCCAGCTGTGGTCTGACCTATCTAGAAAATAGCAGGGAAAGAATGACTCTGTTTCCTTGAGTGCAGCCCAAGACTACACAAACATTGATTTTTTTTTTTTTTTTAAGAATCACCATGTTAGCTCCATTTAAAGCTGTGATCAATTCCAGTTATTTTAAAATTAACTGCTCCCATATTAGCAATTGAACGTGTGCAATTGATTTTAAGTATCTAAAACAGTAACTGATTTAAACTCTTCTTATTGATTTTGGCCTAGGATTCCAAACTGTTGTGATCACTTCACATATCAATTCTGCTGTCTGTTCTGTGAGCTGGTGTATTGCTGCACAACAAAACACCCCACATCACAGCAGCTTAAAACCACAATTAACATTATGGTCTCACACAGTTTCTGTGGGTCAGGCACTTGAGAGCAGCTTAGCTGCGTGGTTCTGGCTCAGGATCTCCCTTGAGGTTTTTTGGTCAAGATGTCGGCCAGGGCTGTGGTCATCTGGAGGCCTCTCTGGGCTGGAGGAGCCACTTCTTAGTTGGCTTACTCACAGGACCAGTCAGTTGGTACTGGTCGTTGGCAGGAGTCGTCAGGCCAGGTGGACCTCTCCCTAGGGCTGATGGAGAGTCCTTCCACTTGGTGGCTGGCTTCCCCCAGATTGAGTGAACCAAGGAAAAAACCAAGGAGAAAGCTGCAATGCTTTTGATGTGTCTTGGAAGCCACACAATCACTTCTGCCAAATCCTGGGGAGAGAACTGTCTCCATCTTTTGAAGGCAGAGGCATCAAAGAATTGTGGACATATTTCAAACCACCATAGCTGATTTATCCGCAAACTGAAAAAGGAAGGGAGGAGTCAAAAGATCACTGAACAGGCTTGGGTTTGAACCCTGCCTCTGCCGCTTACTAGCTCTGAGAGCTTGGGAAAGTCATTAACTTCTCTGAGCTTTTTTCTTCATCTGTGAAATGGAAATGGATAGAAAACAGACCTTATTGGATTGTAGCGGCAGTTAAAAGACGTGAAATATGTAAAATTCTTAGTACAACATCTGGAAGATAGTAGATGTTCACCAAACTGCTCTTATTTCTTCCATCAATTAGTGGATAGAAATGCTGAAAAGACAGAGCACTGTGGTTTGAAGAAAAGACTATCTTGCCTGTGCCACAGAGGTCACTGGTGCAAGAATGTGGGGCCCTGTTTCTCTATGGCTGGGGTGCCAGGCTTAAAGAAATAGGACAGAAACCTGGTAATTAAGACTGGGACAAGAGATCAGAGGGATCAGAGCCAAAGAAAAAGATATATATTGAATATACATACTGAGTCAACTTTGTGTGCACCAAGTAATTTATGTTTAAATCATAGGTATCCCTCACATACTTTGCTGAAAAAGAATTATCTTTGAAAGAGTAGAATATTGAAAAGTCATCTATGTTCTTTAAATGCATCAAGGAGCAGCATAAATAGAGTGTATTTTTTAGAAATGGCAAATATTTTGTTTGCTGTAGCACTTGATACCTAAGAGCTGCTAATCCCTAAGCCAAATGAAACATTTGGTGGAGTAAATTTAGTGTTTTTTCTTTTTTTATATGAAAAAAATGTAAGCAGAGGCATTGAATAAGATAAACTGATAACTGAACTTTACAGTATCAAAAAGAAACATCAAAATTTAGATGTCCTCTACTTTGCTTTCCTCACTTTTGCACCTTTGAACTAATCCTTACAACACCCAGAACACAGAAGCTATTATTATCTCCACTTTACAGATGGAGAAACTGAGACACTGAGACCAAACACAGCTCAGTTCCTCAAGAAATCAGAATTTGAGACCCAGTCAGAAACATGACTTTTGTACTGTCGTGTTGACTGGGAGCCTATTATAATGTCAAGCATTGTAAAATAATTTTGTGTATTCCCAACCACTTGACAAATGGAAATGAAGGTAATAACTCTTGCATGCCTTGCAATATCCAAACTTACAGGCCATTACCTAACAGTTAAAAAAAAAAAGACTGTGCCACCCTATTTATGAGGCTTTCTTGAATCTATGAAAATATAACTTGTATTCCAACACAGGCTAAAGTGCTCTGACTTTCTTCTATGCAAGAGCAATTTTAAGAGGGCCCAAGTTGACTTAGGGGTTTGACAGAGGCTTACCAGCCCTCGTAGTTTTCATATGCTGTCTCTTACTCATTTATGGCTCAGCATTTCCTGTGGTAACAGATCATCAGGCACTCATGACAGTATTTGGCAGTTCACAGTTCACGGCGGCAATGTGCTCTGAGTGATGGGGTTTACAATATCTACATGGTTATGATTATAAAATTGTGCATGGGCCAGGGAAAGAAAATAACCCAGCAGATTATATTTCAATGCACCCATTAGAGGATCAGCATGAGACACCATCAGTGGTGGAGGAATTCATCAACTTCATAGGCACCCAGGCAGTGTTAAAAGCTTTAACTTTACTAGAAATATAACAAGTAATAAAAACAGACAAGACCTGAAATGGTCTAATGGACCTGGCACAAATGTGGCAGAAGATTAACAGCACTGAATTCTCAGGAGTGGAAACTTTCCCCAACATCCAGTAAGCAGTTTCTTGAAATTCAGGGCCCTCCGTACAAATCTTTGTGTCAGCATAGATGGGTTCCTAGATGGACAAACCATCTTTGGTCTACATAGTCACACTGAGTTCGTATTCTTGAAAACTGTGTTCAAGTTCTTACCTTAATGCATTTTACCTTAATGCACTGCTGTAAATTCTTTTCAATCTATTTGTCACCGTTTTGCCTACTATTGATGAAAATATTCTCTTTCTTATAGATCACACTTGGATCTAGGGGCATCTACCAGGGCCTTCCAATGCATTTATTTTTTTCTTTTATTACAACATATTTGAGACATGTGGAAAGCTATAAAAATAATATAATAAATTCCATCTCACTCAACATCCAACTAAAGAATTATATTGTCAATACATTTTAAGCCCTCTATAAACTCTTGCCCAAATGCTCCCTTTCCTTTACCTTCAGCAGTAACCCCTCTGCTGAATTTGGGATTTCTCATTCCTAATGCTCAGCTAATGTAGAGATAGTGAACGGCCAGTGTGTAGACACACCATATCCATATACTATATTTGTATCTCTAAGCAATATTTACTATTTTTTTTCATGTTTTTAAGCTTTATATAAATGGAATCATTTAAGTGTACTCTAGGTACACTTTTTCAACTTGCTTTTTTGTTCAATATTATTTTTGCAAGACTCATCCTTGTTGATACCCGTGGATTGAGTTCACTCATTTTCATCACTATGTAGCGTTCCTTTGTATGGTGACACCACAATTTATTTATCCATTCCCCGAAAAATGTTTTCTACTAAACAGCTTGTGATTATCACATAAACCACAAGTGAATTTTGGTAGTTCTCCATGTGCGCTAGAGTTACTGAGGAAAGTGAGCACATGGATCTCAGTGGGATGTGTTCCCTGGCAGCAGACTCCGAAACATACGTAGTGCCTGCTTTTGAATGATTGTGGCTATAGCATTTTTTTTGGCCAGCATATGATACCTGCAATGACGAGATTCATTATTATTTTTTGTTATTATTAGTTTGTTCTGAAATAGGTGGCCTCTGTGTCTAAGGCCAGTGGCATTGCCTTATTCCTCTATGCATTCTTAACACCTGATCTGGTGCCCTATTACATCTGTAAACATTCACGAGTGGTCTTCATTTGAGAATAGCAACAATGCTCCGTGGACACACTTCTGTTGGCCAAAGACGACTATGGAGAGGGAAGCTTCCTCTCCGCAGCATAAACCTTAACATGTACAACACATGAAATATAGGAGTAGACCAAACACTGAGGGGAAAAGAAGGTAGAGGAGTCACACATGTAGCCTGAATCTAGTTTTCTTCTAGTATGTCAAACATTGGCAATTATATTATTTTTTCAATACTTCCATATTACAAAAACTGATAATATTATTGCCATTTGCCTTCTCTTAGGTGTTTCAAAGTTAAAACATAGACTTTTGCAAGCAGCAAGGGAATAGTATACATAAAAAATGTTTAAACAGACACAGAACAATCATAATTCTAATTCACAATAAATAGCTTAAACAAGAGCGGTACAATTGATGCAAAGCTACGTGGCCATAAATGATTCGTGTCCAACAAGGTCCTCATTTGAAATAAAATGCATTTTCGATCAATAGGTGAAATGCACATTATCTTACAATGCTTCTGGGAGGACAAAGAAAACAATTGAAAGCAAGAACCAGCCACCCATGGCATGTATGATTGCTGCTACCAGACTTCTTTCCCGTAGTGTTTTTTTGAAAGATAATTTACTTTATTCTATTTTGTGTAAAACAATTTTCCATTACTAAAGTAAGACATGTTCATTTTGGAAAATTTAAATTATCCAAAAAAATGACAAATAAGAAAATAAAAATTCAATATTAATCTTATTTTTTAGATATAATTGTTAATGTTTTAGTATATATGCATTCTTTTATCTGTGCATATATGTACATTTTTAACAAAACATGAATATGTTATAGGAATTATTTTTTGAGCATATTTTTTGTCGCATTATTTTTCTTTATCCTCATTCTTAATGGCTCCATATTATTCCATCATGTGGGTGGGCCATAATTTATTTAACATGCCTCCATTTTTGAACATTTGTTTCTAGTTTTGGGCTCTTATCAGCAATGTTGCAATAAGCATCCTTATGGATAAATCTTTGTATACATCCAGGATGATTCACCTAGGATAAACTCTTAGAAATGTAATAGCTTAATCAAAAGCTACATACGTGTAACATTTTTCTTATGTGCTACCAAATTGCTGTCCAGAGAAGTCATTCAGAATTTTATTCTCCCCATCACGGTTTGAGAATGCTCATTTCTTCAAGCAATAGTTTTAGTACGTTGCCTTAATGACCTCAAATCTTCACTACTCCCTGTATCTATACCCTTTGCCCTGTGACTCCTGCTGTGCCTGGGGCGTGATTCCCTCTCCTGACCTTGATGTGAACTTTCTCTGGCCAGTGGGATATTAGCAGTAATGATGCGCGGAGAGTCCTCAAAAGTGCTTACAGGATTAGGCTTGCTCTCTTCTGCCTCTGCCACCACCAGGAGAAGACATCACTGAGGCTAGTCCACTGGTCTCAGGAAGAGGATGAGAGACATGCACAGCAAAACCACCCTACAGTCAGACACAAAGTGGCTTCAGTAGATACCAGAAGATTAAGCCCAGTTGAGATTAGCCAACACCCAGCTGACCTGAAGACTTGTGAAAAATAATAAATTATTATTGTATTTAGCCACTGAGTTTTGGGGGTAGTTTGTTACATGGCAATAGCTAACTGATATAGTTGCCAATGCTGCTATCCCCACAAACAGTTAAAATTTGGGTAAAAGTTTACAGATTACAAAGTATTTTCATTATGTGTCCTCATTCATTATTAATGTAATTTTATAGATCAGAAAACCAGAGTTCAGAAAAATTATGATTCGCCCAAGTGCTCGCAGTTATTAAGTGGCAGAGTCAGGGGTTGAACAGGCATCTTATAACCATGCCCTTTTTTCTATTCCAAACTTTTTCTGTAAAGAACTATATATTACATTATTTTAGGTTTTGCAGGCCATACAGTCTCTTGTAGCAACTACTCAACTCTGCTGTTGCAGCACAAAAGCAGCCACAGACAATACATAAATGAATAGGCAAGGCTGTGTTCCAATAAAACTTGATTTCCAAAAGCATCTTGGCCACCCCACAGGGGGTGTCTGTGCCTGGCACTTCCACCCCTCAAGTCAATGGCTCCAATTTCCCCATCAGTGCTAATGAAGGGGCTGAAAGTTTGGCCTCTCATCTTCCAACACATGCAGACCACCTACCTAAAATATAAATATATATACATATATGTGCCTAAATCCTGGTATATACCTAAATCCTAGTATATATCTAAATCCTACATATATATGTATATCTAGATATTTATAACTAAATCAAGATTTCACAGATTCAGAAGTGACAAAGATTCATCTTGTTCGATTTCATTTCAATTTCATTTAAAAACTGAAGCTACCAGCGAACCACAGTCGAAAAAACAACCACGGGTAATGTACCTCCTTGGAAGCAATCACAGGTCGAAGGCCCACTGCTTCAAAGGAGATGATGGTTGGAAAAATGTATAAACGGCTGCTGGTCAATCATGAAAACAGAAAATAACCGAGCAGAATCCATCAAAATAGGTGATGTGTGAAAATGAGAATTTCCCAACCTGGTTCACATAGGAGCGATTTGAAATGAAAACCCACGAATGCATGAATGAATGAATGAGTGATTGAAGAGGTGCTTAGGGAGCTAATGTCAACCCAACTCGATCTCAGTAAAGGTTAATTGAGACAAGGCAGCTGTCTCATCGGCTGGGGGTGCAGCCGTGTCGAGAGGCTTGGCAGTGGCGATATTTTGCACAATTTTAAAGTGATCAGATCCAATTTCAATGATCTCTGGTTTCAGAAGAGAAGAGCTACAGGGCCACACAGGTAGAAAGGAGCAAGGGGTCATGCTGAATTTTAGGACTGAAGCCCAGCTCTGCCATTACTAGCTCTGGGCCTTAGAGGAGTTGTTGAGCCCCCTCCCCGAGCGTCTATTAAAGAGGATGTAACATGAACACAAGAATAGATGCTGCCTCCCAGGATGGTTTTGCGAATTAAATGAGGCAGCGCACTTACAGTGCTGAGCACAGTCTCCGGCCATATAGAGGAAATCGATACATTATTAGCTGTTTGCTAAGGCCAGTGTTGGGTGCTGAGGATGAAACGGGATCTCCATGTCCAGTGGGAGACACAGACCATAAACAGGCCATGCAGTCCTGTGTGAGAAGTGCCATAACAGGAGCATTTGTAAGGAATCTTGGGGGAAAAGAGAAGAGAATGACAAATGCTCTGTATTGATGGTCAGAGGTAGTGTGTGTGTGTGCGCGCGCGCGAGAGAGAGACAGAGAGAGACAGAGAGAGAGACAGAGAGAGAGAGAGGGAGAGAGATTGATTACAATGAATGTTGCTGAATTACTACACTAACAACTTTCAGTCACTACACGGTAATCTCCTTGAGGGTAGGAGTTAAAAGACTACCCCCTTACCTGGCACAGCTCTAGGAGCTCAGTCATAGTTTGAAGAATATTTACTGGTTTATAGATTATAATAAAGAAAATCTCTACCTCAGTAAAGAAAAAAATTAACAATTATAATCCACTGTCTGAAGAGAGGAAGTGATCCAGTCCCCACTGTCCTGATGGTCAAGCCCCACACTTCCAAGCCTCCGTTGAGCTCGCACGGCGTTATTATTAAGACTTTTGCAATGAGTCAAATATGAGTTTGCATTTCCATTTCAGCCGTAATTTACGACTGTGAGACCTGAGGTAGTGATTTTATCCTGCTAGGAAGTTTGCTTGTGTGTAAATGACGTTGCGTTGAGCGCTCAAGGGCCTCAGCTCTGCAGCTGGGCTGCCGGGGTCCAAAGCCTACTTTGCCACTGGTCAGCCACCTGGTGGACAGCTCGGCTTGGGTTTCCCACGAAGCAGACCCTTAAACACTGACTTGGGTGCAGGTCGCTTGTTTGGGAGGCAGTCCCAAGAAGTGCAAGTAAGTGAGTGGGAGGAGAGGGACAGGAAAGGGGAAGAAGCCCCTCAAGAGCGGGCTATTGGGCAGGTTACTGCTGGGGGAGCTCGGCGTCCACAAGGCAGCATGAGGAACAGGCCTCAGAGTCCTTCCACGGAGGGAAGCTGGGGTATTTGTGCACCAACTTGAGAACTTATTTTCATTTCAATTTATTTTTGTAATTGAAATATATTTGATATATAACATACAAATTTAAGGTTATGACATGTTAATTTATTCATGTGTTGTAATGTGATTACCACTGTAGTGATGGCACCTCTATCACATAATTTTCATTTTTTTGTTGTTGTGGGAATCATGAAGATCTGGTCTCTCAGCACATTTGATGATTACAATGCAATGTTGTTGTCTATATTCACCATACTGTGCATTAGGCCTCCAGGACACATTTGTCTACTAGTTGCAAGTTTGTCCCCTTAAATGACATCTCTCCTCTCCCCCCAGCCCCCCATCCCTGGTAACCACCTTTTCTTTCTCTGTTTTCACAAGTTTTACTCTTTCAGATTCCACACACAGGTGAGGTCGTACAGCATTTGCCTTTCTCCATCTGAATTATCTCACTTAGCATAATGTCCTCAAGGTCCGTTCACGTTGTTGCCAACAGCAGAATTCCCTTCTTTCTCGTGGGCTGAATAATATTCCACATCTCTTCTTCATCCATTCAATCTTTGATGGACACTTAGGTGGTTTCTGTATCCTGGCTGTTGTGAGTAATGCTGCAATAAACATAGGAGTGCATTTCTCTCTTCCGTATCCTGTTTTCATTTCCTTTGGGCACACATCCAGAAGTGGAATTGCTGCATCACATGACGAGCTCCACTATCCCAGAGCTGTCCCTGGAGGGAGGAGTGTGAAATACTCATCTCTTCCAGGCTGCCCTAGTCACAGGCTGAGCAGGCTCTGGAGAAAGCCCCAAGGCAGAGAGCCTGAGACCACGGGCACCCGAGACCAGGGGCTGGATGGCATTCCACTGTGTTGGGGACTCCGGACTTTCCACCTTGTTGCTCTGTGCTGAGTAGCTGCCTTTCCCAACGTCAAAATGGTTCAGGACGAACACTGGAAAATGCTATCTTTATTTTGGGCAGCCATCAATTGAAAACCAGGAGATTTGTTACCATGAAAAGAAAAGAGAAATAGATCTTGAGGACAATTAGTAGTCTTTGTCACAACCCTCAGTAAGTGTTACCTGCTATTTGCATTATTATTGTAGTATTGTTTGTATTGTATTGTAGTAGTTTGTATCCGTTTGTTATTAATATTCTAATAATTCTACATGTAAGAATCAAAGGGTTCTAGCAGCTCATATTAAAGGGATTAAATATAACAACCCAGGAGATTATTATAAAAACTGATTTTCATTAGAGTTTTATCTCCCCCCCAGACACTGGGAAGTTTAAGGATAGAGAAGTAAGTATCACTCTGGCATCTGATTTCATATTCATAACAATGTGCAAAAAAAATGGATTATCTCCTAAAATGAGTGAGAAACTATGGTTTGGTTGATGAACTAAACATGATATAGAAGAGAAATCAAGCAGCTTTCAGGCCCTTAAGTGTCTGGGAGTAGTACATTTATTTTAATAGCACAAAATGGAAATCAATTCCAATTTCAAATGAAGAATATATATGTGCTGGAATTAAATGCTCTTAAAATGTTTATGCTCCATTTTGGCTCTAAAAGGAAGAAGAGCATCAACAAGAGTATGTGATGTAAGAACAGCTATAGTAAAAGATAGGAATCCACCCTTCAGTGTGAATTTTTTAATTGGCACCATACAGCCCAATAAACTAGAGATTAGAAAACAGAAATAAACAAGAAAAATACATCCATCTAAAGATAAATTTTTAAAAGACGGCAAAATGTGGAGTGTATATATTCAGATTCCCTTCTCTCGAGCTATGTTTAATGTTATTTGAAACTTTTCATTTGCTAACATGTACATGAAAACTCAAACACCAGACTGAAACTCTAGTGAAGTCTCCAAAAACACCCCAGATCGCTACACTTTCTATATTTTTAATTCCCTCATCTTTAAGCATGATGATATAATTTTTCAGAATGTTTAATAATTTCCCATCAATCTTCTCTTCTGGATGACCTGGCTAAATGACAAGGTTGCAGGAAGCCACTCCTCTCTGTACAGTCCCCTTCCTCCTCACATCCCCGGGCAGGGTATTAGCCCACGTTCAGGGCGCACCGGAAAACATCAGCAGAATTCAGTAACGCCATCGGCCTCCCAAGTGGACTCCCAACCGTGCGCTCCACGTGAGGTGCTTTTAAACATAGATCACCTTGGGTCTCGTGTACAAATCTAACTTTTCTTCCTTCAGAAGAGCTAAAATCGGATGTAGCATTCGGGAGGTAGAGACCTCGGTTATTTCCTCTATTTCAGTAATTTTAAGCTCATTTGGTAAAAATACCCAGCTACCATTTATGTCTACATGATGTTAATATCTCTTTGGGAAGCGGAAAATTCGTGTAAATTAGTGGAGTAGTGAGTCTAATCACCTGTTAGGAATCAAACGTTTGGTTTCTGCCGTGAGCCAATAGAGTGCATTTCCTTGCTTGACCCCATGCTCCTCTAACGGCCCAGTTCAACCAGATCTTCCCTCTCCTGGCTTCCCTTACTTAGTTCAACAGTCTGTGCCTGTGCCTCTAGCAGACTCCTATCTCCAGTGCTTTTTCTGGTGCTGGATCTTTTCATTTCAGATTTCCTTTGTTTGTTGATGGCTTGTATTTTAATGCCCATGGATGGCCTCGCTGCCCTCTCCACTTTTTTCTCCTCCGTTTACTGATTTTTTTTCCTTCCTCTTTTTCACCCCTTGACTCTGGCCTCACGTCTCTGTCTCCCTGCACTCATACCCTCCTCCTGTTGTCTATTTCCTGACACCGATAACGTGAAAATATTGGGGATAAGCTGACACAAAGTAAGTAATACTCACTCTGGCATTTTTTTCCCTAAATTTGCGGCAAGCTGCCTTGTCACTTGATTCCTCTGCAGCTGGCAGACCTTGAGACACGGGCCACAGGCTGTGCTGTAGAAGGAGATGCCTGGCATTCCCACTTGATGGGAAGGCTGATGGCAGCCAGAATGTTTTCAGGGGGAAGGGGGGGCACTGATGCATGGGGAGGAAAAGCACCTTCCCAGATCGTTTCATTTTTCTCATCCGATCCTGAAATGTTGAGTTATCTATGTTAGTCAAGGTTCTGGCAGGAAACAGATGGCAGACTTGGCAGGGGTAATAAAAGAGTTTGGTTGAGGCCCTGTCTATGAAGGCATAGGCGTGGTCCAGGGGCTCAAGAGGGGACAGTGAAGCACGCTGGACTGGGAAGAGGGGGAAGCCCTCGCCACCCTAGGCCTAAAGCGAGAGGCATAGGAGCGGTTCCTCAAGTTGAAGACGCCTGCGTCTGTAGGGGAGGGCCTTCTGAGAGGCCTGCTCTCTGTTACAGAGCCCAAGCCACAGCAGAGAGGCCCACGAGGAAGACGCTGAGAAACTGACTGAGGAAATAGGTACCTGACTTCTTCCTCCTCCCGCCCTCCATTCTCCTGCTGGCCCTCCCACTGGCCAAACCCAGCAGGAAGCCAGAGGGTGATGAAGGAGATGCAGTTCACAGAGCACAGAAGCACGGAGGATAGTTCTGGACTGGACGGCAAAGAGTATATACTACAACAAGCTAGTTGTTATCACTTTGATTTGAGTGTGTAGGTCTATGCAATGACACCGATGACGTGAAAATACTGAGGATGAGGAAGACAAATACAATGATAGTAGTAGTGTTGGTGACAATAGTAGTGGTGATACCACCTTACTTTCATAGAATACTTGACACTTCCTAAGTGCTTCCAGACATATATCCCATTGGCCCAAGGAGTAAATGGACAAACTATGAAGTGCTTAGATTGCTTTGTGAATGACCACGTCTTGGTTTAATTGTTGGTCTAGTGGTTCATAAGTAATTGGAACATTTTATTCACTTATTTTAATAAAACATATTGAAAGCCTACTATGTGCCAGGCTCTATGCTAGCTGTGAGTGAGAGAAAGGATCCATTTCCCCTTAGAGTCTATTTTGAATTTTAGACAACTTCCCTGGTGAAAAGGAAACCTGGCTGAGTAATAGCACCATCCAGAGCTATTGCTCAAACTTGGAGTTGAGTATGAGGTCTGCAAGGATGCTAATAGGAGCCGGGTCCACCTTATACATTTGGACTCTACTGAAACCCCTGCAGGGTTTCCAGTTTCTCCTTGTCTTATCTTGCTTGATGTTGAATGCTGGGAAATGTGGAAACACCAAGTTGAAAGCAAATACAGCTACTCCATTCTCATTTTAATCCCTGGCGAAGAACAATAGCAGGATTGTTTTGTTTTGTTTTCTGTGTTTTCAGTCACCTACAATATCTCTCTGCTGAGGAAGTTGATTGGTGAATTGGAACGATCATGGGGCTTACTGCAAGACGATCAGAGTTTTGAGACCTGGATCTGCCATAGACTAGCTCTTGGAGGTCAGACAAGTCATTTGCTTTTTCTGAGCCTCCATTTCTTCATCTATAAAATTGAAATAGTAGTGTTAAAAGAGCAAGGTTGTTATATGAATTAGATCAGGCAACGTATATGAAAGTTTTTGTTAAAACTATAAAGACTCAAATCTTAGTTATTACTATAAGAATTGGCTGCTGAATTCACTGAAATTTTCAAATAGTTTGCTTTAAAAATTTGGATATTGAGAAAGATCCAGTTAGTTTTACTTTCCATCTAGCTGTTTGGCATCATGCAAGCATAACCACAAGTACTTTTATCAAATTTCTGTGCAATTGCATTTCCCTACAAATGAAGTGAATTTTCTATATAACAGGATTATTTCTCAGTAAGTTCGTCTGAACATAACTGCTCTTCTTTATGAATTTAGCTACAACTTCCACCACAGGCTCCCTATCTGAACCCTGCCCTTTTTCTACCGTTAACCCAGAGGATTTCGGCATGCGTCTCCCCAACCAGCTTCCCTGCTGAATCTTCCAGACGCTGTGGTTTGAGACTAACTAGGTGTGAACGTGTGAATCTTGGCCCCACCACTTTCTAGCTATGTGACCTTAGGAAAGTAGTTAACCTCTTTGAGCCTCCATTTTCTCATCTGCAAAATGGAGGATAGTGTTGGTTCTTCTCTATTTGGCTTTCACCCACAAACAGAGCCCATAATCCTTCCTTCTCTGCCCTGGGAATCCAACTCCTACAGACAGTGAGAGAGAGGCAATGGGAGAGCAGCATGCCAAGCAGAGAGAGGTTGGAGTATTTCTTAAGCCTCTCTTGTCTCTCAACCCTGCAGATCTGACAGTGGCCATATGCCTCTAAGACCAGCTTTGGTGATAGCTCTCTCTCCATGGTGCCAGCAGTAACTGGGCTGTGGGAACACCATTCCTCCCCTGCTCCTTTAGTCTTAGGGCAGCTCACCCTTTTGCTAGTCCCTGGTACATTGCTATCCCTATTGGTTCCCATAACCCTGCCCACACACCTTTAAATAGTCTCTTCGTTAAATTGTCTTTATGATCATATCTTCGCATGCTTTCTGTATTCTGCTGGGACACTGTATTCTGCTGGGACACTGGATACAGTGTTTAACAATAATGAAGGGTACCTCCTAGGATTGTGTCTTGAGGATTAGGCAAATAATATGAGTAGAGACTTAGAACAAGGGCCAAGATATAAGAGCTCAATAAACATCAGCTATTATCATCTTCTCTCCACCCATCCCTGAGGCCTTAGTTTTCTGACTTGCTTTCCAGCTCAGCCTAGAAATCAGCCTTCAGCCCCCTTCTTCCCGTGCATACCCCAGCTCCAACCCCTCCCTGGCCCAGCTTCTAAGACCCCAGTTTTCTAGATTGTCCAGTAGGGAGATGGGACAAGATCAAACATTCCTAAAAATAACTTACTGACACTGTTAAACAAAATCAATCTAAAAAATTACCCACACAATTATAAAATACATTGAGTGACCCTTTCATTAACTCTCATTCATGAATTATAGCTTTAGCATATGTATGCAGCAGAGTGATTTGTGGAGAAATAGATGAAAAACTAATTGTTAACCTCTTAACAGGAGTTCTATCCTCAGTAAATCATAAAGGGAGGAAGAGACTGGGATAATAACACAGACTAGTAATGGTAATAGTGGTAAATTTCAGTTTGTCAGATTATTTGAAGAGGCTCATAAAATACCAATAAAGTCCAGTTTCAAAAATAGTTATCAGGTGTTTGAGGTTTTTCAGAAATGGATACACAAATATAAAGCTCTCATTTTGACAGCGTGTAAAATTTTGCCTTTGAAAACTTGTAAAGAAATTTGGGACATTGTAGAGAACAAAAATAACTTTTTTAAAAAAGCAAAGAGTGAATGTTTTGGTAAGATTATTTCCAAATGTAAATTGCACAATTTTAGGGATGACTTTCATAGAGACATTTTGGTACTGTACCAATCCCTAGATCCTTGGTCAATGAAACAGAGCTACCTCAAGCTGGAAGGTAAGGAAGCCTGGAAGTCGGCCGCTGGGGGACTCAAGGACGGTCACAAACCACTTTCCTGAAGCCTGAGCATGGGTGGCCCGCTCGGAACTCTCAGGAGAGTCTACAAGTCACGAGCATCTAGGCACCAGCGTGGAACCATGAACTGCAATGCGGGATCTCAGGAGCTCACAGGGAGGAAGCTTTTTATTTTAATTTATTCTTTTATTGTGGTCACATCGGTTTATAACATTGTAAAAATTTCAGGTGTACATCATTATACTTACATTTCTGCATAGATTACATCATGTTCACCACCCAAATACTAATTACAACCCATCACCACACACACGTGCAGAATTATCCCTTTCGCCCTCCTCCCTCCCCGCTTCCCCTCTGGTAACCACCCATCCAGTCTCTGTCTCTATGTGTTTGTTGTTGTTATTATCTACTACTTAATGAAGGACATCATACGGTATTTGACCTTCTCCCTCTGACTTATTTCACTTTGCATAATACCCTCAATGTCCATCCATGTTGTCACAAATGGCTGGATTTCATTGTTTCTTATGGCTGAGTAGTATTCCATTGTGTATATATACCACATCTCCTTTATCCATTCATCCCTTGATGGGCACCTAGGTTGCTTCCAAGTCTTGGCTATTGTGAATAACGCTGCAGTGAACACAGGGGTGCATGTATCTTTATGCATTGGTGTTTTCATGTTCTTTGGATAAATATCCAGCACTGGAATAGCTGGATCACATGGTAGTTCTGTCCTTAATTTTTTGAGGAATCTCCATACTGTTTTCCATAGTGGCTGCACCAGTTTGCACTCCCATCAGCAGTGTATGAGAGTTCCCTTCTCTCCACATCCTCTCCAACACCTGTTGTTTCCTGTCTTGTTAATTATAGCCATTCTGATGGGTGTGAGGTGATATCTCATTGTAGTTGTGACTTGCATTTCCCTGATAGTTAATGATGTTTAACATCTTTTCATGTGCCTATTGGAAGCTGCCGTGTCTGATCCTCACTGGCAAACTAACCCAGACACACTGGGAAGTGCATCCTGGGGAATGTAGTTCCCAGATTTCCAAGGGAGTGGCACTGGTCATGAGTCAACAGTCCACAATCCACTGGAAGTACCACCAGGCACCATCCTGGGTACTTTAGAACATTGTCTTATTTAATCCTACCAAGAACCATATTTAGTAGGTGTATTTATTCCCATTTTACAGATAAGTAAACAGAGATCAGAGAGATGTAGTGACTTGTACATGGTCATACAAAAAAAGATTTGTATACTCACACTTGCCTAGCTTTCCATAACATCCTCCTTCCCTGTGTAAATTATGGAAGACCATGCTCCTTTTGAGTCCTCCAAATTGCTATCAACGTAAGAACTAACATTTTCTATCATACAAAATAAAGTACACGAGAATGACAAGTTAGGTTAGGTTGAATGAGTTTTGCAAATGAATGTCAATAATTTGCCAATTTCCCTTTTTTCAGATTAGTACCCACTGCGATCTCACACCCTGTAGTGCCTCAGAGTTCAAAATAACTCACTCTCCCCTGAGCCGATGGAGGACTGAGTCCCTGGGAAATAATACCTTGCTTTTCAGCTGCTGAAAGATGATTTGGTTCTCCCAATGGAGAAGAGTAATGAATAAAAATTAGGCAAGCAAAAGTCAAACTTTGGGAAGTCTGAGAGGTATGCTCTTAATCAGAACCAGGATTTGATTTCTACCTGCTCACCCCAAGGCCCAAGCTGCGCCCACTCAGAACAGATTCAAACTCTGGGAATTGCCTCAGAATTTAACTAGTCTTCTAGGACCAGAATTATTTCTAATAGTCTGAACCTCCCAAAACAGCTGCAGTCCAGATATTCATTCTCCAACTGTATATTTTTTGTATGAGGGAGATGTGAGGAAGAAAAAGGATACCAATTTCTCCCTGGTATTCACATAAATATGAGAGTGGAAATATGCAAAGGGTAAGCCAGCCAAGAAAGCATACTAATTCAAAGAAAAGAAAGGAGGTTGAGAGCCTGAGGGTCAAGGCCACAGCAAAGAGGAAATTTAATGGAAAGAAAGAGTGGGAAGGATGAAAAGTGTATGAATCATAGTCAGAGAGGAATCTCAGAAACTAAGAGCTTTGAGAGGGAGCAGTCTTAAATGACTTGAAGGTTTAGCGAAGGGATGAATGACTAGGTGTCTGAGGTCAAGTTAAGTTGAATTTTCTAACAATTAGGAAATTCAGAAATACTATGGGTGGCCAATGAATGTTGATGGGGAAGTAACTGGATCCTATTGTGTTAATTACACTGTTACAAGATCCTCTATTCTCTGGTCCCTCTAACTCTCTCTCACCCACCTTGCTAATCCTCAGATTGCTGTTGGGACCATGCTGATGGACTCCATTGGAAAATGTATAGTTTTTGAACTCCGTTGAGGCCCTAGTCATGCTTAGCAATCTTCAGGTGATCCAACTGGGCTCACACTGTTACTCACAATAGTAGCTCTTTCAAACTTGAGGCTACCTACTCTTCCTGCTGGCACCTTCATTCTGAATAGACAACCTTACCTCCAACCTCACAGAAAAAATTAGAAGCAATCAGGCAGGAACTTCCTTAAAATCCTCCCCTTTTATATTCAGACTTTCCCAGCACTTTATCTGTCCTTATCTGTCCATTGTTTGTTTAATCTGCCCTCTACCCAACTCTTCTTAAGAGCTAGCACCGCAAACTCATATCAACAATACCTGCTTTTCTACTGGATCTTTCACCAGGGTCTGTAAATATAGTGAATTCTTCTTCACCTTAAAACACATATTTCCTTGCCTGTGACCACTTAAGCTGCCACTACATCTTTTTCTTTCTTTAATTCATTGAAACATGACATTTTCATTGAAACATGCAACAAATATATATGACAACTAAAATTGGGTTTATGCATCTTCCGCTCAACTGAAACCCTACCTAAAAAGACCACCACTAACTTGCCAAGTTCAGCCGCATTTTCTGGGCCCTGTTGGAGTTTGTCACCACGCCTCTCCTCATTGGAATCCTCTCCTACTTTAGCCTTAGAGGCCCCTCCCTCTTGAACTTCTGGGACCTCTCTATGCAGTTGTGCAGTTTTCTTGGAGACTCCCCCTCCTCTTTCCCTTTAAATGTTGATTCTGTCTGTGATCCCTCTTCAATCTTTCTCTTTTCTTTTTTATACACCCTCTCTCATGTGTTACATCAAATCTTGTGAACTCAACTATACCCATGATTTCAAAACCTCTCACCAGCCCCAGTATCCCCCCTGAGCCAATATTCCCACTTGGCTGCTGCACATTCCATCCATCTGTCCAGCAAGCACTTCAAACTCAACACATTCAGAGCAGAGCTCATTAATTCCCCCTGTATCGGATCCTTCTCTTTTGTTTGTAAAATTCCTCCCAAGGAAGGAGGAGAGGGAAGAAGTTTGGGTAAAATGAACAAATTAAGAGAGTCTTCAGCACGAGGAGGGGAAAAGGTTTAGTAAAAATCATGGCCGACATTTTTTGCCTGTTTCTTACATGTCAGGCACTGTGTTAGGTAGTTTTCACAGACCACTTATTTGTTTGTTCTCTTTTGTGATTTCACAACAACCTTATGAGGTGGTGAGATAGGCAAAATAATGGCTCCATAAAGACGTCCATGTCCAAATCCCCAGAACCTGTGAACATGTTACCTTATGTGGTGAAGTGGACCTTTTGGATGTGATTAAGTTAAGGATCTTGAGATGAGAAGATGATCCTGGATTATCTGAGTGGGCACAGTGTAATCAGAGTGTCCTTATAAGCAGGAGGCAGAGGGTCAGAGTCAGAGAAGGGGATGGGAAGATGAAGTAGAGATAGGAGTGATGCAGCCATGAGCCAAGGAACGCCGGCAGCCTCTAGAAGCTGCAAAAGCAAGGAAGAGATTTTCCCCTGGTTTCTCCAGATGGAACACAGCTCTACCAAATAGCTTGATTTTGACCCTGTAAGAGCCATGTCAGACTTCAGACCTTCTGATTGTAAAATAATAAATTTGGGTTGTTTTAAGCCATTACGTTTGTGGTAATTTCTTATAGCATCGGGGGTATGTTATTAGCCCCATATACACGTGAGGAAACTGACACCCAAGGCACTGAAATAGCAGGTCTGAGGTCACACACCTAGTGAGTGGTAGAGCTGGATTCAAACTCAGGGAGTTTTGACCAGCCACCCCGTGCTCTTAACTGCAATGCTCAACCCAAAGGGCTGCCTAAACCATGACCCACGCGGGCGGAGGTGCAAATGCAGACACCAAGACCTGAAGGAGAGCTGGGAGAACAGGGAAACGAAGCAGGGTACATGGTTCCAGAGTGGCCCTGGGATGTGTCTGTAACCAGCACTGTCACCCAGGCCTGACTTACATGCACACAATGCTTGCAGTTCTAGAGAGGGCTGGCTTTGTTTACAGGATCTGACCAGGGTGGACTTTTGTTTCTCTCTCAACTTAGAGCATCCCCACCAGCCAGTATGCAAGCTAGACACTGGATTCTCTTGCTCACCAATCTTAATGAGCACTTTCTTTGTGCTCCGCAATGTACCAGGTCTGGGAGAACGAGATGAAACAGCATGTGCTCTTGTCTCCCCTCACTCCCTCCTCCATCATCAACATCTCTTCCTCTGCCTGCCCTGCCACAGTATTTATATCTCTGCTATTGTACAGTATTACCATTATTGCATGTGACTGTAGCAAACAGAGTTAAACGTTAGACTCACGATCTTAAGAAGCCAAGGTCTTGGGGAGCGGGCAGAGTGTAATTCGGCAACATGCATAAAGAGGCCTGAAATGTTTATGAAACATTACACACAGTAATTCCACTCCTAAGACTTTCTTCTATGAAAATAATCAGATTTATTTATGAGAGTAGTTATTTCAATATTATGTATAATAGTAAAAAATTAGAAATAACCTAAATGTTAGCGTTAATGAAATGGGTATACAAATCTTAGTGAATCCAAGAGATGGAAACCTATGGAGCCACTAAAAAAATAATGTTTCCAAATAAAATTTAGTGACATAGGGAAATGTTCATGATATCTTGTTAAATATAAAAAGCAGAAGCCACAACTATACAGATAGTATGTTAATAGTAGTTAGCTTTGGGTAACAGAATTATGGGTTACTCTTATTTTCTTACATATACTTCTCTGTATTTTTAAATTTTTCTTCATGAACATTTATTACTTTTATAATCACAGTAAAGACAACCAATAAATGTTATTTAAAAAGAACCGTAGAGGAGTATGTTGGTGCTGATTATTCTCTGTTTGCCTTCCTAGGTCCTTTGCCAGCCCTACTCCCTGCCCCCAGAGAAGCTCACCTCCATGAACTGCCTCCCTAAGACTTCCTTCCCATGGTTTCAAGTGGGGTTTGGTCAAATAAGAGGCTCTGGCAAAAGAATGGAGAAGAGGAGAGAAGAGAACGTGGGCTATCTGTTCTGGCTATCTGGCGCATTTGCGTCTCTAGAACCAGACACGCTGGGCAGTGGCTGTGTTACTTTTTCTCTGGCCACAGATCCCAGCGGGCAGCTCCTTCCCACAGCTGTGGCTCTCTCTAGCATCTGGTAGCCACCTTGTCCTCTTGCATCCTCAGGCCTCGGGCCAGAAGGCTTCTTGCTTGCGAATCTCTCAACACTATCCCTTGTTGTCTCCCTTCACCCTGCCCACATCCGCAAATTGTCCCTACATTAAACTCTTTTCAATTAACCCTATGAGCGCACCATCTGTCTCCTGCCAGGCCCCTGACTGGTAGGATGTTTAAGGTGAGTATACGACAGCTGCAGAATTGTAGAGAGGGCAGAATAAGCAAATGGCTGGTGTTCAAAGAACAGAGGTAGTTGCACAATGGCAGGATCGTTGTCTGGGAAAAGCAACGGAGAGCTGAGTCTGAGTTTGTTTGGAGACTTTTTCAAGAAATTGATGATGTTACCTAAAAGTCAGGGTTCAGGTGAGGTAAATGGCGTTGTGGAAGATGTTGAGCTTACAGCATCCCAAATATAAGCTTTGATGGGAGTTTTGCGACTTCTCGTAGGAGATTTGTAGACAGTGGGCTGATGACTCCGGTTCAGAGGAGCTCACATAGAAGATGTAGGGATGTGGAGGCACTTTCGTGGATGGAGAGCCACGGCCTTATAAACGTTGTTGCATGGATTTGTTTGGACCCAAAACCCAACAATGCAAAAGGTGTCTTATGGCCTCTCAGATGCTAGGTGACTTTGCTGTAAGAGTCACCCTTAGCCTCTGCTTCTTGCTCCTGCTCAAACTGGGTGCCTCCTGCCGTCGTGACCAGACATCCAACCCTTATTCTTAGCCAGTGTCACACTTACTTTCTGAAACAGACTCTGACATTCTGCCCTAGTTGTTGGCTTCCCTGCTCCCATCTCAGGGTTGGCAACCCTTAGAGACTCCTTCCTGCCTCTGGGCAGGTTAGGCCAGATGACAGACACACCTCTGCAAGTGGACTTCCTCAAAAGCTGGACTTCAACCTTGGAGCCTGAGCCCTTGAGCAAAGTGATTTGAGCAATAAAACCTGACACGTGTACAATGTAATTTTTCCAAGGACTTTCAGCTCTGTCGCATTTGAGTCTGGATTTTTTCTACCAGGATGAAGGTCAGGGGGAAAAGGCAAGTAAAGAGGCTGGGAACCTGCCACATAACCTGATTGCCCCCAAGGTGGAAATTACAGAGCGGTGTTTTCTTGGTCATAAAGTCCTAGGAATTTGCCCTAGGTAAGCAACTCCCATCCTCCCACATAACAGAAAGGTAGTATTGTCCAGAGGTGATTTCCAGGGATTCTATTTTCAGGTAGTCACCCAGAGGCTGGTTCTTAGCCTGTGTGTCTAGAAATGAAGCCTTTTCAGTGCTCCCACATGATGAAGTTTTGGGGAACTGACTCAAGTCAACTGAATTCACAAAAATTGAAGTAAAAATCAAAGAACACTGCCCTAACATCTTTGATCTCACGTCAATTCTCATAAGAATTCTAAAAGGTAGAAGGCTCTATTATTAATCTCCTTTACGACGAGGAAACTAAGGCACAGAAAAGCTGAGTGACTTGCCCAAGATCCCAGGTAGTAAGTGGCAGAGCCCAGCTCGGGACCCAGGCGGCCGGCTCAGTAGCCTGAGTCCTTAACTGAGGCACCAGGCTTCAAGGAGGCTCTTGGACTAGATGCTCAGGAAGCCGTGTTTGGATCTCACATTTTCTCCCTGAGGCAAGCAGATGGAAACGCAACCTACAGTCAAGATTGCTTGGTGAATATTAAGTACAAACAAATGGGAATTAGGTTTTCTTAATCAAGGGTTCTTCAGCTAAGAGTGCTTGAAATACGCTCCTCCCCCACTGCGGAAAGCACCAGCCGAAGGATGGCTGGAATCTTCTGGTGAGGGCACCTCTTTCTTGGTCAGTGTTAGGGAGGATAGGCCAAGTTTTTGGTCCCCTCCTCCTTTTCCTCACCCTGCCACCCAGAGTTTGCTGTTATCACTTTCTTCTCTCCGATGTGTTAATGTCACTGTCTTTGCCACAGCTGTAAACATGCTAATTGCAGGGCTTGACCGCAGCTATTCTCCAGTCTCTTGAGTGGCACTGAATCCAGAAGCTCCTCAGCTAACCCTTCCTGCGTTAAGACTCTGAGTTTGCTTTCACTGACTCTGGCCTTCTGCTTTTGAGTTGATTTGCTTAGTTTAACTCTGAGTTCTGATGTGCTTTACTGTCATTCTTATGTGTCTTCAAAATTCCCTCCTTTCTAAAGCTGAGTTTTTTTAACTCTCCTTTCTGATGTTGGGGAAATTTTCCAAGTCAACAGTCATCATACTGTCTCCCACTGGGAAGCAGAAGAGGCATCTAGACCTTTGGTGCATTGTTTTATTCTGATTGTTTTGTTCAAAGCTCCCTGACATCAGCTGTGCAGGGATGAAAGGAGTTTTCCTGGGGAGAAGATGAGATGATATTAAAAACTCTGGGTATTTCTGCACTGGACAAAACGTAGGAAGAGGCAGCGTGACTTGTGCTCCTGAGTCATCTTGACAAGTGGCACATTTTAAAACAGGTAATATATTGATGTGACCCTTAAAACTACTGAAAAGATCTTAGGAAAAGAAATCTGAAAGCAAGACTTGATTTTTCACATTTTTTCTCCATGGTTACTCACCACCAGCTTGGACCTGAGAACACAAACTTGAGAAGCCAACTCTCCAACTTCTTGCTCATAAACTGATCTCATTTGTAAGTTGTTCATAAGTCTGGGACTGTTTATATATTCCAATTCTGCAACACGACTTTAGTTTAATCTTTTTAATATATATACTATAAAATAATACAATTACCAAAATTTATATGATAGCAGTGCTTAGGAAAAATAACAATGGAAATGCCAAGTGGAGCATGAAAATAGTTCTTTCAGGTCCGTGTTCTTATTCCAAAGATGATACCAAGAGATGTTTTACATGAAAGCTTGGTTACTCTGCATAACAAAAAACAACATCAAGAGAGTGGCTAAAACATTTCAAACATCCATAGCAATTCTGAACAGTCTAGTAAAATCTATCTGCTTCAACAGTAATAAAGGGCTTTCTTGTCTAGTGAAAGTCATGTGTATTGAGAGATCAAGCTACAGCAGAGAGACTTTGGAAAACTTGGTCCCTCAAGCAAGCTCAATGAATGAGGCCAAATCTAGAATAGGTAAAACGTCAAGAGGGTAAGTCCACAGTCCACACCACTGCACACCTTGAAGGTGCATCATTCGTGGTGAACACTCTCCACTCTTTCTACCCTACTCTCGGCTCCAAGAGTTTCGCTGGACCCCTTGTCTTCTGCCTTCCAGTAGATTTGACCAATGAAATGTACCTGTAGGAGATGGGCCACGATGAGGTTGGTGTATTTATCCCCCCACCTTCCCTCCTGCTACATCTCTAAATGTAGAAGAGGAGAATGAATTCATTGTTCACCTTAACTATAAGTTTAGGAGTGGCTCAAAAATTTGGTGGGGTGAGCAGACTTTTTTTGGAGGGTTCTTACAATCAGTACATTCAAGGTAAAACTGTGGAAGCTTTCATTGCACGTGACAAAATGGTTGTAACAAAACGAAGTTTGAGAGTTGGGTAAAGAAACCTGATTCTATGGATCACCACTCAGTTCTTAAATTTGATGAAAATTATAGATTTAGAAATAAAATAAACAACTCTCTCATCAGCCATCTTTCATCACTTAAAACATCCTTTGAGTACTTCTCTAAGGCACACGTGAAACTGAGGAGTGGATCGAAAACACTTATCAGCCACCACGTGTCAGAAGTGACATGACCTCACAAGAGAAAGATTTATTGAAATTTACACCACCAGTAGTATGAAAATTTGCACTAATTCCCCTCTTGGCTGCGTTCTGCTGATCTCGGTCTTCTCTCAAAAAAATATAGCCTCCAGGACACCAGATGTATTATATCTCTTGTTTACCTCTGTGTCTTAGTCTGTTTGGGTTATTAGAATACCATTGACAGGGTGGCTTATAGGCAACAGAAATTTATTTCTCTCAGTTCTGGAGGTTGACGGTTCAAGATCAAGGTGCCAGCAGATTCGATGTCTGGTGAGAGCCTGTTTCCTGGTTCATAGGTGGCCATCTTCTCGCCGTGTCCTCACCTGGTGGAAGGGATGAGGAAGCTCTCTGGGCTTTCTTTTATAAGGGCCCTAGTCTTATTCATGAGGGCTCCACCCTCATGACCTAATCATCTCCCAAAGGCCCCATCTCCAAATACTATTCCACTGGGGATTAGGATTTCAACATAAGAATTTTGGGGGGACACAAACATTCAGTCCATAGCACACTGTATATCCTAAAACAGAATTTGACCTATAGTAGCCACTTGCTAAATATTTGCTGAACAATTGAATGGATCTGTCTTCAGTGATTACTCTGGTCTAACTCATAAAGTTGTAAAGAATCTATCGTCATTTTATATGTATATTTAGATAATTGGCTTCATAAAATATTGTAAACCTAAGGCAGAGATGAGAAAGTGCCTGGATGAAGTTGAAAGACTAATTGGATTAGTGTTTCATCCTTTAGACAAAGAGATGGGGAAAAAACTTTTTTTTTCTGATGGGAAGTAATCTAAAACATATTTTTCATTAAAACAACATGGAGGTACTATAGGATCTAATCCAAATATTATTTTTAGATGGAATTAAGACATCAGAGGTGTGTTTTTCTGGCAATGACTTCTTCTCAAGATGCTGGAAGTTCAGACAGACTCTTCTATGCCTTTAGGAGCCCTACTCAAGGCACTCAGGTAATAGAACTTTTGGCCATTTTATCTATGCCAATGTGAGCCACCATTACTGAGTTATTATCAACCGAATATCTTTGGCTCAATGTTCTGCTAGTCTGCCTTTTGGGGTATTTTTTTTTTTTTTTAAATAACTGGAGGCATTTACAACACATTCTTTCATTTATTTATCCATTAATTTTATCTTGAAGTTGGTTGATCCATCATTACCTGAGCCCTCATTTACATGCAAATTCACTGTGTCTGTGAATTCTTGCAGAGCTCTTTTATTACTTTATATCTCAGGTTGGGTTATCTGGAGACCAGACTATGAGATGGAGATTCATATGTAGAAATTTATTGGGGAGGGTGCTCAAAATCAATTCTTGGATGGAAGTGAAGGAAGTAGGATTGTGCAGAGAAAGGAATTGCATGGGGATGCATTTTCAACAAAGGTCTACTGCAACTGGGATGACCATTCAGAGTTGACCAGTCTTAAGGCAAGGGATCAGGACCTTTACCCCCTGCCCCCAAACACATAGATCACTCAGTGGATGTGGGCGTGGGGGATGCCCACGGATGAGGCATGATTTCAGGCAGGGAGGCTCTGTTTCATTGAGAGAAATTCCTGGACGGCAGTTCAGCTGAGATCCTCAGCTGCTGATAATCCTAGCACCAGGAGAACGAGTGCTCAGTCCTGAGGTGGATCCTTGTGATGCATCACAGCATACGCTGTTACTATAGTAGGGTTCAACTGTTCTTCCGAGGAGTTCCTCCTAACACCTTGTTTCTCAAGAATGCAGTTTCCTTGCCTCTGGGCCTGTTGGCCATATTTGCAACCTTCAAATGCAGTTATTTGGGATTTCAGAGGGAAACATCCATCCCTCTACCCTGGAGTGTAGAAAAGTCACAGGCCTTAACTCTGTTCTTAGGCTGGATTTTCCCATTCCTGGTATCCTTACCTACTCCTGAAAACCAGTGTTCAACTTCCTTCCTTCAACAAAATTTATTCAAGTATCCATGGACTGCTAGGTTACTCCAGTTATAATCCAATTCATTGCTGCTAGGCCCTGGGTTCATACTGGAAATGATACATTTAAAAAACCTTGGATCTGTGACTTATTGTTCATGAACTTATTTTTTCTTGAATTTATAAATATTTGTGTTCTTTGCTAGAGATAGTTGTTTTTGGTTTAAGGATTGGCCTCACTCAGAATAATATAATGAACCAATAATTGGGTAGAAAGTGGTTGTTATTGCAACGATGCCTGCAGATTGGTATTAGGTGGTCAGTGGAGAGCTGAGGCAGCTCCAGATATGCTTTCTGCTTTGGTATGGACTGCTGGGGTCTCAAGAATTGAATTGGCCTTTCGATTCTCTCACTAACATGTAGCCAATCCTCTCTCTTCACCAGCCTATGTACTAGAAGGAGCCAGTTTGATCAGCTTAGCTCATCACCAATTACTTTATCAGGCATAGCTCTTAATACCAGGTTATGTCATCGGTCATCAGTTAGCCTATGGATGGCTGTCTTTGAATCAGGGGCCAGTCTTGATCTAATCCGTCACTATCCTAGTCCTTCAAAGAGCCTGGCACTGCTGTTTGGAGTAGGGGGCTGCACCAAGGAAATCTGCAGCTGGAAAAAGCTCATTGGGTTTGGTAGAGGTCATGACCAACAGATATTACTCATCACTTATACCACCATTTGGGGGTATCAAGTACCAAAAGTTTACCATGCACTTGGCAAACTGACAGCTCTTTTTATTTGCTGTGAAGTTGTCCCTTTCAAGTCTTATGAGATACGTTGAAGTCCACATACAACTTATTTATATTCTTTATGGTATTTGTATTATAACTATATAAAAAGGAGTTTGAAGACAATTATAAAAAGTTGAAACAAACATGTACTAACAAGAGTGCACACTCTTGAAGGAAAAATACTAATTAAATCAAGTTTTTTCTGATAAAATTATACTTATTCATGTACACATGTGGTAAAGTATTAATGGCTTTCTGAAATAATTTTATAAAGAAATCACAACTTTAAACTCAGATAGTCTTCAAAGCTTCCATCCTGAATCTATGGATTAGTGTCTAAAATTATAGCAAATAAAATAAATGAAGTATTATCAGATAGCATTGTAGGTAGACATCGTCAGCACTCAATATTCATAGGATTTTTGGATTTGCTGTTATAGTCCTGTGTAATCATAGCTAAACAAAACTATTAATTTGAGTTTGATGACTGAGCAGGAGTAGAAATTTTTTTATTTCTTAAATGATGGAAACAGTTATTTTGGCAATCAAGGAAAAGCTTATATTTCACTAAGATGTAGAAGTACTTTCTCTTGAGAAAACATGAATTTAGTCCAGGCTGGGAAAAAACTTATTTTCATAGATATACCAAATTGAATTGAAAATATTATTAGTGCTTTTCCTTAATCTAAAATGTTAGTGAGAATTAAAATGTCTATTTATGAATGACTGCAGAAGCCCACCAGGAAAGACATTCCAGGCCAGTCATTATGTTTGCTCCCAAATACATCCCTGCCCTTCTCCTTGCTAACAGGCTTCCAGCTGGCTCAGCGGGTGAGACTCCGGGGGAAGCATGGAGGGCTGGAGAAAGGAATCCGGAGGGTATGGAAGTCTCCCTCTCTCTTCTTCTCCTCTGGTTGTACTTTCATGACTGCAACTCCTTATAGCTCCAGTCTCTTCTGGGCAGCCCCTCGCTCTGTGTTCCCAGGTTCTGCCAGGCAGCCGCTGCTATGGTTGCAGCTTCTGCCAGGCTGCCCAGCCTCTGGGGTCTGCTAACACCTGCTCCTGCCTGCACCTAGCCAGTCCTAGAGAGAGAAGCTGCTTCCCACGGTGGCTAAGCTCTGAGTCGCCTGCCCATTTCCTGTTTGGCTTTTCAGCTCCTCCATCGACAGTGATTGATTTCTTGTATTCAGTTCCCTCTGTGTGAGACAAGGTGTGTGTTCAGTTTGCCTGAATGGACCCTGAGTCATATGCGTGGAGGAGTAGAACAGTACGACTGGACATTAAGCAACCGTATAGTCCACTGCTTTGGATAAACACATGTACAGGTAGGGATATTCCACTCCTATATACATATACAACGTTTCATTTAAATTTAGCTTCATGTGATTTACTCCAACATCCTTCTTTTGGATCCTCCTCAACTTTCAGCCACTTTCTACTCTAATTATACACAAAGATGTCAGATTAATGACTATCAAATGCTATTTTATGCATATCATTGTCTTGCTGAAGTACCTACAGGATACTTCTTTGGTGAAACAGATCCAGACTCCTTAGTCTAGTTCTCCTAGATCTCCCTCAATCATTTCCCTCTGTCATTTCCTTCTTCCCATATCTTTATAACCTTATATCCTATGTTACACTCCAATGAAGCCTGTCTGTTCCAGTCAAACTATCTTGCTTTCCATTGTTAACATTCAATTTCCTGTCCTCTGCCATTGTGTCTTCACTGGGGCTGCAGCAGCCTTTCTTATCACATCTTCGACCTTGCTAATACCTTATATAGAATAATAATAAGAACTTGTAATTAAAGCATCATCATACACAGGTGTAACTCCTCTGGATCTCTCTCTTCTTAAATACTGGCATTCTCCAAGATTCTAGTCTAAGCCCTGTTGCCTTTCATTCTAAACTCCTTTTGTGGACGATCTCTTCCATTCTGATGAGTTCAAGTTCGAAATATGACCCTAAATCTAAATATCTAGTCTCCAGACTCTCCTGAGCTTCAAACCTTTTATTGCCAGCTAACTAAACACTTCTACCTGGTTGCCTTGCAGGCACATCAAAGTCCAAATGTCCCAAACTGAACTTTCTCTTCCTTCCCCACCAGCCCCAGCCTGCCCTTTCCAAGAGTCTCTAGCTTTAATTAATAATGTCACCTCTTAACTAGGAACCTGAGTCTTTCCTGACTCCTCCTAAGAGCTTGCCATCTAAAATTTGTCACAGATCCTGAAAGATCTCTCGGATCTGCCCTTCGTCGTCATTTACACTGCCTTGGGCTTTTAGGAGGCCGCCGCTGTAGGCAATCTCTTCACCCTCATTCCCTGCCTCTGTCTCCTGCCTCATTAGTGCTCCTACCAAACTGGCTTTCTCTAATTCCTGAAACACACCAGTCTTGGTCTTGTCTCAGGAATATTTGTATTTACTGTAACTTTTTCTCTTCACAAGTTATTTTTTTCTCTCGTTCACCCAATCTAATATGTTCTCTCTTACCCTGCTGTTCCCTATCACAGATCCTGCTGTTTTTACCCTTCAGTACCCCTTATCACAATCTGCAAATATTTAGTCCATTTGCTTAGTCATTCAGTATCTGTCTTCCTCACCAGAGTCCAAGCTTTGTGATCACTTTGTGCTCAGCAGAGCACAGGTGTTGAATAAATACTGTTGCATAAAGAAATGAATGATGGAATGAATGAACTAGGCAGAGGCATTGTCTGTCTCCCAGGTCCTCTGCGTTCCACCAAGCACAAATCTGATCATATCGCTGTCCTGCTTAAAATCCTTTGCTGGTTTTCTATTTTCTGTAATGGTCATTTCAACTCTCAGTATATCTCTTTGAGATTTACAATTATGGTGAGAACAAGGGTTCAGAATCTTAAGTTTAAATGGAAACTGCAGGACTAGATAGAAGAATGAGCTCCTTACTGTCACCTCTTTGCCCCATGAAAGTTCACAGCCTTGAGCCAATATTTGTCAAATTTCCACTGTTTTAAATTCCATTACCAGGCAGACAAGGAAGTGAAGAAAGCACTGGACTATGACCCGGAGGACCTTGGTCCTGATTTTGGCTGGTCACCTGATCTTTCCAGGCCTTAGTTTCCTCATCTATAGAACAAGGAGATTGTACAAATAATCTCCAAGGCTCCTTTCACTCTGTAATTCTTGATTCTCAGGTATTAGACTATGTTCCAGGATTATTTCTTTGAGCATCAAATTAAATAATATGTAGATTGTGGAATATAACACAAATCTTATTATTTTTGCTATGAGTGTCGCACCCTCATTTCAGAGCCAGTTACAGTTGGGCTTCAGAAGTGTTGATGACAGTGCTGATGTGTAGCTTCCAAGTATCATTTGATTTGTTTCTTTTTGGAAGTAGTTTCAGGCCCAGTGAAAATGAGTGGCAGAAATGCTAGTAAATTGAATAAAAGGTGGAGGAGGGCAATACAGTTTGCCTACCATATTCTGGGTGCTTTACAGATGTTATACCTTGAAGTAGGATTATCATCCCATTTGACAAAGGAACACCGGGGAGCTCGCCTAAGATCACATAGCTGGTGAGTTCAGAGTATGTGGGAACAAGGGATATCAGGCTCCACTTTACTAGTTCTGCTCACAATCCTTTAATAACTGAAGCATCTGTTGCCAAATCTCAGCTCTCTCTCTACCTCCTGTCAATTACATGAACACCAACTCACTTCTACAAGTAAGAGACATAAATGAACAGCAGAAAGAGGCCTTCGGAAAAGTCAGTAGAATTGGAAAGAGAAATCTGGATTGCAACCTCCCCTCAGTTCAGGAGCTATCCTGGCATAACGTAGCTTGTTGGAGAGCATCCTGATCAGTGCTGTTGACCCTGCTTAACAGTCTGTCACTGAAGCCTAGTGGTGAGAGACTTGGTCCCACTCTGAGGAGGACCTATGCCCAGTGGTCAACATTCATGGGCCCTAATATGCTTCAGAGAAGGAGACCACACAATGAGGACAAACATCTAACTCATGATCAACTCTTGATGCAATATCGTTGGGACAGTTTCCTTGCTTTTGGTTGGTTTGTTTATTTTAATTTGTTTCTTAAAGAGACACTCATTTCATGATTCAGGTCCTTTCCAAGAAAACATAAATCAAGGTTGGACATTAATATCCAGAGAGTGGAATTCAGCATAAGGAAGGGTGGTCTAGCTGTATCATTGTGGAGACTTGTGACTCTTACTTATAGAACAGGCATAAACAAGACCTTTCAAAAAAGCTGACAGCCCACAATACTCCCTTCAGGGTAGAAAGCATTATTATGTATGCTTTAGGGATTGCTACGGAAACAATCAACAAAGACACAGTCAACAAATGAATGCCATCAGGCATTTAGAGACAAACATCTCTTAAGAAAAACCCATTCTTGCCAAGTTAAACAATAACCCAAACCCTTTGCTTTTAAATATGAAGGAAAGAATGAAAAATCAAACCCATTTTTCTCTTTCTTCTCTTATTATATCACTCTGGCACCTACTTTCATAAGGAAACTAAGAACATAATCTATTGTACTAATTGCTCCAAGGGCCTTAGAAAGAAGATTATCTCCAATTCAATTAATTTTTTTTGTGATAAATAGTGCTTGTTATAAATAATTCTTGAAAGGTGAAAGTATTTTCTATTTTAATCATGCGAAATATCAGAATGGATGACTGATCAACTATATATTAAAAATTATCATTCTTTATTTAATATACAGCTACTGGTACCTGACATTTTAGTTATACTTCCCATAAGGCAGAGCAGTTTAATAATATTGGTCAGTATTATTTTCTCCGCATAACACATTTTCACAGGCTACTCCCAAGCTTGCTAAGCTGTGGGATAACAAATGGGAAAAAAACACACCACAGGCAACATTTACCCATCCAACAGACAAAACAAGAAAGTGGAACCCAGGCCTAGAATCCTCTAGTGTTACTCAATCAAGGCAAATTTTTATCATCTTCTGCCCAGGAGGTCCCATGGGGCAGGAAATATTGATTTAGGAATTTGCTGGGCATGACTGTCTGTGTGTTGCAACTGTGTTCTTTTATACCGCTTCTTAATATATGATACATTGTTTCTATGTATGCTAAGGCTGAATAACAAATTAAATCTGGCTATTCAATAAACATGAAATGAAAACGCTGAACTCTTTTTATAATTACTAACTTGAGGTCATTCAAGTTCACTCCACGGTGTGCAGGATTGTACAATGCATTGTTCATATCTGGGCCCAGCTTCATCTCTGCCTTCGTCTCACAACCGCACAACCTCTGCTGCATCCCACAAGACCTGATGCCAGTCTTCCTGTGAGTGGGATTTGGAGAGCCCGGTGTTCTTCGTTGTTCGCCTGGGGCTTCTCAAAGCCCCGGCACTGGTTGGGGCCATGGGTATCGGGGAGGAGCTAAAGCTGGGCCGAGAGGAAGTCTGTGGTGTGAAGAAGAGCAGGAGCCATTTATTATCTGAGCAGAAAGAAGCAGTCTGGAGCAAGTGTGAAGGAAATAAAAAAGGCCATGAAGCATAAAGAAAGGCACATGCAGAGTTATTTCATCAGCTGAAAATGTTTGCTCTGTCCCATTCTACATGTCCATCTGATAGCCAGTATTAAAGCGAAGGAGCACATATTAATGCACAGCATTAAGCATTTATTTGTTCGTTTGCTCTACTCATTTGGTGCTTCCCACGTCAGATCAGCAAAGCAGTTACTATGAGGACTCTGGAGTCAGACTGCCTGGGTTCTAATCCAGACTCTGCTACCTTCTAAGAATGTGATCATAACCTCCCTTGGCCTCAGGTTTCTCATCTCTAAAAGGAGGACAACAAAAGTGTCTCTTTTCTTGTAAGATTATTGCAAAGGAAGATAAGATATAGATACATAATAAATGAGGCATATGGATACATGTATGTATGTACATATGTAATTATCACATATCTATCTTTATGTCTACCTATCTATCTTCACCTAGAACAGTGCCTGGCATACATCTAAATCAATGACGTTCAGTAGAATGATCAAACTCACTTGTTTTGTAGTTTCTATTCAACATCTCACACCTTTAGGCCTTGTCTTCTTACCCTCTATAAGCCCCTTGAGGGTTGGGAAGCAATCTTATATTTTGTGGTGGCTAATTGTTTTTGTTGTCCCATCAGTTGTGGGTGCACCCCTCCTCTGTTCTCAGTCCATATGACTTAGTGGCAGGTGAACCAGGTCCAAACAGTTTCATTCATCTGGCCAGAGGGAGGGTACGTGACTTGAGCCTGGACATGCAAGCCCTCATCAGAAGAAGGCGTATTGATGCCTGACAGGCTGGCTTGAAGGCTGTGGAAACGGAGCACTTGGAGCGGCCATCTTTGCCTCCTTTGGGGAGATCTTGCTTGAGACTGGGGACATCATTGAGGGACACAGAGCCAACAGATGGAGAGAGATGGCCCCTGAGGACATCGCTTGAGTTTCTGGATTCAATTTCGCCTCAAAGGAATGCTCTTTGGATCTTCTGATTTTATGAGGAAATAGTTTGTCTTTGGTTTATTTAAATTAGTTTGTATTAGATTTGCAACCAAATTATACTAATATACATTTTCTTCAAGTCAACTTGGTCTACAAGATCCTCTTTGATGCTATTGATCTTATATAAGGCCCTATACCACATAGGAGACAACCAATATACATTTATTGCATGTATGAATGAGTGAAAAATTGTAAAAACTCTCAAAACCAATGAGTCCATTATTTTAATCTCCTGTGCATTATCGTACTATCCTAGGCAATTCAAGTTAAGTGTATCTTGACATAGGAACAAATCCTTTTGTAGAGAAACACATGATGTAGCTCTGAGGATCTTGTTGGATGAACTGGATTGCTAAGAAAACTGCTTGGGGAGACCAGAGATTTAATGTCAGAAGACGTGAATTCCATTCAACATAACGAATTCCATGGTCAGCTCAGTGTCTTAAACTCCCTGAGCACCATTCTTCATGCACAAAATGGGAAAAGTAATACTTGCCTTCCAGGGTTGTTGTTAGGCTAAAGGAGCTGGTTGATGTGACAGCTAAGAATGATACACATGTTATTTGTTGAACTTTTTTCCAGACACGCTGATTTCAATTGGTGATGGATACACACCTGCCACATCATGAGCCTAAATGCGTTTAAAATGGTTTTTCTAGTCAAAGGCACAACAGGAGGCACATTTCAGAAGGACCTTTGTAAACATACGCCATCATATCTGCGTCTGGGATGGGACCTTTGGCGGAACAGTGTCCTCGACTGTAAAAGGAATGGCCCCACTGCCACGTTATCCCCCAGCTTCCCCTCCGCGTTGCCATCTCAGGGCTCCCGAGGGCAGATGTGATGCTGTGCTTAAGACGAAGTTCCTGATAGGCCTTTTGGCCACCCCTGGCTCAGTACCTGTGAGCCGGCACTCCTTGGGGGGTTTCTGGTGGGCGTGGCGAGAAGCACCTGCTTTGGGCTCTCCTGAAGCTTGCTCCAATCCCCTCGTTTTAAGGTCTGCAGTCTCCCAGCTATTCCCCCAACCGTGCTTTGCGAGATCCGGTTTCCGTCCCCGGTGGGTAGCTCTCAGGCCCCGCTACAGTTCCCCGAGCTCCCCGTGCGTGCGGGACGCACGGAGCCGGGGAGAGCCCCGCGCCGCGGCCCCTTTAAGAGCCGGCCCAGGCCGCGGGCCGGAGCGCGGAGCGCAGGGCGCGGGCGGGCGGAGCTGGAGCCGGCGCAAAAGTTTCCTCCCAACTCGGGCCCCGCCGCCGCCGCCGCCCACTCCCAGGGCCGCCGCCGGGGCAGAGCGGGGCCGGGGCCAGGCCGGCCGGGCCGCAGTTCCGCTTGGGCGCGCGCGCGGAGAGCCGCCTCGGCCGGGCCCGAGCAGGCGCCGCCGCCAGCCGGGGGGGCCCTTCCCGCCGCCGCCCCTCCGGTCCGCGCGCCGGCCCGGGGCGAGGGCGCCGCGGGGGAGGCCGGGTCTCCAGGCCCCCCGCGCCCGGCCGCCGCCCCCGGGGGCCAGGCACCTGTTCGGCCGGCCTGGCGTGGTCGCCGGGGCCAGGATGAAGGTGACCGTGTGCTTCGGCAGGACGGGCATCGTGGTGCCCTGCAAGGAGGGCCAGCTGCGCGTCCGGGAGCTCACGCAGCAGGCGCTGCAGCGCTACCTGAGGACCCGGGAGAAGGTGGGCGCGGGCGCGGGCGGGCAGGCGGGGGGCGCAGGGGCCAGGCACCTGCCAGGTGCCCAGGACCGGGCGGCGACGCAGAGCACCCGGCGACTGGGTTGCTCACCCCCCGTGGCCACAACTTTCGTGCGTTGCTAGTCTAAGTGACCTGGGTGTCGCTGGGCGTCTGTGGGCCTTGCCTCTCAGAGGGTGGTGGGAGGAACCGCAGCCTCGAAATCCCTCGGGGACTCGTTAGAAATGCACAGTCTGGGGCCCTGAACCAAGCCCCCTGCCTCAGTGGCTTTCCAACAAGCTCCCAGGTGGTTGGAATGACCGCTGAAGCGGGAGAAGCGCTGCTGTAGGAGTTGGAGGGAACGCTTCTCCAGGGCACGCCTGAAGCTGCTGCTCACCTGGGGTGTGAGTTTTGACCCGCCGAGGCCCGCCCCACTTCTGCTCTTTGAGTTAGAAAGTTGACTGGTGCAAGTAGGTTACAGCCGATGGGCCCTTGGAATTTCTGCCTCGTGAGCCGTGCTCCCTAAGTGGCTGGGCAGGAACTCAGGTGGAGGGATGCTGTTTGCTTACACCAACCGGTCTGCGTTCTGAGTACTTTTAGTTTAAGCCCACACATTCTATGAGCATTTACTGCGTCAGGTCCTGGGTGACATACGACAAAGGGTGTCTCCAGCTCTGTCCCTGAAGTCAGAAACAAGTAAAAATTAAGTGACTCTTGTTTTTAAGTGTCCAGTGCGTGTTCAGAAGACCTAGGGGGACACTAGAATTCATCTCAGGTGTTTGGGTAACATGCTGAGCCTCTGTCTTCTTCAGTAGAATCTATAAATGAAGGCATTGAAGAGCACTTTTTTATTGTTTGGATACTCAGGTGGAACATCTTGTATGTCCCAAATACTCCTCAAACAGAACGAGTCATAAACTCTTGCTTTAGATGCCAATGGTTCTCTTAATTGTTCTCATGCTGTGGGAATTGTAGAAATAGTGTGTTGGCCAATTTGGTGATGGAAAGATGTAATTTGTAATTTCTTTTAATGTCTTATAGGTTATCCAAGGAATAAAAGTAATTTTGTTTCTTCCAAATATATAGTTGAGACATTTAAGAAAATCTCTGCACCATCTGTGCCTCTGCTAGGAATTATTATATGGAAAAACATTCTACTCTGGGTAAATACACATGTATGTTGCCTTGAACAGTCAAGATTTGGGAAAGAGTGTAGTGATAGGTCTGTTAATATACTAACGATGATCCCCGAAGCTGAACTCTTTACTAACAGGATTTAGGTAGAGGAGCGAAGATAATCAAAGTGGCCTATAAAACTATGAGTATCTACCCCAATGTTTTTTCCATTGTTACAATAGTGTGTGCTCTTTATATTGTGTAATTCAGTTAAAAACTGAGATTTACACAAGTAACCAATTGTCCTTGAAATCATGTTTCACTAACTTCTGAAAGTAAGCTAAGGTTAATAGTAACAACATTATTCTAGACAAATTATTAAATTAGATCTCATTGAAGGATTGTCTCACGGAAAGGATCAACTTATTTTTATTTTTGTCATTATTAAAAATAATTTATGCCCTAAAATCTCATATATTTGGAAGTTTAGTATGTGGAGCTGTCCATGTAATAGAAGTAAGCTACAAGCTTATAAATAACATACAGGGAACTAACTAGGAAATATTTAATGCATTGTAATTTGATCTTAAAAGGTGTTAAAAAGCTATTGATATTCTGGACTGAAAGCCTAATTTATAATATCACAGATCCCATAATGTAATTGTATTGATCAGTTTACCATTATTACCAGACATTACATTTTTCTGTGTTTACATTTATATATTAGCGAATGTGACATTTAAAGGTCACCTGCAGCTTATAAATCCTCCCTCCCTTCTTTGGCTTTTAAAATCTCAATTTAATAAGTGGCAAGTGATATTTTTTCCCTCCCAAAGTATTCCTCTCCCATAGTTTCATTGTAAATAGTATTGTAATCATAACAAGGCTTAACTAATATTAAATGGTATTCCTAATGGAAGTAAAATGTCAAGAAATACTCTGACAAATTCCATGCTTTTATCTATTGAATTCAGAAAATAATGGGAAAAGACCAGAAATGTCAAAATTCAATTTGAAAAATAATTTGTTATAAATTCACTTTCTTTAAATGAGTGAAAGAGATTTAAAAGGCTTGTTTCCCTGGACAGCAAGGTTTTAAGCCCTGCACTGAATGATAACATAACAACTACCGTGAATGGTGCTTACTGGGTGCAGGCACTGTTCGAGGAGCGTTACGTATATTAAATGACTTACTCCACGCAGTAGGTACTAATATCCCCATCTTACAGATGGAGGAAAAAGAGACGTGGAGAGACATGCATGTAGAATTGGGATTTGAACCCAGAAACGGTGTCTCCTTGTCCTTACTCTCAGTCATTAACTACACATCCCCCAGTAAGTTATTATGCATTGAAATTTACCCATCTTATTTATTGTTTACAGTTTGTTTTAAAAAGACAGTTCTATCTACAAATTGCTACGATAACCTGTCAACCTGAAGATAGCAGTTTTGTTTCTTGCAGAGAGATGGGACATCCGCAAGTTCCTCTTGAGTATATCTTTTACAGTACAGGTCTACGTGTTATAGGGAGAAGTCCAATTTCTGAGACAAATATTGCAGGATTTGCAAATAAAGTATGAAAAATATTCCTCAGTCCTATTACAAATGAAAAAAGTTGGGTAAGATCTCTTAGATATCCAAGTAGAGAGTGCTGTAAAGACAGATTTGGCGGGAATAGGAATGTAAATTAAGCCTGATTCTTCGGGGGCCCTGAATAATTTAGATGAGAGGGAGGCAGATTTCAAGATTGAGGATAGCCTTGAGGTTTTCAGAGTTTGGAGGGTAAGGGAAGCCCAAGGAGGCCACTCTGGATTTTGTGGGCAGCCTCAGAGAAGTGTCCTCCTCCTGCTGAGAGGAAACGAGGAAGACTGGTGTTTACGGAATGTGGGGAACCAGCTGAATCAGCATCAGATAAGCCAGAAGGAGGCAAGATGCTGAAGAAACTGAGGGACCTTTGGGAAGGCTTTATTTATGTTCTGAAATCTGGGGCTTTGAGGTCCTGCTGCCTCCTTGCTCCCTGCCTTTTGATGAACTCTACTGGGGAGGTGAATTGACTAAGGGGCGAGAATTATGAGTTGCTTGTCTTTGGATCCTGGTAGTTTATCTGTGTCCCAGGCTCTAGATCCAATTTAGTTAAGTAGTTAGTGGAGGGGAGATTGTCTTTAGGTAGTCAAGGTGGGGATCATTGAGTAATTAGCTAAATTTATCACCAGAATTACCTGTCATAGGTGAATGGGTAATTGCATCATATCCTGCAGGTGCTCTCAACCCTGGCTGATCATTAGTTACTGCTAATTTTAACATTTTAAATAGTACAGATGCCTGCGTCCCTTTCTCCAAGATTCATGGTCACTAGGTTTGGAGTGGAGCCTAGGCGTAGGCATTTTGAAAACCACTGCAGGCGATTCAAATGCCCAGCCACGGTTGAGAACCATTTTCTACTACCATCTTTTGGTATCACCGAACTCATTTGATTTTAAGCTCTTCTGCTGGCAGATGCTGTGTCTTGGACAACTGCAGACCAACCTGCCATTAGCAACTGTCCCTCTACTCCTACCCTGAATGAATTCTCACAGCAGGTGCTCTAATAATTGATTAAACTGAACCTTCATTATATATATGTGTGTGTATGTATACACACACAAAATGAAGTTGAAGTGAATAAGGCAAAGACTTGTTTAGTGATGAGAATGTATAGTGTGTTGGAGAGTTGAAAGGAATGAGATAATATGAACATTGAGTTCATGGGATAGTAGGTATGCTGGAATTTTTAAGAAGCACATTTGGGACTGGCCCAGTGGTGTAGTGGTTAAGTTTGCATGTTCCACTTTGGCAGCCCAGGGTTCTCAGGTTCGGATCCCGGGTGCAGACGTATGCACTGCTTATCAAGCCATAGTGTGTCAGGTGTCCTGCATATAAAGTAGAGGAAGATGGGCACGGATGTTAGCTTAGGGCCAATCTTCTTCAGCAAAAAGAGGAGGATTGGTAACGGATGTCAGTTCCTCACCAAAAAAAAAAAGAAGCAAGTTTGTGGATCTGTGTGTATGAAAATACATTTTTTTAAAGCAAAAAAAATTTGATAAGACTTTTCAAAATGAATCTCTTCTGTAATCAGATATTTTGAATAATTTGCTTTACAAGTTGAGATCAGCTTCTCAGACCTGAACAAGAGTAACAACTCTGGTAGCTGATTCATTGTGGGATCAGAATCTAAGAATTTGTACAATAATGAGAATCTGGTATGATATTGTATGGAACTAGCCTGCAAGAATAGGCTAGAACTCTTGCATTCCTAAACTTTTTGGCTTTTGATGTCTTGTTTCCAGATTTTAAGGGTCTTGTATACATATCTAGGACCACAGTGGATTCCCAAAATGCTTTTCTATTTATCGGGCGCCGACTGACTGAGCGCTTTATTTCCCGTTCAGTTCTCCCCACTCCTAACGTGGGGACGGGATGCTCTGCCAAGCATGTGGACAGGTCTGACTTATGGTCGGCATGGCACGTGCTTCTCACTTGGTTTTGGTCCTGCCACTTGACTTGCGTTGAGCAGCCTCTGAGTTTGCAAACACAGGGCTCATGGGGCCTGCTGTGACCCACAGACGTGTTTTTTCAGTTCTGCTCAGTGTTATATTTTGACTTGGTTGTCATGTTTAAATATTTTGAGATTTCATGCAAAAGTCCAGATTTCTGTCATCTTTGGGGGAAAAACAAATCAGAAGCTCTGACAATACGGGGCTTTACTTGCCCACATAGCCACCGTCAGTTGGAGCTGAGGACACTTCTTTTCTCTTTAGAAGGCGTGTTACAATCTAGTCTCCATTATTACCTCCCCAACACTGAGTGTAAGTTGTTGTCCTCGTGCTTAACTTCTTACTCTGTTCTTGTTTTCTTACTTGGGACCCACTTAATGAATTGTTGCTCTTTTCCTGGCCTGCTAGTCGGCATTTGAGTTGGTAGTCTCTGGACCTTCTCTTCTCTCTCTTGCTCTCTCCCCCACCCCCCTCTGTGTGTGTGTGTGTGTGTGTGTGTGTGTGTGTGTCTTTCTCCCTCTCTCCCCTAACACACACCCTCTGTGTATAATCCAGTGACCTACAGATAGACTTTGCTGACTCGGGTTTGGGCTGCAGTTTAGTTCATCTGAGCTGAGTTAATTGTTCTGTGTGGGCCTGGGAGCCACAGCCCTGATTTGTAGTTTGGGGCACTGTGCTCAGATGGCTTAGTTAACCAGGTATTCATTCCCAGGGTGTTCTGTGCCGTGGATCCTCTTTCAGGAAGTTGGATAAATGACAATGTCAGATTTTTATGAAACTATGTTTTCTGAGGGAATTGATTATTAAAATCAGCTGAGGAGTCTTAAGAGTGCAGAGCTTTGGGCCTCTCGAGGAAAGCCTGCAGCAGTGCAGCCCGACAGAACTTTCTGCGAAGATGGAGACGTTCTGTATCTGTGTTTTCCCGTAGGGTAGCCACTAGCCACGTATGGATGTTAAATACTTGAAATGTGGCTAGTGCAACTGAGGGACTGAATTTTAAATTTTAATTAATTTAAATGTAAATAGTCACCAGTGGCTTTCCTTACCTGACAGGTCAGGTCGAAAGCTCCCCTGATGATCTCTCTCAGCTGCGTTTGGAAACAGCTGGTCTAAAGCTCAGATCCCAGGCAGTCCTTAACTTGACCTTCTTATACATGTTGCTTCTACTCTGTTGAGAACTTTGCCATCAGAAAGGGATCCTCATTTACTCTTTGGTATCTGCAGATGGTAGAGCCTTTAAAATCTGAAATCCTCCGCCTAGACGTGAGCAGAAACCAGCTGAGTTATTGAACAAGTGGAGGTTGGCTTCAGCTTGCATTTGGTGCAGCAGCCGAGGGTGTATGTCCTCCGTGTTTGGTGTTAGATGGGTGGGGGGCTAACAAGGAGCGGGGAATACAAATCTGGACTTTTCAGTGAGATTGAAATGCTGCTTGACGAGCTCACCCGGCATTATGGGTCCAAATATCATCTGTATGGCTGCAGCCCAGATCTCTCCCCTGAACTCCGAACTCTGCAGATAGCCATCTCCTTGACACCTTTGCTTGGCCAGCAGGTAGGCATCTTACACTCAGCATGCCCTAGAAGGAACCCTGACCCCTTCCTCCAGATCCACTCCTCCCATGGTCTTCCTGTCTCATTCAATGGCAGTGCCATGCTTCTGGTTGTTCAGGTCAGAAATCCTCATAATCGTCCTTGACTGCTCTTTTCCTCTCATGAGCCACATAAAATCAGATTGACTCTGGTCCCACAATATACCCAGAATCTGGCCACTTCTTGCACTCTTTTGTGTTAGCATGCTGGTCCTGGGATTCATTTTGCGTTGGACGTTAGTTTTCCTGCTTCTGCCCCTGTACCCCGCTGTACAGTCTCTTCTCAACACGACAGCGAGAGTGCAGTTCTAGTCGGGTCATGTCATTCGTCTGTTCAGGATGCTCCGATGGCTCCCATCTCTCAGATGGCCTATCAGGTGCCACATGACCTGGCTATCTGTGCAGAAATAGTTAACCCAGCAGGCCTGACCCCCTGTCCTTGGATCTGCCTGCAAGGCTGGCCCCTGACTTCCATCCAGGAATTTAGATTTGTGGAGGGTTCCCACTGTTCCCTGGTAAGAATGGCTCACTGTGCCAGAACTGTTTATGCCAACAATATGGTTTATGCTGAGCACCTGCTCTTTTTCTGGGGGTCTGCAGTTTTTGTGTATGCTAGCAGAGGGTCCTTATGTTGACCAGCCTCCAGTGAAAACCTCGGATGCTGTGTCTCTAATGAGCCTCCTTGGTAGACACCGTTTCACGTGTGTTGTCAAAATTTGTTGCTGGGGGAATTGAGCGTGTCCTCTCCACTGGGAGAGCACCTTTGGAGTCTTATGCCCAGTTTCCCCAGACTTCACCCCATACTCCTTTTCCCTTTGCGGACTTCGCGTTGCATCCTTCTGCTGTAATAAGTCGTAGCTGAGAATGCCTAATGCTGGGTCCTGCCTGGGAGACCCCCTAGTGAGTCACTGGCCCCGGGTGGTCTTAGGAACCCTGACACAGTATCTTTCCCCCTTCAGACCTCGTCTTCCACCCCTCTCTCACTCTCCCCCAGCCACACTGATCTCTGTGCTGTTATTCAAGCGTGTCAGACAGGCTCCCACCTCAGGTGCTGTTTCCTCTGCCTGCAGTATTCTCCCCACTCACCCACCTGGCTGGCTCCCTCATCTTTCTCGTTTAAAAGAGCATTCCTTTCTCCCTGGGGCCTTCCTGACCACACTGTTAATAATTGTAGCCCCTCCACCCACACTCTGCATTGCTCTCTTCTGCTTTATTTTTCTCCACAGAGCTCATACCTCCCTCCTATACTGCTTATTTTAACTGTATTTATTATCTGTTTTTCCCCGTTAGAATGTTGATTCAGTAAAGGGGGAGATCTTGGTCCATTCTGTTCGTTGCTGAACCCCTGGCTCTTACGAGAGTGCCTGGTACTTAGTAGGCTGTTGATAAATTCCTTGTTGAGTAAATAATTCTTTTATCGTGTGTGCATCATCATCTGTTACACTTATCTCTTGCTCCCTTACACACTAGCCCAGAATGAAGTAGCTTAAGATAACACCCAGCAGGCCATGGAGAAGGCTCAGTGTGATGTTTTCTAGGTCTGGGATGTTCAAGGTTGGTGTCTTTGTGCACACGTCTGGTGCCCCAGCTAGCATGGCTTGAATAGCTGGGGGCTGGCTGCAGTGGCTTCACGGGGGCACATGTCTGGAGCCCTGGTTCTTGCTGTTAGCTGGGTTCCTGGTTCTCCTTCCTGTGGTCTCAGGATCTGGTCCTCTTCACACGGCCTCTTCCCAGGACCTCTACAGCAGGGTAGCTGGACTTCTCACAGGGCAGCTCAGGGCTCCAGCGAGTGTGAAAGTGGAAGCTGCCAGGTGTTCTTAATGCTCAGACCTGCAACTGGCATGATGCTTCCTGTCGTGTTCTGTTAGTGAAAGCCGGTAACAGGTCCAGCCCAGGTTCAAGGGAGAAGATTACGTAAGGAGCTGAATACCAGTAGGTATAGTTCTTTGGGGTGGGGGGGCACCAATGTAACAGGTCACAGTGTTGTCCTAGGTGACAGGAATGTGAAGATTAACCAGTCACTGTCTCTGGTTTTGCTGAGTTTCACAGCCTCCTGGGGGGCGAGGCACATGTGAATCAGCCAGTTTTGCTCCAGTGGTATGTTCACTGGGATCCAGTGTAGACAGGAATGCTCTTTGAAGACACTGAGGCTATTTTGAAGGATGATGAGGAGTTTGCCAGGAGGAGGAGTGGGTGAGGCCTTCCAGGTGGAAGGAGCAAAGGGAGAGGGCATCAGCTTGGGGAGGGAGTTGGAAGAGTTGAGCGTAGCCCGGGAGGCGTGGTGATGCACAGAGTAACTCGGACCAGACTGATGAAGGCCCTGGCGTGCCACCCTAGGGGATTTGCATGCTTCCTTAATGTAGCTGTTGGTTTTATTACAAATACATTCACATTTTGCTCCCTTTGCATGGGTCTAAAAATATGTGTATGAGCTTAAAGAGGAGGATTTTTGGAAAACTAGATAATATTTCTGTTAGGGCCTCATCAACCATTTGGTTACACTGGTTGTGACACCTTCCCCAGCGAGACTGCTCTCGACAAGGTTATCAAGATCTGGTAGCTAAAACCCATGCTTTCTTTTCAGTCTTTGCTTTTGATGATGTCCCACCTTTTGAAACTCTCTACCCATGAGCTTTCCAGGACTTTTAACCATGTCTCTCTCGTCTCAGTCTTGGCAAGTGCCCCCAACACTACTTCCTTGTATGCTGGTGCATCAGGGTGCTAGCCTTTCAGTGGGATCTCATCTGCTCTGCGGCTTCAGCTACCCTGAGATACACACCTCTGGCCCTGAACTTGCTATCGGCTCCAGTATCCACTTGCCTCTGGACTGTGCCACCTTGATGTCCCACATACAGCTCAAGCCCAGCCTGTTCTCTGTAAACCTGCCTGTCTTACTTGTTCTGTGGCTGGTTTCTCTGTTTCTGGTGCCATCATTCACCTGGCTGTCTATTCCAGAAACCTGGAAATCCTTCGTTCCTTAATGATTTCTCCTTCTCATATTCCACCACGTGTCTGGTTGGTCAGAAAGTTCTTTTGATGCTTCTAAGTGAGATCTCTTATATCTGCTTCCTCCTGTCCACCCAAAAGCCATGCTATTTCTCATTTCTGCTGTTGGGAATTGCAACAGACCCTTAACTGGCCTCACTGCCTCTGCTAGCTCCAAGCTCCTCCACACCATTCTCCACTGAGGACCTGACAGCCGCACATCTGATCATGTCTGGAGTACGGCTGGGAATATTTAGATGGTTCCATCACTTTTAGGTGAAAACCCAAATTTTGCTTCCTGTTCAGTCTCTTTTCTGTTCCTTTATTCCCTTTAAATTCCTCCATGCAGGGCCGGCTCAGTGGTGTCGTGGTTAAGTTCCTGCATTCTGCTTCGGTGGCCCAGGGTTCACAGGTTCAGATCCAGGGTGCAGACCTACGCACTGCTCATCAAGCCATGCTGTGGCAGATGGGCACAGATGTTAGCCCAGGGCCAATCTTCCTCAGAAAAAAAGAGGAGGGTTGGTAACAGATGTTAGCTCAGGGCTAATCTTCCTCACCAAAAAAAAAAAAAAAATTCCTGCATGCAGTTTAGTGTTCTCATGCTTTCCCCACCCCAGGTAAACCAGCCCACCCTTCAGGATGCATCTCCAGCTTCCTCTTCCGTAGTAACCCCCTCCCTCCCTTTCCCAAGGCTTGTGTGCCCAGAGCTCTCCACTCTCCACACTTGTGCCTTTTTTTTTTTTTTACAAAACCTACAGCTTACGTTATACTGTTTATCAGCCAGGGTCTAGTAACTTAGTAGACCACCCAATGACAGTGGCTTATCCCAGCAAACGGTTCTCTTTTGGGGCAGGGGGCGGGGTGGGAGCTCTGACTCTCTTTAGCCTTGGAGTTTTCTGTGGATCCCCTGCACAGTGCTGACTGATGGAAAAAGTGTGGAGGACACTACAGGAGATTTGGGGCCCAACCTGGAAGTGGCAGACCTCACTTGGTGTTCCACTGGTGGCACTAGCCGCGAGCCCTGTCTGGACGCAGTGGGCTTGGGAATGTCGTCCACTAGGATATAGGAGAGCAACTAGCTAGGCTCTGCCACCTCGTGCGATCATTTTGTCTCCCTACTATGCTGTGAACTCTTCAAGAACAAAGAATGAGTATTTTATTTTCCTCTCCCTGTTTTATCACAATATCTGATATAGTATGTATACCATAAATGCTTGTTAAATTGTATCAAATTTCACATCAATTTCTTTCATAAAAATGAGAATGACCTGTATTCAACACAATGTTTTGTAGTTTGAAACCGTTATATGTGGTATAGTTTTTTTTTTAAAGTCTAAATGCAACTTTTCTCTTGATTATCTTCAAATACCTCATCATATCCACATTTGCTGTCGGCAGTAGTTTAGTGGTCCATTATATCTGCCACATTGATTGTCTTAAATCACAGCTTCAAATTCTGACAGGTTGACTCACTTCTCAGAGTTTTGAGACTGAGTGCTCTGTAGTTCTGGATTTTCAATGAAGCAACATTGTAATGTTTTTGCTTTGTGAAGATTTGTGCCATGCTGTCTCTTATATTTGAACGATGTTTGAATTTCAGTGTCCTATTCATTAATTTCATGTTGATTTTAAAAACAAAATTCTGGATTATCTCAGTTTGGATGGATTCTTTATTTTCGAAAGGCATGGTGTCTGTGTCTCAGGGGCTGCCAAATTAGGCCTGCCTCCCGGCTCTGGGCTCAACCATTCTTCTGATTGCTGGACTCGCACTTTTTGGATTGCAATGAGATAGAACTGCAGATACCAGGACACAGGCTGGTAAAAGCTTGCAGTCTCAATTAGTCTCTGTCAGATTCAGTACCAAGTATCATCCACATAAATATGCCCTATACTGCGTCTGTCCTCTGCCTCAGGTGAGGTGGTTAAACTTGTGGGTGGTCCTAGGCTCCCCAGGAGGAGCTGGTGGGGCCCACTTGGTGATGGAGGCAGATAACGGAAGACGTGTCGGCGACTCTTGGCTAAGCCATTCTCAGCAGGACCAGAGAACCACGCTGATGGGAAATGGGGAAAATCAGACCCGTTTTATTGCTCCATTTGAGGCAGAAATTAAAGGCTAGGGGGAGCTCCAATAACAGACTTCTGATATCTTTTTAGGGAGGTTTAGGGTAAGTTTTGCCACTATTCTATTATAGAGACATGAACCCTAGAAAGAGTGACCTCTAAGCAAACACGGGCTTTTGACAAGGGATATATAGATATAATTTGTAGTCCTTCCTCCTTATAGGTATAGGTGGCCTATTTTGGGGAAGGGATACAGAGATAGTGGGGTCCCTGACTTAAGAATGATGGGAAATAACTACAGTCTCTTAACCCCATCTGCATCACATTAACAAGTATGCCATGTATTCAGTGAGGCCTTAGTCAGACCCCCAAGTAGTGGATGCTTTGCTGCAATCATCTGTAGCAACTAAAATGTCACTTCAGTCACTTGAGAAGATTCAGAGAGCGACTTTGGTCAAGCCTTGTGTTTTGTGTGGGGATATAGAACAAAGTAAGGCATAGTCCTGCCGCATCAGGCTTATAGACTAACAGGAGAGAGAAGCATGTAAATAAAGCACAGGTGGTGGAGAAGCCCAGCGTGCTGGGCAGGGGGAGCAGTTGACATCGACTTTGCTTGGAGCGGGGAGAGATGGGGAAGTCATGCGGGGTTCACTCCGGGAGTAATACCTGGGCAGGGTTTCGAAGGATGGTGGACATTTGCCAGGGCAGTGAGGTGGGGGAAGAGCATTGGAATGGGTGGGGGAAGCAGCCTGCCACTGACTGAAGGTAAACAAGTGGGGTTTGGGGCAGGGGAAGAGAATATGATTATGGAAAGTTCCCCAAGGTGCTTGTGGGCGGGAGTAGTGGGGAATGAGGCCCTAAGAAGAAGGCAGGTCAAAGGCAGGAGGCCTTTGTTATGAGGAGCTAAAGCGCTTGAGTCATGGAAGCGTTCTGGGCTGGGTGGTGGTGTTCCATTTGCCTTCTTGTATCGATTGCCCTGGAGGGTGGAGACAGACGGAGCAGAGACAGACGTGGAGGCACTGGCCCAGGTCCCTGCTGTGGGAGTGGAGGTGAGATGATTGAGGCAGAAGAGGAAATGGGCTTTGAGATTTCAGGGGCAAAGTAATCAGACTTGGCAGTTGACTGTATATGGTAAGGGAGGTATGGGTGGAAATGGAGAGGCAGCAGCCTGAGGTTTACATTATGCAACAGACATTTCAATGCTTACACCTGTGTCCTGGGGCTCCAGAACAAGTCAGACGTGGTTTGTGCCCTCAGGGAGCCTCGTGGAGAGGGAGAGGGGTGGGAGAGACTGAGGACTGATGAAAGGGTTGCTGGGGAGCGTTGAGGGCCTGGCTGAGGTCATAAATCATGAGTTCACAACAGTGCCCGTCTTTTGCATCAGTTGTTTGCCATTGGATTAGAGCCTTGATTTGAGATTGGGATTTGAGGGCAGATGTGGAAAAGATGTGTCGTCCAGAGATAAAAGCAGTCAGACTAAGCCCATGAATGTATGAACTATGTTGGTGGCTTGCAGACTTTTTTTGACAGAGATTCCCAGTGGCTAGAAGCCCTCTGTTTGCCCCTGCAGACCTGCTGTTGACCTTTCTCCAGCCTCCGCTATGACCGAGGAGGCTGAGCGGTGTGCACTGTCTCCCTCTCTGGCTCCTATTTGCGTCAGCCGTGGGGAGGCCACAGGAGGACAACAGAGGGTGGTCAGCCCACTCCTTCCGGGTCCCTGTGGGTTGGCTGCCTCCTTTACTAAAGGCCATCACTGCTGTCAGTAAACCCTCCCCGCCTGCCTCTCTCCACCAGATCGGCATCCTCTCCTTTCCCTGGCCCCTTGGTCCTAGATGATGGCAGGGACACCACTGCTCTGAGCACTGCCCGTTCATGTTTTCCTTCATAAATAGTTTCTATTTTCAACTCCTAAATGCCTAATTTGAGTGAACCATCTGTTGCTGCCAGGATCTGTGCTGATAAATACAGTAACAATAGGTTTTCCTTCATGACCCAGTACCCACAGCACGCATACACAACTGAGATAAAAGTTTCATGAGGGACTTACCCTTAGAATGATGCCCTCCAATTTTTTTATTCTATCATTTTATTTTTAAAAAGTCATTAGGATACACTAAATTGATTTCAGTGCCCCCTGATGGGTTAGGGCCCATCGTTAGAAAACCGCTGGGGCTACCTGACGTTTAGGGGACCCTGGACGGGTCATGGGGTCAGGTGACTCTAGAAATCCCCACAGAGCCAAGATCCCATTGTTTTGTGGATTGAGATAAAGTGTGAGGCTGAGGTAAAGTAAATTAGGAAAGATAAATTCCTAACATCAAGTATGCATTATAAGTGTTTAAATGAATTTTTCTTTGGATTACAATGCCAAGTACCTTATGTGTATAATAGATAAGATTCGAATCTTGAGACTTGTGAATGGCCGGCATGTGAGCTGAGAGTCATCTTGGCCCAGAAGTCTGGGTGGCTTGATAAAATCTCGAAGAAATTGAAGGAGTTGTACTTGTCATCCCATATTTCTTTCGTCATGACGTAGTAATAGTATTGATAACTTTAAATATTAGGTTCTGGATTACTTCCTTTTGTAGCAAAGAGTTGAGGAAATGCAAGATGGATAAATAATCCTTGTCTCTGTATTTATAGGCACATTTGTAGAGATTCAGTGGGCTTAAGTTTTGACAGCAGTGTTTGAGCAGAGACATTTTCCCAGAATCTTAAAAAAAAAAAAAAAAGTCTAACTGCAGTTCAGAAATTTCTAGTAAAAAAAACAATTGTTTTTTGGTTACTGCAACTAGTTTTGCATTTGAGATCTTTCTGTCTTTCGCTCCACTTTTGTCTGTGGGTGGGGAGGGCTACTTGGAAGTGTGTCTCTGGATGGCGGTCCCTCACTCTATTGCAGTGTTAGTTTCCTCCGGCTGCCACGACAAAGTGCCACAAACTGGGTGGCTTAAAACTGCAGAAGTTTATTTTTTCACAGTTCTGAAGACTAGAGGTCCTAAATCAACGTGCAGCAGGGTCAGGCTCCCCTTGAAGCCTCGGAGAGAGGAGCCTTCCTTGCCTCTCCCAGCTTCTAGTAGCTGCAGACGTTCCTCAGCTCCTCTCCGATCTCGGCCTCCGTCTTCACACGGCCTGCGCCTCTTCTCTTCTAAGGACACCAATCACATCTGATTAGGGCCCACCCTAATGACCCTGCTTAACTTGATTACATCTGTAAAGGCCCCATTCACAGGTGCCAGGGGTTAGGACCTTGACATATCTTTTTAAGGGACAGTTCAACTCGTTTTTGAATTGCTATTCAGTTTAGTGAATTTTCCCCTGCTTTTATGATAAGAGACTTTGGGGAAATTCTGTTGATTCCTCATTGCCTTCCCCACAATGTTACTCTCTTTATTCCTCAAGTTTTGGCTTAAAATGGTACACAGATAACTTTTTTTTTTTTTGAGAAATGAAGGTCTTATGGTCTGGTATCACTTACTACTATCTTTTCCACTTAAACATCTTGGTATTTGTGCTCTGTTGTCATCTGCTCTTCAGGTGGCCTATCTGAGCTTCGTGTTTCTCCTAAATTCCATCCCATCCCCTGTCTTTCATGGTCTGGCTTCATCAATCATTGATTGAAGCCCAGGGGCAGGTGTGAATTGCATTCCTGTTCAGTCTGTAGTTAAGGTGGCCGTGGAGGTGGCAGGTGGGTGTGCTTTTACCGTACAGCACAGTCCCTTTCCTTCTGGGCTTCACGGTCCCGTTGGAGACATGTGTACGTATTGAAGAGGAGGCAAGCAGCAACCAGGTGCCAGATGAGTTCTCTGGCATTAAGAAGGGAGAGAGCTCACAGTAGGCTAGAATGGCCAAATGTGAAAAATGGATAGAATTTAGATAACTGAAAGAAAGGAGTGGGGAGTGTTCATGTGGCAGAAACAAAGGAAATAGAAACATTGTGACAGTTCTCAAACTTATTGGTCCCAACACCCCTTTTCACTCTTACATTTTAGAGGACCTGAAACAGCTTTTTATGTGGATTATACCTATTTCTATTTACCATGTCAGAAATTAAAACTGACAAATTAAAAATATATTTATTTAAAATAATGAACCCATAACAAGTTGAGATCACTTATTGTCATGAAAAATACTATATTTTTCAAAGCAAAAGAAAAATTTATGAAGGCGAGTGGCACCGTGTAACACTTTTTGTAAATCTCTTTGATGTTTGCTTGTGAGGCAGCTGGATTCTCAAATCTGCTTTCTCTTTCAATCTGTTGCAATATGTTGTTTTGGTTGAAATATATGAAGAAAATCCTCCTTCACATAGATATGTAGTTGGAAGAGGGAGAAGCATTTTAATAGCTTTTTCAGATAATTGTAGATATGTTTTTTGAATACTATGTGCAAATCCAACGAGTGATGTTTTGTTTCTATCTTTCTTTGTCATACGTTACTTATATCACAGTTTCTGTGGGTTGGGAACCGGGGCACAGCTTAGCTGAGTCCTCTTCTTAGAATCTCACCAGCTACAGTCAAGATGCCAGTGAGGCTGCATTCTCAGGCAGTTTGATTGGAAAGAATCTGCTTCTAAGCTCACTCAGGTTGTTGGCAGAATGCATTCCTTGCAGCTGTAGGGCTGAAGGCCCTGGCTTTCCTGGCTACTAGCTGGAGGCCAGCCTCAGCTCCTAGAGTTCACCTTCTTTTCCTAGAGGTCCTTGCAGGTCCATATCATGTGGACTTTTCCCAACCTGGCTGATTACTTCATCAAGCCTTCAAGGAGGATCTCTAAAGCACATTGGCTAGCAAGACTGAGTCCCGTATAACATAACAGTCATGGGAACGACCTCTCAATAAGTGATGGTTTCTTAAAGGTTAGCTGCAATGGGGAGTCTGAAATCATAGCAGTGAAATTGTCATACTCTGCTACATTACAATTCATTGGTTTGTGTTGTCTGTTGAATAGATCGATCCGTGCGTGATCTTTTAACACCGTAGATTGGTCATTCGGAAAACATTGGTTCACTGAGTTATACTAATGTTCTAAATGTTGACACATTTCATTATACAATTTCAAAAACCACATCCGTTGATATTCCCATCCATTTCATCTGAAAAGTATAAGTATTGGGAAGCTGTCAAGCTCACAATGGTGGGTACAAGTTTTCTAAAATTTTAATTTTTGCTTTATCATTGGCAACAAATACTGTCATTTGTTTTCTTTGAAGTGCCTCGGCTCACATCATTTCATTTTTGAGAAATATCTGCCAAAAGCTCAAGTATAAGTAACTATAGTTTGTCTGTCAGTCATTCTTTCATTGAACGTGGTGCTCCGTGAAAAGCCAGTCCATTCAGCTCAGTCATGAGTGCTTTTCCCTGAGGTGACCGTCATCGTAGGTCGGTGTGCAGAAATGCTTTGTGTGTCCTTCCTGTTTCTTCACTGACAGTGTCAAAAAGATGTGAAATCAAGGGTCGAAAATTAATAAATTTTTTGTTGCTTCATCAAGGGCATTCTAAAGTTAAACTGGCCCTTGTTTTAAGTGCAGAGGAGTGGCAGTGCAGAATACGACGACTACTAGCACAGTTTACTGCCTTGATTCGAGCTAAGGCACCAGCAGTCTTACCCACCATTGCTTTCACACTGGCAGCACAGGTGTCAGCGTAGTTGTTCCAAGGATAAACCGTGAGATCCTAAAACGTTATTCAGCACGTTGACTGTTTCAGTGCCAGTGTTCATTGTCAGGCAGTCACAGCCTTCAGTCAGCATCAGCACCAAGTGGTCGTCTCATACACAGGAAAGAGCAACTTTCGTCACGTCTGTAGATTAATCCACTTGTAAGGCAAAGGTATTCTGCAGGTGGGGTGTTAACTCAGTCTTCACACTTGCAGCCAAATCTTTATTTGAGGAGTCCCTGTATTGTTGGAAAGTGGCACTGTCGTACCTGTTTTTAGCTGACTTATCGTCCAGCAGGCATTCATCATTGTCAGTTGTGCAAGGTTTTCCTACGTCCCAGTTACTGTGTGTGCTTCTCCAGCTAATGCAGTACGATCCCTTACCCGGCAAGGTACGTCAGTGGCTTTTTCATCTCCAGTTCAAAAAGCTGTAATAATGTTTGGCTTTTAAAGTGCTCATCATGTCTGCATTTAAAAGTGTTCACTTCCTGGGGCTGGCCCCGTGGCATAGTGGTATAAGTTCAGTGCGCTTTGCTTTGGTGGCTTGGGTTCACAGATTTAGATCCCAGGCATGGACCTACACCACTCATCAGCCATGCTGTGGCAACATCCCACGTATAAAATAGAGAAAGACTGGCACAGATGTTAGCTCAGGGCCAGTCTTCCTCAGAAAAAAAAAAACGCAAAAACTTGGCTTCCTTTTCTGTTAAATTCTTAGTGATTTCAAAATGATGCTACAACTTAACTATTTGAAAATGTTTCATCGTGTAAGACACAATAACGTAAATTACTAATATCTCTTAAGGATAAGGAAAAGATAACTTTCATATTTTTGTCTTTTTACAGTTTTACCCAGTTCTTAAAAAATCCTTTGGTAGATTCTTCCCTTCCATGAAGCAGAGACTTCTGGTGCATCAGTTTCGTCGTTTTTTAGTTTTTTTAGATGTGGATAATACAGCTGTGGTGGGTTGAAGAAGCAGGTTTTCTAGTCCCCCCTTTTTAGATGTTGGATTTTTTTTATTACGGTAAAATGTACGTAACATAAAATTTTACCATTTGAGCCAATTTTAAGTGTACAGTTCAGGAGCATTAAGTACATTCACATTGTTGTGCAGCCATCACCACCATCCATCTCCAGAACTTTTTCATCTTCACTAACTGAAACTCCATACCTATTAAACAACGTCTCCCCATCTCCCCCTCCCCCAGCCCCTGATAATCACCATTCACTGTCTGTCTGTATGAATTTCACTACTCTAGGCACGTTCTGTAAGGGAAATCGTACAATATTTGTCTTTTGGGTCTGGCTTATTTCACTTAGCATGTCTTCAAGGTTCATCCATGTTGTAGCATGTATTAGAATTGCCTTCATTTTTAGGTTTGAGTAATATTCCAGTGAATGTAGATATCATGTTTTGTTTATCCATTCTTCCATTGATGGACACTTGGGTTTCTTCCACTGTTGGGCGCTTTTGAATAATGCTCTGTGAACATAGGTGTATAGATCTGTTCTGGTCTCTGCTGTCAGTTCTTTTGAGTGCCTACCTAGAAGTGGAATTGCTGGATTCTATGGTAATTCTATGTTTAACTTTTTGAGGAACTGCCGTACTGTTTTCCACAGTGGCTGCACCATTTTAGATTCCTACTAGCAATGCACAAGCATTACAGTTTCTCCACATCCCTGCCAATGTTGGTTATTTTCTGTTTTTTGTTTGTTTGTTTATAATAGCCACCCTAATGGGTGCAAAGTGTCTAATTTCTCCTTTTAAACCAATGATGTATCTTTAAATATAAAAAAGTTATAAATTTTCTTTTATTTTAGAATGAAATATTAAATTCTAAATTGTAGGTATTTGATAAATTTGAACATTTAGAAATAATTTGTGAGAAGATTTAAAATATTGTAAATTTGTGAAAGGACAAATAAAATGTGTAAATAACCTTTTAGAATCACCTGGGGAAAAGTTTAGGTCTGTGGCCCTCCTACAAGGGTCTTGAGACCCCCGGGGTTCACAGACCTCACTGTGCGGACCATGTGTTGAGGTATAGTACTGGAAACATGTTCACACTGTTTCCTTAGGTGGGTAAAAGCTCTTTCTCTTGGTCTACAAACCTATTTACTATGAACTTCAAAATATATTTTTTTTTTTTTTTTTTTTTACAATCTGACAATTTTACATCCAAGACTTAGATTTTTTTTTTTTTTTTTTTTTTTAAAGAAATAACAACTCAGTTGCCATGGAATTAAGGCTGGGAAGGTAGAACGTTCTGTCATTGACTGGGAACCTGCTTAGGATCTGGCAACAGAGGGTGGGAATAAATTGTGCTTTACTGATAACAGAAATATTTTGTCTGTTATTAATCTTCTTTAATATTTTTTAAAGATGACCTAAGGAGGATGTACATATCTGTCTTGTAAAAGACTTCTCTGAAGCAGCAATTACAGAACTTATTTAAGACATCTTAAATACATTGTTAGAATGCCAATTGGCATTTAGAATATTCTGCTGTTAGTATGCTTAGAATAGCAAAATAGCAAAACAGTCTCCATTGGATTAGATGATTTCAAGAAATGATTGAAATTTGAGTGAAGAAAAAAATTAAAAGTTAGAGACGTTATTTTGTATTTTATTACCCAAATACATCACTATCTAAAATGGCATACCAAAAATATCAACACTTGAATGAGAGTATGTGTTTTTCCCATCGGCATCCACTGTGCTTTGGGGTGCTGGTGCTGAGTGGGGTTTCCCCTGAGGTCAGGGGCAGCCCCGGCTTTTTTGCTTTCATTGCGCAGTTTACATGTTTCGGCTCTCTTGAAAAGAGCTTCTCTAAATATCACGAATTGTCTCCAGGTGTATAGTCCATATCTTTTTTAAAAAACCGAGTGGTGATCACTTATCTTTATAGTCAGACATCTCTTTGCTGTGATTTAGATGCTATTTAAAATCATAATGCCTTTTTTTAAACTCCAGATTCATGGAGAGTAGATTTGTATAGTATAAATGTTTAAATACTCTTGTATATCAATATCAATGTATAGGTTGAAATGATAGGAGACAAGGTGTGTAGTAGAGCAGTAATCATCAGATAGATATCCATGTGACTATTAATTGGAGAATGTGGACTGTGTACCATTGTACAAATTGAGCATCCTGCGCTTGTGTAGCAGACAGTCGCCATGGTGTGCCTGGCGTTCTTGGTTATAGCCATGTTGTTTCAGTAGATAGTTGCATAGTGAGATATTTACTCTAAGTCTGTAGCTAAAAATTGTTTGAGAGAAATTTTAGTTTTTTCCCCTTTGGCTTTAACAGTATGAGGAATACAATTTTGAACATTACTTTAAATTGTTCCATGCAGTGATGATGAAAACTATTTGGGAAGGGGGTTGAGAACACTATAAGGAAGGCAAATGTTTGGGCAATAAGTGGGGAGCTGAGGCCGAATGTGGGAATGCTTGTCTGCACCTTGGGCCACTTGCTCCTGCAGCCTCCACGAGCGGTAGATTAAGCGTTGTCAGGATGGTGTAAAAACAAAACCTTCCTGTATGTTTGCCGTGCTTTCCCATGTTTGGGCCTGGAATATTGAGTTGAGATTGTGAAGCGTGTGGTCATTGGGGCTGAAAGAGACTCAGAGCAGTGGTTTGGATTCTCGTTGGGCTGGAGGCTTGTCCGATGATCAGTGCTGATGGAGTCAAAATATTGCGCCTCTTCTGAGAAGGGAAAGTCTGAAGGGGACAAGATTTTATAGATGAAGACCCCGAGCCACAGAGTGTGTGCGGTAAGGCGAGGAGTTCCAATCCCACCCTGAGGGAGGACATCTGTGCTCCGAGTGAGGCAAGCCCTGCCTCCAAAGAGTGTCTGGTAAGTGTAATGAATTCATTACTCCCGAGAGGTGGCCCAGGTGGGAAGCATGGAGAATCTGGCTGTGTTGATGAGATCTGGCCAGACTGTACCTCACCATTAGGGCTGATGTTGGGAAGACACATACACTGCTTCGTGCCTCCTCCTGTGGTCAGCCTGGCAGAGAACAGGGGCTAGAATGAGGCCTGACCGCTTCTTTGTCATCCTAATCAGGGTTAGATCCGTCTGGCTGGCATTGGGGGCTCAGTTTCTGAGGATGGGTCTGTGAGAATGCCGTGGTTTTGGAACCTCTCTCAAGAATATTAGGAGCCTTGATTGCCTGGCTAAGAGCTTCATTCCAAAGGCGAGGGAAAGCAGTGACGATGATGTGGTAAAGCGTCTTTTGGGTGGATTGATCAGGGCCTGGTGGACAGGAAGTGGGAGAAACAGAAGGTCAAACAGTTAGCTGTTATAATGACGCATAAATCCTGTTGGTGTTAGCCCTGATTTCTGTGTACTTGATTTCTACTACTTCAGGCAATATTTAGAGTAGAAAATCTGCGAACTTAGACTGGCTGTCAGGGAAAGTCAGATAGACCCATGTGGGGTTTTGGGAAATGCCCTGGACTTGGCGTCTGGGGCCTGGGTGTAGCCCAGCTCTTCTCTGAACTCGGACTGGCTCTGAAACCCTAGGCAGGGCCCTGTACTCTCAAGACCTCGGACATAGAGGAGCTTACTTCTGAGGCTCCTCCCCAGCCGTAAATTTTGTTTAGTGTCTGATTTATTACTTTCAAGTATACATTTCTAAGTACTAACTTCTACATGCTGCCAAGAAATGGTTTTTAGGGGCCCATTATGATGAAGCATGACGAGTGGATGACTCATTTGCTATGAACACTGTATATTTCCATACACACAGTTTCTGAGCTCTAATCCCTCATAATAGTCACCCCCTGCCCCCCAGTCTTAAGTAGGGTTAAGCCCTTGAAATCTTGTTTGCATCTTTAATTTATTTTGGAAATGAATTTTTCTGAGATATACATAACTCATCTTCCTAATTAGATTGTAACCTCCTTGAAAGCAAAATGCTTTGTTTTGTTCTGTTTGCTTGTTTGTTTTAATCCATCATAATGCCTTAAATAGCACCATGCATACAGAAAGCACTTAATAAAGCGTATGAGTGAATGAGTAGCTGGAGCATAAACTTTTGTTCAAATCAAATTATCATGAACTCTGAAATATTGAAACATGAATTAATAAAGGCTTAGGCCTGTGGTATTTTATTTTAATTATTTAATTCAGGACAGGGCAGTGTTTGTAATTGTTAGTGCTGTGGCCACATGGAGGGATGACTGAAAAGATCTTCACAGTGTACTGCTGTAGGAAAAATGGGTAGGAGCTGGTTCATCCTCGTATAACTCTTATTCCAGAGGTCAGTCTCTGAGTAACCTCCTGGACCCAGAATACTGCCCTACAGTTGGGGAGGGGGAACGAAAAATAAAGTCAGGAGTTCAGAAGTGAGAGTGGTTGGTTACGTCGAGAACAAAGCACTTTGTCAGTTTTCTGGCCAGAAGGAAAAGAACACTCTTCTTGACTAGAAATGATGTTTGAGGTGAAAGCTTTCCGACGTGTGGGATGCCTGGCTTCTGCGTTTAGTTCCTGTGGGAGCCAGAGACGGGAGAGGATAAAGGAGAAGGTTGAAAGAGGATGAGGAGGCGGGGTGTGCAGTGGTCGTGAAGGGAGAGCAGCAGGCATTGTTGGAGAAAAGGTGGGGAGGCAGGAACCCAGCCGGAGGGGCTCCTCGTGGGAGGAAGCTGACCTCTGTCCTCTTCAGTAGCTCCCTGGACCTTCCTGTGTTTTACCTCAGGACGTTCACTCATGTTCACAGCTGTAAGTCTGGCCTGTGGTTAAAGGGACTGGGAATGTTTAACCTATGTTTTAAGACATTGCATCAGAAGCTGGTTAAAACAGATATTTAGCTGTTTAATTTCTTTATCAGAAATCTATAAGCATGGTAAGTGTATATTTTTTCCTGACAGTACCTTGGGAGTTTGAGCTTCTGAGGAACTGAGCTAAATAGGTGGATGCTCCAGACAGCTGTTTCAATTTTGTCCATAAAAACCGTAAAGTCAGTTATTCATTCATGTGGCCAGTATTCATTGGCTGGCAAACGTGTCAAAAACTTTGCCAGCCAATGGAGATGCAGTAAAGATAGTACATGGTTCCTAGTCTCTTGTAGGAAATTATACTTCTGTCCAACGGTGCACATCACCTATAAAGTATCGTGTCTTAGAGATGACCACTCTGCTTGGGGATGTGGAATTTTAGAAGCCCTCCTTAAAGAGATGAAACTTGAGCCTTCTCTGCTGCCTTAAATTATTGATTCAAAAGTCATGTGTGGATAAAGCCACAGAGGCCATGTGTTGACATAGATGACCAGGACAGCCTAACTTGGCTGGTCGCCATACCATTCCATCCCATCCAATCAGCTCCTCCATGCTCAGTCCTGGATCGTTCTTGACCTCAAATATGATGCTAGAGTGAGATGTAAGAGACACCCTGAAACTGACCCAGTCTCCACACTCTGCAATCCCTGTGCTTTCCTTATCTCCACTGGTTTTCTCTCTTGGTATCTTTCCCACTAGGTTGTAAGCTCGCTCCTTTGTGGGCATGATAATGATAGTGATGTTGATTTCGGTGGCAGTGGTGATGATAATTCCTAACATCCTTTGGGCATTACTCAGCACCAGAAAATGTGTGTGCATTATCTCATCTGACGCCCACAGCCTCTGAGATGGGGCCGTCATTCTCTCCTGTTTTACCTAAGACGTCATTGAGACTTGAGAGGTTAGATGACTCTCCCATGTCAGCCATCATCATGGTGGAATAGGTGGTCCCTTGTCTGTCATTTTTTTTCTTGGATGTTTCCATATAATTTACATCCTCCCTCCCTGCCACATGCTCAGCTAGTGCAGGTTTTTGTTTATGGTAAGTACTTAACAAGTGACGGATTCTGCTCTGTTAGGAGATTATGGTCCCTGGTTTCTCGTTGTTCTGGTTGGCATGCCATCAAAGTGGCCCGCAGATGCCCTGGGGTGCTAAGGTTACTGTCCTTCAGCCTTGCCCCTCTGCCTTTTGTTGTGCCATCACTGGCTCTTCTCTTTTGTCAGCGAGTCTGGAGCTCCGCACTCTGCTCGGCTTCTGCTCTTGGGCATCCCTGTCTGCATTCCTGTTCTGTCACTGTGGCTGATCCCCAGCGCTTTCTGCCACTGCTGACCCCTGCTGAGCCCAGGGTTGACTACTCTTTTCACTCCTTTCCCACTTTCTTCCTTCTCCTGTGGAGTCTCCAGTGTGTCTCGACATCCACTCCAAGAGGTTGGCCAACTGGGCATTCATTTTGCTTGTGAACTGACCAGTCATTTCGTGTCAGATAGGTCTATTCTTGGCCTTTCTTCTGAACTTTATCCCTGGATGGGTGTGTGGGTCCAGGGATATTGCTTGCTTCTCAGAGGTTGTTGCTTGTTTCATTGTTGTGTACAGCTTCCAAGTTGGAGCTGTTTAAGAATTATGGTACTAGAGATGATGCTTTACTGTATTTTTAAATGTTGATTAGAATAAAACAATTTATCATTCTCCTAGAACTTTATTTCCATTTCTGTGCTATCTCTTTGTAAAAGAAATGATGACAAAGTTCTTTATGAAACCCAGCCGGCAGCTCCCTTATAGTTTGTTCATAATAAATTTTGCTCGAATACGTGTGTTTTGTATTTTAACTCTCTGAGTTTGACAGAATTATTCCTCCCTTCAGTGGGCACTTTGACTATGCCTCTATTATGTGGGTACTTAACACCTGTGAGAGATTACGATTCCTGGTTTTTACACAGTGGTCTGAGATTGAACCCCTGGTATGGGGGCACCTCAGTTTGGAGAGGAAGTGTGTCATGGTTGTCATTTGTGTGAACTCTGAAGCGAGATTACCTAGCTTCACATACAAGCTCTACTGTGTACTAGTTGTATGACCTTGGGAAACTGACACTCACTGTGCCTCAGTTTCCTCCCATGTAAGATGGGGTTATAGCGTGGGTATGGAGGACTAAATGAGTTCACGTTTCTAAAGTGCTTAGAGAGTGCTGGACACATGCTAACATGTGTGTCCTAAGTGTGTCTTCAATATAGTGTCCGTGTTTCTCAAGTAGACTTGGAGCGGGTCCAGCTGTGGGGTTTATGCCCAGTACCTAGCATAAAGCCTAGCATGAACTTTCCACTCAGAGATTTGTTGACTAGATACATGAATGTATAAATAAATAACAAATCCTTCACTTAATCTCATTAGTCCTTTAAATTATTTTTTTGTTGAATAAATTGTTCTGAGTTCAAGTTTGGGTGACTCTGCTTTAGTTACTGGATTTTCATTGATTTAATTGTGATTCGTTTGTTGATGTTCTTTCTGGCGGTCCTATAAGAGCAGTCATCAGCCACAAGAAGATTCACTTAGCCGTTTCTCAAGAACTGGCTTTTGATTCTGAGTTGTCCACCAAAAATGTAACTTACCTAAGACAACAACGCATGTGGTTTTATTACAATCTGTATGTTAAACATGCATAGTTTCTGAGGTGAGGAAAATGGTCATTCATTACTGTGTGTCTCCTAATGCTTTATTTCAGATGAGTTTGTTCTTGGTTAACAGTTGACAGTTGTGGTGAGCCTGTAAAATATTTATTGCATTTTGCTTTTTAAATTCTAGACTTAAAACAGTTCCCATGGAAATTTAAGTTAAATCATACAGGACATAAAACTGTTTAGATAGTTTGCAATGTGTGGTGTGTAGGCTTCTTTTTTAGTTCAAGGGAAAATGTAGGTTGTTGACCCTCTGAAACCCACAGAAGCCCAGAAAGCAGTTCAAGTTTTCGTCCTCCGCCTGACACTTGTTGATGCAGATGAACAGGCATTTCCCCCTCCCTTTTGGGTAGGATGGGTCGGTTGGAAATGCTCTTGAGTGATGTGGTACTTGAGTCCTGTGTCATCGCTGTGGGAGATGCAGGGCCATGCCCGCTCTCCTCCCAGCTCTCCCCTGATGCTCACCAGTGCTTCCGAGAGCCCAGCCCGACTTCAGTGCAGGGTCATACACTGAGGATGGGCCTGCTTATTTGACTTAACACCCTATTCACCTAGTTAGTTCCACTTGTGGTCTTGGGCAATTCCTGTTGAGTGTTGGGTAGGATCAATCATTGCTGGCCCCTTAGCTCTAAGGCCCTGTGGAGATCCAAGTCTGTTATTCTTGTCCTGTGATTTCTCAGGCAGTCCTGGCCCTTATTATGGGGGGCATTGATACATGGCTCTTAGCTCCTCTGTTATTCTAGTATTGTGTCCCTCATTTTATAAAGTTTCCAGGCTATAACCTCTTGTCTTTTCCTTCTGGGCACTCCTTTACCCCCAACCTCTCTTATCTTAGGGTCCCTGAAGTAGCAACTAGAATCTTGCAGTTAATAACTGCGTCCTGACACCAACCATCTAGGCTTTGGTCTGATTTTGAAAGTTTGATTTGAATGTTTGACTCTTTCTCCAGTTACCTGGTAGCTTGAGGCACCTAAGGATGGGTGGGGACTTCCTCCCACCAGCAGCAGGTTCTGCCAGCTTGGAAGACAGGACTATACTGAAAGTTCCACAAGGGTCCCCTGGGGCGTGGTGTGCGTTCGAATGTGTCTCTGTGGGATCCAAGGCAACAGAGGGGAGAGGAGGGGAATGGAAATCAGTATCTGAACCGACTTTTCATGTAGCGATGTCTGTTTTGTAAATCAAGGGATACCTGTACATTGTTGCAGCACACTTTTTTTTAAATTAAAAATAAAGTGTTAATTCTGCATATCTGAAGCTGATGCTGTAGGCCAGTGGTTCTCAACATGACAAACAGGTGAGTGTGTGCGCGCACATATGTGTGGGTGGGTGGCTGTATTACGTGATGGAATCACAAGATGCTTTTCTACAATATGCGTGTCTCATTTCTTCCCCACTCACCCATTCAGTTTCCCAGGGATGGTGGCGGGTGTTTAAGAGTCACCGGCAAGCTCTCGTCTGCTCTCCCTATGGTGTATGTGGGCTGCACTCGGGGGTGGGTCACGGTCGTGGGTCATAAGAGCAATAAGAAACATAACTAATATATTGAGCAATTATTCTGTGCCAGGAACTGTTTTTTTTTAAATAGACATTTTTCTCTTATGCTAAGTTAAGGCACTTGCTTGACAGTTCTAACATGATAATATTAGAATTTGAGGTAAAACTTGACTATATATATTTATACATACACACACACAAACATACATATTCATATATATATTTACTGAGGTGATGAATCATCCGTTTTCTTGGGGTGAGGTGGGGTAAGTGGGCTCTGTAAATTGATCAGAGTATATTGTCTTGAGTTCTACTACTGAAATAAAAGTACTTAATTTATATGTTCTGAAAATGTAGGCTAGAGCTAACAAGTATTTATTAATACTATGTGCCAGATTTCATGCCAAATGCTTTCATTGTATCATTTAATTCTTGCAAAAGTAAAAGTACTTCCAGTATTACCTCTCTAACCTACAGATGAGGAAACTGAGGCAGAGAGGGTTTAAGGGATGTGATAGTAGTATTAGCTAGCATGAATGAGTGCTTACTACCTGCCAGGCCTGTTCCAAATAATTGCCATTGTTAACCTGTTTAATCCTCACAACAATTTCATGAAGCTTTTACTATTATCATCACTGTTTTGTAGATGAGGAAACTGAGGCCTAGAGGTTAAGTGCCTCATCCCTGGTCACCAGGTGGCAAGCAGCAGAGCCAGGTCCCAAGCCCAGGCTGACTGCCTCATGGTGCACACGACCATGGAGGAGAGCCTAGGTCTTCCATCTCAGCATCTCTTTTCTCAGAGCTACATTGCGTCCAAGTTTTTTTTTTTTTTAATTTTTTTTTTTCTGTGAAGAGATCAGCCCTGAGCTAACATCTGCTAATCCTCCTCTTTTTGCTGAGGAAGACTGGCCCTGGGCTAACATTCGTGCCCATATTCCTCCACTTTATATGGGACGCCGCCACAGCATGCCCTGACAAGCAGTGCGTCGGTGAGCGCCCGGGATCCCAACTGGCGGACCCCGGGCCTCCGCAGCGGAGCGCGCGCACCTAACCGCTTGCACCACCAGGCCAGCCCCCGCCTCCAAGTTTTAAAGGGAATTTAAAATGATGATTAGCAAAGATTGACAATTTGTTTAGATCAGTGGCGCTCCACTGGGGGTGGTTTTGCCCTCAGGAACATTGTGCATTGTCTGGAGACATTTTTGGTTGTCACAGCTGGTGGGAGGGGACTATTGGCATCTACTAGACAGAGGTCGGGGGGGTGCCGCTAACCATCTCGCAGCACAGAGGACAGCTCCCTCCTGCAGAGAAGGATCAGCCCAAATGGCAGTCAGGCTGAGATTGAGCAACTAGGGTTTGGAGTGTTTTGAATAGTGCCTTTTCTCTCAGAGGAATCAATTCCTTTAGTTTAAAATTATGCAGAAGATGTTTTATGCTGGAGAGTAAAAGGAAAAGGGGGTGGAACTGATACTGAACTTACAGCAGGGAGGGTCTTGGCTTAGGGAGCCCTTATCCACGAGCTGCATTCGTTCTCATTTTAAAAGCTGTGCTTGAGTGGACTCAGGATCACAGATTCCAGCTTAAAGGACCTTTCACCTCTGGAATGTAGGAGGATGATAGCTTTAAGTCCATCCATATGGCTGGGTTTGAGATATTGTCTGGAGTGTGTGTCTCTGGGCATCTGTGTGGTAAACACTTCTTTGTACGTAATTTGTGTGTGTGTATGGTACATAAGAGTAACTTCATAAAAGATAGCTTCTGCCAGAATTCAGAACACAGCAGGTAATGTACTGACTGGAGAGGTAAGAGCATGAGTAATTCTTGTCTCCTGAGAAAGATGTGGACTGGTTTATTATAATGATGTAATATTTGGGTGCTTCATGTGTCATCCCCATTTCCAATGATGCAAAACCTTAAGGGCTAAACAGGTTGTAAAAATTCAAAGTGTGTCTTTGAAGTCTGGCCTTTTCCCCTAGCAATTAAAGTGTCACTTTCGTCCTGAGAGTTTGCTGTCTGTAGACCTTTCCAGAGATCACGGTTAAGAACTCAGCATGTGTCCCCGTATAGGGGAAGTATCAGGTGTTCACTCCATGAGAGAGGTCATAATCTGGGAGATGTGATTAGCAGGGACGAAGAGGCAGAGGAGCGTCGTGCTGTAGGCTGAGGACTGAGGTGGCACTGAGGGCATGAGCATCCATCTGTGTGCTGAGGAGGGGGACCCAGGGTAGGAAGTGTGGGAGGGAGGAGGTGGCCTTTGAACTGGATCTTGTTTTAAGAGAAATTTAGGAGTAGTCCAGGTCGAGTGCCATCCTAGGCAAAAGTGTGGCCTTTTTAGGGCCAGCCGGGGAAGGGGAGATGAAAGGAAGCCGTCACCATCATCATCACAACAAGAAAAATCATGGCTACATATATGGGGTCCTTATCTAGAAAGCTCTAGGCTGGAGGCTTCATGGTGAACTCATTACTCCTCAGAGCAATCTCCTGGTGTTGATGTTATTGTAACCTTCACAGACAGGAAGACCAGGACCTAGCCAGACCATGTCCTGTCCGTGGTCACAGGGCTCTTGAGGGCCACAGGCAGCCCCTGGGCAGCAGTCCGTCACGGTTGAGCCTTGGCAGTTCCCAGTGTGACCAGGGTGTGATGTGAGCAGAGCTGTGCCGTAGCAAGGTGAACGTGATCCTGGAGGAACGGCCTTTCATGCAGCTTTCTGTGTGGTTAAAGAGGGGTGAGTTTGGACCTCATTTAAGGAAACTGGCTCTGTTACACTTGGTCTTATAGGGATTCTTGGAAATGTTTGACCTGAAAAACTGGAGAAGTATGATTTGGGTTGGACTGGCCAAAGAGATTAATTTGGGCATTTAAATATGAAAGAGTAACAGACTAAACAAATGGTAATTATTACTGCAAAGCTTTCCTCCAGCACAGAGTGAGTCAAGCCAGTCTGGAGTCTGTGGCTCTTTAGATTAGCTGTGAGAATGTAACAGCTCGTTCTTCCTGCAGGAGGCGCCGGGATGGGGGTGAGGGGGTAGGGGGAAGAAGTATCTTTCCTTGCTTGACCATAATAGTTAACGATTGCTGTACAGTCATCTCTCTCTTAGATTTTATACTTTCTCCCCCATCTCCACCCTCATGATAATAAATTGAAGGCTGGAGTTTGGTTAGAAAAGTAACAAGTTAATAGTGTATCAAAGTTCATGATATTGATTTGTGTTTCCTTGAGTGACTCTTTTCTGAAGTTACTTTGTTATAAGGGATGTATCTGATTTGACCTACAGGCTCAAAGAGAATTCAATTCCGTTCCTTCTTTGTTCATTCATTCATCAAGCGTTTATAGAAAGCCAGTCCTTGACCTGGAGAGCTTCACAGTCTAGACTCTGGAGGAAAAACAGACGTGGGAGCCAATAAGTACATGGCAGGTGTGAAAGTGGAGGGACGGAAGGTGGAGCACATGTTTGTCAGCCCCTGGAAGGAGGGGTCCTGCTGGAGGGAGAGGGGAGGGAACGGGAGGCAGCCCTTAGTTCTGGGGAGTGTTTTCTCCCTTGTGTTTCATCCAGTCCTGACATCCTGCCCCTCAAATCCCGTTTTTTCCTCTCATCCAGAGTGAGTCTCCTGGGTAACCAGCAAGACAGCTGCCACCCTCTGCATTCTCTGTGAGGGCCACTCTCTGTTCTTCCTCGTGACTCACTCCCAGAGCCGTACCCAGGCCCTACTACCTCCTTCTGCACTCAAGGAAGTCACAAGGAAACTCAAGTCACTCAGGGAAGCACAAATAAATATCGCGAACTTTTTGATACACTTTTAACTTGTTACTTTTCTAACCAAATCGATGAGTTTCTGCAACCTCACAGCCTTCCTTTTTTCTGTCATCTGACCCTAGCCAATCCTGTCACTTGTCACAGAGGTGGCCAGAAGCATTTGGAAAATATGTGGCAAACACACACATAACTCCGCGTCATCTCAGATTGGAAGTGCAAGTTAATGTATACATTTAAACTTCCTAGGTGTACCTGTTTTCTTAAAAATATACTCTGTAAGAATTGTTCACACCTGGCCCTATTAATTTACAGAGAGTGGCAGGATTGTGGTCCCTAGGAGAGTGAACGGGGCTCTCTAAGAGAGGCTGTGATCTTGTCAAACCCTGGAATAACAATTTGTGACACACAGAATGAATCCCTTCCATGGAAAGGAGTTGGGGGAGTAGAAATCATAAATTTGGAAACAAAAATATCTTTTTTTAAAGTATATTTTTATATTGCAGGATTCTTGTGGCAAACAGATGACATTTCTATCAGAAGATTTTCAAATGTAAGCAGACTGGTTACTCTGATTTGAAAAGCCTTATTTCCTTTGCTAAATATCAGATTGCATGTTATAGTTATGAATCCCTAATTCTAATAAAATGCAGGCCAATAGATGTATTCTAGTACCATGGATGACTGTTAAGGACTTTATACACAAGAAATCCAACCTATTTTAAACCAATTAGTTTAAATAGGAGAGAAGTTTAGAGGAACTGAAAATTGCTTCCTGTTAGTTCTCTGAGCTCTGTGCCTACGGGATTGTGTTCTCTGCTCTAACACAGGCCTGTTCTTTCTGAGGTCATCTAGTCTCCTAAAAGGGGGTTTAGATACTAAGTTGCATTTATAAGTAAATTATGCCCTACTTTCCTACCTTCTTTACTTTTTATTCCATAGTCATTAAAGCCTTGCTGTGTTCTTGTTATGTGTTGATAAATGCTTCATAATTACTCTACAACTAAAATGTTGAACTTGGTTATATGAATTTTTACTTAAAAAAAAAAACCCTTCTCACTGGAGAAAGGCAAAGTGGTGGGAAAAATGAACTCTGGCAGAGAAGTGTAGAAAAGAAGAATGAGGAGTGTGTGTGAGGGGAGGGTTCTGGGTGTAACAGCCCATGTCCTGAGTGGTCGCTGTCTTCCAGGACTGTGTAAGGGCTTTTTATGGATGCACCCACGTAGTCTCCACAAGAACTCTGAGATCGGTACTATTCCTATTCCTATTTTAAGAACACAAACTCTGAGGCACAGAAAGGTTAGTTGTCTTGCTAAGGTTACACAGCCACTCAGTTGGAGGCTGAACTTGAATCCAGGCACACAGTCTGGTTGCAGCCCGCAAAGGTCTTGATGGGAGAACTAACTTGGAATTGCATCCACCGATGTTCCAGTCCTGCTCTCCTGCTTCCCAATTCTGATCGTGGGTAGCCTTATTTAACCCACCTGAGATGGTTCCTCATTTGTAAGTGGTGTCATAATACTTAGAGTGTAGACTTGGAGAGTTTTAAATAAGGTGATGCATGTAAATAGTTCGGCACGTAGGAGGAGCTTGGTGAACATTGCTTCTCTCCTTTTGGTTTTCTGTCCCGGGGAAGTAGGGGTGGGAGCTGGCAGCCCTGACTCACGCTGAAGGTCCCTGAGGTAGGAGGCACCTCCCAGACTCTTAGAGCTCTGCACAGGTTGCTTAGACACATGCCCTGCACCATGAGAGACTTTCTAGGTGTCCTCTTGTTCTACTCTTTGGTGATTCCAAAGAGAAGTTGTATTTTCATAAATTCATGTCCACCTGGTTACATTTTGCTAAGTGTAGGACGGCCCTCACAGTGGTCCATCTGCTCATGTGTGGACACAGCTGGACAAGCTTGCCTTCCTGGTGGACGGGGAATTTTCCTTAGCACCCTTGACTTCTTTTTCTTAAGGGAGGATACATGTTTACTTCTTTTTATCTTTGACTCCTTTCTTTGAATTAGTTTTATCTTAACTACTAAGAAAGAAGGGAAACAAGTGTAGGGGAGGAAGAATTCTCCTTGACCCTCTTAGGGTCTCTGGCTGGGCTTCAGAACTAAACTGACATATGTCACATTAACAGGAGAAAAGGATACAAGTTCTATTAAATTTTTACATGTGTGTGGGAGCCCTCACAAGAGAATGAAGACCTCAAGAAGTGACCAGAGCAGAAAGTTTTTATACCTTTTAGATAAAGAAATAACAAATTTGTGAAGAATTGATAAGGCAAAGGGGTTTGTGCTGGGGCAGTAAATTGTAGGGAGGGGACTAGGAAGATAAGTGTTAGTTTAACAAGTTTGTACGGATTTCTCTCGGCCCCAATTCCTCATCTCTGGTGATAGAATGTCCTCCTTTCTCCTGGTATAGGGAAGGCACCTTGCACGTGGGGGTTGTGTCTTCTGTCAGGCATAAAAAGGAGGGTCGGGGTGCCCTTCTTGCACATGCTGTTTCTCAAGTGTCTTGAACTCAAAATAATATGCAAAGCAGCATATTTTGGGGTGATGTGCTCAGAACTCCTTCACGAGTTTCAGTGAAAACAGACTGTACTGTCTTTTAGGTTCTAGGTCCTTTTAGTACCAAGGGCCTAAAAGTAAGAGATGACGCCCGACTTCAGGGTTTCTCCTCTACAGGATGGTAGCATACACATGGTAGTTTATGGATGTGAGAGCTTGAACCAGGCTGGATCACGGGGAAGCTCCTCCCCCGCCCCCCCACTCCTCTCGTGCTCTGCTTTCCCCATCCCTTGGCTGGCCGTGTCCCTGCCTGTTTTGTTGTGGAAGGAAGCTTTTTATACAGCTGGAAGGAAGCATTTAACAGGAGTATCTGTGTGTCCATGGAGATGCCATTTGCTCCATTAAGGGAAACAGTGTACACCTGTGACATGACTCCTACTGTGTGGCCCAGCAACCACCTGCATGAGAATCCCTGGGGGTGTTCATTAAATAAAGAGATTTCTGGCCCACTCCAGATCCACTAAGTCAGAATCACAGTGTCATTATCTGTGGTTTTAAAATACTCTTCTCATGGGTTGATCAAATTTCTCTTTGATGAAAAGCAGCCATGAAAACTTGTCACGTCTTTCAACTGTTCTGATCTCGGCACACACATTTTCAGGGCCAATTCTCTCTCCCCGTGGCTTGTCACTACCAGTGAGGGACTGTTTGCCCGAGTTCCCAGTGAATTCACTGGTGAGCAGCACTGGGAGTGGCTGCTGAGGGCGTGGGGAGACCAGAAGTTAGGGGAGGTGAGGCCTGTGGAGCGAGGCAAGGCTGGAGCCAGGAATACGTAGTTCGTGGAACTGATTCAAGGTGGGGGTGGGCTGTTCTCAGGGGAGTTGAATTCTACTGTCTCAGGAAGCAGAGAAGGGAAATGAGATTCAAATAGGTAGAAGGCAGAAGCAGCAGGAGCTCCAATGGGAAAAGGGTGGAGGTAGGGATATAGGGCTGGACCTTGGCCAGGGGACCTTTGGAACTAATTAATCTCAGGCCTTTCCTCAAGGTGTTTATGATATGACTTACCAGCCTAGCTACTGGGAATTTGTTTGATAATTGAATATTTAGATGCTGAGTATAATGCAGTACATGGATTAAGTGCACATTGCTTACAAGTAAAGGGTGAAATTGAAGACAGTTAGTTAAGAGCACAGAAGTACTGAGAACAAGCCAAGTTAATTTCAGAAAATGTGCTATTCTTACTCTAAACCTGCTATCTTAGAATATTTTAGAAAACACAAAACTACATAAGCATACAGTCTAGATTTCCAGTGCAGTTGTTTCTGCAGTTTGCTGTACACTGGAACCACCTGGGGAATGTTTTAAAAAATACTGCTGCCTGGTTCCCGCCACCAGACATTCTGATTGAACTGGTGTGGAGTATGACCTGGTGATTGGGATTTTAAAAGCTCTCCAGTCCCTCTTTTTTTTTGTGAGGAAGATCAGCCCTGAGCTAACATCTGTTGCCAATCCTCCTCTTTTTGCTGAGGAAGATTGGTCTTGGGCTAACATCCATGCCTATCTTCCTCTTCTTTATATGTGGGATGCCTGCCACAGCGTGCCTTGATAAGCGGTGCTTAGGTCCGCACCCGGGATCTGAAACTGTGAACCCTGGGCCGCCAAAGTGGAGCGCACGAACTTAACCACTGCGCTGCCTGGCTGGCCCCCAGCTCTCCAGTCCCTCATTTTTAGATGAAGACATTCAGGTGGAGAGAGATTATGAATTTTTCCAAGGTCGCATGGTTTTAAGAGCAGGGACAGGATTAAAGAAACAAAAGTCTCCTGACCCTTAGCTCAGGGTCCAGAAACCACTCCAGGCCTTACAAACAAAGAGAACTTAGAACAGGGCATTGTCACATAGATGATGCCAGAGTCGAGGAGGCGGAAGCAGCCGCATCACCCCTCCGGCTGGAGAGATGATGGGAGCAGGTGGTGTTTCTGGATCCCAGAAGCTTGGAGCAATCTTGGAGGGAGCTAGAACCATGGTGGGGGTGGAGGCTGCCTGGTGGGAGCTGGAGAAGCCAGCTGCAGCAGGGGGAGAGAAGGAGAAAGATCCTCCCTTCTCTCCCCTGCCCGTGCTCTCTAGTCTGGCACCGGCACTTCCTTTTGGCCAAGCCAGTCGGGCACTGTGGTCCCTCCAGAGCAGAAGAGAGGGTGGGCCTGAGCTCAAACCTGCAGGCGCCCAGCACCGTGGTCCTCCTAATATGCTGGGTACTGTGTTTGGAGCAGCTCTCTGGATGCTGCTCTCGTAAAGGAGGGTCTTATGTGAGTTTCTCAGTAAAGTGTAGGCGGAAGAGGGAACCGCTTTATTTTTCTGAGGAAAAACCATATTAAAGCAGAAAATTTCTTATATCCATTTTCATAAATGGTGCAATCAAAAGCCTTAATACAGGTGTGTGCCTTTTTATTCATCCTCTTTCTGTTTCAATGCAGATCCATATCTCTTTCCCATTCAACATGTTTACATTTTTACAGCTTTTACATTTAAAATACACGCAGGTTTAAGAAGACCCATTGATAATCTTATCTGTGCTAAATCTTAAACACTTGTTCCTTTGAGGACTAGTTACTTTCTAGATATATCACTAAAGCCTGATGACTCCATGTATGTATATGAGATGATAGACTTTGCTTTACTATATTATTTAAGGCATTTTTAAAGAAAAATGGAATTATAGTACACTGCATATTATTTGTTCTGCCTGATGGGTCAAGTGCTTTGTACCCAGCAGAGCTAAGCTCCGCCATCCTGCTGCTCTCACAGTAGCTCCCTGTAGAGCGCAGCGTTCTCGAGACGTGGATAATGAGTCTGATGTCATAAAGGGAGCTTTATTAAAATAAATACAATACCATATTTTCTTTCTAATGGCATTCTGATGAATTGCATCATACATGCATACCTGACACTCTTTTAATCAGTAGAGGTAGCAAAGGGGCTTCAGCTCGTCATACAAGGCGTCAAGGGCGTCTTCAACAGCCTGTTCCTACCCTGACGTCAAAATCAACGTGGGGGATTTCTGTAGGTCATGATCTGAAGACCTGTGTCTATTTTAACCTATCTCGCTGAACTGCTGTGACAGTAATTAAATACTAAGGCTTGTCCCTGTTTTGAGGAGGAAGCTACCTAAACCCTAAGAGATTAAATGCTTCCCCAAGGCTACCAGCAAGGGAGCGGCAGAGGCAGGGTTAGAATTGGTTTCTCATTTCTAGGCTTTTGCTGGAATTTGCCAACTACAGATCCCAGTAATACGTTCTGACTTTATTTTCCTCCGAATTAACCTGTGGTTGGCGGTAACTTTCACAATCAAACAGAACGTGCAGGCTTAGAATTTGTGACTTGCATGAATCTACGTCTTTCCAGCACATCCACAAGGCAAGTTTGCCAGGGAGGCACCTTGTGCTGCGTCTATTATCCTTTAGTTAATTGGGCTGCTTTTAGTGTTGGGGAGATTTTATATTTTAACATAGCATGTGAATTATTAATAGTAAATATTAATATAATCTCAAACTTTAAACAGTTTGTACCATTACCTAATTTAAAAGATACATGTGACTAACACTGATGAGTATGGCATGTTCTTATGATTATTTTACTTTATCTTTCCATTCCTAATAAAGAAATTGGGGTCTGGAGTATGTAACAATTTCTTTCCAAGGTGTACAGGCGTGCTCAATAATGGCACAAAACCAAATCCTCCAGAATGTATTATATAAGTGCAATATAAAAATGGAATGGAAACATTCAGTTTTAGGAAGCCACTGACTCTTCATATCCTGTAAATTGTGTATGTGTGTGTGTGATTTTTTTAAACACTGGGAGGTAGGCCAGTGGGTGCTGTAGAGGATATGCCAGTAATATAGAGAAGACATAACTTATATGGAAAAGCCAGAAAGCTCATTATAAGAGAGATGTTTGTAGGATAAATCTTATCTTTTATAGGATATAAGGAAGATAAAAAGCTATTTTATGATGGTTAATTCTGCTCAGATTACTACATTATTTAAAACTGAGAGAATCTTTAAAAAATTGAATTTTCTATTTTCCATCTACCTTAATTACTTTTTAGGGGGCTTTTGTTCATTGTAGGCAACGAATTGTCCACAGATAAATGGAAATGTGGATGGACACTCTCACTTTGGAGCTCTTCTGTAATCGAAATGTGAAGATATTTGGATTGCTTTATGAGGACATTTAATACAAGAAGTAGCTTTTATATCTTGGATTGAAAGCACAGAAAGCCACTTCACTGATTCTAAATTCATTTTGTAAAGCCCCGAATTACTAAAATTAAGTTCACTCAGCTCAAACATTACCAGTCGTTTTCTGTTTTGCTCCGAGGGAGAAGAGCAGGCCCGGGTCATCTCCGTTGGGCTTTTATTTGCTCATATACCTTTCAGAATACTCCAAGGGAGGGCGCACGTTAGAATTATTGTGGGATTGATTGAAGTGGAAAAAACACAGCGTAACAAGTCATGGTATCTGACTTTAGAACCCAAATCAATTGCTTCTCCCGCTGCTGTGTAGACTTGAGTGAGTTGGACTAGGCTCTCTTGGTCACATCAGATTTGGAATTCTCGCATGCAGAATAAGCTCAATAAAATGTGGGAGTTATAGACCCCCATTTGTCATACACGTGATAGGGTAAAGCTGACCTATAATAGTACAGGGTTTTTACCACTGAGGACTCGGAGACTTCTGGAAGAAGCAGGTAACCCGTGTGTTTAACTCAGGGACTGAATGACAAGAAGTCATCGCAAGGAAGGCCATCAGCGTGATTTAGGGCTGGATTTTCACTTTGGTTCCTGCAGAAACTTCATCCCCAGAATTGAAATGCAAATATTTCTACTGGGCTTTTGGTTTCTTTTATGGTTTTCGAAGGCACTATATTATTATATTTGGTAATTTCATGTACTTTGCGTAGTTGTTCCTAATCTTTATTTTTAAATCTTATTCTCGAGTTCTTCAGTGCAAGGTGCTATTCTTTTTCTCTTTGTTTTTGGAATACATCACTTAAAGTGGATTCTCAGAAGGTTTACTTTAAAAATAAATACATTTAAAGAAAAATTCTGTTCCCCTCTTCCCCCAAATGGTTATTTTTTTTTTTTACCAGAATCATAACATTTAAATTGGAAATTATCCATATCAGTTCCCCTTTGATGCAGAAGTCTTTAAGCTGTGGCTTCCAGAGGACACACAGAGGGCTGGGACATCTCTACTTCAACCTAAAAATCCCCTGTTCTTCAGTATCCTCCTAAAATGTGGTTTCCAGATGGCTCATGACCTTGATTTTCTCTCTCTCAAGCTCTTTTGGATACCACATTTGAAAAAACTTAGCAGATGTAATAAAAATTATGATATGCTGAGACCAGATAAGTGTTTATGAGGCCTTGCTAGAGTGCTTGGTGAAGACTAATGAGGCAGGTGAGACCAGTGGAGGCTTCGGATGGGACTCTGCCCTCAAGGGGCTGCGTGTAGTTGGGATGACAGCGCATGTTCCTCTGGTATAATTGGGGCAGAGTATAAGAGATTCGGTCATTAGGTGGTAAAACCTGTGTTAAAATATAAGTGCTAGAGCAGAGTGGTTGGGAAATGTTCGTAGGGAGGGAGGGGTGGAGCTGGACCTTGACAGAGCAATGGGGAGCAGAGGCGTCTGTGTGGGAATAGATGTTGAAGCAGATTTGCAAGGAGACTGATCTGACTGCACAGTATTCATGTTGGAGGCTAGTAGTAGTAAGACGAGATGAATAAGATAGGAACAAGAACCAAGAGGCCTCCAATGCCACTGTGCTGACTTTGAACTTGACACCAGAATCACTGGGAAGCCAGGGAGGGCTTTTGCACACTTTTATTGGTTTAATCTGTCTGGGTTGTTTAGAACGCCCTGTGATGGGAAGAGAATAGAATCTAGAAGACCAGATACAGCTATTGCTCGGGGTTCTGGGCACTGAGTGTGTGTTTGATTGAACAGAGAGGCCCAGCATAGGATGGATGGATCGGAAAGGAAGGAATTAAGGTAAGAAGAACCAAAAGGATTGTTGGCAATAGTCAGTGATAAAGAGAATTTGAATCTCAGATGACAATGCCTTTTGATGTAGGTGGCAAGGAAAATGTTGGTGCGATTGACAGAATGGGAGTGTTAGGAAGGGAATTATTTTGTTTCACATTTCAGAGCCGAAATATGAAAATTTACTAGCTGTGTGCTCTTGGGCAAATCAACTTCTCTATATTGGGTGCTTCATGGAGAAAACAGGCATGCGATTTACCGACCCTTAAGATTATGGTGAGGACAAATGAAGTGAGAGAAAGAGATAGGAACACGACAGTCAAAACAAACACCAAGACGGAACTTCAGGTTTTTCACAAATGTGTGATGGTAATACTTTTAAAGGAAGTGGAGTGGTAAGAAATAGGGACATAGATCTGATATGAAATATGAGGTGAGGGTGTGATTATCCAACTATTTGGTAGTTTGGTTGCAAGGATGAGGTGAGGCCCTCCAGATCCATCTTCTGCACTTTGGCCAAAATAGTCTTTCTCAAAACAAATCAGGTCATTTCCTACTCAAAATGTTTCCTGCTCTTGTCTCGCGCTGTCCACAGCATGAAACTCTGTCTCCTGAGCAAGAACTAAAGGCCCTTCACATTCTGGCCCCAAAATACTTAAATTGTACACTGGACATTATTTGCATACCCACTATATGGAAGGCATTGAGCTGAGTTCTGAAGATATGGAGGTTAAGTGGCACAGTCTCTACCCTCAAGGAGCTCACTGTGTAGTGGGAGGTACAGGTTAGTAAGTGTGCCTCCAGACAGGTATACATAGGGCAACCATATAACGTATTTTTCAGACTGAGGCCCTATGGGGAGTAATAGGGGCTGCCTGGACCACAGGTGTAAACTGGGACTGTCATAGGCATGTCAGGATGTTTGGTTACTCTAGGTAGAGAGCTTCCTTCTGCTGTGGTCACACCATCATAGCAAGGCTACTCCTGGCTCTAAGTTGGCTTATGAGCTGTCTCTGTACACTCTCCATGTAGGGCTGCTCTATGAGATGGGCCCGAGATTCAGTTCTGCAGAGTAACTCCTTAGTGAGAAGAATATGAGGGCTGTTGCTGGGTGGGCGGTGGTGTGGGAAGGCTGGTGGGCAGCAAACCCAACACAATCCTTAGTTTCAACAGTAAAGATTGGGCCCCATGGGCTGATGGGGTGGGAGGTGGGGACTTGCTTCTGGAGAATCAGGGCCCTGGTTTCTAGTTTGCTGCTGGTCTGCTGCTATCCTGGGCAGTCTCCCCGTCCCCGTCTCTTGGTGACTGTGGAGAATGCAGAGGAAACGTTGAGGGGAATGCCATTCAAATGGACACCTTGGTTCATGGATGCTTTAGTTTACTCTTGGAGACGTGGGTGCTGATGGCTGATGATCACTCACTGAGAGCCCTTGCCTTGCTCTCGCCTTGGTGTGTGGATGGTGAGGTTCAGACTTGCATGGCTGGGGTGGGGGGCAAGGAGTGGGCGACATGCCGTGAGGGACCTCTCTGTGTGGCTGTTCTAGTAGCAGGAGAGAAGACATTGCTGATGGCCAGAAGATGACTACTGACTGTCTCCAGGAGAAGGTAGTTTATGGTCACCAAACTTCCTTTTAGAAGGACTGCCGCTCAGACTTTTTTATAAACTGTCCAAGTCTATGATCATCTGTGTGTGTTGAAATACCTCCCATTAAAGTAGAATTGGTCAAAATATCTGCCCTTTTGTTCTTAGGAAGGACTGAATCACCATTCTTTCCCCCCAAAACTGAGTATTGAGTGACGATAACAAGGATTAAAAGGCATTTTCAATTTATATAAACAACATAAAATAGGGTTTTGTTTCAAGGATAGGCAGTAAGATTTTTTTCTATATTGTGGTTTTTTTGAGCATCTTGTAATAAATTTAATATCTCCAATTGGGGTTCAGTAACTTAAACGGGGAAAATTGGAATTTTAATAATAAGCACGGTTGATTGCCTACTTTGTCTTTTATATGAAAATGAACGTTGCAATTACTATGTATTAATACCCAGTAAACTGCATTCCTTTTTCATTTGGAACTAAAAAAAATATTACTTCTAAGCAGGCACACACAATTTATCTTGGTAAATAAAATAATTCTAAGTGTGCATGTATATGTTTATTATGAAGCTGTCTTTCAGAATGCACCACATGGAAAGAGAGGGAAGCTGATTGTCTTTTATTGTGGAGCTGACAGAATGTTTATTAATGGCCATGGATTTGAAATGAGCATCTTACTAAATGGAAGTCTTGGGCCAACCTCTGACCCTTTTGTCTTAAAGGTTTGAGAACAGATAATATGAAAGAATACCAGCTTGTTTCCAGATGGCTGCGTGCCTGATGTTCCTTTATGTTTAGCTGTCATTCAAATATGAATGCCCAGTGATTATAAGTGTCTCTTTCTCTTTTCTGGACTGAAATGAAACCTTTTATGCATCGTGTGTTAAAACAGATTAACTGTTTGGCTCATCAGTAGGGAAAGTAGAACAATAGCTGTCAACTCAGCGCTATAGGAGAAGAATGTCCTCTAGGGCTTAGGGGCTGAGGTTCATAAGCAAATGGCTTGTCCAAGTGTCAGGCCTTGGAAAGATGGGCGAGTTATAAAAATAATTCTCCTGAATATTAATTTTATAACCGCATCTGGATGAGAGTAGTAGTATCTTTGAGAAGTATGCAGGATTTGGATAAATTTCACAAACTTGTTCATACTTTTTGTTGGCCCATCGTTAATTTCTTGGAGTACCACTATGCAAGCAGAATTGAAAATGGTGTGTTTGTATGTAATGATGTGTTTTATCATGAAGGCATAATGCAAAATTGCTAGATAATGTTTTCCTACCTTTTAGTGTGCTAAAGTTGTCTTTTAAAATGTATGTATTTGATAAGATACCCATAATGGATAACTTGGATATCATTTTTTCTAATAATAGAGAGTTTGTGATCTGAAAAACAAGTAAAGGTGGACAATTATCATTTAGGTTGAAATGCAGACCTGCCTGGAGGGCGGAGGGGAGGTGGGTGACCCCTCAGTGACCTCTGCAGTAGAGGCAGTGTAGGAGATGGCTGGAGGCCAAGGGTCCAAGGGGACCAACTACACCCATTTTAGGAAGCTCGAGTACCTTGAAAAATGCTGGACTGACTCATCTCAGCAGTGAATAGAAAGGTGGCTCTCATTTTCTGTGGAAATCCATAAAATGAGATAAATGCAATATTTTTGTGACCTAGTGGAAGAAAAAAAGCATGTCTGATCCATTTACTTAGTTATTATTTAAAATGTTTATTTTTGTAATAGAAGGTGTGGTTTTTGTTGTTGTTCTTCATGGAAAAGCACAGAAGAAAGCCTGCCTTGAAGATCTGTTGTTTTAATAACAATCATGTTTTCTAAAACACTCAACGATGAGAATAAGCTTAAATAAAATAATCAGCTACTTCACTTTTGTTAACTTGTCTTCGTAGAATACTTTTGATGTTTATAAATTTTGTTTTTTTATGTATACTTTTCCGTGATTCCTGCCCAGTTTATTTTTTAGAACAGCTTTCTTGAGATATAATTTCAGTTTCATACAATCCACCCATTTACAGTGTACAATTCAATGAGTTTTAGTATATTCTCAGAGTTGTGCATCTATTGCACCATCAATTTTAGAGTATTTTCATTACCCCTTAAAGAAACTCCATTCATCTTAGCTGTCATCCCCTAATCCCCTCAGCCACTTTCAACCCCTCATTTACTTTCTGTCTCCATAGATTTGCTCATTCTGGACATTTCATACTAATGGGATCATAGTACCAAGATGTGGTTTTTTGTGATTGGCTTCTTTCATTTGGCATAATCTTTCCAAGGTTCATGCATGTTGTAGCAGGTATCAGTACTCCTTTTTATGGCTGAATAATATTCTGTGGTATAGATATACTACATTTTGTTTATCCATTCATCCTTTGGGAGATGTTATTTGGCTTCATGTAATTTTTCTAGGTAAAATACTGAGTAGAGTAGGAAGTGATCTCATTTGCCACAAAACTCAGGAATCAGAAATGACTTGGACTCACTTGTAACCAGCAAGGTCAAACTTGATCCCAAGTCTTAAATGCAGAACTTATGCTTGTTCTTAAGTTCTTCTGCTTACATACCTCACAACCTTCTGCCTTTATCTCCCTTTTGCCAACCACGACCAGCACACTGTAAAACTTTAGTGGTTGCACCTGAGTGTCTTAGTGTGAAAATGATCTGACTGAAAACTTTCACTAAGGAATTCATCAGTAGTGTCTTGGCTGCTCCTTTGAATCCAAAACTGTCATAAGTACCAATACTCATAGTGATTATGGCACTCAAAGATGTCACAAAGTGGTCCCATCACACTTACCCCTGAAACAAAAGTCCAGAACTGGATAAATGAAAAGGAGTCTTAGATTAAGGAATTAAAGTAAAGCAGATACTGGGTGTAAAGGACTTTGTGAGGTTATCCTCATTAATTCATGGGGATGAGGTCAGATGCTAGTGCCAGAAGCTTCAGGACTCTGCTCAGGTCTGCACACTGTACTCACTAAGTCATTGTTTTGCTCTTTCCCTCATTACCAAGTCTTGTGTGTTTATAGATAGATATCACATCTATCTATAATAGCATCTGTCTAGCATTATGAGAAACAGACAACGCATCGTCCTTCTCTATAGAGTTTACCAATATAAATTCTCACAATAAGAGCAAAGAATTAAGGTCATCTTTCTAAGTAGGACTTGAATTCAGAGAAGGTGACAATAGTGACCGTGTGTGGAGACCTTGCTGTGTTAGGAACACGTGTGCTCAGGCATCACACAGATTTAATCCTTACAACCATCCTTTGAGAAGGCACTCTTATCTCCATCAAACAGGTGAGCAAGTGAGGGGTAAGTCATCTTGCCCACCATCAACCACCTAGGCAGTGGTGGAGCCAGGCCATACCCAGGCCGTGCACTCCAGAGCCGTGCTCTGTCCCGGTGCTGGGCTGCCACTGCAGCACTTGAATTCCTAGTCACCCTCTCCCGTCACCACCGAGTTCTGTGAGCATGCTTCCAAAGAGAAAGCAGTGTTCTTTCTTTCTTTCTTTTAGATAGCTCTATTACTGGCTATTTTATTCTCTGACCGATAAAAATAATGCATACTCATTGGAGAAACAGAAAATACAGCATAAAGAAGAAACTAAGAAATATTGAAATCCTGCACTGTAAATAGCGCAGAATTAAAGATATGATAGTGTTTGTGGGGTGGTTTGATTGGGTGCCTGCCTTCATTTCCTTTCCCATCACTGTCTTTAAGTGCAGAAACCCGAATGTCACTTGCAGTGACCTGGCTAGAGAAGTGTCCATTCCTTAGGGTCATGAGTCGACTTTACAGGAGGGCTTCTTCTAAGAATTTCCTGGACTTGTTTGCTAGTTTGTCCTTTGTTGCACAGGGTGCTCAGATGCTGCGTCAGTTCAGAAAGTCCTGTTTGACCCTTGTTGTACCTGCATTATACCTTAGTGACATGGAAGTTTCTTTGTTGCTGTAGGAAAATGGACTCAGAATGCCTGCTTCAGATGCCGAGGAGACATCACCTCCCTCTACAGTCTCCAAAGGAGCAAAGTCTAGTCTGTCCCCATCCCATCCCCTGCCCCTTGCCTACTGACAGTGGGGACTCTCCTCTTAATCATTGCTGGTGGATCCAGGATGAGGCCAGGCACTGAACAGATGAAAAACTGAACCCAAAGCCTGAGGGCTGTGGCAAGGATGAGCAGCAGAGGGGACAGTGTGTTCCAGACAGTGGTGGATGGTTTGACTCTTGTGCCCCCTCCCCCAGTGCTGGTGAGATTACTGCCTGTGTTTGTAGAATAATGGTGGTGGGGAGTGAGGGGAGCATGGATGGAAAAAGCTGAGTGGGAAGAAAAAAAAAGTTTACAGAATATCAAGCATTATTGCTGCATGCTAAGAGGTGGGGCATTTATATATTTTATCTAATTAAAAACAGTCATTTTGTAAGATCTTTCCATCATTTTGGGTCTGAGGAAAGTAAGTTTCAGGGAGTCAAGTATCTTCGTGTAAAGCCACATGGATAAAATGATGGTATATTTCAAATGTTTCATTTTTTCTTGCTTTGTCTTAGGTTTTGTAGTAATTAGAGCCCTGGTCAAAATTGAGACTCAGAATTTTATTTTTAAGGGAACTGAGAGACTACTGTGCTATTGGGCTCAATTTGAATTCTGCAGTGAAACAAAGAAATAGGATTTTATTCATTCATTCAGAAAACTTTTTGTTTTTGAGCAACTGATTATTTGCGGGTGCTCTTCTAGATGCTGTGAGCAGGACGTGCTGTGCTGTCGTGGGCTCTCTGACTGGTGGGTGTAAAGACAATTACATAGAAACAATGTAGCACTATAATGAATCTTGTGATGGTTCTTTTGATAGAGGGTGAATTTCATAAATAATTACATTGAGAATTATGAAGTCATGAGATAAAGGAATATAATGTCCAATAACCGTTCTTTCCTCCTTTTCTTTGTTTTAAAAAACTTTATTGTGAAAAACTTCAAACTTACACCAACCCATATGTCCATCACCCAGCCCCTGAAGTCATCCACCACTGGCCTGTCTGGCCCCATCTTTGATTCTTTCTATTGATTTTGTTCCTCCTCGTTTCTCCTTTGTGGAGGTACTGAGAGCCTTGGAGCAGGGCTTCCTATGTGATAACGGACGTTATTGAACATGATTCTCCAAGTAACTTCTTGTCTCCTCTTTATTTTGCCAATCCGGGAAAAAGAATGCATGATGCATGGCTGTTTTTTGAGTTGTTTAACAAAAAGACAATAAAATGGTTATTTGATTTCCAGGTTCAAGGATGAATCCTGCTGCTCATAAAGGGGCCATCCTTTGCTGGCTTTACAGGTTTAGAGGGTCGTTTGCCTGGTGGAGAAGTGTGTAGAGTGTTGGTTACAAAAAACCCTTAGCATGTACAAAAATATAGAACACTCTCCAAATAATCTTTCAAGTAAGCTAAGCCTAGCAAGAAAAATAATTGCAGAGAACACGTGTATTTGTGGTGTATATCTGTATATGTGTAACGGCAGCAATTTCAGGCTTTTAAGGACTTTAGCTGACTGGAAGATTGGGTTTGGGAAATCAACCTGCCGAATTCATTGGCTGAATTTTTGTGTGCTCGTGATCTGTGATGAGGACGCTCTCCACTACTGAGTAATGCTTCCACTACTCATTTCTGAGAGTGGAATAATTTTTCTCCCGTGGCAGGGCCTGAGGCAGGTCTTTTCTGGTCGAGGTCTGAACCATTGATGCCTTTAGAGTAAATAAGAGGTTTCCATGAATAAATCCTTGCTAATAAATACGGCTCCTTAAAAGTATCCAGGTGTGGGGCCGGCCCCGTGGCTTGGCGGTTAAGTGCGCACGCTCCGCTGCTGGCGGCCCGAGTTCGGATCCCAGGCGCGCACCGAGGCACCGCTTCTCCGGCCATGCTGAGGCTGCGGCCCACATACAGCAACTAGAAGGATGTGCAACTATGACATACAACTATCTACTGTGGCTTTGGGGGAAAAACAAATAAATAAAATTATTAAAAAAAAAAAAAAAGTATCCAGGTGTGGATGCTTTGTATTTGCTGCTGAGAGTCTTCCTGAAAATGCTCTTTTTTTCTTTACTCATCTCTCCAGGAAAGGTGGTGGGAATGGTGAGACACCAGTACAGGTGACGTCAACTTAGCCCAAGAAGGTGGAGAGAAGGCAGTTGTTTGCACAGGAATTCACTGCTAACGCATGTAATTGTGCTTTGCAAACTCATTTCAGTTCTTAAACATTTCAGTTAGAGCAGGGTGACAGGTGGTAGTGACCCCTCTCTGCTCTTGAGTAAACAGCCCTCGATGGGCCGGTGAGTGGTGAGCTGGGACTGGGACGCAGGTCTTCTCCGTTGTCAGCATGTGCTGCTGTCTGAAGGAGAGCCTGGCACGTTGTCAGCACTCAGTGATTGTTTGCAAGTATGAGTGAATGGAAATACACCAAATCAGCTTTCTCCAGAGTGTGCTGTAGAGAGCCTTGGTATTATGAAGGGATCTTTGGGAAAGAGTTTCATGGACCAAAAGTTGGGAAATGTTAGTCTCTGGTAGAGTCACTGAAGGTTTGAATTTGTTTTGTGGCAAAGAAATCCCTTTACCTTTGTTTAATCCAGTGTATAAAACCATGTGATGGGGGTGCCTTCCTATCATAGCACATCTATTAATGTCCCACAGAGTTACTGTTAGGTGTAAGAGCTTTTTGGGAATACAGCTCCAAATGAGTAGCTTTCTAGAGTATTTGACAGTTCCCAGTGCCAACCACCATGTGAAAATCAAGGCCAGACCTTGCCTTCTGCTTTTGTCTTCATTTCTTTAGTTCCCGTTCTGAAGCCTCGGTGATCATCTCTATTGTGATGATTGGGACTTTACTTTTCCTATTTCTACAGATTTCCTGGGTTATTCTTTTGTGCATTAAAACAAACTTTCTCTTATAAGAATAATACATGTTCAAGTTGGAAAATTAGAAAATACAGGCAGGTAAAACATAATCCTACTTATAACCCCACTGTCGGAGAGAACTGTATACAGTTATCTGTTGTGTATGTCTTTGAGAGCTCCTGCTGTGGAGCTGGATTGCCGGGGTTCAAATCCCAGCTCTTCCGTTCACTGGTTATGTGACTTTGGGCAAGTTATTTAGTCTTCTGCCTCGATTTCCTCCTCTCTAATGTGCGGATAATGATAGTGCCCATATAATGGGGTTGTTATGAGAAATAAATGAATTAATATGTGTAAAATCCTTAGAACAGACCTGGCACAGAGTTTGAGCTAAATTAAAGAAATACATGTATATATGCATATATGTGTGTGTGTACAATGTTACATTGTATGTATACATCAAAAGTTACTTAAGCAGTACACTATTGTTGGATATTTAGGTTGTTACAGATTTTTCACAATGATTAACAGCTCTATCGTGAACACCTGCTGCTCAAATTTTTTGAGTATCCATCATTATTTCTTTAGGTTGCTTTCTTAAATTGGAACTACTGGATCACTGGATGTGCATGTTTTTGAAGCTTTGGTCCAGTCTTCCTACAGAATGTGGTGAGAGATCCTGTCAGTGCTGCTCACAGCCACGTTTGAGGATGCTGTCTTTTTTTTATGTCAATATGGAGAGTAAAACATTTTCCCATTTAAAGAAGCATTACTACTGACATTAATTTCTGCCATATGGATGGATTGGCCACTTATGTTTCCCCTTTGGTTGTTTGCTATTTACAGTTTGAATGAAAAAAAATGGACAAAGGACAACTGTTTTCTTTTTGTGAGAACCCTCTCTCTCGAGGATTTTAATCCCTTGTCATGTTTGTAAATACCGGTGCATCCTTCCCCCTTTTCTCTTAGTCCCTTACTCCTAATTCTCCCATTTGCTTCTCTCCATTGCCTGAATCCAGACTTCTCTACCTTTTTTGTGTTTTTCCAGTTTAGCCTCTAGTATAACTTAAGTGAACGTTTACAAAATATCATCACTAGCACTCTGTTCAAAATATCTTAAAAGGAGACTGCAGAGATGATATATATCAGCTCTTGAAGGGCATAGGACAATTTTTAAATGAAATTTGTCTAAGGAAATGTCTTTGAATTCCTTTTTTGCCCTAGAACTGAAGTGATAAGCTTTCAGTTTTTAAAAGTACCGTCTCATTCACATTTTGTTCTTTTGTGATGTTGACGGGTACTTGATAAGCCTCTCTCTACCATTTTATTTGCAAAGTGAGTTATAAGGGATGTGGAGACCCATAATATTAAATAATCGTATTACATAGACTTACTGAGCTAGACAGTTGAATCTTTTTGTCCAGTTGTTTAGTTTAAAATAAGATTTTTTTCCTGAATAAATCTGTTAATGATGAACTTGAGGTTTTTGTTTGTCACCCCATCGAATAAGAATGGAGTGGGGAGATTTCTTTCAAGGACTGATCTTTACGCACATTTCCTGGGTATAAACCTTACGACCTTTATTTTACAATAATGGAAGTAAAATATTTGATGCATTGAATCTTCTCATGCATATAACCTCGTTTTCTACTCCATTTATTTGATAATTGTTTCATCATTTCAAATTCAATTTGTAATAGCAATGAACACTCTTTAATATTTCTCTAATAAGGATTAGTTGGAGAGGTTAATATGGTCAGAAATTTAAAGAAGCCCAGAGTCATCTTAATGAGTGTCAGTTAATTAACCTACATGAATAGATTAAAGAAATCAAGCAGGCACACTGATGGGTTTTCCTTTCAAGTTCAAATTTAGGACATCATCTGTGCAGTGCTAAGGTCTTACACATTAGATGGTGATTGCTATATTGTTTTCTAATATATAAACTTAATTGTGAAACCTTATTAGAATTCCTTATCAAATTTGATTAATTGAAGAATGATTATGAGATGTGATATGAATTTTAAATTCTTATATGTAAATGATTTTTTTTTTTAATAAATAGACTCCCCCAGATGAATTTCCTCATGAATCAGGAACCACTGCTTTAATACATTTCTCCTGTTACAAGACAAAATCATAATGTAAAACTTAAGCTGTTTAGCGGCCGGCCCCGTGGCTTAGCGGTTAAGTGTGCGCACTCTGCTACTGGCGGCCTAGATTCAGATCCTGGGCGCGCACCGATGCACCGCTTCTCTGGCCGTCCTGAGGCAGCGTCCCACAGGCAGCAACTAGAAGGATGTGCAACTATGACATACAACTATCTGCTGGGGCTTTGGGGAAAAAAAGCAGGAGGATTGGCAATAGATGTTAGCTCAGAGCCGGTCTTCCTCAGCAAAAAGAGGAGGATTGGCATGGATGTTAGCTCAAGGCTGATCTTCCTCGGGGGAAAAAAAAAACTTAAGCAGTTAATGAACTGCTTAATTTAGGTCTTAGAAACTTGTTGAAAGTGATTGTCACTATTATCCTATGAATGCTATTGTTCAAATTTATTTTATTTAATTAATTTTTTGTGAGATCAGCCCTGTGCTGACATCTGCCAATCCTCTTTTTTTTGCTGAGGAAGACTGGCCCTGGGCTAACATCTGTGCCCGTCTTCCTCCACATTTTATGGGATGTGGCCACAGCATGGCTTGCCAAGCAGTGTGTTGGTGTGCCCCCCGGGATCCGAACCGGGGAACCCCGGGCCGTCGCAGCCGAGATTGCGCACATAACTGCTTGTGCCAGCGGGCCCGTCCCTATTGTTCAAATTTAGATGAAAATTTACCGATTCCAGTGGTCACCGTAGGATTAAAGACAAGTTCTGGAAGTAATCATGAGTAGTTTGAAGGCAAGACTTCATCTTCTAAATTATTCAGGCAGACGACATTATCATTTTCTTAAGGAATTCTAGAAATTTATGGAAATTTCTCCTTTGTTTGCTGATTACAATGAAGTTGATGGAGGCTATTTGTTTTTCTGTCCTTACTGGAGGTGGTGTGCAGTTAGCTGGTATCCTCTCTTTTACAGTCAAGGCAATTTTAGACCTGGAAGAGGCTTAGACTAGAGATCACTGGTTTCGATCTCCTTATTGAGGGGAGGTGTTTCTGGTCTGGGGTATGTAGCATCTTGGAGAAAGAGAGAATCTGGGTTTGTACCTCAGCTCTGCACTTAACATTCACTCCTTCAGCCTCAATATTCTGTTTTGTACAACGGGGACACAAACGTCATCATGTGGACAGAATGAGTGAGATGTTGCTTGTGAAAACACTTTGTAAATCTGCTAAGTAATGCAAATACCAGATGCTTCATGGTTTGCTTTCTCGGTGAAGCTTCTCCTCTCACTTTTAGGTGTGTCTCCTCCAAATTGAGTGAACTAATTTTATTTAACTGTCTTAATTTTCAGTCTTTTAATTCTCTCTCTTTCTACAAATGCTGCCCAAGAATCTTCTTAAATAATAGCACAAAGAAATAGTGAAAATTTGGTAATGAGTTTAACGGAAGGTAGGATGTTATAATTAGTTCTGTACACACCATTCCTAATCTGTGCTTTAATAAGATGTTGAGTTAGGTCAGAATGTTGTTTGTCAAATTGTGTTTTGGCCTTTTTGTGTTTTTCATTGTCACAGTCTGTATGGCCAACTCGCACCAAACATCTCATTAGCGAGAGTCCCTGTTTAAAAGGGAGACCAGGTCAAATAACCCATTTTGACTCTTGTGTGAGCAGCTCTGTGGTGATTGTTGGTGTGGATGGGTGAGATACCATATACACATACAGAAACCCTAAAACAACTTAGTCTGGTTAGAAGATCACCGAGCAATCAGAAGTTGACTCTCTGTCTGTCAACCACTCTTTGGTTGTTTAGATTTTATAAAATCTTTTCTGTTTCCCCAGCTGCAATGGGGATGGACAGGGAGCGATCTTTATACTACTTTGTTTGCCTTATTGACCAACACAGTTGTTTCCTCTCAGGAGATGCTCAGTAAATATTTGGAATCAAGCTATAGAACCAGGATAATTGTAAGTCCCTCTCTACTTCTAGAAAAACAGCTCACAGGACAGATATTACTGATGCTGGGTTAACAGCATCCTCTGAAACTCGAAGGAGATCAGATTTGTGTCTCTAAATTATATAACCAGGTGCTCACTTATTTATCTTTTAAAGTAGTCAGTAAAAGAGACTTCTTGCTCAGCACAGGAATGAGGAGGTATAGATGGGATAGTCTTTTAAGTCAGAAAAGTTGAATATATTGATCTTTATCACATAACCTGAGGCATCTATGTTAATTTTCTTTTATGCCTCTATAACTCCTATTTTATTAAATTTGCTGTCTGTCAACCTCTGAGAATTTTCTTAATTTTTCTGGATCTGACTTTTTAATAGCATGGTTTGTACTAGAAGATAGTATTTTAGCTGTAGGTGAAATAATTTGTAGGTCTTGATTAATTCACCAGTGTTACTTCAGGAATCCTCATGAAAAGTGTTTCAGTGGTTGTTATTTGTTAATTTCTCTACTGGGGCAAATTAAGTGCTGAGAAGTAAGGTAATCCATGAAGTCTGTGTGAACTGTTGGGATCCCTGAGGACCATCAGGAGCAGATAATGAAAACGTTGAAAATTTACTCTCCCAACTTCAATATTATTTTTTTTAGAACAGACCTTAGGACATTTTTCGTTGTTACAAAAATGTAGAACCTTAATGCCTGTTAACTACTACTTCCTGATAAAAACTCTGCTTTCTAGACTACACTTGATTTACTCCTGCCACAGGTGCATTTAGCGAATTCTGAAGGGGACTCGGCACAGAAAGAATGTGAAGCATGTGGTGCAAACACAACAGGAGTACTGGAAAAACACTTCTGAGCACGAATAGCCTTCCCGTTGGTGTGAAAGATCTGTGTTCCTTCTTGGGCTTGTTTCCACTTTAGGAGACAAACTCAGGCCTACCTAGGATAACCCTACCTGGGCATACACTGACGTGATTTCCTCTGGCCACTCAGCCATCTCGTAAGTAAATCCCTGGGTGGTTTCCTCTCACCTGATCCACTGCTACCCAGCACGTAGTGGGTCCTGTTTGCTGGGTGAGTAATTGATATTTACTGAAGAGTACTTGGTCATTTCCATTCACGCTTGAATAGCACCTGGTGATGAGGCCGAGATGATTACACTGGTCATTAATGACCTGATTTTCCGATCCCTGAGTGTTAAGTGTTCGGAGAGAACTTGTGCTTTAGAGGAAATGGCCTGCTCTCCTGTGCCTTTGACGTGCTTCTCCCCCGCCCTGAGAACGGGACAGGGCGATGCTTTTTTACAAAAGGGGCGGAGGCTATTTTTATTTTTGGTATAAACTCTATTAATATTCTTTAGATTCCATTCTGGAATTCTTATTAGAAAAAATGTTTAGTATTAGTTCAGTAAGAGAATGCAATCCGTGTGGTGGTGAGCGGCCTAGTGCATAAACTAAGATTTTAAAAATGAAATTTTCCCTTTAAAAGCTGTTTAGCATCCAGTCTTTCCAATAGATATTTTTAAAGCAGAATTATAAATCTAGTCTGGAAAGTCGTATGCCTTAACTTGCCTCCTGAAACACGCTCAGACTTAAAAAATGGGCTTTATATATTTAATATATAATAGTATATAATAATATATAAATTATTATATTTAATAATATTTGACCAAAATGATATACAACAAAATGATATGCAAGTAGTTTGAGATTTTTGGGGAGAAATTGTGTTTTTCTTCTCCCTTTTGCTCAGGTGGTACCTGGAGATCATCCCTGTAGTTTTGGGGAATCCAGCCAAACCTGTCTTTCTGTTCTGAGTGATTCTTTTCCTAGGAAGCCTTTTTGTGCCTTCTTTGCTCTTAAAGCAGTAAAATATTAATGGTTAGCTGGACCAGTGGCTCTCCATCCTGGCTGCTGGAATCACCTGGACACTCCTCCCAGTGTTGGTTCAGGGTGGGGCTCAAAAGCTGCCCAGGTGAGTCTCAGGGCAGCCCAGCAGGTGGAGAATGCCTGTGGTGTGAGTAGGAGGGGAGTACTAGTGTCAGTCTTCACAGATCACTCGGCTTGTGGGCAGCCAGCTCTTTGGTTCCATTGTTATTGTGTAGATGGTTTTGATCCTAATTTTCTCAAACTTTAATGTAAGAAGCGCTTGGGGTGGTGGAACTTGCTGAAAATGCCGGTCCTCGGGGCCACATGCACAAAGGCCAAGTCACTCAGAGTGAGGGAGGGCTGAGCACGCCCAGGGGTTTTGATGGAGTTGGTTGAACTTCAGGGTTCCTTGAATGAACACTGTGCTCCCATCATCTATTCCAGCACAGCAAACCATTCCAAGTGGATCGTCTTAACATATTTACTGTATCTCATGGGCTTGGGGGTCAGGACGTTGGCCCAGTGTGGCTGGGGGATGCCTCTATTCCACACAGTGTCAACTGGGGCCACTTGGTGATGGTCACCTACTGGTTGGTTTGGAAGGTCGAAGATACCTTAATTTGCATACCTGGCACCTTGGCATGGGTGGCTGGAAGGCAGGCTCACTTGGGCCCTCTCCAAGTGCTCTGGGGCTTTCTGACAAAGCCTCTTAGCAAGGGGTTTGCACTTGTTACGAGGTGACTCAGCGCTGCTCGTGTCTTGCCAGGGAGAGTGTTTCGAGAGTGCTGCCGTGTTTCTTATGGCCTGATGTCAGAATCCCAGAGCATCATTTCTGTGCAATCTATGGGTCGAGCAAGTCCATGAGAAAGCCTGGATTTAAGGAGAGGGGCATTGGACTCGCCCTGTCAATGAGAGGAGGACCAGAGACCTTGTAGCCGGCTTCAAACTCCCACTCGCTAATGGGCAGAAGGCATGTGGCTCTGCCCCCATCACAAGCTTCTGAATTATCGATTCATAGTTACTAGTTACTGTCTTAATACAGGGCTTATTATCTTTCACCTGGTTAGTTGCAGTGATTTTTAAAAGGCATTTCTACCTACACGCCAGTCTTCTTTCCGTGATTCATTGTATACAGGGCACAACCAATCTTTTTGAAGCTGATACTGGTTGTGGATCTCCCTTTCCTAAAGTGTGAATGGGTCCCATTGCCTGTGCAGCAGATAGCCTGAAGCCTGTTGGGAGTGTTTGAAGTTCATAGCACTGTTCAGCACAAGTTCAGCGTGGGGCTGTCTGGGTTTGCATCCCGGTTCCCCTACTTCCTGCCCGGCCGACCTTGGGCAGTGCTCTCTACGTGCACCTTACTGAAAAAAGTGTCTGCCTCAGTGGGTGGTTGTGAGAATTAAATGAGTGATATAGGTAATGCCCTGAAATGTCCTGGGACATGATGGTCCTTTTTGTTATTGTTGCTGTTAACATTTTCACCGTGCGGCATTCAAGGCCTGTCATGTTCTATTCTGCGCTTTCTCCTCCGACCTTATTCCTGCGACTGCCCTTGTACTCCATGCTGCAGCCTCGCTCAGCCATCTCGCGACTGTCTTCACAGTTTCTGTCTTCATCTTTGCTCGCGCTGCCGCCTCTCAATGGAAAGCTGGCTTCTCTCCCCATCTCCTTTAGAAAGTGATCTTACCAGGAGGCATTAGAGGGCTTTCAGTAGATGGGAGCTGGATGTTTATAGCTCGTTTCATGACCAGACTGTGGGTGTGTCTGGTCCCTCTGATTCTCGTACGTACTTCTTGAGGGCCGTGCTGCCTGCTTCCTGACTGCTGTCCCCCCGTTTCCTGCAGGTGTAGCACAGCACTGTGCCTTACAGATTGGTGTGTAAAATTAGTGGTAGTGTCAGGAGAGGTTGGGTTATGCTGCAATAACAAATGACCTGAGGACCTCAGTGGCCTAAAGTAACCAATTTATTTCTTGGTCATGCTGTGAGCCGCTGGGGGGTCACAAGGAGACCTCCTCATTCCATCATTCAGGCCCCGGCTGATGGAGGCTCCAGCTTACATGTTTCCATGGTTACAGGAAGTCGAGGAAAAGAGAAGAGTTTACATCCACACCCTGGCTCTTACAGCTTCTGCACAGAGAGGCCCATGTTACTTAGGCTCACGTTTCCTTGGCCAGTTACATGGTCAAACTTCAGTTCAACTGGGAGGCGAAGTGTGATTCTATCGTGTTCTCAGAGCAAGTGAATCAACAATGTATGAACAAGGTTGAGGGGCCACACAGATGACTCCTCAATCTCATTACCTGTTCGCATAGATGTGCTAGGTTAATGGGACCAAACTGCCACACAAGCTTCACCTTCAGGCACCTCATTAGGTTACAGCTCTCAATTCAGGTGAGTCTGTAAAGATTCCTCCTTTAGATCTCATGTGGATGCTGTTCTGTTTAAGGAAAACAAAACAAAATCATGCCGTAGTGGTTATATTGTGTGTATGGTTTTTCTTGGAAATATTCAAGCCTCAACTATTCTCCCATCTTTTTCATATATTTCCCTTTAAAGAAAGACATTTCTTGGGGCCAGCCCCGTGGTGGAGGGGTTAAGCACGCACGCTCCGCTGCTGGCGGCCCGGGATCTGGGCGGCACCGATGCACTGCTTGTCAGGCCATGCTGTGGCAGTGTCCCATATAAAGTGAAGGAAGATGGGTACAGATGTTAGCCCAGGGCCAGTCTTCCTCAGCAAAAAGAGTAAGGTTGGCATGGATGTTAGCTCAGAGCTCATCTTCCTCATAAATAAATCAATAAATAAAGACATTTCTTTCCCCTTCCCTCCACTGCGATTCTTGCTTAAAGTAAAAACTAGTTAGCAAGATGTGAGATACAATACTCTAGCATCCTAGAACGACCATTAGGTGACTGCAGAATAGCATCCTGGCCATAGTCACTAGGTTTCTGGGGTTTACCAAATTGAGCGTGTTTAATGATTTGAAGTGATAATGATCTTAGCAAATTGGAAAGATAATCGATACACATATGATAATGTTCAGTAGCTCAAAGTTTAAGATAGTAACCAAAAGGAAATTATAGAAGCAGACTACCATATATATATGAAAGATTAAATTTAAATACAACATTTGGGATTTTTTTTTTTTTTATGGTGCAATCCTTATGCAGGCTCACCACAGAACTTTGCTTTAAAGAGTTCCAAGAAAATGTGCAACTATGACATACAACTATCTACTGGGGCTTTGGGAAAGAAAAAAAGGAGGAGGATTGGCAATAGATGTTAGCTCAGAGCCGGTCTTCCACAGCAAAAACAGGAGGATTAGCACGGATGTTAGCTCAGGGCTGATCTTCCTCACAAAAAAAAAGAGTTCCAAGAAATACCCCAGGGAAGCCCAGGAGAGTTGGGGAGCAGCTTGTTAGAGATAAGAATGGTAAATAAAGGAGCTAAGGTCATGACCATATCAGCAGAGTAGGTTTCTGTTAAACATACAATATTGCCAACGTGACATGCTTAACTGGGCCTTATCGCGACCAGAGAGCATGCTCGTGTATCTACTTGTCATCTTGTGGATGATGTGGAAAACATACAGACAGGTTAAGAAAGGGCAGAAAATTATAAAATAAGGTAGTACAGTGGAAGCAAAGATTCGGGCACCAAGGGAATGAAGGGAGGGGAGGGGCTGCACCTGCGAAGGGGTTCCGCTTCTCTAAATCCTCAGAGAACCGAAGTAGAGGGTATAGACTCACATTCCTGTTGGAGACTTGTGTTAAAGTATTTCTGGACAGGGGGATTAACTCTGAATAGGTTGCTTAGAGTTCTCTTCCTTAGGAGTTTTTAGGGTGGCTGAACTGGATGACTGGAAAAATCTATTAATGTAAATTATGACCTATTAATGTAAATTGTAATCTCGGTAAAGCTGTGGTAATTTTTAAAGACTGGGACCCTTTTGACAATTGGGGTACTTAGTAACTCTCTGTCCAGAAAGATGTACTTGTGTGTGCCATATTGTGCTTAACTTCAGGGGTTTAATGGGACACTTGGTTCAGAATCCTAACAGAACAGGCAAGGGGAAGTTTACAAAATAGATTGCATCGGCAGCAGTCAGCTACTTCGTAAATATCTGTGGTGACAAAGAGTGGATGTGTTGGTTTTAGACAGGCAATAAGGGGGCATTTGTTTGTTTTTAATTTTAGGCATTTTAAACAGCACATGCTTGTGGATTTTAAAAATATTTGCTTTAACACAACACTAAATATTGTAAGGGGCCAGGAACATTTACAGCAAAGCACATTTGCTTGGGGAGGAGGTTTCCATGGCTCTCCACTAGCTGTTACATGTTTATATCCTCCCAAACTTTCACTCTGGCTTTTTTCCCAGGAAAGAAAGATCTGCCCTTTCCCGTTCTCCTACCCTTCATGTCTGTGGGCGGCTGCGATCTCCAGAGGGAGGGCACTGGGAGTAAGCTGTGCAGAATGCTCCTTTGCTCCCAGAATCTCAAACCAAATGGAGTTGTTCTGAATTGGCTGGGTCTTATTTTCTCAGGGTTATGTTGGAAGGAGATGGGATTAGGGTGTAATGTGTCCTGAAAGCATAAACTGTTTATTAGCACAAATAAATCAATTGGTTGGCTCAGTGGATATTGGGAGTGTGCTGGTAATATTCATAGATCATTGCATAGGGATGTCAATTACCTGGCAAATACGCAAATAGTAGATTATGATAGCCTGACTTGGATGTCATCTGCTCAATACTCATCACGCTCCCCTCCTACATACATATACAACACGTGTATGTGTACGTGATGGGGATGATGTTGGGGAAGGTGAAAGAATTTCAATCTTTAATTTACATTTCTCAGATTAATAGAATAGCTATAATGTGTTGTGGCTGACAGAAGTTTGAAACTGATTTACAGTAAAGGTATGAGACTGTGTACTTCAATAATCTGACATTATCTTCCTTCATTATAAGAAATCCAATTATGATGGAATTATGGTTGTTTGGGTAATACCTTGCTGTATTGCTCTGGAGTTACACTTCTTTTAAGATATTCTGGTTAAAAGTTATAACTTTACTCATACTTTTGATTCTGAAGTTAAATTTGAACTTTAACTTTTAAGGTATTCTTTTAGGTAGTTTTAAGGTATTAAAATAGTTTAAGGTAGTTTTAAGGTATTAGTTTAAGTTTAAGGTATTTTTTCCCCAGTAGGCTTTTGGCTGTCTTTAGAAAGTTTTGATTTTTAAAATTAAGTCTTTGAGAGTATCAAGGTAAAGCATACATCAACTTTTTTAATAACCCCCAAATATTTTGCTGAGTGTTTTGCAATTGGAAAATGGTATCTAGGAAGAATTAAAGTTCCGTATTACTAAAGGATTATCAAATCTGTTTTTGTTTGTTTTAGTTTAATGTGGCAAATATTAACAATCATTTAAGTAGTTTATCAGCATAGTTCTGGCTTCTTGTTCCCTGTCCTTCATAGAATCACTTTGATGTAGTAGTCTACTTCACCACAGGCTTTTGTTTCTCTGGAGAAGAGAAACATCATCTCCCCACCTCTGAGCATTCTGAGAACAACACATGGCCAGTTGGTCCAATCTGTGTTACTGCTGCCCAACAGTTACAACTATTTATTATTTTTATAGAAGTATTTCTATCAAATTAAAAAATGATTTAATACAAAATCTGATACATGCTCGAAAAATTGCTTTAAGATTTTTGAATATCTCAATGATATTTTACAATTTACACTGAAAATGGTTGTTCCAACATTGCATTTTCTGCTTTTCCAAACCACTTCCATGCTGCCATCCCTCCAGCCATGGTCAGAGGAGCGCCTTGCTGGCAGAGTAATTCTGTAACCAGAGCCAGGGAGGCCTTCACCGAGGCGGTGCTTTCTTGCCCATATATTGATGTTTTGTAAATACAAAACAAAATTCTTATTCTGGCTTCCATCCTGCTAGGGGAGTGGTTAGCTCAGCAGGAACCCAAATGCATCAGAGATTAAAGAAAGTATGTTGGGGAGACTCTGCTCTTGGGCCAGGTGGGAAGTAGCTAGTGTCCTTCTGCATGTGCTACAGATGGAGGCATCCTGGTAGCCCTCTCAGGGTACCCATTTAGAAACATGCTATTAAAATTTGCTACATAGTTAAAGCTGACATTTTGAACCCTGTCTGAGAAAGTGGGAAACCCTAGTCATGAATAATGCTATGCACGAGCAGTAGATTAGGACTTCTACCTTTTATCTTGCTTTCAATTCTAACGTGGCATTCCATTCTGTGTCACTTTAGTTAAAATGTGACTTGGGAAGGCAGAGGTCATTTGGAGATTGTCTTGTGGCATGTAAATAAAACTAATATAGTCTCTGTTTTAAAGTTACACTGCCTCTCCCCTTCTTCCCACACCCCAAGTTGAAGGTTGAGACCCTGCAGATTTTTTGCATAAATAGGATTATAATATGTATCACATAAATCATAGTTAAAATGAGGACAACATTGAAGCAGTCTCATTTTTAATGTTTTTAATATATAGAGTTTAAAGATTAAATTGGAAAAAGTCTGCAATTATTTCAAAATATGCTGATCTGCTTATTTTAATTTCATGTGCACATATCACATATATAAAGCTTTGCAACACATAGGAAAAATAAATATATGAATGGAAGCTTGTAGGACATAGCACAATGAATTGAATGCGCTTGTTTCTTTCAAGCCTATCGACTTTTCAACCCTGAGTCTCAGACTCACATCATTGCAGGGCTGGACAAGTAACTGGAGAAATAAATATCTGCTGTTGCATTTTAGACAATGAGAATTTTCTTCATTTCTTCAAATATATGTGCTATTTCTGATTATTCTTGAAAGATGGGATCTTCTTGGTCTGTCTTCTGTTGTCTCATTTGTAGGGATGAAATATACACTATTTGGTAGTGGAATGTATGATGCTGAATGTGGGGAGACACTGGGCTGCCCTTGCTCAGCTTTGGCTGGTGGTTGCCTAGCTGGCGCGTGGGCTGTGAGCAGATTTTTGCTTTTACAAGAGAAGATAGCGATCTGGGTTCTCTTGCAGTTTCCTCTGTTTGTAAATAACAAGAATAAGAACGACCACGAACTATATGGCCCAAACACCATAGGTCTACAGGTGGGATCGGTCAGTGGGTAGCCAGCTTATGAGCCCTGGTGAATCATTACACAGGTGGCTGTCTTTTCTTTCCTTTTATGTCTAGTGTAAAACTGAAATTGGACAGAAAATTTATTCACACAATTTACAAATACATTTATTTGATCTTCTTAGCTTTTCATAGACTGGTTTGCTTTGTCAAGAAAAATTCATAAACTACAAATTTCTTTGCAGATGTCTATTTTTTTGTAAATGTTTATAAGTTAAATGTATATTCCCTTTCTGTTATCTGATACCATTTTAAATATTTTAAATTTTATTTTAAACAAATTGAAGTGAGGCATTGTATGTATTACAAGGTTTTTAGCAAATATCAGCTGTTTCATGCCCTATCCCTTCTACTCCTTAGTGGCAACCACTTTCAACTTTCTTAAGTGTTTCTTCTCATTTCTTAGCAATATGCTTGAGTATTTCTTGATTTTAAAACTGAAGATGTTTTCAGTTGATCTATTATAGATAATGATTTAGTTCCTTTTCATTCCTTCCTCCTAGTTTGCATCCCCTAGTCTGCCTCGCCATTCTCCTTGCTTCATTAGTTAAGGTCAATATTCACTTTTTACATTAGTAAAATATTCCATATTCAGTTTTTATTTTATTCAACTTTTTTACAGATCAATGTTCAGTTTTTACATTAGTATGACTGTAAAATATAGTTCAAAGCTGAGCTGAATAGTGTACTATAAGTTTTTGCTTGGAAAAATATTTTATTTTCCTGGTTTTAATAATGGTTTCATTTTGTTTAGTGAACTCCTTTAAATATATTTCAAACACATCTCATCGATTTCTAGAAAACGATTCTTGGGAGGTGTTTTTTTTTTTTGACATTTATGTCTGAAAATGTCTTTATTCTTCACTCACACTTGATTATTAAGGTCAGAAATTCTAGGTGGAAGTCATTCTCCTTCAGAATTTTGAAGATAGTGTTTTATTGTTTTCAGTTTTCAGTGTTGTTGAGAAAGCCTCCTCTTACCTGCTTTGCATCTCCAAAACTCCCCATTTATTTTTTTCTCCAATTCTCTGAAATTTCATGATGTGTATGGTTTTTAAAATTGCTTTTTATGCTGGGCACTTTGTGCATTTGCTAGAGCTTTTAATGTGACTTATCTTTTAGTTTTGGGAAATGTTATTTCTTTAACCCCCTGCTTCCCAACACATACAGAATTTTTCAGTTGTTCTTCCTAGCTCTTCTGTTATTTTGCATTTTGGACTTTCTGGAGTGCTCCTCTAAATTTATCTTTTTTCACCTATTTTGCCTCTCTTTCTCTTTTTGTTCCACTCTCTGTGTGATTTTCTGATTATCTTCGTATTGATTTTTTTTAAATATCTACCATCAAAATTTTAATTTCTGAGTTGCTTTATGAATGTTCTTTTGTTTGTTTGTTTTTGGTGGGGAAGATTGGCCCCGAGCTAACATCTGTTGCCAGTCTTCCTCTTTTCGCTTGAGTAAGATTGTCCCTCAGCTAACATCTGTGCCAATCCTCCTGTATTTTGTACATGGGACGCCGCCACAGCATGGCTTGATGAGCAGTGTGTAGGTCTGCACTTGGGATCCGAACCCGCGAACCCTGGGCTGCCGAAGCAGAGCGGGGCAAACCTAACTATTATGCCACCGAGCCGGCCCCATGAATGTTTGTTTTTAAGCATAGCTATTGTCTCATGGATGCAGTATTTTCTCATCTCTCTGAGGATATTTATCAAAGTCTTTGTGTAGTCTTCTACTGCTATACAATATCTATCTTTTCAAGGAGTATTTATTTTTCATTTTTATTTGTGTTGGTCTTTGACCTTTATGTTAGAAGATTTCCACAAATGTCTGGTTAGCTGTACCAACTGTTTATATTTGAGCGAATCTCTGGCCTTCCTGACTGGTGGTGGTTTTCCCTGTGGGTCATTCTGTGTCCCATTGGGCCCCCTAAATGTCAGAGTCTATAGGTTTTTTTTGTGTTTTCTTCACCTGGCCCATTTTCCTATAGAGCAGCAGTTCTCAAAACTTTGGTCTCATGACCCCTTTACACACTTAAAAATTTCTGAAGTCCTTAGGGACCAGTGCTGTCCAAAAGAAATATGATGCAAATCAAAAATGCAAGCTAAATATGTGATTTAAAATTTTCTAGTAGCCATGTTAAGAGGTTGAAATCAGCATATTTTATTTAACCCAATAAATACAAATATTGTTTCAACGTGTACTCAAGATAAAAAGTTGAGAGATTTTACATTCTTTTTAATGTGAAGTTTTTGAAATCCAGTGTGTATTTTACACTTACAGCGTATCTGAGTTCAGACTGGTCATATTTCAAGAGTTCAGTAACTGCACCTAACTGGTCACTACCGTACTGGACAGTGCAGACACAGAGCTTTTATTTATGTGGGTTATAGCTTCCAATGTTTATGTATTAGAAACTAAAACTGAAAAGTCATAAAAATAGTTACTTCATTCATTTAAAAATAACAGTAGTAAACCCACTACATGTTAACACAACTTACTTTTATGTAAAATAACTGTTTTTAAGACAAAAGGGAGTGAGATGAGGGACATCGTTTTACATTTTTGCAAATCTCAGTCATGTATGGCTTCATAGAAGACAACTGGATCCTCACATCCACCTTGGCTTTCAGTCTGTTGGAATTTGTTGTTTTAAGCATAGGAGGAAAATCTGTCCCACACAGATATGTGGTTGTAGAAGGGCTGAATGTTTTAGTAGTCTTTTCAGATCACTGTTGATATTCTTCTTTGACACTACACCAAAACTTGACAAGTAGTTGAGTTCTTAGAGGTTAGTTGTGATGTGGAATCTGAAATCATATCACTGAATTTTTCAAATCCGTTGGTCTGTCTTGCCCTTTGAATGGATCTTTTTCCCCATACATGGGTTTGTAACATGCATTGGTCATTTGGAAAATACTGCTTGACAGTTATGCCAATTTTCCAAATATTGACACATCTCATTATACAGTATCAAAATTTCAAATTAGCTTATATCACCATGAGTCTCAGCAGAAAAATCTTTAAGGATGAGAAACTGCCAGGCTTATGGAGGTGGATATAACCTACCCAAAAGCCACATTTTTGCTTGAAACTTCAAGTTTTATCATTGGCAATAAGTACTGTCAGTTGTTATCCTTGAAGTGACATGCTCACTGTGTTTATTTTTAAGAAAATATCTGCCAAATACCCAAGTCTAAATAACCATGGTTTCTCTGTCATATTTTGAAGTAAAAATGGTATTCCATGAAAAAAACCACTGGTTCAGCTGGCAAGTCAAGCAATAGCGTGGATCCCTTTCCTGGAGGTAACTCATCCCTCAGTGAGCAGCAGAAGTGCTTTATACGTGCCTCTCATTTGTCACATGGGATGTTGAAAAGATGTGTAATCAAAGGTTGGGATTAATAAAGTCATTTTTACTGCTTTGTTAAGATCTTTAAGTGAACTCAGCTTTCTAAAAATCTGCGAGTATGTAATGATGAAGAATATAGTGACTATGGTTTTGCACCATGGCCTGGATTCTTGCTAAGAAACTTAGGGCTTTTTCCACCATTACTTTTGTACCTTTAATGCAAATTTCAACGATAAAAAAGGCAAATAATGTCAAAGTATTATTAGGAAAATAGTTTTGGTTTCATAGTCCTTCCTGTCCCTCCCCAGTCTGTGGACCACACTCTGAGAACCACGGTCTTAGAGGACTCCTCTGATCTTACGTCTCAGAGGTGTAAGTCTGGGTAACCAGTGTCCAGGTTGCTTAGAGGGAGAAATGGGCCAGGGGAAGTCTTATTCATTTTTAATGTAGATTTTCACCTAATTTCTCAGTGTTGACTCTAGCTTAGCTGTGCTCGTTGCCTGCGAAGTTCATATCCCAGTTCTTGGTCTCTTCTGCTTTATTTCTCCATAGAGTAAACCTCTAGTTTCCCATTTAGACTGGGGAGGTGATGGCTGTGCAGTGTCGGCCAGTTCTCTGTTTTCAGCCCTTGCCTCCAGCTGGTGCCTCCAGGTCCTAAATCTTTGGTTTGCTTCTTGTTGGCTGCTTTCTGTACTAGCTCAGGGTCTGCTGTCGCTGCTTTGTTAAACCAGGGCTTACCCATCTACCTGCTTTCAACCTTCCAAAGTACATTGCAATTTCTCATCTGTGGTGATCCCCACTTCTGTTCTTGGTGTGATTTCTTTATTTTCATGAGCAGGGGGTGGGAGGGTGGCATAGGGAAGTTGCCAAGAGAAATGTCTGTGTTCAACTCACCAGGATTATCTAGAAATCCTCTCCTTTTGGAGCTTGTCTTAGTCTGTTCAGGCTACTATAACAATAATACCATAAACTGGGGGGATTATAAATAGGAAACATCATGGCGCTGGCAGATTCAGTGTCGGGTGAGGGCCCTGCTTCCTCGCTGACGGCTGTCTTCTCTCCGTGTGCTCACGTGGTGGAAGGGTTGAGGGAGCTCTGTGGGGCCTCCTTGATAAGAGCACTAATCCCATTCATGAGGCCTCTACCCTCATGATCCAAGCACTCCCCAAGGGCCCCATATCTTGACACCATCACTTTGGGCCTTAGGTTTCAATGTAGGAATTTTGGGAGGGGACACAAACATTCAGTCAGTGGTAGAGTTTAACTGAAGAAAGTTTTGTTGACTCATCTTTGATTTTATACAATTCCAAATCCCTGCTCTTCTGTGTGTATATCTTTAATACAATCTGTAGCACCCTACTTTATTATTTTTGACATTTCCTTTATATCTTTCAGTTTTTCTCTAGCTTTACAGTGTCTTCATTATGTTCATTGTTTTTCAAATGTAAAAATCTCTCACTAGTACAGTAGGAGGTCAAGTTGCTGATTCATCATACTCGGCCTGTCTTTGAGCTGTTTCCCATTCCTCTTCAATTGTATGTAGCTGTCATGTGGAATGAGCAGGACTCAGGATCATCAGACAGCAAATTCACTTCTGTTTCCCACTGTCCCTTTAAATTTATTCCATTTGGGTAGTTCTTCCTGTGACCTTGGATGAAATGTAGAATAAATCCCAAGACTCTTCTGGTCAACTTGAAGTTATAAAATGCCCTCCTGTCAGTAATTAATGTAGTCTAGTGTGATAGTCAAAACTTCACACTTCATTCAAAGTTAATGGTTATGCCCTAACCCAGCTCAGGTCTGCTCTGAGGACGCCACTAACAAGGGGAGGAGGGGTATGCTCGCCTCTCCTCTCTCCTCTTCCCTCACACTTCTGTTACTCTCCCTAGCTTATTACCCTGAGGTTCTCATCTTTCCATTGAGGGAGTATGGAGAGGGAGGACTAGTAAGTAGGGCAGTGAATGTTTTCCTACTTGCACTGCTGTAACAAATTAACACAAACTTATTATCTGACATTGCTAGAGGTCAGAAGAAAAACGTGGTGTCACCAGGCTGCTTTCCTTTCTGGAGACTCTGGGGTAGAGTCTGTTTCCTTGTATTTTCCAGCTCTTAGGGACTGCCTGCATTCCCTGGCTCGTGGCCCCATCCTCCATTTTCAAAGTCCTTCTCATGTCACATCACCACCTCTCTCTCCTCTGATTTCCTCTTCCACTTCTAAGAACTTTTTTGATTAACTAGGTCCACCTGGATAAATCAGGATACTCTCATTTTAAAATTAGCTGATTAGCAATCTTAATTCTATCTGCAACCTTAATCCACTTTTGCATATAAACAACATTGACAGGTTCAGGGGATTAGGAAATCTTTGGGGGGGATGGGTCATTAGTCTCTACCACAGGCAATAAAATTCTTGGCTAATACTATTGAACACTGTTGCATATGTGTGCTCTTGGATTGGCTGATGCTTAAGCTGACTCTTGTAGGCTTCTTGAGTTCTGTGTGGACCATCCACCCCCAACTCCCATTGCGTAGAATCGTACCTGCAGTTCTCTTCTTGGTCAAGTGTAGCTCCTTCCTCAGCTGCTGAGAATCCAGCAGTTGACTCCCGCTCCCTCCTGGCATCCTTCTCAGTACACTAATGCTGCTCTGCAAAGGTCTCCAACCACCAGATCCCTTTTTTTTTCTTGGTATGGCTACAGGAGTAGTAAAGAGCCATAAAACTGGGTTTTCCATGGGGCGTGTAGTAAGCCCCACCTGTAGTGGTCTGCACCTCACTTTGGATTGTGTTATCAAGAGTTGTGGGTTCCTCCACTGAAACTGACAGGAACATACCATTTCAGCATTAGATTTGGCCAGTACATTAGTGTGCAATATGTGCTAACTTCTTCCCCTAAACTTTGTCATCTCCAGACTATTTTTTTTACCTTACATCTTTGTTTCCAAGCCTTTTATATTTTTCTCCTTTAAAAAAACAAATCTGGCGTACTTTCCTCTCTGTAGTCTTTCAGATTTCTCAAATGTTCCTTCTTCCTTCCCAAGATTCGTCTTTTGGAAAGTTGCAGTGTTGTCTTACCATTCCTTCTGGAAAGCTTACAAGGTTAGGGGTTACACTAAGGCTGAAGAAAATTCATACAGCTAAATGGTTCCATCTGGAGCCTCCTGTAGAAACCAGCTGGCCCCTCTGTCTAATACTTTGACCTCAGCCTGACTCTTTCAGGCCTTGTGCAGCCTGTAATTGTAGGTAGACTCAAATCACAGAAGCTACAGTGAGGCTTTCCTTTGACTGGCAACTCTCCTTTCTTTAAGACACAGTTCAGGGGCCGGCCTGGTGGCACAAGCGGTTAAGTGCATGTGCTCCACTGCGGCGGCCCAGGGTTCACTGGTTCGGATCCCGGGTGTGCACTGACACACGGCTTGTTGAGCCATGCTGTGGCGGCGTCCCATATAAAGTAGAGGAAGATGGGCACGGATGTTAGCCCAGGGCCAGTCTTCCTCAGCAAAAAAAAAAAAAAAAAAAAAAAAGAGGCTTGGCATTGGATGTTAGCTCAGGGCTGGTCCTCCTCACAAAAAACAAACGAACAAACCAAAGACACTGTTCAAATGCCACCTGGTTTTTGATGCCTTCCCAGGCAAAAACCAGTCACTCCCTCCTGGAGGGCATAGATGAGGTCTATTTGGGAGAGCTGGACAAGACCCAGTCTGCATGCCAATGTGAACCTAGAATAAGAAGCCAAGTAGTATAAATGAATATTCTTTTGGGATGTTCTTCCATATTTTATACCACATTACTTCACTTTCCCCAAAGCTGTTCTTCTGGTGTTTGTGGACAGAGGAGGATGTTTCCTCATCTATTATCTCTTTTTGTTAACTTATTTCTTGTCAGAACTATAGTTCTTCTTACTGGACCATATTCATGTCTCTGAATTTTCACCTAAGATCAGAAGCCAGCCTAACGCGGAAGTGGTGTGTCTTGATGAATGCTGAGGCAGGGGATGTGTAGGGTGGGAAGAGCGTGGACTGTGGGATCACAACAGCCTGGACTGGAAACCCAGATCTATCACTTACTACTCTCTGACAAGGAATTTGTTGGAGTCTCAGTTTCCACATCTAGAAAATGATACTTGATTGGGTTGTAGTGAAGATTAAGTAAATGAAATAATATAAGTAAATGCTGTTTATAATGCTTGGAACACTGTGATCATACCTTTAGCGGATGTGACCACAATTGTGATGATGATGACGATGATGATGGCTGAGAGTTTGGGTCAGGGAACCTGTCCCCTAGGGAAATTCCTTTGGGTTAAGAAGTCTTTTCTAATCAATTTTTTTTTTTTTACTATACTGATGCTTAGGAGGAAAATATCAAGCTACTGATTTCCTAATGTGACTTCTTAGAGTATTTCTAGCATTTAAGGCAGCCAGAGCTACTAGACCCTTGACATGAGAAAGGACTTAATGAAATGAATAACAACAGGAGAAGGAAGGTGAGACTGAACCCCTTTAGTTACATCTAGGAGTATCCTGTGTTGCAGTCTTTAGATTGCTTTAATTTGCTTACACATGTTGCTTAATGCTCTTGGGGAATATATTTTTCTTTATTGTCTTCTTGATGTTTTTCTTACTCTGATTTTGTGTTTATTTGGTAGTCATGCAATAAATCTGTTCCTGAATAAATGATTCTTTTTGTTTTCTCTTCTTCTAACTGCGTCTACTTTTGCTTGTTGGTTTTTCTTGCTTAGTACCTTCTTGCTGAGATGATTCCTGCCCTAAATACCCTGGATTTCACATCTGGCTGTGCCCTCTTTGTTTTAGGGAAGCCTCTCCCTCGCCTCCTCCTATTCCTTGTTAACAGAGGGCTGACTCTTGGTTTTGTGGCTGTTAGCAGCGTTGCAGTGCTGAGAGTGGAGAAGGGCACCATTTGGACATCACTTTGCATTCTAAAGGTGCCGTCCAGTAGCCTCACTGCACGGCCGCTGCTGAGCTCATGTCTTCAAGTCCTCGGTGTCAGCTGAGGGATGGTCGCAGGAGAATTAATTGGCAGACATTTCATCATCTGCTCTTGGTGGCTGAACACAGAGCTGTCCTTTTCTGGTTCACTCGTTTCTACTTTTGCAAATGTACAGAATGTCTTGAATATACCTCGAGAATGGCAGCTGTCACTAGTATCAAACAGTTACATTTATAGTGTCCTTACCCAGGGTGAGTGACATGACAAAAATGAGAGCTGAAGGGCATTCTGCGTGGGAACCAGTGTGCTCTAAGTTGACTCCCTGGTAGGGAAGAATAAGCCAAAATTCTTGATTGTGATGGTGTTGCTTTATTTCCACAGTAAGTGTAGGCTACCCTCAGATATGACCTGTGGGCATTCTCTTTAAAGCCATGTCAGCCAATCTTATTACCATGTCAGACATGACCTCCAAAAGCAGTCTGGTTTCCTCCAGACATTTATATATCTTTGAGGTCCCTAAATTGCTTATAAAAACAAGAAAAGCCAATCACACTTGGTGTACTACCTTATAGCAACAGGCCAATTTTGAGGTCTTAAGATGAGCAGACCTATGTGTAGGTCACTGAGCCTGAGACTTAACCACCACCTCGCAGGGGAAACACCATGAGTCCTGTTCTTAACTTTACAGGTATCTTTCTCCTTAGGTACAAGGGTTTAACAATCTTTAAAGAATCTCCATCTGTGGCTTGCATGCTTTTCGTAAATATCTCATGAAATGGTGTAGCCAGTGATGTTGCTTAAGCAGTCCTGCCCCGTGGAGGTACTGAGAGATCTATTGCTCCTGGATGTTCAATAGGTATGCGTCGTAAATAAATGTGCACAGGTGATGGGCCTTGACTTTTTCATTAGGTTAATTTAACACAGGGGCTATGTGAGAATTAGCTTAGTGTACTATTGTGTTTATCAACTGGTGATCATTCCTGAGATATGTTAGAATTATTGAGGGTGAATTTATGTTGTAGGCCTGCTTTTGTCGTGTCTTAGAGAAGATCCTTCTGACATTGTGTCAATGGAGAAAGTGGGGCTTGATAAACTAAGCTTCACCTCGCTGAAGCCACCAATGAAAAAGTCATGCCATGTTTTAGTGGTCCTTTATTCTCTTGGGTTTTGAGAGAGTTCACATATGTCAGCATGCCAGGGGGACAAATCTAAAACTGAAAGTCCTGGGACGATCAAAGACATCTGATTAGGTCACAATGTTTCTGAGTAAAACCCTTAAATCATTGGATTAGCTAAGCATTTATTAAGCATCTGCTCTTCTGCACTCTTGGTGCGGAGGGAGGACATCTAGTGGGATATAAGAAAGTCCTTAGGGGGCCGGCCCGGTGGCGTAGCTGTTAAGTGCGTGTGCTCAGCCTCGGTGGCCTGAGGGTTTGCAGGTTTGGATCCTGGGCGCGCACTGATGCACCACTTGTCCAGCCATGCTGTGGCGGCGTCCCATATAAAGTAGAGGAAGATGGCCGTGGATGTTAACCCAGGGCCAATCTTCCTCGGCAAAAAGAGGAGGATTGGCATCGGATGTTAACTCAGGGCTGATCCTTCCTCACACACACACACAAAAAGAAAGTCCTTAGGACTGAAGCCTCTGGAGGTGGTTTTACCTCCAATTTTTACATTTTAGTCATTTGTTCTACTTAAAATTTGGTCAACTGATTCCTACTCTATTTTCAAGAGGTGATATTTTTTGACAGATTGTACTTATAATCATATTCCAGATCCCTTCATTTGGCACTTAACAGAACATTTTCCAAATTTTCTGATCTCATTCTTGGTAAAGATGGCTTTTTTGCTTAACTCCAAATCTAAGTGGAATCTCTGATTAAATCTCCGATTCTAATACTCACATGAACAATGAATATTTTATAAGCCCTGCCCTTGTCAGTATTATCTCGACCTCTTCATGCTAGGCTCCGTTTTTTTCCTCATTTCCCCCTATATTAGCTAAAAGACTAAGTGTTTCTGCAAGCAGACACATATGGTAATTCCTTGCAAATAGACTCCTATGAGTGAACGGAGAATACCAGAGGGAAGCAGAAAGCTCTAATTTCATTTGATCCCACTGCCAGATTTGCTTTAAGCCCCGGGATGTACCTGCAAAAATCTATCTGCATACTTCATTGAACCTTATTTTCACTGCAGAGGCCTCTCATATTTATCACTCTACTGTGGAAGATGCTTCCTATCATGCGGAAGCCTCTAGAACCTTTTAGTTTGGATAATCTCTCTGAACCCTTTAACAGGAGGACTTCTTTCTCCATCCCTCCCACCTGCCCACCCCTATTCATACCCATTCATTTTCTTTTTTTCTCTCTATCCCTCTCTCTCTCTCTCTCTCTGAACAACTGGCTTAAAACATCTAGCTGGACATTTTGGCTTACAGTCATAAAGGAGTAGAGGTTGTATCCATCAACTCTGATGAGTCAAGTTCTCGGAGAGAAAAAAAAAGAGGCCTCATCTTGGTTAGTAATTCTGATCAAGGGCCAACTTTTTTATATAAAAGCTGGGAAGGGTAGGAGGCAAAGAAGTCTAAAACCTTACACAGAGAAGAAGAGTGCCAGCAGGAGGTAACACTTTAGAAATGATGGAAGAGTATTGTGTCAGGATAGTCCAAGTTACTTTTGGATAATGCCCCCCAGTGACTTAGCACAGCCACGTTTGGTTTCTTGGTTACTCTAGATATTCAGTGTGAGATGAGAGGGGGCCTCTACTCGTTGTGGTCACTCAGGGACCCGGCTGACAGAGCTCCGTCTCGACACAGCCTTTCCAAACACCAAGGCGGGAAAAAATACTATATTGACTCACATTTTAGCTTTTAAAGGCCACAGCCCAGAAGCGACACATGTCATCTCCACTCATGATTCATTGGCGAAAGCAAGTCACAGCCCCATACCTTAACTTCAGAAAGACAGGGAAGTGCGATGCTATCATGTGCTGGGAAGGAGCAGACTGGAATATTTGTGAACAGTGACAATATCTGCCATAGGTGTGATATACTGAAATAGTGCTGATGGCGTGGAAGACCTGAGAAGGCGTGAAAGCCAGGTCTGGACTCATGGGACACCTTCATAGGTTAACACTAAAAGGAATGGGGGCACAAACTGTGTATTTAGCCCCATAGTGTACATTAGCTGTGCACGGATGTTCAAGCTACAGATTCCCGACAGTAATGGTGGCTTGCTGTGGCTGGGAATCTCCATGCTGGTGTATCTGAAAGCACTGGGAGAATGGGGCAAGGAAGAGAGGAGTTTAAGGAAGTTGTATAGACTATTCTGAATGCCCTCTCCATGTATTGATCAACCTTGATTTACCTTTACAGCAAATTACACATAGAGCACAGTTTTAATTATTTAGAAGTGTGAGCACCCATGATTTAGTGTGGCTCCGAGAGGAAGACACTGTGGTGTGGATCAGGACCTCCCTCAGTGCTCCACCTCAGAGATCACACTAGTATATCTCAGTTATTACAGTACGTGCCATTTCTCCCTTACCAGACCATAACCACCTTAAGGATAGGCACTAAGTCCTGTTATTTTGGGGGCCCCTCAGTGGAGCTAACATGGTATCTTATATATAATTGTTAATCAAATTATTTCTTTTGAATGGATGAGTTTTAGAAATATCTTAAAGAAAAAATAGGCTGTGTTAGTAAGGAGATCTCGGTTATGTTGTGGTAACCACCCCAAGAGCTCAGTACGTTAACACAACAGAGGTTTACTTCTCATTCATATAGTGACACTCTTGCATGGTTGTCTTGAGTGTTGGCCCAGCATTTCATGGGTCTCCGTGTCAACACAGGCTTTCATGAGCTTTACAGCAAGATAAGAAAAGGCTACAGGGTCGGACTCCAGAAATGAGACGCTTTGGCCCAGAAGTGACTTCCTGAAATGGCCTAACTTTATGGTTAGCTTATTTAGAGTGGGTTTTATTGATTTATGGTGGGTTATTTCCTGCAGCTCCTGCAAGTAGGGGAGTTAGGATATTGCAGAGCATGAATAATGCCTCCTGCCCAGGCTTAGAAAGGTTACTGGGTGGCCCCTCCGTTGTCCAGGACTCTTATCCAGGTAGGAGAGGGCACACCTCCCAGGCTCACTCCTCTTTCCTTTCACAAACCTGGCTCCTTACCCCTTTTAGTCTTCCTGGTGGTGCATCCATCTTCCTCTTATCTCCTGGCTCCTCTCACTACCACCAGCATTTGTGACACATCCAGATGGCTGGTCACTGGCTCTGGGTTTCCCTTGGACAAGTAGCTGGCTCTTATTTGAGACTTTACAACCAGGAGAAACAATACTATCAACTGTGTTAGCTATCAAGAGCATTTCCATCACCCACAAAGTCCTCTCATGCCCCTTGCCAGCTAACCCCCCCAACCTCAGAAGGAACCACTGCTCCGAGTCTATCATCATGGGCTAGTTTTGCCTATTGTAGAATTTTATGTAAGTGGAATCACATAATATATACCTTTTCTTTTCTGGGTCTGGCTTCTTTCACTGAGCATATTTTTGAAATTCATTCTTCTGTATATTAGTAGGACATTTATTTTTATTGCTAAGTGGTATTCCATTTATGATTATACCGCAGTGTATTTATATATTCTCCCATCAAATATCTGGGCTGTTCCTAGTTTTTGGCTATTATGACTCAAGCTCCTATGAACATTCTTGTACAAGGCTTTTTGTGGACATACGTTTTCATTTCTCTTTGAGAAACACCTACAAGTAGATTTGCAGGGTCATTGGGTAGATATATGTTGAACTTTATAAGAAACCGCCAAGCAGTTTTCCCACATGGTTGTGCCATTTTACACACCCAGCAGCAGTGAATGCGAGTTCTGGATGCCTCATATCCTCTCTGATATTTGGCACTGTTAGTCATCTTTTAGCAACTCTAGTGGGTGCACGGTGAAATCCCTTTAGGGAGCGGTAGCTTTTATAACCTGTTTTTGTTCCAGTTGTTGCTTGCAATTAATAAATCTTTAAAAATCTTAAAAAGGACTCGCTGGGATCTTCTTCTCTAATAACAGGGTAAGGAAAAAGTTCTCTGATTCCTTTCTTCCACAATAGACAGGGAAAGGATAGAAAGCAAGTTTGGGATTCTCAGGTTTCGTAGTGGCGAAAAGTCAAGTGGTTCAGCACGAGGGTGACCCAGGCTGGGACAACTCTGGACTCTTTAGTATTATTCACTGCTGTGGAGTGCTGGTTCTAAGAACTCCTCTCAGTAGCTGTAGTCCCTCCTCCCTCCAACCCTGGTTTGGTTTGCAGAATCGTGGAAATCTTTACTGACCCCATCCTGAACACTGGATTGTTGGAAAAGGAAATGCCCCTTTGTAAGAGTTAACACCCTCCCCCAAGTTCTCTTGTACGTAGGTGAGAGGTGTAGCCCCTTCCACATTGATCTCTCTTTCGGTCTCCTTCCAGTTCAGCCACTCCCTGCCCAATGACCTTAAAACAGCCTGTGCCCCACAGTTAGTAGTGTTGGCTGCTATTAGAAAGAGAGAGAGAGTGACCTTTTAGCTTTGGTGCTTGTCCTTGGAGATTCTGTCCGGTATGTCATAATTTTTTTCTTGGGCCCCCAACAAACCAAGATGTGCAGCCCCAACCAACGAACTCTTTAAAGCCCGGTCTGGATGAGGTTACTCCTGGTATTTTATCCCAAAGGATGCTGCTCAGAGTTTAAGTGCCACTCCAATACCTGATGTCTGTACATCAAAGTAACAGGAATGCCAAGCTTACATGTACCTCTTTTCTTTTTTTTTGAGGATTTGAAAAGAATTCCGACTTCAGTAGCATGTAGTAGGTATTCAATAAATATTTATTTTGTGAATGGATTACAAAAGACTCTTAAATGCTCTGATGTAAAAGAATTTAGCTTATCATGGATAATTCAAACAGTAGCTAAAGAAATACTCTAAGCTATAGGGAAGTATTAACAATAAAAAGTTTTGGGTTAGGAGAACAAAACTTCTGCTAAAAATATGAAGGACATCTACATATATATTGAGATATATATATATATATTTTTTTTTTTCCTTTGATCTAAGCCAGACACTGAGTAACTTACTCAGTTTTCTATAAGTATTTTCTCCCAACTACCCTTTCAAACCTCTTGAGCACTGTGCTTTAATAAATTCTAGAAACTGGTCTCTTGCATAATGATATTTCTACTAAATAATGCAATCTAGTCCCCAATACCCAATTTATAACCTCCCTGAAGTAATTTTGACTGTGTTCCACATATCTTGGGAATGGAGAAGTAGAATAAATTATTGTCTCTAACTTATCAACCTCACTCTTCTTCATTTTTAATCTATAATATTGACTCTTTTTGAACTTTTTTATAAGCAAAGCAGTATATTTCACTTTCTAGCTGTGTTCTGAAATATGGTAAAACATTCCTAGAAATATTCTATCTAGTTTTTCCTAAATAGCTTTATGTGGTCTGTCCCCATTGTCTCAAACTAAGGCTTGTCTTACGTTCACGTAGGAACCTATCAAATACTTTGGTGTTCGAACGTGTCAATTTGTATAGTCATTGTTCTGATCTCAGTTCGTCTCTTGCTACTTTATTAGAGAGAACTGGTTATTTCAACTCTGACATAGGTCCTAGCAATTCTTTCTCAAACGGGCGAGGTGCAGAGGGTAAAAGTACACTGTAGTTTCAAACATACGGTGACACTTAGCAAGGGAAATATCTGGTGATGGCCCTGTCTGGGACCCTGTAAATCTGATCAGGAGTCTTCAGCCTAGGTTCTACCTTTATAATTAGCAAGACTGGACACTGGAGCATGCCTCTCACTTTCCCATCTTCCCAGTACCACGTGTGCGATGCCCACTGATGTGAAAGACCTGACCCAGCATATCTGTCAGCTGAAATCCTTCACATCCTTCAAAAGCCGCTCAAGTGTTGCTTATCCCACAAAGCCAGCATCCTTCTGTTGTATCTGAAATGATCTCCCTCTTCTAAACTCCCACAACACTCCCGTCATCCCTGTATGGCCTTCTCTGTTGGGTATATACAACCCCTTAACTGCACGGATAACTACATATCACTCACTCCCTCGATTGCTCAGAGTTTCTGTGAGGTGAGATAGCTCACATTTTTGAGCCTTTATATGTTCTGGTTGTTAGGTTAAATATGTCACATGGATTACCTCATTTAATCATTATTGGATTAGGTTAGACTATAGTATAAATATCATTTTTATTTTATAATTTTATTTATATAATTACAGTTAAATTCTATTATATACCATATTATTTATAATACATATTTATTACATTACTATTATCATTTTACAGATGGCAAAATAGTCGTAAAGAGGTTACGTAACTTGTCCAAGATGGTATAGCAGTGGCCAGGCCAGTTTCTGAATTCAGACCATCCAACTTGTATTCACTCTTAAAACACTATTCTAGGCTTCATCCTTATGTTCCACAAGGACTATTGCATATAGTAGATTATCAATACATGTTTAAATTAGTGCTAGAACTTTTTTAATGTATCATGAGCTAGTGGATAGAATTCTGTACATAACTTCTGTTAAAATAAGCAAATATAGATATCTCCATGTCTGATATTTCTCCTTACAGTATATGGCTGTTTCATTTGCTTTGACAATCCTTTCTGAGATATGGTAGACTGTAAATTTCATCTTGAATTCTGAGTTAATAGAATTCAAATTTGTTTTTCGTATTGTATAGTAGCAGTTTGTGGCTGTATTCTTAGATGGTAATTTCGTTTATTTTTTAAACAAAAAGCTCTTTATTTAAAAATAATTATAGATTTATAGGACATGTTGAAGATGGCACAGAGATCCTATACACCATCCACCCAGTTTCTTCTGTTGGTTGAATCTTAAGTGGCTAGAGTACAATATCAAAGCCAGAACATTGGCATTGGTGTAAAGTGTGTGTTTATGTCCACGCCATGTCATCACATGTGTAGATTCACGCAGTTGCTACTCCAGTAAAGATACAGAACTATTCCAGTACCACAAAAACCTCCCCATGCTGCCCTTTAGTCACACCCATACCCCATGCCCTTTACCCCCCACCATAGTCCCTGGTAACCAGTAACCTTTTCTCCATTGCTATAATTTTGTCATTTCAAGAATGTGGTATAAATGGATTCATACAGTATGTGACTTTTTGAGATTGGCTCTTTTTTTTCATCAGCACTATGCCTTTGAGATCTATCCAAGCTAGTGCCTGTATCAATAGTTCATTCCTTTTTATTGCTGTGTTCTAGTCCATGGTATGGAAAGATTACAGTTCATTTAACCATTCACCTATTGTAGGATGTTTTGGTTTCCAGTTTTTGTTATTACAAATAAAGTCGGTATGAACAGTCATGTACAGGTTTTGTGTGTTTCACATTTCCTTAATGACATCTTTTCATGGGCTGATTTGCCTTCAGTGAAATGTTGCTTCATATCTTTTGCCCATTCTGTAATTGGATTTTTTTTTACCATTGAGTTTTGAGAATTATTCTAGATATGAGTTCTCTGTAGTTGTATATGAGATATACAATTTGCAAATATTTTCTCCTAGTCCGTAACATGTCTTTTTGGCCTCATTTTTGTTTACTTTTAGTTAGAGATGAATCCTTTGCCAGGGCCACAGTCATAGATCCGAAAAAATAGAATTATCGAATGCCGCCAGGTCTGCATGCCCTCACTCTATCAGAAGTTCAGGGACAGCTGTGTCAGAGGAAAGAGTGCCCTCTACCGAAGCATGGGCATCAGTTCTCCAGCACTGTCATTCTAAATAGGGAGGGGCACGGAGCAGGCCCCTTGATGGTGTAGCTGGAGAGGGCTGCCCACCATCCATACAGAGAACATTCCTATTGCTGGTTACCAGAAAACCACTACGGACCCCTCCAGGATGGGGGATTGTTGTCGAGTTAGTGCACTAAGTCTCTTGACAAAGAATCTGCAACAAAGGTAATAAATAAAAGAGATGACATTGGAACCAGCTGATTTCAGACATCTCTCACCTGCCTTAGCTTTGTGCGTTCCAAGTAATTAAATCCTTCTGTCTAATTAAAGCAATACATTGCTATTAGCTCTAGGTGTATTTATAACACGTCTTGAAATGACATTTGCTATGAAGACTGATCTAACCTTTGTTTTTGAATAAGTTATTTATAGATTTTAGCTTTTATTAAATTACACACTCATTTTATATAGGTATTTTTTTTCTGTATATGCCATAATATAATGAAAATTAATTCCTTTTTCGGAAGTACATGAGGATTTGCTGATGTATCTTTTATAGCTGTATTATTTTTCCATAGATTTTTAATGTTGCAGAGACTATAAATATGCTTAAAACTATAAAATTTAGGTTGAACTGGGTTCAGTTAGATATTTAGAATATGCTATTTTGAATTATCATGGAATAGAAAATTCCAGTTTTTTGTATGTGAGACAAATGGCTGCTTTAATATTTTTGGCATAAAGACTTGACAGTCAATTTCAGGAAAAATTGAAGTGTAAAAAATTTTGGCTTTAGTTTTACAGAACTATTTATAATTTGGTGAGTGAACAATGAGAAGTAGTAATCTCCACAGATGGACAATTTGGGTGAGTTTGGGTAAATGGGTAGCAGATTTTGAGGTGCCTTGTTATAACTAGAGGGGAAACAGGCACTGTGTTATGTGTTTGGAAAATCAGCTTAGACAAGTATATTTAGGCATGAATTCCTTGCCCTTCTCTTGGCTCTTATTCTTTCCATGAATCTATTTACTGAGAAATAATGTAACTTTGCTTCCATATTCAAGTGCTACTACTGTGGCAAACGTTTCTAGCAAAAATGTTTGTTTCTGCTATTAGAAATACTCATGAAGTGGATGTAATTATGTCATTTGGATACAGGTAGAAGATAAATATGATTTACAAATGCTTTCTTACATATTAGGGGAAAAAAGAAAAACAAATGAAAAACAAACCAGTTAGAAATATGAAACTCCAAAAGAAAATGTAAAAATCTAGACTAAATGAATTTTTTCTTCTCTATTTTTTGATTCTTAAAAAAAAGAAAAGAAATCCTGTTCCCTCAAACTTTTGATAAATCCAATTGAACTTTTTTTTATAATAATGAAGTAAAATGTTAAGATATGTCCATATTTTACTACCTAGCTTTCCCCACTCTCATTTTAGGAAAATCAGATTTTCCCTCCCAAAGTTTTCTTATGAAATTTTTCAAAAGTAGGGGAAAGTTAAAAGAATTTTACGGGAATGGCCATATACCCAACACCTAGATTCTATTAATCCATCATATATTCATGCATTTCAGAGTAAACTGCAAGTATTTAATATGCAAATCAAGTTCAGCACTTATTTATATTTTTATTTAAAATGTATCTAACAATAGAATTCACGAATCTTAAGTATACATTAGCTGAGATTTGACAAGTGTGTACACCTTTGTAACTCAAACCTATACCAAGAGATAGAACATGACTGTCACTCCTGGAAGTTCCCTCATGCCCCTTGATAACTGGTACCCATTTCCCAGAGATGAGTTTGTCAGTTTTAGAATTTCATATAAAAAGAATGATACGATATGTACTCTTTTGTGACTGGCTTCATTCACTCGGCATAAGGTTTTTGGAATCCATCCATAATGTCACAGGTATCAGTGGTTTGATCGATTTTACTGGTAAGTATTATTTCCTCATATGAATATACTATAGTTTATATATCCTTTTACTGATGGTTACCTGAGATTCCAGGCTTTTAATCCCAGGGAAAGACTTTTTAAGATTGTGTAGTAGCATTTCATTTAAAACTATATTGTCTCTTATACAGTTCTCTTAACAGCTGCAACTTTGAAAACTCTAATATTTGTATGTAAGTTTTCTGATCTAGATGTTTGTGTCTATGCCTAACTTGGCTCACTTTAGCAACATTTTTGGACTTTAGTTATTAACTCTCCCTCTGAAGACCAAAGGACATTGCTCCCTGCCTCCCCCCTCCCCACCACCTTAGGACTTTCTTAGGAAATGCTGCAGCAAAGTCTGTAGTCTTTATAGCCTTGGACTTCAATTCCAGGAATTTTTTTTTTTCTTTATAGAAAAAATGTGAAGTTAGTTTTTAGTCTGTGGAACAGGTTCTGTTGGGGCCATTGGTGGTAATGTTGATGAACAAGTAGGATTAGCAAATATTTTTGCAAAAATTTCATATATGCCATAAGGATGATGTACAAATGCATAAACTTAAAGATGAAGAGAACAGGAAAATAGCTTTTTAAAAAATGGTTTTGAAGTTTTTCTGCTGATCCTTCTCTTGTAATAATATGAAGAGCCATTTAATCAGTACTCCCATGTTAACTGCCCACGAGCACATAGCAACTATATTCCAAGTGGATGAGTGATGTCATTTTTGACCATCTGACACTTGGGGTTAGGGAAAGTTGAACTTATAATGCCATCATATTTTTAACACATTTTTGTATGACTAAAACCTTCTTTCTAGTGTGCATTTTCAGGCTACTATGATCGTCTGTTTACTCAGGAGATTGTCTTTGAACACTCTTCTTTAAAAGTTTGAATATGCATGGATAATGTTATCTGTGGGTGGAAAATGATTGAAGCAAAATATCTTGACATCCTGATGGGGAAAATTTGTGTAGAGAAAGAAGAAATTTTGTGATTGTTTTAAAATTGTGTTTCTTTAGTATATTAGAGAGGGGGGACAAAGTGGACATCCTGTAGAGTATAACAATTGTAGGATATACAAGATTAGGGTGGTTAGGTGTTTGCTGGCTACAGTACATTGACTTGGAAGAGCTGGGGGGAATAATAATCAGTAAATATCCATACAGAGTTCCTAAGATGTGCATCCCGTTGCCTAAACTTGCTTCAAAAGGACCTCATGAGGTTGGATACCCTCCAAAGGTTTTACAGAAGAACAAGAAAGACGATCAAACTTGTAGCTGCTCGAAGAGAAGCAAGAGGAAGAGAAGAATGACTTGGAAATCCTGTAGAAACTTTACGTGGAGAGACGATGTCCTTTGAAAATCTGTGAATAAGACCAACAACAAAATTAGCTTTCTAAGAACTGGAAATCTGCCCCCTGCCTACTCCCTGTTTTAGGTTTTTACATCTCATGCTCCTACAAAGTGGCTTGCTTTTTCTGTTAGTGTGAACTGTTTTGCTTTTTCTGCTCTCGGCTTGTGTTCTTGTCTCCGATTGAAAGCACCCTCATGAATTTGTCATCTTCCAAAACCTTGTTAAGGCATCACATCCACAATCAAGCCAGGTGATTACTCCTTCCTTCCTTCAGAGTTGCCTACCAGTAGATTAATTTTTCCTCCTCCTCTGTATTATTTCTGTACCTTTTACATGCTCTTATTCTTGTTCATCACTGGTTTCCCCAGCAGTATGGCAGTTAGAGTAACTGTGGAGGAGGGCTGGTAGTGGCAGCAGCAGTGGTAAGGATGTTAATAACTGACACGTGTTAGTGTGACTCGGGGACACACAAGGCTTTAAGCATTTTACATGAAGTATCTCATTAAGTCCCACAACAAGGAATTCTGCCACTCGGTTGACCATTCAATGGCTTGAAATGAGAGCTTCAATTCTTGGGCTCACAATTAGTGTGGACGATATCGACTAGATCCCATCTTGCGTTCAATATCCTTGATGTTACTAGTGTTGTAGTCAGTCTGACCCTTATTGGTTTTTATTAACTACCTTGGGCAACATTAGCAACTGTGCTTGTAAGCAAATGCATTAACAGGGCAAGGATAGTGGGGTTGGTGTGTGGGGTACCCATAATGTCAGGATGTTGTAGGGGGTGTGACGGAGTGGTAAAAAAAATGTGCTGAACTTTATGCTTAGGGAACTTTGAAAAATTTTGGAAACACACGAACGGTTTGAATGGCAAATTTCATAGAAAAGATAATAGGCAAATATTGGTGGAGATCTGTGTTTTCTAATGGCTTTATCTGTCTTATCTCGCATATAGATATCTTGGTTTTGGTAAAAAAATTAAATATGTTGCTTTATAATCATTTGGTCTTGATAGTGTATATTTCCTTAAAATTTTCATGTATTTGCATATGTATATCTTTCAGCATGTAGTTATTTTTATTTTCTTGTGGGATGGATCATTAATTTTCTGAGCATAATAAAGAGCTGTGTGATAGGAAATTTCCTATTTTAATGTTCATGCTTACACTAATATTTTAATGTTAGTTTTTGTTCAGGAAAATGTATTAAGTTTTTCATTTTGGAGATAAAATTGATCACATTAAAAATAAAAGCCCTCAGTACAAGAGAGTTGTTTATTTTGACTAAATTTAGAATAAAGGATAAATAGGTATTTATAGTAGCTGGAGGAATTTTTAATAAAATGTATTTTATAATTATGGTAAATTTCAGGCATAAAAAAAGTAGACAAGAGGACAATGTGTCCCCTGCTGCATCATCCTATGACAGTCACTTCCTGACTTTGCTTGTTTGAATACAAAACCTATGCCCTAGCATCCTTGGCTTATTTTGAAGCCAATCTCAGATTTCATATTTCACTCAAATATTTCTGGATGTTTCTTTAAAAGATGAGGATTCTTTTAAAAATGTCACCATATAATTGTCAAGCTTAAAAACAATTAACAATTTAATATCATCAATTGGGAGATCAAGGTTTAAATTTCACCGATTGTCTCTTGTATTTTTATAGTTAGCTTTCTTGAATCAGAATTCAAACAAGGCTCACACATTGCATTTGATCATATCTCTTAAGTTTCTTCTAGGCATGGGTCCTGCCTCCCCCTCCTTTTTGTTCTTGCAATTTATTTGTTGAAGATACAGGATTATTTGTCCTCTGTTGTTCTCCATGGTCTGTGTTTTGCTGATTGCATTCCGTGGTAGTGCTTAATATGTTTTCCTGGTCTCTGTATTTCTTTAAATTTATTTGATCTAGAAGCTCAATCAAATATTTTTTTTGTAGGGGGGCATATTTCATAGCTGTTTTGTGTACTCCAGGAATCACATGATGTAGTTATTTCTCTCTTTGATGTTAGTGTTACAGATGATCATTGCCTGGTGCCACTGTTTCATTACCGCTTTCCAAATGGTAAGATTCTGTCATCCTTTCTTCATTTCTTAGTTGGAAGAGTACTAAAGAGAGGGATTTTCATCAACTACCCTGAGGGACAGGTAGAAGACAGGTTGCAGAGGAAAGGCAAATGTAATGCTTGATTCTTCTGCCTTTCCACTAGTTTTCAGGAAAATGGGTGGGTTTCCCAGAATTCTCAGAGGGGACTAGGCACCTTCCAAATATATATACATTATTTTGAACACGTGGATGTATATCTCTTTGGTAGGTTTAACAATTACTCGTCTCTCTGCTCAAATTTCCTCATCTTTTAGCCAGTGGAAGCCTCTTCAGGTTGATAGTCTTCGAAGTCGTCTTTGCTTTCTGCTGTGACAACATATTCCGGGCTCATAGTATACTTTTCTGACCCCAGACCAGGACCAGCTGTTCTCCATGGAGCCCTTGTTTCCTTCAGTGGGAAATGGTACTTTGAGAACCATGACTTGGGTGCTAGGAGTGATCATTGTTACTGTATGGGTCATCATGTTTAGGTTTTTTCAGTGGATAGAGCTAAAAAAGAAAAACGTGTACCTCTTGAGTTTATGCTGATGTTTCCAACCAAAATTTAGGATTATATGGTTTTACTTACCTTGATTTTATATTTGCATCTCTTTTCTCTACCATATCTTGCTTCCTAAAGAATTAACATGATTCGTTTTGAAATGTTGTCTGTTCTTCCTTAAATGAGAGAGAGCGCTGATTGACAAGTTTTGAGGCTACATACGTTGAGAAGGAATTTCAAGTTCACTCTCAATGAGGTGGGACATCTGGGCAGTATTCACGTGTCACATCACTGTAGGGAGGTGTTAAAGACAGGTTACTAGGAAGAGTGATAGAAGGGGTACAGATTGAGGTCTGGCTCTGCCAATTTACCCATCACCTGTTCTCTTGTCTTGTTAAATGGAGATAGTAATAAGCTACCTCCCAGGCCTTTTATGGAAGGTGGTATATGTGAAATGCTTTGTAAATTATCAATGTATCATAATAGAAATCATTTTCCCATCTTATTAAAAAATGAGATAGTCTTTGAACCACTGGACTTTTGATTAGCTTTTTTGTCAAGATTTGTTTATTCTTGCAGGGTACAATTTTTCTTTTTTGTGAGGTTGCTAGGATAGCCTTCTTAATTATCTTCTTTAACTGATCTTCTCTATAGTTAAATGTGTATGTTTGTAGGCATCCCTTGAGGTGAATACTTGATGGCTTAAATATTTGTGTGGCTTCAATATTAAATATTTTTGTTTTAATTAATTTGTAATATTATAAAGTGAGTATAGAAAGGAGGATCAAAGTAGAGGGCCCTTTTTCATCAAAGCCCAGTCCTTGTTTTTGATAATGCTTCATTTCTCTTTTCCATGTTATGGAGTACTGTAGACCCAGAGGTGTCCCTCTGTCTGTGTGTATACCTAATCTTTCCTTCGGTAGGACCTGACTTCAGAGTGCTGACTTTCTTACGTGGAAACCACTGGCAAGTACAAGTCCAGTTAGTCGCTGGACGCAAGTGTTACGTCTAGGCGTTGCTGGGCTCATCGTCATTGGCCTTCGTTGGCCAAGACTCTAAAGGCCCAGTTGGGTGCCCCCTCCCCCAAATTCTTTTTAAATTCTCAAAAAACAAGGTTCTTTTCTCTCTTGGTGCCATGTTGATCCACTTGATATCTGATAGAAAAGTGGCCAGCGTGCCTTGCTGACTGTTCTGGTGCTTCCTTGGCCTGGCCTTCAGGAGCTCTTAGTCCCTCCCGCCATCTTGTGCTCTGAATTTATCCCTTCCTCTGGTTTTAGAGCCTTAGGTTATTCTAGCCTAGATTTCTTGTGCTTAGCTTTCGTTATAACTCTTCTTCCTATGTGTCAATGATAATTTTCTAAAACTCATACTTTGTTTTACAACCACATTTTACCCCCTCCAGCAATTTTAGCCAACCTGTGCAATTGGCAGCAGCCTTCTCTCTGCAGCCTGAGCTTCTAAAATCCCATTACAATGTCTCCCTGTAGAGATTCATAGTGCTCGTTTGCATTTTACGAACAATTATGTCTCTATAAGTAGTTTAAAATTGTTGCTATTCTTAAATATTTCTAGTATGAAATTAAAGAGCTATATTACAAAACTTTGGAAAATAAAGGAAATAGTCCCATTACTCTTTCATACTCGCTGTTAATGTGTTTTTTTTTTCTTTATGGTCCCATCCCCATTAATTTTGTACACAGTTGTTCTCGAGTACATTTTGGTTTTCTGTTTTTTACCCTCATGACCCAATAAACTCAAGATACAAGCAGAAAGATTTTGTATGTCCTTTCATAGGATTTATAATTAACACTGAAAGACAAATTTTAATAAGTGTACTGTCTGTTCTCAGGGTAAAATGTAATAATTGTTGAAGATAGATACATTATTCAGAGTTTTACAGTCTCCGAGTATTGCACTCCTGTTCCGTTGTTAACAGTTCATTATATTTCCTTCCAGATTTAATATGTTATAGATTTACTGTACCTCTATATTTAATATAACCATCAGCTTAAAGAATGCATAACATCTGGGATATATGCATAACGTGTTTGACTGTTCCTCTATATTAGACATTTACTAATTTTAATATTTTTGCTATTGTAACACTTAGGGTAAACATTTTTCTGCACATAGATTTTTCATATTTTGGATTATTTCTTTAGATTAGAATCCCAAAAGTAAAATAACTAGGTAATAATATTTTTATTACTCTGGATTTACATTTCTGAGTAGCCTTCTATGAGGGTTGTAACAGTTTATGATGCAGTTAGCAAATTGGTTACAGTTTCTCTGCTGCATAGTTTCTCCCCTGGCTACCCGTCTTCTCCCGCCCCCACAATGCACATGGCCTGTTTCTTTGTTATCAGTTTAATATTGCCTTTAAGGTTCAAAATAGTTCAAGTCTCTACTTTGGAGAGCCTCTTGGTTTTTGGAAAGGAGAATGAACATTTTACTGCAGTGGGCAAAGGAGTGAGATGCAGAAGAGATGTGCGGTCATGGAAGACCCTGACAGCAGAGGGGGGCAAAGTAAAACTGAAGCTGATTTTCCAGGTGTTTTTGACATTATTCCTGATAAGAAGCTGTCGCTAAGCTGTAAAAGTGTTTATGTCCTATGTTAAGGAATAAACCTGTGATTAGACTTTAAAAATGAAAAAGTTAGGTCCTCAGCAATCAAGCCCTGTGTGTTCTCATAGAAAAATTTAAAAAGCAGCAAGCACTGGTCTCTAAGTTCATGAAGAGTAGATTGTGACTTGTACACTACTGGAGAGGTTGTAACCCGGTTCATAGTTAGGAACCTACTGCATGTCAGGCAAACACAAAAGTAGAAGTTTGCCATTCCCAGCAAATCATTCAAGAACTGGCACTGCTTAACGACCCAATGAGTTTATTAAAATGACTTCATAGATACTGTCTCCTGCTTTATGTAACGGTCATTAGGCATGCCAGTGTCTGGATGACTGTGGTCATGTGCAGATAAGGAGCTGGAGAGCTGTGGTCTAGCGCTGCGATATGGTGAATTGTTTCACACAATGAGTATCACTGCTTCCTATATATTTAAACTGGCTTTAGCTAAGTGTGATTTTGTTATCTAGACCAAACTGGACTTTGGAAATGGTATTTTTATCAGCCATTCAAGGCTATAGTAAGAACATTTTACAGAGTATTAATGAAAGCGGACATATTGAATGTAACATTAAACCATTTCGTTATTCTATTGGCTGTGCCATCAGAAGCTATGCTGATTTTTTTGGCCTTCAAATGACTGTGCATTGATTATACCTCATGCTTAGTATATATTCTTTGTAAATGCTTTATCGTCTGATACTCAGTCTGTGACCTGACGGAAAGGATAACATATAACATATAGTTCGTAGCAGGCCATTTGGCAGAATTTTAGACTCCCTCGAAGCTGACAGTATTCTTTAATTCTGGGATCCATTCTGCCCCTCTTTATTAGGACTTTAGGTTCCTGCGTGGCCAGTTGTACAGCCCTGACTTGGGTGCTCATCAGCCATATGTCCTTGGGCAAGTGTCTGTTTAACTCTTCTAGGCTGGCTTTATGATCAGTAAATTGTAAATCACAATAAAACCAATCTGCTGTCCCTGACCCGTTGGTACCATTAGTACTCTGGGAATTGCAGCTAGAGTGGGTGGGGGGCCATCAGGAACCAAGCCTTAGGGTCCAGAGATTGGGGAAGCTGAACAGCAAAGCTCTTTTCTCTGTGGGGTGGAGGTTGGAGGCCAACATTCCAAATATAGTCTTTAAGTTCAAGTCTGATTCAGGTAGGCATTTATAGTGGAAGGTGGAGCAGAACATAAAAATCGGATATTCTAGGTGTTCTTGTTAGTTGAAGACCAGGATTTCCAGGACAGAATTTCGAGGAGAGTATGATTTTAATAAGGATAAAAATAACAACTGTTACAACTGTTATTAATAACTTTTGTTCAGTACTTAATTTATACCAGGCACTGTGGTAAGTATTTTTACATATATAATCAAATTAATTCTGTCAATGATGCTTTTTTAAGATGAATACTCTTATTATCTTTATCAGATGAGGAAATCAATACCAGAAAGCTTCAGCAATGTATTGTCCAGGTGGTGGGGATATGAGACAGGAACGCAAGCTGTCTGCATCCAGGGCCTGCGTTTAGCTGCTATCCTTACTCTGTCTGAGCTATGTGTCTTCTATTTGTCCTTCCAAATACACGCTTTACTTACCTTTCCCTCGCCACCATGTCTAGGAAGGGCAGTGACCCTTCTGACTGCATCAGCAGGTTCCCTGCCTCCTGGCTTCCAGAGCTGTCCAGCCAGTGGGAGGTGTCCTGATGGGGGACCACGGGGCAAAGGAGAGAAGGGTTAGAGTAACCAGTGTCCTGTCCCTCCCTGCCAGGCTGGCTGTGTGCCTCTTCACCCACGGCTGCGTCCCTTGTCAGGGAACCCTGGCCAGGATTCTGGTCACTTGTCCTTCCCGGGAGCGGTCAGTTCTTGTTACCAGACCTGGCACACTGCACTGTCCCTTTTTGCTTTCCATAAAGCCTGCCTGTAATTCTTGTAAATAGGCCCTTATTAAAGTCTCTTGAATTACTCGGCGTGTGCCATCTCTTTGTGTCGGGACTGTGACTGACACACCAGCTCTCCCCTTTTGAACAAATAAACCACGCTAAGATGAATGTTTGAATTTTAGGTGTTCGGCAGATATTCATTAAGTATCTACAGAGCTTAGGGCACTGTGCTAAGGGTAATAGGATAACTACAGAAGCAGGAGCCAGGGGCCCTGCTCATTGAAAAAGAAGAGGGGGCAGTTACCCAAGACGACGGTGCATTTAACATAGTACAGGGCAGCGTGGGCTAAGTGCAGTGTGAGTTCAGAGACGAGAGCTCTCTGTGGCAGGTGGTAGAAGGACGAGCATGTGGCTGGGTGGAACTTTTAAGGACTGGTACAATTGAGTCAAACCAGAAGAAGGAATTTGCGGACTGTGTTTTGGGGATAATGAGTGGATGAGTCTGGGTGCAGCTAAGGGCTTCTGTGAGGGGCAGGTGAGATGTGCACATATGTTGAAAAGGACTTTCTTGTGTTTTCAACCTCGGTTTTTGAACAACTATCTTGTACCCAGATTAGTGTTATATTTATGGTTGTTCATTCTTGTTGTAAATAAAAACTAGTCTGAAGTAAGTGGTAATGCCTGGACTGGTCCTTTTTTGGAGAGAAAGAGGGTTTCTGTGAGAGTCTATTTACTCCATCTGTCAGGCCAGCCGCGGTGTTTGGACACAGCGTCATCGTAATTCATACTCTTGGTTTAACAACACTTCCTTATATAATTATCATTACTTTGTAATTACAGCAATAAAATCCATTCTTTGGGAAATATTCCAGGATTTAGAATGCTGAAAATAAGTGTGCTCAGTACCGGTTGTCAAGATGACTTTTCCAATGCTTGAATTTCTAAGAAATCGGCTTCTATTGTGCTTCAAAACAAAACTGATGTCTAATAAAATTCTCCTTTTAGAGATGGCAGCTCTTTGTAGAACCTGAAAAAGAAAACTTTAAATCAAAAAGAATATTCACAAAAAGACTATGTTCTATTTAGAAATATTGAGAGGAAAGAATAAATCATAAAACTATCTCAGAGAAAAACAGCCTGGAGGCTTAATGATATACTTTGCCTTATTTAGAAATTAAGTTGGTTCAGACATAAACCTAAGGGTGGGTGGAACTTTAGAAGAGAACTTGTGTGGGGGGACTGTGCCCACCTGATCCTCTGATTCCTCCTGGTTTGTAGGATTCCTTGGAAAGCTCTGTGGAATTCTACCCAAGCTTATCTCTCTTTAAGCATCTGCTGGTGCACTGTTTTTGCTACACGTAGGCCCTGGCGTAATGGCCCGGACTGAGGGGGGTGGAACTAGGATGTAAAATGCACAGGCAGCATGGTGCTGGATGGGCTTTTACCAGCCATGGCATAACCTGGAAATTGGTTACGGGGTTGCATTTTATTAACTATGCTTAGGAATTTAATGCTGTCTGCTTTTCCTTGTGATTACATGGATATCATCACAGGGAGCTTGCTGACTCAGCACCAAGATTACATGGAAAACTCTCTGTAGCTGGTATGTCATGATGCTAGGGAGATTCCTGATTCCTGTCAATGGCTATAGTAGCATAAAGACATCTGTATGAGGCTATCGCCATGGAGACATGCATCTTTTATCAGGAGATTGAGAATATATTCTGCCAGGTGTGGTAAAAAGACCATCCCAGTATTCTTCTAGAGAGAGGTATGATTTCAGCTTCTCTGCCCATCTACTTCCAGGATTCAGCTCTTCTCTCCCCGTAATGAATGCTTTTGCCTTGTCCTCTCTAAGTAGAGAGTCCCGAAGTGGAGAGATGTGTCCCCATGAAAAGATAACACTATAACGAGAGAGAAAGAATCTTGCTTTCTCATCTCCAACACTTGCTGGACATTAATATGTCACTGCCATCTCAAATACCACGTGTCTAAAATAGAACTGATTATCTTCCTGCAAATTTGACTCCTTATATCACTTAGGAGAAGTTGTAAAGGACGTGACCAATTGCCTACTTGTTCAGATAGGAACTGCACATTCTTCTGGACATCTTCCCAGCAAGCAAGAGTCATATATGCAACGCTTTGCATGAAATTCAAGGTTGATTAGTCACTCCTGCTGGAGCCAACCCAGGGATACAACATTACAAACTAGGCCAGCCCTGACTGGGAGGGTGAAGTCAAAGGCCTGCTGTCTGATGTTTTGTGTGAGGTGCTGGTAGTCTGCTGCCCTTCGGTGCTCTTCCTTGTCACATGCCCCTTGTAAGAATTCTTTAATGACTCCAGTTTACCTGTTTGTCCTTTAAAGAGGGCCTGTGCCCTTCTCTGCTCCTTTGGTACACAGCCCATCCCATTTAGAATGCCTCGATGGTTCTCTTTGCCCAGTGACTTGTCTACCCTTCAAAACCCAGCCCAGTTACACCTCCCCTAAAGTTGAAATTATGTCTCTGGGATGCCTGTTTTTCAAACGTTGCCTTATAGTGTTACCTTTTCATGGGGACATGTCTCTCTACTTAGGGACTAAAATTTCCTTGAGGACAGGGACAGTCATGTCTTTGTTTCACTGTCCAGAGTGCACGGTCCACATATCTAGCAAATGCTTTTGGTTGATCTTTTCTCTTTTTGGCATTTCAACTCTGCTGATTACTTTACCTTCATGTGTGGTCTTTAAAATTGTTTTTACATATCAAAATAGACTTATTAATATTTATTACTGCTATGTTAATTGAAAGTGAAAAATAATTCCACTGACTGTTTTAACAATAAATGCAAAATATATTCTTTTTCAAAATTAGAAATTTCTCCCTAGCTAGGTGGTTTGAACAATTTTAAATTAAAAAGTTTTTAATTAGACATTAATATGTACTAATTTATTAGTAAAAGAAAAAGTAGGGTATTTTCCATAGGATTGTTCCTAGGATAGAGTTTTTTTCCTTAAGAATATATAATTTAAAAAATATTAGAATACATTGAATTCCAACCGAGGTTTATTTACATGAAATCATAACTCATGCTAAGAGTTGCATCTGAATGTATTTGCCGTATATTCTTATGATACTTTTACAGAACAAAATACTCCTTCCTAAGGAACTAGGAAGTAAACATAAACTGGAAGATGTGAACTCCCTTTTTAAAGGTTGGGACCCAGTAACATTACTTTTCTGCCCTTTGCCGGTGCTTCCCTAAGAGATGGACGCTCAGTGACCCACGTTGGCTGACTGCATCTTTAAATCTGGTGTGGTTAGGCAGGATTTATCCAGAGGAGTTGGTGCCTTTATATTCTTAACAGGGTTCTGGAGAATTTTTTTCTGATGTTAAAGTTGTGAGAATGTAAATGGAGAAAAGTCATTCTATGTTGACAACCACTCCTACTTGGTCACTGAGGCTGAGGTCAAAGCAAACTGTTGCTTCATTGGGTCCATGGTGTTTCCTTAACTCTATCAAATAAATGTTGGGGAAACCTCAGGCCCTCTGATATAAAATAAGCAATTCTGCAACCACAATAATTTATTAGAAAAATAAAGAAGAAAATGTGCCCGTTGACAGTATGATGCAGAATTTAGGCAGTGACTTTCATATTTCTTTCCACTGATTCCTTTCATAACTGAGATTATTCAAGAGAAATATTCATACCTTCCTATTTTTTTTCTCAAGCAGTTTACTAATTATGCAAAGGGGAACAATATTTTTGGCTTCATGGGTTTCTTAAGCACTTACGCTTTTGCTTAATATGAGATATCCTATAAGGAATTTTCCTGTGTGTTCTAACTCTGGGCCTCTTAAACCTTTGCTTGTAGATATTACTGTTTATCAGCCTATCAGTTAGCACTCAGATTTTGATGTTAACTTCCTCAGACTCACCTTAAGAATCCATTCTTGTGATACAGAGTGATCGTGTGACTTCTTTTGGCTACCTAGAGCCACATATATCTCACTAAACATCAAAAGTGAACAGTTTCAAATTCCAAATAATCTGAAGAAAATACTTCTACCATGTTTGCTTTCTTTTCTTTCTTTTTTTTTGTGGGGAAGATCAGCCCTGAGCTAACATCTGTGCTAATCCTCCTCTTTTTGCTGAGGAAGACCGGCTCTGAGCTAACATCTATTGCCAATCCTCCTCCTTTTTTTCCCCAGGGCCCCAGTAGATAGTTGTATGTCATAGTTGCACATCCTTCTAGTTGTTGTGTGTGGGACGTGGCCTCAGCATGGCCGGAGAAGCGGTGCGTCAGTGTGCGCCCGGGATCCAAACCCGGGCTGCCAGTAGTGGAGTGCGCGTACTTAACCGCTAAGCCACAGGGCCGGCCCAATGTTTGCTTTCTTGATGTGGCACCATATTATGTTTGAGATACATTTTCTAGATAGTCAATGTCTTTTATCATTGAAGACTGCAATAACATTTCTCTCTTCTTTTTCCTCCAAGGATGCTTTCCGGTTCTAGCCAAAGCACTGATTTGGTTTTTGAATAGTCAACTTATTGTGGATTTAATGGTTTATGTGGTTTTCGTGTGAGTCTCTTCATTTAAATCTATTTTAAAATAGGAGATATACATACATTCATAAAGCATGTAAAGTTGAAAGAAAAACTGTAAATTATAAAGTGTATGCTTCTTTACCTATGTAACCACTTCCCTGGTCAAGAAATAGAATGTTGCCTGCGTCCCAGGAATCCTCCAGTGCCCTTGCTAAAATCCTTTCCCCTACAGTAGAGGAAACTACTATCCTGAAATTGGGACTGTTATTCCTTGTTTTTCTTTACTATTTAAATATAGAACTCTAAACATTTCAGTTTAGTTTTACAAATTTTTTGAACTTTGTATGAATGTATTCTTACAATTTTGTGTCTGAATGCTTTTGTTCACCGATGTTTGTGAGCTTCATCCATGCTGTTACATGAGGCTGTAGTTTAATTTTTGTTGTTCTATGAAATTCTCTCATATTAGTATAACAAATTATGATTATCCATTCTCTTGATGACCATTTGCTTGTTTCCAGTTTGGGGCTATCATGGGCAAGATGACAATCATCGTTCTGATGCACGTATCCCAGTGTGTAAGTGTCCTACGTTCCTTAATATGTAGATGCGTGGGTCATAGGGTTATGCTCACTTTCAGCTTCACCAGATCATGAAAATACTCTTACAGATTAGTTGTATTAGTTCACATCTCCATCATTGGAGATCTGGTCCCTCCACATTCTAGTCCACACTTAACATTATTAGAGTTACTGCTTTTGCTGTTTGGATGATCGTGTAGAGGCATCACATTGTACTTTTAATTTGTGTTTTCTTGATAACCAGTAGAGTTCAGTATTTTTCATGTTTATTGGTGTTTATCCTTTTCTATGAAATTTTTTGAGATTTTTTCTATGGGTTGTCAGTTTTTTTTTTTTTTTTAGGCATTCATTTTATATTCTGGATACCTGTCCTTTGTTGGATATTGTTGTGTTACCAATATATTCTCCAACTTTGTGGTTCATTTAAATTTTATGATCAGAAGTTTAGTTTAAAATTATCTTATTCCTGTGTGGTTTATACCTTTTGTGTTGTATTTGGAAATTGTATTTTCAATCCTTGTTATTTCTAATTCACTGAAAAAAAATTTTGGTTCACTTTAAGTCATATGAAATAGAACTGGAAGAAAAATTGCCATATTGTACTGTCTCTAAACTAACCCAGAGTGCTACACTATCACCATATGCAATATCCAATTTTAATTTGAGGACATAATTTAGAAATATGAAGACATAATTTAGAAATATAATTTAAATGTTTTTCAGGGTTGCAATTTTTAGAACTTTAAGAGTACACATCTTTAAGCTTCAAAGGAGTGATTTTTGAAGCTATGCAGGAATTTAGAAAATGCTGCTGCTTCTCACATTTTAAATATGTTTTTGGAATTACATTCATGACCATATAAGTTGTAGGTATTTAATGCATTAGTTTATAAGAATTGAACCTTATTTCTTTGTAACTGCAATATATATTTTTAAAATAATTTTTATTTAGGTATAATTTACAATAAAATGCACATATTTAGGTGTACCTGTAGAGTTTGGACATGTGTATATTTTTCTGTATATCCACCATTGGTTGTCCACCGGTGGCATTCCATTGTTGAACTCACATCTCAGTTTCTAGTTTTTGCTGTCATGAGTAAAGCTGTTATAAACACTCAAATGCAAGTTTATTTTTAGACATGTGTTTAATTTCTCTTGGGTAAGTACTTAGTAGTGAAAACTGTGGGTCGTATGGCAAGTGTATATTTAACTTGACAAGACAGTACTAACTCATTTTTCAAAGCTGTTGTGCCATTTTCCTTGCCCAACAGCAATGTCTGAGAGTTATAGTTGTTCCCCATCTTTGTTAATACTGCTGATGTTAAGTGATGTTGAACATCTTCTTTAAAGTGTCTGTTCTTTTGCCCATTGTTTTATTTGTCTGTTTGTCATCTTAATGGGTTCTGAGAGATTCTTTTTATTGTATTTTGGATTCAAGTCCTTTGTCACACTGTCTTCCATAGAGAGCTTAAAAATTGTTGTGCTGATGGCGTCATGAGAGGTGTTGGTCTGCTTTGTTGTCTGTTTTGGATATGAGTCCTAAACTATCCCTCCTACAGAAGGCTCTCTTGACGTTTTTACTGCGTGTGTGGGAAGATGAGAAGGAAAGAAAGATTGCTATTATGACAAAAAAGGAGAAGGTCATCTTAACGCTTTAAGTTATATGTGCTTTTAAATTAGGAATGCAGCATGCTCAGTTGTAAATACAGTGTGATTTTGATGGTAATCTCTCACAGCAGTGTGTTACTTTATATGGCATGCAGACTCTTAGCATAACCTCTCATGGTCTATGTCAGCTTAGGTCAATCTTAAAAAAAATAAAAAAAGAAGATAATTGAATTACTCATTCAAGGGGACCTGAGGTCTGGGGCTAGTTTGACATCATAGAGTACTGGTCCTTAAATTTGGGGAAAAAGCTTTGAGAATCTGATGACAGCTCTGTATTCTCTCCCCAGATAAAAACCTACATTTGTGAACGTGCATACACATAGACAGTTTTGCATCTAATTATGTGAGGGTTCGTGAACCCCTGACTGTTATCCAAAGACCCCAGTTTAAATACTCCTCTTGTGTGTCTTCACGGGCTAGCATGTCTTCCTGCTCTTGAAGATGCAGAGTTTCTTTATTGTGCAGCCCTCTTCAGCCATTCTGCAGTAAAGTCCTGTTGTGAGGCTGGTCCTGAAAACTGCGGAGTTTGGAGAAAGAAAGGTGAGCACTTGCCTGAGTCCCTGCTTTGTGGCTACCTTATGGTGGGTCCCTACGCTCCTCCAGTCCTCTTCATATGGGGAAGGCAAGATGATTCATCTGGGCTGAGGAAAACCATGTGAGCAAGAAAGGGTTATGGCGACCCAATATAGGTTCCTGATACAAGGGATTAGTTTCTGCCTTTGAGGTGGAACTGTATATAAGTATTTATTCCTAGTGTCGTGGGTGAACGGATGCATCTGTTTTGGGGTGTTCCTCTGTGAGAGTCCCTGACCACCACCTTGGTTGACTCTGGTTACCTGACAGTGAAGGGCTTTGCCAGGGAAGAAAACTGAATTTGGTGACATTGGGTTATTCCGCCATATTAGCTGACTTGAGGTGATGGACTTTCTACAGATAGGAAGTTCCAGTGACAGGATGGTTAGGGCAGTGTCTTTTATATCCATATGGTGGGTTTTACTTTGCCCTGGAGCATGGATAATGGGGAGTTAGCTCTAAAAGATATCTTAGGAGGGGCCTCTTGAGGGATGTGATTTATAAGGAACTGGAAATCAAGGCTAGTCATAGCTCTTTTTCTTTGGAGTTTTTATTTCAAAGCATAACAACTGTCTGAATAGAAATAAATCCTTTATTTTGTATTTATTTCTGGGCACAGTGCCCAGTTTCTTCATGGGGGCAAGTTTATGCCCGAAAGAAACTAATTTCTGTAATGGTAGATTTTTCACAGCCCCTAGTGGACTGAGCAGACTATCGAATACGTCCAGAGCAGAACCCTTGGAGACTCTCTCCCACAGAGGATCTTGAAATATACTGCTGTGGAATTGCAGCTCTGAGGGAGCAACATCCCCTCCCCAGAAACAGTTCGATTTATTGCTTTCCTCTTGGTTGTATCACTGTAGCTCTTGTCTGAGAGCAGAAGAGGCCCTCATGACTTTAGAGACTTGTATCATTTCATTTGCTGGAAATATGGATCTCTTGCTGTGGGTTCTTCCTTTAGTTCTGTAGCTAAATGCCTCATCCAGGTACCAATAAGTCACTCCTCTTGGAGAACTCTCTCTGTTTTTAAGCAATACTTTTATGTTCAAGGCTGTAGATTGCCCAATTTATTCAACTCATACCTCTCCCTACAGTCCTGTAATAATGCTGCCTAAATTGCCATGTTGTAGCTGCTTTCCTTTCTCTTCTCACTCAGAACTCGGCCTCTCTCTACTTGTCTGTTCTCCGCAAGATGTGCCTCTTTGCCTGCATTCCCAGCTGCATTTTCCCCTTGTTGCTTCCCAAGTAGAAAAGTCATTCCACCTGACAGAAGTTTTCGGCACCTTTGCCTTATTTATATTTTCTGAAATTATACTTCATTTGTTGATTTTCATTCAACATGTGTTAAGCATCTGTACACAATATATCAGAAGTTGGGGGATACAAAGATGATAATGAAGTGGCCCTTGAGGAGTCGTGATGCAGGACATGCCTGTGCTTAACTGTTCTCTGATGTGACAAGCATGCTAGCTGGATGAGCGTGTCCTGGGAGGACACAGAAGAAGATGTGGTGAAACCTACCACGGACACTTGAAGGTTAGTATACACCTCTGTGTTAGGTAACCATGTATAACACAGCACCACAACACTCAGTAGCCTACAACAATGAGCACTTCTTATTGTCTACCAGTCAATGGGTCAGCTGGGCTTCTGGTTTCCACTGGGTTTACTCATTTGTCTACAGTCAGCTATCAGTTGGGAACGTGTCTCTGCTGATCTTCAGTGGGCTCTGCCAGGTATTGGGGGCAGCTGGCTGTAGGCTGGTCTAGAAAGGATTTAGCTGAGAAGACTTACCTTTAGTGGTTTCTCTTCCTTCAGCAGGCTAGTCTGGGGTTTTTGTCATGGCAGGGTGACATTCCAAGGAGCAAGCAGAAATACACAAGGCCCTTGGAGGTCTAGGCTCAAAACTGGTGCATAATCATTTTTGCAGCATTCTTTAGCCAAAGCAAGTCAAAGCCAGCCAATATTCAAAGGGAATGGAAATAGACTCCACCTTTTGATAAGTACTGCAAAGTTGCATGACGAAGGCTGTGGGTATGAGGGAGGGGAATGGGGGTATAATTTGGGCCACTTTTCCAATCAGCCTACCATTGATAAGCAAACACATCAAACGAAATGACATTTGAATTAGTCCTTTAATGGGTAACCAGGCTTCCTTGAGGAGGCCAAGTGGGTAGAAAGCATTGAACATGGACATACTGACTTCAGAAGATAAAATATTAAGTATGAGCAAGTTTATTTCAAATTTGTTCCTGGTACAGAACTTTTTTAGTGTTATTTTCAGATCTCGCTTCGCCCTTTAGGGTCTTACCATTTAGGGCTGAGGAGATCTCAGGCCAGCTGTTTATAAGTGAGGAAACACCTAGCAATGTTAAGAGATCGTTTCTCTTAATGGAACTCTTAATGAGATCTCAGATCACATTCTTGATAGAAATAGAACTGTTAACTCCGGCCGCCTCTTTCCGTGTTGCTCTCTATAAGTGCTGTCCACGTTTCCCGTTTTAAGTTTCATATGGTTTCTCAGTGTGACCTGCCTCCTAACGCTCTAAATATGATTTCACAGAATCTCACTGTGGGCTGACCAGAAAGGCTTGTGCAAATAGTGAGGGCAAACACCTAACCCCCGCATACTGCCCCCTCATCTTGTTGAGAATTTATAAGCTTGCAGTGATTTAGATGGCAGCAGCTCCTATATCATTTCCGTCTGGCATCTGTGCCTTTGTGTTCTAGGCCCAGTTCTGAGGTTGCAGCCTGGGCCGTTGCGTAAGATAATGATGTCTCTGGATACCCAGAGTGAGTGCCCTAGTCTTATTAATAATTCTAGAGCTGCTGCTCTTGGGGACCCAGGGTCAAGTGATTGTCATAGACTTTTAGTGACTTCTAGACAATACTGTTTGACCCACATATTACATTCCACTGCTCTTGTTGGCAGTATAGAGATCTGGAGGAGGAAGAGAGGAAACCACTCCAGGTGTGCTCCTTATTTCACACTTGTTCACACTTAACCTTTGTTTCCACTTATTAAGAATTATGATTTATAACTTAATTCCTGCTGGAGACACCAAAGCACGAGCAAGAGAATTGGAACTTGGTTGATACGTTAAGAAGGCTGTGTGCTTAAATTTTTTTAAATCCTGGTGTTTATAGGCCGTACATTTTCAAGTAATTACATAAAACAAAGGAAAGACTGATCACTCCCATATGAATGTTTGTGTGAAGATTATACTTATAACAAACAGCAAAATGAATTGAAACACTTCTTCACTAGACTTAATTTTAAGTGGCCTGTATGATCATAATTTTTCTCCATTACATTATTTTGATGATGTACTTTGCTAAGCTATGGTTGCATGCTGCTAAACCTCAAGGAGCTTTAAAAATACTTAATTTTGAAAAGTTAAAAAAATTTAAGAGCTTTTTGATAATATGTATACACATTTGATTTTTATATTTTCCATAGTTTTTGGGTGTTCAAGTATTTACTGACACCTCTGGGTGCAAAGCCCCGTGCTAGAAGCTGTGAATGATGCAGCAATGACTTAGACATGATGCAGACCTCTCGGGCAGAGAAAGACAAATGTGCAACTATTATAAAGTGCTCTGCTGTGGCAGATCATTTTTCTAATTGCTGGATGACATTTTCCATTTTGCATTTGGGATATGCTAGAATTTTATATTTTGACCTTTATTCAAAGACACTTCGAAGACTAAAAGTTAAAAAAGAATATCGTATTAAAATCCTTCAAGGCAAACTATTGCAGAAGAGAACAGGCAAAGCAGAGTAGTTTTACAAAATAAGTTCAGGATTGAGTACTAGGTGTGGAGTTGGTTTATACATTTTCTTTCACGTTCCCATAGATACAAACTTCTTGCTTTATTGGATTCTACAGCTTAAAGAACATAAAAAGGATTATTAATTACTGCCCCTAAGTTTTTAAAACATCTCCTGGTCTTAGTAAAGAAGCAGCCTGAACAAAAAATTCTAGGAGAGAGTATCTTTGTTGTTTGCAGCCGCTATGCAAGCCATACGCCTCTTGTGAAAATTAGTGACCGTTCTTTTTGCCAGTTACCTCAGAGTTGAGGAATGGTGAAAGGAAAGATGTTGCATAACCTCCAGAGTATGCATTCAACAATTTTTCCTTTCCTTTTCAAAACTTGGAGAACTTAACACAGGTTACCTAACAGACAGATGTCATTTTCATCATTGAGTAGATTTCTATAAATTATGAGTAAAGCTCACCTGAGTTTCAAATTATTTTTTATTTATTTTCATTATGTCAGCTTCTACTATTAAAAAAAAAATTTGGCTCCGGTATCCAACAAAAGTCATCATATTTAAGGACCCCAACTTTTATTTCCAGGGTTTAATATGTCTGAGTATTTTATTCTTTCCTAATAACTTATGCAAAGAAATCATCAAGTGCCCAATCAATCCTCATAATCTTGCGGACATTTAAAGCTTATAGATACTAACATGCACTACCTGGGTTCCATTTCTTTGGGAGTGTGTAGAGCAAATGTCTTAGTCCTTGGACGTTTAAGTAGCCAGGCCAGCTATCACATTGTTCCTGGCGTCTTTGCATTCTGTGGCTGCGATGGCGGTGTAGATACTCGGATCTCAGAAAATGCTCACTCTTCAATTTGCATCCTTAGACGTGTTACTGCTTTGAGTGCTGTCAAGTGCTTTTGACCTAAAGAGTAGTCAGTAGCAGAGATTTTAGCTTTCTTCCATTTTACTTGGAGAAGTCCTGATAATTTTGACAAAATTGGACAAGTGTGTTGTTTTTCATTACATTAATATCTGGCTTAAAAAGATGGCCCCTAAAAAGTCTTTTTTTTTTCCTGATTCTCAGCCTGCACTTTAGGTAGCTGGCTCCGTGAGAGGGAGCCCTTGAGATCTTCTCTATGAGACATCTGGCCAGGCCAGGGTTTTTCAGCTCAGCCACCAGTAGAGCAGGACAGGGAAATCGAGGAATGAGGTGGGCTGCGTGAAGGCGACAAGGAGCGGTGGAGCCTGGCCAAGTGGAGGGTGCACAGCGGTGTGTGTGGCGTCACGGGTCGGATCCAGCTGGTTGCTTCAAGTTGGAATGCAGCCCCGCTTTTGACAGATGGTATGATTTTCTTTTTCCAAGAGGAGCTGGAAAACCAGATTTCTAGGCACAATTTCCCATCTTTAAAATACTGTACAATCAAACAAAACACTTCTGTGGGTCAGGCTGTGCTCTGTACCATGATCTAGACTTCCTACATGTGGATGGTGGCGTCTGAGATCTTTTTATCATCATCTTAAGTACTTTCATACATTATTTTATAGCAGCATTGAAATAGCGTGCATCTGTCTTTATAAGTACTGAGTACTATTTACGAAAAAGATCATAATACAGCTATGTAGGTCCAAGCCATAGTTTCTTTTCACACTAAATGTATATTGGAACCATTACTGTTTAGTATAATTCTGCCATTAGTACCATTCTCTTTCTAAGAATGGAAGACTTGGAGCTAAAACAATCTTCTGTCTATGTGGGGGCCTCAGAGCAACGTGGTTCTACTTGAAAAAGCCTCTCCAGCTAACTCCCCTCCAACGTTAAAGGTGCTTGCATGAGGACGAGGTGTGAGTGCTTGCTGACTGTTCTGAGTGAGGTCACTAGGTAATGTGCTTCCTTTTCATCTGCTTCCCTTAGGTAAGATGCCATTCAACAAACATTGATTGAATATTGGACCTTCTAAATTATACATTTGCACCCTGTTTGTCTCCCTTGGTCTGAAGGTTTTCTCCTTCAATCAATAGTTTCCATTTCAACCATGTTTGTTATCGCAATTAACCATCTCTTTTCAACTGGTGTTTGCAATTTTTTAGAAAAGCAACAACCAGATACTTCCCAGTCTCCTAAACAGATACGTTTTCCCCTTCCATCCCCAGCCATTAAACATTTAAAACATATAAAGTTATTTTATTGAATACCTATAGTTTGCCAGGTAATATGCTAAGTTGGGAGGGGATATGAAAATAAGATATAGAAATGTATGCTCTTTAAAAAAAGATGCTAATTTACTGTTACGTCAGTACTGTCTCTGGAAGGAGTTCAGATGATGTGTAATAAATCGTTAGTGGACCAAGCCAATATCGAGTTAAGCTGATCTGTATTCCATAAGGTTGCAGAAGTGTATTTCTGAAGTGGCTACTCCTGTACTAAATCTTGACCCCCTAAATAAGTTGCTTCTTTTCATGTTCAGTGACCCTTCCCCCCACCCCTGCTCTATGAAATAATTTTTTTATCCTTTATTTTCTTTTAGGAACGTCACTCATTAGTTCCATTAATAATAGCATTTCATGATGTTTTATAATTCCTAAAGAAAGATGCTACCAAGATCTAGCTTGATCGTAACTCTATATAACTTTAAAGTATTAATGAATGAATTTATGCAACATGCAATGTCGCTTTGTGTGATATGTCAAAAATGAAGCCATTAATTCCCAGGTTGTCATAGACCTTTGCGAGCGGTCCAGTATGAGTTTAAACCCTAACTTCCGGCTGAGTGGCTGAGTGTTGATGCTTTGCCCAGGGAGCACTGCCGGCCAATTGCTGCACTGTTCCTGCGAGTCAGGACTCCTTTCAGGTCAGGCCAGTAGTTAGCAGTTCTTCTCCCAAGTAGGAACTGGTGGTTCTAAGGACCGTCTTTAGGTGCTCAGTTCCTCTTCCGTCAGACCTTTTTGTTAAATTGTATCTTAGGAACAGGTAGTCATCGTTCCTCTTCCCTCATCTCCCAGAAGGATGTCCCAGGCAAGATGACCCAGTGACATGATGCACACTAGGTGGAGGGCTTAGCTTTTCCACCAGCCGTTACCCTGTGCTGATAGTTTTCCCTCCCCTTTGCTTGCGTTTCCCACCCACTGAACAAGAATACCTGGAAGGAGTGGGAAGATGCCGCTGTTGAAGGCCTTGGAGTCTCCCAGCCCACGGGAGTGAACCCCAGCTGCAGTTTGCTTTCCCTTTAAAGAATCTCTAGGGGCTGGCCCGGTGGCACAAGCGGTTAAGTGCACACACTCTGCTGCGGTGGCCCAGGGTTCTCCGGTTCGGATCCCGGCACGTACCGACGGACTGCTTGGCAAGCCATGCTGTGGCGGCATCCCATATAAAGTGGAGGAAGATGAGCATGGATGTTAGCCCAGGGCCAGTCTTCCTCAGCAAAAAAGAGGAGGATTGGCAGATGTTAGCTCAGGGCCGAGCTTCCTCACACACACACACACACACACACACAAAAATCTCTAAACAAGGCTTTAATATTCAAGCCAAGTACTTCATGACTAGAAGGGTGAAGGAGCCATGATGATCAGACACCTTTTCCTCATCTCCATTTGGAATATGGTGCTCTGACACAGCAGTGTTCAAACTTTTTGTCTCAGAACTTCTTTGCTCTCTCAAATCCTTGAGGACCTTGATGAGCTTAAGTTTATGTGGTTTATATTTATCAATATTTTGGATTATATGTTAGAACTGTGACGTCTAAAACATTTAAAAAATTTATTCGTAAGTGAGCCCATTACATGGTAACAAAAATAACATTTTTCTGAGAGGTAACTTTTCAAAACAAAAACCTTTAGTGAGGAAGGTATTTTACATTTTCACATATCTCTTTAATGTTTGACTTAATGGATAATGGTTAGAATCTGAGATCTTCATTTGATCTGTTGTGATATGCTTTGCTGGTTGATGTTTAGAAGAAAATTAGACCTCACACAGATATGTAGCTGGAAAATTGTGTATATTCTTCTTTGATACTAGACCAAAACTTGACAAGTGATAATTTAAGGGTTTTTGGCACAGAGGAAACTGAAACCATATCAGTGACCTTTTAATACTCGGTTAAATTAAAATCTACTAGTCTGTCTTTCATTTGGAATGGATCTTTTACTCATGATTTTGCAACATCATACATTTGTCCCTTGGAAAATTTTAGTAGGTATTATGCAGATCTTCCAAATGTTGACACATTTTGTTGTATATCAGAATTATTACATTTGTTAATATCACCACTGGTCTTATCAGAAAGGTCTGTTAAGTATTGGGAAGTTGTCAAGCTCATGGTGGTGGATCCAAGTTTTCCAAACTTCTAATTTTCATCTGAAAGCTAGAATTTTATTATTGACAATAAACGCAATCATTTGTTTCCCTTCAAGTGACAGTAAAGTTTTTTACTTATTTTCAAGAAAATGTCTGCAAATACCTAAGTCTGAAAAACCATAGTTTGTCCATCAGTCATTCTTTTAAGTGAAAAATAGCGTTCCATGAAAACAGCTAGTTCAGCTTGCACCTAAATTGCACTAGTTCTTTTCCTTTAGGGACTCATCATATATGAGAAGTACTTTGTGCGTATTTCCTATTTTGTCACATGGAATATTAAAGAGACTATCAAATATTCAAGAGTTGAGATTTAATAAAATTTACAATGCTATTGCATCATCAAAGACCTTGAGTAAAACTGCTTTCTTTTTTAACTGAGAATGAATAGCCGTGAAGATAAAATGTGGTCTGGTGTCTCTGCCGTTATTTGTGCTAAGGCACCGCCATCAGTCCCGAGGGCAACACTGTGAATAAGGCACATAACAGCACAGAACTGTCGTGGAGTATTATGACCCCTGGACTCCCTAAGCAGATCTGGGGACCAAGAGTCTGTGGACCAGGTTTCAGAACTGCTGCTCCAGTACATGTGTTCTACATCCCCAGGTTGCCTTATCAGATTTACACTCATACCATAACACCTTTATATACCATGGAATGATGTGGAGTGCTGCTCCTTTTCTTCCTTTATCCAAGCACCAAAACTAAGCAAAGAGTTATCTTTACATTTGCCACATTTTAGTAATTCTTCCTGTCAGTTTACCGTTATGAGTAGGTCGGCGTCATCTTAGCCCGAGCTGTGACCTCAGTGCCTTTCTCCCCATCCTGGTCCGACTTGGTGACTCTCACATCCCCCCATGCCCCTCTGTGCCCGTCCTGCCATCCTGCTGTGAGTTTCACCCATCTTGCTGAGGTCCCCAGAGCTTCTCCTGAGCTCTGCATTGGGACATCCTTCTACCAGATTTTTATGCTGTTTTGGTGAAAATGTCACCCCGTTCTTGGTTACGGTGTCAGTACTTAAAGATATTTGCTGAACTTAACATGCATACTGTAAAATATAAGTGTTAAGTCAAACACACTTCTGGAAGCTAAACTCTTTATTTTTTTTAAAAGGTCTGCTGATTTTACCAAATGAAGGAAATTATTTCACTAACTAGTTGGTTTTGGTTTTAAAATGTAAACATGATATTGAAGGCAGGTGGGTAGGGTGTGAAATACTTGAAATGTGGTGTTGGGCCTGGGCTTGCAAACTCCAGGTGTGGTTCCTGCTCTTACCACCTGTTGGACCTTCTGCGAGGTTTGCTGCCTCTTTGAGCCTTATTTTCCTCATCTGTATAAAAGTGTTAATAATGTTGACCTGTGAAGGTTGTAGTAACGATTAATCTCAGTGTGTATAAAGTAGCTACCACAATATGTCACACACAACAGATTGCAGCTAGTTTTAAAATAATCATAATAACTTATTAATTTGGTACTTAGACATTTACCAGTTCTAGTTTTAGCTGTCATATAGAGTTGCATTGTTCTAGCATGAAATGATGCCCTTAGAAAAGTGGTTTTGTGGCATGTGCACATTAGCTAAAGTGCTAATGACGCACATTTTTAAGTGTATAAGTCATGGACAGCAGATGAGAAACAAAATGCCAGAAATCCTTTTTCAGTCTTCAAATGTGACAGCAAATAAACTCATGTTGTTCAAAGAATACGGCCCTTAATTGGATGGGATTTTTATTTGATTCATAGTCTTGGGCTAACATCGTTCCTTTGATATATTCTAACCTCATTATTGTCTAATAACTTCCTTATGGGTGAGTTATACCAATGGATAGGTTCTATTCTGAAAATCTCCATTTTTTTAATTGGGATATAATTGACATCAGTTTCAGGTGTACAACATAGTAATTTGATATTTGTATATACTGAGAAATGCTCACCACAATAAGTCTAGTTATCATCTGTCACCATAGTTACAAATTGTTTTCTTTTGATGAGAACTTTATAAGATTTATTCTCATAGCAACTTTCAAATATGCAATACAGTATTATTACCTATAGTCACCGTGCTACAGATAACATCTCTGAATCTCCATTCTTTTTTTTTTTGAGGAAGATCAGCCCTGAGCTAACATCCATGCCAATCCTCCTCTTTTTGCTGAGGAAGACTGGCCCTGAGCTAACATCTATTGCCAATCCTCCTCCTTTTTTTTTTTTTTTCCCCCTTTTTCTCCCCAAAGCTCCAGTAGATAGTTGTATGTCATAGTTGCACATCCTGCTAGTTGCTGTATGTGGGACACTGCCTCAGCATGGCCGGGCAAACAGTGCATTGGTGGGCACCCGGGATCCGAACCCCGGGCCACCAGTAGCAGAGCACACACACTTAACCACTAAGCCACTGGGCCAGCCCCCTGAATCTCCATTCTTTATTCAAATCACGAAAGTAGATGAGAAGGCAGAAAATGCCTCAGGTGATAAAATTGCATATGGAATAAAGCATCAATTGCTTGTTCTCAGATACTAGACTTTTTTCAAGTAACGGAGAAATACCTGTATTGTTTTCATCTGGGAGTATCTATTGTGTTTGTATTTACCAAATGAGCTGTAGAAGTTGTGGTCTGCAAATACATAAAGTCAATAAAATTCTTGCCAGCTGGGGCATAACTAAATGCTTGCCACTGTCCAAGTTAGTCATTAAAGGCAAACTTTTGGTCATTGGTCTGATATGTTGAAGAATGCTGATCTTCCTGTTTGACATGATAGTGAGTGGTAATGCATTATATGAAAGCACTTATTATGAAAGGATATTTTTATTTTCACATTTAAAAATTGATTCTGGTTTTTAAGGAGCTTTCCTTGTAAGCACGTATTGGCTCTAGTGAAATCCATTCGGAAAAACTTATAGACAAATAGCTTCCGAGAATTTGAACTCATTAGCAGGGCTTATTCCTTTGGCTATATTTCCTGATAATAGTTTTCTGTTAGGTATGGGAATATTAGAGAACAGAAGGGGTAAGAATTTGTCTCCTGTGCTCATTAGTGAATGCGTACAGGAGGAGGTAGAATGAGGCAGTCCAAGGACAGATCAGTACCTTCTAGCTCTCTCTTACTTCATTCTTCATCCTGTTTATTGGGCATTAGTTTAAAAGCCTTGCATTTAATAGGAACTTTGGCATATGTAAATATTTGATGTAAGTATTTGCTTGGTTCAGTTTTAGCAAATCTGTTACTCTCCTGAAGAAGACTGCAGAGAAAATGTACTGATTTAGAAATGTTAAGAATTTTTTGAGAGTAGCTCCTCAGAACCCTGCCGTTTGTCAATCGTGTTTATGGCTGTGTTTTTTCTTGATATTTTTGGACTTTGTTCTTTAATCTAGGCTTTTAAAATTCTTTAAAAAGTACAAAATGTCCCCACTTTAGCATTTTAAAAAATGATTAAAAATATATATGTAGGATTTGTGAATGATATTGGTATAGCCTTGAAGAATAGGCTATGGCTATTGACCATATGAAAGGTGGTGTTGGCCCAGGAATGCCCCACCCTACAGCTGTCTGGCTCCTGTTAAAAGGACTAACAGAGCTCTGCCAGAGGAACAAGGATATTCTTCCTGGCGTGACTCTTCTGTGCCATCTGGTTCAGGGCTGTGGCCCCCACACCCAATGGCAGATTTCCTTATTTTACAGGGAGTGAGCCACAATCCTCAACCAGTGATAAAAAATTCCAGCCATTCCAATTATCCATGCCTATGACCCCTTCTGTTTTACACAGATCATCAAGTGCCAACTCACTAGACCAAGACTCAGGAAAATTGTGCTATGATCTCGGGTCTGCCAGTGGCTGATTTTGTGACCTCAGGGAATATGTTCAACTAATCTGGGCCTCAGTTTCCTCTTCTGCAAAATGAAGTAACTTGATTAAAGTTTCATTTTGGTGAAATAGTATGTGACCTCTAACTGGTAATTTTCATATATATATTCTCATAATAAAGTTGTATTGCAAGGAAGAGGGAATTACTGGGGTGAATGAGGTGGCACTGATGTTGATGAGTGTATCTCTTACCAGGTTTTAGGGGACATCGAGGGCATTGTGGGAACATCTTGGGCAATATGTGAAAGTTGCAAACAAAGAATTCTGTGACTGACTCAGTCCTTGCACAGGGCCTAGAGCTGTTCAGTAACTATACAATAAATGATGATTGACTGTTTCCTGTTGCATACTGGTAGTTTCCTTTCTTGAACTTCATCTGGTCCTAACCATTCTTCTAATGTCTAAATATGACATTTTCCATATGACAATCACCAGTGATTGACTTTGCTGCTGTTGAGCTCCTGCTGGACTTATAGTGCTGGGTTGGGCTCTGGGGTGGGGAAGTAAAGGGGGAATTTAGGATGATGAAGATATCGACCTTGTACTTGAGAATGAAACAGGCAAACAACTGATCATAAAGGCAAAATGAAATAGATAGAAGCAAAGTGTGAACAAGGTAATGGGGGCATGGTCGAAGAAGAAATTAATTCTGATTGGAGAACTGAGGAAGGAATCACCTGTGAGATGAGGAGGTATCTGAGTTGGGCCTGGAGAGATGATAGCTAAGATTGAAATAGGGAGAGAAAGATAAAGGACACTTCAGATAATGAAGCAGGGCTTTTTGCATTGAAGCAGTGATAGGACTCCAAGCACATGGCTATAGAAGGGCATGGAGTATTTGAAGAGAAGAGGTGTAGAGAGACCATCAGGTGACTGTCGCTGTAGTGTAGGCAAGAGACGATGGCCAGCTTTACTAGGGAAGTAGTTGTGGAAGGGAAGAAAAGTGGACAGATCTGAAGTAGATTTAGAAGACAGAATCGACAAGATTTGTGAATGGATTTCATAAAGAGGTGAGGGAGATGGATATAGAGGAATCCTAGATTTTTGGCTCACAAAACTGGAAAAGTCCTGCCATTCACTGGGAAGAAATACCCAGAGTGTGAAAGGTCATGCACTCAGTTTTGGGAGTATAGGTTTAAGGCTTCTATGCTGAGATGTCAGGTTGGAGCTCAGTAATAGGTCTTGGTAGAGATGTGTTTGGGAGCCATCTACTTTTTTATTTTATTTTATTTTTTTAGAGCACTTTAAGGTTTACTGCAAAATTGAGGGGAAGGTACAGAGATTTCCCATACACCCCCTGCCCCACAATATGCACAATATTGACACATCATCATCACCCAGGGTTTAAATTACAGTTCATTCTTGGTGTTTCACATTTGATGTTTGGACAAAAGTATGACATGTATCCATAATTATATTTTCCATACAGTATATTTTCCACTGCCCTAAAAATCCTCTGTGCTCTGCCTATTCGTCCCTCCCCCACCCCAACCCCAGGTACCACTAATCCTTTTACTGTCTCCATAGTTTTGCCTTTTCCAGAATGTCATATAGTTGGACTCACATAGTATGTAGTCTTTTCCAGGTTGGCTTCTTTCACTTAGTTATATACATTTAAGTTTCCTCTATGTCTTTTCTTGGCTTGATAGCTCCTTTTAGCACTGGATAATATTCCATTGTCTGGGTATACCACTGTTGTTTATCCATTCACTTACTGAAGGATGTCTTCGTGGCTTCCAGGTTTTGGCAATTATGAATAAACGTCTGTGTGCAGGTTTTCACATGGACATAAGTTTTCAGCTCCTTTGGGTAAATACCAAGGAGCGTGATTGCTGAATCATATGGTAAGAGTACGTTTAATTTTGTAAGAAACCACCAAACTGTTTTCCAAAGTGGCTGTGCCGTTTTGCGTTCCCACCGGCGATGATTGAGAGTTCCTATTACTCCACATCCTTACTAGCATTTGGTGTTGTCAGTGTTCTGGATTTTGGCTGTTCTAATAGGTGTGTAGTGGTATCTCATTGTTATTTTAATTTGCGTTTCACAGATATATGATGTGGGGCATCTTTTCATATGCTTATTGGCCATCTGTATATCTTCTTGGTGAAGTACCTTCTTTGGTTAAGGTCTTTGGCCCATTTTTTAAATCAAGTTTTTGTTATCTTATTGTTGAGTTTTAAGAGTTCTTTGTATATTTTGGATAATTCCTTTGTAAGATGTGTCTTTTGCAAATATTTTCTCCCAGTCTATGGCTTGTCTTCTGCTCTGCAAAAGACAATGTCAAGAGAATTAGAAGTTTTTAATTTTAATGAGGTCCAATTTATCAATTATTTCTTTCATGGATTGTGCCTTGGATGTTGTATCTAACAAGTCATTGCCATACCCAAGGTAATCTAGGTTTTCTCCTGTTATCTTCTAGGAATTTTATAGTTTTGCATTTTACATTTAGGTCTATGATCCATTTTGAGTTAATATTTGTGAAGAGTATAAGGTCTGTGTCTAGATTAATTTTTTTGCATGTGGATGTCCAGTTGTTCCAGCACCATTTGTTGAAAAGACTATCTTTGCTCCATTGTATTGCCTTTGCTCCTTTGTCACAGATCAGTTGACTGTATTTATGTGGATCTCTTTGTGGGTTCTATATCCTGTCCTATTGATCTATTTGTCTGTTCTTTCACCAATACCACACTGTCTTGATTATTGTAGCTTTATAGTAAGTATTGAAGTCAGGTAGTGTCAGTCTTCCAGCTTTGTTCTTCTCCTTCAGTGATGTGTTGGCTATTCTGGGTCTTTCCCCTCTCCATATAAATTTTAGAATCAGTTTGTTGATATCCACAAAATAACGTGCTGGGATTTTGATTGAGATCGCCTGGAATTTCCCCAATCTGAAAGGACTGAATAAGCACAATAGAGGAGAGAAAGTTTGGTTGGAAATACTTTCCCATTAGTAACTGTGGCTCTGAAGGTCAAATGGGTAGGCTGATGTGGTCAGCTGGTGATATCTGATTGGCTTTACTTGGCTGGCATCTGTTCTGATTGGAAGTGCCTCTATGCTGTAGATTAATAGTTTTTGGCTTACTTTGAATTATTATTGACCCAATTATTTTAAATATCATTTCAATCCCAAATTTTTTATCTCTATTTTATATCTCTGTTGTCTCTTGGATTGTTTAAAAACTAGTGCTCTTCTTGGGTAAAATTCTCTGGAATGTTAAGCCAGAAGTTGAATGTGACCCAACATTTTATGAGGGCTGGGCTTCTAAATGAATGCTGAAAATTTCTGAAGATACATTTTTAGTTACTTCATAGCCTAATTTCTAACCTTTTTCATTCCAAACACATCTCTGAGACAGATCTTCTAACACACTGATTTTTATTTGTGTTTAATTTGGAATAATTATTAGGACTGTTAAGACACCTTTTTTAAAAAAAGACAGTATACTATGTTTGACCCCCATGGTAGGCAAAATAATGGCGTCCCGAAGATGTCTACATCCTAGTCTTCAGAACCTGTGTATATGTTATGTTTACATGGCAAATGAGAATTAAGGTAGCATATGGGATTAAGATTGCTAATCAGTTAACTTTAAGATAGGAGATCTTGCCTCATCCTGGTGGGCGCAGTGCAATCACAGTTCTTATATATGGAAGAGGGAAGCAGAAGAGGAAGTCAGATTAGACTGGCCATTCCTAGCTTTGAGGATGAAAGGAGACCTTGAGCCCAAGTATGTGGGAAATCTCTAAAAGCTAGAAAAAGCCAAGGAAAGGATTCTATCCTAGAGCCTCCAGATGGGGTTTCAGCTCTGCTGACAGCTTGATTTTAGCCCAAGGAGACCTGTGTCAGACTTTGGACCTATAGAAGTATAAGATAAATTTGTGTTGTTTTAAGCCACTGAGTTTGTGGTAATTTGTCATAGGAGAAATAGAAAACTAAGAGTACGCTCTTTATTGCTTTTTGGCTATATGAAGGGCTTGCTTCGCATATTCTAGAACCAGGCATTATAATTTTCCTAGAAAAATTAGCCTGTTTTTACTTTCTTAAAGGTAACCGTGCTCATTCTCTTAAAGAGAGTGATAGTTCTTGCCTGTACAAAATTGGGTATAATTTATCTTGCTATTGAATGTGATTATATCCACCTGCATGTTTGTGTCCATATATATATCTAATGTGTGTATATACACATATATACTATATATGTAATATGTATACATACTATATAGAAAATATTATAAAAGTATATGGGATAATTTACTGTATATCTTTGATATTGAGGTCAACACTTATAGCTTACATAGCAAAGTAACCCAACCTAATTTTGGGCAAAGTGTAGACTGTAAAAGGGAGAATATGTTTGAATATTCTTGTTTGAGTGGTTTAGGGGTTATGACATTGCACCGTAAGGAACAAGCAATAGTCATTTCCTATCTGGTTTGTCAGAGAACGCTGTTTCCTCAGTTGCCATAAATGTCAATACTGTCTATTGGCTTTCAACTTTTGGAATCAAATTATAGACAAAGTTTGGTTATCATGACAGAAGGGAATGTAAGTGTTTTCAACTTCGGTGATGTAAAGGTGGAGCGGACAGAAATGGGCAGTGAAGGTGCAGGAGGAGAGAGGAGTAAGCACTGTGGTGTCGTCTTTGAAGAGTGAAGAGGTCCTGTCTTAAGATGATAGAATTAAAAATAGAAGTTTAAGTTGTTCGTTAAAGTTAAGAGTAACTGTTAAAGGAAGTAAACATATTTGAACAACTCTACTAGGAGAAAGAAGGATGGGGAGGATGGGGGCTCTCATGCTCTTAATTGCCACCAATGATATCAGAAAGTCAAGAGATGATTTCTGAAGTCACTTAAAGGAGACCTTCAGAAATGCTTACTATTTAGAGAAAAGGAGTTGACATTCGAATAGACTAAAACAAGTGTGTAAAAGAGTTGCCTCTGGAGAAAACGATTGGACCACACTTGGATTTAATTTTTAAAATCAAAGTAGTTCTTACACATGGTTTAAAGCAGGAGTTGGCAATTTTTTGTAAAAGGCCAGATAGTATTTTAACCTTTGCAAGCTGTATGATCTGGGTCGCAGCTACTGACTCTGCTGTTGTAGTGCGGGAGCAGCCGTGCACAGTACTCCACGAGTGAGGGTGGCCGTGTTCCACTCAACTTTATTTACAAAAACACGGTGGGCAGGATTGGCCTGTGGGCAGAAGTTTGCTGGTTTCTAGCTTGAGTCAAATGGCGCTAAAAGACTCCTGACAAAAACAGTGGTCTGTTGACGCCTTCCAGCCTGTCCTGCTTGTGAGAAGCAGACACTCTCAGCCCTTCAGCTGTCTTTTGTTGTGTTCATCTCCATAATTTATGAATCAAGGGAGAACAGTGTGCTTTTATTTCCGATTATGAATTTACTGCTCTCTGTTGATTCATCAATTTTAGACATTTTCTGTTTACATCCTATTAGAGTAGTTGAAAATGATAACCTTCTCATAGCTGCTTCACCTTTTCTCCCCTCTTGTCTGCCAAAATTCTTGCTGGAAGTTTTGGTTGAATCTATACTCAGTGTTGTCACTGCTATGGCCATGCGCTCTTGAGCCAATAGCTATGGTGGTTTCCAGTCTTGTGCACATTTTTGCTTTCCTGGAGTTAGTATATTTTATTTGCTTAGTTTTCTTTGAATCTCATGCTTTCTTTTCTCTCCTAATAGTTATATAAAATGACTCTTGGTACCATTTTCCGTAGAGCTAAAATGGTCATAAAATCTATCAGTTTGTGGTTTTTCCTGCAGTAACCTCACTCCTGGAGCTCGTTATCATCCTGATCTGATCAGGGGCGGTTGCTCCCTAAGCTCCTGCGTGGCTGTCATTAACTGCTGTCACTATTTGGGGGTATTCCCTTTCCGTCGTTCTGTGTTGGATCCTCTGTTTCCTGGGTCCTCACTTTGATGGCATACATTCCTCTAGTCACCTGCGAGGAGTGGCTGGAGAGGAGGGTTGGCTGTGAGCCTGGCTGCCCGCTCTCTGGGGTTGGATGGGGTAGCTTTCCTTATGCAGACCCCTGTTTGCAGTCTGTAGCCTTTTGTGTTCAGCCCTACTCTGTGCCCGATGTCTTGGAGTCTGGAACCTACTCTGGTTCAGGTTCTCCAGGATTATATCTCTTGCCTCTTGACAGGGGAGGTGGTGATGGGCACCTAGGAGTTTCATCGTTCCTTAAACATGTTTTCAGACAATTTGTATTCACCATTTTTAGCCCCTACCTTCTTCTAATTTTCGTGGACCCTGGTGTCTCCAGACTGTGTCCCAACTGGACTGGCTTGTTTTTCATGCTGCTTTCTCCATCTGAGGGCACTTGGGTTTGACCTTCTTCTTCTCTCAGAAGTCATTACTTTCTTATCCATCCATTTTCTGTCTTTTATATTGTGCTTTGAATTGCAAGCATCTCTTGGTTTCATGAAGATGGAGTTTATGGTTCTGTTTTTTAGTTTTTCTTGTTTGGGGATGATTTCTATGGAAGAAGAGACTGGGATAGTCTTAAATACATAACTATGAATGTGTGTTAGCTGGTAATTTTTTTCAATTAAAATATTTCTATATCTGCATCTTTCCAAAAAATAGGATTGAATTTATTTTCTTGTACAAAGTATGGACCCACAGTCATCTCAGCTTTTGTATTATAATAATATGAATATATAAATGAATATGTATAAATATTATGTAAATGTGTGTAATTGGTATTGTGATATAACTCTCAGAAAGCTTTTTCCTCAACATTTTGATTATTTTTCTCTAATTTTTGTCATTTTTGTCATCTTTTTTCATCAGGTGAACTTTGAGTCCTTCTTTTGTTTTTTTTGTTGTTTGCCTGCACACAATTGTCATGTCTGCTTGGGCTTTCTCCCCTGCTATATTCATAATTTAATAATATAATAATGGTATAAAGGTATAATTATACCACAATTTTAGACAAAACTGCATAGTTTTCAATGTTGTCATCTACGTTCTCATTTTCTCTCATGAAGTAGTTAAGGTGTTGAGACCAGGGGAATTCTGATCCCAATTTATTAGCAGATTGGTTTCTATAAGTTTTAGCTAATGGTTTTTGGAGTTTGGCCTGTATTTTCCTATGTAAATAATATTTAAATAAAGTTTTTCTTGTCTGTAGAGGCCTACTTTTCATACGTCAACATTTTGGTTAGTGTCGACTATGTCTGTTAATTATGAGTCCCAGCCAAGGCATGGGGGTCAGGGGCAGACGGCCAGTGGATCAAGGGCTTCTCAAGCTATTTGTGGTGGAGGACCAGATTGTTTTGTTTGTCTGTCTGTAGCAAATGGATACTTTTCTAAAATACAAAATCCTGTGCTTGGATATTACAGCAATAAAAAATTGCTATAAAAATTTTTAAATGCTTATTCCCAATTTTTATATTTATTTTGTTGCAGATGAAAAATAAACAGTTCATGGACTGCGTTGGTCTGCAGACCACATTTTGATCACAGACAGAAAACTGGGAGGAATGTTTCCTCCTAGCCAAAATTTTGTCATAAAAACTTGCCTAGCATTCTGATCCTGCTCTTTCTGGACTTTGTGCATGCTTCCTGTTGACTTGCTTCTTTCTCAAGCCCGGGTCTCTTTGCCCGCCCAAACTCTCGGTAACTCTCAGTTTCAAACTCTCGTTTATACACCACAGTAATAATAAGGGGCATTGATTATTCTATGTCTGTTGTAAGGAGAAGACTGTGTCCGATGCTGCTGTTACAGTAGTATATATTGGAAGTGGCTCTGCCTTTATAGAATTGAAGAGTATGATGCCAAGAAAGAAAACATATCTAGGTATATATGTGTGTGCCTGTGGATGTGTGTGTGTGTGAATGTGTAATGAATTTCTCGCAATCCAGTGAAAATTGAGAATATTATTCCCATTTTAGATGAGTAGTAGAGCTTGGATTTCAACCTAGTCTTACTGAGTTTAAAGGTCACACTTTTCCAACTAAACAATTTCATTTAGGCCGTTGACTTGATTATCTTCATGTGGCCTGTGCCCAGTCACACTGGGAATGCCTTGTGTCAGCAGTTTGGAAGGGAACCCCAAGATGCAAATAATGTATGGGTCCCTTCTTCTACCTTTCTGGAAATATTTTCACTTAAAAGGAAGGTACTTTTAAACATGTTTAATGATGGTGTAAAACTAGTAGAATTTTAGTTACTGTTGTAGATAGTGGAGTAAAAATTTTACTTGGCGCAGGGCAAGGTATTCTTGGAGAGGCTGGACAGGCGAGGCGGTTATTACCGTTGGGTATTTCCACATCTCTGCCAGGCTCATTCAACCTGACAAGTGAACTAGTGCTCCCTCTCCTGTCCCCAGAAGGGGACTCCTACAGAGGTCCTTTTTCTGAGCTTTGACTTCTTTTACAAATGACTGCACATGGACTTTCAAGGGCACAGCCACTTTTTAGAAGACCTGACTTCCATTCTGCAGACTGCCACTGACTTGCCTCCTCAAATCTTGGCTCAGATGTCACCAGACCTCACCCCCTCTGTTCTCCCCATTCTCCTCACTCTACTCTATTTTCTTACCCAAATCACTCATCACTTTCTAACACACCATTTAATTTACTTATTTATGTCTGTTAATTATTGCCTGTCTTCTCTCCTCACTGAGATGTAAGCTTTATTCTTCCAAGGATAGGGTTTTTCTCCTGTGTTTTGTTCATGGATGTTGCAGGAAGCCAGCACATGCTTGCTGCATAAATGACTGCCTTTGATGTCCAATCCAGTGTTTCTACTTCTCCCCTGCTGCCCTTGGCTTTATCAAAAGATCTAGGTCACACGATTGAAGCTTTTGTTTTAGTGTAAATGAAATGGCTTTCTCTCTTACAACGTGGGGTCTTTTTCTCCTCCTCCTGTGTTATTCCTTTCTATTTCTCCTTGTCTTTACCTATTCATATGATAAATGTATAATGGATGCCAGAAGTCATTTTAGGTTGTTGGGATATGGAAGAGAAGAAAATAAATGAGGTTTCTGTATCATGGAGCTTACGTCCTAGTTCAGGGAGGCCAAGCCATAACAATTAACAAATAATTGAATAAAGTAGTGCTCGGGCTTGACGCTGGCAGTGGGGCAGGGAATCGGCTTGAGACTGGCCGGCAGGAAGGTCATGTCTGAGCAGGTGCTCAAGCTGTGCTTTTCCTACTTCCTTCCCTGCGCTCTCTGTATTCTTTGTAGCTACATCTGTGAGCCATCCACAGCATTCTGGATGAATGACCCTGTTGTTGGAGAAACAAAGCCAACAATAGCGGGCAATAGTGTCCCCATTCCTTTTGAAAATCAGCGACAGATAATCCTTCACCACTCCTATTACTGCCATACTGAATAGAAGTTTTATAAACTTTGAGGGGGGATAAAGTAGATGAGGTCTTTATGTTTCTCTTAGAGTTAACATATTTTTATAAACACCACCACCAGTACCTCTTCTGATGTAAATTAAAATTCTCTTTTCTATGTCCTAATTTTTTTAATGAGGGAGCATAAAACTTTGTGTTCTGTTAAAGAGCTGGAGGCCATGGCGGTCATCTGCAGAGTGCTTTTGGCCGTCTTCGTTCATTCCTATACACAGAGACACACACACGGTTGACAGTAGCTGTCGAAGGTATTCTTTGGAGTTATTGTACAAAGATGCCAGCATAGCAACAAGAATGTTTGGATTTAATTGGCTGCATTAAGTAAACCTTGAGTTGTATGAATTTGCTTTCTCAAATTCTTATTACAATTTATTTTGTAGAATACTTTTTACGGTTTTACAATGAATAAATTATTTTTAAAGTTATAGCTTGTCCTTCTCTTCGGAGACATGGCTGCTAACATTCTTTGGCTGTAGGCTTTGCATTCCTTTAGACCACACAAGCTTCTAAAACCTTGGCCTCCCGGGCTTTGGACTATAGAATTTCATTGGAAACAATTAATGGAAAACAGGATTTTTTTAAAAAAGTCAGCTGTTTCCTTTGAAATTATTTTGAAACATTTCATTTTTCAGTATTATTAACTAGTGATGGTTTAATGTTTTAAAAGTCTTTCGTACTGGGAATCTTTTGAAATAGATGTATGAATTAAATATATTTGCAATTTTTGTTAATTTCAGACTTTAACATTTGATTTTTTTGATAGAACTTTGGTTTTAAGATTTTAGTGTATTTAATCTTGAAATTTATATAAGGCTTATACTTTTATGCATTTAACTCACTCTTAGATCCATAGGAAAAGGAAATTTCCCTGTTCTTGTAAAGAGAGTATGCTGTGATGATGTAGGCAGCAGATTTGAAAATAATTAAAATTTGTCCTTTATTTAAAAAAAAAAAAAAAGCTCTATCTAGATATATGGACCTTTTTTCCTCAAATAAGTTTGGGTTAAACCCAGGATGAAAAATGAAACTTTAAAATCCATTATCTAAAGAAAACTGCTGAGATTATGGTTACTTCCCAAAGCTGAATGAAAAATGACATGGATGATTATAACAGTCTTTTTAATATTTAGTTAATATGTGAACTAGAAACTGAAGTGTATGCCATGATGCTTAAATATTTTTCTTCCTGCTTAAAAAAGAGAATAAATAATATGATCAACATTTGGATTATGAGATAAAACTGAAAATTCCTCCTGGAATTGTTGGTGCTCTTCTATTGACTATTTTTGTTGAGGATTATACATCATCAGCCAACAATTACCTTCCTTGTGGCTTAACCTTTGTGCGTTCTGGTTCCCCCCGTAAGAAGAGAGGGTTGGTCCAGGTGCTCTGTGAACCAATGGATTCCTGCCAGTTTTTGAACTTATGAATTTACTAGTCAAAGCTTGAAAACCCCGAGGTTTTTTGTGGTGGGAGTGGTGGGGACGAGTTGTTTTACAGTGAGAAACTAGCCTATTTAAAAATAATGTTGTAAGTAATATAAAATTCTCCGTTTTTTTTTTTTTTTCTCTATCAGTAATTCTTTTACGTTGGAGATTGGAAGACGTTTTTCTCAAATTTGCTTGTAAATTAGTGAATTTTCAGGTTACACAGCAAGTTTTCTAGAATAACTGATAGATTAGGAAATTTAAAATATAGTCTTTTGTTCATAGACTTTCTGTTTGGAGATACACAATAATTGTGCGATCATGCTGAACTGCTGAAAACTTTATTCTTATGATATATCAGAGATTTCTTCTTTCAAGAAGTTTCTCTAACTGTAGGTTCAAAGCTCTAAGGAACTTGGATGTTCTAGATGATGTAGGTTTGAGAGTTGGAAGGTGTCTTCAGGATCACACAATTTCCTTCTCCTTATCCTGTTGCATCCTTAAGATATGACAGTCTAGCCTTGCTTGACTCCTTATGGGAATGGAGAGCTCACTATTTCATCATACAACTCACTCCTCTCATAGATGCTCTTTTTGAAAGCTCTTTCTTATGCTGGGCTTCCGTCTACCTCTCTGTTTACCTACCTTTTCTGGAGCAGTTCAGAACAAGCCAAATCTTTCTTGTGCATGGCAGCCTTTTAAATTGATGGAAGTCTCACATGGTCATTTAATTTTTACAAATTCACCTATAAAAGCTCAACCAAAGAAAAAGAAGGGGATAAGAATGTGAATAGTGTAGCTAATTGAACTTGTGTGAGCAATGAGCATGTATCCCAGAGAAGCACAAGATGAGAGACTGCACTACTTCCGTGGCCTCAGTTCCCATGTGCTTATGGTAGTGGGAGTCCATCTCTGGCTTGAGGACAATTCTAAGGGTTTAAGATAAGCCTTTTTCACAGAATATTGTCTCCAACATAATCCAGACACCTCATCTGGTACTAAAATGAAGAGACAATGAATAATATGCTCCAGTCCTGGATGAAAAACACGTAGTGTTGAACTTATCAAAAGGAGATATGCCCGTCTCCAATATAGTGTCTCCCTGGGAGATTTCCAAGGATAATGTTAACAATAAGTGATTTTTGCCTTACCATATAACTTTAAGAGTGCCCTGTAAACTGTGGTCCTAATATGTTTGTAATAGCAACCTATTTTCCTTTTGTGTTCTCCAATGTAAACAAACCTAGATTAGGTCAGCTCACTCATTATAAGATATATTTCCATTTCCCCATACGGATGCTCTCCAGGTCGTTAATAATCTCTTAAATTTTGAAAAAAATACATATGGTGTGACCCCTTTAGCATAGACTGAGATTATTACTTGCTCTGTTCTAGACACAGTACTTCTATTCTTGTGGCCTAGGATGGTGGTCATATTTTTAGCAGACTTGTCACGCTATTGACTCATTTAAGCCTGTGGTCCATCAAGCCACCTCTGTGGGTCTTAGAAGTTTTGAATTACTGGTGGTCAGTGAATGACATGTTCTGTTGGTAGGATAACCTGGCCTCCCCATCTTTTTGGAATTTCTGCATTCCTTTTCTTTTATTTGCCTTAAAATTTGTTCTTATACTTCTGAGGAAACTGGGAAAGTAGACTCTTGTTCTAAACAGCTCTTTAGTGATCTTTATTTGTTTATCTGTGGAGATGTCATGTGTGAAGGGAACCATTAGGTATTTTGGTTTGAAGAAAGAAATCACATTTTTTGAAGCAAAAAGTTCTTTTCATTTTTATGGAAACATTTTTTAAGTATCACACACATACAGAAAAGCACACAAATAAGTGTAGTCAGCACACACATCAAGAAATAGAACATTGCTGCAGAAACTGCTTTGTGCGCCTTTCACTCACTGCCCTTCTCCTCTCACGGGTAACCAGTCTCCTGACTTCTAACCTTGTGGATTAATTCTGCCTGTTTTTGAGCTTATTGTGCGTGGAATCATACGGTATATACTTTTTTTTTTTTTTTTTTTGTATTTGGCTCTTTTCAATCAGTGTTAGGCTGAGATTTACCCATATCATTGCATAGAGTTGTAGTTTGTTCATTCTTGTTGATGTTAGTATTCCATTGCATGGACATGGTATTTATCCATGCTACTGGTGATGAATATTTGGGTTCTTTCCAGATTTTTACGTATTAGGAATAATGCTGCTATGAATATCCTAGCATGTGTGCTTTGGTAATCCCGTATCCTCATTTCTGTTGGATGTGTACCTGGAAGTGGAATTGTTGCGCTGTGTGGGATGTTTATGTTCAGATGCTGAGGTTTCCCAAAGCAATTGTACACTTTTACACTCCCACCCTCAGCGTATGAGAATTCTGGTTGCTCCAAATCCTCATGATTCTAACCCTAACCCTGGTCAATTTGGACAAGATCAGAATCTTCACAATATTGAGTCTTTCAGTCCATGAAACTCTTAATTTTTCCTAATATTTTGAAATTTTTAGCATAGGAGTTATACACATTTTGTTAGACTTATTCCTAATTTGATTTTTTGATGCAATTATAAATGTTATCATTTTTCAAAGTTTCATTTTCCTATTTGTTACTGGTTTGCCTTATTTTTTATTGTGACATTTTTTAAGATTTGTTCTTTTTATTGTGAATTGGTGGTGAATATTCTTAAGTGCTTGTGTGCATCCACTGTGACGATCATCTAGTTTTTATCCTTTTTTCCTCTATTAATTTGGTGAATAGCCTTGGTTGGTTTTTGAATTTTAAACCATTCTTGTAATTCTGGAATAAATCCCTCTTGGTCATGACATATTATCCTTTATATATATCACTGAATTTGATTTACAAATGTTTTATTTAAAATTTTTGTATATGTGTCCATATGCAGATTTGGGTAATTGTTGTAATTTTATTGTAATGTCTTTGTAAGGTGTTGGTATTGTTATGATGTCCTCATAAAAGGATGGGAAAATTTTTCTCTTTTTCTAGTTTATAGAAGTATTTGTATAAGATTGACACTATTTCTTCTTTAAACATTAAGAAGATTTAATCTGTGAAGTAATCTGAGCCTGATATTTTCTTTATGGAAAAGTTTTAAAATAATTCAATTTAGATTTAGTTTCTTTAATTGTTTTATTTATATTTTATATTTTTATTGTCAGTTTTGGTAAGTCATATTTTTCAAAGAATTTGTTCATTTACTATAAATTGTCAAACTTATAGGTCTCAAGTTTTTACAATATCCTCCTTTTAATATTGGTAAGATCTGTAATGGTATTGCTTGCCTTTTTCCTTCTTTATACTGGAAATTTATGTTTTCTCTTCTTTTTCTCAATCAGCCCTGCTAGGTATTTATCAATTTTGTCTAGCTGTTCATAGAACCAACTTTGATTTAAATTTGTTTTTTGTTTCATTGATTTTTTTCTCTTTATTTCCTTCCTTCTCTTTTTGGGTTTGGCCAGACGTTCTTCTAGCTTCTTGATTTGAGCTTTTCTTTTTTTGCTAATATATGCATTAGAAGCCATAAGTGTCCCATTAAGCACTGCTTTAGCTGCATCCCACAATTTTTCTATGTTATTTAATTTTTTTTAAGTTAAAAGCTATTTTCTAATTTTATTTTTCATCTATGGATTATTCAGAACTGTATTTCCGGATTTCCAAGCAGTCAATTATTTTCTAGATATCTTTCTGTGATTGATTCCGCTGTGATCAGAGAGCATATTCTGAATGATTCTAGGCTTTTGAAATTTGGTATATATTCCATATGTGCTTGTAAAGAATGTATTTTCTCATCTTTTTGGGTACAATGTTTTATATGTAATAAAAATAAATTAGGCCACTTTGTTAATTGTGCTGTTCAGATGATTCCTGTCTTACTGACTTTTTTGTTTCCTATCAAAAATCCCCCACTGTGATTGAGGATTTTTAAAAAAATATCTATCCATTTTGGCAGTCTATGTATTGAAGTTCTCTTGTTGGGGACATAGAGATTTAGAATTATTTTCTTTCTGTTGGTTAGACCCTTTTATCATCATGAAATGTCCCCCTTTACCTTGGTAATACTTCTTCCCTTCAAGTCTCCTTTATCTGATGTTAGTACGGCTGTATCAAGTCTTTTTTGGTAGGATCATAGACTTTTTTTGTGTGTGTGTGAGGAGATCAGCCCTATGCTAACATCTGCCAATCCTCTTCTTTTTTTTTGCTGGGGAAGACTGGCCCTGGGCTAACATCCGTGCCCATCTTCCTCCACTTTATATGGGACGCCGCCACAGCGTGGCTTGCCAAACAGTGCGTCGGTGCGTGCCCGGGATCCGAACAGGTGAACCCTGGGCGCTGCAACGGAGCGTGTGCACTTAACTGCTTGCACCACCAGGCTGGCCGCAGGATCATAGACTTTTAAAGCTGGGCGTGAATTTACAGATAGACTGATTCACCTTCATTTTATTTTTTTTTGTGAGGAAGATCAGCCTTGAGCTAACATCTGCCAATCCTCTTTTTGCTGAGGAAGACTGGCCCTGGGCTAACATCCGTGCCCATCTTCCTCCACTTTATATGGGACGCTGCCACAGCATGGCTCGACAAGCAGTGCGTCGGTGCACACCCGGGATCCCAACCGGCGAACCCTGGGCCACCGCAGCAGAGCGCACACTCTTAACCGCTTGCGCCACTGGGCTGGCCCCTGGTTCACCTTCATTTTATACATAAATTGAGGTTTATGATTCTGTTGTTGAATTCGCTGGGTACTACTTTCCACTCAGCATAAAACCCCTGGGTCCCATTCTAGTTCTCCTAAAGTTTTAGGAAACATACTTGATTAAAATGGCATCATCTCATGTTCCTCATATAGTCTCTTCTCAAGTTTGCACTTCGTTGATCTATTTCAGGAAGGTGGAGCATGTTCTGAAGTCAATTAGGCCAGCTCCTAATAAGCTCTATATTCATTACTGCCTTTTCTGGCTAATTATTTTCTTTCAGATGTCGGTGCTGCTCTGCTGGGCTTTGTTCAGGCATCATTTTCTGGAACTCGCCTTCTTCCCTGCACTGTCTGTGGTTGATTATTCAGAGACTCCTCCTCTCTCCCTGCCCCCCAAAGTCTTCAGACCTGCTCTGACCACTGTCTCTTTCTGGATGCATTCGGGGGCATCTGATTCTCTCTTGGTCTTGGGTAAAGGGGAAGAATAAGCCGAGAGGATTATGATAGAAGTAGTTAGTTAAGTTTTATGTGCATGCACATTTTCATAATTCTCTGATGCCTCAAGCTCCCTCTCTGCTCTTAGCAGGAAGATCTTTCCTGTTGCTTCCCAAACTCTTTTTAATTCCTTGATTATAAAGGAATTATGTTCTGACACTTCTCTCACTGGCGGAACACTGGGCACACTTATGCAAAGACTTCCCTCGTGTCCTCTACACTTTGACCCCCGTGTGGTACATTGTGCAGAGGGCCTCCAGGTTCAGTAATGATATAGCGTCTGAGGCCCGGAGTAATGGTGACGTGCCTGGATCCATATACTTAAGGAGGGATATAACTGGATCTGATCTCCTGACTTATTTTTAGGTAATTGTGCTTTTTGTTAAGTTTTAATCTAAAGGAAAAGTATTTTCTATGTTAAAAAACCCACCATGGCTCTGCTCCTTGTTAAGTATCTGACCTTGGGTAAGTCAATTCACCTACCTATGCCTTCCTTCCCTCGTCTGCAAAATGGATGAATAACTACACAGTGAAGCTGTTTGAGGATAAAGAAGTTAATCATGCAGTACCTATAGTTCCTAGCCTGTAGTAAGCACTAAAATTATCTGCTATTATGATGATGATGAAGATAATGATGAAAATGATAATCTCATTTTATGGATACATTCCACCAAGTTCACAAAGTCAAATTCTACAAGGAAAATTCTGTTTTTCCGTTAACTTCCATTTTACAATTGTTCTTGTGTTCCGGTGGGTAAGATAATTCTTGTAAAAACATGAAACCATCAAGAAACCAGTAGCGTTATTGGGCGCTGTTTGTTGCCATTTATAAATACCGCCCTTCTCTAGCCACTGGCTTTCCTTTGCAGCCCTCTCCTCACTTTTGGGCCTTGTCATCATTGCAGGCTATTCTTTCTCTTCTTGGACCTGAGGCATTTTGCTTAGAAACCTCCACGTTTTCCATCTTTTGATTATTGTCATAATCTCAGTGCTTGGTAGTCACAGCATTATAGTATCTGGCTCACCAGTCTACTCTTGTAGATATCACAGAAGGAAAATTATCGTTCTTCAAAACTTTGGCTAGCATAAATTTTCTAAGGTATAGAGTCAAATTTCATGTCATCTACTCAAAGTGAAGGATACTTGTTGCTATTAATATCAGTGCCTCTTTAGAATAATTTCTACATTGATCATTAAAAGTGCCCTGTAACTTTTTTCTTCCTATAATGCATACGTTTTTGTTTTCTAATTTATCCTCATAGACTAGTTTATTTTTAGCTTTACAATTCCAGTAGGGTTTAAGTTAACTGTGCATTATTTAAAAAACAGATAAGATACTATCAGAAGTGGAGGAAACATAATGTATATTGTTATTTTTTAATACTTTAAAAGTATTAAAAGTAGAGTGTAAGTAATAAGATTGAAATTGCATAGCACATATACTAGAGATATTTTCAAGATAATTTAAAAGTTATATATATTACAGTATTTGTGCAATGTAAAGATAGATTAAATGTGACGATCATGAAAAATACAGTGCACCTTTCCAAGTGATTAATTGTGTGAACCAAGACACATATGTGAACATCTTTTCATGTTTGATCAGTTTTATTTCTGATGGTAATAAAACCAAGTAAATGAAATGCAAAATGGTGACTGCAAGGTAGTGGTTGAAATTTTTATATGCATAAAGGAGTCAGGGTGAATTTATGTTCTTATGGTGGCTGGCGGCTACTAATAATATATGTATATTCCTGAAGTGATCTAAGCACATGGCTAAATATCATGGGGACAGAATCATAGTTGGTACATACTGTGTTTATTGCTTTACTTCTCTCGGACGTGTAAAACATTAACTGAGACTGCCTTCATACAGCTCGTCTGCTTTTGTTCAGGGTTAGACATGTGCTCGTCATTAGCCCACTCTGTCCTTCTCTGGAGTGTACAAAATGGTGGCATCCATGTGGAGTGGGGAGAGTTACGATTGCCAACAGTCTTCTCATTTTCTGGCACCATGTATTTCACTTAAATTTTTTTTGGACTGAATATATGATTCTAAAATGTATGAAATTACTATTTTACTAGATTTAATTCTATAAAACTTTTAAGTTCTGTACTCTTTTGAATCAAGATTAGAGATAAGTGTCTTAGTTTCAACTTCTGTGCCATCCCACAGGGACGTGAGAGGGTGGAACACTGTGTACCTCCACAGCCACATCCTGCTGCCCCTGGTCTGCTGTTCCCTTTGCCTCTGATTAGATCCTGTCCCCTGAGCTGTGTGCTAAGCCTCCCTGTTCTAAATCAGAGTCTTAGGTTTTCTTCTGTTGTTCCACCTTGAGGCAGGAGGAGAGGTCTACTTTAACTTACACTGCACTTGTCGTTTACCTCAGTCTTAGGTGATAAAATCTGCTTTTACAAACTGAACATGAGAATGAAGCAGACAACTTAATAGATGTCTGCTTTTAAGTAATTGAATATAAAAAAAAGCAAACACTTTAAAATACATCACCTTTTATAAACATGGTTAAATTCAACAGATTTCACTGCAGAGCTATAGTATATGAAAAACCAACTCAATGGAAGTTTATAGAAATTAATTAAATTGAACTCCTTTTGTAAGAAGGCTATTTTCACAAAGAAAATGTAATACTCTATAGATTTCAATTAGAAGTCCTAGGTGATTTGGAGAAATATGTTGCTCATAACATGGCCATAGCAGAAAGGTGGAATTCCCAAAGGTTACTGGGGAAGTCTTTCTTATTCTCTTCTCTGTACAGTCTAGTGGCCTTTACATAGTGTTTGTCCACCCTGGTATACTCCCTATTTGGAATCTAGTCTGTTGTTCTTAGCTCACCTGTAACACAAGCACGTTGAGTTGGCAAAGGTCGCTGACTAAAGAATCTGCGATGGGTGTCCTGTACTTTTTGTAACTGGTTATGCTGTCACGCTCTTATCTTTGTGATCTCTATTTGGTCAATAGTGGGCAGTTAAAGTTTCCTAATGAGTCATAAGTGTTTCCACACACAAGTGTAGTATTAGAAGCAAAAAAAATTCCTTGCATTTTACTTGGAATTGATCTATAGATTGAAAACTTAATTTTGTAATGTGGAAAGTCTAGCTAAGGAGAATTCCTTCAGATTTTTTAAGCCTATCATTATATCAAGTCAGATTACTGAAAAGCTATATACTTGGGCCACATTTCAGTAGCTCTCTGAATAGATGTTTTAAAAGGATTATTTAATAGTATGCTCTTGCCTTTTATTGGAGGACAGTTAAAGAGGAGGCTGTATGACAACCATTTCTATTAGTTTTTGTAAAACTGCAATTCTGTGAGTTATGTTAGTTCTTTTCCTTTATGAAGCTTCCTGTGGTAAAGGCTTACAGCTTTATCCTAGAAGGATTTCCATCTCTTCTCACAAACTGGTGTCTGTTCCCCTATTGAAAACTGAGTGGTTTATAGCCCCAAATTTCCTACTTTCAGAGGCTTTCTGTGAATCACAGAACCAAATTGATTATAGCTTGGATATTCTGGTAAAAACCTTACTAATGTTTTTCTTCATTCATTGGTTCATGTTCTTGTCTCATTATTATAATGGTTCACTTTCATATCTTTTCTGGAAATAGGCAGTACATAAATAACTGAATGTACATCAGTTAATTCTAAGTTCAGTATCAGAGTATCTAGCTACGTGTCAAATTGAGAAAATAATGCTTTTCCTTAAGCCTTACACGCCTATGCAGTTTTTAAAAACAGTACTTGGACGTCTTCTAAGTCACCCCCCCAGGTCAGAACTGAACACAGTTCGAGTTGCTACAGCAAATGGAAACCACTGCTGGGGCTCTTGCTCCAGATGTCATTGTAAATCTGAGAGTTGAGCGCACGCACAGAGCGTGGAGATTCAAAAGAGGTCCGTGGTCACCCCGTTCCATTCATATATTCCAAAGTGACAGCTGTTGCCATCACAGATTTCTGCCTTTTGATTTTTTTCCTACAGCTCTGGGGTCTTAGTTTGAACTTCTAATCCCTAGTTTCAGAAAGTACCCTCAAGAAGATCTTTCTTTTCCAGAGTATTCTTGGGATTACCTAAATTGTAGGTTATAAAAAATTCCTTGGATATGCTTTTCAAATAGCTAGGGAAATTTATTTTTGTGTTGCAATTTATCTTCCAGGAAAATTGATGAAAGATGTATACTTTGATTTTACTGATTTATCTTAAACAGGATAAAAATGCCAAATATTTATCCAAATAAATAGATAACATTTGTTTTTGGCATTTAAAAATTATATTATTACCAGAGCATATTTTTAATGAGCCAATTTATTTTTTTTTTAATTAAAATGTATTTTACCTTTTTAAAAAGCTTGAGTCACGAACTTTGGTTGTTCTACTGCAGGACCCTGGCTACTGGGTGAAGATCCATCACCTAGAATACACAGATGGAGGAATCCTGGATCCAGATGATGTCTTGGCAGATGTCGTTGAAGACAAAGATAAGGTAGATGACTCTCAAATGTTCCTCTTCGTTTTCCTCTGTAGAGCTGCGTGTTTTCCAGAGATTGAGATCCTTAACAAACTCACGTGTCAGTTATTATGAAAAGATACCTCTGTTCAGGTCTCACCTGGATAGGCCATAAATCAAGGTTCTTCATCAGATGTTTGGAAAAACGCTGTCAAGGTTTGGGATCTGTTTATGGTGGCCTCATTAGCAGATACTTCGTTCCCCAGAGTTCCGGATACTTCTCAGTAAATTAGTGTCGGCCCTGAGGCTGCTGGAGTTCTCATTGTCATTGTTGGCTCTGGAGTTTATTCTCGGCCCTTGCTAAATATTCCACTTAATGCCTGAGATTTGAATGTGTTCCAACATGGAGAATACAGTGGGGAGAAAAGTCTTATATAAGGAACTATGGTGAAGATTTTTGTTCGAGTAGCTGGCAGACAACTATCTTTCATGATAGTCTTTGTTTTCATTGCTAAAGTAAAAAACACTAAATTGAATATTCCAAAAAGTTTGAACATGTTTTGCCATCTACCTGGGAATAATCCCCATTGTAAATATCTTGTTTTAATGGAATTTTTCTTCTGATGCTAAACTGAAAAAGGTATGAGTAAACTATTCAGTTGCAATGCGCTGGATTATTGCTGTCGGGACACATTGTTTATTACTTCTTCTGTGCTGGGTTCCTCTTATCAATGGTTAATGTGTCCTCTAGAATTGAACTGCAGCTCTCCCTCAGAGATCCTTGCTTCAAAGTTTCTTCTACTGTGCATCCTTAGTTCTGTTTGTATTAGGCTAATTTGTGTCTGTAAACATGTTTCTCTGTACTTTTTTCTGCACTCTCTGGTACGGGTATATGTGTATTTTAACCAACTGGACTGGAATATAAATAAGTGATTTATTGAACTCAGGTAAAATTTACATTTTTCTTTTTCTATAAGATCTTTTTGGACTGTATAAATTTACATTAGTCTTTGCAGACGTTCTATCTAATTTTTTTCCCTATTTTCTCTTGGAACTCAACCCTGGTTTGCTTTCCATTATAATTAGCCATTTCATAATGGACTTATGTCCCTAAATAGATTGTAAGCTCCTAAAGGACGTGGACTGGGAGATTTTTATTTCTTTTGTGTTTCTTGTATTAATAATATCTGGTACAATATCTTACCCAAACTTAATTCTCAATACTTATTGAATTAATGAGTGAAAAAGAAAACTTTCCTCTCTACAGTTGGCTCTTGCTATATGTGATCTTGATGTACACTTTTTATATTTTGGTCTCATGGTAAATAATAATGTGTTATTTACCTTCTTCTAACTACAGAGGAGGACTTTGCCTTGTGTTTTTCCCTATTTTGCTTTCTGTTTCTTTTCTCCAGCTGCCTTCTTCCTTTGAAGTATTCTAGGCATTTGGATTGTTTGTTAATGAAGAAGGTCTTCCTGTCTCAAATTTCACTGATGTCCGGTGTATTAAAATGAAAAGCTGAAAGGTGGCAAGTTTAAGAAGGGCCAGAAGAAAATGTCTCCCCCCAGCGTCATCCAAGACCTCGATGCAGGAAGGATGACTCCATGAACAGTGTCCAGGGAAATCATTTGTCCTATAGAACTCTTCTTTTTAGAGAATTCTTTTTAACTATCTTGGCAGTGCACTTTTAAACCATAGTCTATTTACTAGACATAATCTATTTACTATTTTATTATGTGTAATCTCTGTTTTAAAGGGACTTGACTACCACTACTAAATAAGGAGAAGTACTCTTTGGGTTCAGGCTTACCCATCCCTTCACATACTTGAGCGCTACTACATGAAGCCTAATTGGTATAGCTCTGCAGAGTTGATGAGAATTTACACTTAGGATACTGCCACAAAAAATTGTACTTCCATTTTTTCCTTTTTAAAAATAATGTAAGTGAAAAAGAGAGCATTATTTATTTTCCGTGACCTTCTCTCTGCAGTCTTAAAATTTCCTCGTAGTCCGTATGTCTAGTGTGGAAAGAAGGTTCTGCCAGACTTCATGTTACCCTTCTTTTTTGTCGGTTTAGATCAGGAGGTAATTGTAAATGATGCTCGTGGATGTTTAGTAACATATCAGACTCACCCAAGACCCTTTGAGGCAGTATTGAGCTTAGATGAAGTTACAATTCACGTATTTTCAAATTGGCTACCTAATGATCTCTTGCATTTAGAATATAGATAGAAAGCAATCCCACAGAGGCGTGGATGGGTGTACATAATCCTTGTGCTAAAGCCCACGTACCTCAGCTCCTGGCAAAGACTCTCACGCAGGTGAGAAATGGCCGTCAGGAACCACTGATGCCCTACCTGGGGAGGAGGAGGCATGAAAATTGGAAAACAGTGTGGGCTGAAGTCATTGATTTAGTGTGTGGAAAAGCCATCCAGTACACTTCAGTAAAGACTGAAATTAGAGTTTAAATGGTTTTCTACTTAAAATCAGACAAGAGGCTAATAGAGTTTAGTTGGTTTCCTGAAGAAATGGCTTTCAAAACTTCTGATCCCAGAAGTGGTTGTCTTTGGGCTTCCTTTATTCCTCTGGCCAGTGCAGTGCATGGTGCGGACGTGGTGTCTCTTTGTGAGGTTTTGTGTTGTTTTAAGTTGCTTTCCCACTAGAGCCCCTTCAGGGGAGAACTAGATTTTTACCATGTCGGCCTATTTCTATCCTGTATTTTATCAAAATATTATTGGAGCAGCTTTGGAATGTTACGTCTTGTAAACTAGTATTTGTATAAAATGTTGTGCTAAAACAGTGATTATCTGTTCGTGACAGTCATTCTCAAAATTCTTCAGTTTTATGTATCAGTTTGATGATTCAAGTTCTTGGGATAAATACCTAAGAATTTACACCTTTACACTAATGTCCCTTCTCTGGCTGCCCAAGGCTACTAACTTTGTTTACCTAGTAACAACAACTTAACATTTTATTGAGCACTAATGGTGGCCGAGAGTGTCTTTGGCACTTACATATTCTGTTTTACTTTAGAACAACTCTGCAGGTGGGAACTATTTATTACCACTATTTTTGATTTCTGAGAACAGCCACAGAAATTGCTAGTAACTTGCTGAAGATCACACAGGTAGTAAGTGGCAAAATCAGCCTCTGAAATCTAGAATTTACATTTCTACTCTATTTTATTCTTCTACAGTGTGCAAGTGGTGTGTTGGGGGTTTGTATCTATGATTTCTAATTATGAAAATTCATCATTCTTAAATAAGCATGAATTTCCTTAAACACAGTTACCTCCATTATTAAGAAAAGATCGTAATAGAGTTGTGGAGTATAACAACTAATTCAGAGTTAGTACGTCACGTGCGTGCAGTTAACTCCAGCTCTGCCTGCAGCCTCATCTGTCTTGTTGCCGAGGCCTGCCAGTTGGACGTCTGTGGTTTTCTCTTCCCCTTTTCCAGGACCCAGATTGCTCAATCCACGTACAGTTTAATTCCAAATGGACTTTGTAGATTACAGTTGGAGTCTAGCCACTGTATGCAGTTTCATAGGAAAATAGATTCTGTATTCCAGTAATTACTTTTCAGATGGATTGCAGAATGTGCATGAATTATATTCTGCGCTGTCTGCGGTAAGCAGAGTAATGGCCCCCATCCTTTGACCCCAGGCAGCTTCTGGAAGCTGGAAAAGGCAAGGGAACAGATTCTCCCCGAGAGCCTCTAGAGGGCACACAGCCCTGCTGATACCTTGATTTTAGCCCAATGAAACCTATTTCAGACTTCTCACCTCCAGAACTCTGAGATGAATTTGTGTTGTTTGAATTCACTAAGTTTATGGTGATTTATTATAGCAGCAATGAGACACTAGTACGCTGTCTCTTCTGTGTTAAACTTTAAAGTGATGATGGTCTTCTCAAGTTTCATACTGACTAGGCTTTTAGGATAGTGTAGGACAAGGGAAACATCTTCTACTTCAGATCAGTTGGTTGCTCTTGCGTTCTTCTCAGAGTCCATCATAAATTGATTCTCCGTTCATTGGGTGAGACTTCACTCTGGGACTTGAATGTTAAGCATCTCAGTAGTTATGCTGTTGTCTTGTGTAGAAATTGTTTCAATGCCACAACCAAGAGCTACGTGATATTCACATATCAGCTTCTCATTGCAATATATGAATGCCCTAAGAGGTCTAGGGACTGATGCTATTATTAATTAGCCACTGCAAAGCTTTATGTTCACTCACTGATATTTTTTAATTGAGTGTGAGAACTTCTGAGTATTGAACTTTTTAAATGATTGTTTTCCTTGTTAATTGTCATTATTATTTCTTGAGTTGGTTGTAGAAGACAATTGTAATATAATGCTGAAATATGACAGTGGATAACTTCTATTGTGTAAACTGGATTGCTGCCATGGTTTTATTAAATATACAAAAGTAAAACTATATCATGTGGTAAAGTACACAGGGAGAATGTCTCTCTGTTTGACTGTCATCAGGGTTCATCTTGGAAAGATGTCAGTGGTCCTCGTGGATTTCAGTGAGGGTGGGTTGGCCCCTGGGACCACCTGTGACATCTGGTGCTCAAATATCACAGTTTCAGCTCTGCTTCATCCCTTGTTAGTTGTGTGTCCTTGGGCCAGTTTCTTCATCTCTATTAGCCTCGATTTGCCTTTTTGTAAAATGGATATAATGTTAGTTCTTCTCTTACAGGGTTAGTATAGGAAAACTGCATGGATGAACTATAAAAAGTTTTAATTCCAGTGTGGTATATAGTAAGCACTCAAATATTAACTGTTACATTGATAATATTATTACACTAGTGTTGTTAGTGTAATTTTTACCTATGTGTCTTCATTTAACTATTAAATGTTTTAAATTTAAATATTAAAATATCAGAGAAACTATTTTACGGTGCATTAGAACTGCTTTTAAAGACCTTATTAAATTTGTTTAAAAGTTACTAAATTGTTTAAATGAATAGTTTTGTGGGAAGATACTTTATTATTATGACAAAACATTTGGATTAATATATTATTATTTGAGAAATGAAAATGCCAATATAACTAACTTTAAAACGAAAATCCTTTTATCAGAACATATTGTTTGGTAATATAAGAAGCATTCGGGGATCTAATGTGGTTTTGAAGTGAAGACTGGTTTGCACAATGTATGAACTAGTGGCCTAAAACCAGCCGTTTCGTCCTCAAGCCCAGGCTGCTTTCTGAACACGCTCTGTTGCCCTCTAGTGGAGTCCACGGCTACCTAGAAACAGCTCACAGGAGACGCTCCCTGGATGTGATGATGTATCTGATCTGGTTCTACTTGGTTCTAAAGTAATTTTTACTGTATTTTTAATACAACTGACAGACTCAGTTGTGGATGGTAAACCAGAGTTTATATTTCAACCAGTGGTTGTCATCTCTTCATTGTCACCAACCACGCCAATATTTACTTATGCTTTTGTGCGTCTCCTTAGAAGGCTAAAGCAAAATCTTTGCATTTATAAAACTCCTCCTTTTTGTTAAGACCTCTTCCCATCTTCCTATTCACCGGTTGAAAGGTTAATGGCTGGTTTGATGAAGTATGTAACTTTTTCAGTGTGTAGTTGAACAGTTTATGAGCTATATTGTGTTTTTCTGGGAATAGGGGATGCTAAATTAAGTTAGACTCTTTAAAAAAAAAAAAAAAGATCCTGAATTAATTACTTCATTTTTGAGTCCTCATTTTATCAGTAAGACTCCCATTTCAAGGAGAAACGTCTATTTTAGACCCTTGATTTTTAACAAATCAGAATTTGGTGTTTGGGGGATTTTTTCTTCTACAGTTTTTCTTTGGCTCACAGTTACTGAAGTTCTGAAAGCACATTTGAGAGGAAGTTTGGAGAATGTTTCAGAAATCCATGCAGAAGCCCAAAGGATTACCTTGGCCAAGAAATTCCATCTCATACTTTTTAGGAATACTCTCTGCTTGTAGAATGACAAAATTACAGAATCGTAGAACCAGAAGAGACCTCAGCGGTCGTGTGGCCTAACCCTGCCATCATCATCATCTGAACCAGGAATAGTGTAAAGGGCTCCATATTTCCAGCTGGTTTCTTTCCTGGGTCCGTTTCGCATTTCCTCCCTAGGCTCCTGAGGACACCTGGTGCAGATCAAAACTACTCAGTCTCCCGGCTCGCAGCTGGCTTCCTCCATCCGACTTCCTGACTTCCGTGCATGGGAGCCTCTTCTCCTAGTCTTTCAGTCTTGCACTTAAAGTCATTTTGAAAATTTCGTTATTAGAAAAATCCCTTTCATTCTTCTTTTAATCTGTCTCATGGGTCTGTTCTCCTCTTTGCACTTGCACAGCTACCAAATTTAAATCTATAGAATCTCAGGCAGGGTTACTTAATTTATAAAGAATTGGTGGTCTTGCCTTTTGCCTCCTCCTTACCCCCAAACTGTTCTGTGCTGCAAGTGCAGGCAGAGTGGCTACAGGCTTGGATTCTGGAAAGCAGAGTCAGTTTGTTTCTTGGCTCTGCTATCTGTGTGGCTTTGGGCGGATTACTTAACCTCTTTGTCCTTAGTGTCCTCATGGGCACTTGGAGCTAAAAAGAAAGTATTAATTTTACAAGTTAATACAGGGGAAGTGTTTAGGAGAGTGGCTGGCCTATAGTAAGTCATCAGTAAGTATTAGGTGCTGTTATAATTAACATACTGCTATTATTAGTGTAGATGACATTATTCCTAATATATTGCTTAGGTCATACCATTCTTCCCAGTGTGTGCTGAATCCAGTCTAAACCTCATAGCCATGCACCATATTCAGAGGCCTCAGAATGCCCCCAAACTATGTTTCTCAAACTCAGCCTTCTCAAACCTCAACAGTAATGATACTATGCTGACTTATGTTCCATATGCTTTCTTGCTCCGTTATTTTCTTAATGTTCCACTCGTCTAGTGTGTCCTCATCCCTACTCTCTGCTTATCCAAGATTCGTTCTGTATGTTGTAGAATGTAAGCTCTATGAGAAAGGGGTCTTTGTTTTGTTCACTGCTGTTTTCTCAGTGTCTGGCCCTTTATAACTGTTATTATAGTTGTAGAGTGGAACAGAAGGAATGAATGAATATGTCTATGTGTGCTTTCAGGTCTTGAGCAACCCTCTAAACTCTGATTTTTTCCTTGGTAAAATGAGAGTGATAAATAATATTTTTCTCACAGTGTCTTGGGAACGTTGAGAAGTTGTATGTGAAAATACAGTGGAAATTATAAATCACTATATACATGTAAAGAATGTATGTATTCCTGCTGCTCAGTTCTTATCCATCTTTCAAGATCTAGGTCAAATTGCATTTCTTTTCCAGTCAATGTTTGCAGACCATCCCAATGCTACCTGAATTCTCTGTGTTCTGTAATTTTATAGAAATCATTAAGTGATCTTTTTTAAAAAAATATTATTGCCTAGTAACATTTATCAATTACCATCTTGAAATTCTTCCTAATAATTTTATTTTGGTTTAACATCTTAAGTCTTGGTTTTGTCTCCCCAGACGTCTTGTATGCTCCTTTAGGACTGAGATAGTCTTTTCAAATATTTAACACCTGGACTTCTTACCTGTGGTTTGGTGTTTAATAAACGTTTGGTTTTAGTTAGTGATAGAGCTGGAACTAGAATTGAAGATTTAATTGTCCATCTTTTTCTTCCACCAAACTATGTTGTTTCTCTTAAATGTTTCATTAGGAGGCAGCGTGTGGGCACATTTCAACCCCAGAGGAGTACTTTGCAATCGATGCCTTTGTGACCTTACTTCGGCAAAGACAAATGGTGCTGGGAGATAGTAACTTAAACAGAAGTAATCCAGATGATGGCCATGGCAAATATGTTCTCCCTGGTGCCATCTGCAGTTTAGTTGGTTGGCAATGATAGTGTGCTTGTGAATGGATGAGAGAGAGAATCTGTGCACAGTTGTGTGTGTGTGTGCGGAGTGTGTGTATGCTTGCCCTGACTGTGCGTGTTTGTTGTGCACATCTGTGACGCAAGGGTTTCACCAGAGGTTAGAAAGAAAGTATCAAGATTGATGGTGCTGCTAATTTAGCTAGGCATTTGAGTACAATGAAGAGTAAAACATAAGAACATTTGTGATATATGTGTAAAGCTTCATGTTTGGTTGGAGGAAAAAGCCAAAAAAAACCACCTTGAGATTATAATAATGCTTTACTTAGAGTTAAAAATGTAATTCTAAAAAAAAAAAATCAATGAACATTTTCACCTTTACAGCGTGCCTTTAGCCGCATATTGTTATTGGACCCAGTTCTGTGAATGTTCTCTCTCACGTTACCTTATTTAGAAGCTATTTGTATAGGCATATCTATGCCCTAAAGTTATGGGACCATTATCATTTTTTAAATACATCTATTTTTGACTTATGTAAGTTACAAATGGCAATTTCATTAAAATACCTGAAGTTACACCAAACAGAAGGCTGCTTAAGTTATAAAACATTCTCTTTGAAAACCGTAAATCCTCTGGGTGCTAAGTGAGCACCCGTCATCAATACATGAGTGTACATGGATTTAGTCAGACCGCATCCCCTGATGTCCAGCTGAAATCAGCATTACTAAAGGAATGTGGTAGAGTGCTCTGTGGGGAGCCCTGGGCTCTGGCAGTTTGAGTCCAATTTTTCTTATTATTCTAACCTCTCTCAACCTCAGTTTTCTCATTTTAAAAATCACCTACCCCGGTCCCCCCAGCCACACGGGGTTCGGAGGAGAATCAAATGAAATGGAGTATATGGTAACACGTTGAACTCCGATGTACCAAACAAACACAACAGTTTGTCCCTAGCCCTGTAGCCGGGTCGTGAGGCATGTAAGCAAAGGTTTCCTTGTAGTCCAGGCGGGACCTGCGCTGGTGGAAGAACACTGAGCCAGGGGAGGGCACGGGAGGGGGCTTGGGAGGAAGGAGGCTGGTTATGTGAAAAGAACGGTCTCCTCTCTTTGTCATCCCATGAGGGTTCAGGAGAGCGGGGACCTCTTTAACCAGGAAAGAGGACAGCGCTGAGGAGTACAGGAGGAGGCAGAGGATTGAATTTACCCTTGGGAGCTTAATGGGTGGAAAGAAAGGATAGCAGAGCTTCCTTCACGTAGAGACACGCAAGGAAGGCATAAACGACAGTCGAGGGCAGCTTCCTAGAGCCTCCCGTGATTCTGGAACCTTGATGACATTTGTGTACATGTGTCCACTACCTAGTTCTTCTCAAGGGTTATCAGAAGGTTTCTGAAAATGGAAAGGAGCTGAGTGCTTCTTTGAAGGGGAGGGGCGGTGTCTCTGTCCTAGGATAAAAGAGATGTCAAGAAATAAGATGAAAAGTTATGGGAAGAAAAACACGTGAATACCTGGGATCCCATGATTTAAGAAACAACAAAACAGGCCACCAGGGGTACTGCTCGGTACTGACAAGTGACCCCTGAAGCTTAAGCGACAATGTAGTTCCCTGATATTTTCACCGAGAGATGTGAGCTCTTCAGCATTTCCATGGGAGCAGCTGTGTACCAGACTCGGGGTTAATCATCTACTGTGGCAGTTCTTCTATTTCCAGGAGCTCAAACTAACTTTGTATCGTTAATTACCTGCATTGTGAATCAAATGCACTTTTGGGGGGCTGCTCTTGGAATCAAATTAATGTTTGTAACACTTCTATTGAGGCACTTGTTCCAGATTCCATTTACATTTACAGATGCCTTACATTTATAGATAAATTTTTAGTAAACAAGGATATTTAATTTCCTTAAACTTGGGCTTTTAAAATTGTAGCTTTTTAAAGATAAAGTGTACTTCCCCATCATGAATATAGAAGCTTTACTCAGAGAATTTTGGCAGGATTACTGAACTTGATATTTGCTGCTTTAACTTTTTAAGTTCTGTTTTTAGCTTCCCTTCTTTTGATGTTATGAATCAATTTTGAAGGATCAAGTGACATTTCCTTAGCAATAAAGAAGAAAGCCTCCTTGTGCAGATTTTAATCAGAGGAGTAAAATAGCATAGAAGCCTGTTCATATATCTTTATTAATCTCAATCTGAAATAGATTAAAGTGAAACACACATATTTACACGATACTTAACCATAAACAGACCAGAAAGACTGCAAAATAGTATGATTTGAGATGATTCTAATAGCCTAACAATCTGAAATATGCAGTTGTATATAAACAAAAAGTTGAAGAATCTAATAGTTCTTAATAGACAACAGGGTTACAACTTGATTTTCTAGGTTGCTAGCTTAGCGTATCCACTGAGTATTGCAATGTTCCCAATGAACCTGATGCGATGGTATAATGTGGTGTTCTCAATAGTCCACCCTTTAAATAGAAATTTTACAATGCTATTGGGTGATTTATTTAAAGCTGGAAGCACCTAACGTTGCTAATACAGAAGGACCTGGACTGCACTTGAGAAGAGAGAGTCGAAGGGAGCCTGCTAACTGTCCTCAAATATTTGGGTGACCATGGAAAAGAAGGAACAAATTCATTCACTGTTGTCCCAAAAAGTTGGACCAGTGAAGTTTTAAGGAAGTAGATTTCAGCTCAGTATAATGTATAGCTCTTCAGTGAAGCACGTGCTGCTTTGTAAAGTGTGCACTCTTAGTCGTTGAGAGCATAATAAGCAAGAGTTGAGCGAGCATTTGCCAGGAATTCCTCTTTCAGGTTCGGAGTTCGATTAGAACCTCTACAGGCCAACTCTGAGCCAAGAGGCATGCATTTCAATCTAGAAATACAGGGGTGGCCGATGTAGCTGATTACAGGATGGTGCTGCTTGTTTCCCAGCCGCCTTTCCTACTTGCTCCTTCCTAGGACTCCAGTTTTGTTCAGGTGTCTCTCTCTTCAACGTGCAGCCCATGTGGTTTGTTCCATAGTCCACCCACCTCCGGGGGTGAGTCTGGGTAGTCCTTTATCTGTGGTGAGTTCCCTGTGCCAGTGGTTACTTTGAGAATGGTCACGTGATCCCGTTTGTGCCAAAGATGCTCGAGGAGAGGTAAGCTGATGCCTTCTGGGAAAGCTCTTTTCTTCCTCTTGTGGGACAGATTTCTCTGAATTTTGTTCTGTTAGAGACTTAGAACCACTGCAGCAATATAACTTCCAGCATGAGGGTGGAAACCCTGATGGGAGGAGTGCCAGAACCCAGGGCATCTCAGGGACGTGGCCTCTGATCCAGCGGATTTAGTCAACTCTGAATTCCTTCCTAACTTGGGACCTCCAATTATATGAGCCATGTATTACCTATATTTAAGCCTTTTTCAGTTGCATTTTTCTGGGACTCGTAGACTAAAGTCTCTTAATTGTTACCTGCTATTATAGGGGTTTTTGCTCCATTTTCTTGGCTCCTCTTGATTTCCACTTGATGAGGACATATTTGGTCTTCCCTCTTTTAGTTCTATATATCTTTAATTTGAAAAGTTTTCTGAATTTTATTCATGGTTCTCTCAAGTTACTTAGCTCCTTCCTTACAGAAATTTTTGAATTGTTGGTGAAAGAATTAAACCCCTTAAGGTTAAAGTGTATATTTCAGTTGTTTGGTTTGCATGGCTTTGATTTAAGAGGCAAGATTAGTTTAGAATTTTTCCATTTAGTAAGAATTATATCATTTTATTTTAAATTCATTATCATCCATGATTGTTGATTGAGTTTTTCCTAGAAGGAAATAATTCATGATTAGAGTTATGTTTGTCACAAACTCTTATTATTTCACTCATTCATTCTTTAAAAAATTATGTACTGGCAGCCAGGATTCTAGGGACTGGGGAATCAGAGAGAGTTCTGTTTTTGGCCTTTTTAGATACTTAAAACATAATTAGTTAAGTTGGTGTGTGTCATTACAGAGGAACACAGAGGCTGTTTTTCCCAAAGATCTTTTCTTGATCTATTCTTCATAATTTTTATTTTAATAACATAGAAGAAACATTTGGTGCTAATCTTGAAATGTTGGGATTTCTCTTTAACTAGATGTAATCTTACATCAAGAAACTAGAGATTGTTTGTAAAGTAAATAAATTAAAAAAAAAAAAAAAAACACAACTCAGGCGGTTGAAGGAGTTTGCCAGAACTTGGAGTGAAGTATAGTGATCTTCTAGAAAATTCTCCGATGGTACGAGATAATAATGTGCTTAGTACTCCAGTTCCCCTAGGCAGTGAAGAAGTTTTGTAATTATCGGAGTTTTCCTAAGTCATCTAGAGAGAGATGGAGCCCTTGACTTGATGTATGGTTCTTCTCCTCCTACCCCTTACATAAGAGGTGTCCAGGTGTCCCTGGTGGGGCAAGGGCAGCCCAGAGACCCCCAGGGAGCCCTGGGCCCCTAGATGGGGCAGAATGTGGATTTTTCCTGTCACTAAGGCGGTGGGAGTGCTCACAGCGTGAACACTGGGAATATTTTTTGTGGTATAGTCAATGTATTTCATATCCAAGTAATATAAAGACAGTGATTCCTTACACTGTGGCGTTTACATCATGACCATCCTTTCCTGGAGCAGCTACGTGGCAGTTAAACTCAGAGTTCTTTGAGCTAGCTGCAGAACTTGCACCCTCCCCAAACTGGAGGGAATATTTGGGTGTATTTAGGAAGATTGGAGGTTAAGTGAGAAGTGTTGGGGTTGGGGGCATGAATGTGACTGGTTAGGAAAAAAAAAATAATTTGCAGATTCCGTGTGCTGATGACTTGGAAAAAAGAAGTGCTAAGATAAACGTCAAAATAAAACAAACAACACAGAATAATATGAATAAGAAAGCGATAGAAAAATGATAAAATAATGTTGACATTTCCTTAGGGAGACCTAATGTCAAAGGCATAAAAACTCAAACTATTTAGATGTCTCTTTCCCAAATGGAAACTTCTATTTAAGGAAGTTAAGTATTTAACTGCAATGATTAAAGATAATGGATGAAATATTTTGCATTCGACAGAGACTTCAATCTGAGACGAATCTTGTGCTCATATATAATGCATTAAAATATGGAATGCAACTTCTGGTGGCCAAGTTTTAATTTTAAACTCTAGTGTCTTTTGTGTATATACACACAAACAGAAAATTTATCAAGTTGGCATGTTTTAAGAAAACTTAGATTGAGAACTGGTATATTTATTTCTATACTGATATTTGAAATGAATATTCAAATAAAAGTAGAGTATTAAACATCCTAAAGTAGCATTCTTTAAATCTTTGCTGTTCATTGGAAGTCAGAACCTGAAAATGAATATCAGATTTATTGAAATGAATACTTATGGAAGTCTATTTCCTGGTAATTTAATTCAACATACTGCTTAGATTTTTCCAAAACTAAATATTTTCCTCTTAAATGGAATCAACTATAGTTTCTGATGGCCTAATGTCACCAAAAGTAAGTATGAGAATTTGGAGTTTAGAAATCATTTTATTTTAGTTTATAACTTTATTTGAAAATTTAATTTTTACGCAGTGGAAATAATTATGGCAGGAATAGTCTGAGCACTATTTTGACAGGAGGACACTTTATATGAAATAAAGAACGTAAATTTTAAAAAATTTCATAGTGTCTCCATATAAGGAGAGGAATGCAGCTCTGGATTGAATTTTTGACACACGATCTTTTATTATGACATCTAGTTGATTAATACTTCAGCCAAATCATAGTTTTAAAATATCTCCTTTCACTGTCCATTAGATCTGGAGCTGCAAGCACGCATAAACCTGGCGTCCCTTTGTGCTCCTCATCATTTACTTTGGGACAATGCCATGTCTTGGTTATAGTGTTTAAAGTAAAGTCTAAAAGCTTTGTTTTATGAATTCGGCTAAGGCCGGACAATTTTTCTATGTGCCTTTCTTGTGGCATTTGAGTGACACACAGTGTCCAAACAAGCAATATTTGAAGAATAAAAGGTGGTAGGACAGGAGTTTTGAATAAGAGGCTCCTTTGTAGGTTTTTTCCTTTGTTTTAGAGATATTTAAACCTATTTCCCTACTAAAAATGTTAATACCTGTTAAATGTGAAAAAATTTAAAGTACAGTAAAATACAAAGAATAGCGAAATCATCTGTAATCACATCAAGTGGAAGTAATCATAATGAAAAACTGGGCATATAAATTTCTTTTATCTACATATTCAGCCATAAATATTATATACTTTTTCATACAAAATTGGTACAGAACGTGCTTTTCTTTGACTTAACACTTCGTTTTGCTATGTTTAGTCTTTGAAAGGTGATTTCTAATGTTAGCATGGTGTTCTATGCTTGTCTGGAGGGGATTTTTAACTTCCTTCTTGCTTCCTGTTTGAATTTTTGCTATAATTGTAGTCAATAATTACTCTAGTTTACTCTAGTAGGTAAATTTTAAAGCAAGATATATTTTCAGTATAAAAATTGGGTGTTATCTTAGGAAATGCTTTGCCCCCTCTCACAGAGCCGGCCTGTGGCTGAGCCAGGCCTCCATCTCGGATCTCTGAAGCGGAGTTCTGCACCGCTGTGCTGAGACACAGAGCTGGTTTGTCCATGCTCATTGTATTTATTTGGAACTCTACTGAATTGTCTCTGCACCGGCTCATGTATAAGGTGTTTGTGCCATGAATCTGTTCCTATTATGTAGTTTATGTAAAAAGCATTAAGATGCCTCTTGTTAAAGAGATGGGGGTGTGTAGGGAGAGGGGTCAGGCGGGGCAGTCGAAGAAGTGACAACTAATTTATTTCTGTTGCTTTATGCTCTTGTAAAAATAAAAAAAATAGGTTGTGAATTTCTTTACTTTTAGGAAATGTTTTAATTTCTGTAGAGTTGCCATGCATTATTCAAGATTACAAAATGATTTGAATTTCAGGAGCAGACAGATTTTCTGATGAGGATTTCAAGCTGTGTAATTATGAAACCCATATAGGTTAAAAGTTCAGAACTCGTTAGCTTAATCATGAAAAAATAACCAGTTTATAAGCATGGCGTTTCATTTTAGAGGGGTACAGTCTCCGTATCGCTTACCGAGGTGATCCTCTATTCCGCCCCATCCCACCATATACTGAGTGTTCGTGCTACGTACCACATAGCTTACTCTATGTTACTGTGTAATTTATAGAGAAAATTCGTGTTTTATAGTGTAAATTTGATGCCATGAAGTACATTTCTAGTAATTTCTTTAGCAATTTTCTTGGCTGCTTAAAAATTCAAGGAAGTTGATGAATGAGTGCCAAATATCAAAGAGGTTCATTAGAACCCATTACAGAGTGTCAGAGTGTACATTTAGGAAATGAACTGTCAAAGTGCTTCAGATAAAGCATGAATGTTTCAGAATAAAATATAAGGAAATTAATGTTCAAGTAAGAGCTGATAAAGAAGTTTTTTTTTTCATTGTGGTAAAACAGATATAACAAAATTTGCCATTTTAACCGTTTCTGAGCATACAGCTCACTGGCATTAAGTACATTCATGTTATACAACCATCACCACCATCCATCTCCAGAACTTTTCGTCATGAGTATTTTTTATTTTGAATAAAATAGTGCAGATGTCATTGAGAATACGTTTGGATTCGTAGAGATGCTTAGAACCTTTAAAGATTTGGCTTTTCAATTTATGTGAAAATTAACTTTGAAGTTGTAGCCTTTGTTACTTCAGGTAAAACACACGACATCCACCGATTGATACGAGTGAAATCTTTGCCCAGCTTTTGAAAACCTGTAGGGTCATGCTTCTTTTCTTTGGGATGCAAGGATATTGAGGGGAAAACCATATTCACATGAAAACAGTCTTATAAAGAACCATTTGAGATGACTAAAGATACCATGATCATCAAACAGTTAAATAAAATATGGCGTTTATGAGATTTTTGAATGGCATGAAAATTTTAATGCATATTATCCTGCTTTGCTAATCAAGGTGATTGAGATGCACTTGCCTGTTAACTGAAAGCCGAGGGCAACTTCTATTTATCCGAGATTTTACACTTCTGTTCTCTTCATTGGAATGCTGCATAAACCCTCCCCTTTGAATCTGAGGGGGTCACTTTTTTTTCTTGGATTACCACTGTTATATGTTGAGAATATATTTTTCTCCTAATGCTTTGAGAATGATAACAAAAAAGAGTTTTTCATTGGTTCATTTCATGCTTGGTAAGATTCCAACTGTCAAAACATTATAAAATTTTGAACCTAGAGGCACATTTCATCACCAGAGTACTAATTACTGTGGAGAACTGGAGCGAGTCATTATGTAGTAGTATTTATTAGAGCTGCCCAAGTTTTAATGTTTTTTGGACCGGAGACACTGAAATAAAAGGTTAAGCGGTTTCGGCACAAAAGTGGGAGGAAAAGCTGCAGGCGACACTGTCAACTGTAAGGCAGGAAGGGTGAAAGTAATCGAAAATTATTCACCTGTTTGCAGTAAGACTCAGCATCTCATTTTCAGGGGTACCCCGAGCATGGCAGATGCTATTCTTGATTGATTTTCATTATGTTTAGTGTTGGGCACCTGTTTTGTGCTTGGCACTGGTGGTGTGAGGAAATGGGCAAGACCGGTGTCTCCCTTCATGGAGCCTTTATCCTAAGGGGGAGGGGAGACAGTAAGCAGGGCGGCAGCGATCATACAGCAGGTAATGCCTGGTAAGTGCTGTCGAGACCAACATAGCAGAGCAAGGGAATAGGAGTTGGGGGTCGAGGGTGGGGTGAGGGCATTTTAAATAAAGTAGTTAGAGGAGGCTCTTTTGAGGATGAGACATTTGTGAATAGCAGAGAGTGAAGGTCATTTGAAATATTAGTCATATAAAATTTTAATAGTAAGCACACAAATACCTACCCTATACTTTACATAGTATGAGTAAAAATAACTATAAAAATAAGCTATAGAATAGAATAAAATAAGTAAATAGGATATTCTATTTAATGGCTGTTTATTAAATATCTATCATGTACAGGCACTGGCTAGATACCAGACTAGGGAAGAGACAAAATAAAGGATGTGTCTCTACGTTCGGGAAAATTAAAATTCGGTGTCAGCCATTGTGATTTGCTAACAGTAGGAGAAATGAGCAGACTGAAGCAATGAAGTGTGTGGGGAAGAGCAAGTTCTTCTGTTGGGCCAAACGCTAGCATAGGGCGTTGTCTGGTAATTGTGGACAGCTTCGTCTCTCCATCTCACCCCTGTCCCCTCCCCAACCAAGACTGTGAGGTCCTTCAGTGACCATCATGTTTTCCTTCCGAGTGCTCAGCGTAGTAGGTGCTCAGTAGAGGCTCTTTGGTTGAATGGATGAGTGAATGAAGACAGAAGAGACCTTAAGATTTTTAAAACACGATTTTGAGAAAAAGGAGAGAGAGGGTAGTTTATGTGTATTTAAGAGTGAAATTTATTTTATTTAAGAGTAGAGAAAAATCCATCAAGGTTTGAGAAGGAAACAAGGGACAAGGGAGAGGAAGTCAAGATGCAAACAAAGAGACGAGGAATAGAATATGACTCCAGAAAATTAGATGGAGTGTGGTCACCAGCCCAGGGAGGGGTTGACCTTGGAAAGTTTGGAGTGACATTCTTCTTTCCAAGACAGGAGAAAAATATGTGGGGTTGGATAGGTGAGGAGGGATTCTGAGAGGTAGAGGAAGTCTAGGGTGTTGATCTTGGTCACAGTTTCAGTGAAAGGAAAAGGGAGACCATCTGAAGTAGGGATTGGAGGCCCTTAAAGACAGATGGGTTTCAGAATTGGAAATTGTTCAGATTTTAGGAAGGGAACAGATGCGTCTACCGTATACTAAGTGCCACCCCCCCCCCCACCATAGATCTAGTGCAGTACCCGATGTTGATACACATTATATCTCTCTAGCAAAACATATTGATATTTACACTTAGTGGGATAAAGACGATAGATGGCCTCTAGTCAGCATAGTTCATACCAAATTCATAAAAAGCAGACAAAGAAAAAACTCAAATGAGTTTTCAGAGCCCCTTGGAGGTTGGACTAATGGAGAAGGCGTTGTGGACCTGTGCAATTTGCATTGTCTGTTTTTGTTTGCAGGGATAATTGAAAAGGACCAAGGTATTTAAGATTTGAAAAGTAGCAGGTTTTTTGAGGAAAGGAGCCCTTAGGGCAGCTGCGGTGGTGTCTGAGATGGGAGAGGGGCTGCTCACTGAGCTTCATCACCACGTTCCTGTGCGTTTCTATGCATCGTCCCTGCACAGACACATGGTGACACCCAGCAGCTGAAGGGTCATCCAGAGCGATTGAGCCAGGGTGGGACTGCAAGGTAACGTTTTTTATCGTTACTGACTGGAATGTGTTCCTTTGACATTGAGAAGCCCTAAATTGTGAGACCTGAATGTGGTTTAAAGTCTGAGGGGTAAGGAATGGATGAAGTTAATGAGGGTTTTAGGAGACTTTTTGAGGAAACCTCTGTTATAGATTTTTGGTTTTATTATAATTAATTCTTTATATGGATTTCTTCTCCATAAATTGACACATTCCTGAAGACTTTCTTGGTATGTTATATTTTTATCCCAAAGGCCACACAGTGTGCCTAGACATACATAGTAGGTGGTTGATGACTAAATAAGTGAATTATTATAATTAGTACAATTATGAAATCTTATAATTAATTGTATTGACTAAATAAATGATTACTCTTTTGTGTTTAATACTAAATATTAAACTCTTTTGTGTTTATTACTCTTTTCTGTTTTCTGTGTGTGAGCACATGTGCACAAACTTTTAGACTATATATTTTCTAAACAAGACTGTAATCCATTTTTCAATATTGATGCAATTTAATGCATATAGAATTTCCATATCAGTGGAGATTTGTGCTAGTTGATTTCATAATCTCAAGTGGGCAAAATGTAAATGCTAGGTAATGAACCCTTAATATTAAAATTTTAAAAGATGTTAATAGGAAAAATCAAATGGTTTTATGGGTGTAATCTTTTGGGCTTTTCCTTTCACTTTGAAACTATTCCGTATTGAAGACTGTGAAGCTCCATGCTGAGGGGTCATTGTAGAGACCCTGGGGTGGAAGTCCAGGGGGCAGTGAGGGACAGTGTGAGACATCCCTTTGGGAACTTAATCTGGTTAGCATCACCCTGGTCAAAACTCTAGACCCAAAACAGATCTAGGATATAACTCAAGGCTCAAAGTCTCAGGACTAGGAGGAGTAACTCCCCTTTTATAACTGGAGACACCTGTTTGGCCATGTAAAAAGAAAATATTCTAATTATGAAGGCGGATTTTCAATGTGTACTCTTGTGTTTATGATATACATGATTTGTGATTACAGAAGAATTAAATGTCCTTCGTATAGAAGAACTAACGTATGTAACATGCTACTTTGCTTGTGATGTTATAGGTCATACACTTAAACATTTTGGTCATTATATTTCAGAAATGACTGAAATCTAATGCAGACACAGATAAAGGTAATTTATGCTGGGGAATTCAGTGATAAAATCATTATAATAGTGAAATAATATAATTGTATCACCTTCACTTGTATAAAATACTCCTAAAAATTCTTAATATTGCTAAGAACCTTATATATTTGTCATATCAGACAATTTAGTTTTTATTTTTCTTTCTAGAGGTTTACTTCCAAAGTCTAATGTAAAACTTTTAGAAAATTGTATCAGAGGAAGTTGGTATGTTAAAATGTCTCCTCAAGGGCATGGCATATCCTTTTATATTTCCAATATTATTTTAGGTCAGAAACTTCAAAGTCTTCATGGTGGTATTTCTTTCAAGGAGCTGTAATCAAATATCTGTGAGCTGTAGTCAAATATCTACAGATAGTCATTTCTATGGAAATCTTTAAAGATATTTTTCTCAAGAGCTTTAATTTATCCACCTGGAGTATTGAATGACAAAAGAAATTTTCTTCCTAACTTTTTTTTGGAGCTGAGAACAAATAAACTTTTAAAAATCTTATTCTGGTGATGGGCTTTTCCAATTTAGCATTTTACACTTTGAATATAGAAGATGGTGAAACTCAGTTGAAATAGAAGTAATGTTGTTTTGGGGCAAGATACTTACTTACAGACTGTGAAAGTAAATTTGTTGCATTCCTATTGCTATGTTATATTCCTAAATTTTCTTACACATTTAAAAAAAAATCCAGTTTACAGAATTGTTAAGGGTGTTCTGAAATGCATGGATAGCCCCGTTAATTAGATACAGTCCTGATAGAATTCAAGAACTTTTAGGTTTGGGTTTATATCATGTGAATAACCAATAAAATATTTCCCACAAGGTGCAGAACATGCTACAGTGTTTTACATGGTGAAAAGAGTGAACCAGAGGAGAAAACGTAAATGAACTCCCAGGCTATTAGAGATTTTCTGTGAGTTTGAAGCCAACTTTTTTAGTTCAGAATTGGATTTCTCTCATGTGGAAAGGACCAGTTTTAAGACCTTTAGTCTTAGCAAGTGTGTATTTTATTATTCTACTTTATTATTCTCTTCTTTCTCGTGTATGATCTCCAGATTGCAGTATCACAGGACACGGCTACCTTCAGTTCTCTTTGAGGTTCAGCTCCTGTTGAACACAGTGTACCGTCTGTTTCATGCCCGGGGAAGCTGACGACTTCTCCGTGGTAGTGTCAGATATCCGAGGTGTTCAGTTATTGAATACGTATCTATATAAGTTAGGTCCCAATTTTCTGGAGTTCAGCACTGAGGCATCTTAAGGTAATTGAAATCAGGCAAAATATAAAAATTTCCAGATTGGAATCTTGTGGAGTTATAGGCTAAACTCTACCCTAAGGGTTCTTATACCTTTGCATGCTTAAAATGTTATATTTGCCTTGGGATTAAGCACTTGCTAACTAAAGGATTATTAACTTTAAAGAATTTTAAATGTTTCAGTGATTGAGGAACAATGGTAGTTGAATTTTTAAAAAGTTTCATCGTATTTTGAACAGGCTAAATAAATCATAATAACTAAATATTTTTTAATCCCATGGGGAAAATAAAGCTTTTCCAAAAATAGAAAAACAAATGTATTATAGTTTTATTGACTTGCAGAGTGACCTACCTGTTTAATGCTTGTGTTTCTTATATTGAAATAAGATTTCAGAAAAATTCTACTAGGAAAGTAACCAGGGCCTCGCTTCTTTTTTTTAAGTTGTCCTTAAAAGGTTGGTTAAGGTAGTATATATTTGGGAAGAGACTATCCTACTGGAAAGATATTTGCTTCAAGTTTTGTTTTGTTCTGTTTCATTTTGGTATTAAACATTTGTATTTTGTCTTTTGAAGCACTTGGGCAGGAATATAAGGTATAGAGCCAGCCCTGATAGCCTAGTGGTTAAAGTTCAGTGCTCACTGCTTCAGTGGCCCAGCTTTGGTTCCCGGGCATGGAACCACACCACTCCTGTCAGTAGCCATGCTGTGGCAGCGGCTCACATAGAAGAAACAGAAGGACCTACAGCTATAGTATACCACTATGTACTAGGGCTTTGGGGAGGGGAAAAAAAAAGAAGAAGATTGGCAATAGATGTTAGCTCAGGGCGAATCTTTAAAACGAAAAAAGAATATAAAGTATGAGCATAGGAGGAAATTTCCTGGAATAAATATTTATCGATATAAGTTCTTTCATCATTTACAAGATAATGCCAAATTATTTGCCAAATTGGGTGTGCCAGTTCCCATTGCCTATATTTTTTCCTTATTTTTTATTGTGTAAAATATACATAACATAAAATTTACCATTTTAACCATTTTTAAGTGTACTGTTCAGCCACATTAAGTACATTCACATTGTTGTGCACCCATCACCACCATCCATCCCCAGAACTTGTTCATTTTCCCAAACTAAAACTCTGTACCCATTAACATTAACTCCGCATTCACCTCTCCCCCCAGCCCCTGGCAACCACCATTCTACTTTCCATCTCTATGAATTTGAGGGACCTCATAGGTGGAATCATATAGTATTTGTCTTTTGGAGACTGGCTGATTGTACTTAACATAATGTCATCAAGGTTCATCTACCTTGTAACTTATGTCATAATTTCTTTCCCCTTTTAAGGCTGAAATATTCCATAATATATTTATTTATCCATTCATCCATTGATGCTATTTGAGGATCATCTTATATTTTTTTTTTTTGTCCAGCCCTGGAATCAATAATTTCTCCAGGAAGTTCTGGTTCCTTTTCTTGGAGAATGATATTTGGAAAGATCTAGTTGCTAGTTGTACTCATTACTACTGATATGTTGTTTCTAGGCCCTCTCACTGTACAGGGCTAGGAAATACATGTTTATCAACACGTATCTATGCACATTTATAATTATTTTTGTACTTACCCATTGGTATATCTGTTAAAATCCCTGAGATCGTACTGGTGCCTCTGATTCCAGTCCACTACTGTGGGCTTAATTCTAGGCTTCCCTCTTTCCTTACTGATTGCTCCTTTCTCTGAGATGACAAACCTGGCTGTTGGTATCCATAGTAATACTTATTTGCTCAGTCTTATTAGATAGACAGTGTAGTTTCAGATTTGCTAACCCATACTCCTGTAAAACACACATTTACTGGCTAGAGTACAGTATCTGTGTTCTTAAATACTCTTTTCAAGCATAACCATAATACCTTTATTAAACAAGAAAAAAAAATCCTCTAAACATCATCAGTATCCAGTAAGTGTTCATATTTCCCTGTTTGTCTTATAATTTTTTTCTGACAATTTTTTAGTCTGTGTCAAAATCTAAATAGGGTCTCTGCCCTTTCTGAGATTTAGTTATATGAACCAATAAATTCTTCACTTTGCTTACATTAGTTTGGATGTCTGTCACTTGTCACTAAACTGTCCTGACAAAAGCAGGGTGATTGGTCCGTCAGCTCTGCCATTCCACAAAGAACAGAAGGAAACTCTTCTGCCTTCAGGAAATTATTTCAGGAGAAGAAACCAGATACAGTGAGAATATGCACATAAGTGCTCCAAATTATTTGAGAACACCCCATTATACTGTCTAGTTATCTCTGTGATATCAGATCACAGGAAATGAAAGCTCTGATAACTTTTCTTCACTGTAATTTACAAAAAAAAAAAAAACAAAAAAACACCCAACCAACAAAACAAAAAAACTCAGCATGAACTCATGGCATGTCATCATATCTAATACCTCATCACTTTGCTTGTGGCTTCACCATTCACTTTCCAGTTTGACAATGTGCTATGGTGATGTGCTGTAATTTTCATTTTAAGCTATACAACAGAAATGATATTACATTTAATGGCTGAATGGCTTCCATGTTACAATTAGAGATATCCTAAGCAATGAGAGGTGGCAAATTATCCTTTAAAAACAAAATTACAGGACACTCACAAAGAACCAGCTTTTAAAAGGCTTACCAACAAGGCGTCCTTGAAGTGAATATAGAGTATGCTGTGCTAATTTCTGCTAAACTGTTTGAATTGATGTTATAGTTGCTTTTGAAAGAAATGTTCTTTAGAAATCCTAGTATTCAGAGATCAAGAGTGAAGAACTATTGAAGATAATAAAATAATTAAAATAGATTAGTAGTTATTGCCCAATCACTTTTAAAATTTTAATTTAATATGGGATCCCTGTCTCTAATGAAGACTTTGTATTTAATCCTAGTAAAGTTCAATTCCCTGTGACACTGACACATTTTAAGAACAATTTTTTTTAATGTGCTTTTGAAAATCATTTTTCTTGTGGGTAGATTCTTTTTCCTGTAGATTTCTCTAGACAAGAATTTTGGTTGTCAGTTAAAAATCTGCTTTTTAAGCTAATTCAGTTTATTCAACTTTTTAAAAAGCATTTGCTGTTTTTATTTCCATTTTGGCTGCTGTTGACTATGAAACTGAGTATTTCTGGCACTTGATCAATTAAAATGTAAATTGTAACACAGACTACTTTATTTTGTGATCAGACTTCTGTGCAAAGCATAGGAGAAGACCTTAGTCACATTCCCCAGTTTGAAGTTTGTAAGAAGTTGTAAAGAAGATGGTCTTCTGTGAAAGAGAGATGTCTTTGGATGTTCAGTTCTTTGCAGCCTAATTAAGGCATCTCAGCAGCTTCCCTTGTCCCTTTGAATTAGCTTCCCAAGACCTAAAGGATAAAGTCCAGAGAAATGGTTCTTTTGTAATATGTCCTCAACTAGTCTTTCCAACTTATATTCCTCACTCCCCACCCCCACCCCACACCTTGATCCAGATCTGGCTGTCACTGTTCCCTGGGCTCAGGAGCCATGTGCTCCCCTGTCCCTTCACTGCCAGGCATGTCCTAAATGTCCTCTGAGAGTCTGTCTCTGGTCAGAGTCCCAGCTTCTGAGCTCCCATTCCACATCGTATTTACTCCAGTTCAACCTGTCATGTATTTTGTGATCATCCGCCTGCTCCACTACAGCAATATTCCTCAGTGTGGACCGTCAGACTTGCCTGCGAACACTTTCGTGGGACTTGACCCTGACTTACTGAAGCTCTGTCCCAGGCAGCGAGGCCATGGATTTACATTTTTAACAAGCACTCCAGAAAATTCTTATGTATACTAACATTGGAACATTACCGCACTGAACTGCGTACTTTAAAGGTAGGGACCAGTTCTTAATTGTATTTGTATCTCAGTGTCTTGCATTCATGAGATGATCAATAAATGCTTGACAAATAAATATTACACAAGGTGTGGAGCCCTATGCTACCCCTAAGAGGTCATCATTACCTCCATTCGGGTTGCTGTTGGCCCACTCATACTGGGGATTCAGGATGTAGTGCCTTTCTACTCAGAGTGTGGTGCACAGACCAGCAACATCTGCATCACCCAGAAATGCAGAATCCTGGGCCCTGCTCTTGACTTACTAAATCAAAATCTGCATTGTAACAAAAACCGGTAGTGATTTGTATGCCCACTGAAGTTTGAGAAGCACTCTCTTAGAGGGCCAGAGTTACAATGCCTTCTTAGAATATAGTGGGCAGGATTTTAATCCATTAGACAAGCAGTGACTGTTTTATGAGACCATGGAACTTTAATCATTAAAAGATGTGTATTAAAAGATTGGGTGCTTTGCGGAGAAGGTAGTGGGAATGGGTATTATATAAATTATGATGTGCTGTGGAGGAAGCGTGTATGGATAAGATACCTATGTCTTTACGGTGATGGAGGTTGCGTTGGGGTACCAGGGAGAAACTGTTCTTGCATCTTTTCCTCCAGGGTTTTCTACAATGGATTGTGCACCTCATTCCCTTCATTATTGCAGAGTGAGCTCATTAGTAGTGATTGCAGGCTTAATAAGGTGATCTAAGATTTAGAAGCATAAATAGGTACTTTCTGGAAAACTCAAACATTGTATAACTCTGTAGGAGATAGATTCAAGGGAAACCTGAGACCTGGGTGTACAGGTCTGAGACATTTTGGTTTAATATTAAAATATTTCTAATTTACGTCCAATCAATATGCAGACATAAGTAAGTAAGTAAAATTGTTATGGACTTCCATAGGGTTTTCCTCTTAATTGAATCTACTTAGTAAATGCTACTAAGAAAATGTTACTTAAGTCATTCCATTTTCTCTTCTTTTTAAAGCACTCCTCCCATTTTGTCCCCATCTTAGCCCTGCAGTGCAAACAGGTGAAAGTCTTTCTTTCCTCTCAATTTCAGTTCAGCGAGTTTGGGGTTCTGGTGAGTTTAGTAGTGGCATATATTGAAGGGAGGAATGGCGTAGAGGCTAGGGGATGAGCACGTCAACAGACGCCCGAAGTGATGATGAATCATTTAAATACGTATACTGTTGTCAAGTGAGCAGAGAGAATTGTAGTAATCCCTATGTTCACTGGCTCTCTGGCCACCTGCCTGCCTGTCTTCAGTCTGGGAAACAGAGAACTGGAGGGTAGCAGAAGTCCCGGGAGAGCTGGCTGAGGTGGTGACGTGGCGAAGATGGCACGTGTGCCTCAGGTGGCTGGAGCGGCAGTAGGTAGCACAGGTGGGGCTGCTTGTGTGACTGTCAGCCACTGACAGCCGGGAAGGCTCGGCGTCAGCCTTGCAGGTTGGTTCTCAGTGTGTGTGCTCCGCGGCCACTGTGATTGACATTTGTGATGACAGTTCTGCTGGATCACCTCAGACCAGGCTTGCCTGTACTGCATGTCTTTTAGTGTTATGTGAATATTCGAATTATGGCACTTTCGGTTTTAAGGGGCAGAATCTCACACTAGTTTAAGGTGTGTTACTGTAATGATACATGGAAATTTCAGGGAACCCGAGGACAGAAAGGCAGGCCTCCTGAGAAATGAAAGTAGCAATGGGAACGTTTTCAGCACCTGAAGCAATTATTCTCTCAGGATTTAGATGGTCCTGTTCATCTGTATGTTTCTCTGGGGGATCTAGTCTCTCTGCTTCTTATTGTGTTTCTCTTTCCTTTTTCCCTTGGTTGGTTTTCACTGCTTATTGACCTTGCTCACAGCCTCCATCCCCGACATTGTCATGACTCATTAGGTTCAACATCCACTGTTGACTGGCAATAGTTGCTTATGTCTTGGGTCAAATTCAAAAGGGAGTGAGGGTACCAGATTTCTTCAGTTTATCTCTATAAGCCAAGCCAAACAAGTGCTCGGCTGCCTTTGAGAGAGGAGCCTCCCTAGTCAATCAGCTGTGTTGAGTGTGGGGTCGGTCATATGACATGTAAACCTGCTTCCCTCGGAGACTACAGAAGCATCAGGTAATGAAATATATATGTATCACTGCATTTTAATTCTGATTACTCATGACATGTTTAGTTAACCAACAATTGTACAGCTCTAACTCTTTTCAAGACACATTTGATGGAATTTACAACCACGAATAAAATATATCTTGGGAGGTTTTATAATCCAGTGGAGAAACAATAGCCAATTACCCAAAACAGTTTATTCTCTAACAGTTTTGAAAATAGAGTATATTGTATCTTATACTATGATTGAACTTCCCACTTACTATCTGACCTCATTTTTTAAGAACTTGCTTCTCATGAAACTTTTCAATAGCACATCGTGTGGATTACTTTAGTTGAAAGTATTTAGTTATAATAGTTATGGTGGAGTAATTGTTTCATGGCAAACAAGGCTAATGTGGAATATCTGTAGACTGAAGTATGTTTTCAAAGCCTAGAGGATTAGCAAGAGTTGAGGAATTAGGGCCAAGTGTCTTCAAATGCTTGTCTCTTTATTTTTGAAATTAAAGCTGATATTTGAATAGACAGAAAATATGAGTGATGAAAATCTTTGATCATCTTAATAGTAGATGTCTTTAAAGTGTAAATTACCTGCTAATTTAATTCACTGTAATCCTATGTGAAATGATGTGATTTGGCTTAAAAACTTGTAATTTTGATGAAAATATGCAAATTTTTAACCACATGTAACCTTCTGGTTATTTTATTGTGCCTTTTCACACAGTTCTTGCATAATACCGAACTTTTTTTTCATCAAAACATTTTTATTATTTTCAGTTACATTAAAATAATAACTAAAGAGAAACCAGAAGTATTATTACTTATACAGTTGTCTTTTTTATAGCCGTGAATTTCAAGATGATTTATATAATCATTTTTAAAGTACTTCTGAATTAGGTAAATATTTCACCTCTTCATGGAAGGTAAGTTAAACCTCAGGAAATAAGTAACCACCTGAAACTTTGTTGTGAATGTATAAGAACAACAGGTAACCAAACTATTTAAATACAATTCTATAGCTGTAAATAAATCCCAGAAAAATGTGTCCCTTCGTATCCTACTTCTCTGCTTTTTTGTGTTGAAATAAAGTTTTCAAGTTTTTGCCTCTTGAAGTTACTTCCTTTTTTAAGGTTTCTTTGTCAGTATCTGCAAGAGGCACATAACAACGCTGCCTTTACAGGGTTTTTATAAAGGTCAAATGAGAATACAGTTAACTCTGTTATTTAGGAGTAGATTCACTGATGTTTGGATTAATTATGCTAACATGGTAATAGACATTTCATTCTTAAAATTTTAGATTACTGTGAGCCAACAAAAATATCCGTATATTAGATAGCATCTCTTATTTGTAGTCATATGGTAACAAATAGAAGCCACGTTGGGCTCATGGCCGTGTGGGAATTTCTGCTTCTCTTACCAGTCCACCAGGCAGCTTTCCTAGTCGTGGCCATAAATATTTTTTTGTCTGTTGTCTGCACAAATTTGAATGGTGTTGGGCCTTTTAAAATTTAAATGTGATAAAATCACTCAAACTGAAAAATGGAATGAAGGTGAAACTGCATATTGCTTAATCTTCAAACAATAATTGAAATTATCAATCAGTTAGAAAAAGGATACTATTAAACAGTTTGCAATATAATGTGGCAGAGGAATAAGATGATTCATGACTGGACAAGGAAAAAGCGTGAATTGATGTCTTTGGTATTTTCAGTGAGTTCTTGAAGCAGAAGGCAAAAGCAAAAGGGAAGACTTAGACTTAAAAATGATCTTGATCAGGCAGGGCAGGTTTGGTTCTGTCAGCAAGCGCTAGGCACAAGACCTTCAGCCCGCGTCTCGATGATTCTGAGCTGACCAGGCAGGATATCCATGATGCCTGTGGTATTAGTTGGGTTATGAGTTCGACTGCTTTGACAGAGACTGTATGTCAGTGGCTTAAACAGGATAGAAAGTTCCTTTCTGTCTCATGTAGAAGTCTGAGCTGAAGGTGGTTTTGAGAGTGGAAGCCAAGTGTCTTTGCTCTCAGAGGTCTTTCTCCTCACTTGACCGTGCTTTCACAGTGATACTGAACCCTGTCTACAGCTTGGATTTGTCTGGGGAGCTAAGAAAAGAAAAAAAGGACTCCTGGATACTATCTCAGATTATAATTTAGTCTCTGAGAGCTAATACCAGACCCACTGAATCAGAATCTGTGGTCAGACCTTAGTCCTAAGACCTCACCTAGCTGCAAGGGAGGCTAGGAAAGAGTGTCCAGCTGCAGACAAACGTGCAGCTAAAACTTGGTTGGTTTTATTACTAAAAAGATGGTAGATACTGGGGGATGATTAGCTTTTTTTTTTTTTTTTTTAACCTGCAAATTAGTTTGAGACACTCAACAATAGTAGTGGTTTAGGTCAAGTGGTAGAGAAGAAGAGACAGTGATGGAGTGTGAGGCTAGTTAGCATGAATGAAATTGGGGTGGTGCTATACTGAACAGGTGCAGGAGGCACAGACCCCCTGAAAGAGTCAAACTGGAGAAAAGAGCTGGGTCTTCCTGGGAGTGGAGGGCCTCCTAGAAGGGGCGACTCTGCCCGTTGTTGCTAGTTAGGAAAGTGAGCTTGGTCTTTACTGATCCAGATAGAAATCTAGATCTTTTTTGAAAGGTCAGCCAAATTTAACATGTCTTTAAGTTGGATATGGATTAAGAGCCACTTACAAATTCTGACCTCAATGTTATGGCATAGTATTTAGAAAGCAAAGAACATTTTTCTCAGTGACAAACTAATGTTCCTCAAAATTCATTCTAATATGTAAAAATATAAAAAAAAATTTGCTAAAATAACAATAAAAGGTATTTTAACAGACAGTGGTAGCCTTTTGGCCATTTTGGTAAAACTGTATATGGTTCTTTGGTGTTCCTAAAATATTATACTTGAATTAATTTTACATTTTCCAATGATACTTGTAGAACTCTAATTGTGGATGAACTTTTAATGAAATAAGCTGATGGATTTTGGCTGCTATTTTAACAGTGATTTGGTGATATTTGTGACCCTTTGCTTTGTCTCCAGTCTACTAGGAGCTCCCTCTGTCTGCAGAGGCACTTTGTAAACGTTAAGACCCCGTCCTGATGTTTTTAGTGCTTTGTACCGTATCTGGCACAAAAACCCTCAATGAATAAATGCTGAATAAATGATACCTTTATTAGGTAATCATTAGTGTTTCCATCCCTAAGACAAGACTTTCTACTGATTTTAATTATACTAATGTCAGTGGGAAACCACAAGTAAATATTTCTGACACATTCTTTTCTCAATTTTTATAAACTAAGTAGATTGAAATAAGCTTTTCATCAACTGACAAATATTGGATCTCAAAGATTTGAGTTAATTACTTGGTAGAAAGTTAACTCTTCTGCCTAGTTGATCAAGATGTGTTATTCCAGAAAATGGAATTTGTCATGACTTTATAATGACATAAAAATGTATTTCTAAAAATGTCTTACTTGTATCTTGGGACGGGTTGTTGATCTGGTAATATCTGGTTGTCACATGCTTTGGCAGTGGCAACGTCTTGGATGACGGTGCTGTTGGATTAGATTGGTTTACTTTCTATAATTCATATTAAAACCAGGACCCTTAGGTGCTTCTCAGGATACTCATGTTTGGTTACTGTACCCATTGCTCAAATGTATTCCTTTTTTCGAAGGCAGTGCTATTGGGATCTCGTTTCTAAAATGCTTGACTAGTGAGAAGAGAAGAGAAGTCTCCTGAGCTGATATATGCTCTCAAAGGTTGGATAGGTATTAGAACCTTTTATTGATTCTAGATAGTATTGTTTTTGGTCCTCGTTAATTAGCACGGGGAAATACCAAGACTTTGTGAGTGCTTAAAATCCTCAAGTTACCGTGTTTACAATGCATTCATCTTGTGGAGCTCTGTAGAGACTTCCTCTGAATATGGGCAGGATGCTGTGCTGCTGCCCCCTTGGTTGTTTGAAGAGGGACGGAGCCTGTGGTGTCTGCATCCCACTGCCACCTTCCACCTCCTGCTCTTTTGTTTGGCTGAAAATGGTGGCTCCAGGCGAGGAGTCAAGAGTTAGCAGAGAAAGGGTGACTATTCCATCAAAATTGAGCAATTGAGGTATAATTTTTATAAATGTCACTATTTTGACAGCTTACCTATCTCTGGGAAATGATTCATTGTTATTCCTTGTATAATCATTTGGCTACTTCTAAATATGAGGAAAAATATTTCCTGAATCAGCTATCTTAATTTTTTTGAAGGAATTAACTGAGTTTTTATAAATTCATCTTTTCATCCAATACAAAGTTTTAGATGCTGTTGAGTGTATTTTTAACAAAGTAAAGTAGACTGGTTGTAAGATGACTTAGTCACTGATAATGATTCAGTTTGTTTTATGTTTATTAAAAAATGTATTAAAAACGAGAATGATACATTTATGGAGAATTCATAAATTTCTGTGAATTAGTTGATGTAATACATATATTTTAGGCATAATACATATATTTTATAATTTGTGAAAAAAATTTAGCTTTGTTATGTTTCTCAGTAAACCAAAGACATTCATCTGTATTCTTTCAGATTTGTCAGAGGACAAAAGGAAGGTTTTGTCATTTTTTTTTTTGGATTTTTTTATTATTCTCTACAACACCAGTCAGAAGACAACAATGTTTTCTAACACTTGACTACATGTTCTGAAGGGAGTTCCTCTTATAGAACCTTGGGATTGAGAGCCACTTTCTTCTTTTAAGGGAAATCAAAAGTAGTCTTGTCACTTCTTATAGTTGCAAATGGGCTGGGAATCAGGAATGGGAGGAGGACAGTGATCAGGACACCTACTAGAAGGGAGTTGAGAATCCAGGGCGAGGGTGGGGGCGGGATGGTGGAGTGATAAAGATCATGATCATTTGTAGGAGAAAGTGGGCGTGATGGCAGTAAAGTGAAGGTTGGCCGGGTAAGACTTTCCAGGGAGGCTAGCACGTTGTGACTGACATGCTGGTCTAACCTAATTACTTGTATGATCTGAGAGTAAATTCTGAATTTCTTCTGGCAAGAAATAGTGATTTTTTTTCTTCCTACGCAAGGAATAAATTTGCTGATTTTGAGTTCCTATATGCCTTCCGGACACAAAACAAGAACGTGAAAATTGTTATTCGTGCAATTACTAACCTTAGACTAGTGCCTTTGCTTAATCTTGTCCTCATTATGTTCTCTTCTTGGTCAGAAACCCCTTATGCACTGATGTACGGGAAGCCTCGATTGTACCTTTGGCATTCCCAAGCCCTTTTCATTACACTCTGTCTCCATTCGCCTTAAAGGAGCAGGAGCTGTAGCTACTTTCATTCAGCAAAGTTTGATAGGCAGTCATTCGTTTTTTTCGTGTATTATTGCTAATCAAAGTCTAATTTTTAGCTTCTCTTCTCTTTTGCATTTCATCTTGCCTTTTCCTTAGAAGATACTGGCAAATAATTAATATAGTGGTTAAAAAATATAGTGTCCTCTAATCTTACGGTTGATTCAGAGTGAAATCTTTTATGGATTTCGTGCCCCACTTGGAGCAATGCTCAGTAATGTATTCACAGTGAGAATGTGCTTTAGAATTAATTATTTGTGTCATTCATCCAGGTATTCTCTCCCTATTAAATTATTGCTTTCTTATTCAGGATAAATTTGCTTTTTACTGTTTTTGGTGTGACCTCTGTCATCAGTCAATAGTTAAAAATTCCTTTCCAGGAATTCCCTCTGGTTATCTACAATATCTTGGTTTGAATAAATAGGCATGCTGCATAACTTGGAGAGGTGGCCCTTTGATATTCAGTTTATTAATTATTTATGGAGTGACTCTGGGGAAGGGGAGTAGGAGGAGATACAAATTAGAAGAAAATACTGTCCTTGCTTTCAAGGAGTTCAGCATCCTATTGTGGAGACAAGGTGTACTGGAAAGTCTGATTATGTGCCTAAAGAAGTAATACAGGCCGCATATGCTTTAGGATGGGTGTGGGTGAGCATAAGAGAAGTTACAGAGAGCCAAGACTGATCCAGTCTATGATTATTAGAATTTGACTGGGCCACCAGGCAGGGCACGAGGGAGTGAGAAATGGGAAAGTAGTGTCATGAACACGTACAGTATGAGGGAAATCTCGACACTGAGGTGTAGTGGAGAACATGTCTAAAAATAGAAGAGACTGAATATGAGGAAATTGAATACGGAGAAAGACAAATCTAGGTTTTCTTCCTGGAGGTTTCCCCTTTTTGTTTGAACTATGGCTATTTGAATAATCCATTTTAAAATTCCACTTAATCAGACAAGAGAGGGAACTCTTTGTAGGACGTAAAGTGGTAGTCTGGCAGACACAATTAAGGATATTACTTGAAGAACAAGGAATCATCTTTGAAAAGATGTGATCTTTTCTTTTGTGATCTTTTCTTACCTGGGAAAAGCAAGAGAGAAAGTGCCTTGAACATATGTATGAAAGTGTATTTTAATGTTCCCAATTAAATAAACATGAAAGAAAATGTGGTTAATATAAAATAAGAAGTAAAGTGAACATAGTAATTTTACTTATTTCACGTGTTATAATCTAGTCAATTTGCCACATTTCATTTCCCTTCCAATCATTTGAATTCATATTTTGCAATACCTTAAAATTTGAAAATACCTTGGAACTGTGATCAAGACTGAAGATCCTCCTTTTTTTTTGGTGAGGAAGATTGGCCATAAGCTAACATCCCTTGCCAATCTTCCTCTCTTTTGCTGGGGAAGTTTAGCCCTGAGCTAATGTCGGTGCCCATCTTCCTCTATTTTGTATGTGGGATGCTGCCCCAGCATGCCCTGATGAGTGGTGCATAGATCCTTGCCCGGGATCCGAACCTGTGAACCCTGGGCCACCAAAGTGGAGCGTGCAAACTTAACCACTGTGCCAGCGGGCTGGCCAAGACCCTCTGTGTGTGTGTGTGTGTGTGTGTGTGTGTGTGTGTGTGTGTGTGTGGGGAAGATCAGCCCTGAGCTAACATCCATGCTAATCCTCCTCTTTTTGCTGAGGAAGACCGGCTCTGAGCTAACATCTATTGCCAATCCTCCTCCTCCTCGCCCCCCCCAAAGCCCCAGTAGATAGTTGTATGTCATAGTTGCACATCCTTCTAGTTGCTGTATGTGGGATGCGGCCTCAGCATGGCCGGACAAGCGGTGCATCTTTGCGCGCCCAGGATCCGAACCCGGGCCGCCAGTAGCGGAGCTCACGCACTTAACTGCTAAGCCACGGGGCTGGCCCAAGACCCTCTTTTTGTGTGAGTGAGTCTGAGGCTCTGGAATGTATTCATCCAATATTTAGTAAACTATTACTTTTCTTTGTTAGGGTATCCCAGTGAGAATTTCAAAGAAGACACCAGCAAACCAAAGAAATGTCCTGTGGCCAACTCTAAACTTGTAGGAGGTGAGAGTAAGTGTTGACAGGACAGTTCTGGCATCCCCACCAGGGTCACATAGCCCCTGACATCTGGGAGTGACATTAGCTGATGGACTGTGTTGTCACAGCAGAAATCAGAGATGGACTAGCTCAGTTGGAAGAACAACGTCGTGCTGACTAGGAGGCTGAGAAGCAGAACGCAGCAGTGGCCGCCTGTGCCAGCAGTGGCTGTTAACAGGAACTACAGACAGATTGAGTCCAGTGAGGCTGCAGGCACCTGCCAGTGGCTCTGCCATCCCCATGCAGGCAGGAAGTTCTTTACTGTCAGCAGGAGCTTCTCTCAGTAAAGGGAAGAGAAGTTGATGTTCATTCTCATGCTCTTGTTGGACAGTGACAGGCGAGGGATGCACCTTTTGTTATGAAGAGTAATGCAATTTTAATGCGAATTTGACCTTGACAGTAAAGAATTGCTGAGCCATTGCTATTAGGATCACTTAAAATGTATTCCCAGTTCAGGGGCTGGTGCATCCTCTCTCATCCCTGATCTCACACATTTTCAAGATGGCAACCCAGGAGTCGCAGTGTGTTTTAGGGCAATGGAATCAAAGGCCTATGGGCTGTGAAAATAAAATCATGGCGATATCACCTGCTTTTGCTATTTCATCATCAACACCTTGGCTGCTGAGCACTCCTGGAGAAAATCACTAAACTGGGTGTTTTTATTTGCCTTGCTCCCTCTGTATTCCTTCAGTGGCAATTCTAAAACCTCACTGCCCTCATTAAATCCCAACCCCACCCCTGGCCTTTTAACTCTTAGTTGATCTTCCTAGCTGCCTTATGGAAAAAACAGAGACCTTGAGGCTTGAATACACTTTCTCAGTTCCCCGCCTTATCGTCTAAAATAATCATTAATTTCTGCCCTTGAGACTTGAAATTGCTTCTCCTACCCAAGACCAATTCTTCCATTTGTCCTTTCAACTCGTTTCTTCCTTCTACCCCAGAACTTTTCACTTCACATGCCCCGTCTCACTCCCTTCTTCAACCTCTCTATGATACTGACTCATCTCAGCTGCGCCTTCCTAAAACCAAGCAGGGAAAACAAACAAACAAAACCTCCTGTATTTCTTCCTTGCATTGGTTTCTCTGCAATTCCCTAATCTTCTCCCTTTCTCCTTTCTCAGACAAGTTGTTTAAAGGAGAACATGGGGATCTCACTTCACCTCCTCATCCTGCAGGTTAGGTTTCTGCCCTTATAATTCGTTGAAGCTCCTTTGACAATTTGAAAAGTTCACCAAGGACTACAGTAAGAAGTATTGCGTGGCAAACGAGAAGATCCTTAGGCCAGAATGGGGGCCTGTATCAGAGCTCATGGGCCCTGCCTGCTGCGTAGGTAAGGCAGCCCTTGGTGTTAAGTATTTTTTCTTGCCCTTTTTTTGGTGTTGATGTATGTTTCATTCCATTTGAATGACGACACCTAAGCATTCACTAAGGGCCTAGACTTAGACTTTTAGTGGACTTCCAGTCTCTCAGGAATACTTTAAACTCAATAGACTAAAAATATTATCCAGAATTCTTGTCAGTTATGTAGGAAACTACATGTTGATGACTGGTTTCTTTTTTTTTATTTGTGAGGAAGATCAGCCCTGAGCTAACATCCGTGCTAATCCTCCTCTTTTTGCTGAGGAAGACCGGCTCTGAGCTAACATCTGTTGCCAATCCTCCTCCTTTTTTTTTTCCCCCCAAAGCCCCAGTAGATAGTTGTACGTCATAGTTGCACGTCCTTCTAGTTGCTGTATGTGGGACGCGGCCTCAGCATGGCTGGAGAAGTGGTGCGTCGGTGCGCGCCCGGGATCCGAACCCGGGCCGCCAGTAGTGGAGCGCACGCACTTAACCGCTAAGCCACAGGGCTGGCCCGATGACTGGTTTCTAAACTCAAATAGGTCAAATATTTTCAGTCATGGTTTTTCTATAATTTTACCGTAGAAATAAACATATGAATTATCTGGGATGTCTTTATCCATTTATGTCTGGTTTGTACTCAACCTTGTTCCAGAAAGTTCTCAGATGAGTGACTATAGCACAACTTGACTACTATGGTATGGTCATCAAGGAGAAGGACGTTCAGAAGAGGCTAAGGAGGACAAGGGCTTCAGGATGGGAGAACATGAGCAGTGATACAAGATGTAAGAAGAAGAAAACCTACACTGTTTCAAATGGAGTAGGCCAACTGGCCTGTGTTTGATGGAGTGGTGCAAGTCCTGAGAGCTTATTCTGACAAAGAATAAAGGGTGTTGAGTATAGCTTAATTAAGAAGTTTAGCTGTGAAATAGATGTAAGGGAGAAGTTGGGTATTTGTTGGAAAGAGCTTTGTCCTGTAAAGGATTTATTACATATTACGTATTTGTACTTTACAACCTGCAAAACATGTTCATTTGCATTTTTTCCTCTTATCCTCCTGCAGGTCCTATTAGGTATGACAGTAAAATTGTTATTGTTATCCCCATTTTATAGATAAGAAAATCATTTCAAAGTATAAGTTGCGTAGCCCAGGAAAGTAGAGAGTAGCTGAGCTGGGATTCGAATGGAAGTTATCTCAATCCACTCCTGTAATCTTTCTGCTTTATGAGTCCTCTTCCCTTTTAATTTAAGACTATTTGATAACAAAGGCAGAAAGAAAGGAACTTCTGAAGATAATGAGAGACAAGATGCTGGGGAGGGAGAGCTGATTTTGAAGACAAAGTCTCTCAGGACTTGGAGGGAACAGTTCTAGAATGTGGTGGGTGGGAGCTGCCATTACCCTTAAAGAGGAAAGAAGAGATTCATTCTCTGTTATTTCAGGACAGGTTGACAGGTTGAATATAAGATCTGGGATTTAGAATGTGTAAGTAAAGAGTCTTGGTGGGTATGGAGGGGGTGGTGCTCATTCCATACAGTCCCTGGGTAAAGCCTGACACAAAGCCTTTGATGAACATTCTCTGGTGATGATGCAAAATAATACATTTGGCTGAAAGTTTTAATTGGGTCTTATATAGTCATGCAACTGTATTCATGACTACCGTTTGCTAATCTTCATGGATCATTGAAATATAAAAGCCAAGCACTTGGCTCCTTCCGTTGCCAGCTTTTTCTACATTGATCCCAATGTTTCTTTCAGAACCAGCTCTTGCAGGATAAAGAACTTAGAGATTGGTAAACTCTCACCATGTTCCTTGGATTCTTGCCTACCTCCTCAATGAGAAGAGGCAAATTGTGCTTCTGTAGGCATTAACTGGCTCATTCCCCAGGCTCTTGTGTCTGTACTGTTAAAACGCTTGTTCTCATAAACCTACAAATGATTGTCCATCTCATAGATGCTTAAGGGATTTTTATGGTATAATCTTGAAATGTGACACCTAGTAGACATCTCCTATGTCTCAAAATATTAATATATCAATTACACATGTATCACAACTTTGTTTCTTAAATTATCCTCTTTAGGTACTATTACATTATGAGCCTCCAGAGAATGAAAGGTGCATGGTTGTGTCAGTAGCAGAGCACCATTTAGGCATTTGGTAAATGCTTTGGTCTCATTTTTAAAAGTCACTAGAATACCTTTTTATATGATTTATAATCTAACAGTGACCAGCATTCTTCATTGTATACTCGCTTTGGACAATTTAACCCCTTTGGTTAACCATTACTTTTTTATTTTTTGTGTGCTGTTATTTTCTACTCTGAAAGAGTAAATAAATTGAAAAACCAAATTAGTATTTATATGGTTCTAACTGCTGTGATCATTGATGCCTCTTCTTTTTGTTTGTTCCTTTTTACAGAAATCATCATTCTTTTCATTTTCCTCCCTCTCCAGTTACAAACTAAGATATTTATATATATGTATATAGATCTATGTATATATATTAAGGTATATGTATATATATATCTATATCTATCTATATAAAACAGTGGCTATGCCTTGAGTTTTAAATGGTTGATTTCTATAGCATAGTTATACTGCTCTGTAAGCAGGTTTCCTGTACCATAGCATTTTGTCATATGTAGCAAAATTAGTGTGTGGTCTTGCAAGGCTCATATTGATGTTAAAACTGAAGATGGAAGAGTCCTTAGCTTTCTTTCTTAAACTTATGCCATCCACCTAAAAGCAATCTTGCAGAGGGAAAAAATAGTGGGAAGGCTGTTGTCTTTCAGAAGAAATTGCATAATGGTATTCTGAAAGGCTCTCGTTGGAGAATAAAGGATGTAATCGAAACACAGATGGAATATTTCAGTCTCAGCTGTCATGGAAGACTCTCCATGTTCGTTTGGATTGTACACCTTTGGGGCACGTATAAATGACAGTGATGAAACTACCTCTTTGCTGAGCTGGAGCGCACAACATCCCTTTATCTTGCCATCTGGTGCTACAGAGGATGGCAAATTCTCCCTGCTGTAATTTTTCTTTCTTTGGGATTTGTAGACTTCTTTAGCATAGAATGTGTTTGACCAAAATCAGTCTTTGCCCAGATTTCAGTGGCAACAACTTGAAAAGAGAAATGGAATTCTAAGAGATTGGAAGTGTGGGAGGAGGCAGGGAAGTGCGCTGACACACTGTTAGATATTCTGGAGAGTGGTGGTTGATTGCAAATACGCTGCTTTGTAAGCCCTGACCGTATCTCCCTCCCTAGTGGTGGAAAGCTCTTCCTGGTTTTGTTTTTGCCATTTTTTACTGTTGCTTGCAGCATGATAATAAGCAGCCCTTGATGCTCTGCTTCTCACCCACTGATGCAATGAATGGCGCTTATTCTGCCTTAGGGTTCTTACTTTATTGTGGATTCCAAAAATTGGTTTACCATGCTTTATCACCACTTACTCAATTTATCTATTTTAAGACCAATCAAAAGATTTATTGGCTGTTGAGTCTTGCAATAACCTGTGTTCTTTTATTATCTACTATTGTCTGTGATTAAAATCAAAACAAAGTTAAATTACATTTTACTAACAAAAGAACATTCCTTGTATGAATTATGAATTAGTGATAGAAGGTTTATAAATTATTAAGTTTTAATATTGTCCTCAAAATTGGGCTTAGATTATGTTAAAGCAATCGAGACCCACTTAGGAGTTTATCTGTTGTCACAAAATACCAATGCAAGAGATGGCTTTTCTTGGGTTAGTTCAGTAGAGAACTGCATTGGGCAGAACTCTGTAGAGTGCTCATTGACAGAGTCACCTTTGAAATGACTGAGTCCAGGATACAGTCGTGAGAAACATGAGTAAAAATTTTAACCAAATAAAACTTGGAGCTCTTTGAGTTAAAGTTGAATAAATTAAATGGTTTAAATTTAAGTATACAATTATGTGTAGTCTAGCTGGAAGTTACATTCGTTTTGAGTTCTTAGATAGTGTAATCTGTTTAGAACCTGTTCTGACCAAATTAGGGAGCATTTCTGCTCCGCTGCTTCCTTAGGTCTGAGCACTTCAGGTGAGTTACCTGAACTCTGTCACCCTTTCAGTTCCCCAAAGGTGTTTACTTTCCCCTCTTTATACGGGAAGAATAGGTGGAACGAGCAAGTTCTCCTTTTCAGTCTTCACTTGCAAGGAAGTTGTTTTCTCTAAGCCTACTAATTGACCCTTAACTCTCCATCCTCTTTCGACATAAAAAATAATTGTATTTTTTTTTGGTATGGTTTTCAGAATAAAAAGTGAATTTGTCATGTCTAGCAATACATACTTGGTAAAAAGCCAGGAAAACACTACCTTTCTTATTGGATGTACATCAATCCATTGCCACCCACAAGCAGTTGTGCAAAGGAGCAGGGCTGGGTGTCAGAAACCTGCCCGTGATTCTCAGACACAGCGTCACTTCCAGGACCTACTTGGCAGAGAGGCTGCAAGAAGATTGGGTCTGGGGGGTAACCAGCACAATTTTACTGTAGCTGTGGTTTCTCTGGACATCCTCGGCGCCCTGATCTCCGGGTGCTGGGTAGGAAGCCGTTGATAGGAGACCAGTAATTTATTACCCTGCTTTTAGTCTAACATTGCAATACATGTATTCACAAAAGAAGAAAGTAAGGATTTCTTGCCTTTTTTTTTCCCCTTTGGAGACTCGTCCAAATTTAAGCAATTAGTAGAAGCCTGAGAACATATTTGGTTCAGTTAAAACCCTCTTTTTTGTCTAAATCTAGTGACATATCAACCTTAATTATGGATATTTGGACTAGATATATATTAGTATTTGGATGCTCATCTTTACAAACCTGAGTAAGGTTCACTGTGAGGGAAAAATATTAGCGAAAAATGCCTGATTTAATACAAAGGTTTCTCAATACAGGACCACCTAATTTCTGCCTTTCTGACCTGACTTTACAATGAGGGCACAAATGGCACCCTAGCCATGAGCCTCACTCAAGCTTCCATCCCACTCCTGGCAGGGTGCCTGCCATCATGGTGCCTTTCACGATATTTTTTTTTTTTTTTTGCTGAGGAAGATTAGCCCTGAGCTAACATCTGTTGCCAATCCTTCTCCACAGCATGGCTTAATTAGTGATGTGTAGGTCCATGCCCAAGATCTGAACCTGCAAACCCTGGGCCACCGAAGCGGAGCGCACGAACTTAACCACTATACCACCGGGCTGACCCCCACAATAATTTTTTTAGTGAGTGTTTCTTAAACATTCATTTAAGGTGTTAAAGGAATTCACACAGGGAAGACATAAGGTGAGCTGGGGAATCGTTTCTCTAAGCTGAAGACACTGGTTCTAATGAAGTCACCCAAAAGGGACTCAGAAGCCAGCTGGACAGGGCTTGCAATGGTGAAATTTTTTAATTTTGGGCATCAAAAAGGAATGAAGACTATATAGGTTGTAACACACTAAATTAAAAAAAAATTGGGAAAGTAGCAATATACATAATGAATACATCAATACCATTTATGACAGTATCATAAAATATGAAACACTATGGATAAATGTGGCGGAATGTGGGCAGGATCTGTACGTTGCAAACTACACATCGCTGAGAGAGATGAAGCAAGACTTGACCTAAATGAATGAAGAGAGAGTTTTTATGGGTCAGACTACTGTTATTAAAATGCTAATCTTCCTCAAATTGATTATATATAGATTCAGTGCAATCCCAACAAAACACAGCAGGCATTTTTTTTTTTTGGTAGGAATTGATAAGCTGAGTCTAAAATTTATATGGAGATATAAAGAATCTAGAATAGCGAAAACAATTTTGGAAAAAAAAATTAAAGAGAACTTACAGTACCCTATAAAGCTACTTAAGTTAAAAGTGTGTTATTGACATTAGGATAGAAAAATAGATCGATGACTTGAATAGAAGGCAAAAAATAGTTCTATTTAGTTCTATTCAATAGAATTAAAAAAATAGAACTAATTTTTTATGAAGATGCTCACCCAGGTAATTAAATGGAGGAAAGGATAGTCTGGTCAGTGAATGGTGCTAGTAAAATTGGATATTTCTATGCCAAAAAAAAGCCCATCCATATTTAAAAACTTGTTTAAGATTGGTCATGGGTTTATAAAATTTCTAGAAGAAAGCATTGGAGAAATTTTTTTCAATTTTAGGTTAGGCAAATAATTCTTACATATAACATATCTGAACCATAAAAGAAAAAAATTTATAAATTAGACTATCAAAATTGAAAACTTGTATTCTTAAAAAGATACTATTAAGAAAGTAAAAAGGCAAGGCACAGACTAGGAGAAAATATTTGCAAAACATATATTTGATAAAGGACTAGTATCTGTCATATACAAATAACTCTTACAGTTTAATACAAGAAGTCACCCTGATTAAAAAATGGGCAAAAGATTTGAACAGACATCACCAAAAGAGGATATCTGGATAGCCAATGCACATGAAAATGCACCACATCTCTAGTCATCAGAGAAGTGCAAATTAAAACTACAGTGATCCTGCTATACTCACTGAAATAGCTAAAATTTTAAAAACGTAAATAGCAAGTATTGGCAGAACAACTGGAACTCGCATGCATTGCTGGTGGTAATTGAGAATGGTACAGTCATTTTGGAAAACAGTCTGATATTTTCTTAAGTTAAACCTATGCTTGCTCAGCCATCTCATTCTTAAGTCTCACCCCAAAAGAAATGAGACATATGTTCACACAAATACTTGCATGCGAGTGTTCACAGCAACTTTATTTATAATAGCCCTAGTCTGGAAATCACCCAAATGTCCATCAACTGCTGAGTAGACGAACAAATTGTGCTATGTCTCTACAATGCGATTCTACTCAATAAATGGGACAACTATTTTTACATACAGAAGCATGGATGAATGTCAAAAGCATTTCGCAAAGTGAAAGAAGCCAGACGCCAAAGACTACATACTATAATATGATTCCATTAAATGAAATTCTAAAAGGGCAAAACTGTAATCATGCAAATTAGATCAGTGGTTTCTGGGAGTGAAGTGAGGGAATTACTGCACAGGAGCAGGAGGGAACTCTTTGGTAGAAATGTTGTATAACTTGACTGTGGTGATGGTTGCACAACTATATACATTTGTCAAAACTTAAACTTTCCCATCAAAATGGGTGAATTGTATGTAAATTATTCCTCAATAAAGCTGTCCAAAGTAGGCCCATAGTGGCATTTGAAAAAAAAAAAAAGAGAAGATTAAAAAAACAAAACATAACCAAAAAAAAAGTCCTGTCACTACTCTGCCAACTAATAAATTTAGGAGGAATTATAGGATTTATAAGATCCCCATTTTGAGAATCCTAAAGTAGCAATTAAGTCCATCAAGAATCCTTAGTGACTGCTAAAACCATTTGGGGAGGTTGTTGGAGAACAAGACAAACTGGTGGCTATTTTTATCAGGTAAAATGTGCCTTTCCCATGGTACCTGTCTGTGCTTGTCCTCAAAATCTGCATCACCAGCAGTGGACAGCCTGACACCGTGAGCTTCTTGATGTGTACCCGGTGACATGTTCTTGCCCAAACTGCTTACCTGGAATCTAAGCCAAACTAAAATCTAAATCTAATTTTCAATTTACAGGAAATTTGAAGGATAGAGGAACAAGTTGAATGACACCATAAATAAATAATTGGCCAAATTCTAAATATAGGACTTTCTACAAGACAACTGCCCTGGACTCTTCTAAAAGTTATGTCAAAGCCAGCCCTGATGGCCTAGGGGTTAAAGTTTGGCACTATCACCACTTCAGTGGCCTGGGTTCAGTTCTTGGATGCAGAACCACACCACTCGTCTGTCAGTAGCCATGCTGTGGCGGTGGCTCACATAGAAGAACTAGAAGGATCTACAACTAGCATATACAACCATGCACTGGGGCTTTGGGGAGGAAAAAAAGAAAGAGGAAGATTGGCAACAGATGTTAGCTCAGGGCACATCTTTCTCTGCAAAAGAAAAAAAAAAAAAGCTATGTCAAAAACCCCAGGAGAACTGAGGGAACTAGTATAGACCTCAAGTGTCAAAAAGACAACCAAACACAATATGTGGAACTTGATTAGATTCTGATTAGGAAAAAAAGAAAAGAAATTTTAGGACAAATAGGAAAATTTGAAGACAAAACAGAATTTTGGTGATGTTTTTGGTGTGACAGTAGTATTGTGGTTATGACGAGAATGTCCTTCTTAGGAGAAGCATGTCGTAGTATCGTGTTGTCTGCGACTTTGGTTCAGAAATAAATGATACACATCCCCACAAACAGATATAGCAACTGGGGCAGAATGTTGATCGTTACAACCAGGTGGAAGTGTGTGAGCATTCATTTTACTCTTAACTTTTCTCTGTGCTCAAAAAGTTGTATGATAAGCAGTTGGAGAATAAGATCTATAATCTCCTTTTGAGGATGTTAGTTCTGAAAAGTAGTATACCTCAAACTCTGAAACTTCTAGTTCTTAAGATATGGCCAGTTAAGAGGGTGCATCCCTCTCGTCCTCACTTTTCTGAACATCAAATCTACAGTTTTACTGAAGAGCTATGTTTCTTCATAGCAGAGGGAATCTTTGAGTAGTATAATTGAAATTTTTTCATCAGAAACTAAAGTTTAACTGATTTTTAAGTTAGTTTAGATTGAGTAAAAAAGAAAATGCAGCTTGTTAAAACAAAGACTTAAAACTTTAATTTTCTATGTGGAGCTGATGAGATTAGAGTCCAAGCCTAGCGTATTTGATTTAGATTGCTGCGTAAGAAATTACCGCAAACTTCGCTGCTGAAAACAAGACCAATTGATTAGCTCACAGTTCTGTAACTCAGCAGTCTGGGCAGACTGAGCTGGTTTCTCTGATCAGAGTCTCACAAGGCCAAAATCATGGCATCAGGCCGGGTGGGCTCGTCTCTGGGGGCTCTTTCTGCTGGCAGAACTCAGCTCACGGGAGTTGTAGCTCTGAGATCCTCATTTCCCTGCTGGCTGTCCCCCAGAGTAACTCTCTGTTCCCAGAGACGACCTCCATCCTCTCTCACATCTTCCCCTCCATCTGCAGACCAACAATATCAGATTACCTCTCTCTGACTTCCTCTTCCCCTACTGTCAGGAGAAAACTCGCTGCTTTTTAAAGGGGTGGTGAGATTGGGTTAGGCCCACCAGAGGATCTCTGTCGTTAGGTCACCTGTGCTGTACAACATAAAATAATGATGGGGATGATGTGTCAGCGCATGTACAGGTCCCACCTCTGCTCAGAGAGGGGGTTAGACCAGAGTGAGTGTCATTGGGATTATTGTTCTTAGAATTCTGCGTAAGCATTTCTACTTGGATTTCTCTAGGAGACAAAATATTTTTTGTAGTGATGAATTAATGGAGAAATAGACATTTTGATTAGAAAAAACCTTTTGGTTTTAATACTGTGTAAGAAGGCAGGCATTTGCTTTTAAAGAAAAAACTTTTCAGCTCTGTTTTATAATATAACACTTATAGAAATATGAATATTTTTAAAGGATATATACAGTGCTTTTTCCGTAGTTCTTTGTACTAATTTCCAACTTATTCCCTAAATTTTAATTCTCTTGATGTTTACCGTGTTTCTTTTCAAATTGTTCTATGTCAAATCAGATCCAGCCATAAGGGTATTGCTAGCATGCTCCAGATAGCTAGTCATGCTAAGAAGCCAGTCCAAGGATAATAGTGTAAAACAGAATCCATTTCAGTATGCTCATGGATTTTGCGGTTGGGCGTTCAGGAAGGGCACAGCACGGATACCTCGTCTCTGCTTCGTGGTGTCTGGGGCCTCAGGTGGTGGGAACACTTCTACAGCCAGGGGTGACTCAGAAGGCTGAGTCCTAAAATCATCTAGAGGCCTCTGAACTCCCGTGTCTGTATCCGGGCCGGGATGACTCCGAGGCTGGGCTCAGCTGGGACTGTCATCCAGCGTGCCTGCACGTGCCCTCCCCACCTGTCCTGAGCTTCCCCATAGTGTGGTGACCTCGGGGTAGTCAGGTTTCATGCAGAACAGTCCAAGGCTCCCAGCACCACTGAAATGTTCATCTAAAAATCTTATTTCACGTTTTGAATGAGACATGTCTCAACATTATTTTCCATGTTTGCTAGTTGGCATTTTATATAACTATCTTAAAATGTGTTCAGATGTTCTAAGTTATGGTTTTGTCTCCAGAGAAAAAGCAGCTATGACTTCTAAATTATAAAATCGAGACTCTTGGATGGATGGAAAAATATATATTACATATATATATATATAATTCATAGCTAACTAGCATTTTTACTTCATTCCAAAATAATTGGCATCAGTTTGAATAATGCATAGTTTTTTAACTTTAAGAAGATTGCCGCATAATTAAATATGGCAGGTTTTGCTGTGTTCCTGTCTCATCACTAATGAACTGTTAGAATATTGTAGAGAAGCTAGCTAACAACTTTTGGAAATAGAGTGAAAAGCATTATGAGATAGTGATATAAAAGAAAGGAGAAAAAGATACAATTAGTTTTTATAAAATTAAATAATATTCGCCCTATTCTTAGCTTTTTCACAGAAAAGAAAGAATTTTTTCTTGTGTTACCTAAAGTGAGATCTGATGATGCTGAGTTCTATCTTTCCTCCTGTGACAGACCTCAGAAAATTAGGGCTCCATCCACTTGTCTTCTTGGGTCTCGAACCAACGCAAATGTGTCATGGCAGCCACTGACTCTCCTCACAAAAGCCCTGATGACACACTCTCAGTTCATTGTCCAATACTTCCTGACATTTGTAGTGTTTTGTTTAAATTTAGAGGCCCATCTTATTATCCCAGTAGGCTTCAGATTATTAAGACCATGTTTATTCTTACTAATTTGAGAGGAAAAGTCTTGAAAAATCTCCTGGGTTGACTTTCCATTTCTGCCACCTATATAAAAAATATCACTTTTTGTTTTTTGGTTTCTATCCTGTTAGTGTTTAACACTGTAGCTTTTACATTATGCTTCCTGGTACTCGGCAGGTATCATGTAAAGTCAGTTTAGGGGGCTGTCCCAGTAGGGGCACAAGCCGTCTGGCTCCAAAGGAATCCTGTCCCTCCATTCAACCATCGCGGTTCTTTCTACTCATTACATCTTGGGCTTCTCTGAAAACCATTTTTTTCAAGAATTCACCAAACTCCTGAGCCAGAATGATAGGATTAAGTGATGCTGACACTCAAAGTCCTGAGGTTCTCAGTGTGGTCCTTGGGCCCAACAGCATCAATATTACCTGGGAACTTGTTACAAATGCATATTCTTAGGCCTCACCCTAGATCTACTTACTCAAAAGCTCTGGGCTTGGAGTCCAGCAGTCTGTTTTAATGAGCCAGGCAGGGGATAGGCGTGCTGAGTTTAAGGACCGCTAAGATTTTTGCTATTGGCATTAGCATTTAGCATCAATTTCACCTTCTTATCCTTCTGCATAAGTATTACTTATATCTATTTAAGATAGTTTGGTGTATTATTTTAAATAGTTATTACATATGATAGGTGTATGTGTATATACATATCAACATATCTTTTTCTTGATTTGTGTTTTAATTTAAAAAAGAGCAAAGAGCACTATCTCTGTCATTGTACCCTCCAGATTTTGCGATAGAAACAAAGAGAATCACCTAATAATGAAGACAGATGTAGATCAGAGTGGGACTCTGTGGAGCTGGAGATTGAGGGACAATGGGTGGGAAGGAGGTGAGGAGAAAAAGGAGGGTGGGTCCTAGGGACACAACTTTTTGGGGAGCCGAGCTGAGAACATCAGGGCATCTGAGTGAGGATAGAGGGAAAGCTGGTGCTCTGCCATGTGGCTGTAGTCAGGGCTGGTTCCTTCCAGGGATAAGGGGGAGGTTGAATCAACATCCTTAGTTTGGTTGATTCCATCTCCTGACAGTCGAGAAGTACCTGTGCCTTTAGGTTTAGTTTACCTGGGCAAACTCATTGCTAAGGTAAAATAGATTGCACAGTTGTCATTAACTGCATCTGCTTTGTCACTAACATGATTATAAAACTATTCTACGTATTGTAGCCCTATAATGTACGATTGTGTTACAATACATAGAATACATTGTAGTGCTCTAATATGTGGATTATGGTTGTGTTACTTCTGTCAGATTAAGTATGGAGGTGGTGTCCATCTGAAAAGAGGCATCAGTTGCTTTCTTCAGGAACATATTATTGTTTCAAGTGAAAGAGATTTTGTTCAACTTCCAAAGCTTTTTCTCAGATTTTGTCTTGTTGGAAGTCCACACATCCTGTTTTGCAGTAGCTTGGGAAGCAACATGGTTTTGAGTAAGTTAGCCCTGTTTTAAACTTATTTCTTCATTGATTTTTTGGGGGATGATAATTTAGTTATTATTCATAATTTCAATATAGCCTTTAAAAATGTTATCTTTAGTTTTGGTGTGTGTAGCCATAGAAGGTGCCAACTAAATACTAGTTAAATGAATGAGTGTTGGCTTTGTTAATTCAGTGTACGATTTTTTGTGAGAGCTGCTTCTATGTTGGAAAAGGGCTTGGGAAGATCATTTTTGCTACTGGGTTGATTTTTGTATTATGTTTTTGCAGTTAAATATCGATCTCTTTTTTGAAATTCTTAATTGCTTATGGATTTTTGAAGTTGATCTTTATTTTATGGTTCTTTGTTTTAAATGTTCCACTTAATTTAAAATGGGAAGAATTTAAAACAAGCTCTAAACTAGGATAGTCTGCATGTACATGTCTTAAAGGATGTGCTGTTACAAAGCTGCGTCCTGTGGCAGTTACTGGTAAGGTTTCTCATCATGTGAGCATGGAAGGAGAAAGACTGGTTATATTGCTTAATGGTGGTGTAAACAAATGGCGAGAACTTCACCCCCCTTTTTTCCAGCAGACTCACTGGGTTTCTGACCCTCTCCTTGCTGCCTCTCCCCACAGCTTCCCACGTGGCCTCTCTGATTGTGTCTCCCGTACATGTCCTCATGTTCTCACTTTCCATACTCCTCTCACGGGTCTGCCACTACTCGGTTATCACCTGTATGGTAACCCCAGACCGTTCCCAGGTTTCTTCCCCTGCCCTCAACCCTTCTCAGTCTGTGGGCACTGTGACATTTCAGAAGGGATAGTGTGGATGGGCCAACGGAGGGAGAAGTCCTGGTTCCTCTCAGTGACAAGGGTGTTGACTCTTTGGTTGGTAGTAATCACAATCAACTGGGACCATCTTAAGGAAAGATTGGGTTCAGAGCATCTGACAGAAGCCGAGGGTAAGCGGTTATCAGCTGTACGTGCGAAGGGAAGTGAAAAGCTATCAGGAAGCCAGCTTTGCTCCTCTCCTGCATCCATACCTCTGTCCCTCTCTTTTCTCCACCTCCAAGCTGATTCTGTAAAGACTGTTAAACCAGAGCAAATGGATTGTAACGTTACCTCCTTTCACAAGATGAGGCCTGACTGAATTAAGATCTTTGTGCCAGAAGAGTGGCTGAGATTGGCCCAGCTTGGGTTATAAATTCCCCTACAGCCAGCACACCATGGGTAGGAGGTGGGGTTTACTGTAAGACCCAGGGTGGGCCCTCAGTAGCCTTGTTCCACTGCGAGGTCACATCTGTTCTGACTCAAGCTGGGCCCAAACAAAGAAAACCCGAGGTTTGTGGTTTTAAGTGATACAAACATTTTTGAATTTTACTTCATATTTTCCTAATTATAAATTGCTGGTTTCAAATTGCAAGTTCTTGTTTTTCAGAATGAGAGGGAGAAGTAAATGTTTTTAATCAGTGAGGCATGAGAAACTGGGAAGGAAGCAGCTGAAAAAATGTGAATGCAAGAGAGGGTTTAGTGGCTGAAGCAAGGTCCAAGAAGATTCAGGAAGAGAGAAGTCCAGGGCCAGTCTGATGAAGCTGTAGGACTTGGACAGAAGAGATCCCTTGCTCTCTGGGACCAGGGAGTATCAGTGTGACTGGGTGTCAGAGTTGGGAGAGTTGACCAACTTAATTCCTGAATAGAGGCAAGGATGCCGGCTAAGAGTGATAGGATTGGGTAAAAAATGGTGCAGTGAGTGGTATCTGAGGTGTGGAGTAGAACCACGAGTAAATCAGTGGATTTCTAAAGGTGAGACTGAAGCTGAAAATCCAATATCTGGACCAGCAGGTACCACTGGGCTCCGTTCTCCCCCGAGAACTTGGCACTCTCCCTTGAGAAGTGGGAAAACCAGGTGCGTGATTAATCCAGGGTGGGGCCGTTTAGTCAGATGCGACAGAAGGTCTGAGGGAAGAGAGGCTGAAAAAAGATAGTTGGCAAGTGAAAGAGGAAAAGTGCTTAGCTGTGGAGTCCAGTCTGAGCAGGGAAGAAAATGAAAACAGGAGGGGCAGAGACTTTGTGGAATAGGAAAGCTTTAAAGAACTTGAGGGTCTCAATGGTCCTAGCTCACACTTAGTGATAGAGAGATGGAAGACAGAAGATGGAATTCCACAATTGATGATGTTGGAGGTAAACCCACTCTGGGCAATGCCAGGGTCCAGGTTATGGCCGCTGATTTTTACAGCGATGGTCACTCCCTTGGAAAAGGTCAAGGAAGTTGCATGTTGGGCTGTTATATGAGCTGCCCACATGGATATTAACAGTAGGTCACCTCTCATGACCACCTATTCCGTTCTGGGCACTATCACTGATTTTGCGTATGTAATAATCCTGCAAGGTAGATACTGTCATTTTTATTTCATCCGTGAAGAAAGTTGAGCCAACATAACTGTTATGTCCAAGACTGCACAGCTGGTAAATCCTGGAGATGGAATTTAAAGTCGGGCATGTCTGACTGCAAAGCCAACACTCTTTCCTCCTGAATCGCCCCAGTAGACTGCCACCCCATTCCTGCTTTCTTCTTCCATTCCTTTATTTGTACTTTTCTTCATTCTAAAAAAGGTTTTACAACTAATGAAAAACATGTAATATATTAAGATTAAGAAAATAAGTGAGAAATAAAAGTAAAAGGTAAAAAATTAGAAAAGATAACATATAATTGAGGGTAGGTTACTATACAAACTAACCTAATTAATTTTAGCATGTTTACTGGGCTTAGGCTGTAAAATTGGCCCTTACCATTTTAAGAGCAAACATGAAAGAAAAAACACAAGTTATCCAGCACTCAGCGTTGATAAGATAAAAATAAGTGAGTCCCTCAGAAGAATACTACACCCAAGACTGAGATGTGGGAATGACAGGCCTCATGCAATGTGATAAACAACATCCTTAAGAACACTCTGTAGAAAAAAATAGCAATGCATTTTACTGAGTTCTGATGATATCTGTCAATGTCGACAAAATAAAGTTAGTTCTGTGAGGGTTAAAACACTGTGGTTGCATACAGCGCTCAATTAGAGGAGGGTCAGAAGGTAGATACACCTGACAGTGCTCAATTAGAGGAGGGTCAGAAGGTAGATACATCTGGCAGATGCCAGACTTGCTGAAGATTGGTGGAAGACTAGGTGACAGCTGGAGATGAGTAGAAAGTGTCACTGCAGAATAGCGTTCAGAACTTCAGCCTGGAAATAGCAGTAAGATGGCTCCAAGTGGAATGATCTGAGCTGTGGGTCCACTGCTGCAGTTTCTTGGACCAAGAGTTCATCTCTTCCCTGAGGCTGGTTTAGGGCTGAGGATATCCAGGATATACTAGGACACTCAGTATGTAGGAAAGGGTAGGACATGAAGTCTAGGGGATGAAAATGGAGTCTGGATTTTTTTTTCTTTCCCTATTTAAGTACTTTTTAAATGAGGCATAGGGATATTATTTCATCTCACAATCTTTAGGGCAGTGGTTCTCCAAAGCTGGCACACATTTGGATTACTCAAAAGGCTTTTTAAAACAGATGCTGGGCCCCGTATCCAGAGTGTCTAACTCAGTAGGTCTGGAGTGGGGCCTAAGAATTTCATTTCTAACAAGTTTGTAAGTAGTGCTGATGCTGCTGGGCAGAGCCCACACTTGGAGAACCACTGCTCTACAGACAGGAAATAAGATGACATGGGATGATAATGTAGCAATATTAATGCTGTCTAATTAGGGGAAAGTTTCAGATTGTTTTTTCAGAAATTTTCTTGTTTTTCATACACTCGTGTCCTCATTAGCAGGCTAATGTTTGAGAGTGGGTCCAAAGTTGTATCTGATAGGACTTCTTTCAATTTGTAGGGAAAGATCATTTATTCCTAGCAGACTTGATCCTTTGTGTGCTTATAATTTTGTGTACTTGAGCCAACTCCTTCTCACTGATAATATCAAAGGTAAATTTTATATAACCTGTGTCAAATTCACAATTAATTGAAATTCTATGATTTCGCAGGGAATTTTTGTTTTCCCCAAAACTGATCTGTTAATTATCTGAAGTACAAAAGTGCAAAGACTCTAGCCTCTATCTTTAGAATGGTAATACCACTGAGGGCCATTTGAATGTAAAATGAATAATTTCTCAATTACTTAATTGTTTCAAAGGCACCGTGGTTTCTAAGGGTATTGAAATATAGAGCTCATTTTAATGACTTTTTATCCCAAGTATCAATGGGCTTTCCATATCAATTTTTGGTCTAGGGGAATAATTTTGGTATACGGTAACAACAGTCTCACTATATAGCATTGAGCTCTAAGAAATACTTTATGGATTTTTATTTCATTTTTAGGATATCTCACAACATTAGTAAAAGAGGTCTCTCTTTCTCTTAAATATTCTCAATAAATTGCGTCTTGGGAAATGTTCTGAGTTTACAGAGAACAGGTGGCTGAGTGTCGTGGTTTACCAGTTTCCTTCAGTTAGGGATCCCACCAACTCAGGTTTGATCTAATGAGACCACAACGTAGGCTTTATCTCTTTTTATTCTAAAAATAAGGCTGCTCTGGAGAATATGTTATAATAAACGAAGAGCAGAGGGATCTGAATTATCTTTCTCCTTGGTTCTTGGTCTGGTTAGCAGATAACCAGGACAGCTGCCTATGAGAACCTCATGTGTTTACCTGGTACAAACCATGCCTGAGCAGGTTCTGATATAATACCCTCTAACAAATAGCTGGTGGTTGATAAAGGAAGTTTCAGAACATAAATATTAATTTGTGTCCAGCTGATCACCTCATACAGAGTGCTGATGGCTCTAATTTTTCCTTTTTAGGTATTGTTTTAATGCCTAATAAGATCAAGTTCTACATGTAGAAAATATTAAAGTAATTAAAAACATTTGGCTTTTTTGCATACATTTTCTAAAATTAACTGTCTTGTTAACACTCATCTCTCTTGTCTCTTATTGGGTTGAAATGTGTGAAAGGAAAGAGCTTTGATAGGGAACTGTTTTTCAAAGGATGGCTCGCCTCTGATACGCAGAGAGGAGCTCAATAGATGGAGCTTTGGAAAAGGTTTCTGACGTCAGCGTCTTTACTTAGGTGCCACAGGCTTTCAATAGGAATTTGCTACATCTCAGTAACTAAAGTTTTTCATGTATCATTTGGAAATCTAAACATTAGCACTTTAGAGCTTCCGGTTGAAAGATGGTGCTCCAAGACCTGATTCTGAAGAAATAGCTTATCTTATTTCTTTAAAATGTTCATAGTATCATCTAAATTTCTAATAAAGAAGGGGGACTTTATTTAGTAATCTGCTTTTCTACAAGCAGATAAATACTATTATTTCCTTATTTCAAGTGTTCTACAGCTGAATGGTTTTGTTTGGCTGACTTTCTCTAAGATTGTTGAAAAGAATTGAGAAAAAAATTTTATATAGTATCTGAATCAGATTAAAAGGCCGTAATTTGAGTAACTCTTACAAAGTCTTTACATTAAAAAAATTCTTATAGAGCATCCTTGTTCTATAATTTCGCCATGGGCAAACACACAGTCTATTGAGACAGGTCGTACCATTTTTTGAAGGTTGAATTTTACATAAAAACAAGGTTATATTGTATGCCTCTGGAAAAGTTAATATTCATTTCTTTCCTATCATCCTGTGAGTTTTATTACAGCTGCTGCCTCCTGTCAGCGTGAGGGGGAGGGAGTCGCAGTGAGAGGCGTTGGTCCTGAAGTAACTTTCTGAAGGGGAGTAGAAGCAGGTTCTTTGTCTGAATTGTAGTCTGCACCATCGGGGTCTTGGCTAATCACTGGTGCAGAAGTTTGGGAAGATTCAAAGTCTTAAGGGAGGCAGGCAGGGCTGGAACCAGGTTTAGTGGGGTCTGAAGCAGATATAATTTGGGGGCTTTAAGGAAAAAATGACAGAAAAATATTTTCTTTTGGAAATTTCCAAAAACCTCTGACCAAGTGAAAGCACTGGATTCCCTCCTAGAGCCCTGAAAATGTCTCTGGCAGGAGGGGCCCTTAGGTGTAAGCTTCACTAAGCCAAGGCGAACACACCTTCAGGGCAAAAAGGAGGAATGTAGGTTCTGCCTGTGGGCATGAGGCGGCCTCCGAAGTTCCTTCCAGACCTGGCCACACTTTTCAAACCTCCACCCCCAACTGAAAAGAAGTTTTACTTCTGCAGCAGAATTTCCATCTCACCTTCTTCAATCCTGGTCTACAAAGCATCTACCAATGACCTGAAATCTTCAAATGAAACTTGCTGAGTAGATATTTTTTAGTTCATCCATTGTGAGTTGACCAAAATCTAGCACTTGGGCAAGGTTGTTGAAAATTACTGTGTCATGGATATGGTTAGCAATTTATTAAATTTTTCCATGTTTTAATGTAGTATTAAGTTAGCACACCAGTAAGCAAAGTATCTGAATCACATTATTCCTACAGAAATGTAATCAATGACTTTAATGTTATGTGTTATAGAGGCTTGATAGGAGAACCATCTGTTGGAACTGTATTTCTGTATCATGTATTATTACATAATACATATTGTCCGTCAGATCTGTGGCGTCAAGGACTATGTATCTATCTGCTTGATACCAATGTCTAATGTGTCTTACTAGATATTTGCTTAGCAAGACAGAGAAGTGTTGTGTTAAAAAATACAGGCTTTAGAAGATAAAATATTTATGTATAATCACCATATATCAGGGTCACTTTCTTATATCCATTGTAAAACATTTAGAAAATATGCTAATTTTGTATATTCAGAAAGAAAGATTATCCTTAAAAGTGTGGATTTTGGAGCTAGGTGCAATAGCTTTGAGTGTATCACTTATTGACTGGGCCATTGGACAGTCTTTGTCTTGGTGCTTCCATTTTCTCCTCTGTAAATCGAGGTCTTCTAAGGTTCTTATAATGATTAAACGGTGGAATAATAAATGTGGGTGCTTGGTAAGGTGTCTGGAAGACAGTGTGCACCTCTGAGTATTCACCTATTGCTGCAGCTGTTGTTTACCATTGATTCAGCATTATACAAGTACACCTCTGATAAATTCCCACTTTTAGTTAGTGAATAAAAATTAATGTCTTTATAAACTTGAATGTTTTTCCTTATCAGAAAATTAGAACTGTGTAACCCAACCTATTTTCATTTTTGCCTTCGCTATCAGTAAGCTTAGAGCTAAATTCATTATTCCAGTGGTGTAGTTTATTTGAGTCTGAGAGCAACTACTTTGCTTTCTTCAGTTGATCTCTATTCTCTTTGATCCTTGAATTTCTAATTTTATACCATCTTAATCCGTAAATCACTGCCAAGTCCTTTGGAATGGGAATAATTTATATAAAGTGGTCTATCTCCCATTCCCCATTAACATCTTAATCATGTTCAGTTGCCCGTAGTTCCCATCTGTGAGGTTTTCATTGTAGGCAGGTTCTTCCTAGTCTTCAGTGGGAGAGTGGTCAACCCTGCACACCATCTAGGACCTTCCAGAGTGCACCATACAGGCTAATTTTATGTGAATATCACATTTTATGACACAGGTTTGAAGAGCAAAATTCAAGTTTTCGTTTGCTTGCTAAGTGCATAGACTTAGAAAATGACATATTTTTGAAACTCTGTTAAATTCGGGGGTAACTTTTAGGCAAAACCAGAAGTCCTATTCAGCATTTCAGAGGCAAAACCTATAGAGGAAGTGTAAAACACAGTTTTGTCAAAATACTGAGGCCTTTGGCTTGTTTACTTGCTTATAGTTTATATTTGAGAGTAAATCAGTCACCACTAAATGAGATTTTAGGTCTTTCGGAAAGTGAGAAATTTCCACTGAAAAATGTAGTGAGTCAGATTTTTATTACCTAAGATTTTATAAGCTGGAAATACTGCCTTTCCTTATCTCTTCAGCTTTTTTTCCACTGTTATGGCTAGGTGCCCCCAAATTTGTTGAAAAATTTCTACTAAATGGTATTATGAATGATTCATTATTAAGGAAATTTATCTGTCTGACAGAAACAAGCCATCATAGGTAGAAATAAAAATTTGAAGAGTCGCCAAGTTCTCTGCATTTATAGTTGAGAATACTGCATGTAGTTACTAGAAAAAATTTCCAACTCAATTTTGGATTTTTAGCTTGCCTATTACTTAGAAAAATGCTGAGCAGCTACAACATACTTAGAATTGTGAAAGGGTAATGTAGTTAAACAAACAAACAGAAAACCCAAAATCTCTTACTGATACTTGAATAGAAGACCCATCCACATCCAGCTGTGTCCCTCACCAGTTATGTGATTTTGAGCAAATAGGTTAATCTCTCTCTGCCTTGATTTTCCCATCTGTAAAATGAGGAGGGTTAGGTTAAATGGGTTAATTCCCCTTTCAGCTCTAGTACCCTTTGATTCTATTGTCAGAAAGCAACATATAATAAAATGCATTATTCAAAACCAAATGGTGCAACATCTTTAAGCATTGGTCCCTGGCATAGATCAGTGGTCAAGAATCAAGTTCACGGCTATGGATAGTCTACATTATTCATTGGACATTTGAAGACAGTGACCACTAGCTCTGTTCTTATAGAACTTCTGCCCTACATCCTGTGAGAGGGAATTGATGGTCAAGTCGGCTACTATGTATGTGCCAAGAGCAAGTCCAGCCCACAGTTGGGGTCATGCTGATGGCGTGCGTCTGTGAAGTTGCTGTGGCTTTCTGTGGCCTGCTAGGATTCTGGCAGTGAGGCTAGCCTCTAGCAAACAAGGCCACTGGAAGGCAGTTTCAGTTGCATTGAGGAAAAAATGATCTGAGAACCTCAAAGTGGGGTCCACTAGGGCCCAGCAAATACTTCACTGGTGGTTTAGCAGCTGGAGAGGAAAAGAGCAATGAGACGACTTCGTTCACATACGTTCCACAAATTTAAAGTGTTAATTGTTAGTTATGACAGGCAGTACAGCCTATTTAATTGTGAATAATGGTAAGAAGCAATAGAGCCTACAGCCGTTGAGAGAGAGCACTCAGGAGCCGGTCTTCCTGGGTTCAAATCCGAGCACCGCCTGTGGATCGCTGTGTGATTTTGAACAAGTTGTTCACCTCTTTGTGCCTCAGTTCCCTCGTAAATAAAATAAATGTAATCATAATACCTACTTTATGAGATTGTTGTGGATTAATGCATTATTAAATGTAAGGCATTTACAATGAGGTCTGGCACATAGTAAATATTATGTTATATATTGTTATTTTTATTATTTCACAGAAAATTTATAATGTTTTTAGTATCAGTTAAGAATAGATTTGGGCACAAATAGCTGAAAATCCTAAAATAGCAATGACTTAAGCTAGCAGCTTATTTCTCTCAGATATTTAAAAAAAAGAAATACCCATAGGTAGCAAATGCTCCCTGGTATTAGAGACCAAGCCCCTTTGCTTTGTTTTGACCGGTCTCAGCAGGCTTTGTCCACCTCATGGTCCAAGATGGCTGCCCAAGCCATCTTCTTTGAATTCCAGCCAGGACAAAAGAAGGATAGAAGGCTATGCCCCTTCCTTTTCAGCATAAGTTTTAGAGGTCACACATGACCATTTGGCTTATATCTTGTTGACCAGAACTTAATTACAAGGCCAAACTAACTTCAAAGGAGAATGTAAAATGTGCTCTTTAATCTGGGGATCTATGTGATGTGTCCAAAGTGTTGGTTCTGTTATTGAGAGTGGAAGATTATATTGGGAAACAACTAGCATCTATCCACAAATATTATTGCATTTTGAAGACTAACTTCCTCAGTTTTCTCAGTTAAGGTGCAGGTTCTTTGCTAAAGCATTTTATATTATTTGTAGGTGATTTACATGTTTAAATATTCCATTTGTCATTACTATTGTGTTGGTTTAATTCCCATGTCTACAGAAATGGATTGATGTCTCAAAAGTGATTCATTAAATGACAAAAATAAGATTAAAATTTTAGCATCAGAACTCCAGTTCAAACACTGAATTTAAACCTATAGAAGTTGGTAGGAGGGACTCTGCTAGTGTCATAATTTACCAGAGGCTTCTGGATAAGGAAACTTGAGAATAGTAAGCATGGCAATGAATATCTAGCATTCAGAATTTTTTGGACTGGTGATCTGCTGACCCCTAGTCACATGTTATGAAACTGTCAAAATAATCTTTCCAATGTGAGATTGATGATCCTTTTTTCTCCCTAAAGACAGAGACTAAAACCCTAGAGACATCATTCAGAATTTCAATCCTTTGTGTGACATAAGTCACATTACTACCAAGAAGGTTGTCAACTAGCTCAAACACTAATGACAAATGTGTGTAGAGGGGAAGCAGATTAATTATTGGCAAGACTCCTTTGTTAAATGACACGTCACCTATCAGTGGCCGTCAGTGTGTGCAAGAACAGTCACTGTTTTGGGTACTAACGTTTCCCTCACAGTGAGGCAAAGGAACTGCGGTCTAGAGACTGAATCCTAGTTTGGAATATATGAAATACCAATACTCATTCATTTATTCATTCACTCAACACATATTTTCTCAGAGCCCACTGTGTTGAATTATTCCAGACACTGGAAATATGGCAGTGAACAAAAGAGACGAAGCCCCGCCCTCACAGAACTTATGTTCTAGTGGAGAGAAATGGTTGAGGACTTTTCCAGTTAGTTATCACTTAAGACCCTGTGTTACAGGAAAAGGGAGGGATTGTCTTTCAGAGTTCTGATGCAGACCGAACAAAGTGGATTAGGATCTATTGAGGGAGTAAAACCATTTTGCTGGGGGGCACGTGTGGCATGGCATTGCTTTGTAAATAAGAGTTTTACCTGAATGCTTGTTCATCTTCTGCTTTCTTCTCCAAGAGCAGTTCCTGGTCAATAATATGCCTCCTGCTTATGATTCAGGGATGAAGGAAATGGTGAAAATTGTGACTAGGATGGAATTGCAGTGACTGAGGATGTATCTTAGCTCTTAGTGCGTTGGGCGAAGAAATACAAGACTGTTCTTTTCCCCACTGAAGAAGGCTAACCTGGCTGCCCACCCAGTGGCAAAGGAGCTCAAACAAGTTTATCTGAGAAATGGAAGGAAAACATTTCCTCTTGGCAGTGGATTCATTTATTTATATTATTTTAAGTGGCTTGCTTGGTTGGCATTTCTCTGATATTGTTTCTTGACTAGCTGGGCCCTACCTTTTCATAGCTGCTTGTCACAAGGTTTAACATGGAGAGTAAGTTATTGGGGGTTTGGAAGAAGACTGAATACAAATGATTCTTGCAAAGAATTTCATGTTTTCCCCCATTACTTGATTTTCTTTATTTAAATGGAGAAATTGAATGGCATATTTAAAAATCAATAGAAATGCAACAGAATAAAAAGATTTTTGTTTATGTTGAAAGAAATAGCCTCTCTTTAAACATGATAGGTGTTTCAACTGACTCTCTGAAAGCAGATATAAATGAGAAATCTCTCCATCGATGCCAGATGTAACCTTTACTGCAAATATCTTGATCTCTCGGAGAAAGCCAGCAAACACTTGCTGTCATTCCTAACGTCCTACGATAGGAAGGAAGGACTTTCTAATTTAGGTGAAATAAAGAGTGAGAAAATTAACTGAACGGATGTGGAATCTGACCTTTAGCTCATCTCAGATAAAGATATCTCAGTGAAAGATTGCAAACAGAAAATGATCTCTCCTTGATATGAAACTACTATTAAATTAAAAATTTTTAATTTTTACTTAAAAATTCTGATGACTTTTTTAAACAAAATATCAGTGCCTGTGTGTACGGCACATTTTTTAAGTAGTCCACAGATCTCTTAAGTTTGAGAAGTACTACTCTAGGCAGAGGAACAGAAATAAGATGCATAACGAGCAAAATGGTGCAACTTGAGAAAAAATTAGCATTGGGCATGAAAGCTTTATTTAGGGGCTAGAGGTGGGCCTAGGATGCTGCTGAAGGACTGACTGTAAAGGCTACAAGTAGTAAATGTTTTCGTTAGCTATTGGGTGATAAACCACTTTAAAACTTAGTGGCTTAAGACAGTGACTATGATTTCACAGATCTATGGGTTGATTGGTTGGTTCTTTGTTCCACATGGTTTCAGTTGGGGGTCACTCCATCTGTGTTTACTGGCTTAGTTGGAGTCTCTTGGTTTTCTTCCATGTGGTGTCGCTCTCTCCAGCTGGACCTACTTAAACCACGGCAGCTGGGTACCAAGATGGAGTTGCCAAGAGAACGAGCCCCAAAGCCTAAAGTGCTTGCCTGTTTCTTGGCCAAAGCAAGTCATGTGGCCAGGCCCAGAGAAAGTGAGAGAGGGCCCCACAGAGGAATGAACCCCCAGCTGTGTTCACTGGGACCACCCCCACTTGAAGCAGTCTACCACAAATGTGGAAAGAAAGCTTGATTGAAATATTTATATTCCTGATGAAGCCTAAAGGACTTGGTATCTCAAGAGCTGGGAAAGTCTTAAACCATGAGAGTGTGAATTACTCTGAGTGTGAGAAGCAGGATGTTTTAGGGCGGCAGTTCTCCAATTTGGCTACACATTAGAATCACTTGGGGAACTTGGAAAACTCCAGATGCTTAGATTGCATTCCAGGCCAATTAAATGAAAATTTCTAGGAGTTGACGCAGTCTTGGGTATATTTTAAGGCTCTTTGGCAGGATCCAGAGTACAGTCAAGGCCGAGAATCACTGGTGTAGGGGTGTGTTTCTGTTGAGCTTGACTTGAAGGAGGACAACCATATCTTTTCTTGGCGTCACTGATAGAGATAAAATGCTCGCCAAATGTGCAGTGAGTAAAGGGTTAAGCATGGCAATCTTTATGATTTTCGTTGGGCCCCCAGGTTATGACTGTTTTCAGTTGTTCCAAGAACATCTCTTTCCTAAGGTGTCTTCTCAGTCATATTTCTCCTCTTCTCAGAATGCCAAAATGGTGCAGTGTTTTCTCTAAGTGACGTTACAATATCTCCTATGGATATATCTGATCTGAGTTCCTTGCTTTTCCTTCTCTGATGTTCCTGATCTCTATTTATGTCTTGTGTAGACTTGTTATTGTCCTGTGTCTGTCTGTGTCACTGCAAGCTCTTTAACTCTGTTTTCTTGTTATTGAGGTAACATTGGTGTATAACATTATATAGATTTCAGGTGCACCTCATTGTAATTCAACTTCTGTACACATTATATCGATGTCACCAGCTATTCTACTTCTGAGTATTTATCCAAAGAATGCAAAAACCTTAATTTGAAAAGATACATGCACCCCTGTCCCTGTGTTCATTCCAAGCTCTTTGACCCTTAACCCTCCTTCCGCTTCTTGTCAGAGAAGATGCCTTTCTAATGTCTAAGTTCTGTGGCAGTTTTTCTTTATTGTCCTTCTTCCTCGCATCTTTTTTAGAATAATTCTTCATGACTGCAATTACTCAAATGATTTCTGTAATCCAGCACATTTTTTTGTTCTTTCTACACAGAGTTGAAATTTAAATGCACATGTTTGTATATCTATGGTTTGCCAGACCTTTAATTTTTTTATGAAAATTTATTTCAAAATGTAATATATGTATCTGGTAAATTAAAACTTCAGGTAAGTATAAAATTAAAAGGAAATCTCTTTTCATGGCTCACCCATGGTTTAATTCCATAGAGGAAACTATTAGTGCTTTATTGTGTATCCTTGCAGAAGAGTTTTAGGCATATACTAAAAATACATATTTTAAAATTGATAGCAATGGGATTAAATGTAGTATATTGTTCTGAACTTTAAAAAAATTTAATATATCTTGGATATTTTGCCATATTTTGCCTTTTTGATGATTTCATTTTATAGCTGTAGCATAATTTACTTAAATTATCCCCTTTTGGTGACATTTACATTCTTTCTGGTTAACTGTTGTTTCCGACATATATCTTCATGTAAATGTGTATATTAATGGCAGGGGAATTGCTTGATCAAATAGTGTGTGCACTTAAATTTTGATAGGTCATTACCAAAGTGCCTTCCAAAGAGATATTACTTTATTTTTGTTCCCTACAACAGTTTATAAGAATACTTGTTTTCCCATATCCTCACTGTACACTGGATTTTAACCATTTTTTATGTTTTGCTTTAGTTTAGGCCTTTATTATCCCATCTGAACTACTGCAATATCTATTTTTTCTGCTTACCCCTACAGAGACAATAGCAGAGTCTGGTACACATGGAAGATGCCCTGGAAATGTTAGTGATAGACTTTGCTGAACTGAAGAACAGATTAGAAAATTTCTGCTTTTGTTAATGATAACAGTCACAAAAATCCAATGTAATATGAATACCGCATGGTGCTACTTTGAAACCGTACCCCATGCTGAAATAAAAGTACCAAATAGACTGTACCAGGTGTAAATATTTTTAAAAAGCCCAACAAAGTACTAGAAATCTACTGACAGGTATGGTGCTGATATGGTACTTTTCACCTAGTAGACTGCAGCATTTTGAAGAGTCTATAGACATGTAATGAATATTTCCTTTTTGAACTGTGATGAAAGTATCGTTGCTTGTATGTGTTTTGTGGGGATTTCCTCTTGTGTACAAATAATAGAGTAAATGACTAATGAAAAGACAGTATGAAACATGTAGTGGAATGCTTAGGAAAGTAAGAAAAAATTATAGCTTAGATAATGAAAAACCGGCATTGAGCAGTATTTTATTATATTGTGATTAAAAAGTAATGACTTTGTGAATTGCATTTCATATCTGGCCTCTGTAGTTTTTCTTTTCATATATCGAAACTGTTTTATTAATAAGGAAATTTAAAATTTTCTTGAACCTTTTACTTTGAGGCAAATACAACTTTCCTGCTTTATTATTAAAGTTCTCTCTTGCAAATATTTTGCCATTTTTTGAGAGTTATGGAAAGTGTAAAAAGCTGTGTGTTCTTTAGGATTTTAAGAAATATTTATTGTATTTTGTATGTTGATAGGAGATTATCTGCTTTTTTATGAGTGGAAGAGTACAGGCTATAAAATATCTTTCCTTTTCAAAATGTGTGTTATCCATCATTGATGCAAGTAAAGTTGCATGTTTAACATGGATTCATGAAACTGAAGATATCCAGTTACTGTCTCTCTACTTAGAAGTACCTAGTTCTCTTCAGGGGCGTTTCTTTCTACCTGTCATTGGAGAGCCTCTGAATAGCTGCCAAATTTATTGACTACCTTCTATATTCCAGTATCTGTACTAGGTATCTTACAGATGTTCTTTTATTTAGTCTTTACAACAGCCCCATGAACCGTTATCACATTTCTGGCTGGCAGGATTAAGCCTCCAGTAGATTAAGTAACTTGGCCATTGATGATACAATTTGTTAGGAGCAGAGCTGGGATGCAAACCTGACTGCAAGTCCACAATCATCGTGTGCCCAAGAATGATGTTCATGGGACTGAATTGTGGCCAACAGGTCAAGATTCCCAAGAGTTCATTTTAGTCTTCCGTTGTCTTCTGTAACCTTTGCGTGCTACTTGAGCTTCATGATGTTCCAGGAGCTAAAAATTGGAAAGACCACATTTTATGATCCTTATTGGAGTGCAGAATCACTCAGAGGCACACTAGTCGATCTCCTTGCTGAAACAGTAGCCACAAGGTAAGCAAACAAAGTTGAGAGCAGAGGTTGCTCTTTGTAATATCAAGCCACTGAATCAATCCTTCACGTTGTATGACTTTTAAGGAATTAGAGTCAAGAGAGAGAATTCAGTTGTGTGGTCAGTTCTGGCCTATTTTTTTCTATTTATTACATTTTCCCATGGGTTTTCTTTGATAAGGAGAGCTTGTATTTCTACATAAGAACTACAGAAAATAGATTTTTATAGTTTCTTTAAAGTGTAACTTCTTACCATGATGTCTTCAATTATTTTATCACAGTTTAGATAGATTGCAACATATATTAAAAAAAAACTTTGTAAGGCTTAAGACAGAGTGCTCATCTAGTTTTATATATTTAAGGAATTTTTCCTTCTTTCAGCTTTAATGAGACACCATGTCAATATGTGTTTTTCTGACGAATAGTTATAAGCCTTGTTTTAAATTTTGAAACATAAATGGAGCATATGGTGTAGTTCTAACATCTGTTACCTGTGTTGCTCTAGTGTCATATCTACATGACTCAGGCTTTCAATTTCAAAAATCTCTTGTTTACTCTCTCTTGTTTTTGGGATGGATGCTGCTATTGTCTTTACCATCTGAAGAAAATGTCTAATCTTGCCATTGAGCCCACAATCATCTTTTTTTTAATCAGATAATGCTTATTTATTAAATAATAAAGATTTTCTAAAGCTAAATCAAATAAATTTCTGGAAACTCAAGAGGAAGGTTTTATGTTAAGATAGAAGTAAACTTAAAATTGAACCTCGATATATCTGTAGATAAATATTGTTGGCATTGAATTAGGAATAAGCTGTACATTGATTTTTATTTTTTTTTAAGTCAGTTACAGCAATATGGGCACTGGAGTTTTAATTTCTTTTGATGTCTTGGATCAGGCAATGACTTTTTCCCATTTGTTATTGTTTTTAGTGTTAGATACTTTCTTTAGTATGCTGCTTAGGGAGCTCAGCTGTCAGCTGTTCCTCTTGCGTTAGTTGACAGTTCGGTTTCCTGCACTGCCCCTTGCCTCTCGTATTGTGCAAACCTATAATAGCTCTATGATTTCTTCCTGGATATGCATCTCTGGGCTCTGCCTACCAAGACCATCATGCATTGTAAACCGCATTTCAGTGTTGACAACAGCTCTCCTATTTCATCCAGCTAAATCTGATCTAGCTAAAACAGAGCCTAAGAATCCCTTTTGTAAAGTTACCATATACAGATTGTTTACATTGTGTTTGTTCTTTTAATTTAATTTTACACACTAAAGGTTTAACTCTATCTGAATATTTTTTGTGAGTGCATTTTTTAGGTCTGACGCACAGGCAACTTTGCCTGAACAAATTGGTTTCCTGGCTAGATTAGCAAAAGACTCAAAACTCTTCCAACTGTAGGAGTTATTTTTTTCCAAACAGTTGTTAGGGCAGTTTCCAGTGAACTGAAGAAGATGGATCTTACAGAAAGTAAAATTGAGAGTTAAAAGGATTATAAGACTTTATGAACTTATTTTTTTAGAGGAGAGAAATAGTGCATTTTTATTGTCAATAGTAGAAATTACTGATTGATGCATAGCCTGAGGTTTTTTTTCTTAAAAGATATTTCCTGTGTGTCTAATGCCAGATAGTGTGCTCTGAAGAGCATCTGGAACACTGTCAGGGTAATACCTCCGCTTAAATATTGAGTCTCGTGGACTTGGTGGAAAGACATAATAAGAGGCACCAGGCCATTCATCCTTGTTCAATGTATGTGTACTTTTAATGTGAAAGGATCAAGTGTATTGGTTGTTGCAACTTTCTTCCATGGTGATGGAATAGAGTGAATCTCTCAATCTACAGAGTACTTAGGAAATGAATGTTTGGTCTATACTTAAGATATTTACTTTTCTGGAGACCAGGTTTCTTTCTTCACAATTGAGAAGTTTTACTAAGCATTTTTTCTAACCCTTGACTAAATGGAGGAACATATCACATACGTGGATATTAATCCTGAATTTTGTAACGATTTAAACCTGGCAAGCTGGCTGCCTGGCCTGCAGGCTGAGTTTGTCCTACAGGTATGTGTGTGTGTGTGTGTGTGTGTGTGTGTGTGTGTGTGTGTGTGTGTGTGTGTGTAGTGTACCTTCTCTCAGGTAACAGGGTCTGGCTTCACTCATTTACATCATCTGCTTGGCTTCTAGAATCATTTGAGTTTTTGACAATTTCTTGTTTTAATCAATTTAGGAAGAACTGATGCATTTTATGTAATTCTAATTAATATTCCAGTGGGATTTGGGCAGGGAGAGGAATGAATTTAAAGGTCATCTGAATCATTTTCTGGATTATAGAGAAAAAGGTAAATGGAGATTTACCACCAACCTGCTTATTTTTTTGATGAACAAACTGAGTTTTGACTAACTGGAGGAAGAACCTGCTCCACAGTATGAACGGGCTTGAATTGAGGGTAGAATAGAGGTGAGTAAACCTGTTGCTCTGGCTGGATGTTGATTGTGCAGTGGGTTCTCAAAGTGTGGGCGCCAGAGCAGAAATCAAAGTGTGGGCGCCAGAGCAGAAATCAGCATCACCTGGGAACTTGTTTGGGGGAAAACAAATACCCAGCCCCATCCAAGACCTACAGACAGAAACCCTGAGGGTAGAGACCTGCAGGTGAGTTTTAACAAGCTTTGCAGGGCATTCCCATGTTCTCTAAAATTGGAGACCCATTGGTCTATTGAAGCCTATTACTGCAGGAGTACTAGTGGAATGGAGTGTTGTTTCTTGGATTGAAGAAAACTGAGTTCTGGTGTTGATCTAGCCTCTTGCCAGATGTGTGACCATGTCCCCTCTGTATCTCTGTTCCCTGATTGTAGAATGAGGAAATGCTATAACTTTCTTCTAAATGGTCCCAGGCGTTAATAATTTTAAAAATCTTTCAGTTGTATTATTTCTTCTCTCCTATTGCTATGCAATTAAAAATAAAAAGCTTTCAAGAAGCACCATTCAATCTTCCTTTGTTTAAGGGGCTGTGGGAAATGGAAGCAGAGCATTTGTCAGGTGCCCTTAGGCTACAAACTAAGAATGGAAGAAATGGCCCTGAACCTTCTAACACCTGTAGGCCTTGCCTTGGAAGACACTTGACAAGGACAGTTGAAATATTTAGTGGTACTTGATGTGCTGGAGTAGGAAACCAAGTGTAATTTAAGTAATTTAGAGCCCATTGAACTTGTCTGGCTTGTGCAATTGGTATAGCCAACAAATGGTTGTGAGGGAAGCAGTTAATATTAATGGCTTCCTGTACTACTGGGCATGTTTTAAAAATGAGTGAATTATAAAATTCTAGTCTCAATGCTAGTTTGTTGTGGTTTTCTTTCCTCACAAACTTGATCTTTGTATTTGTATTGTGCTTTAACTTCTAACATAAGTCCATGTTTTATTTTATACATTGGCCAGAAAAACCTATCAAATAATAGTTTATTAGAACAATGAAACAGCGATGAAAGTTCTGCTTTATCTGATTAATACCTGACAATTCTTAGAAACTTTCTTCTGAATTTCATTGACAGTTTTATGTTTTAAATTGTGCATATGTTTAAAAAATACTAAACATTCTGATTACAAAAGCATAACTACCCATTATAGAAAATTCAAATATCATAGGGATGTGTAATATAAAAAAATAAAAGTCCCCTGGAATCTACTTCCCTGTTTGCCCGCTACTCAAGTAACAATTGTTTGTTCTATGGTCCTTCATATTTTTTCTAAATTGCACTATTAAAAATATTAGAATACTACACTCTTAATGTGCTATTGTTGATACATTTTGTTTCATGTTATATGCACGGTCACAGTTTCCATTCCTTTGACAAATCTAGGGCAGAATAGGTGGTATATTGGTGAAATCTTTAGTTTATATTCATCCTCATAAAAGTGAAATGCAGATATGAATACCCTTAAAAATAAAAGCCAGGAGGAACTAAAATAAAAAATTTGAGGAAATACCCAGCAAACTAATTTGCCTCTAAAGCTTATGAAGTAGAAAGGTGCCCTTTTGTAAAATGGTATATTTTGAGATTAATAAGGGATTGATTGAAGTAAATGATATTGCAGCATTGGTTTAGAAATTAACTTAATGATAATATTCCTATAGGGAAAGTCTGGGCTGGAGTATTCTGCTCTCTGTTGTTGCTTGTGTTTTCAAAGTAATGTGGCAAGATCCTTTGAAAATGTACCAGGTTAAATCTCGGAAATGATCACCATTCATTCAGTCAGTCAACAAGTATTCTTGCAAATCTGCTGTGCATCAGGCATGAAATGTTTTGAGAGGTTTATGCAAGATTTTTACTCTTCTGCCCTTTAGAAGAAGTAGATTTACCACTCATACCTACTCACAGCCCCTGGCACCATCTAGAACAGCGTCCCCCCCGCCCTCTACTCATACCCCTCCTCCTGTCCACCTGCAGTAACACCTGACAGGGGTCTCGGTAGCTGTTTTGTCATTGACCAAGTTGTGTTTAGATAAATTTCAGTCTCTTGTGCAATTTTGGCAAACAGCAGCCCGAGCTCTGCTTTTCCTAACAAATAACTTGCAGATTGTCATGTTTCTGTTGGGAGAGGGAAAAACGTCCAATCAGAACCGAATTCAAATGATATAAATTAGGCTCATTGTTTGGCAAATCGCTGGTGTTAGGTAAGAATTGTAGACAAGAATAGTGTGGGCCCTCTTAAGGCCCAGAGCAGGCCTGTGTGCATGCATGAGGAAACCAGGCCTTTGTTAGTATCCTTTCTGAGATGGCTATTAAAGTAATTACAGTAATTTATAGATTTTTTCCCCTTTCATTTCAAAATGGGTTCCATTTCTTGTCTTTTGTCTTGAGTTCCTCAGTTGGAGTGTGTGTGTGTAAGTGTGTGTTGGGGAGCACTCCTGTAGTCTGGAGGGATTAGTCTGCACCCGGCTGAGGAGGTGTGTTGCTTGCAGACAGCCCGAGATGACTCCGCTAGCCTTGCTGTCAGGAGCCCTGGCCCTTCGAGAATAATAAGAGAATTGTACTGTGCAATACCATGTCTTAGTGGTTAATTATAGTTTGTCATGGAACCATTTAAAATTGCTGTGTTTGATTTAAAGAGACATTTTTTCTGAATGTCTTTAAAAATACATCTATTCACAGCTATGGATTTTATGATTATACTTGGTTGCATTTTTATGTCACTGATGCTTGTGGATAAGAACAATACTTTCTGTATATGACTTTTAGAGGGAGACATTAAAAATCCTTTGACCACATAATATAGTGTGTGCTCATTGTGCAAGACTTGGAATTTTAGTATGACAGAAAGACAAAAAGAATTTTATGTAGTAGTCTTTTTCTGTATTTGATTTTTATAAAGTAACTTCAATAGTTGCAAATCCCAAGAATTCCATATAACAATTTATGCTTGTTTTACCTTGTCTTTGCCTGAACAAAATATATATAACTATAACTTATGAATTTTACCAAATGCTATGTTTACCCACGTAATGATATTACACAAGGCAAGAAGACATCTTATTTTTCTTCTTAATTAGAGTCAAAACTGCGAGAGTTAAGGTTTTCTTATTCTGTAGGTCCAGCATTGTAACCACAGTAACCAGTTTACTGCTCTTTGCTCGATTCTGGCAGAGAAGAAAGTCAGTGATGGAAAAGGTCTGGTTCATAGACAAGACAACTGCAGTGGATCCCAGTGGGCGACGATTCTGGGGCATAATGAACTGTTTGTGGTTTTCGTAGGAATATACTGCTTTTTATTTTTCAGGTGATTTAATTCCCCAGCAGCCACTCAAGTTTAATGTAAAGGAAGTGTATACAGTTTATAGTTTGCATTTTCATAAGGGAACAGTTGACAAGCACATTTTTAAGAAAGTAGAGACAGACATAGGATTTAGTGTAAATAATAGAAAAAGTAAATGCAAATTATGGAAACTTTAATTTCTCCGTAAAATTACTGTAATACTGAATTTTGTAAAACATGTGAATGGTAAATGTTGAGTATTTCCGTTGAAATGCAACAAATGGAAAATTGTTGTATTTTGTGTGATTTAAATAACAACATGTGTTGTAGCTATCTCTACAGGTTGTTGTGAAAAATAAATGGGTGTATGCTAGCTGGAGTAGTTTGGGCTACTTGGAGGAACTACATCTTTATGTTCGTATAAATTTAACATGTTCAATGCCAACTCCTGTTTCTTCTCAATTTTCTGCCTCACCTTGGATGCTTCATGAAAAAAGGGGGTTTTATTATTTTGACTTGACATAAATTTTACATCCATGTTATGATAATTTTCCTGTTATCTCTGGGAGAGTTTGATATAATTGATATGGATAGATTTATCAATGATGTATTTTTAAGTAATCCTGAAAGTCTTAACTTTAACAAATTGCTAAAAGATGACTTTCTTTTTAACAAGATCATATATTGAGTATCTGGCTTTACCTCTGAAATATAAAGTTGGCTTTACCTTTGAAATATATCCAGAAGCTAAATATTTCTTGCAGTCTCTGTTCTTGCCTTGGACGGTAGTACAAGCCACGGTCATCTCTCCCTTGGACCACTGCAAGAGCCTCCTAACCCTCCCCTCATTTTTCTTCAATGCACTTCCTATCCCATGACGTTGTATTATACATTTGTCTTCTTCCCTCCATTAGAATCCAAGCTCTATGAGCATGAGGACTTTTTATTTTTCCTCCTCTGAAGTATCAGTCCCTATTTGTGGTACCTAATAGTTGTTGAAAGGAATGAACATTCGAAAGAACTAAGCTTAAGTAGGTAGAGAAATCACATTTTCCAATAGATGATCATGAGAAAGTTTGGGATACAAGGGGGGTGCAGTTTGGACTCAGCGAATGTGGATTATTTTGAGGCGCTTTGGATCCTTCACCAGCTCAGACACCCATCCCTTGTGTTTCTCTCCTGCTTGTGCTTAAAAGTTCTTCATCTTGCTTTCTGATTGCTTATCTCTTGGAATCATCTATTAGAAAAATGCTTTCTGATTTATAACCTGAAAAACAGTAATAATACTTTTACATAAGTCCTACTATGAAAATTTTCCCATTTTATCATGTGGTGTATTTCTAAAATCCACCCACAGTCAGAATTTGCCCAGTCCGTCTTTTATCTTCTTGTGTCGACTACAGTCTTTCTCTTCAGTTATTTACACTTGGGAGTAAGGGGAAAAGTGTGTCTAATCCTTCCAGTAAGAAATCATGGCATTTCTCTGCACTTGCAGATGTTAGTAACTCTTTCCATTTACAGTAATATTTTAGGAAGAAATTATTTACCGAGTGTTCTCTAAAGACCTAAAAATGCCGTGTTTCCTCAGAATGGGTAGTTTCCTTTCTTATTGTCAATAGAAATGCCTGTAACCTGAATTTCTGTGTTAGAACAACCTTGAGGTTCTCAAATCTGCTAAGTTATATTTAAAGAAGATGATATATTGTTGGATAACTTAAAAATCCAGTGGTTAAAGTAATTTAGTTGATAAACACTAAGAAGAAAAGCTTCATATGTGAGCTATCAGGAAATGAAGTATACTGCATAAAAACGTTTTTTGGCTACCCGAAGTTTAAGCACTAACTTTGGGCAGTTTTACAAAATTTTCCTCTTTTTCAATGAGGTCTGTTATGTTAAATATTGATTGTAGATATAGCTAATAATGATAGTAATAATAATTGCATGCTCACGTGGCAGAAACTATCATAGAACTGCACATAATGTCATCTTTTTTAATCTCCAGAACATTTGTAAAGTGCATCTTATTCTCCTTATTTTCAGTTGAGGAAAGAAGACTTAGAGTTAATTGACTTGTCCCTGGTTATGCAGATGGAGATGTGGATCAGGATTTGAATCCACAAACTCCTAACTCTCAAACTCAGAATCTCAACCGAGGAGAGCTCTATGACTTGGCTGAGGATGGGGATGATGATCCTATTTTCTCCATCACAGTAGAGTGCTACCTTCAGAGTGTGTAGCCACTCTGTTCATCCCCCATTTAAAGTCCCAGAGAGTGAGTCATTCTGCTGACTCAGCTGTCTGCTCCAGTTATTTCTTAGGGCTTCAGTTTCTGGCAGGGGCCCTAAAGGTGTCAACTCTGTTAGCTCCCTGCCATCTGAGGAGAGAAAGTAAATAAACAAGATGGTTAAATCAGTAAGACTGATTCGTGCTGTTTAAAATCTTTATGGCTTGCACGTACCTCCCCTTCTCTTGGAGGGAGATGTTGTGATAGCATATTTCCCATAAGCTGGAATGCTGGAGTAAGGAGGAGTGTTGCCATATTTAACTCTCATAGTAGAAATTTACTTTTGTTTCACTTGTTTTGTCAGCAGAAACTCTGGAATTTCTATGGCTTCACTAGCTAGAAAAAGCTGCCAATAACCAAATACGTGGTCTGATGATCTTCTAACACAAAATTTTGTTATTATTTGACCTTTTCTGGTAGAATATTGAATGACACAATCTCTTGAGAAATTTTGCTGAAATGCTGAAATAATGCTCTTCAGCTGGCAATTACAGTTGTGGATTTGTTTTCTAGCTTTGGGACTAACACGAGTGAGTAGCAGAGGAGTTGAAAGCTTGGAGAGTGTGCAGGAGTGGTTTGATAGGATGACAAGCATTAATTGAATAGGATCTTGAATACGAAGGTGATTTATTGAAAATAGATTCTGGATGAACCTGTTAGCCTCAGAGGTGAGGTAATGGCATAGCTTCCTCCTTAGGTTTCCTATATGAGCCCAGAGTAGATTATTAGTGATAGAATATCTTTATCATTTTGTGGTAGTCTGGCTGCCAGTTGTAATATTTTATTATGTTAGTTAGCTCTTAAGAAGGCAAGTGGCCATTTCTCAAAAGCAGAACTGTATGCAATATTTATGACTCCTTTTTCCTAGCATATTCCTTTTTTTCCCCCTAGACAGAACATAATTGTGAAACTTTACCTTTTGTATAATAAAACTTGGCTACCATTCCATAGTTGGAATATTTAGTGGGAAGTGGGAAGTTTGCTAACCGTTGCCTTGGGCCTGAGCAGCTGAACCACAGACCCACCATGGTAGGAATCTAAGTCAAACCAAAGGCACCAGAGAGAGATTAGGGGTGTGCAGTCAAGGAAAGTGATGCCTCTTCTCTCTCCTTCCCCTACGGAGGGAAATTCTAAGCCCAGGAGAGGAAGATTATGTTAATATTTAATTATACCTAGACTATGGCCCAGAGATCTCAAGGAAAGGGAAGGCCTAATGGGGGTGGGTAAAGTAGGAATTGGTATGTGATGTGGGAAAGGGAAGTGAGTGGATGAGAATGTCCCCATGAGGACAAGAAGGAAGCCAAGGGTTTACATCTGCACATTGCATTATGTACCCTTGACAGCAGCTTTGCCAAGTGGAGGTGATAAATAATCCAGTGATATAGTCATTCTTGTTGTGGAGAAAGTTGACTTTCAAATTAGTGAAGGCTAAGAAGAATTGAGTACGGAAGACAACGGTAAACGAGTTGCACAGAACATTATTAGTTTGCCCAGTAGTGATCAAATAACTTTGATAGTTAGAAAGCATTTGAAATAAAAATAGGCAACCAATATTTTCTTCTTTGGAGCTAGAACTTGTCTGAACGTTTAAAGGCATTGTACCATTTGGTTAGCACCCAGGCTACTTTATTTCAGGCCAGTATTCTTTCTAGTACACTACTTGGTGTGTTGGGGAGGGGGGCAGAGAGGAGAGTAATGAAAGTAGTCGTGAAGATTTATATGAATTTAAAAGAAGGTGGCTAAAACCGTGTCTTATTCTATACCCTTGAGATGGTCATCCTATACTGCGTTTTGTGGTTTTATTAAAACATAGAGCTTTGCAAAATTTTTCCTGCTGAGTTGGATGTTAGCATATGGTAATTTATTCTATTGATAATTGAAAGCCATTGAACATTTTGAAGCAGTGAAACGACATAGCCATCTCTTTTTTTAAGGAAAAAATAGCACTGCCTGAGACCTGGAGACTGTGTTGGAATTGAGAGAGATTGTAGAGTTGTAGAACATTTAGGACAAGTGCTAATAAAAGCCTGAACTAGGGCAGTGACACTGAAAATGCAGAGGGGTGGTAAAACCTGAGACGTAACTTTGGGTAGAATGTCTATATTTTGCAGATGGTTGAACTTGGATTATAGTAGTAAAGGGCAGTGTTGAGTGAGTCCGAGGTTTGCAGTGTGGTTGAGTAAATAGTGGCTTTAAGAAACTGGAACTAGCTATAGAATCTCCCCTTTCATCACCCGCCAGCAACTTGTTGCCAAGTTCTGTTGATTACAGTTCTAAAATACATAGTGAATCCTTCTTACTGATTTCTCTTCCGTCACTCTAGTGCAAGCTGCCATCTCCTGCCTGGACCACTTCAGTATCCTCTCAGTTGGTGTCATAGTATCTGCAATTTCCTCTTTCCATCCATTTTCCTGTGACAGTGTTCTTCTTAACATGGACTTTTGATCATGTTACTCTCCTACTTAGCATTCTTCATTATTTCTTATTGTTCTTAAGATAAAAGACCAAAATCTTTAACATGGCCTATAAAGCTTTATACTTTGGGCCCTGCCTGCCATATCAGCCTCTTCTCACACCATTTCACTCTGTGTCCATGTGGCTCCAGCTACTCTGTCCCTCTCTCAAGGTGTCAAGCTGTTTGCAGTCTTCTTTTGCACATGCATTTTCCCTGCTTGAGATGCCTTAGCTTGCCCTTTTCACTGATTGGTTATTTGTTTTCCTCATTGATGCTTTCCTTGATACCTTTCACTAGGCTTGTCCGCTTCCTTCCATACTTCACCTTCCTTATACAATTATTTGTTTAGTGAATTAGGCTCCATGAGAGCAAGGATTAGTTTCAATTATTTTAAATTGCTACATCTTCAATGCAGTGCCTGGTGCATAGCAGCTGTTTAATAAATATATTCTAGGTAAGTGAATAATGGCTTTAGCAGAACTGATATGAATTGGTCATATGGGTTCTATTTATTTGTGGGTTATTATTTATTCATGGGTTATTTATTATTATTTATATAGGTTCTATATTCCTAAATATTAAGAATGTTTAGCAAACTGTCTAGTAATTAGCCATTTCTTAAATATCTCAATTAAACTGACAATATAATGGTAGGTCATATTTTAGTCACCAGTTTTTTTGAAGGCCAGGATAATAGAGTCAAATATGGAACATTCTGATGATCTGATAGGGAAGTATAGTTCAGAAACTGAGAGAACTGAAGACTTAACATGCCTAGTAGTCTTTTCCCTTTCTTATTTCCTACCAAACACTGTATTGGTTAACCAACCAGGGTCATACCACAATAGAAATGCCTTGTTTAGTAATCCCAGAGTCCCGTGGCTAATAAGTGATGGAAGAGGTGGTATTTGATGCCAGACTGATCTAACTCCAAAACCAGGGTTCAGCCACTTTCTCATTAAAACCAGATATCATAAAGTATACAAAAGTCTTTTGTAAACTAGAAAACTGTAAACAAAGTAAGGTCTAGCGTGCAGATGACTTATTCAGCTTGCTCCCTGAAGTGACTGTAAACTGTATTCCATTGAATAGTAGAGCGGAGAATGGTGAATTTTGTACATAAGCAGCACTGAATGAATGGAGGTCAGCTATTTTGCAGAGACTTCATTGTGACTGTGTGGCTGTATTTGGCAAGCAGAGAATTCCTAATTTCTTCTGCTGTGAGACTCCCAAGGAGACATTTATATTAGTAATACTGAATTTGCAAACCTGCATTTTAAAATTTAGCTCTATTTGTATTCTGTGTCTCTCTGGGAGGTGTTCAGTACATTATGAAATTCTGTGCTTTTACCTCCTGCTACGGGTTGAGTTCTTAGCCTAATTAATCATTAAGTGTTGTCAGTCTATCATGATGTGGTTAATTATCAGAGAGAGTGTATGTGTTTCAGACAGTTGTGACCCTTTCCTGGGTAACTATAGAAACCTTAGCAGTACTAGTTTATCTAAAATTATAGAATTTGGTTTTAAAGCATTTTAGCCTGTGATAGTTATAGGCAAATAATTGGTTAGCATCTAGAAAGAAAGGAAAGCTTACATGATAAGACTTTAAAATAATTTATACATAATAGAAATGTGTTTTAAATAATTTATAAATAACAGAAATGTATTCTACAGACTACTTCTGACTGTAACTTAAAAGGCTTTTTTTAAAACCCGTCTGTATATTTGTTACAGAGCTTTCTCACAAACTATCTTTTTTGCCCTCAAGGATGTGACTAATACAGATCTTTGGTGATCCCTGACTTCCATTTGGTACAGTGACTTTACAGTACGTAGAAGCTGCATGCCTGGGTGGGAAAGAACTGAATTGGGAGCTTATATATGTACCTACATACATATACAGACAATATTGATATTGAAAAATGTCATTGGTGGATTCTTGAAGTCATAGCTCTTCAAAGATGGGAGCAGACGAGAAAACAATTATTTCTTTCCTATTCTGAGAAATTCCATCTGATTCAGAAAGAAAAAAAGATGATATGTCATTGCACTCTTTAGACAGTCCAAATGGGAGTGAACGTTAATGTGGAAAGTGGCATCTGCCACGTTTGTGCTCTCCTTGGTGTAGCCCCTCGTTCTGAGAATAGACAGCATCCCTTTTGGAGGAGACGGTGCTTAACGTGTGTTCTCTCTTGTTGGTAGGGTGGATTTTAGTGGTATGTAACACTAATGATTTGTTTCCATGTTATAACACATGAACAGTTTATTTATGGATTATGAGCCAAGTGATTCTTATTTTTGTGCATGTTCACTTTCAAGGAGAATATAGTAGTGACCAGAACTTGAATCTACCCTTTATCTCAATGCTAGATTCTTGGGAATTTATTAAGGCAGATTAATGACTTTTATGTATAGTTGCAGATAATATAAACAGAATATCACAATATTGGTAAATAAAAGCTTAAGGCCTGATTTAATTCTATGAAAAAAATTTTAATAAAAGTGTACATATAAGTGTCTGTATGTGACACTCGGATCATTTTGTCTACTCGTGTACTACACAGGCTTAATTCTTAAAGTTAGTGTATACACAATTGTTTGCATCACAGAGTAAAGTTAGCTTTAAAATCGATTATTTACTTTTCAGATCCAAACATAAGTTAAAGATTTTGGCAATAAAGATTCAGCTGCCAACTGAGTCGATGTAAAACAATGGCAACAGTTGCTTTCCATAGTTGAGTTTCTAATAAAAAATTAAATATAATTTATTTTTGTCAGAAATGCGAGTCACTAACTATAGATATTAATGATTTATTGGTTTCAAAAAGAGATGCTTTTTTAAAGGTTTCTAATCTTGTGGTAAGTCCAGTAGGTATGCAAAAAGGATACACCTAACCTGAACCTAGTATTTGCTTTTTTTGTTCATGCGTTTTTTAGTATGATTCTGCTTCAGTGAATCAAAGTGCTTAATAGGCTGTTTATGTTGTTGTTATTGTGGCATTGTGAATCCTGCCATTTCCAATCTCTTGCTATGTGCTAATAGCTTTTTCAGCTTTGATTAGCAGACTCTGCTCTTAATATTTATCCATTTTTTTATTCTACAAGTTTTCAGGCTAATAATGCTGTTAAAAGTTTGCTTGATGAGAAACAATGAAAATTAAATCTCTTATTTACAACAACTGAAGTCACACATTTTGTGAGCTGAGAGCGTGTTCAAAAAAGGCTGGTGTGGAGAGTGTAATGTCACTGGTTTGGATATGCTGGAATGTTGATCAGCCTAATTATCTAAGAATCTTCTGGTTCCCTGGCATGCCACAGCTGTGACTCTCCCTTTGTCTCTGAAATAGCGATCTTCTTCGCTGCATATGCATGAGAGAATGTTTTTTCATATTAGTAAATCACTTATGAGTTTCATTCCTTGTTAAGATGATACTGTTTGCTAAATATATATTAAGATACTCCTCATTGTTTATTTGCTTGAATAAAGCTACACCAGGCAGCCATTTGTAAAATATTTTAAATCAGCCATATAAAAAGGAGATTCAGTGCAGCTAAAGCTAGTCCCAATAATTCTGCAAAAAAATGTATTTCTCCACCATATCTTTCCAATTGGCAGTGCATTTTTTATCCCTTTTTTAATAATTTCCTTACCCTCCTGGGTTACATATGAATATTTCTGTACAGTGTTTTAATTTGTTTACAGTATTTTTATACTATTGGCCCCTAATAGTAATTGGACCCACATTAAACGCTGGTTAGTTCAAATTACAAAGGAAAGGGTGATATTCCAGATTCGTGATTCTTTTTCACTAAAAGAGTGTTTGTCTTTGCAAGTTTCTCTTCCGTTTACCTGTTGTGGCATTTTCCTTGAATCTGGAGTCAACAAGATGGCCATGCTACAGCCTCGCTCTTCAGCCTGAGCTGGTCTGGTAGTGAATGAATGGGAACTGGCTTGGCATCCTGACTCATCCCACAGTGGAGTCATCTCTGAGCTCCTCGTACAAGGGAGACAGTTCAGTCCAGATCATGCTTGTGATGTTATGGAGTGATCAAAACTGACTTGAGTGGAGAAAGCCTGCTGGAATTGTAATCAGCGTGCATTAGTCAGGGCTGGTTTTTGGTGAGGCCTGTCTTCTGGCTTGTAGAGGGCCGCCTTCCTCCTGTGTCGTCACTTGCCTCCTCTCTGTGCGCACACGTGGGAGAAGGGGGAGATCTCGGGTCTTCTCCCTCTTCTTGTAAGGACACCGGTCCTTTGGGATTATGCCCCACCCTTATTCTCTCAATTAACCTTAATTACCTTCCTAAGGGCCCTATCTCCAAATACAGTAACCTTGGGGGTTACAACATGAAGTTGAGGGGTGGGGACACAGTCCAGTCCATAACACAGTGCTAATACTATGGAACACTCACTAGCTGCCAGATACTCATGGACAGAGGACCCATTTTACATGGGAAGAAACTGTGATCCTTAGAGGTTTATTATCTCCCTCCAGGTCGCAGATCCTAAGGGGCAGAGTTGGATCAAACCCATGCAGTCTGGCTTCAGAACCTGTGTCCTCACCTGTTAGTTACTCTGTCTTTAAAAGTGTAGTGGCGTGCTTACAGCTTTCCTTGCTAGATTTACTTTAGGTCTAATATTAGATGAGATTCCTTTTGTCTTTTTTTGTACAGAATATAAAATTTGTTCAGCTTTTCTTTTTTTTTTTTGTAATTTACTTTTTAGCTGTTGTAACAGTTAAGAGGGCAGACCATAGATCCAGAGTTTATGGGTTCATACGTGTCTTCTTCTGGAAAATAGAGCCTGGGAAATAGGAATCAACTACCTAGTTGGGATGTTGTGATAATCAAATAAGCGAACACTTAGAAAGGGCTGAGAACCATCCCTGGTGCACAATGCAGACTCAGGAAGCCTTTATTATTTTCTGTGCCAGGATTCAGGCTTGGTCCTGGGTTCACAGCCCAGTGGGGGAAATGACACACACACATTCATACACAGTGTATCAAATACTAGGGACAGAGGAACTAATTCTACTTTGGGATGTTGGAAACCATCAACAAGAAGGGAAATCGTTTTTGGTGGGTCCCTGAAGGTAGATTGCCAAGGCTAGTGGTTGCTCAGTCCAACTGAACTCATCCTTAGTTGTCTTATGTGGCAAATAGCCATTCGTGGGCTGGTCAGGGAATCAAACTACCAAGGATAACGTTGCTTCTGTTTTAAGCAACTGACTTACAAATGTTACTTTGGTATACAACCCATTTATAAGTTGATACAATATGATTGTTTATTTTTATAATGCTTATTTATGACCCGTGCTTCATTGACAAAGATGAGATTTCTGGTCAGGTTCACGCTGAGATTCCTCAGCAGGGATATGGAATTATACTCCCCATTAGTACTCTTGCTCAGTGTCCACTTTGACCAGTAATTTGTACTTGTGGGACTTGGGTTAAGCACTCAGTCTGTGGCCTTGAGAAAGATCCAAGCTGTGGAGCCCACATAAGTATCAGACCTATCGCCTTGCTGTAACAAAGTAAACAATTATTTATTTACAGTAACCGTAAAACTCAAGGAATCAATAGTGATAGGTAGTGTGTGAAACTAAATCACAAAACAAATACAGTGAAAGAACAGCACCCAAACTCTGCAAGTATGACCACGTTTTACCTACTGTTCATACCACAAGAAATTATATTCCTCAAAGCCCAATCAGTTTTTGCTAATAAATT